>NC_047023.1:26867484-28159984 GCF_902652985.1 Pecten maximus | reverse complement strand
ACAGGACAGGATCGAGAAAGGGAATATAGGACAGGATCGAGATAGGGAATACAGGACAGGATCGAGATAGGGAATATAGGACAGGATCGAGAAAGGGAATATAGGACAGGATCGAGATAGGGAATATAGGACAGGATTGAGATAGGGAATACAGGACAGGATTGAGATAGGGAATACAGGACATGAGAGAGGGAATATAGGACAGGATAGAGATAGGGAATACAGGACAGGATCGAGATAGGGAATACAGGACAGGATCAAGATAGGGAATACAGGACAGGATAGAGATAGGGAATATAGGACAGGATCGAGAAAGGGAATATAGGACAGGATCGAGATAGGGAATATAGGACAGGATCGAGAAAGGGAATATAGGACAGGATTGAGATAGGGAATACAGGACATGAGAGAGGGAATATAGGACAGGATCGAGATAGGGAATACAGGACAGGATCGAGATAGGGAATATAGGACAGGATCGAGATAGAGAATATAGGACAGGACAGAGATAGGGAATATAGGACAGGATAGAGATAGGGAATATAGGACAGGACAGAGATAGGGAATATAGGACAGGATCGAGATAGGGAATACAGGACAGGATAGAGATAGGGAATATAGGACAGGATAGAGATAGGGAATATAGGACAGGATAGAGATAGGGAATACAGGACAGGATAGAGATAGGGAATATAGGACAGGACAGAGATAGGGAATATAGGACAGGATCGAGATAGGGAATACAGGACAGGATCGAGATAGGGAATACAGGACAGGATAGAGATAGGGGAATATAGGACAGGATCGAGATAGGGAATACAGGACAGGATAGAGATAGGGAATATAGGACATGAGAGAGGGAATACAGGACAGGATTGAGATAGGGAATACAGGACATGAGAGAGGGAATATAGGACAGGATCGAGATAGGGAATACAGGACAGGATAGAGATAGGGAATATAGGACAGGATCGAGAGAGGGAATATAGGACAGGATAGAGATAGGGAATACAGGACAGGATCGAGATAGGGAATATAGGACATGAGATATGGAATACAGGACATGTTCGCCGTAGGACAGTCAGAAGACTGGAGATCTGCATTTCTTGCTATTTTTTTTATTTTTTTTATTTAAACATATTTTATTGAATGCTAATGTTTTGATCACAGCGTGAAAGATTTAAATCATACATTGCAAGATTATTTCTAAGGTCAGATAAGTTACACTAAGCCTGCTGAATTATCAGTAACAATATATCACTTCTTGACACAAGATCTCTGCCTGTATCAGTGACCAGCTAGTCTATTGTATCTGTCTGTCTAAATTGGATGATTCTGTATACAGGTATTCACTGTAGTAATTGTTTTGGTGATTTATATGATCCAAGTGGACTGGTAGGTGTAGGAAAATGTTTATATCAATCTAGAAAACTACAATTTATTGGTCAGTGGTGGAAGGGTTTTTGATAAAAGACTCGAGAAACCTCAATTTACGGGTAAATAGGGACATCGAGTATAACATGCAGTAGTCTAATTGTGGGTTTGAATCAGGTGAGTTAACGAGTTAACGGGTGTATACAGGAGTGAGTACAGGACAGTGGGAAACCCTAACTTAGAGCTTCTTGGAAAAACTTACAATGAACAAAACAAAGATTTACAGTATAATCCATGTCTTAATTTAGTGTCTTTCTCTCAAATACAGAGGGGTCTTACTTCCAAAGGGGAGACAGAGGCAAAACATGTTGAATAAATATATTCACTGAAGCATCTATGTTATTAATATTTTTTTAATTAAATGTCATTTTCTTCTCAAATTTACATATGAAGTGTTAAGTTTATATCTGTTTTATGAATTCTACTAGATAATATTCACGTTATTACATGTATTTCTAACCAGTAATGGCTATTTGAAATACCTGTGATAGAAATTCATGTGTCGTCACATTAAATTACAAAATGTATATGAAAATAATTACCTGATCTTAACATGTATGTACACTGTATTGCATATGAAATATACATCTCGACATTGCCATCAGGTGTATTGTAATTGGATACAACATGTACTTGGTGAACGAGAGACACCTGTGTCTGAGGTAGCAACCTGGGTCCATAAATTGCCACTAGGTAAAATTAGGACTTTAATAAAGCAAACCTTCATAACCACTTTCAATTGTAATAAAACACACTTACTGTATCTGTAATGAAGTACTTTTTCTTTCACATTACTTGACGGAAATATATACTACTGAAATGGTATACTAAACCTTTTGTGTCTTTTCAAGTCATCCGTAAATGCTACAAATTCCATGTCTTTAAATAAAGTTCAAATTGCACTGCATCTGAGCCTTAAATAATTTGAATAAATATAGCTGTCTAGACTGTTCATTTTATAGATAAACATTTAGAGCCTGAAATGCTTCAATTACAGACATAGATATCTAAAGTTTACACCGGTCTCTAGCATTGCAGTATGAGGTATCAGATACAAGAGTTTGATTTCCAACATTCATCACTTTAAAACCACACATGTAAGTAATTTCACGAATATGTTTCTCATTTAGTCTACGTACAAATTACTACCGTTGATAAAATCAAAATCATGACATTACTAAGTGATGTGTACCCAGTAATTCACACCTGATATAAGTTCTTACCCTGAATCTACAGTAGCATACGGGGCGGGGGGAGTGGGGGCGTACACAGCCAGGGGAAGTAACTCAGGTACCAAGTCTGGCTGAGGGGGCCAAGTCCAGCTAAAAGGGTCACAATTCAAACTAGGAACAGAGACAGAACAGTCAGCAAAAAAGCCAATTCAAGCTCAGAAAGGAACAGCTAAGAAAAATGGGCCAAATTCAAGCGGGGTGAATCTAAGGCAGAGGGAGAAAATAATGGTGAGCCAATGGGGTCTGATTCAGGTGTAAGGGAAAGTGGAGATGGGGCAATATTATAACCAAGGGAACCAATTCAGGCTATACATGGCATATCAATGGGTACAAACTAGGTCTTATTCAGGCAATGATTTGTATGAAAATATTTGTTCTTAATAGGTACAAATACATACATAATACATGTTGTATATTGCATGTACAATGTACATGTATACAAAACCTATTCAAGGGAAGATTAATGTTGCAGAAAACATCTGAACATAATTAATCTAGCTTCTCATAAAGCATTTATATGAAACATTTTTACTACACATAGTATTCACTTGAGATTTGTACAGATCTAGAAATTTTTGTACAGATCTAGAAATTACTGTAATAGCGAGTATGAAGGTTTATACATACAATCTGTAGAAAAAAAATATTTGTATATTGTTCACTAATGTGATAGATTTGTAGATTGATTGAACAAAACAATTATAATTGATAATTTTTCTAAATAAATATATTTACAAGACTTCAGAGACCTAGAAGACAAAGTTCATAGCAGATTTTTCCGTCAGTAGTGTGTTTTCTTAGCCGTAGCAAGGAAAGGTTATTTTGGCAGGTAACCCAACCTGGAACAGTTGTCAGGCTGACAAAGCCAAAGGGCTATTGTGGCGTGTTATTTTTGAGGAGGAAAAAATAACAGACAAGAATTTTAAATGGGAGATCAGTCTGGAGAATATGTCACCTGATGATGAAGTAGGACATCTTACGACAGGAGGGGAAGGGGTAGGGTGAAGGAGGGGGTGCAAGTGGGGGGAAGGAAGGGGCTGGGGAAATGCGAATGTGGGGGATTAGAGAGGGGCTGGGCATAGTGTAACTAGGAAAATCAGCTTCCTTGGGCAAAATCTGATCAATTATTTATTATCATTTATGATTTTTTTAAGAAAGTTAAGCAAGAAGCATATAATGTGTTTATCTATCCCAATTTTTATCTCAGTTTATGCATGTTGAGTTTAATGAAATTCCACTTTAGGTGACTACCCAGATAAAAACAGCATTTAAATACTGTGTCATTTTGTATTTTTATGTCCATAGGTTTTTCATATGATATATTTTGATTGCCTGTACATGTACCTGAGGTGTTTTTAATGTCTTGTGAAGTTCTATCTGTGATTCATGCTAAACATATATACATGCAGACAACTCTACAACTCACCTTTCACTCTCAAAATCTTTGATGGCTATTAAAGATTTGTATAAATCCTTTTGTTACAGAAATTTTATTATCTGTAATAAAACTAAGCATGGAATTCAAAGAGAGATTTTTTTAATAAACATAATTCAGTTAAATAATGTTTAATGTATGACAGCAATGCATGTTCACATTAAGTGCTAAAGTATTGGATTTCAGGCTGGTTCTCAACATCACATATAAAATTGGTAAATAGAGAAATGTCACATTGAACATGGAGAAGCACATTCACATGGACATAACAGCTAACAGAAAGTCATGATGTAATCACACAATACTCCGTAACTAGCCTAAGTTTCCTCTGGTTCAAATACTGGAGGAAAGTGTATATTCTGGCTTCAATTTTAGAGAATGTCCTGGTTCAAACTCCAGAGTGTTTTTCTGACTGGTCACAACACAGAGAAGTTTTCACTGGCCTATACACCAGAAGAAATTTTCCTCTGGTTTTAACACCATAGAGAAGTTGCCTCTGGCCCAAATATCAGAGGAAATTTTCCTCTTGTTTAAACACTACAGAGAAGTTTCCTCTGGCCCAAATATCAGAGGAAATTTTCCCCTGGCTCAAGCACCAGAAGAATTTTTCCTCTGGTTCAAACATCATAAGGAAGTTTCCTTTGACTGAAGCATTTGAGGAAAAATTTTCCTCTGGCCCAAACTCTAAAAAGGCCAGTAAAGTAAGTTTTTTTTGGTAACCAAACATGCCTCCAAATAAAAAGATAATTTGTTACTTGTGCATTAATACATTGACTCGACTGAATTAATTTTACAGACAGTAGTCAATGCAGTGTATTTGTGTAACCATGTTTTCCCTCATACAAAGGGGAGGTAATTCTGGACATACAGATTGTATTTACAGTCGAGCAATACAAAAATAGATACCCAAATCAAACAACAAAAACATCTATATTTACAAAACAACAGCTGTTTATAGTCATCACAAACTGTGTGTACAATATGGCCAGCATCAAGTGAACAAACACAGGTGGAATTAAATAGTGGTATGATAATATTTACAATGAGTGGTATCGGTGTGTTCACCTAGTAATGAAAGGCAGTGTAGTCCAAATATTGCATAACACCCTTGTACATTCAGCATTTTACAGCATACTACGACTATTCCAATGTCTGGCAACAAAAAAGGCACAGTTTTATACAAGGTCTATACAGTGGTATATTGTAGTGGCGACACAAATATGTAACAGAAAATGACCTCCAATTCAATGCTCTAGAATATGCAGTACATTCCCTAAAATTAAATCTTTATTTTTTTCTGTACACAAAAATAGTAATTTGTAGGATTCATTTTTCCATCTATTCTTAATACCTCAAAATGCCATTTTTTTTTTATTAATACCAGATCCATGAAAAACATGTTGATTGTTATGTAAAACTACACAGAAAAATATTCTTTACAATGTAATAAATTGAGGAAAAGTATTACATATATAACAAAATCTCAATGATCCATGTATTTTTTTTTTAGAATTGTATATTTCCTGAAACAAACGTAACCAGTCAAACCTGGCTCCAAACGTAAACTAAAGAACCCAGACTTGATAATCTAATTTGGTTGATACTTTAAAGAAATTACCACTCTACAAATACAAAATACATAAATGTTTTCAAATGTTGACTGCAACTTTCAAAATTCTGTGCAAAAGAAAATACATGTGAATCAGCTGTGTTGTCATGAAAATATCTCTCATTTGTAAAAATATACAAATTAAACATGTTATAAAATTAGATGTTTTACAATAGGCAAAGTTTATTCTCATCTGTCAGGCTCACATCACATACAAAATACACATATAAACAAATCTGTAAACATCTTGTAGCATCATATTTATACACATACATTTCTACAAAAAATAGGTTCCCCCGCAATCATCATTTTGTATGTATACATTATGCTGGAAATAGACCTTTTATCAGCCTTGATATAAAGTCAAAATGTGCAAACAGAATATATAAAATATCAATACAAAAAAAAAAAAAAAATTATCATCTAATGTGCAATGTTAACTTGATCAGCATGCAGTAAGGGTTCCTGGGACAAACACTCTTATTTTGTTATTGATAACATTTAAAATGAAAACTTTAAAAAGGTGGCCGTCACAAGCTGAAAGCCTTTAACAGTGCCTTAAGTTGAAGGTTGAGTTTGACCTTTGTAAAGGTTACTGTAACATTTATTTAACACCATGTATGAAGGCAACTGTTTCTCTTCGAAATTGGCTTCCTATCAACTATCTCATATAATAGCACTATAACTTTATGGCTTAAATTTTTCTATAGAGAAACAAGAACTTTGGCAACTTATGAGTATATTTTTGTTAATGATAACGTTATTACAACACCCATGTTTTGGTCACATTAAACATCAGGTATTGAGAGCATAAAACCTTTGTATCTGAAGGAAATTATTTAAAAAGTAAACAATCAAAAATAACAATAACAATATCTTTAAGATATTGAGAAAAAAACACTAATATTGTCATTGTAATTACACTGATAAATTTAATATCTCAAACTGTTGACGCACCTGAAACCCCAAAAAATGTTCCCTTGATTGAGTTAAATGTTCAACAGCGACAAAAGTTAGTTTTTCACGGCCACATAGTCAAAATGGTCAGATACAATATGGGCAATAATAACCAGTGAAGCAATTACCTTTTCACAAAATTTGTATATTATTGTCATCTATAAATGTGAAAAAATTTAGATTGTCGTTCAACAATGACCGAGTGAAAGGCTAACAGATGTTGACCTGGTTTTTGACAGTCCTGTACCACTATACTGATGGTAGATCTAATACTACTGGTACAGTACCACCCTGTGCTGAAGGTACTCTGTGACCTCGGAAACCACTGGCTTCAGCAGTCCAAGGTCAAAGTTCGGTGGATGCCCCCCATCCTCTTAGAGATGAGTCAGACTTATCCTGGGATTTCTGTGTATGTTGATATAATATTGACGCAAACTGAGGCTAAAAGGGGTAAATTTCAATGTGAAAATACTGTTTTCTTTGCGAAAATACTGTTTTCTTTGTGAGAATACCAGTACTGTATAACAACAAAAATCCTATGGTTTACATCAAATCGGCTATAACGGGTCATATTTTAATACGAAAACTATAACAATAAATGATCTTTGGTTAAACCAGCATTTGCTGACAAACTTCACAAAATGGTAGTTTATTTGTTTGCAAAATTGTATAACAACAAGTTCTCTTTGGTTGAATAATGATTGTTTCATCAGAGCCTACCTGTTTACATACCTAGTAATCTACAGTCAGTTTACATACCTGGTAATCTACAGTCAGTTTACATACCTGGTAGTCTACTGTCAGTTTACATACCTGGTAATCTACAGTCAGTTTACATACCTGGTAATCTACAGTCAGTTTACATACCTGGTAATATACAGTCAGTTTACATACCTGGTAATATACAGTCAGTTTACATACCTGGTAGTCTACTGTCAGTTTACATACCTGGTAATATACAGTCAGTTTACATACCTGGTAATCTACAGTCAGTTTACATACCTGGTAATATACTGTCAGTTTACATACCTGGTAATCTACAGTCAGTTTACATACCTGGTATTGCATTGTTCTACAGTAGGTAGGCTCATTATCTTAATTGGGTAAAAAATTGTGTTGGACGCACCCCTGGTCTTATTACAGACTTAACCTGGTACCATGAATTGTCAAACATGGATCATTACCATGATGCAAATCTCCAATCATGAGATTTTTAAAAGTTAGTCAGTATGCAATAAAGCATATATAAATATAGATATTCTATCTGAGAGCTTTGTAATGTTTGGAGGCACCCTAGTTTTACAAAGTATGCCTGGTTTATAATGGTACTGGATAAATACAAATTGTTCATACATTTTCAAAGTCAAGAAAAAATCAAGAGAATTAGGAATCATTAGGAATTATATGGGTTTTCAAATATTTCATACAAAAGTATGATCAGGTTTACAAATTGTTTTTCTAAAAAATTTTTTTTTTTAAATTGTGTGTTTTCTTTTGACTAAGTTGATCAAGCTTCAAATTTGTGTGCTGCTTATTTCATCAGTGCTAGTTAAATGGTTGTACTAAGTGACACATGCCAATAATCGAGAACAAAGACACTTTCTAACTATTATTGTGGAGAGAAATGATATGGATGGAAAGTTTGCATCATTTTGTACACCCAACATCTGCAGGTCGTTACTTTTAATTAAGACTTCAAATAGAAGCAATCTTTAATAGCATATCAGTGATAGTGTTTGTTCACAAGGGGCAGGATATCTTGAACTATAAACTTCACCTCTATCTGGGTCTCAGTAATTCATTACATCAATGAGTTAGATAAAGGAATACTGGTAAACGTTATGTATCCACACAGTTCATGAAGGCAACAAACATACTGGGTACTTTGTTCTTATTTAGAACTTGTCCAAAATTGATTTCATATTTCGTTTTTTTTTTAAATATGTTTCTTATGAATTAGCAATGTTTATTGACAAGCATATTTGAAGTACTACAATGCTACCATGTAATAATGTAACCTGTGTCAGTTATGTATTCAAGCTGCTGTCAGGTAAATCAATTGTTACTATGTAGAGAACCAAGTGTCAACAGAATCTTTATTTTAGGACACAGGTAAAAATTAAATCATAACCATAACACCTGTCAATTTAATTAAGTCTAATTAGCATAGCATATATTGTCAGTTCAATCAATTTGGCAAGCAAGCATGTCTAACAATCAAAGGTTAAAACAAGTTTGGTGGTAGTCTGTACAGAGATCTGTGGTGTGATATGGAAGGGGTTTTGTATTTATATATATTGGAACATGCAAAGTACAAAATTAATCTCATAGAGAACCCAGTGAAAGTAAAGTGAAATTGTGTTATAATTCCTGATCCTGAAACAATAAGGAACTGGATGTTGGCAGTTTGGGACAGGCTAGGATAGATAAATCATTCGATATGGTTTCCTGATGTGAAGAACTGTTTGGACTACAACTTCTGTCTGTCTAGTTTCCTCCCCCATCAGGAAGTTCCCAACATCTGATTAATGCTCCCGATTCCAGTGACAGGCAGACTGCATAATTGATGTATAGCAAAACATGCATATCATAAAAGTGTCTGTTTAGAGACACATACATCAACCTACCGTCAGGTTCTTATTTTCGATGGGACAACTTCAGATCTGAACAGAAATGTGCCAGTATGTTTGACTACATTTGGTATTATTTAACAATGTAAAAATGATCAATAAAATGCTGACATAATTAAACATTTAATGGAAACTACCTTCAGCAGGGAATGAAATTTAAACAGTGTTGTAATCTATGTTCAATAGTAACCCCCCCCCCCCCCCCCCCCCCCCCCCCCCACCCCAATCTCATTATTGATAATCTTTGGGGTCAAGGAATTCAAAGAGGCACACATGACCCAATTTCAAGATATCTTCAAATATATGTACACAATTTGAACTATGCCATAGAAGACAATTTGATGCTGAGCAGATAAAAAAAAAAAAGGGCCATAACTCTTCATACTGGGGCAATTTTTTGAGACCCCACGATCCTTAGACATACATGCATGGAAACTGACAAATGAAGGTAAACGTTTTAAAGAACATGCATATATATTTATATATGCCCCAGAAAAAAAAGAAGCACTGATGTCTAAATGTAAAACCTGACCCTCTCTGGTAGTATCTAGGGGAGTAATCCTGGTTACAACAACAGACATACATAAAGCATTGTCTATGTTAGAACTATATGTATGTAGTGGTCAATTACACCACTATTGTGTGACATTGGATAGTATATATGATGTCAAAAAATTTGGCACTGATATGGAAACAACAGAAATTTATCCTTTTATAAAGAAATGTTTAAACAATTAAACAAAGGTTTTTGTGTCACAGATATATGAGAAAATCAACCAAATAGAGGAAATAGCTGTTTATAAATGTTAGTCACTACATAGTATGTTCATTTGATATAAAACCATAGGCCATAATTTATCAAACATCAATGAACTGTAGATGAATGCTTCATTGTTCCCTTCATAATAATGGCACATGCAGTGAGTGTGATGTCTCTTCGGTACACATCACTTCCACTTTTGGTATATATTTTCCTGTTTCATACCTCTGTTTGTGACTTTGCTAACTTGTACATATTGTGTACAAACTTGTGACTGGTTCTCACCCACAAATGTAGTATAAATTATGACTTTCTAAAAATGTTCTGTATATAAAATGTGACTTTATATAAATGTGTATAGATGTGACATTTTATAAATGTGTATAGTTGTGACTTTATATAAATGTGTATAAAATGTGACTTTATATAAATGTGCATAATTGTGACTTTGTAGAAATGTGTAAAAAGTGTGATTTTCTACAAATGTATATAAAATGTGACTTTATATAAATATGTATAAATTGAGACTTCCTAGAAATGTATATAATACTTTTAAATTTATAAAGGTATTATTTATATACCTGATGTTTCCTTGCAATACAATGAACATCCACACATGAACAACTTAACAAAACACAATTTTACATAACTTAAGAAAAAAACATCTATTGAGGTTCATCAAGGTCAATCTCTTATCATCACATATAAAGCTTACAAGGAAACATATAACTGTATGTAAAAAAAACAATTATAAAAACATATCAATACAATGATAATGGCATGGATTTGTAGACATGGCATTCATGGCTGTGATGACTTTGTAGATGTAGAAATGAAGACGGAAATGACGATGAGAAAGGTGATGATGACGATGTATCTAAGCATAGCAAACATCAACTTTGTCCCATCACTGGTTGGTTCCTATTGAGAATTCTCGGTTGGTTGTATACTATATTTGCTAGTTTGTT
Organism: Pecten maximus; assembly: GCF_902652985.1. Taxonomy (NCBI): domain Eukaryota; kingdom Metazoa; phylum Mollusca; class Bivalvia; order Pectinida; family Pectinidae; genus Pecten; species Pecten maximus. Next base: position 28,148,959 of record NC_047023.1, on the reverse strand, counting down.
CACAGAGGCGAAGCTGGAAGCTCGAGAACCTAAACACATCTGATACTGAGCATCCTCTAGTTTTGTGTCACATAAAATGGGATGGAAGGCATGTACTAAGTGTGGGTCTATCGTCCGGAATACTGTAAACTTACTGTCACAGAACTTTGAGTAGAGATCTACATCTTCCTTCCCCCATCCCTGGATGGAGGTGTTGAACCCTCCCACAGCGGAAAGATCACTTCCATACAGGCTTACTATGCCAGTAGCCGAAGCTACGCCAGTACCCCATTTCTGCAGAAAAGTCTCGCCAGTTCACTTCACAAGATGGGTGTGTTTTATTGCATATAAGGACAGGGTCAAACTGACTGAACACTATGGGGTAATATACCTGGACACCTTTCCTGGTGTTTAGACGAATCCTCAATAATGCCTCGCGACTAAACTTAATATCCACATCAATAAAAAATAGCAAAGAATCACTCCCACACTGGGCAGCCCCCATATCCAATGCTTTTGCACGAGCAAAGGGACCGTCTGCAAATGTCAACTCTACACTTGATCCTCCATATTGTTTTTGGTACTTTCCAACTAAATTCACAAGGTTGTCAACATCGTTAGTTTCCATATCTTTATTAAATAGAACCACATGCAACTGGCAGTTCTCTTTGGTTAAGAGACATGTTTTCTCGTAATTGTCTAAAAATCTTTTGAATATATGAAGGCGGCCTGATAAAGGCAGTATGAAATGTATGGTCTCTGTCAATTTATTTTTTGAAGGTAGATTTTCATAGATACTTCCTGCACCTAGATCTTTGTACAGAAACGGTGATTCAAAATCCGATTCATATGAATGTTTGTGTGCTGTGAATGGATCCTCAATGGATTCTATACTACCGAACACCTGTTGTATATAGGCATGCCTTCGCACAGGCACGGTCATTTTACGTCCCTTATGTTTTCTATAAGTGAGTAACAAATCGAGCACATAATCTGCTCCGTATAAAGGACTTACCCTGTGGTAGCCATACCACAGACTTTTGAAGTCTATTGTCCGACCTTTTCGACAAGCATTTTTATTCACCATTTGCATCATTTGGATAATAACATCCTCCATAGTCGTTTTGATGGGAAGTGTTAAACCATGTCGAGGATTGGAGTCTCGGTGTGAAACAACAGACTTAGATATGAATTCCCAGGAAAGAATTTCATCAGCGGACTTAGGCAAATACTTCAACACAGACGGCGCAAGACCCTGTTTGTTAACTACACTATTACCTTTATGTAAACCTGTTATCCTGTCAACATCAGTTATCTCCCTTTGTAGACTGAGCTCTTTTTGGTGGAGATCCTCTATATGAAGTGAACGAAGGTAATTTGCAATGCGATACTGTTGCTTTGGTTCCTTGACTGAGTGGAGGGTCAGTGCTACCCGAACAGCTTTGTCCTTTAAAGTTGTCTGGAATGATCCAATTTCTTCCTTGTAGTTCTGATAAAACAACTGCTGCATCTAAAAAACAAATGTTAGAAATCAATATCCAACATCAACTGTTTAGTATTGTAAAATTATTTAAACTACAGAAGTTATGCCCTCATTCCTGTAATGTTAGCTAAATACACAATCTAATGTTCAAAATGTTTCAGAAAATTGAAATGTTTTATAAAACACATTCTAACAGTGCAACATCAATGTTAAACAAAACAAGGGGGGAACCTACATATGAAATTTCAGAAAGATCCCTTTAGTACTTTCAGAGAATTAGCGATAACAAACTTCAATTGTCAAAATCCAAGATGGCTGCCTCTAGGCCATGTTGCATATTGACCGGTCCCAAAATGCAATATGCATAACTAGGGACCAAGGGGAACCTACATGTGAAATTTCAGAAAGATCCCTTCACTACTTTCTGAGGAATAGCAATAACAAACTTCAATTGTCAAAATCCAAGATGGCTGCCTGTCGGCCATGTTGTTTTCCTACTGGTCCCAAAACACAACATGTATAACTAGGGACCAATGGGAACCTACATAGGCAATTTCAGAAAGATCCCTTCAGTACTTTCTGAGAAATAGCGATAACAAACTTCAAATGACTGTTAAGGCCAACTCTCAGTGTACAAATGGCTGTCAGGGCCAATTCTTAGTGTACAAATGTCTGTCAGGGCCAATTCTTAGTGTACAAATGTCTGTCAGGGCCAGTTCTTAGTGTACAAATGTCTGTCAGGGCCAATTCTTAGAGTACAAATGTCTAGCTGTCAGGGCCAATTCTTAGAGTACAAATGTCTAGCTGTTAGGGCCAATTCTTAGAGTACAAATGTCTAGCTGTTAGGGCCAATTCTTAGAGTACAAATGTCTAGCTGTCAGGGCCAATTCTTAGAGTACAAATGTCTAGCTGTTAGGGCCAATTCTTAGAGTACAAATGTCTAGCTGTCAGGGCCAATTCTTAGAGTACAAATGTCTAGCTGGTAGGGCCAATTCTTAGAGTACAAATGTCTAGCTGTTAGGGCCAATTCTTAGAGTACAAATGGCTGTCAGGGCCAATTCTTAGTGTACAAATGTCTGTCAGGATCAATTCTTAGTGTACAAATGTCTGTCAGGGCCAATTCTTAGTGTACAAATGGCTGTCAGGGTCAGTTCTTAGTGTACAAATGTCTGTCAGGGTCAGTTCTTAGTGTACAAATGGCTGTCAGGGTCAGTTCTTAGTGTAAAAATGTCTGTCAGGGCCAATTCTTAGTGTACAAATGTCTAGCTGTTAGGGCCAATTCTTAGTGTACAAATGGCTATCAGGGCCAATTCTTAATTGGTACCTGTACAGAAAACATTATGTTGCCACTTTCAGGATTTTACTCCAAAACGGATACCAATAACTAATATGTATGTTAATTTAAAGTAAAATAAACAATTACACTGACCTGTATATTGTCATAGGAGAGATTAAAATACCACTAATGCAAATAGTAGATTGAAGGATTAAAATAATCCAAGCCTCTATGCTATCAACAAATTATAATGTCTAGTGCTACCTGGGGTTGTCAGGCCAAAATGACCTGTTGAGCTGACCTTTTGATCAAATGGCATGTCAGGTGATTAAAATATAGAATTGTCAGGTGTGTCCAATTTTCTCACTGCTCAGGTGTATCATATACAGTAAATCTGTCCCTCAGGGATGTCACAACCATTTAACCTTGATCTTATCACTCTATTTGACCGATAGATCTACCATGCTGTTAAATACTACCAAACCTGAAGATTGACTCATTTTGTTCTGTTATGGTTGAGATCCGAGGTCAACACAGCAGGTTATATGACAAACGGGAAAACTAATGTATTCTATCACCGGACATAATTATTACAGACAGCAGCAATATATGTGCTATTCCTGGACATACATACAGATAGCATCAATCAGAGATACACCATATACATCCTGTAATAAAACCACAAAACACATCAATTTGGGATCAAAGTATGGGTTCGAGGAAAATGAAGTACCTGGTAGTTATTTTACTGAACTATATTAGCCATTGGTGGACTTATTAACAAGCATGGGCTAATTGTCAGATAAATACAAAAATAGTAGTGTGTTTTGGGTGATGTTTTCCCAGTAAACACAAGGATAACCTCTAGACTACAGGCCGGGGTGGTACTGTGTACTGTCACCGACTGGTATTGTCCCTGTGGCACAGACTGACATCTCTTGACCTCAGGTCACCACCTCATGGCTATGGATTTCTATATATATTAACCTACCAGGTATAAGGTAGGGGTCACTTATGTCCAGACACTCATAGGTAGGGGTCACTTATGTCCAGACACTCATAGGTAGGGGTCACTTATGTCCAGACACCTATACACAGTAATTGATAGCCTACCAGGTATAAGGTAGGGGTCACTTATGTCCAGATACCCATACACAGTAATGGATAGCCTACCAGGTATAAGGTAGGGGTCACTTATGTCCAGACACCCATACACAGTAATGGATAGCCTACCAGGTATAAGGTAGGGGCCACTAATGTCCAGACACCTATACACAGTAATGGATAGCCTACCAGGTATAAGGTAGGGGTCACTAATGTCCAGACACCCATACACAGTAATGGATAGCCTACCAGGTATAAGGTAGGGGTCACTAATGTCCAGACACCCATACAGGTAGGGGTCACTTATGTCCAGACACTTATAGGTAGGGGTCACTTATGTCCAGACACCCAGACACCCATACACAGTAATGTGTATATCCTACCAGGTATACAGAAGGGGTCACTTATGTCCAGACACCCATACAGGTAGGGGTCACTTATGTCCAGACACCCATACACAGTAATGGATATCCTACCAGGTATAAGGTAGGGGTCACGTATGTCCAGACACCCATACAGGTAGGGGTCACTTATGTCCAGACATTTATAGGTAGGGGTCACTTATGTCCAGACACCCATACAGGTAGGGGTCACTTATGTCCAGACACCCATAGGTAGGGGTCACTTATGTCCAGACACTTATAGGTAGGGGTCACTTATGTCCAGACTCCCATACACAGTAATGGATAGCCTACCAGGTATAAGGTAGGGGTCACTTATATCCAGACACTCATACACAGTAATGGATAGCCTACCAGGTATAAGGTAGGGGTCACTTATGTCCAGACACCCATGCACAGTAATGGATAGCCTACCAGGTGTAAGGTAGGGGTCACTTATATCCAGACACCCATACACAGTAATGGATAGCCTACCAGGTATAAGGTAGGGGTCACTTATATCCAGACTCCCATACACAGTAATGGATAGCCTACCAGGTATAAGGTAGGGGTCACTTATGTCCAGACACCCATACACAGTAATGGATAGCCTACCAGGTATACAGAAGGGGTCACTTATATCCAGACACCCATGCACAGTAATGGATATCCTACCAGGTATAAGGTAGGGGTCACTTATATCCAGACACCCATACACAGTAATGGATAGCCTACCAGGTATAAGGTAGGGGTCACTTATGTCCAGACACCTATAGGTAGGGGTCACTTATGTCCAGACACTCATAGGTAGGGGTCACTTATGTCCAGACACCCATACACAGTAATGGATAGCCTACCAGGTATACAGAAGGGGTCACTTATATCCAGACACCCATGCACAGTAATGGATATCCTACCAGGTATAAGGTAGGGGTCACTTATGTCCAAACACTCATAGGTAGGGGTCACTTATGTCCAGACACTCATAGGTAGGGGTCACTTATGTCCAGACACCCATACAGGCAGGGGTCACTTATGTCCAGACAACCATAGGTAGGGGTCACTTATGTCCAGACACCCATAGGTAGGGGTCACTTATGTCCAGACACCCATACAGGTAGGGGTCACTTATGTCCAGACACCCATAGGTAGGGGTCACTTATGTCCAGACAGTCATAGGTAGGGGTCACTTATGTCTAGACACCCATAGGCAGGGGTCACTTATGTCCAGACAACCATAGGTAGGAGTCACTTATGTCCAGACACCCATAGGTAGGGGTCACTTATGTCCAGACACCCATACAGGTAGAGGTCACTTATGTCCAGACACCCATACAGGTAGGGGTCACTTATGTCCAGACACTTATAGGTAGGGGTCACTTATGTCCAGACTCCCATACACAGTAATGGATAGCCTACCAGGTAAAAGGTAGGGGTCACTTATATCCAGACACTTATAGGTAGGGGTCACTTATGTCCAGACTCCCATACACAGTAATTGATAGCCTACCAGGTATACAGAAGGGGTCACTTATATCCAGACACCCATACACAGTAATGGATAGCCTACCAGGTATAAGGTAGGGGTCACTTATATCCAGACACCCATACACAGTAATGGATAGCCTACCAGGTATAAGGTAGGGGTCACTTATGTCCAGACACTCATAGGTAGGGGTCACTTATGTCCAGACACCCATAGGTAGGAGTCACTTATGTCCAGACACCCATAGGTAGGGGTCACTTATGTCCAGACACTCATAGGTAGGGGTCACTTATGTCCAGACACTCATAGGTAGGAGTCACTTATGTCCAGACACCCATAGGTAGGGGTCACTTATGTCCAGACACTCATAGGTAGGATCACTTATGTCCAGACACCCATAGGTAGGGGTCACTTATGTCCAGACACTCATAGGTAGGGGTCACTTATGTCCAGACACCCATACACAGTAATGGATATCCTACCAGGTATAAGGTAGGGGTCACTTATGTCCAGACACTCATAGGTAGGGGTCACTTATGTCCAGACACCCATAGGTAGGGGTCACTTATGTCCAGACACCCATAGGTAGGGGTCACTTATGTCCAGACACCCATAGGTAGGGGTCACTTATGTCCAGACACTCATAGGTAGGATCACTTATGTCCAGACACTCATAGGTAGGGGTCACTTATGTCCAGACACCCATACAGGTAGGGATCACTTATGTCCAGACACCCATAGGTAGGGGTCACTTATGTCCAGACACCCATAGGTAGGGGTCACTTATGTCCAGACACCCATAGGTAGGGGTCACTTATGTCCAGACACCTATACAGGCAGGGGTCACTTATGTCCAGACACCCATAGGTAGGGGTCACTTATGTCCAGACACCCATAGGTAGGGGTCACTTATGTCCAGACAACCATATATAGGTAGGGGTCACTTATGTCCAGACACTCATAGGTAGGGGTCACTTATGTCCAGACACTCATACACATTAAAGGTGCTATATCTCCAATAAATAATACTGTAAATCATTTATATATTACGCGAGTACTTAATTTCGCGAACTCACCTCATGCGACTTATTCGCGAATACATAATTTCGCGAATTCTGATCTCAAAATGAGTTTAAATTCGCAGATTACGTTAACAGGTCGGCGATATTTCCATGTGGAGAGTGCAGTGAGTTGTTTTCAATGTAAATAAAGCTTTCACGCCCGTTCATATGTAGTGTTTTGTGATATAAAATTACAACCTGATATAAGTATATAATTTATCATTTTATTATTACTTTAACGGCGATGTCTGCTCACCAACTAAATATAACGGTAGATTCAAAATTGACGCCACTTATTCTTGTCATTCTTATATAAATATTCGCGAGGGATTTGAATTCGCGTTGTACTCTACTCGCGAATTAACGCGAAAATAAATCCCACGCGAAATATAAGTGATTTACAGTAATGTAATCACAATGTATCGAAAACACAAATGAAGACTGTTGCATATTTTTGTTAAGATACCAAAAGTTACATACTTTATGCTAATTAAATAGCTATTGCCACTTTCCAAAAGTCTGAGTTTCTAATTTTTACCTTTTGAATTTAAAGTGATAAGAAATTAATTGTTTCTGAAGAAATTTTACCACGCTCTGCTTCGATACATTGTGTACATAATTTATAATTTATAAGCAATCATTATTAGGACGCTGTGTATCATTTTTCATTTGCTGGTGTAAATTAGATTTCTATACAATGGCTGTCATTTAATGGATGAAAAGCAGTATATACCGGTGTCCTATAAAATTCTGATCCCCATGAAATACCGACCCGGGTCAGTATTTTATGCATAAAATATTGATCCCACCCATAAAATCTTGACCCCCCCTAACTGTGCTGAAACAGTTTACATCAGTACAAGATTTAAAGCATTATTAAATCATCTAATCTGTAATTCATTGTTTCCACAAGTTATAGCCCAGGTAATACACAGGGTGTCATATATGTGTACCTGTGTTGGGGACCCCGGGGGCTATTGATAGTTATAACAGTACAGGTGTGAGCAGGTGACACAGACAGGTGACCAGCACACCTATATAGATGTGATATGTTACTGAAGAGAAATTAATTTGAAGCCTTATAAAGCTTGTAATTATCAAATACTGTAGAAGTGAAATGAATTAAGATTATACACTAAAATTTTACTTTTATAAACATTAATATCTTATATTTTGAATATACTGCATTCAAACAAAACATGAGTTTTATGAGGGTAGATGAGTGCTTTATGATATGTTTAATTATATATACAATGCAAACTTCTCCTTCATATTTTCATATTTTTAAACAAATTTTGGAAGGAGGTGTGTAAGTGAAATAAGTTTTTACTGATGGTAAGATTATAGAATTCCATCAATCATTGATTATTTCATTGGTTTAATTGGTGATGCTGTAAAATTCATTCGATATTGAAGAACTGAACATAAACACCATGTTGCCAAGTAGGTGACCATATATAGGTAAATTTGTTTTCTAATTGATTGGCATACATGCATCTATAATTATTGTATAGTTTCCATAGATTTAATATATAACAATAACATTAATACAATTATCATTTGCCAAAGATATAGCATCCCCCCCCCCCCCAAAAAAAAAGGTGATTTTATTCTGTCCTGTAATGAGGAACTTGACAACATTATTGTATAATTATGTGTACAATTAAATTAAGTGAAACAAGTTTTATACCAATATAACAATTTAAATGAATCCGTGTTTTTTAATATATATTATTACTGATGATATTTATATTGTTATCAAGGTATTTTCACCTGCTTGCAGAGCAATTAAAAGTTCTTTGTGCGAAATGAAAGGTTTTATTTTTTGACATCACTGTATAACATAGTAACAATGATAATGTAAATCACATCATCATTTATGGATGCATACAACTGTATAAAAAAAGAATACATGAGTATTTTACAAAAAAAATGTATTTCATGGATATATTCTTAGTAAGCCAAACAGAGGGTGGTTGTATACATTGTGGGAGTTGATAGGTGTGTTATAAAGGGTATTAGTGATATGTATTTTATCGGGGTAGGTCAGTATTTTATCGGGTAGGTCAGTATTTTATGGGAGTACATAATACTTAATTGGTGATGATATGTATATCATCGGGGGTAGGTCAGTATTTTATGGGGGTAGGTCAGTATTTTATGGGAGTACATATTACTTAATTGGTGATGATATGTATATTATAGGGGTAGGTCAGTATTTTATGGGGGTAGGTCAGTATTTTATGGGGGTAGGTCAGTATTGTAGAGAAAACTGGTGTAGGGTTCTCACCAGCCTTCTCTAGAAGACTAATGAATGCTCCCGTATCCCAAAACCCATACAATACAGTGACGAGTACTCACGTTTAGTGGCTGTATGTGTGCATTGCAGGGTTCAGGATCAAAGAGACCGCTCTCTGACACCCCGCGGGATTTTATACTAGCTCACGTGCGGAATGAGCTCCAACCAAGGGAGATAACTCCCCCGATTTTCACTACACTCCTCCCTGTTTTATGAAGGCCCCCTCCTGGACTCTGTACACTCCCTGGGAAGAATTGGTGGGTGTCCTAGCATTCATGGCTCCAATGGCGTGGAGGGCTCCAGATTCTAGGGTTGATGATCTTCCGAGGGACGACGAGGGTGTGGGCCTCCTTAAGCTAGATCTAATCCTATGTCTGTTGTCTAACTCCCATGACTGGAAACGGTGCACTTTGGAACCGTTACTCACATGGGAGATTCTTTCAGAATAGCCGAGATCCTAATTTCTGAAATTCTATTTTTGTTTTACTAATAGCAGCTATGTATATGACTGCTGTGTTAGACGACGGTCAGAGGGTTTTTATCCTCAGACTTCCTAACTAACATTTAACTCTGAGTATATATTTAAATATCCAAACTTAAGGGAGTTGGGGTTGTTCCGAAGGCCCCAGCCTGAGAAAACCCAGGGGTTCCTTGAACAACCATTTACTGTTTTATGTGGAGGGATTTTATTGAGGGTTAATGCAACTTACTTCATGAAATTATACCTGCTGAGATGAAGAATAACTATTTGTGCAACTGATATATGTACAATATTTACATTCCCCTATGTGAGGAAAGGCTTTAAGTTGCTTGTTAAGTCCCAGCCCCACTCGGATGACGGTTCCACTACTAAGTGGTAGGTCCCAGTACCCGACGGTTCTATGGGCAACACTTAAGCCATAACTGATCCTATATACATGTATTAGATGTATTTTGACCAATTAAACCAAAACTGATAGTTTCATAGGATAAAAATACTAGGAGTGTAGTCACTCCATTCCCTCCCCCCTTTTATTGGAGAGCACTCTTGATAAAAAACTACTTATACTAGAAGTGTACTCCATTCCTCACCCCCTCTCTTAAGATGAGGTGTGCTCTCTGTGACCAATGGCTACCTGATGACCTGATCGAATTTTAATTATATGTATTAGTTCTCAGGGGAGGGTCTCTCAGGTAAGCTATATACCTGTCTCCACAGATTCCTCCCTCTCCACCTGAATACTCAAGGGGGGAGCCTGCGGTGACCTTGAGAACTTGTGCTGGAGGTATAGAACCTCACACCTTATCAATCTGTTGGTGTTGTGGCAGCGTGCACACCCTTAGAGGCTCTCGGACCCACAAATTGAGGAGAGATCTCTGTGTGACTGCACGCCCCCCTTGAGGGACTTAAAGTTCCATCAGCACCAGAGTGCCTTGAACTCTAAACCCTCCTTCCGAGAATTAGAGAATTCCGATATTTCATAAAGTATATAAATATCAATTGGGATGCTGCCTGCTGAGGTTCCACTGGAACCCCGCGGTGCACATTACTGGTTACATAGACTTTTAAGACTTGCCCCCTTGAGGTTCTACAAATAATTTGGAACCCTAGGAGGCATTTCTCTATTTTGGATATTTAGGGGCTCCACCGTCACCTCCAGCTCCTATAAAGCGGTGGTAAGGTGGATATCGGGTTTGGTGATTTAGTGGGGCCCCGGGTTGGTGAAGGGGCATCCCCCCCAGACGTTTCAGGGGGAATGTTGTCGCCCTCAAGGTCTGTCTTCTCCGGCTCTGCCAGGGGAGCACAGACGGGCCCTGGGGGCGAGGAAGTCTCCGACTCCAATTGAGGAGTCGGATTTGCATACGTTTTGGACTCCTCTGTCCCTGTGGACGGTGGAGTCCCTGAGGGAGAAGTCCCACCCACCGGCCCTTAAGGGGTCGATGGCCATGGGGCTTCGGGTTCTAATAACCCTTGGACCTCCCTAAGGAGGTCCTCGAGCCCATCTTCCCGGTGGTGCAATTCCAGGATGTCCATTTATAGTCCTGCAACGGAATGGACTGAGAGTTGCATTGTATGGATCGGAATAGTAGCATTTCCTATCTATATACTCCTATTCACCACCTGCATTTGTGCCTACACACACCACCTGTATTCGCTTGCCTAACTTACCTTCCCCCCTCCCGTAGTGTAACCTAGGGTAGGAAGTAGTTGTCAAATCTACGGGGTTGTCTGGTTTGTCTCCCCGTACGCGTTACTGGTTTATTCTGGTCCCCCCTCAAAATGCTATCGGGAGAGCCAACGGTATTCGAGCGGTTCGAGACCCCGGGGCCTGTTGATGGTTTATTTGGGGACACCACACTTGGCGGTGTGTTACTACCGCTTCCGGGGTGTTCCCCCCCACGACTCGCCGTCGGAGCGTCACTGTCCTCCCCTGAACTCGCGTTACACGGGTCTATGTCCTCCTCGTCCGAGGGTACTTCGGTCCGTGAGGAATCATCGTACGCGGCCCCCGGTAGGAGGTTGTGTCTTAGGTTTTTGTCTCCCTGTATAGGAGAGTGATATAGGGTCCCCATTCTTCCCCTAGACTGCATGAGTAGGTACCCCCGGGGTCAATCTTCCATGGTTTGACAGACATACTCAGCGGACCCTGGTTCTGTTGGCGCGAAATCCCACGACACTGCAGATAGCGGCCCTTCAGCGCGTTCTCGGGTACTACCGGCATGTTTGTAAGAAGCTCTGATCCACCTCCTGGGTTCGGATCATTCTGGGTCTTCCATGACACGTCTCTGTTGGAATGGGCTTCTCCTGGCGGCTCAGTGTGTGGTTCCCTGACAGGAAGGGGTATATGGGGCTCCACTGTCTCTATTCTCATGACGTTCTTCCCCCTTGCAATTTTGAAGTCACTGACCACCTTCATAATGGCATGATCCACCCCAGAGGATACCGATGTGTTGCCAAATAATGGCCCCACTGCACTGGAGTTGGGCTGGACCATGACCGGCTGCCGGGTGGTCTCGTTCCAGCTGACATCACAAAATCCTATGGAGTTTGGAGGGATAGTGGTGGTCTGAGTCGCCGACACCTTAGTGGTATTCTGTTTGTTCTCCCTATACGGGGTGAAGGGAATTATCTGATCTGCCATCAGGAGCCTCCCGGAGTTCATATCCAGAACGCAGTTATTTTTGGCTAAGAAGTCTACCCCCAGCAACATGTCGTCGGTAATCGGTGCTTCACATACCGTCCAGGGGGTTACTATGTCTCCCACGCCGATGAGTAGATCTTTTATTTCCCACACATTCTCCACGTTGCCGGTGAACCCTCGGAGCTGTACGCGCTTTCCAAGTATTAACGGCCCGTTCAGGTGGTCCAACAATCCTCTCCGGACTAACGTCATGGTGGCGGCTGTATCTACGACTGCTCTTATGGACGTTCCATTCAAAGTTACTGGTATAGTGAGGCTGCTGCCTTCAGAGACCACCAACTTTATTTCCCTATGGGGGGATGGATCCCGGAACCCATTGTTTGATGGTGACGGAGAGCGGGACCGCGTAGGAAAGCTTTTCTGGCGGTCTGGGGACATGGAATTGTTTACCGGGACGCGGCTGTCCTCCGTGTTGCCCTGGCTCCTACCATTACTCCATCCTGGTGGCGTAGAGTTACGTCCTCGGTCCCACGTCTTCCGGTCAGCAGTAGGGGAAGAATCCCGGTCCCTAGGCAGAAATTGACGGCCGTCATTATCCGTTGACCGTTGGAAGCGCCGCGGGGAACCGTCGTACCCGGGAGATCGAGGTCTTCGGTCGGGATTTCGATTCCCTTCGCGATACGGAGGATACCAACGTGGATCCCCCGCCGGCGGGTAATACGGAGATGCCACCTCACCTCCACCCTGATTATGGTATGGAGGTGGGGGCTGAGGCTGGTAGTACGGCGAGTTAGCTGTCCCACCACGCGTAAGCGACCGTTTGAGATCATTTACCTCATCGCTTAGCATTTTAATAATCTCCTGCTGTGTCTCACCGTCCCCGGGTTTGGTGCCTTCAGCGAACTCCACCTGTCTACTCGGAAAATGTGATGAGCGCGTGCCAAATAACGCGCGCTGGTTCGCTACCGAGGCCTTTATATATTTAAGGGCCTTATGAACCGTCTTGGGATTCTTTTCCATTGCTTTTTGAGCCGCCACCTTCTCCCGGCATCCTTTTAAGAAGGATTCTGTCGCGATTTGATCTTGGGTGGTCTCATCAGCATAAGCATACCCATCATTGGTAAGCGTTTGGATACGCTGAGCGTACTCGGCAAGGGTCTCCGTTTCTTCCTGCTTGGCATACTGGAGCTCGCGCCTAGCTACTACAGGTACATCCTTGTCACTGAATCTCTCCTTCATCTTCTTTTTTAGCCGATGAAAGGAGAGCGCGCCGGGTAGTTTATCTGCATATTCTAGCGCGTCCCCGCTTAGACAATCAAAGAACCGGTTAATTGTCTTACGCTCTGACCATGCGTTGTCGGCTACTATGCGGTCAAATTTTAGGATGAAGGGTTCCCATCTATCCTTACCAGTAAATGTTGGCATCTTGTGGCGCTGCGGGCTTTTACTGCGATGTCGGTGGTGGCGGTGTCCATCTCTCCGATGTCGGTTGAGGTTGTCACTGGATGACTCCACATTAGGCTCCTCCTGACTAGAGAGATCTAAGTCAGATGGTTCACTGTCCGATGAGTCGGCACGGCGGTTTTCCACTCGGGCACGACGCGGATTGCGGGCACGCCTATTGTCAGCGGCCCCTCGATCGGTTGAGCCGCGCCGAGAACCGTGGTCGTCCCGATTATGCCTATCATATGTGTGCCTCCCCCCCCCTGGGTCTCTATGGTATATTGACTGTCTGTCTACTGAACCTCTACGGGTATACTTAACAGCTGTATTCCCCACGTGGGTCTCTGTTCCCATATTGGGAGGAGGTTTACTATCCCCCGAGTTATCCGGTTTAATACGGTTTGGTATGGTGAGGCCATCTATGTACCCTAATAAGGGAGTTTCTACATTGGGCCTACATACAGGGGCTGTGGGCAAGTCATGTATCTGTGGGTGTGGCATGGGTGTAGACCCCCCATAATCATTTGGTGGTAAATTGGTAGTAATGTTACCACCATAACCACCCAGGTCCCTGGAACATAAAGGGTCTAAGTCAGCAAATGTCTGGACTCCAGCAGATACTGGGTGCCTGCCTGTTACCTGGGGACCTGGTTGAAATCCATAACCTACAGGTATGGCATTGGCTATGGGTTGAATACCTTGACATGGTAGATTGTCCCCAACATAGGATCTGGTAATGCCCATAGATACCGGTGACTGATCCACAGAACTGTTCATGTTGTTCTGAGGTTCTGGAAAACCCCAAGATGTTTTAATTTCTTGTTGTTGAGGCGATATCTGTATCCCCCATGTATTGGCTTTAGATTGGGGAGGGTATGAGGTAACTTGATCCCTTATGTATCGACCATCCCTAGGTAGTACATTTATGATGCTGTCCAGATAAGGGTTACCTTGTGGAAGGGTCCCCGACATGACCAACCCCCCTGGTGCCTCCCGTTGTTGGGTGGGTTCCCCCCATACTGGCGGAAAGTCAGGAACTGTGGGTTCTAAGGGCTGGGGGTCTAGTGGTACCTGGTCATGGGTGTACTGCGCCCCACTAGGGGTGGTTAGTTGAATTGTTCCCGGTTGTACCACCTTACCAGGAATTGACCTGGTAACAGCGGACTCCTCCTTCAAGAGTTCCGCTGTCCCCCTGTCTACCATAAATTTATCTAATTTTCCCCATAACTCTGTAAACTTGAGGTTCATGTCCCTCATTGCATCGTCCTGTTTATCCAGGCGACTTTCTAAATTTTTCCCAGGGGAATGGGACCCTCTCAAGGAACTGGGTGAATGGGGTGGTGAGGTTGGTCTCAGGTTCATACCTGTAATCCTCCCCTGGCATATCCAATCTAGCCAAGTGTCTTTACTAATTCTTAATTCCTTTAGGGAAGACAATGTTAATTCTTCCCTCCCCCTGATTTCTATTATCTTCCCTGCATAGACTTCCCCTATACCTGGAAGGGAACAGAGTTCCTCCTCTGTTGCTTCCCTTAAATTAATACAAGGCATGGTTATCACAGGAAAAATAAAGAAGGCAACACAGGTGGTGTAAATAAAGAACACAACACAGTTTTTGTATGCAAAAGGGGTGGTGTAAATAAAGAACACAACACAGTTTTTACATGTGTTTGAAAGCTACTGTTGTGTGGTGCTATGTAAAATAACACCAATAATACATGTAATTATATCTAATCTATGCTATCCTAATACTAACCTAACACTAATTTCCTATAACTAAAAATAAGTTTCCTAACACTAACTACTCTAACCTAAAATACGTGCGATTATAACACACCTCCTCCGTACGCCGCCAAAATATAATGGGCGGCCCACAGCACAGGTGCGTAGCCGTATAAAAATAACTACCTAAACTAATTTCTAATTAAAAAAAACCTATGTCACTGTATAATTGTACACTCGGCCTTTGTATGCCGCCGATATGGGCGGCCCACACGATCAAGTGTACCAGCAAAAACACGGAAAAAAAACAAAAATGTCTGTTGGAACGACAATTAAATCGTTCCAACCTACCCTAACCTACAAATAGTTAGCAAAAAAAACCCTAATAGTCCGACAGAGTGTCGTTCTGCTCCGTAGGCAACATGTGCAGGTCAAAACAAAATGGCGCTGACACGTGCTGTCCGGAACAGGACGACACTAAGTTGAACAAACATGTAGAAAAAAATAGAATTTGGCGTGAAATTCTCACACACTCTGACACCAGTGTAGAGAAAACTGGTGTAGGGTTCTCACCAGCCTTCTCTAGAAGACTAATGAATGCTCCCGTATCCCAAAACCCATACAATACAGTGACGAGTACTCACGTTTAGTGGCTGTATGTGTGCATTGCAGGGTTCAGGATCAAAGAGACCGCTCTCTGACACCCCGCGGGATTTTATACTAGCTCACGTGCGGAATGAGCTCCAACCAAGGGAGATAACTCCCCCGATTTTCACTACAGTATTTTATGGGGGTAGGTCAGTATTTTATGGGAGTACATATAACTGAATTGGTGATGATATGTATATTATAGAGGGTAGGTCAGTATTTTATGACAGTACATATTACTTAATTGGTGATGATATGTATATTATCAGGGGTAGGTCAGTATTTTATGGGGGTAGGTCAGTATTTTATGGGAGTACATATTACTTAATTGGTGATGATATGTATATTATCAGGGGGAGGTCAGTATTTTATGGGGGTAGGTCAGTATTTTATGGGAGTACATATTACTTAATTGGTGATGATATGTATATTATCAGGGGTAGGTCAGTATTTTATGGGGGTAGGTCAGTATTTTATGACAGTATGTATTACTTAATTGGTGATAATATGTATGTTATCAGGGGTAGGTCAGTATTTTATGGGGGTAGGTCAGTATTTTATGACAGCATGTATTACTTAAACAGTGATGATATGTATATCATCGGGGATAGGTCAGTATTTTATGGGGGTAGGTCAGTATTTTATGGGAGTACATATTACTTAATTGGTGATGAAATGTATATTATAGAGGGTAGGTCAGTATTTTATGGGGGTAGGTCAGTATTTTATGGGAGTTCATATTACTTAATTGGTGATATGTCTATTATAGAGGGTAGGTCAGTATTTTATGGGAGTACATATTACTTAATTGGTGATGATATGTATATTATACGGGGTAGGTAAGTATTTTATGACAGCATGTATTACTTAAACAGTGATGATATGTATATTATAGGGGGTAGGTCAGTATATTATGGGGGTAGGTCAGTATTTTATGGGAGTACATATTACTTAATTGGTGATGATATGTATATTATACGGGGTAGGTAAGTATTTTATGACAGCATGTATTACTTAAACAGTGATGATATGTATATCATCGGGGGTAGGTCAGTATTTTATGGGAGTATGTATTACTTAATTGGTGATGATATGTATATTATAGGGGGTAGGTCAGTATTTTATCGGGGTAGGTCAGTATTTTATGGGAGTACATATTACTTAATTGGTGATGATATGTACATTATAGAGGGTAGGTCAGTATTTTATGGGGGTAGGTCAGTATTGTATGGGAGTAGATATTACTTGATTGGTGATGATATGTATATTATAGGTGGTAGGTCAGTATTTTATGGGGGTAGGTCAGTATTTTATGGGAGTATGTATTACTTAATTGGTGATGATATGTATATTATAGGAGGTAGGTCAGTATTTTATGGGGTAGGTCAGTATTTTATGACGGTATGTATTACTTAAACAGTGATGATATGTATATTATCAGGGGTAGGTCAGTATTTTATGGGAGTATGTATTACTTAATTGGTGATGATATGTATATTATAGGGGGTAGGTAAGTATTATATGACAGCATGTATTACTTAAACAGTGATGATATGTATATCATCGGGGGTAGGTCAGTATTTTATGGGGGTAGGTCAGTATTTTATGGGAGTATGTATTACTTAATTGGTGATGATATGTATATTATAGGGGGTAGGTCAGTATTTTATGGAGGTAGGTCAGTATTTTATGGGGGTACATATTACTTAATTGGTGATGATATGTATATTATCAGGGGTAGGTCAGTATTTTATGGGATTATACATATTACTTAATTGGTGATGATATGTATATTATCAGGGGTAGGTCAGTATTTTATGGGGGTAGGTCAGTATTTTATGGGAGTACATATTACTTAATTGGTAGAGGTTGTTACTGTAGGAGGCTGTATGATAGAGGTTGTTACTATGAAAGAATGTATGATAGAAGTTGTGACTATAAGAGGATGTATGATAGAGGTTGTTACTGTAGGAGGAAGTATGATAGAGGTTGTTACTGTAGGAGGAAGTATGATAGAGGTTGTTACTGTGGGAGGCTGTGTGATACAGGTTGTTACTGTAGGAGGCTGTATGATAGAGGTTGTTACTGTAGGAGGATGTATGATAGAGGTTGTTACTGTAGGAGGATGTATGATAGAGGTTGTTACTTTAAGAGGATGTATGATAGCGGTTGTTACTATAAGAGGATGTATGATAGAGGTTGTTACTGTGGGAGGCTGTGTGATAGAGGTTGTTACTGTAGGAGGCTGTATGATAGAGGTTGTTACTGTAGGAGGATGTATGATAGAAGTTGTTACTATAAGAGGATGTATGATAGATGTTGTTACTTTAGGAGGCTGTATGATAGAGGTTGTTACTATGAAAGAATGTATGATAGAAGTTGTTACTATAAGAGGCTGTATGATAGAGGTTGTTACTGTAGGAGGAAGTATGATAGAGGTTGTTACTGTAGGAGGAAGTATGATAGAGGTTGTTACTGTAGGATGATGTATGATAGAGGTTGTTACTATAAGAGGATGTATGATAGAGGTTGTTACTATAAGAGGATGAATGATAAAGGTTGTTACTATAAGAGAATGTATGATAGAGGTTGTTACTGTAGGAGGATGTATGATAGAGGTTGTTACTGTAGGAGGATGTATGATAGAGGTTGTTACTGTAGGAGGATTTATGATAGAGGTTGTTACTGTAAGAGGATGCATGATGGAGGTTGTTACTGTAGGAGGATGTATGATAGAGGTTGTTACTGTAGGAGGCTGTATGATAGAGGTTGTTACTTTAAGAGGCTGTATGATAGAGGTTGTTACTATAAGAGGATGTATGATAGCAGTTGTTACTATAAGAGGATGTATGATAGAGGTTGTTACTGTGGGAGGCTGTGTGATAGAGGTTGTTACTGTAGGAGGCTGTATGATAGAGGTTGTTACTATGGGAGGATGTAGGATAGAGGTTGTTACTTTAAGAGGATGTATGATAGAGGTTGTTACTATAAGAGGATGTATGATAGCGGTTGTTACTATAAAAGGATGTATGATAGAGGTTGTTACTGTGGGAGGCTGTGTGATACAGGTTGTTACTGTAGGAGGATGCCTCATAGAGGTTGGTGTTCTTTATTGGGGACTGTTTCTGGCATATAATAAGATGGTTATGGTATGAATTTATTCACATTACAGCTCTAATATAATATATCACTAGGAAAAAAAAGTTAGTTATAAAAATTGATATGTCTAAAGTATTTGCCAACATGCACTGTCTATTTAGAAAGTCTTAATTGCAATAGTTGGTCTCCCTATTATTCATCCTATTCATCAAACCATGCAATGTGAAGTATTTTTTCTACACAAATTATATGTATGTATTAAAGTAAAATTGGTAAATATTCTATAAATTTTATAAGTTTTTGGGGCATCCAGGATTTCAGTTTTTGGGAAAACAGGATGACACATTGATGATAATTGAATTTTATTTGAGGCATTTATTTTATTTATTTAGATTATAGTTTGAAAGTAATATTATCTATATACATGTATATCCTCATATACGCAATGAAAATATACTTGTATATACATGTATATATATAATTACAAAACATTGTTTTAAAGAAGGGTTTAAAACATCTTCAATTTATGCATCATAACTTATATATCTTAAGTTTTTAAGTATGATTTACCCCAAAACTATATATTAAACATAAAATCTTCTTTTGCCATATTGATTTAAAATACATAATTATGTACATAATTTTTTTCTTGTAAAGTACAGAAAATGCAGATGTTAGACATTAGACAGCACTGAACTTTCTTTTGTCAATTAAGTTAAAGAATCAATTAATATATATAATCAGAGATGTATATATATAACTTACTTCATTTTCATTTGTATATACAGTATATAGTTATACAGATTTCTGATATGAAATCCTTGTTTATACATGTATACCATGTTCAAATGAACAAATATGGATAGATTAATTGATACTAAATGATTAACACTATAAACTTTCTTTAGCCATATACATGTATGTATATACCTGCATGGTCAGATTGTATAGGCCTGAAGGCCACACCTGAGTGCATGGTCACCTATAGCAACTGGTCATGATCTCACCTTTGCAGCTGATTATAATTAGCCCCCTGGCCCTATCCTCAGGTGTGAGACTGACAACCTGTTTATTTCTTGCAGGACTGACATGTAAGAATTATGTATAAAAGCTTAGATGATTTAATAATGCTGTCAAGTTTGCTTTTATGTAAATTGTTTCATCACAATGTAGGGGGGATCAATATTTTATGGGGTAGGTCATTATTTTATGCATAAAATACTGACCCGGGTCGGTATTTTATGGGGGGTCAATATTTTATATGACACCGGCCCTGTCAATGGTATACACTACAGAACATTCATAGTCATGGAATCACAACTTCATCAATAACTCATTAAGTTGTTTACCACATTATATCCAGTGAAATCCTTCTTAGATTGAAATTGTTGTGGCTATAAAATCAGTTCAACATAACAATTCTATAGAATTAAACAAGCCGGGAACTCACACACTCTAGATATTGAGATGGTTTAATTTGTACTTCATGACTAATATGTAGAATATCATAGCAAGTGCCAAAGGTGTTCTGAACATAATAGGCCGAGACACATTCCTACAGAAGTCTAGCCAGCACCGTAAGGTGTCCTAAAAGGGCATAGAAATGTCCTTGGCTAGCTATTCTTAATAGGTAAGGCAATGCTGTAAGTTTATTTTAATTAGCTAGCACCTACAGCTTGTCCAAAAAGTATAGCAGGGCATTTCTGGGGCCAGTTTCATCAAGGTTCCTTAGCAAATACCAATGTGTTCATAAAGGGTAGGATATCCAGGATCCTTTAGCTAATTAATATAACAAATCAAAGTTTTTCTTAAGGGCAAGATATTTCTGAATATTCCAGACTCCCAAGACCTCGGCTAGGCACTTAGGTGTTCCTAAAGTGCTAATATGAGAAGCCTACAATACAGTTATAGGTCTCTAAAAGAAGGAAAGAATACGAAATAACCGAGATAACTTGATGCCAACTTTTTTGGAGTATGAAGTTACAAGTAATTGTTGGAGATTAAAGTATACAGTCTCTTCACCATTACAGCCATCACATTAACTACCAGTGAACCGACTGGCCTGTAAACTTCCCTACAGGATCCCACCATACAGTCACCTGTTTATCTGATCATCTATTCCACCATTAAGGTTTATTATAGTCCTACATTATAGAGATGTTGGAGTGTGAGGTTATGTCAGCTTGTATGGGTACAGTGGCTGGGCAGTCTGATGAATCCAGGTCAGCCTATACAAGTGGCATAAACTGTAACCTTTGTGTCTACAGGGCCTGACCAATTGTTACCTCCTGGCTCTCACAATACCAAGCCTGGTTAGCTTCAAACAAACCATGAAATGTTTCACTTTTTATTTTGATAAATCTGGAACTCAAACAATCTAATAAGCATTTCATATCCCATGTCATTTGACATGTATATTTTGTAATCAATAAAAACCTCCATTATTGGATTTTTATTTCAAATAACTATAGTAATACCTGTAATTATGAGACGGAATGAAGATGACCAGGCCATGTCTGGCTAATCAATCTGGTTGCTGACTAAAACACAAACATTATAACAGCTTCTGTATTGCTGGCTAAACAGAGTGTGTGTTCACAGCTGTGTGGAGCCCCTAATTATTGCCTCCTCCTTACCTTCTCCCATGGAGAGCATGACCCTTATCTCCCCCCTCCCTACTTGGTGTTCCTCTTCATTAGCCTTCACACCTCCAAAATCAGTCTGGTCAGGCACTGACCTTAACTGACCCCACAGATGGACAAAGCAGAGAGCCCTTGGGGTCTATGACCGAGATCATGGCCCCAACAGTTCAAATACACATCATTGAGCTGTCATCAGTCACCCATATTGAATTACTTTCAACTGCAATCTTACCAAATATGGTCATTGTGAGATGTGCCATACCTGCCCTGAATTCTTTATCTCTGACAAATTATATATGTATGGATGTATAGCTAGGTGAAGGGACATGCTGATCAACCCATATCATTATGCAATCATTCAGTATAATTCAAACTTTAAAATTTGTAAATTGGTGTATACAATTGTAATAATTTACGTTTTGAGAATCACAGTTTCTACATATCAATATTTTATTGTGATCACAAATATATATATACAATATTATTGTAGGTATGGCACATTAGAAGAGGCAACATGATTTGGAAATGTTTTTTTTCTAAATCAGAAATTGATATACATTGTGTAACAAAACAGAAACGTTGGAAATCCTACAGATATATTGTGTTGATTATATCATTTAGAAACCAGCTAGCTATATCTGAAAATGTGAACATATGATAAGGTATGAAATGAAACAAATACAAATTCTCAAAATCAATGATGAAATTAACTTCCTAAGTTTGTATATCCTGAACACTGCTAAAAGTTTCATGATATACGATATGAAAACCATAATGCTACGAAAACCATAATACTACGAAACCACCAATTATTTTTCCATGTAGTTCTGCATGATCGACTACCAGTGACCACTACCTCTGACCCTAAGCAGCCCCTACGTTGAACCTTACTC
This sequence comes from Pecten maximus, assembly GCF_902652985.1. Classification (NCBI taxonomy): domain Eukaryota; kingdom Metazoa; phylum Mollusca; class Bivalvia; order Pectinida; family Pectinidae; genus Pecten; species Pecten maximus. The sequence goes on along the minus strand of NC_047023.1, from coordinate 28,126,322 downwards.
TAGTCTCCCAGACCACCTTTGAAATGTGACCTTTCAAGCCTTTAAATTCATCAGACCACTTATGATGTGACCTCAGTGACCCCAGACTCTTCAAAATGTGAATGACCTTGAGCTGCAGACACTGTATCATATATTTAAATGAGAATCTACCCCTGTTATCACTCCAGGCTAGGATAGTACCACCTACATCAATGGATGGACCAGTCCATATCACAATACCAGGCGTAACTGAAAAACCCACCACAGACATGTTATATTTTTGTTGGTTCTATAGAAAACCTGAAACTAGAAAAAAAAAAACACAGAATTTTTTGGTTCATTTATTTTGATAAATATCACTTTAAATGGAGTTTATGTTGTATAGTATTTCACTGATATCAGAGAACAATATGATGCTATTTGTAAATGTTCAGATATCGAAAGTTCACAAGTTCAGGGTTCAGACAACAATAAGAAAATGTCTCATCCTGCATATAAACTTTCAGACAAGAAATGATATCTCATCTTATCTTCTGATGTTCTTGTGAACTTTAGTCTTGTGCACTTTGAAGAAAACTGTGTGCCTGAGGGAAGACATTTTGTTTTTATGTCTTTTGCTCTTATTAGTCATCAGTACCTTTTACTTTGACACAACATTATATTTGCAGTAATAAATGACGACTTGGCAGGTGTGGAAGAGTGTGAAAACAATATCATGAAAATCCTCTAAAAATTTATCAGCACATTTTTGATAAAAACATATTACAAATTAATTATTTCTGTTTGTTTAAACATTGTTTCACTGATTATCAAGTGGAATGTATAATTGATTGTTAAAATTGTGTGATACATTATTATCATCAATCATTGGGTAAAAGAATTTTAGCTTTGTTCACTATATAAGAGTTCTCTTCCCTTGTCAAAATAAATCATTTATGGAATAAGTAAAAATTCTTTCTAAATAATCACAGGAATGATTGATAATAAATGAGATTGTAAGCCAAATGTTAACTTTATACACTCCAAACTTCCCAATTAACATTGATATGAGATTTCATGAAAGGGGAATAACTGAGAAAAAACTATCAAATCAAAAAATAAATTTCAACTTGAGTACATATACTGCTCATGTGATGGACGGATACCTTCATTCCAGTACTAACCCACACCTCCTGTGACTAGAAGATTATATAAAGCAAGACTCACTTTCAATTTAACTGTCATTCAATAAACTGTAGCAGAGCTGGACTAGGGTCGATCATTGGTGCGACAAGGTAGCTCAATTGGTAGAGCATCCGGCTAGTGTTCGGTGGTCCTAGGTTTGAACCCTTGTCTGGCCGTGCTATTTTCTACTCCTCTTACAAACTCAATGCATTATAAATTTCCTAACTATGGTAACCAATTTAATTGCTTAAAGCTATTTAATTACAAGCAGATTTCCCTCAATATCAGATTTGGTTTATATTAAATTGTATATGTTGAGTTAAAAATGTTAAACTCATTCTTCAGGAATCTGTTCAAATAAGCTAGGTTATATAACTAAAAGGAAACTTTCAACCAATCAGAGTATAAATGCTTATCTATAAACCCTCTCTTACAAAAGATTTATTTCAATTTCTTGAATTTTACCCATATATATATACCATATATGGAAGACATGTAATGGGATTTATACCATATATGGAAGACATGTAATGGGATTTATACCATATATGGAAGACATGTAATGGAATTTATACCATATATGGAAGACATGTAATGGAATTTATACCATATATGGAAGATCTAGACATATAATGGGACTTTGATGACCATGTGGTATATATACAATAACACTCATCATATGTACCTAATCACCCCCAACAACCATATAATATCATGATGGGAACATTTTGCCTGTCATCTTATTTTAACTTTATTAATCTTTAAGGAGCCGTGGAGGCCAAGTGGTTAAGATGTACGTCCCAACACTTTATCACTATCCTCCACCTCTGGGTCGCGAGTTCGAAACCCACATGGGGCAGTTGCCAGGTACTGACCGTAGGCCAGTGGTTTTTCTCCGGGTATTCCCACTTTCCTCCACCTCCAAAACCTGGCACGTCCTTAAATGACCCTGGCTGTTAATAGGACATTAAACAAAATAAAACAAACCAATTTATTAGCCTTTTACAAGAGAGTCCAGCAGTACCTCAACCTCCATCACTTGCCTCAGTGGATCGAGACACCATCAATTGATACCCCTTCCTGTATCTGTATGGTGAAGACAGTTCTTATACCCTGCCCCTCCCAACATGATAAAACTGCTTCAACTATACTATAACCTCTTCATTTTAGAATTGTCTGATAATTTTCCAGGCACAATTAAATATTTATAATATACCATGCAATCTATGTATCAGAGGATGCACCATGTACTCAATGTATCAAATTTGATGATTTCATCAGAAAACTTTCTTGATTAATATGTAGAACTGGAGACATTTAATAATTCACTTCAATTCAAACTAATTTAAATATCTGATGCAAACAAGATTGCTTGCCTCCATTTCAATTAATGATTTTTTTCAAAAAAAAAAAAAAAAAAAGATAATGTAAGAAATTCAAAGAATAAATCCTCATTAATTGCATATATGTATATACATTTTACCAGCACCAAGCTATACGCTTTATATATCAGGCAGTGAAGTATGGGAAATAGTCTGATTTATATACCGTGTTAGTTTCTCCATTAGCAATAGTGTCCACACAATTCTATCCAGTATTCATTTCATTCAATGTGTCTGAATTAATATTCTATACATATATATTGTAAATTTCCCCTCAATGTTTTTGATTAAAATACAAAAAAAAAATGCAATAAAAAGTTAATGTATAAAATGACAAAAAATATCATTAAGTGGGTTAGAGATGTCTCTCAATCTGTCTGGTTATATTTATAGTTAAGACATGACTTCTACAGAAAAGGGTAGGATGAGAACAAGATATGTGTTCCTGCACTTCTAAAACACAAAGGAGTACTGCCACTTGTACAGGGATGAAAAGTAATCTAAATCCTTATCTACCTGACAAATCTCTTACTTTACAGGAATGAAAAGGACCTAAAATCAGTTTATCTAACTCTCTATTTGCCTGGATATAACAAAGACCTCTGTGAACAATGTCAACATATAAAATAACATATACAACATCTCTTGCATACATATATGGATTAATAGAATGCCCTAATAGAATCATTAATCTATAAAACTGAAAATGACGAGTACTGGTAAGGGGAACACAACACCTAAGTCTGTCTCATGATAAAGTGATTTACATCATATATATAAAAATAACCATTGGATAAAAATGGTTATCAAACTTGTCTGATCTTTCATAAGCCTCTTATAAATTTGTAATATAATCCATCGATAATGAACCAAGATATCCATCAATAATGAACCAAGATAAAGAATGGACAATGGACATCTATAAAGGGCCATAACTCAGAAAATTAATGGTGACATAACAATAGTTATCAAACCAGTCTGAGCTTTCATGGGTAAGTTTGAAGATAATTCATCACTTATTACTCCCAATTATAAAGTGATATCAGACTCACATCTTCCTGTGAAAACATTATTTTTCCTGCCCTGTCTATGATGAGTGCATGAGAGAAATAGAAAAACTTCCCATACATTAATGTTATTTTAAGTGTCTACAGCTGTGGGATAAGGCCCAATTATCAAATGTGACAGGTGAAAGCAGACTCATGCAAATTGTTGAAATAGTAAGATGTTAAATAAAAAGATATGTAAACTTTATTCAATTTTACAACAATTGCAAAACAAGGTATATATTCTTATACTAATCATACTTGCTGGCCCAGATGGAAGTATGTAACAGTTCTTGGTGTGGAAGGAAACCAGAGTATCCAGGGAAACCCATATGGTTGGGCAGCTAGATGACCCCATACATTTTCACATCTGACACTGGGAAAGGTAACTCCTTGGCCCGATAGGTGAAAGGCCGTTACCACTGTACCACCCGACCACCCTAATACTAACAATGTAGGAGTTACCATTACATATAAAATCCATTATATTTTATCTCATCCAAGTTTTTTGTTTTTATCTCTTGAGATAACTTGTATTTGATCTTGACAAAGGTTTTCTTATCTACCGATAACACTGTAAATCGTTTTACTTAGAGTGACATGAATTGTTTGTCGGGGTAATTAACCGAGATGTGTGATGATGTGACCTAACATTATCCTGACAATCATTTGGTGTAAGCTCTGTACAGTATCCGTGTTCACAGCTACACTACACACCACAGGGTCAGAATGCCTTTGTGTGGTCCATATCAGTCTACCGAGAATATTTGTGGGTGAGAAAAAACCACAGTCTCATCACATAAACACATGATTTATATATGATACTTAATTATCATTTTACAAAAAGACATACACTGTATTGGTATTTAGTTTTACAAGATGTCTTGATAGCCCCTAAAGTAGATATTTGTAATTGATATAGACTTGAATGTTATGTCCAGTTGGTGAAACAGGCAACACAATACCTGCCATTGGATTGGCCATTAATGAACAGAAAAACAACTTCACACATCACTTCCGCCGTAACATATACTACATCTCCTATATCACGACCATACTCTTACCCTGCCTCTTCCGCCACCCCAACATATTCCTTTCATGCTTTCTCCACTACCCCAACATAATATCCTATATTACCACCATCTTCCTACCCTGCCTCTTTACTAATCATCTGCCCTCCCTACTCAATCCCACCATAATACTCTACCCCTTCATTCTCTAATCCTCTGCCCTGCCTGCTCATCCCCATCATAATACTCTGCCCCTTCTCGAATCATTTACCCTGATCCTTACCCAACCCTGCAATAATCCCCTGCCCCTTTTCTTAATCTCCTGCCCTCCCTACTCAACCCCACTATAATACCTGTCCCTTCTCTATAATCTCCTGCCCTCCCTACTCAACCTCACTATAATCCCCTGCCCCTTCTTTATAATCCTCTGCCCTCCCTACTCAATCCCATCCAACCATTTTATTCTAGCTAGCTGCCCCACTTCTCTAATCCTCAACCATCCCACCATATGTACCCCCTCCCTAATCCACCATACTCCATCATAATACCTAAGCACTAAATATATACCCAATGCCTCTCCCCTCCCCCCGTCAGCCCTTGCCTCTAACACCACATCAGCTCACATGGTGTGACATGTTTAATCTCCCCACACTAAATCTGTATCACCCCACAGTACCCACGGCAATAATCCCACCATACTAACTTACCACGTGATGATATAATCTCCCAACTCAGGAGATTATCCTGTCTGGGTTTCCCCTCCCACCTTTCTACCAGAGCCAGAAATCTTCCTCCTATAGTATATATTAATCAGGACTAAATACCACAGGTCTTACACATTACTGCACAATTAATGCATAACATTTGCACATTGTAAAGGGCATGTCTATGAGAGAAGAATGAATAGTTAGACATGATGTACATTTCACAACTAATGAATCAGTTAGTTTTTCAAGAGTCATCCTTAACAAAAAGTGTGGATAAGCTGTTTCTCAGTACCGTAACATCATTTTACAACAAATCACAGGGGACCCAAAGAATAAGTGTTATTGACACAAATCTGGTTGCCAGTACTCAGGACAAAAAGTTTTCTGGCTTATAACCAGGAATTCTGAGCTAATGGAGCCCCTGATCCTATCATAAAACATTTATACAACTCTCATAACAACTGTTGATATAAAAAGTCATCCATCATCTAAAACTCAATATCCAAGCTACTGATCTAGTTGTATATATATCTGTCAAGAATATAACTGGACAAACAGAGAAGATAAACAGACTGATTCATTGAATATATATTAACTTACAGTGTCTTATTGTATTTTCTAGTACTGATGCAGACATACCTTTGCAAGGATCCAGTGTTATCCGGATTATTACCCTCGATATTACTTCTTTGACCCATATATTGTATATATATATACCCCCCCCCCCCCCCCCCTCAATTCACAAAAAAAACACTGGAAGGAGCATTTTAATCCTGCAGTTCAGGAGACTGGGTTAGCAATCTAGTCCAAACTATACACATTTTAAAGGAATACAGATTATAAGATTATCACTGTTGAGTTCAGTTGATCACAAATATAATATGCATTAAAGTTCACTTACTTTAATGATTGACTCTCCCAACCTTTACTACCCCTGGGAAACGTTTTTACATGATGTAAAACTGATTATATCTAGGGAAGCTTAATAAACTGATGAACAGACAAATGAAAGAAGGATGGAAGGGAGCATGTTTATACTACATTCCCCATTGATACTGTGGTACTGGATAACAAACCAGACAATTATAATAACAATGGTCGGTAACTCTTAAGGGAGACAACTTTGCAATAACAAGGGAGACAACTTTGCAATAACAAGGGAGACAACTTTATAATGACAAGGGAGACAACTTTCCAGTTAATGTACACTAACACCTTGGGCTATTTTTCTAATAAAATTGGACCAAACCAAGAAAACCTCACTGCCTAACTTACAGTACACGTGCACAAATTAAATAGTTATCAAGACATGTTTCATGTGACTTTGATGTCAGGACAAACCTTGGCCAAGGAAAGAATTTGAAATTTTATATCACTGATCTTATTTAACTATTAAGATTTTCATTGCAAATTTGAGTGCCATGTGTAGGCCTCGGTAAAAAATAAAAAAATGTATTTTAGCGCACCATTTGATTTTATTACAATCCTAATTATGGTGTTCTGACTACACTCTGCTTCATACAGGAACTAATTATAACCCTTCTTCATACAGGAACTAACCCTAGAGGAAATAACAGACATTTTACTTTGTAAAGGAACTAACCCTTCTTCATAGAGGAACTAACAGACATTCAACTTCATACAGGAACTAGTCCTACTTCATACAGGAACTAACCCTAGAGGAAATAACAGACATTTTACTTTGTAAAGGAACTAACCCTTCTTCATAGAGGAACTAACAGACATTCAACTTCATACAGGAACTAGTCCTACTTCATAGAGGAACTAACCCTACTTCATACAGGAACTATAACCCTACTTCATACAGGAACTATAACCCTACTTCATACAGGAACTAACCCTACTTCATACAGGAACTATAACCCTACTTCATACAGGAACTAACCCTACTTCATACAGGAACTATAACCCTACTTCATACAGGAACTAACCCTACTTCATACAGGAACTAGTCCTACTTCATACAGGAACTATAACCCTACTTCATAGAGGAACTAGTCCTACTTCATACAGGAACTAGTCCTACTTCATACAGGAACTAACCCTACTTCATAGAGGAACTATAACCCTACTTCATAGAGGAACTAGCCCTACTTCATACAGGAACTATAACCCTACTTCATACAGGAACTAACCCTACTTCATAGAGGAACTAACCCTACTTCATACAGGAACTATAACCCTACTTCATACAGGAACTATAACCCTACTTCATACAGGAACTAACCCTACTTCATACAGGAACTAACCCTACTTCATACAGGAACTATAACCCTACTTCATACAGGAACTATAACCCTACTTCATACAGGAACTAGTCCTACTTCATACAGGAACTATAACCCTACTTCATACAGGAACTATAACCCTACTTCATACAGGAACTATAACCCTACTTCATAGAGGAACTAACCCTACTTCATACAGGAACTAACCCTACTTCATACAGGAACTAGTCCTACTTCATACAGGAACTATAACCCTACTTCATACAGGAACTATAACCCTACTTCATACAGGAACTAACCCTACTTCATAGAGGAACTAGTCCTACTTCATACAGGAACTATAACCCTACTTCATACGGGAACTATAACCCTACTTCATACAGGAACTAACCCTACTTCATACAGGAACTAGTCCTACTTCATACAGGAACTATAACCCTACTTCATACAGGAACTATAACCCTACCTCATACAGGAACTAACCCTACTTCATACAGGAACTAACCCTACTTCATACAGGAACTATAACCCTACTTCATACAGGAACTATAACCCTACTTCATACAGGAACTATAACCCTACTTCATACAGGAACTATAACCCTACTTCATACAGGAACTAACCCTACTTCATACAGGAACTAACCCTACTTCATAGAGGAACTATAACCCTACTTCATACAGGAACTAACCCTACTTCATACAGGAACTATAACCCTACTTCATACAGGAACTAACCCTACTTCATACAGGAACTATAACCCTACTTCATACAGGAACTATAACCCTACTTCATACAGGAACTAACCCTACTTCATACAGGAACTATAACCCTACTTCATACAGGAACTAACCCTACGTCATACATGAACTAACCCTACTTCATACAGGAACTATAACCCTACTTCATAGAGGAACTAACCCTACTTCATACAGGAACTAGTCCTACTTCATACAGGAACTATAACCCTACTTCATACAGGAACTAGTCCTACTTCATACAGGAACTATAACCCTACTTCATACAGGAACTAGTCCTACTTCATACAGGAACTATAACCCTACTTCATACAGGAACTATAACCCTACTTCATACAGGAACTAGTCCAACTTCATACAGGAACTAGTCCTACTTCATACTTCAGTTGACTGCATCGTTGCTGCATTAATGTTACATAGTAACTTCAAAATGAAGGGGATGGTGTCTTCAATAGAGTTTATACAAAGAAACCCAGCAATCCATGATTAAACACAACAAAATTCACAAACACAAGACCAGAATAAAAAGATATAGTCCACTTTGAGAGTAAACAAAGTGGGGAACAACCAAATTTTTAACAACACTGAAGTGTTATTGAAGAATTAAGACCCCATTTGCTTCAGTATATATATCTTCTGAATTGGGAATATAACTAACTCAGGAAATAACACACTGCTTTTCATTGTCCACAGAAATTATCAGCAAAGTTGACTGTACACTATTTATGTTAAAGCTACAGATGGTGCACCTGGTTGAATCATAAAGTCAAAAATGATTGTATTTCAGTAAATGCTACACACATCACATATATTTCTATGTACTTTCAGACTCTATTCTAAGTCTAGGAGTGATACCACTGTATGGTGCTGCATTCTGGCCTACAACATAAATTTTGAGTTAAATCTGAACAGACTATGCACCTAAGATAATTATTTATATAACTCAATGCTACAATTTACATTCAATGCATTTTCATTAGAATCACTACCCCCTCCCCCCTCCCCCCCCCCCCCCCCCCCCCCCCCCCCCAAAAAAAAGTATAAAAAAAAAATTAATAAAATGAAAAAATCTCTATTCTCCTAATTGTCTTCAGGAGCTATTTTGGGATTCAGATCCAAACAAATTCTTTCCAAACAAGAGTTAATCACCTATAAAATATGCAGCCTATTGTAGATACTCTAAAACATTAACAGAGGAGGTCAATAAATGACACGTGTAGACCAGGACCCCTCCCACCCTGTCAGACAGTTAAATACAGGAGGGTGTACCCCCGACCTATATCTGAACAGAATCATGAATTCCATATCTAGTTACTAGCGGGCTAGGCAACAATACTCCGACAATGTCAGCACTTGTAAAGACACAAAATCATTGTGACATCTGCATTTCTTCAGCAGGGAGGAGATTCTATTTATATCTCTCAAGTCATGACTTGTGATGATTAAGATTACAATATATTACAGCCATTCTTTTTTTTGGAATGACTGTTTATCAGCATGACCCCCCCCCCCCCCCCCCCCCCCCCCCCCCCAAGTAAGGCAAGCAATAAATTCTGTTGTGTTTTCAGTTTCAAATATAACAGAGCAGGTAACCTTGATCTAGGTAGAATGGTGGTCTTAACCATCAGTTTGTACTAACTATTATAACCATCAGTTTGTACTAACTATTATAACCATCAGTTTGTACTAACTATTATAACCAACAGTTTGTACTAACTATTATAACCATCAGTTTGTACTAACTATTATAACCATCAGTTTGTACTAACTATTATAACCATCAGTTTGTACTAACTATTATAACCATCAGTTTGTACTAACTATTATAACCATCAGTTTGTACTAACTATTATAACCATCAGTTTGTACTAACTATTATAACCATCAGTTTGTACTAACTATTATAACCATCAGTTTGTACTAACTATTATAACCATCAGTTTGTACTTACTATTATAACCAACAGTTTGTACTAACTATTATAACCAACAGTTTGTACTAACTATTATAACCAACAGTTTGTACTAACTATTATAACCAACAGTTTGTACTAACTATTATAACCATCAGTTTGTACTAACTATTATAACCATCAGTTTGTACTAACTATTATAACCATCAGTTTGTACTTACTATTATAACCAACAGTTTGTACTAACTATTATAACCAACAGCTTGTACTAACTATTATAACCATCAGCTTGTACTAACTATTATAACCATCAGTTTGTACTTACTATTATAACCAACAGTTTGTACTAACTATTATAACCATCAGCTTGTACTAACTATTATAACCATCAGCTTGTACTAACTATTATAACCATCAGTTTGTACTAACTATTATAACCATCAAGTTGTACGCTAACTATTATAACCACAGTTTGTACTAACTTTAACCATCAGCTTGTACTAACTATTATAACCAACAGTTTGTACTAACTATTATAACCATCAGCTTGTACTAACTATTATAACCATCAGCTTGTACTAACTATTATAACCATCAGTTTGTACTAACTATTATAACCAACAGTTTGTACTAACTATTATAACCAACAGTTTGTACTAACTATTATAACCAACAGTTTGTACTAACTATTATAACCATCAGTTTGTACTATCAGCTTGTACTAACTATTATAACCATCAGTTTGTACTAACTATTATAACCATCAGTTTGTACTATCAGCTTGTACTAACTATTATAACCATCAGTTTGTACTAACTATTATAACCATCAGTTTGTACTATCAGCTTGTACTAACTATTATAACCATCAGTTTGTACTATCAGCTTGTACTAACTATTATAACCATCAGTTTGTACTATCAGCTTGTACTAACTATTATAACCATCAGTTTGTACTAACTATTATAACCATCAGTTTGTACTAACTATTATAACCATCAGTTTGTACTAACTATTATAACCATCAGTTTGTACTAACTATTATAACCATCAGTTTGTACTAACTATTATAACCAACAGTTTGTACTAACTATTATAACCATCAGTTTGTACTAACTATTATAACTGTTGGTTTGTACTAACTATTATAACCATCAGTTTGTACTAACTTTTATAACCATCAGTTTGTACTAACTATTATAACCATCAGTTTGTACTAACTATTATAACCATCAGTTTGTACTAACTATTATAACCATCAGTTTGTACTAACTATTATAACCATCAGTTTGTACTAACTATTATAACCAACAGTTTGTACAAACACAGCATAGTTTCTTTCTTTCTTTCTTTCTTTCTTTCCTTATATTACTCTCTTGTCATATGTATCAAAAGACAAACTACATGGGTCACCAAAAATGACAGCTACAGTATTAAAGTTTCAATTACAGAAGACACTTTTCTATAACAGGAGAATCTTTAGTTTGATGGTATCAGTGTAGTCCACCTTACAATATGATAACAAATTGTCAACGTTAAATCAAGTTGAACAAATAAGGAGAAGACCTGCACTTAAAATCACGTTAACCATTTACCAAGTGACAGAGTGTCATTTACTATCATTGCCTTATATCTTAAAGTTGATGGGTCTTTGGAAATAATAATGTATATTCATGAGTAGGGCTTTGACAAAGGTTGTAAAAGCTGTAGCTCAAATGATGGTAATTTTAAGAATAAACTGTAAGTGTAACAATCTACATACAGAGACATCTTTGGAAAGCACCAAATCAAACCTATAATTATTGATAATAACAAAAGTATTTAGTTAGGACTACTTAAGTAGATACTGACAATGTCTAGTGGCTTATACATGACAACTGACAATGTCTAGTGACTAATACAGGACAACTGACAATGTCTAGTGACTAATACAAGACAACTGACAATGGGTGTGACCATACAGGACAACTAACAATGTCTAGTGACTAATACAGGACAACTGACAATGTCTAGTGGCTTATACACGACAACTGACAATGTGTAGTGACTAATACAGGACAACTGACAATGTCTAGTGACTAATACAGGACAACTGACAATGGGTGTGACCATACAGGACAACTAACAATGTCTAGTGGCTTATACACGACAACTGACAATGTCTAGTGACTAATACAGGACAACTGACAATGTCTAGTGACTAATACAGGACAACTGACAATGGGTGTGACCATACAGGACAACTAACAATGGGTGTGACCATACAGGACAGCTAACAATGTGTGTGACCATACAGGACAACTAACAATGGGTGTGACCATACAGGACAACCAACAATGGGTGTGACCATACAGGACAACTGACAATGGATGTGACCATACAGGACAACTGACAATGGGTGTGACCATACAGGACAACCGACAATGGGTGTGACCATACAGGACAACTAACAATGGGTGTGACCATATACGACAACTGAAAATGGGTGTGACCATACAGGACAACTGACAATGTCTAGTGGCTTATACAGGACAACTGACAATGTCTAGTGACTATACAGGACAACTGACAATGTGTGTGACCATACAGGACAGCTGACAATGGGTGTGACCATACAGGACAGCTGACAATGGGTGTGACCATACAGGACAACTGACAATGGGTGTGACCATACAGGACAACTGACAATGGATGTGACCATACAGGACAACTGACAATGGGTGTGACCATACAGGACAACTGACAATGTGTGTGACCATACAGGACAACTGACAATGTCTAGTGACTTATACAGGACAACTGACAATGGGTGTGACCATACAGGACAACTGACAATTGGTGTGACCATACAGGACAGCTTATAATTGGGATGGCCATATAGGACAACTGACAATGTGTGTGACCATACAGGACAACTGACAATGGGTGTGACCATACAGGACAAATGACAATGGGTATGATTTGTTTGTTTGTTTGTTTATGTTTTACGGCCCATCGACAACTAGGGTCATTTAGGGCCAAACAATATTCTAACATGTTTTATTTTTAAAGTTAAAATCAGATAAAATTTGTCATTTTTTAAAAGCATCCGTATTGTATATTTACATCATTATAATAAAAGGTGGTTAAAAATGGTAAAATATATATATGTACATTATGTGAAATAATATGTACGAATAGATTATGTGAACTTTGTTATAAATAGAACGTCAAAGACAGTAACGTAAAAGACATCAAAGTCTATAAAATAGATCGATTTCTTTCAAGTAGCTAAATATTGTTTTCGAATCCACGGAACTGAAAAGGGTTTTCATATCCGGGACTCGAAAGTATTTATCACGAATGTGCTTAAAATCGGAACATTCTATTAAAAAATGCTGCACTGTGAATTGAACATCACATGCATAACACACCGGTGGATCCTCTCGTTTCAAAAGGAACGAATGAGTAGGATATGTGTGCCCGGTACGGAGCCGAGAGAGGACTATTTCCTCTCTACGATCCTTCCGGCTTGGTTTTGATGTTTTAAGTTTTGGTTGTACTTTAAAAAGTTTGTTGCTCGTCTCGAGAGACCAGCGTTGCTGCCATTTACTCTGAATGGCAGAACTAATTAGAGGTTTGAAATCTGTATATGGTATTTTAATATTTGTTTGTTGCAGATTTAGAGCAAGTTTTGCTTGGCGGTCAACAAGTTCGTTGCCTTTAATTCCGACATGGCTCGGAATCCAAAGTAATGTTATTTTGCATTTTTTTAAGATACGAGATATTCGTAAAACAAGGTTTTGTATGAGTATGTTCTTTGGATCTCGTGATTGTAAATTCTGAAGGACGGATAGAGAGTCGGAACAAATTATTGCCTTTCTGATGCGTTGTTCTTCGATATGGTCGAGGGCTAAATCGATGGCACATGCTTCCGCAGAGAAGATAGAGGCACCATCTGGTAAGCGGATTGAAGAGCAGTGGTGATCGGAATAGCATGCTGCGGAGACCTTTACTCCATCTTTTGAGCCATCAGTGTAGATCTGAACATGATCAGGAAAATCTGCAATGCACTCCCGAAAAGAAGATTTGTGCTCTTCGGGTAATACACTCGACTTTGCCCTCTCATGTAGAGTAAGGTTAACATCAGGTGTTTCGATAAGCCACGGTGGTACATCAGTTACGGTGTACTCGCCTATGTTGTCTAAACTGATGTTAAGTTCCTGAAGAAAGTTAGAAATTCTAATGCCAAATGTTGGTAAAAGTTTTTGGTTTTGATTAAATATGTTTTGGTATTTCGGATTGACAACAAGGTCAAAAGCCGGATTTTTCGGGTTGGATTTCAATTGGGCGGCATATTGAAGAGAAAGTTTTTTCCTTCTGTCATTTAGGGATGGTTCATTTGCCTCAACATAAAGGCTCTGCACAGGTGTTGTTCGAAAAGCACCAAGTACTAGACGTAATCCTTGGTTTTGGATAGGATCAAGCATCTGCAGGTAAGAATTTCGTGCCGATCCATAAACGATGGAGCCATAGTCGAGTTTTGATCGAATAAGCGTCCTATAAAGGGTATGACCATACAAGACAACTGACAATGGGTGTGACCATACAGAACAACTGACAATGGGTGTGACCATACAGGACAACTGACAATGGGTGTGACCATACAGGACAACTGACAATGGGTGTGACCATACAGGACAAATGACAATGGGTATGACCATACAAGACAACTGACAATGGGTGTGACCATACAGAACAACTGACAATGGGTGTGACCATACAGGACAGCTAACAATGAATCTGACCATACAGGACAGCTGACAATGGGTGTGACCATACAGGACACCTGTCAATGGGTGTGACCATACAGGACAACGACAATGGGTGTAGCCATACAGGACAACTGACAATGGGTGTGACCATACAGGACAGCTAACAATGGCAGTGACAATACAGGACAGCTGCTGAGTGGACAACAGCTGACCTTCAAATCAACCTTCATAGACAGATATGAGTTACATGTTGCCAATTTTTATAAAACTACAAGGCGTTGCTCAATTCATGGAAAGTACATGCACCTATACCACTTCCGATTCAAACAGGAAATTGCTTGTGCTTTGTGACATCTTTGTTAAGTTGTCTTATCTTGATTTACAACCAGCCATTTTTCTCAGTAAATTTGTCTCTAAATCTAGTATCATAGTATCATGTCAATTGATCAAGTCACTGGTAACATCATGAGAAGGTGAAATTCTAGGTTCAACTCACACTTAGATGTAGGATTTGTGTCACTGGAACACTCACGTAACTAAATCTACACTTCATGACTTTCTATTAGGAGACACTTACGTTTTGATTCCCATGATTTCCCTATCCATTACAGGAGATGGGAGAATACTTTTGATGTAAGGTAACACAGACTGCCCGTTAAAAATCCCAGACCTACACATTCAAACTCACAATCAGCTTAACCATTTGTATTTCTTGATAAACTTACAAATCAACAATATTAAGTTTTCTAAGCCTAATTTTAGGCAAGTTCGCTGTAACAACCACTTAATTATATAAATGAGTGAGAGTGTGGATAAAATAGCTGTCTCCCTGAGTGGTCCCAGTGGGACTCAAAACACAGAATACAACATGGTCCCAGTGGGACTCAAAACACAGAATACAACATGGTCCCGGTGGGACTCAAAACACAGAATACAACATGGTCCCAGTGGGACTCAAAACACAGAATACAACATGGTCCCAGTGGGACTCAAAACACAGAATACAACATGGTCCCAGTGGGACTCAAAACACAGAATACAACATGGTCCCAGTGGGACTCAAAACACAGAATACAACATGGTCCCGGTGGGACTCAAAACACAGAATACAACATGGTCCCGGTGGGACTCAAAACACAGAATACAACATGGTCCCAGTGGGACTCAAAACACAGAATACAACATGGTCCCCGTGGGACTCAAAACACAGAATACAACATGGTCCCAGTGGGACTCAAAACACAGAATACAACATGGTCCCGGTGGGACTCAAAACACAGAATACAACATGGTCCCAGTGGGACTCAAAACACAGAATACAACATGGTCCCGGTGGGACTCAAAACACAGAATACAACATGGTTCCAGTGGGACTCAAAACACAGAATACAACATGGTCCCAGTGGGACTCAAAACACAGAATACAACATGGTCCCAGTGGGACTCAAAACACAGAATACAACATGGTCCCAGTGGGACTCAAAACACAGAATACAACATGGTCCCCGTGGGACTCAAAACACAGAATACAATATGGTCCCAGTGGGACTCAAAACACAGAATACGACATGGTCCCAGTGGGACTCAAAACACAGAATACAACATGGTCCCAGTGGGACTCAAAACACAGAATATAACATGGTCCCAGTGGGACTCAAAACACAGAATACAACATGGTCCCAGTGGGACTCAAAACACAGAATACAACATGGTCCCAGTGGGACTCAAAACACAGAATACAACATGGTCCCAGTGGGACACAAAACACAGAATACAACATGGTCCCCGTGGGACTCAAAACACAGAATACAACATGGTCCTAGTGGGACTCAAAACACAGAATACAACATGGTCCCAGTGGGACTCAAAACACAGAACACAACATGGTCCCAGTGGGACTCAAAACACAGAATACAACATGGTCCCCGTGGGACTCAAAACACAGAACACAACATGGTCCCAGTGGGACTCAAAACACAGAATACAACATGGTCCCAGTGGGACTCAAAACACAGAATACAACATGGTCCCAGTGGGACTCAAAACACAGAACACAACATGGTCCCGGTGGGCCTCAAAACACAAAATACAACAAGGTCCCAGTGGGACTCAAAACACAGAATACAACAAGGTCCCAGTGGGCCTCAAAACACAGAATACAACATGGTCCCCGTGGGACTCAAAACACAGAATACAACATGGTCCTAGTGGATCTCAAAACACAGAATACAATATGGTCCCAGTGGGACTCAAAACACAGAATACAACATGGTCCCAGTGGGACTCAAAACACAGAATACAACATGGTCCTAGTGGGACTCAAAACACAGAATACAACATGGTCCCGGTGGGACTCAAAACACAGAATACAACATGGTCCCGGTGGGACTCAAAACACAGAATACGACATGGTCCCAGTGGGACTCAAAACACAGAATACAACATGGTCCCCGTGGGACTCAAAACACAGAATACAACATGGTCCTAGTGGGACTCAAAACACAGAATACAATATGGTCCCAGTGGGACTCAAAACACAGAATACAACATGGTCCCAGTGGGACTCAAAACACAGAATACAACATGGTCCTAGTGGGACTCAAAACACAGAATACAACATGGTCCCGGTGGGACTCAAAACACAGAATACAACATGGTCCCGGTGGGACTCAAAACACAGAATACAACATGGTCCCAGTGGGACTCAAAACACAGAATACAACATGGTCCCAGTGGGACTCAAAACACAGAATACAACATGGTCCCAGTGGGACTCAAAACACAGAATACGACATGGTCCCAGTGGGACTGAAAACACAGAATACAACAAGGTCCCAGTGGGACTCAAAACATAGAACACAACATGGTCCCAGTGGGACTCAAAACACAGAATACAACAAAGCTAGAGATCCAGTCTTAAATTTAATATGTAATTGTAAACACACACTTTCTTCAGGTTGCCCCAATATGATTTTTTAACTGATAAGCTATTATACTACAGTATAGCTATCTGAATAGTCTGTGTTCTTAATTATTACAAAGTTTCCTGATAGTAAGGTTACTGCCTTTTTTGGGCTGTGATAGCATTATAGTTGGTACATGTAGCATGGGAGTTACTAAATTACCCTAGGGGGTCGTTTGATCCCTTCAATCAGGGCACTTTCCATTCTCATCTGTCATGGACAATTTGGACAAGATATTGAACCCACTAATACTCTGGATAGCATATGACGGGCTTCCTATATGTTAGTCATTGAAGTAGCCGTCTGAGCTACTAAAATGCCATCCCACCTCAAAATAACCCTGGCTGCATGATCAGACAATAAACTCAAAATAACCCTGGCTGATCAGACAATAAACTCAGAAAAGAAATTAACTGTAACATATAAATGAATTGTTTTCTTTTTCTTCATATCCTGCTTTCAGGAAAAATTCTATCTTCATGTATTCTCAACGAAAGATAAAAATTCAATATTTTGTTAATTATTAACAACTTCCAATAATCATAATGGAATAACACTCATTATAATCACAATAGACATTGCCGTTCTTTCCCAAGACCCATTAACTTGATAAAATGCCAATGGTATTACACCATAGTGTATAAGTGTGGCCTGATCAAATGCTGGAGCTGGGCCCTTGGTATGATGACCTTTACAAGAAACACATTGTACATGCCCATCATCATTATATAACAACCCCTGTGAGGCCAAGCATACCAATAGGTCACACATTTGAGGGACAATTTACACACACGAACTACCAGGTTCTGATGCTGATCTCTGTTGACAGGGACTGTCAGTCTGTCCTATGTAGTACAGAGTACGACAAATCACTACCGAATACAGATCGGTGTGTCATCATCTGTAAGAAAGGTCAAGGACACATAATACAGCATGGATCAAGATCAAGGATGGAAAAAGGGACAAAGTCGGGAATATTAAAGAAACAGTACCAGTATGTTTGACTTCAAGAATTGTATCAAGGTCAGCTAGTGACCTTATGCATATAAAATTGACATTAAAGGGCCAAATTTGTTATTACATATAAAATGATGTTTCAGCATAATGAACTTAGAGACCTCTAAATCTTGCCCTTAAACCAATTTCAAGCAGCCCTTTATATAAAACCTCTGACATAAAGGAATATATAATTGCTGAGTAGACAAGAAGTACCAATATCAAGTGTTTACCATCTTAATCTTTAGTCTGGACCTTGACATTTGGTGTAAAGGTTTAATTTTTCTTCTGAACTTTTTCTTCAAATACATGTTTTAATTGGCAAACATTTATTTTCCCATTGATAGACTTATTTTACCTTTGTTGGGTTAAAGAACTCTACCTTGAACCATATCAAGGACAAAAGTTATTTGATACAAATGCCATTAGGATTAATGTTTTCAATTAGATTAAGGAGATATTGAGACTCGAGATCTATAACAAAACTCATGCAGTGTTTATCAAATGAGTCATCTTTGAAGTTTTCTAATCTGAATGTTTTAGAACCTATTATAGAGTTTACTGCAAGGCAATGTCCTATTGTAGAGGTAGGTACAAGGCAGTGTCCTATTATAGAGGTAGGTACAAGGCAGTGTCCTATTATAGAGGTAGGTACAAGGCAGTGTCCTATTATAGAGGTAGGTACAAGGCAGTGTCCTATTATAGATGTAGGTACATGGCAGTGTCCTATTATAGAGGTAGGTACAAGGCAATGTCCTATTATAGAGGTAGGTACAAGGCAGTGTCCTATTATAGAGGTAGGTACAAGGCAGTGTCCTATTATAGAGGTAGGTACAAGGCAGTGTCCTATTATAGAGGTAGGTACAAGGCAGTGTCCTATTATAGAGGTAGGTACAAGGCAGTGTCCTATTATAGAGGTAGGTACAAGGCAGTGTCCTATTATAGAGGAAGGTACACGGCAATGTCCTATTATAGAGGTAGGTACAAGGCAGTGTCCTATTATAGAGGTAGGTACAAGGCAGTGTCCTATTATAGAGGTAGGTACAAGGCAGTGTCCTATTATAGAGGTAGGTACAAGGCAGTGTCCTATATTATAGAGGTAGGTACAAGGCAGTGTCCTATTATAGAGGTAGGTACAAGGCAGTGTCCTATTATAGAGGTAGGTACAAGGTAATGTCCTATTATAGAGGTAGGTACAAGGCAGTGTCCTATTATAGAGGTAGGTACAAGGCAGTGTCCTAATATAGAGGTAGGTACAAGGCAATGTCCTATTATAGAGGTAGGTACAAGGCAGTGTCCTATTATAGAGGTTTGAATAAGACAGTGTCCTTTTATAGAGGTTTGTGCTGTTGAACTAAGACTTTATGTCCTTTCTCTAGACCTTCTAGGCCTTGGAAGTAATACATCATAAAAGCTTTAATGGTTGGATGAAACATTAAGTAATTATAATAATGTATTGAGATATTTTAAAGTAACTGTAACAGATTGTCATCCTTATCACCCAACTATGTGGATATATCATTAAGTTTAATTTGAGGCACATTGGTCTAGTGGTAGGATGCAATGGGTTACCTGATCGGTGGTCTAGTGGTAGGATGATATGGGTTACCTGATCGGTGGTCTAGCTGTAGGATGATATGGGTTACCTGATCGAAGGGTTGCTAGTTTGAGTCTCAGCACAGACAAACAGTACTCCATTGTGTTCAAATCAACTCAGCTGTAAATGAGCATGTGATAGAGCAGTGCAAAAATGTTGTGTTATAAGCCGTTAGTGCCGAATGGCAGCTCCGACTGTAAGCTCCCAGGGAGTTGAGAAAACATATTATACTGGCAGGTAGCTAAAACACCTGATAACTATGGATCATAATTGTGAACTTCTTTGAGTTTGGTTTGTTTGTTTTTGTTTAACGTCCTATTAACAGCCAGGGTCATTTAAGGACATGCCAAGTTTTGGAGGTGGAGGAAAGCCGGAGTACCCGGAGAAAAACCAACGGCCTACAGTCAGTACCTGGCAACTGCCCCACGTAGGTTTCGAACTCGCAACCCAGAGGTGGAGGGCTAGTGTTAAAGTGTCGGGATACCTTAACCACTCGGCCACCACAGCCCACTTCTTTGAGATGGCTACATTGCTATGACTATAGCGCGTGTGTAAAAGAACTTATTATTATTATTGTTATTAGAATAGAATATCTCAAACTTTAAGAGGTAATATTCAAAATAAATGCTTGTATTAATATTGTATATAACAATATAAAACACAATAACAAAAAAATTGTGAAATGCTGAAAAGAAACATTTATATATATCTGCAAGTTAATGATTAAGTTGTGGAGCAAGTTTTTCAACAGTCTTGTAAAAAATTGAGGTTCATGTACGAAATTCAAAAACAAAAAACAAACATAAAAAAAGCCACATTTACACATCAACAGCTCTGATGGAGCTTACATACCTCATTTAGCTAACAGAACAAGTCTCCATATTGAGAACTGATGGCTACATATCCCTAGCCGAAACAGAGATCTGCAAAAATCATCAAACTAAAGTCACAGCTTCCTAAGCTACAGTACATCCCATCTAGTTATAGTACACCAAGGTGATAATTGAGAAGCTATTTAGCAATAAGCTTCAGTAAAAATGTTTGTAATTGTTTTGCAAAGGCTTTGAAAGAGAGACATTTTGACAAGTTGTTAATGGTATGTGTAAAGCCATATGTCTGTGCATTTTCAGGTCATGATCTAAAATAACCCATGAAAACATCACATCTTTATGTGGCTATATTTTGAGTATTACTTATTGACTTACAACTTATTGTGAACAAAAATGGACCTCCATGGTACCTGCCCAATTATGTCAGTTTTCTTCTGATCCTCCTGCTTCCTCCAATATATATAGTTTCCTTTACAATTTGGACATTACAGATTTATAAAAGTGGATCAAATTTCTCATCCATTATCTATATAAGGCCCAGAGGGCTAACACATACCCTTCGACTCAAAGTTAGGGATCCAGGGCTCTTCACAGATCAATGGCAAATATATACACAAAGTCTGGCATGGGCTTACTTACTTTTTGCTTTTAAACAATGAATTCTTAGAGATAAACATGAGTATTAGAATCCTCTATGCCTCTATAATAATCTTTATGTTGACAGCATTATACACAATGATAAGGATTCCCCAAACAATGCAGCAGTCTGTGGAATGTACCTGTTGTATACCGTGTCAATTACCCCGTATGTGGACCAGTGTTACACCAGACAGAACCACGGTGTAGACAGTGGGACACACATCAAACGTTTCTCCCCCCATACCTTTGTCAGTCTATCCCACAATACTTGTCAGTCTCCCCAAACACTTGTCAGATGTATACCTCATCTACATAAACTCTTGTCTTTTAGCATCTCCAGCAATGCAGCCTGTTTTACAGAGAGTATAACTTCAAAGTGTTGGTATTTCTGCTTGTCCCACCTACACAGAGCAGACTGTGGAACAATGACATCAACAAAATGATATAACAATCAGCAGGATTTAAACAAAGACAAAAATAGCCACAGACTGATGTTCAGCTTCCAGACATGCAGCTAAATTTAACTTCTCATATGTTCCAGACAACATATAATCCAATTACTGATACTATAACTGGCAAGATTATCGTAAATGTGTTGTCAACCACCATCTGAATGAATTCCTCACAAGGTAGTTGTAGTTAATTATCTCAATGTTTTATTTAAGAAGATATGTTTGTGCACATTTGTGCTATATCTATCTATCATTGTCGATTATACCTATAGGCTATACCTTAACTCCAGGTTACCAATCAGATTCAAGCAAGGAATCATGATACAAATGACCAATCAGAATTCAGGGTAGAAGTCACATGTAACAGGTGACCTATCAGAATTCAGAGAAGAAGTCATGTAACAGGTGACCAATCAGGATTCAGGGTAGAAGTCACATGTAACAGGTGACCAATCAGGATTCAGGGAAGAAATAATGTTAACTATGACCAAGAAAAATGTTGAAGCCTGTGTGATTATGGTTTGAACTAGACTTTTATCTGCTGAGGAATTTCATAACATCTGTGTATCTAAAAATAACACAGTCTTCAAAGAGTTTTTGAGAGTTGATAGTGTACATGCTAAGCATAACCTTTACCTGAACACCTACATTGTAAACTAAACCTATTTGAGATATCTCAAATTCAACATGACAGCTCAGGGCACTAACAATAATGTTTGATAAAAATCTATTTTACAATTTAATAGCTATATACTCAAATTATGATAATTAAAGACTTTCTCTAGCATTCAGGTGACCTTTGAACTTAACATCACCCTGTAAATACAAAACAAATTATGTCTATATGCTGTTCTCATACAAGACCAATGTATAAAACTTTATTAACTAGAAAATGTCTCCGAGATATAAATTCAGTCAGCTGTCATGTAACCTTTGCATCAAGTTTGACCAAATTCTATCAAGTAATGAAGTTGCTAAGTGTTTAAATGAATCAGTTGATGGTTTTCTATATATAGAAAGTGTGACCTTGGCCTTGACCTTGACCTTAGAATCCTGAAACACAATGATGTCCCAAGTGTTCTCATACTTTACCTTTGCATGAAGTTTGACCAAAGTTGATACTTTTTTACATTGAATTGGGACAGAGACTGGATGGGAC
The DNA here is from genome assembly GCF_902652985.1 of Pecten maximus. Taxonomy (NCBI): domain Eukaryota; kingdom Metazoa; phylum Mollusca; class Bivalvia; order Pectinida; family Pectinidae; genus Pecten; species Pecten maximus. The sequence continues at coordinate 28,102,726 of NC_047023.1, read as the reverse complement.
GGGACAGGACGGACATGGGCACCATTAGTCCCCCCTCCCCCACCCATTTTCATGGCAGGGGCATACAAATCATTAGAAATGCAGTTGATGTAAAGTGATGACAACACACAAACACTTAACATACAGTTTGTAGATATCTCTAAAGATAGAACATGTACCGATATCATACCACTCAACTCAATAACCTCATTGAAAGGCTATACCTGTCTGACATGTTTGATCAAACTTTGTTCTGTCAGCTGGTTAACAAGATCTAACAACTTTGTTAAGAAGTACAGGAGAGGAATTTTTTTTCTTGTTTTTAATGAATTTCAAAATCTTAATGAAATTCACATGTACTAGGATAAAAGCTGATAATTTAGAGTACAGTGGGTAGTAAATGATGGTACAGATATTACCACAAGCAATACTCAACATCTAGAGATAAAAGTGTTTTAATTTGCCAAAACGAAAGATAACACCATTATTTCTTGACTTACAAGATTTGTACCACATAGCGGTGAGAGAAGCGAGATTTCATTAAATTGTACTTGATTGTAACATGTTGCCACTGATAAATGCTCCCAGTTTCCTGTCTGTTGCACCTTAAATAAATAAACAACTGTTAAACATAAGGACCAGCACTAAATTCAATGCCCTTCCCGTTTCTTACCCAGACCTAGCTAGGACACGCTGCTGCCCGACTTATCTGACGTGCAACATTCAAATGAAACCAGGCAACCTGTCTGAAGAAATAATTTAAATCAAAATTGAGTAAGATTTGTGGCTGATTGAGAAAAGTTCATGGACAGATTCTTATCTAATTATAAAGACTCTGAGAGAAATTTAAACTGGAGAGTAGTGCAAAAACTATATTTTATGAGTTATTCATTATATCACTATCATAACAAGAGATCCCAGAGGGATCTTGGCGCCCACCATTGAATGATCTTTATAGGTTCAATGTCAGATTGATCTTTTCTCTACTTTTCCCTTCCTCTAAGTCTTACTAATCTGTGTAAATTCAGAAACAGCCCTCTATAGCTAGTACTTTTCAAACCAGGGGAACCTATTATATATAAAATTAAGATTTAGCGATAATGGCTGTCTGTCGGCCATGTTGTTTTCGGATTGGTCCCAATATGCATAACTAGGCACTGAGGGAAACCTACATTGAAATTTGAGGAAGATTCCTTCAGTACTTTCTGAGAAATAGCGATAACAAACTTCAATTGTCAATATCCAAGATGGCTGCCTGTCGGCCATGTTGTTTTCCGATTGGTCTCAAAATGTCCCCGAGGGGAACCTACATATAAAATTTGGGAAAGATCCCTTCATTACTTTCTGAGAAATAGCGATAACAAACTTCAATTGTCAATATCCAAGATGGCTGCCTGTCGGCCATGTTGTTTTCCGATTGGTCTCAAAATGTCCCCGAGGGGAACCTACATATAAAATTTGGGAAAGATCCCTTCATTACTTTCTGAGAAATAGCGATAACAAACTTCAATTGTCAAAATCCAAGATGGCTGCCTGTCGGCCATGTTGTTTTCCGATTGGTCTCAAAATGCACTATGCATAACTAGGTACCAAGGGGAACCTACATGTGAAATTTGAGAAAGATCTCTTTAGTACTTTCTCAGAAATAGCGATAACAAACTTCAATTGTCAAAATCCAAGATGGCTGCCTGTCGGCCATGTTGTTTTCCGATTGGTCTCAAAATGCAATATGCATAACTAGACACCAAGGGGAACCTACATATGAAATTTGAGAAAGATCTCTTTAGTACTTTCTCAGAAATAGCGATAACAAACTTCAATTGTCAAAATCCAAGATGGCTGCCTGTCGGCCATGTTGCTTACTGATTGGTCTCAAAATGCAATATGCATAACTAGGTACCAAGGGGAACCTACATGTGAAATTTGAGAAAGATCCCTTCAGTACTTTCTGAGAAATAGCGATAACAAACTTCAATTGTCAAAATCCAAGATGGCTGCCTGTCGGCCATGTTGTTTTCCGATTGGTCTCAAAATGCAATATGCATAACTAGGCACCAAGGGGAACCTACATATGAAATTTGAGAAAGATCTCTTTAGTACTTTCTCAGAAATAGCGATAACAAACTTCAATTGTCAAAATCCAAGATGGCTGCCTGTCGGCCATGTTGCTTACTGATTGGTCTCAAAATGCAATATGCATAACTAGGCACCAAGGGGAACCTACATATGAAATTTGAGAAAGATCCCTTCTGTACTTTCTCAGAAATAGCGATAACGAACTTCAATTGTCAAAATCCAAGATGGCTGCCTGTCGGCCATGTTGTTTTCCGATTGGTCTCAAAATACAATATGCATAACTAGGCACCAAGGGGAACCTACATATGAAATTTGAGAAAGATCCCTTCAGTACTTTCTGAGGATTAGTGATAACAAGAATTGTTTACGGACGGAGGGACGGACGGACGGAGGGACGGACCACGGACCACGGACGCAGGGCGATTTGAATAGCCCACCATCTGATGATGGTGGGCTAAAAATTCAAACTATCTACATCTGAGTGATTAGGTATATCACAAAATTTAAATCGACATACACATATGCACACAGAAACGGAATGGTAAAGTTTTTCCCACAGAATGTCTCAAAATTTAACTGTTTAGATCAGTTCCATATGTCAATAATACTTAAACCTTATATTTAATGTCTTCCAAATAAATCTAATATTTCTTAACTTTTCCTTTTAGATAAGAACGAAATAAGTTAATGTCCAGATTAATATGAATTATGATTTTTTACAGATCTGTCATCAAAAAAAAACATGAAGAAACATTTGCAATAATTATAAGCAAGGATTTTTCTGATTTCACAAGCACCTGTTTTAATTGCCCTACATATCAATTTCAAGAAAGTAAGTACAACATCCACGAGTAAATACGTACAACAATCTCCGATAACGATACACGGATAATGATACAGATTGCTACCTTACAGATTTGAGGTAAAAAACAACATAAAATACTAGTGAAACTCTTTCTATTTGGATAAAGTGCTTGTGAAAGTGCTGTAAACTTTTCCTGTAGTACAAACTGAACCTGATCACTAGAGCTACTGAGGTTTGATATCACTTCAAGGATACTACCATATACAGTTGAGCTACTTTTTCCTTCAGATCTTTAGGAACAAACTTACATATTTTAAAAGATTGTATTGGTATAACACCCCGTTTGACTTTTCTTCTAGAGAAATGTATCCAAAATGATACCTAATATTACATATATAGTCTGTTGCCAGCTTATATCAATTTCTCCAGCTGGCAAAACAGCTTTTCAGCCAAATTGGGAAATCTGTAGAATTATATAATCAAATCTGAATTCAAGCACAAAATTCTGTCCTTACATATATATACATGTACCCTACCAGCTAGGTACCACTTGGATATAATATTCATAAAAATCTGCACATTCAAGTTAAGGAGTATGTATACGTAAATATGTATACATTTGAAATTAGGTCAAGTGACTTGTCCTGAATTCTAATTGGTCAGGCTCCCAGCACATTTAAAGAAATTTACCCAATTTCAGCCCCTCATATGTATCCAACATACAAAATCCCCAATAAATCATTAATGTATAATTTTTAAATGACATAGAAATCCATCTAAAAAAAACAAATTCTTCTTTTACTTCAAGGTTATCATACACTGAGACCTACAACTCTGTTTTTAAAGTTTTCCCAGGGAAAAATATAAATACAAGTTCAGAAAATGTATAAATGTGTAAGAAACATTCAGTTTTCTTCGTAATTATCATGTTTATCTATAGTATTACATGACCAATAAAATGGAAAATCTGGAAAAAATTATTTTCCAATCTTTTAAAAACAGCATGTATATTACAGTCAAGTGGATCTCAGCAGAATCAGCAGTGTGTTGTAATCATCAAGGTTTACACTGATAATGCTTACTTCTACGTCTGCAAAAACCTTATGCAGCAAAGCATGGGAACCGAGCATTTAATTGTGTCTCTCCGACACTCAGCTGGGAACAGGTCCGAAACCAAATAGCAGAGTTCACCTGCGACAGTGTCAAACCCTACATGCCTATATCTGACCTGTGTGAACAGTATAGGAAGCATTTCAAAATTCTTCAACTTTGCTCTCAAAGTACCAAAAATGGCTGTCTAGTAATTTTTCAGGTATATTATATCAATACACACTTTTTCAAAAGTTTTATGAATTCCAGTATACTTAAGAAATTAATAGTGGGTCCTCAAAATGAACTTGAGCCATATCATTCATCCACCGGAACAGCAGGAGTTGGGGACTTATATATATATTCTCGGTCTTAAAAGTTTTATGATACTGATAAGAACTGACAAAAATTTTATTTCAAAACTTTTTCACATGTTATATAATTCATATTTTAAATATTATGATATTTGATATTTTCATATTTTGAATCCTGTCCATATCAACAATTACTTTAATCCAGATACAAAATTAAAGTTGATTAATATACATATGACAAGGTCTAATTATATATTCTAAATAGGTTTCTACCTCAAATGCTGACATTTACATTGTTGGAATGTCATAAAGTGGCACTGACAAGTCCATTATTAATTTTGGCAGTGCATTTGATTGAAATTACTAATTTCTTGGCTTTTAGCCTTGCAGGTGCTTGCACGATTTGAACAAACCAACATGAAGCATATGGCATTTATTCAATTTAATTGAACATGTACCATATAAGCACTTAATTAAAAGTTTTCAACTGTTATAAGATCTAAGACACAGTTTAGGTTAACTTGATAATAATGAAAAGATAAAACACAAATGATGATATCCTTTTATTTTGTTTATAACTCCACTAGGTCAGATGATGATTTTCACCAATGAATTAATGTATCATTTGTGTGGATATATTCATTGTAATAATTAAGCTCAATCATAAGTAATTCCAAGACTTTTCTATGCATTGGACCTATATATACATACAGTACAATTTATAAAATGGACAGCAGAACGACAGTTCATTTGCAGTGATGTTCGAAAAGTTCTGAGGCTAAATGAAATGGAAGCTGACAAAAAAAGATGCTGACAAATTAAAGTTAACGTCTACGGGTAACAAACTACGGAGTTATCGTTTATGGGTAACAAATTACGGAGTTATCGTCTATGGGTAACAAACTACAGAGTTATCGTCTATGGGTAACAAACTACAGAGTTATCGTCTATGGGTAACAAACTACGGAGTTATCGTCTATGGGTAACAAACTACAGAGTTATCGTCTATGGGTAACAAACTACAGAGTTATCCTCTATGGGTAACAAACAACGGAGTTATCGTCTATGGGTAACAAACTACGGAGTTATCGTCTATGGGTAACAAACTACAGAGTTATCGTCTATAGGTAACAAACTACGGAGTTATCGTCTATGGGTAACAAACTACAGAGTTATCGTCTATGGGTAACAAACTACGGAGTTATTGTCTATTGGTGACAAACTACAGAGTTATTGTCTATTGGTGACAATTGCAGAGTTGTTGCCCATGGGTGACAAACAGCCAAGTATATATGGCTTAAAATCCACAGAGTTATGATATTACCAACGTAAATTCTACACCTGCATTGCATGTGGTCTTCTTTTATGATTAACTTTATGTGTTGAGGCAAAAAACCATTGTCAAATCAGTAAATAAATCACCGTCCCTTTGTACAAAAAGGTCTGTTATATTGCATCAGGAATGAAATATCTGACAGGCTGCCCTGACCCAGCTTCCGAACACATTTGTCTGGTGGCAGCTATGTCAGCACTAACACATATTTTTCCTGATTTTGTGAAGGAAAGATTGCAATGCAAGAATCCAAAGATGTATCATGGTTTTTTTTAAAGTGTTAGAGACAGACCTATTGTTTAAAGACACAAAAGAATGGACCCAGTAAAGCTGTCAACTTTCCCAATGAGAAATTATCTATAACCTCCAACTTTCACAAAAAGGAGTTTCTTTTGTGAAAGGAACATGTCAGTGTGACTTGTACATAGTGTTAAAGACAGTCTCTGTCACTCTGCTGACGGAGCATGCTTCTTTGTCTCAGGAGGTAGTGCTTGGGATTATCAATTGCCAGAGACCCGAGTTCGATTACTGTCAGGGCACTCGGCAGTGTGTTTTTCCCTGTTCCTTCACACTGTTTAATTGTATAATTATCTGTCCAATGACCTAGCTGTTAGTGTGACATCACAAATCAATACGACATATTAGCTGTTATGTAACACTAGTATATAACTTTAAGAATACAACATACAACTTTTTATAACTGGCACAGATTTTCGTCATTTTGTTGAGTGACACGTCATTTTGTTGAGTGGCAGTCATATGGTGTTATACCCATATTTGACTCATCCTGCCCTCCCTGTCCAGTCAAATCTCATCCTGTCCTCCCTGTCTGGTCAGATCTCATCCTACCCTCCCTGTCTGGTCAGATCTCATCCTGCCCTCCCTGTCCAGTCAGATCTCATCCTGCCCTCCCTGTCCGGACAGATCTCATCCTGCCCTCCCTGTCCGGTCAGATCTCATCCTGCCCTCCCTGTCTGGTCAGATCTCATCCTGCCCTCCCTGTCTGGTCAGATCTCATCCTGTCCTCCCTGTCTGGTCAGATCTCATCCTGTCCTCCCTGTCTGGTCAGATCTCATCCTGCCCTCCCTGTCCGGTCAGATCTCATCCTGCCCTCCCTGTCCGGACAGATCTCATCCTGCCCTCCCTGTCTGGTCAGATCTCATCCTGCCCTTTCTGTCCGGTCAGATCTCATCCTGCCCTCCCTGTTCGGTCAGATCTCATACTGTCCTCCCTGTCTAGTCAGATCTCATCCTGCCCTCCCTGTCCGGTCAGATCTCACCCTGCCCTCCCTGTCCGGTCAGATCTCATCCTGCCCTCCCTGTCTGGTCAGATCTCATCCTGCCCTCCCTATCTGGTCAGATCTCATCCTGCCCTCCCTGTCTGGTCAGATCTCATCCTACCCTCCCTGTCCGCCAGATCTCACCCTGCCCTCCCTGTCCGGTCAGATCTCATCCTGCCCTCCCTGTCCAGTCAAATCTCATCGATCCTGTCCTCCCTGTCCGCCAGATCTCATCCTGCCCTCCCTGTCCGCCAGATCTCATCCTGCCCTCCCTGTCTAGTCAGATCTCATCCTGCCCTCCCTGTCCGGTCAGATCTCATCCTGCCCTCCCTGTCTGGTCAGATCTCATCCTGCCCTCCCTGTCCGCCAGATCTCACCCTGCCCTCCCTGTCCAGTCAGATCTCATCCTGCCCTCCCTGTCTGGTCAGATCTCATCCTGCCCTCCCTGTCCGCCAGATCTCATCCTGCCCTCCCTGTCCGCAAGATCTCACCCTGCCCTCCCTGTCTGGTCAGATCTCATCCTACCCTCCCTGTCCGGTCAGATCCCATCCGGCCCTCCCTGTCCGGTCAGATCTCATCCTGCCCTCCCTGTTCGGTCAGATCAGGATAAGTTTGTATTTGCTAAGGATTTCAAGACTAAGGTCAAGGTCACAGTGGGTTCATTACTATTTTTAGAAAATCACCAACCAATTAATTTACATAACTTTGTGCAAAAATAATGATGTATGTAGAGAAAAAAGGTAAAAATAAACAATGATAAAAATCATTCAGATTTTTTTTGTTTCAGTATTTTACTCAATTTCTCAGAACTTTACCGATTTCTTTTTTTTGAACAATATTTCTGAAATTCCTCAGTAGGTGGGAAAAGCCAGTTTCTTGTTCATTTGTGTTAGGGAGTACTCCAACAGTCAGTGTAAGTACTACATATGTAGGACCAGTGACCGAACCCTACATAAATCAGGGAGGGGGTTGACCCCGTCAGTTATCAGCTGTCAGTTTGGGGAACATATGATCGTAAAACACCCAACAAATTCCCCTAACCTGATGTAAGTAGGGTAAAATATTCCATCAACGTTTCTGTTGGCAATTTCCTATATTTAAACTTTTCTCCATTTTTCTTTTCGTTTGCTTCAAGAAAGGCCAAAACACCAGCATACAATTACTGAATCAATGTGAACTACCGGTAATAAATACATCACAAAACTTAGTATCTGGATGCTTCTAATTATAACTTAAAACTTATCTACTAACACTTGGACATCCCTCTAACATTCATAAATATGTATCCAAAGATGGAAGCAATTTTGGTTATCTGATTGACAGGAAAAATTCCCGTTTGAAAAATACTTTTTTGTGTATTAGCAAAGATAAAACAGTGTACTGTATGTTCAACTGCCATCATTTACACCTTTGGCCTTCATGATTCTCAAATTGATCAGCATACAGACAGACAGAACTATTATATGTGACACCAGGCCTGCATCACCATATAGTCCCAATAACAGAAACCTCATCATATACCAGTATTAATCTAACTGGTTTTCCCATATCAAATCAATTATAAAGATGGGAAATTGAGTTGTTATTATACATTACCATTTACATATATATACAACATACACAAAAATAAACAGATTCCTACGTCCCCTCCAGGACTTGCAATTGTCACAAGGTGAAAATTAGGATACCTTTTTGAATTTTACAGTTTACACCCAATAGGCATGGATTCATAGTCAGATAGATGATGATGATTAAGATTTTCCGATTATTGGACCATCACTATAAGCAATCGATGAAACGATAAAAGAATTGTAAAGTGTCTCCACTTACTGTGCTAACTATGGTAGCTAGGAGTCACCACATACATATGTGGTGAGCGATATACACTGCATGGGACACTTGATCCATGCATCTAGTCAACAAAAACAGGATAGGAAAACTAGACGAGCACAATCTCCAGTTGGAGAAACTCTCAAAGAACCAGATGTCCTGCCAAGTTCATATGTGTGTTTTAGTTCTTTACTAAGTTTCAGAAGAATACCTAGTGATATACAGAGTGCCTCTAAAATAAAACCAAGCTTTATAATAAAAAAAAGTAATACAGGACACCAGGCCACATATACTGATCTGGGATGTTGGTGTGCTGTAGAGATGCTGAGTCCAGCAGTGCCTCATCAAAATGATATATACATTTCTTTGTAAAACTATTTTTGCAAAATTTGTTTGAACAAATCTAAATATCATGTCAATCGCATCTATATTTCAGAATGAAATAGCCACCTATACTACATGTAGCCAGTATGTGGAGAAAACTGGGTCAGCATTTCTGTGTGTATTACTGACCCAGATTCTCGGCCAACATTTCAAGTCTTAGGACTGTTTTGATACAACAGTTTTGAACATCAAAGCTGTCATCTATATATATTGCTCCAGAGTAAAGCATTCCTCTGGGTGCTTAACCTCACAGTAAGGTTTTTATTACACTATACACATCCTGATCTCCATTATCACACATCAGACTTATATCATAAAGTTTGTAAAATGATTCTCAGTGGTTAAACACCTTTTCTTAACTTGTTCATCATCTGTACAGAACAATCTAAAGGGATTTGATTTTGACTAGGATGGTGAACATTAGTTACAAACCATAACAGATTTATTGGAATTTTGTTCATTAACCCTTGTTGATCTTGATCAGTTGTGCTGAATATGATACAAAACTAACACACACTGGTGTACATAAGTTATAGGGTCCTCAATGGTAATAAAATACATGTGTTTACTGTTAGATAATATTATATTTACATATACACAATAAACAGCCAATAAAGAAATATGAGTTATCTTATGATTAAAATTATCACATACATAATTTTCATCAAAAGGTATAATATATTCCGTCGTTAAGTGGTATTTGCCTAATATGTTCCGTTGTTAAGTGGTATTTGCCTAATGTGTTCCGTTGTTAAGTGGTATTTGCCTAATATGTTCCGTTGTTAAGTGGTATTTGCCTAATATGTTCTGTGTTAAGTGGTATTTGCCTAATATATTCCGTCGTTAAGTGGTATTTGCCTAATATGTTCCGTTGTTAAGTGGTATTTGCCTAATATATTCCGTCGTTAAGTGGTATTTGCCTAATATGTTCCGTTGTTAAGTGGTATTTGCCAAATATATACATACATGCTAGTTTAGCAGATGATAAAAATTACAGATGTTTACAGTTGACTTATATAATATACAGACAGGATGATAATGACATATTTCTTGCACACAGTACAAACTATACAGTCAAATCGTCATAACAATATGTTGGTATGATGTTTGTTGGTTGAGTTTTATCAACCCCTCAACAAGTTGAACAACCCAGCTCTAAACATGCTAAATTCAGGGACAGGACTCCTTTTAGTAGCTGGTAGCTACCTCATGATCACTGATGAACAGCTGTATATTTACAGGAGGTTTGCATTGTCGCCTGTTATCCAGATTAAGTTGTGTCAAACAAATACAGGATGGTCCGGGATCCATGGTCACAGTTTCTAATCCTGAGAAACTGCCCAATGTAGGGCTTGAACCACACACCTCTAATCTTGCCTGTAGTTTAATTTGCATTAGTCTGTATGATGCTCTAGATCTACTGAATGAAATAATATTGCTGTCCTAGCTCTTTGTAACAAAATGTCGGTCAAAGTCATATATACAGTCGTTAGATATGTTTGATCAACAATATCATTAGACTGCTTATCAAACATAACATGACACCTAGATAAACTAAAATTGTACCCTGAGGTGAAAATGTGATAAAGGTTATCATATAATAATGTCACACTGTCTTTCATGAAATAAAGTTGTTTTAAATGTCTTGACTTTCCCTTTGTGGTGACATTTTAATGCTAATTTTTACGTTTTTATAAATTATGGCAGAATTGAGTTGCAACCCCGATAATTTTTGTCCAAATTTAATTCATATGTCTCAACATGGTAAAAGTTATATATTGATACCATATGTTGTTTAAAATTGAAACTTGAAGTACTCCATGTTGAAGTGACAGTCATCATGAGAGATCATTTCTCTAGCTGCTACTACATAAACAGGGCACAGCTAGCAAATAATCCATCCTCACGATATACAACATTATAAAATTATAAACCTGTGTGTCAGAACAGTGAGTGGTGTCAAAAATGAAATGGGAGATCAAGTTGTACTAGCTAATATAATACACCCAGGAAGTCATCTGTGATGTAAGGTCTGTTTGTAATATATATATACCCAATATTCATATACATGTATAACAATGGTAATCAGTCAACCATTACATATGTATAATACAGTACATGGTACATTTGGTAAAAGTCTACACATACATATGTAAGAATGCATCAGAACACAGGGCTATTTAAACCTGTTATATGATACAACTGATGATGAGGCATTTTGTCTCATTTTGGGTGAATTGCCATAATTTGGGAAGGAATTAAATTATCTGGAGTTTTGGGAAATTAGCAGTCCCAGAAAAAATAGGGCTAATACATGTATGTGATGTTGATACTACTGGTAAATGTATGTTATGGAGCATGTTTTGTATTACCCGTACATATTTTTCTATTATCACAAAAATAATATCTCTTTTCACATTAGCTACCGGTATGTTATACACATGTACTCGTATCTATAGTGCTAATATAATTTACTGGTACAAGTACCAGGTGTTTTACATGTAGAGAAAACAATGTCCATGTGTAAATTGGTGATAATATGATGAATTTGTGAGTGACCTATAATACTTCAGAATTTAAGGGGTTTAGAAGATAATACATGTGTACTGGTATACGTATACACAATACTGTACTTGTGTCATATGACCTAGCTACTAGATCATGTAATGTGGGTTTATAAAGTACAATCCTTATTTTTAATTCACATATTTGAAGTATTTTCACATCAACTTGTCATTATACCTTTCCCAAAGTCCACACTTTACATTGAAAAGTCTTTTGGTCTTTAGTTTTTGTCAGTAAAAATAAAAATGTCACAGATGAAGTGGGAATATGGAGAATTATCAATATCAGGCCGGAGTGCAGACATGCCCATAATGTGTGTCTGCCCCCTTTGCGTAAACTTGATGTACTTGACACCAAAAGAAACAACGTCCATCACTGATAGGCTCAATTCAAACAAATTGTCATGTTCCAGGGATGTTTTGCCGTTTGATATACACATGGTTGTCTTAGCTGTATATCATCATGATGATGGTGGAAGACTGTCAGACATCTTCGATTACTGTGATTAATGTATCAATTTAGGCCTTAGAAATTACTAAATTCTGACCATTACATGTAATTATAATGTACCAGTATTGGAAATAAAACACCTCATGGCACTATATAATTTTGCATCCAAAATACATACAGTATGTATACATAGATTGAGCTACAATATAGTACATTTCTAATGTATACACTGATGATGGTAACTGTGTCTTACCTCGAATGCCCAGGTACATGCAATTCCAACGTAATTCTTGATACAGCGTCCAACCTCTACATCTTCATGGGACGTCCTCAGGTTGTGGAGACAGCTGCCAATATGAGGTGACATTTGTCTTAGTGTTTCATGACTGAACACTATCCCTGGTCCACCCATACAAAAGTTGTCCTGCTCACTCAAATGTAATTTTCCAATTTCATCTTTTTTTCCCTTGCCAGCCTGTCCAATGAACTGTGGCTTTGAACTGTTAATAGATCTAAGAAATTTTTCAACTCTGTCCCCCTTGATAAACACATCGTCATCAGCACGCATAAACCATTCAAAATTATCGATATAATTGTCATGCATATATTTTAACATCAAAAGTGATTTCCGTTGAGGTGGGTACACATCATCAACTCCATCTAAACCTACTAAAGGAATTTTGTTGTTCGTTGTTGAACCTTCACTTGAAAAAAATAAGACTTTACATGTTCCAACACAAGTCTGGGCCCAGGTTTGGAAGGCTGCCACTGCTCGAGTATCCAAAAACTTCTTAGCTGTGATAACTCCAATTAGAAGAAAACTTTTTTCTTCTTTATCAATGTAAGTTGACAAGTCTAATCCTTGAGATTTAGGAGACTCCACATCATTGTTCATATTGTTGTTACCATTTTCAATGAATTGTCCATTTTGAATTTGTATATGTTCAACAGCGATGTCAACATGGTAATTTACATGCACCGTACAACAGGGTCCTGTCATAGGAGAACAAGGTAAGAGTCTTTGGCGGCACCATGATGAAAGCAAAACCCCAAACAATAAACCCAGAATTGTACCTGCAAAGTGGCTGATACGAATGCCATGTCTTCGAGCCATTCTCCAGCAAAATAACTCCAGGCTTCCGTCATTCATGAAAGTATACCAAAATCACAAAGTTGACAAGACTGAAAAGTTTTTTTCAAGTTGTTCTAATGGTAGAGTAAGCAAATGTTAGCACTTACTTATTCACGTTTAAATTGTTTCCTTCATAATAAAAACACACAATTTCGAAATGGAACCTTTCTCGATATAACACATGTAATTACTGAACGGTAATTATTACTCAACACATGTTTTGGTATGAATATGTGGCTTCCCCATAGAGTCAAACGTGAGCTTTAAGCCAGTCTAGGGAACACACGTTTTCTATTGTTGTTCCATCGTGCGATTATCGCCTGATTCAAAGGTCAGCCAGGTCTGTCGACATACAAACTAGAGACGGGTTCACAACCGTGAGAAGTCCGCTGAAGAAATTTGTCAAGTTCCCACAAGTGCAATACACATGTAAAGTTATTAGCCGACCGGCTGCCATGATCACACTAAGACTGTTCCATGTACACTTCGGCTATTTCGTCGCATGTGTAACTCAGCCGTGACAGCCTAGTGTGACACAACCATGTGGTTCCCTTATTTACATTCATGTTCACACCTTTTCACAAGCATACCTACTCATGAATGAATGGCCTTACAGTAAACGTCTGAAAATAGGTCAAGCGAGACATCACTTCCGGTTGAAATCACGAAAGGGGTCAAATCTATTTTGAAGATTTTTAGTGAAATTGATTTAGAAAAAAAGCTAACATAACCATAAAAATAGGAATTTCAAAGTTTACAGTAAATAAACATAGAATAACAAAAAACATATGTTTAAAATTTTCATCTCGAACCGGCGTGAATACACTACAATATGGCCGACATTGATGCAGTGTGTTTTGCCAGGTTTATTTTGGTGATAATTTGATTTGAATGCATTAATTTACAAACCTATCGTGACCAATTATTGCGCACATATATCAGTGACACCTAACTTTGTATGTCAGTAGAAATTATGCCCAAATCTACAACGTAATCGCCCCTTTTCGTGCAAGACCTTCTCAGCGTTCAACAACATGGCGGCATCCCCATTGAAAACCAGCGAGGAAAACTTGGAACGCAAATTTGAAAATGTTACAAACACACAAGATGGCGTGCAGGGTTTATCGCTGTGGATCATTCACCACAAGTCTGCCTTCAAAAGAGTCGTCGATACGTGGCTGAAGGTTTTAAAGAAATGTATGCTTCATGCTTCCGCACTCATAACATCGTTGTGTCATTTTGGATTTGTTGAAATTAGGCTATACTGTATACATATATAATTATTGATTACATGCCAGTGTACGATATGCAGACGATTATTCGCAATTTCTGATTGCCTCTTCCTCCCTCCCTAATATACCCAATCCAGATGTTTTCTTATTTCGGCAGCTGATAAGAAATGAATCGCCTTCTATATACAATTATAGTGATACCGTTATAACTGCTACAGTAAAATTATACAAAACCCATTTAAATGCCCTATAATGCTATTTACTGATGAACTATATTCCCATTCGACTGAGAGCTAATATAATATGTAAAGTTAAATATTACCATAGTTTCTATTTAATAATTGAAATACCAATCAAAGTCTATACATCTATTTAATACACTATAACATACATTTTTAGCTATCACATGAATTTCATTCAATTCATTTCAATAAAATATCAGCAACAGCATTTCGGTAAATGTTTACAACTGTCCAATTATATATGGTTTAAGATGAGACTTTTTCACCCGAATTATAAACACAGTACTGAAAAATCTGAAGCAGAAGCATAAAAACAGTTTTCCAAAATGATTTGAATCTTAATTATCATTTTATTTTGCCAATTGCAGGATTGCCACCTCTCACATCCTCGGTCGGATATTCACAATATCGAAAGCTTTCTCCCACGAAGACCTCTCTCACGCGACATGAGACAAATCTCATGTTTTTCAAAAATATCTCCCTCCATATATATCGCGTCAATGCAAGCCATTAGTAATGTACCAGATTGCATGGCATCAATGCAGTGCCTACCATTTTCAATCAAGTCTCATACCCTTTGGTCATTTAAGCAATGGCACGATTAATTAATAATGTTTGTGATAAGAATTACAGGCCATCACTTCAAAAACAAATACTTATAACGATTGACAATGATTAGCTCACATGAAAATGATATGAATGTGGAAACATCGTACTGACAATAACATTTCTACGGACTGCAATCTTTGTTTTTGTAAAAGTGAAAGAAGAGCAAGCAGCCGCT
This sequence comes from Pecten maximus, assembly GCF_902652985.1. Taxonomy (NCBI): domain Eukaryota; kingdom Metazoa; phylum Mollusca; class Bivalvia; order Pectinida; family Pectinidae; genus Pecten; species Pecten maximus. The sequence goes on along the minus strand of NC_047023.1, from coordinate 28,087,232 downwards.
ATAACAATTCCGGATCTTTTTATATCGCGTTCAGATAGAAGGAATTGATTAGCAAATAAATTGGATTGATATATACAAATGAAAGAGAGAAAAAAATAAATAAAATAGATAAAGATCAAACCCAAAAATTAAAAAGAAATTTTTTAAAATCCTGAATATTATAGATCTATATAAATATATGTAGGATCTATGTGTATGTAACTGCTTTGGGTCATTGTTTGAATAAGCATTTCTAAATTTAAGCATTTCTAAATTTGCTTGAATTTACACTTAAATTCTAAGATTATAATTTATATACTGATCATTATAAATAAAAGACAGTCACTTTTTTCCTAGTATCGCTTACGATATGGCATCTAGATGTGTATTTAGAAATATTTAATTCTCTATCCTGTTAGACTAAAAAAACAATATTAGGGCATTTTATGATGAAAATGACTACACAAAAACAATTTTATGTTGTTGAAATGTCGCTGCGCTCAATCTCCCACTTTGAACAATCCCTTGGTGGGAGATTTCCCACTTTGGCATCTCTAGAGGTGGCAACCCTGCAATTGGTAGGCCTAATGAACTCATGCATATGTTAGCTCAGTATAATGATTTGCATGACAAGAAGCTAGATGAATTAGCATAAATTATGCTTAAAACAATAACAGTATATATATGAAGCTGAACAAAACAACCCTACAGACTTGTATATATATGGTCTAACAGACGTGAATGTACATATATGGTCTAACGGACGTATATGTATATGGTTTAATTTATATACAATGTATATGTGTGGTCTAACAGACACGTTTCCATGTGTATATGGTCCAACGTAAAATTATGGTCTAACAGACACGTATGTATCTGTCTAACAGACATGTATGTATGTATATAGTCTAACAGACATGTATGTAGCTATATATATATATATAGTCTAACAGACATGTATGTAGCTATATATATATATATAGTCTAACAGACATGTACGTAGCTATATAGTCTAACAGACATGTATGTACATGGTCTAACAGATATGTATGTATGTACTTGTATAAAGTCCAACAGACATGTATGTATGTACTTGTATATAGTCTAACAGACATGTATGTATATTACAAAATAAAAAATAGAAATAGACAGAATAAAACACAAAAGAAGAACAAATAAGAAAAAAAACCTAAAAGGATAACAATGCTACATTATTCAAAAAAGATTTTGGCACTTGTGTTACCATGCATACATGTACAGTTACGGTATCTTACAAATGCAATTGGTGTACTACGCAACCTGGCTTCTTGTTTTTGGTGGTTGAAATCAAAATGTATAAACTTTAATATTTCTGTTTCAATTCACTTGACAGATAGTTAACACATGTATACATTATTTCAGCAACGACAAAACACAGACTAACTCTCTTCAATGTTTGCAATGATGTGGTTCAAAATGGAAAGAGAAAAAAGGCATTGATTTATTTGGATGGATTCAAGGAGGTATTAAAAGAAGCTGTGTCACTAGTACGGTAAGTCTAAACATTAAAGAAAAACTGTCAGGAAAGTTATTGATTGAAAACATGCATATACTAGAATGCTTCACCTATGCCAAAAAAACTAGTGTAAAACTACATCTGCTTTCTGTAATGGCATGTGATAACACATGAAACTTCAGTACTGCAATGATTCACTTCCCTCACAATATAGTAGGTATAGCGATACTTGTCTCCTGATTCGTTTATTTTGCAAATAATCAATAAGATAAAATCCTAGAAAACTTCAGTTACATGGAACCTAAAATGTTTCCAAATATGTCATTTAAATGAAGCAGGCAGGTCTTTCTGTCGTCATGCTGGTTTTGGACAATACTAATTACCATACAGAAAACCATAAACAGTCTGATCAGGAAAACCATTGGGGACACCGGGTACTGTGATGTGAGAAAAAAATACAGTGAACAGAACCATGCCATTTACACTGCAATATATATATCATCCCACAGATTCTGTTAATACTAAGAAACAATGAAACAAAATGCACTTTCATATTTTAAGTTCTTATCTTTGTCTTTTTTTTTCAACAGAGATGAAAGTATCAAAAACAATGTTACAAGGATTTTGAAAATATGGAAAGAAAGGAATATATTCCCTCCAGCTTTTGTCACAGAACTTCAGGATACCCTTGGTAAGTCATGTTGAGTTGTAAAAATACTGCACCAATTGTACTGCATTTGACTGAAATAAAAGAAAATCTAGTGCTATAATATGATGCATCAATACTTACCTGTCTGTATTCAGACTGGTGATGCATGATTTGTAAACTTGGTGTTGTACATGTAGTACCTAAATTTTTAGTAACTAAAGCTAAATGTAAAGGTCTTCCCTGATGTACCTTAGTGGGAACTGCCGGTACTGGTAAATTCAAGTTTTGATTATTTTGTAATAAGAAACTAGCATTGATTGATATATATCATAGTTACTAATTTGAAGTGAAAATCATTAATGGGTCATGATTTTACAGACGCTTTATAGTTAGCACATACCTAATAGCCAAATATACCTTACATATTGTGGTCTTAATTTGGAAAAAAATATGAGGTACGTTTTACAGCTCACCTTCCTGAAGGGCAAATGATAATGTGTTGATGCATTGGTGTAGTGTCATCTCCAGATTTTCCCTTTAAACAACTTCTTCTCATTAACCAAAAAAAACAGACAATGGTCTTGTGACAGTATCTCACTTGGATGAAGTGCTACCAAGGATTTTCAAATGAATGACCTTGATCCATTTTTAATGTCAATTGGGTCAAAGGTTGTTCAAATATTTGAATGATTCTTCTCAATAACTGAGAGGCCTACAGACATCATATATTGTGGCCAGTAGCATACTGAGCTGAAGACCTATCATGAAATGACTTTGATAAACTTTTTTTTATGTCACAGAGGTTAAATATGTTAAATATGTTTACAAATTACAAAATTTCAAGGTTATGATAGAAGTCATTTGGCACAAATGTTTTATGTGGCCCTGTATATGATATAAGTCTAATGAACCTATAATTAGAAATATTTATTTAGTGAAATGTAGCATGCTTATAAGTTTATCAATGTTTATTTTTCCTAGCGACCACATCTCCTTTCGTTGCCATGCGTCCATCACCAGTGGTAACAAACGCTCCAACTACGTCTATATCTACAGCTTCTATAGCAACTACAGCTACGACACAGAGCCAACCTGCTCCAGTCCACACGAGAGCCAAGGCTGATCCGAAGATCCTTGCTGATTTCAAGGTAAGTATTGGTTTGGTAGATCTAAAACTAGCTAGCCTCTATCTAGACCCTAACAAGCCTTCACAATTTCAAACATGGTACCAAAATAGTTGGGAAGGTTAGAGTTAGGAAGGGTTGGGTGATAGCTGATGGCATCCAGGAAACATACACAAGTTGATAAAGTCTTCACCTGTCATGTCAATAGAGAAATCTCTGTGGAGTAATATTCTTGGTTGTCTGACCAAGCATGTGCTATTGTATTTACCCATGGTCCGGATGTTAAAATACTAAAAACAGAATAATTCAATACAATTTTGAAAAATAGAAATATTAGGTCAGTATCTCAAAATATTGACTCCACATGGTCCTGCTTTAGCCAATGAGAATTGAGGAAAATAGGACCATATCTAATATTTATATGAAATATATGATAAGTAGGATTGGTACTGTACCAATACTCATTTCACAAAATACTGGTACCTACTCATTTTAGAAAATACTGGTACCCTTATTGATATATGCAAGAATGAAATACTAAAATCTGACATAAAGAACCGACAAAAACTGTTATTTTGTTCAATAAATGTTTTAACCACTTCCCAAAACGGCATAGCAGCTTTACTGCCATTTCGATGTAAACTTCAATCCTAGCTTTACTTGTAGTTTAATATTCAAATGTTCCATGTTAATAGTTGGACATGTTGAAATCAGAAATCAGTAACTGACTAAAGATTTTAATCTCTTTTAGATTGACTATCTTATGTTTTCGTATCAAAAAAAGATATAATTAAATTAAGATGAAAATGTGAGATTTGACTAATTTTTTGACATACACATGTAAAGAATAATTTTCAGACTTAGAAGTTTCTTGTTTTGATTTTTGTGTGTGTGTGTTTGCTCCTGTTTTTCTAGTCTCTGAGTGAGACATTGCTTTCATGTTCTAGTAATGTAGAGTCTTTACATGTAAACATCTTGTGTGGTTTGTTAGCTCACCTGCCCGAAGGGCAAGTGAGCTTATGCCGTGGCGCGTCGTCCGTCCGTCGTCCGTCCGGCGTCAACTTTCCATTCAAACAACTTCTTCTCAATAACCAAAAGGCCCAGAGACCTAATATTGGGCCTGTAGCATGCTGGGGTGAAGGGCTACCAAGTTTGTTCAAATGAATAACGTTGACCTTCATTCAAGGTCACAGGGGTCAAAAAGGCTAAAATCTTTAAACAACTTCTTCTCAATAACCAAGAGTCCCAGGGAGTTGATATTGGGTCTGTAGCATGCTGGGGTGAAGGGCTACCAAGTTTGTTCAAATGAATGACCTTGACTTTCATTCAAGGTCACAGGGGTCAAATATGCTAAAAAAAAATTAAACAACTTCTTCTAAATAGCCAAAAGACCCAGGGACTTGATATTGGGTCTGTAGCATGCTGGGGTGAAGGCTACCAAGTTTCTTTAAATGAATGACCTTGACCTTCATTCAAGGTCACAGGAGTCAAAAAGGCTAAAATCTTTAAACGACTTCTTCTCAATAACCAAGAGTCCCAGGGAGTTGATATTGGGTCTGTAGCATGCTGGGGTAAACGGGCTACCAAGTTTGTTCAAATAAATGACCTTGACCTTCATTCAAGGTCACAGGAGTCAAAAAGGCTAAAATCGTTAAACGACTTCTTCTCAATAACCAAGAGGCTCAGGGAGTTGATATTGGGTCTGTAGCATGCTGGGGTAAAGGGCTACCAAGTTGTTGAAATGAATGACCTTGACCTTCATTCAAGGTCACAGGAGTCAAAAAGGCTAAAATCTTTAAACGACTTCTTCTCAATAACCAAGAGGCCCAGAGACCTAATATTTGGCCTGCAGCATGCTGGGGTGAAGGGCTACCAAGTTTTTTTCAAATGAATGACCCTGACTCCCATTCAAGGTCACGTCGATCAAGTATGCTTAAATCTTTAAATGACTTTTAGTGAAAAGCCAAAGTGCAGAGAGACATTATATTGGTCCTGTAGCATGCTTTCAAATAACTGCAGGATCCATGTATGAAAAGATCACTGCATTGCAGGTGAGCGATTTGGGCCCATTGGGCCCTTGTTCTACATTAGTATCTTTATTCCTGAGCTACTGGTGCATTACCATTATCATGACAATGCTCAAAACACAAACAAAAGTGAAATTCATGCTTGCATATTGGTTATTGTAATAAGAAGCTTTTTAATTCAAACATTACAGTTACGATTTATCTCCCTAAAAAGTGTCGGTATCTGTATCTTATCGTTTCGTCCTTAACGGTATCCAACCTTAATGATAAGCCTATAAAGCAAGTGCCGTCTATGATCATACCAGAACAGTACATAAGACATCCAAGAGGCTTGACCAAGTGTAGACCTCACTGTATGTGGTCGAGCATGTTACACATCACCCAAAGGACAAGCTGACACAAGCACGTCGCATAGATAGGACAGCTTTTCATGTACACATTCACAACAAATTGTGTTTGTGAAGAGAGCATTTCATGGTATATATGAGAGGAATGGAGTAACAAAATTGTTTAGGAATACTGTTTTATTTGTGATAGCGTTCTTGTAACACATGAGGGATTATTGTAAACTTGTTTTATTACAGCCACAAACCCTGATTGATCGCATCAACAATTTTAAGCGTTTAGAGGGAGAGGTGGAATTGAAATGTAAACAATTGTCAAGTCTGAAGCTGGACGCATCCAGCATAGAAGCTGTCAAACAACTCAAAGGTAAGGTTGTTAAAGTTGGTGGAAGTCTCTGTGATATATAAACATCAGTTTAAATTTACAAAATAATAAAATAGGTGGTGTTTTAGGTGAAAGTGTACCAGTAAGGCCAAAAATCAATTACTTTGTTCTCAGGCCAGCACGCATCTCATTTAAATGTGCTGTTAGCCAGTTTTATGGTAAAAATCTTGCTTATGATAGAAATAAATGGGAATGTGTCAGCTGCCTTTAAGGTCTGAAAAATTGCCCCGCATGTTAGTTTTACTGGTTAGTCACCAGAGTCACAAAAACATTCGAATAAAGGCAAGCGTTTACATGGTTAGCCATCAATGTTCACTTCAAAAATTTGCTTATCATCCTGGATAACCTGTAGTTTTAGCTTCATGCTTTGTTAGATAATGTATTCTTGTATCAGATATAACAGGTTTTGTTAGATAATATATTCTTGTATCAGATATAACAGGTTTTGTTAGATAATGTATTCTTGTATCAGATATACAGTGGAACTTCGTTAACTCGAACTCGGATAACTCGAAAAACTCGGATAATACGAAGTAAAAATTTGGTCCCAACAATAAAAATCCTACTTGAAATGTTCGAATAACTCGAAGTTTAATTTTCGTCGATCGGTGGCAAACGCCGACATTTTTTAAGAGCTAAATTCCGTTTGTAATACTGAACATATCGGCACTACTAACCTACATGCTATTATAAGTGTTTCATAAATTCATAAAAGAAATTGTCGGTTGAATCTTATAACAACAAGTCTTGGTGATAAAAAGTACTGCTTTACTTACATCAGGTAATTTCCCAAGGCGGTCGCCGATATCAGTACACACGATAGTCAACAACTCATCTACCCGTTCGCTCAAGCGGAACTAATCTCTGACACACCGGTAGATCTACCCGGCTGATGTTTTTACAGGTGTAGAAATGACACAGTCACCGGCGCCTATTAAATCTTTAAACTGCTGAAACAATAGCGTAATTACTGCCGAGGTGTTCAGAGTACAACTGTAACGGTCAGTGCTGTCTATTAAATCGGATAAAATGCCAACTCAGTTACAGTAACATTTTATACGCACATGCGCAGCCCAACTTCCGGTGCTAATACACATGGAAATGGCGTGGTTATCAATAAAAAGTAAGTAGGCCGATCAAACAGTATTTTATATATGTCCAATAAAAGGTAATGGTTCTGATACGTTTTGTATACAATCTGTGTTAAACTTAAACGGTTATTTGTTTTGACATTAATAACTTGTTATTTTGTCGAATTCCGTTTTATCTTTTACCTTTTGCAAACATGACTTGCACATCAGATCGTTATTGAAGTGACTAAGTGAAAGAAACTTTATCGTGACTGTATATCGGCAAAACTACACCAAATTACAAGTGACATAACGAAACATTACATATATATTTACATGTATTGAACAGTCTTCACACTAAACTGATGAGCGACAGAGCGAAGTTATAATGATTATATAATGTTGACAAATATTGACCAAACTTTTCACCAAAAATGATAACTCGCTTAATTCGAACACTCGGATAACTCGAAGTTTTTTCGTGGTCCCGTCGACTTCGAGTTAACGAAGTTCCACTGTAACAGGTTTTGTTAAATAATATATTCTTGTATCAGATATAACAGGTTTTGTTAGATAATGTATTCTTGTATCAGATATAACAGGTTTTGTTAGATAATATATTCTTGTATCAGATATAACAGGTTTTGTTAGATAATATATTCTTGTATAAGATATAACAGGTTTTGTTAGATAATGTATTCTTGTATCAGATATAACAGGTTTTTGGAAATAATAAGCTTAGTTTTCTGTAATTACACTATGTAAGATGAAAAACACAATAAATGATATTTGGTCTATACAGACGGAATATGCTTTATGTATCATGATTGTAAATTTCATCGCCAAATGGTTTTACGTTGGCTCCAGAAGAGGTGGTAAAGTTCATTATTGTTTATAAGCTTATTGATAATCACATTATTGGGAAGAATTTGTTTCATTTTCATTAGAAATGATTCAAACTTGGTAAGAATTACTAGTATATCATAGAACATTTTTGGCCCGTCTGACCTTCAGTGGACTAAGGGGTTGGGCCGAAAAGTGTCAAATGACTGTTTATTTAAGGATTTTTGCTAGACAACCAATGAATATTTATGCCTGATATTTTTGCTAGACAGCCAATGAATATTTATGCCTGATATTTCGATACCTCACCTTTATCAGACAAAAGACCAGGGCAGCATGTGTTCACAAAAGTGTAAAATGTGTACAAGTTGTCTTCGATATTTGAGATGAGGGGACACATACTTTCGCACATATATGACCAGGTATTAGGCAAAGAGACGCAGAATAGAATACTTTTGGTCCAATTACAATACAACAGCATAGCAATGTAACACAACAGCATAGCTGAAAACATTGATCTTCAAATTTCGCAGACAACTCGTACATGTTTTACAACTTTGTGTACACATGCTGCCCTGGCCATTTGTCTGATGAAGATGAAAATTTATTGGTTGTGTATTGAAAATCCATAAACCATACTATTCAACCTGAAGAAAACATTTAGGAATGTTTTTGCTAACAAGCCGATTTTGTTTTCTCATTTTTTTTAAGGTGAACATCAAAACCTGTGAGCCTTTTGTTTAAGCTCACACTTTATCATAATGCCTTACTCGATGGTCGTTTACTGAAAGAAAATATAGTTTGTAGTGTTTTGGTAGCTGTTTGGGCTACTAATCATAGGTGAAGGGAGGTAACTCTAGGTTATTTGTTAAAAACAGCAAGCTTTGTTTTGTGTTTGGTATCAGAATGAAATGTGTAAATTATAAAATTTTACTTGTTTGACTAAATATTCTACAATTTTATGACATTCTAATATTTTATATTATGTAATAATGACAACGACCATCTAAAAAACCTACCAAAAGTATGTGTGGTGTCGGGTTTTATGGTCATGTTCTTTGTAATATATTGTAAATATTGTATCTGAAATGCAATGTATGAAATGATTTTGTCTCATTGGGATTAATGTCATTACATATACCAAAAGTAAAACTCAATTATTGAACAAAGGTTGCATATTGTCCAATTAGTGTGAATTTATTAAATTATTATATAACAAATGGGATTTGTGATGCTATATCAACAGTTTACATAGCAAGGCACATATACACATTTAGAATGTGATAATTACACAACTTCATACTATTAGCTTGGTACTGAAAGTATTTCCTGGTAAATGTAACTTTGACATATAGATAGAGGTTTTAAAAATAATTTATTGTGCCGGTTTTGACTTTATATTCTGGGATATCTAAATATGTAGATTTTGTTTTCATTTTTAATTTTGCTGTTTATATTCCAGACCGGTCCCATGGTAAACAGTTTTCGAAGCAGTTTGAAGATTCCAGTCACAAACTGGAAGACTGTGTTTCTCATGCACAGCGTGAGATAGCTGACAGGAAGGCTCTCATCGAACTCATGGAGCAGAGTGAGCTGTTTTATGATGAGCAGTACAGGGAGGCGAAAATTGTGGCCAATGTAAGTGATCAGTGTAGAGTAAAAAAAAATTAGATGTAAATTACTTTATGGAAAACACAATCAAAATAGAAAATACATACTTCCAATTTAAAAAAATAGTTATATATCTGCTATAAAAATATGGAAATAGTGTAGCAAATGTTCAATATAGTACACCACCAACAGTGGATATTGATTGTCAGCATAAACTGGCACCCACAGTAATCTAATTAACACAAGGCAAATGGAACTAACAACAACCTTCAAGTAATCACTAAAATGTCTGAAATGATTCAACTAAATATGTATTCACTTAAAATTTAAAATATAAAAGCAAAAGCTTTTTGAAGGTATGTAACTTTTGGTATTGTATAAAAAATCAGTCATGATTTCTCTTTGTTTTCCTCAATTGATGGCTGGATATTTGGTACTATCATTAATTTAGAAATGATTGGATTATTAGCTCACTCAGCCCAAATGGTAAATTGAGCTTATGGCATGCTGCAGTGCCCATTGTCTGTGGTATTCTAACTTTTGAATTTTTAACCAAGAGGCCCAGAGGACCAATGCATGATGGGATGAAGGTCTACTATTTTTGTTGAAATGAATTACCTTGACCTTCTTTCAAGGTCACAGTGGTCAAAGACTTAAAATATTTTGAAAACTTTTTCTCGATAACCAAGAGACCTAGAGTCATGATATTGGGTCAGTAGCATGCTGGGATGAAGGGCTACCAAGTTTGTTCAAAAGAATTACCTTAAACTACAGGTACTTTCAAGGTTACCGGGCGGAGATGTGTTTAAAGATTGGTAAAAAGTTTCAACAACATTTATCACTGTACACATCAGAACTCAGGTGACTGTTTTTACATTTTTAACTGCAACAACCTTTGAGGGATGAGCCCAATAGGGGAAATTGGTCTAATTCTTTGAAATATTTCTTCATTTCTTAATTAGGTTCATATTTGTGATTTTGGTGCCCTATAGTAATCTCTGTCTGCCTCCTTGTCTGTTTATCCTCAAATTAAAGTTCACAGCTGTTAATTTAGTATTTATTGACCGACTGACTTGAAATTTGGTGAATATTTTCAGTTTTCAAAAATACATATTGACATCAATGTCATTCAGAGTCATAACGTAAAGAGGTCAAGGTCACATTTTGTATCTTTCCACTGATGAATATTTTGTTATGACATTATGTCAAAGTTAGTAGGAATTTAAAAAGATGTCAACTGACCAAAATTAAGGTCATTGGTAAAAGGTCAGGGACAATTTGGCAATGATCTTGGCTGTTAGTGGGGAGGTCATTAGGGTTTAGATAAATCAAATCAAAGCTAACAGTATGGGTATTGTACAGGTATTGTGGAGGTGGAGTGGAACAAGAGTCACATCATAGTAGGTGTATGTTTTTGAAGTCCAAATGCAAACAAACAAAAAATATCCAGGTGAGTGATACAGGTCCCCTGGGCCTCTTGTTTGGCATTTTACTTGTATCTATTTAAAAGTGATTGGATATTTTGTCTTGCAGGCCTATAAGAATTTTGGAACAAGAATCAATAATTTGAGGAAGAAGTTAGATGATCTGAAAGGTTCACTTCCAAGTCCAATCCCTTCTCCATCCATGGATGCTCCATCTCCAGGAAACACTCCACCCCAGCTCAAAGATGACAACACTGAATCTGTGGATATGGAGTTAGATGATGAAAATGAGAGCAACACTCACATTGTCTGTATGTACAACTTGATTTTGGATCAAAAAGGAATAGATAATGACACTTCTATATTATATTTTTAACAGATTCCTTTCTTTTGTGTGATTAAACTCCTCTTGATTATTTCTAAACAAAATGCTTTTTGTCTTTGGTTAGTTTTGCAGTAGTGCAATATATAGTGTGAGGTTATCACATTAGAATTAAGGTGATCATGCTCTCTGCGGGGATGGTATCAGGATATGTTAAGAATTAGATGATGAATGTTTGATAAAGTTATAGTTGGCATGTTAATCCATTTAAAAAAAAAGTTTTTTGGAGTTCTGTGATAAAAAATATCTTTAATTTGAGATCCTGAAGAAGCTTATGAAGTCAGAAACGCCTTTTGAATTTTTTTTTTTTTTTTCATTTATTTTTATTTCCTTTCACAAAGAATTCATTTTTACGTTATGTATATAAATGTAGTGTGCAATAAATTGGATTGTTGACTGATATGGTATACTTTGTTCACAGCATCAGCACCTGTCCCTATGCCAGATCGGATTACCATACCTAACTACAATGCAGAAAATGCCTACAACTCTAATGCTGCAGCTAATAAAGGTATATATTTATCAATGATGCTACCAGCTTAATAAATACCTGCTCACATTCTGCAGATTGAGTATGGTCCTAAGCTGATAATGTTTCCTATTGCAGTGATAAGACTAAGGCACCATTTATGATATAAAGCTATTGATAAAATGTTTTAATTAAATACCTAGAATCCTGATATTTGGCCAGTAGGTAGCTAGGAACCACAGATATAAATACAATGAATATTGTTGTATGTATTATTGTTGCATGGGGTAACCATAAAGTTTTAACCCCTAAATAATTTGATAGCTACAAACTACAAAAAAGAGAGTACACATGAATATTTCATCTAAGCAGAATTCCAGATGAGGAGTTATAAAGTTTCCCCATTCAAATGACTTTTCAAGGTCACAGGAGTCAGTATGATAAAGAGGTTTCCATTATAACTTGAATATCTGTGTAGGTCATATATCATGTTTGAACTGATACGAGTATGTCTGACTTTGGTGCTGTGTTTTGTAGGAGACAGTGGCCTGGAGTCCAGGTTAGCTACAATGCTCCCTTCCCTACAGCAGCACAGCTCCTCTGGTGATAGTCTGGTGTACAATCCTCCTCCCGTCTACAATCCACCACCAAAACACAGTGCCCTGAGAGCCATTCAACTAGAGAATGGCAACGATGGGGAAAACACTCCAGTCAAGGATGAAGGAAGCGCAACTCCAGTGATGGATGAAAAGCCTGAAAGTTCACCTCCACGACCAAAAAATCAAAATCCCATAGACTTTCTTACACAGATTTTGGCCAAAACTACTAAAGGTTCAGAAACCGGGTCAAATTTTCTTGAAAATTTATCACTTTTGACAAATACAGTAAAATCTCAGTTTCAAAAAGGAACTACTCAGTCCATTCTACCTCCCGGGCCTGTACCAACACCTGGTATCCAACCCCCTCTTGGTCCACCCCCACAACCCCCTAACTCCTGGGCTGAGTGGAAGGCACAGCGTGACCCAACTCCCCAGCCTCCAACCGGTGTTCCTCCCCCTATGCCAGTCACTTCCCAACCACCCAATCACCAACCCCCGATGTCACAGCCTCTCCCAATGTCACAGCCCCAGAGCATGCCACCTTCACAGCCTCCTGTACATCTAGCACAGGCACCCATGTCCCGTCCCCCTGTTCCTCAGCTCCTCATCCCTGCTCAGATGAGAAACCCCATCCAGTCATCTACTCCCGGCATGTTATCCCCTCCCACAAGCATTAGACCACCTCCCATCCCACCACCTATCTCGCCAGTTCGTCCTCCAAATATTCGGTATCCCCAAACCTCTTTGTCATCAAACCCAATTGCGCCTCCTGTCAGACCAGATGGATGGAATTTCCCCCAGCCTCCTCAGGGACCGCCACTTGGCCCTCAAGGACAGCCTCCTCGGGGTCCTCCCCTTGGCCCTCATGGACAGCCTCCTCAGGGTCCTCCCTTAGGCCCACAAGGGCAGCCTTCTCAGGGGCCACAACAGGGACCTCCTCAACCAAATATGGGCCCGACACATGGTCCACCACAAAGCCCAGTTCCCCAACAGCCCCATTTTATACCACCCAATCCAGGATTTCATGGACAACCTCCAGGTGGATTTCAGGGTCAGACAAACCATAGTTCGTCCCCTCCTTGGCACCAAACACAGGGTCCACCGCAGGGTGGGCCTCCTATACAGCAGGATCAGTCGTCTGTCCCCACATCTCCACTCCAGTCACCCCCTACACCTCCCTCTGCTCCTCCCAAAAGCATTCTTAGAAACAGAAAGTCTAGTTTGAGAGAGGTTCCTCTCACTCCTAGCCCAGGGGATCCTATTGAACATTCCCCTATGAATTCACGTATTCCAAAGCCTCCCATGGAACCTCCAAGCCCAGATCATGTTAGGTCACTACGTTTGTCGAGGGAGGATTCAGACTCTTCTACGGGTCATGTGCCAGATGACCATAAGGAATTCCTAGAAAAACTAAAGAGGAAAACTACGAGCAATATGGCTCGACCTGCTCCTCCTTCAATGGAGCAGGAAGAAGATGAGTCGAGAATTCCTGTGTTCACACGTAATGTTTCTCAGTCTAACCTGACAACTATAACACCGGTGGACCTCGAGGAGCCTAAAGACTCTGAAAGTGCTGAAGATACAAGTAAGCAGGAGAACAATAATGATGACATCATCACCCAGATTAGTACTATAGACAGTAATCCCAGGGATCCAATGGTTAATAAACATGATCCAGATGACATTCGACATGTGGGTGGACCCAGACGCCACCATGATAACTTTCCTCCAAGTCATGAGATGAGGCCATATGAGGATCGTGGTGACTATGAACGCTACGGTCGTCCCGCTCCTCCTCCTCCTCATGGTAGGGAGTTCTATGATCGATACAGGGATCCATACTTCAGAGGCCCTTACGGAGGCCCAACTCCTCCAAAAAGGCCATATCCAGATCCGTATGATGCCCACAGAAGGCCTCCTAGACCATATTACCGATATTAACAGCTAGTTATTGTCATGTTGTCTGATTGGGACTGGCAGCAATCCGGTGTGTGTAAGTGTCATGTGGTGATTGAAGTATGATGGAGCTACAAATCATGTTCTCATGGAAATGCAGTTTATTGTTATTGCTAGTTATTTTACAGTATTTTTTAAGATCGTAACAAATAGCAGTTAAACTGTCTTGTGATATTGCTATAATGAATTGTTGATAAAACTGTAACTTCTATATGTTCCCAGACTGAATAATGTGAATGTAAATTGTTTAAAATATTGGAAAATATTAATTTTGTTTAGTACTACATTTAATCTGGTCTTAAAATGTCTCAGATGAGACTATATACACTTAATACCATGTCTGACTGTTAAAGTATATATGTTACTTAGGTACACTTGTCAAAATGTCCATGAAACTCCATCTCCTCGAACCCTAAATCTATTTGGGTTCTATTTACCTAATTTGAATTATCAAACAGATGGGTTCTATTTACCTAATTTGAATTATCAAACAGAGTGCTTGCCTTGTTTTATGTTCGATCCTATGTGTAATTAAATTTTAATGTTGCAATTCTTTGTTGATAAGCTTTTCCTCCTAAATACAAGATTAGAACATCTACTGTACCCTTGTATGTTTTTGACACTTGACTCGGTTTGAAGGGACATGTGTACTTGACAATGTTTTGACCCCTTAAAATCTGAAAAATAATGATATGACTTCTGAAATTTTTACCCTTTAAAATCTGAAAAATAGTGATATGACTTCTGAAATTTTTACCCTTTAAAATCTGAAAAATAGTGATATGACTTCTGAAATTACTAAAAATCAAACTGGATACCCTGAAGATGTACAAACATCACTCTCTGCTATCAGGGACATAGAGACAATGATCAGAGCTGTAAATTATCCCTGTTTTAAACTGAACTGATGAACTCTGCCCAACCTCATCTTTGTTTTACACATACACATGTATAACTCTAGTGGTCTGGACCATATGAGTTCCAGTGAAGCGGGGTTTTATTGTGTCTATATTTTAACTCTCAAAATCAAGAAGCTGCCCACCATTTTGTGCCATTTTGGAAGTTTTATATATGTGAATGTTAATGTTATTAACTACATTGGTGTCACATTAAGACTTTATAATATCTAGGTACACTGTATTTTTTCATTTTACACAGACACACAGTCTCCACTTTAACGTTTAATTCCTATCAGCATTTTGATTCTATAAAGGACGCAACAATATGCTGTAGTCAAACAGCATTGTTATAAAAATTGATTTGATGTAAAAAAAAATAATTTGAATCCACTGTATTGATATTTCTTAGGAAATAGTGCAAAATATGGACCTGAACAGACTTTGGTATGTCACAACCCAAAACATCACAAGTCTAACACTAGTTGTGATATACCAAAATTTATTTACGTTCATACTTTCCAACCCGAAGAAAAAAATTCATAATAAGTGAAAAGTGCATTCTATTTGTGTACTTACATACCTCATTTCTGTCGGCTATATAGACATCTATAATGATATTCTCTACTCACACAAGTTTGATTGCTCCATTCATAGTGCTACTGGTATGAAGAGAAAAACGTTGAACATGCTGTCATTTAGCATTTGGTGTGAAAATAACGAAAATAAGAACTCTGCTGTATGAATTAAGCTGTGTCTATTTCTAGTCATGATCAGTTGTTTGCAGTTAGATATCTAATGAATTCATACATATATGTTATTACAAGTACAGTCAAACTTCTCGAAGTCAACGAGGGTCATAAAAAAAGATACCCGAGTGTTTGAGGTAGGCGAGTATAAATTCTACATAATTTTAACTGTTGGAGCTGAATTTTTCTTCGAGTTAAGCACGGCCTTTGAGTTATCATAATTTGTGATAACAAGGTTTGACTGTATCTAATTCATATATGTCAAAAGAATTCATGTTTTGATCATAACATTTCACTATTTGGTTAGTATAGCATGAAATTGTTGTTTACATGACTTTATTTGATTGTTGTGTAGTACTTGGTTATCATTATTGCTTTTATCAAATAATTGAGAAAATCTTCGTATCATGCTGATCAGTGAGTAAGTTAGATCAAAATTACTGTACAATTGTTTGCTTAGTTTGGAAGGTGATTCAGAAATGTAATTCAATAAATTTTCTCACTGTATGCTTCAGTAGTGTTGGAGCAGGTTGAGCTAAGTGTCTTTAAGAGATTGCATTTGGAATAGTATTTACAACAATATGACTCTGTGCCTGTGTAAATGATTACAATATTTTCAAATTATTTGCTAAATCATAAGAGTGCTAAATAAATTATTTATAGATGCCAATACATAGTATTCTGTTTAGACCATATTTTGCTGGAACAATATAGTCTGGCTGGTTTGTAAAAAGTTCTGAATTCTACAGATTTATCTTGTTAAATACATTTGTATTTATTTATCAGAACCAAATTCTATTCATTTAGTTAAAAATAGTCTGGTTTAGTTTAAGTGGACTGTATCATGGATCCAGAAGCACAAACATTATGTGTGATCTTGAAGCACAATTTGTGAGATGCAGAAGACCGAATAGTTTGTGTTATGTAATATGGTATTTGATTAAAGACAATTCATGATAGTGAAACTGATGTTAAAATTGAAAGATTTTGCCGAGAAGGTATGGTATGATGAAAATATTTTTGCATTAGATGTCTTTGTTCAATTAAGAGATCTAATTAAAAACTCTCATTTTATGGTAAAGAATCATTGAAGGGGAACATATTCTAGCTTAGCAAGATTGGAGTGAAAGATTTTATGTGACCGAGTGTTGATGTAGGTAAGAAAACTATTCATTGTGCATCATTTATCATGATTTCGCGTATATACTGTGGGTAGAGTAGAACTAGACCCAAGTCATTGACAGTCATTGTGTGATAGTGTTGGCCTTGTTTGGTTGGTTGAGAAGGTGTATACTTGTTCATGGAAATGTGTGTGGCCATTTTACATTTGCAATCATGTTTTAAACAGCATCTTCATGTGATGCTGTTGTTGAATTAGACTGTTTTATCATCATTGATAATACACTAGGGCTGAATGAAAATGATGAGCAAGTTTGTTCATAATAAAAGGGTTAATCAACTTTATTTTTCCTTTTTATGATTTTGTATTGACAACAAATGACTGCCTACCCAGAAATACCTCCACCTAAGTAAGGCGGTGTATAGTAATTGTCTGTGTGATAAGGTTGTCTACACGATGTATCAATCCCTATCAGATTAAGTTCATATTCACATTATAACATCAAAGAATCAAGCTCTTCACCTAATAAGATTTTGGTGGTCATCGGTCAAAGTAAAGCATCAAAGGCTGCACTTTACCGCTTTAAAAATAGAAAGGTGGTTAACATGGTATCTCATGGTTTTTTTTTTGGGGGGGGGGGGTGATATTTGTTTATTTATGTGAGCTCCAGGACAGATTTATTTTATTGATGAGCCCCTGCTCACTTTACTTTTATAAGGTATATATATATGGGCAGTGATTTTATATGAACACAATGAAACATGTATAAAAATTTAAAACTTGCATAAAGTGGGATCCTGATGGACATAGTATTTTGGCAAGGTGTTGACAATAACTACTCAACATAAGTGCACATTGATTTTGCTTCTCCAATCATATACCGAGGTAAAGAGCTATTAAATTTGTTGTCATGAATTACCTTCAGCCACTTTCAAGATCGTAGGTCAAATGTGTTTGAATCTTGAAATGACTTTTGATGACAAGTTGATCAGAAGCACACCAGGCGCACGATATCGCGTGCTAATCTTAACTTTTTTATGGAAGATCCTGCCAACTTTCTTCAGAGTGTTGTCAATATGGATGACACATGGGTCAAACATGGGCCCCAGAGACCAAACAACGGCAGCACCCTGTCTCTCCTCCGCCAAAGAAAGCGAAGACTGTTCCATCGGCTGGAAAAGTTATAGCCTCGGTTTTCTGGGATGCAGATGGTATTCTGCTGATAGATTATGTCTAAAAGGGACACATAATTAATGGCACATACTGTGTTTCACTTCTGAGGCAGTTACGGGAAAATATCAAACTTACCAGTAAGCGCCGCGGAAAGCTTACTAAAGGTGTGTTATTTCATCAGGGCAATGCTCCTGTTCACAAGTTTGTCATTGCCATGGCTCCATTCACGATTGTGGCTTTAAATTGATTGAGCATCCACGTATTCATCTGATCTCGCTCCATCAGACTTTCATCTATTTTCAAAACTTTAAACTACAGTGGCTGATTTGTGCCATTTTGTTCTTTCGTCTTTTCGCCCCGAAAAGACGAAAATCAAATATCTTAATTCTCGTCCTTTCGTCTTTTCGGGGCGCGAAAAGACGAAAATCAAATATCTTATTTCTCGTCCTTTCGTCTTTTCGCCCCGAAAAGACGAAAATTATCAAAACTTAAATTTCGTCTTTCGAAAGAACGAGAATTGATATATTTGATTTGAGGACGAAATGGCACAAATCAGCCACAGTAAAACAGCTATTTCAGGCACCCACTTTCAGTCCGATGATGACGTCATACATGCAGTGGACGACTTTCTGAACAGTCCAGAAAAGGAGTTCTATAAAGTGGCATTGAGGCCTTTAAACACAGCTGGCAAAAGTGTAAAGATACTGAAGGGGATTATGTTTAAAATAATATAATAGGTCCGGCAAAATTCAAATCCTTCAATATGAGGCTTACAACATATCAATCTGCCCTCGTACATTATACAATCTAGGAAGCATATGAGAGGTTTCCGTGCGAGATTAAAAAACAATTCAGTATGTTACAAACTTTCAATTAATTCCAGATTGTGGATTCTTGTTATAGATTGTTCGATAGTTACAGATAGTACAGATTTATAGTACGTATTTAGGCAGACATTTACAATTATGTGTGATTTCGTTGAATTTTGGTTTCCACTAAAATCTATTAATTTGTTTGCCCTAAATCTGTATACGAGATAACATGATGTATAATAATGAACGTTAATATTGAAAAGAACTTTTCTTAAAAGTTATTTCATTACTTGGCTTTAATATACAGACGTTAAAAGGACGAAATTCCTGACATTTTGCAAATAGGCCCAGCTTCCATCGTCCGCCCGTCCGTAAACAATTCTTGTTATCACTATTTTTCAAAAAGTCGTAAACGGATCTTTCTCATATTTCATACGTAAGTTCCCCTTGGTCCCTTGTTATGCATATTGCATTTTGGGACTGAAAGGAATTCAATTTGGTCAACAGGCGGCCATCTTGGTTTTTAGCCTACCATCATCAGATGGTGGCTATTCAAATCGCCCTGCGTCTGTGGTCCGTCCATCTGTCCCTCCGTCAGTAAACAATTCTTGTTATCGCTATTTCTCAGAAAGTACTGAAGGGATCTTTCTCAAATTTCATATATAGGTTCCCCTTGGTTCCTAGTTATGCATATTGCATTTCGAGACCAATCAGAAAACAACATGGCCGACAGGCAGCCATCTTGGATTTTGACAATTGAAGTTTGTTATCGCTATTTCTGAGAAAGTACTGAAGGGATCTTTCTCAAATTTCATGTATGTAGGTTCCCTTGGTGCTTAGTTATGCATATTGCATTTTGAGACCAATCAGAAAACAACATGGCCGACAGGCAGCCATCTTGGATTTTGACAATTGAAGTTTGTTATCGCTATTTCTCAGAAAGTACTGAAGGGATCTTTCTCAAATTTCATATGTAGGTTCCCCTTGGTGCCTAGTTATGCATATTGCATTTTGAGACCAATCAGAAAACAACATGGCCTGACAGGCAGCCATCTTGGATTTTGACAATTGAAGTTTGTTATCGCTATTTCTGAGAAAGTACTGAAGGGATCTTTCTCAAATTTCATATGTAGGTTCCCCTTGGTGCCTAGTTATGCATATTGCATTTTGAGACCAATCCGGAAAACAACATGGCCGACAGGCAGCCATCTTGGATTTTGACAATTGAAGTTTGTTATCGCTATTTCTCAGAAAGTACTGAAGGAATCTTTCTCAAATTTCATATGTAGGTTCCCCTTGGTGCCGAGCTATGCATATCGCATTTTGAGACCTATCAGAAAACAACATGGCCGACAGGCAGCCATTTTGGATTTTGACAATTGAAGTTTGTTATCGCTATTTCTCAGTAAGTGCGTATGGGATTTTTCTCAAATTCCATATGAAGGTTGCCCTAGGTCCCTAGTTATGCATATTGCATTTTGGGACCAGTCGGAAAACAACATGGCCGACAGGCAGCCATCTTGGATTTTGACAATTGAAGTTTGTTATCGCCATTTCTCAGAAAGTACTGAAGGGGATCTTTCTCAAATTTCATATGTAGGTTCCCCTTGGTCCCTTATAATATATAATGCATTGTCAGACCAGTTGGAAAACAGCATCGCCAACAGACAGTCATTATCGCTAAATCTTAGATTTCATATATAGGTTCCCCTTGTTTGAAAAGTACTGGAGGGATGTTTCTCAATTTATACAGATTAGTAAAAGGAAGGGATAAATAGAGAAAAGATAAATCTGACTTGGAACCTATAAAGATCATCCAATGGTGGGCGCCAAGATCCCTCTGGGATCTCTTGTTACTGCTAGTTTTCAGAAAGTTCTGAAGGTATCTTTCTCATATTTCATATGTAGCTTTCCCTTGGTTCGTAGTTGTGTATGTTGCATTTCAGTACCGATCGGAAAACAATATGGCCGACAAACGGTCATCTTGGATTTTGACAATTGAAGTTTGTTACCGGTAGTTCTCAAATTCCATTTGTAGGTTCCCCTTGATACCTACTTATGCATATTCCTGCCGACAGGCAGCCACAATAGGTTTTGATAATCGAAACTTCATTAACAATTTCTTAAACAACTGGTCATTATGAGTCTTTCTCTAATTTGTATGTAGAGGTTCCCCTTGATCTCCAGGTGTGCATTCAAGTCTGATTGAAAGAACTAAATGGATGATTAAAGAGTATGGTCATTTTGGACTGTGACAATTGCAGGTTGTTCCTGATGTGTTATATAGAGTTATTTAATGTTTTGAAGGAAGCGTGAAAGAAGGGAAACGAAGAGAAAAGATCAGTCTTTCATTTGACTGATATGGACCATTCAATAATGGGACGGAAATACCCCTCTGGGACCTCTTGTTAGGAATGCAAAAGTTTAGGCTGTCGTGAATGATATTTTTAACTAACCAATGAATGCGTTTATCAGAGACACAACTGTAGATTGTGAGGAAAAAAATAAAGGTAAGTTTGAGCATATACCAAGCTGTGAGGACTGTCGTGAATGTCAACATTGGCTGTATGGAACTATGTTGAATGTCAACATTGGCTGTATGGAACTATGTTGGATGTCGACATTGGCTGTATGGAACTATGTTGAATGTCGACAATGGCTGTATGGAACTATATATATATGTTGAATGTCAACATTGGCTGTATGGAACTATGTTGAATGTCGACAGGGGCTGTATGGAACTATGTTGAATGTCAACATTGGCTGTATGGAACTATGTTGAATGTCAACATTGGCTGTATGGAACTATGTTGAATGTCGACAGGAGCTGTATGGAACTGTGTTGAATGTCGACAAGGGCTGTATGGAACTATGTTGAATGTCGACAGGGGCTGAATGGAACTATGTTGAATGTCGACAGGGGCTGTATGGAGCTATGTTGAATGTCGACAGGAGCTGTATGGAACTATGTTGAATGTCAACATTGGCTGTATGGAACTATGTTGAATGTCGACAGGAGCTGTATGGAACTGTGTTGAATGTCGACAGGAGCTGTATGGAACTGTGTTGAATGTCAACATTGGCTGTATGGAACTGTGTTGAATGTCAACATTGGCTGAATGGAACTATGGTGAATGTCGACATTGGCTGTATGGAACTGTGTTGAATGTCGACAGGGGCTGTATGGAACTATGTTGAATGTCGACAGGGGCTGAATGGAACTACGTTGAATGTCGACGGGCTGTATGGAACTATGTTGAATGTCGACAGGGGCTGTATGGAACTATGTTGAATGTCGACAGGGGCTGTATGGAACTGTGTTGAATGTCGACAGGGGTTGAATGGAGCTATGTTGAATGTCGACAGGGGCTGTATGGAACTACGTTGAATGTCGACAGGGGCTGTATGGAACTGTGTTGAATGTCGACAGGGGCTGTATGGAACTATGTTGAATGTCGACAGGGGCTGTATGGAACTATGGTGAATGTCGACAGGGGCTGTATGGAACTATGTTGAATGTCGACAGGGGCTGAATGGAACTACGTTGAATGTCGACAGGGGCTGTATGGAACTATGTTGAATGTCAACATTGGCTGTATGGAACTATGTTGAATGTCGACAGGGGCTGAATGGAACTACGTTGAATGTCGACAGGGGCTGTATGGAACTATGTTGAATGTCGACAGGGGCTGAATGGAACTATGTTGAATGTCGACAGGAGCTGTATGGAACTGTGTTGAATGTCGACAGGGGCTGAATGGAACTATGTTGAATGTCGACAGGGGCTGTATGGAACTATGTTGAATGTCGACAGGAGCTGTATGGAGCTGTGTTGAATGTCGACAGGGGTTGAATGGAGCTATGTTGAATGTCGACAGGGGCTGTATGGAACTATGTTGAATGTCGACAGGAGCTGTATGGAACTGTGTTGAATGTCGACAGGGGTTGAATGGAGCTATGTTGAATGTCGACAGGGGCTGTATGGAACTATGTTGAATGTCGACAGGGGCTGTATGGAACTATGTTGAATGTCGACAGGGGTTGAATGGAGCTATGTTGAATGTCGACAGGGGCTGTATGGAACTATGGTGAATGTCGACAGGAGCTGTATGGAACTACTAGTATGTTGAATGTCGACACGGAATACTTTAAACTACTATTATAATGATAATATACTTGTACATTTTACCGGTATTTACAGTCAAGCAGCTATATGCCTGCATATGTATTGAAATAAAAATAAAACTAGAACACTGACACGTCAGAAAGGGCCCCGCTATGTGTCTGACCCTTCAGGGTAAATGTAATAATTATTGTCAGTGTTTTTCCTGCCTATATAACTGGGTGCGCCAAACGACCCCATTCTCAATGCGTTTTAGCCTGATTTTTTCCCAAAATCAACTCGAAAATTCCCAATAATTTCAACCAATCAGAAACCTCCATTTGTTACCATGACAACAGACGGTTTCATAAGTGGTACCATTGTGTTTGGCTTCCCTAAAAACCACTATGTACCAACTTTCACCGAAATCGAACAATATAGAAATTTCAACCAATCAGAAACCTCCATTTGTTACCATGGCAACAGACGGTTTTGTAAGTGGTACCAATTTTCACCGAAATCCTTCAACTCTTGTCAATAATTTGGCGCAAAAGAAAAAAACGGACAGACGGACGGACAGACAGACAGACAACCTGATTACTATAGGGCACCACATCTTCGATACGGGGCCCTAATAAACCAGGTTATTTATTAAACAAAATTACAGTTAACCTGGTTATTGCTACAAATTAAAATCAATCAGGTTATAAGATTAACCAGGTTATAAGTACAAACTTCAATGGGAAATTTATATAATTAACCAGGTTATTAGTACAAACTACAATAAGTTATATAATATTATATTCAACTTAGGTTATTAGTATAGGAGAAGTTGATGGTGATATCACGTCGGAAAACTAAGTAAGCACAAACATTTCATGTTATTAGATGATTTGTGCTGAATAAAGCCTTTTGAATAATGATAGGATTACATTCATTTTCTAAAAAAAAAGTAAATGACAATTTTAGACCTTTTAAATCCTTCAAACGAATTTAAATTGTTGAAGCAATCAAAGTTTCCAATTGAGAACAAGATCATTCATTGATAAGAAAATGTCAAAATTGTTTTGACTGCTAAAATCCAAAAGGGTCGATTACCTGGCATTTTGAAGCCGACCCAGGATGACCTTGACCGTTGACCTTTGAACTTGTGACCTTGAACTATGAGTTTGATCATTCTGTCAGTTAACTCTTGGTTTATTTCTTGACAACTTTGCATAATCAAATAGTGAACAGTTAAAAACAACAAAGATCCAGTATTTTCATGTTAATGTTAAAATCCAATATGGCCGCCTAACAGCCATTTTGAATCCGATTTGCATGAAATACTACACATCTGATCTAGGATGCATGAGGAATCATCAGTTCCAATTTGATACAAATCCTTTATCTCCTTCAATCATTTTTGTGTAGAAGAAAAAAAACGGACAGACGGACGGACGGACGGACAACCTGATTACTATAGGGCACCCGCATCTCTCGATGCGGGGCCCTAATTATAGTCCTGTGGTCGATAGAGGTACTTCTTAAGTTGGTATTAACACATGCAATGCTCAATATACATACATTACATTGTACTACAGCATACAGGAACGACTAAGTATACTGGGCCGGACCGGGTAGGGGCCGGAACGACTATGGACGGAACGACAATGGCCGTAACGACTCGGGGGGCCGGAACGACCTGTATTCATTTTATGTTACGCATGCTATCACAAACACAGCGCGTTACGTCAGTAGCAAATGATGTATACATGTATAGATATGATGGAATTCATTTATATATATATATATATATCATTGGGATTTAAAGGTCTTATTTCGGAAAATAGAATGATTTTGGACGAACAGTTGCGTCCCTTTGACCGACTTTGATTGATAAAGATTTTTGCGACTCTTATAGTTGCGTCCCTTTGACTGGTTTTAGAATCGATGGTAGATTTTTGAAACTTTTCTAAGATAGGTGCCATGATAAAAACATTAAAATTCGATACAAAAAAGACAAGAGATACATCTGGTGAGACGTTATAAATTAAGGTATGGTAAGGTAGGTATTGTATATATTTATACATCTGGTGAGACGTTATAAATTAAGGTATGGTAAGGTAGATATTGTTTATATTTATACATCTGGTGAGGCGTTATCAATTAAGGTATGGTAAGGTAGATATTGTTTATATTTATACATCTGGTGAGACGTTATAAAATAAGGTATGGTAAGGTAGATATTGTTTATATTTACATTTCTTACAATACTTACTTATTATATACATCTGAAGAGACGTTATAAATTAAGGTATGGTAAGGTAGATATTGTTTATATTTATACATCTGGTGAGACGTTATAAATTAAGGTATGGTAAGGTAGATATTGTTTATATTTATACATCTGGTGAGACGTTATAAATTAAGGTATGGTAAGGTGGATATTGTTTATATTTACACTTCCTACACTATTAAATGCTATATTATAAATATCTTAAGAGACGTTATAAAATAAGATATGGTAAGGTGGATATTGTTTATATTTACATTTCTTACAATACTTACTTATTATATACATCTGGTGAGACGTTATAAATTAAGATATGGTAAGGTAGATATTGTTTATATTTATACATCTGGTGAGACGTTATAAAATAAGATATGGTAAGGTGGATATTGTTTATATTTACATTTCTTACAATACTTACTTATCATATACATCTGAAGAGACATAGTAAAATAAAATATGGTAAGGTAGCTATTGTTTATATTTACATTTCTTACAATACTTACTTATATACATCTGAAGAGACATAGTAAAATAAAATATGGTAAGGTAGCTATTGTTTATATTTACATTTCTTACAATACTTACTTATATACATCTGAAGAGACGTT
Organism: Pecten maximus; assembly: GCF_902652985.1. NCBI lineage: Eukaryota > Metazoa > Mollusca > Bivalvia > Pectinida > Pectinidae > Pecten > Pecten maximus. The sequence goes on along the minus strand of NC_047023.1, from coordinate 28,061,140 downwards.
ATAAAATAAAATATGGTATGGTAGATATTATTTATATTTACATTTCTTACAATACTTACTTATTATATACATCTGAAGAGACATAATAAAATAAAATATGGTAGATATTGTTTATATTTACATTTCTTACAATACTTACTTATTATATACATCTGAAGAGACATAATAAAATAAAATATGGTAAGGTAGATATTGTTTATATTTACATTTCTTACAATACTTACTTATTATATACATCTGAAGAGACATAATAAAATAAAATATGGTAGATATTGTTTATATTTACATTTCTTACAATACTTACTTATTATATACATCTGAAGAGACATAATAAAATAAAATATGGTAAGGTAGATATTGTTTATATTTACACTTTCTTACAATACTTACTTATATATCTTAGTTCAAACCTGTTTATGCTGTAAATAATACATGTATTATATACATCATAAACAGGTTTGAACTAAGATAAGTTCTCCATTACTGACATGCGTGCTCGTTTTGTTAGGACAGCCATTTTGACGTTGAACTATTGTCGTTTCCGTTGCTACAATTATGATGTTTTAAAAGGCACGCGCTAGATGGCATTTACATTCCTGTAAATACCACTTCTTCCTAGTTAGATTATATCATAGTTTTGTTGTATGATTGTTAATATGTTTTCATATACGGTCTATAGAAATTCTATACGTTATATCAGATAAATTCTAGTGTTTCTGGATTTTAATTGATTTTTCTTTTTTATGTTTTGGTGATAAAAACAAACTGTGAATAACTATACATGGCGCCGTTAGTTTTTAATCTATCATGGCTCTTGTTACTGGTTTTATGAATTTTGCTGCTATAAATATAGGACGTGATATTATTTTGTTTATTAAATGTACTGTATTGAAGATCGTGTAGTGGTGATAAATGTCCGATTTTACTCAAATTTAAATTGTAACATTGGTTTTAAAATATACTTTTCTCTTCAATATTTACTTAACAAATAACAGAATAGTGCTAGGATCCTTTCTGAAGAACAATGGAATTTCGCGTGGTTTTAATCTAGTTTTTGTCGCAGTGTTAGGTCTCGTTAACCATGAACTGACCGCCATTTCCACGATACAAACATGATAAATGCAGATATAAAACTTATATGTGGTATTTTTAGTTTACGTGTTAAATAATTAATGTGAAAGAGAAACAGTAATTGATAAATATAATCAAATATAATAAACATTGCCATAAGTGCTTAATCGGGATTCGCTGGCAGGTTCCGTAATCTGTTACGGAAGATTCGACATGGAATCCTGTGCGGTTTGAAACCTTGACGGTGACTAGGATCCAAATGTCAATAAACAACATTGGAATATGACAATGAAAATCGAACAAAGCCTTTGTATAGTTTTATCTTAAATTATTTTGAGCTATTTCATATTTGATACAGAACGCCTTCCATATGAGTAGATACCTTTGAAGTGTCGGACAGAACACACATCACAACACTGCAATAATCATTCCAAATTATTGACCTATTCTATAAAATGGACAAGTGATTTTTCATTTAATGTTTATTTTCAATAGCTTCATTAATAACTAATGTAATGATAGAACTTCACCCAGTCTTTTAATGATAAATTGTAACACTCTGTCTGTCGATAGAATTTGAGGTAACGGTGTTAGGTTGAACCGGTTCCTCTCCAATAACAGCCCACACCGCTCTCAGTTCGCTTACTCCTGCGTACTCGGGACAGGCATGCTAGAATGATTCTCATTTTTCAATTAAGTTGGATTACATGTAAAACAGTGGTGTGCTATTTTACAAATTGTAATATTACGGGTAGGTTTACAGACCGGTGTGATTAAAGGCGATTTTAATGTAGTAAGATTGTGTTGACTTACTGGCCGTTATTCCATCCTCTCATTTCAATATCTGTGGATTTTAAGGGTATTAATGAGCAAAAATGTACTTCAATGAACTCAAAGTTCTATAGAAAATTTATTTACTCTGTATTTTCCAAACATACAAGATTCGTTTGCGTTCAATACTGACAAAGACGAAAGTGTTAATATTCTTTAGTGCCTTGTATCAACATCAGTGTCATTTTGATACCAATACTCTCCTTATTAACACAGCCTTGTCAATAGAACTGTAATACCTGTCATGTGGTAAGCCACTACACGGGTATTATCACAAGACAATGGGAATAAACATCCTCCGGGCTCCATGGAATAACAGCAGCCACATACTCACTGATTTGTAGAGTTAAGATGTACTGACGAAACGTGTAAAGGGTTTTTACATCGAATAGGAGAACACTATTTATCGCTTTTAACGTTATATGTTATCAATATGGACATTAAGTCATTACTCCTCAAAAACTCTCAGAATTTATTATTATATTAGGTGATGTGAAGCCATTAGAGTAATTTTGCAATTTGGTTAATGTGCTATATAAATGTTGTATATCATTATCATATAATTATAAAACAAGATTAATTAAACAGCTTAGAATATAGTCCTTTGTGTACGCACAGTAAATATATATATATATAAATAAAACGTGGTTAGAATTTAAGACAAAAGATGTTTTCATAGAGGAAGGGACAGCAATGGGAGCCGAATATATTTTTATCTCGAATTTTATGTACATTGGATCCAATGACTCTTCTAATTTGGTGTTTGGTATTCTATCATCGTTTACCTATAGTCACTGAAGAAAAGACAATTTTCTAATCTTCGCAAACTGGTGAAACAATATAAATCTCATTAATAATCGAAATCCGTTTAATTTTTTATTTTTCAAAACTTAACTAGCTTAGAAGTAACGTTAAAAAAGCTAACAAGACCAACGAGGGTTTTAATATGGTTTAAAAGTTAACAACACCTAGGTTTATTGTGATGTTCTCCTTAACTGACTCGTAGGTAGGGCGTAACAATCGTACCTGCCGCCCCATCGTATGATCCTAAGAGGCGACTAAATTTGGGATCTTATCTTTTCTCTTCTTTCTTGTTCCTTTGACACTGCCCCACTTTTAGCTTTCAGATGAGCGTTCGTCCCTGTGAGGAAGGCCCTGGGTTCTGTCCCCTGACCGAGACATACCAGAGTCTATAAAAATATTAACACTCTTGTCTAACGCTCAGCATTTTCTGTGTTTTGCTGGGTGTCGTCGGCAGTATACTTCAGTGGGGTAGCACTATAAAGTCGACATCAGTTTCGCACTATCACAAGGAGACAAACATGAATATACCCCAGCCTCCCAAAACATATAATACACAGACACAGTATACACGCAGTGGAGGCCGTCCTTTAACGACCTTAGCTGTTGATTGAACGTTAAACAATGCAAAACTAAATCAAACCTCACTAATAAGGCCGACTAGTGTGTGCAATCAATGTTAAAAGGGATTGTCTTACTGTTCTAATAGACATCAAGTCTTAGTCATGTCACCTAATTAGCAAAGCTAGTTACCAAGTCTTAATACTGGTTATTGAATAAAAATGTAGCTAGTTACACACCGCCATGTTAATTAACCTAAAGATCTAGTTAGGGAGCCCTCCTTGTTATACGTCCATGGGGAGTCACAGTCATGCTGATTAGTTCATTTATTTTTCGGTAAATTGACTGTTGAGTAACAACCATTAAAAAAATACCATCGATGGTAGTTGCAAACTATACAGACCTTAAACAAGAAAGGAAAAATAGCCAGACATGAAATTTAGATAATGCCATTTTCAAATTGCATCATGCCATAGATATTTCTGGTTATGACAACAATGTAGATTTCGCCGTTCTTGGTTTTATCATGTTGTCTTTCGTTTTGTTTTGGTGTATCCTCCGTGTCCTGACATACCTTTTCTTGTCTGGTCTTCATCCCTCTGACACCATTCTATCATTTTTATCTCCAGTATTTTATAGTGTTATATTATCTGTTAGGTACAGTGACGCCTGTTTGTTTTAAGTTATTAACATGTACGACTATTATAACATAGATGAGTGTTGTATCAGCCACAGACTTGTTTGCACAACCTTAGCTGTCGTTATAATTTATGGTGTTATGATGAAAAGTAGGTTTGTAGTAACACCTCTGCTTCCCTACCTTAGACGTTTGCATGTCCCAGCTTATTCGATATTTAAGGACTTGTTCGAATTGTCACGATTTCCGTGACTACTGACAGAAATTACAAGGTTTCAAGAAATACAGGTTGATGAAAGTCATGAGAAAGTTTTATGCTTGTTATGATATCCTTAGACAGTATTCTTTATGCGATATGAAGTCAGACGCTTGTTGCCACTTCTACTGATTCCAATATCACCAATCTAATTATGATTTTGAGATTGTGACTAACCCGAATTTAGTCTAGATTATATGGCGAGTGTCGTCGATGAAGCAGACGACGTTTACCCTCCCGGAACTCCTGGTTCTATCATCCTTGTAATTGTTTCCCAGGGTCTCCATGCAAATCTGTGTTTTCTGTTCATACTCTAACTTGTTTTCTAGACTTTGAGTTAGAATTGCGGTTTCGGTATTGTGTCGGTATTCTTTGTTGTTAGGTATAGAAATCTCAAAGTATCCGAACGCTACTACAGATACACTGTACATTATGCATTAAAACACACTTTTACATATAATATGATATTGTCACTGACTCCACAGACCCAGTGACAGTGATCAAGGATATTGACAAGAAGACACCGAAAAAACACGATATAATTACCATTTATAGAATGTATTTCAGGAACAAATATGAGGCAGAATCCACTTGAATGGCGATCAAAGATACAACATCTGGACATATTGTTCAATAGGGCCACTCAGGACAAGACACAAGTAACAAGAGAGTTGGAATGTCATTCAGTCACAAATTAAACAAATAGATACACACAAACAACTATTAAACGTTCAGTAAAATACTGTGTATTCGGTTTCAAACATATGCTCTTCTTTAGTTTGAATTGGCCGCTTCTAATGCGTTAACAATTTAAACCTTTTATCCTTTTTTTTTTCTGAAAGTGGATGTTCCTAACTATACATGTCCATGCACTATTGACCAGTATTGTTATGACAACAATGGTTGTGGTAACTTTACTGGATCACATCTGTTGTGTGATCGGCACTCTTAACACATGCATGTATCTCCTAGATGTGTTTCATGCCTTAGGATGTGTGAAACGGACTTGCTGATGTCTGAAATCCTCCTTCCCTAACACATAATTTTGATAATTCAGTCGCTTATTTTCATAAGCTGTATATGTAAGTTAAATAATATGACAGATACGTAAGACAGTAAAACAGTAGATATATATGGAATCTGTCCGTTTATAAGGACAAACTAGTCTATTATTTAATGTAACATTTCACGCTTTAATCTTTACGGACCTGCAGATGTTGAAAAAAAGCTTTGGAAGTCTTTGCCATAGCTCGCCCGAAACCAACATAAAAACGAACAGTTATGGTTCAACCGATCCAACCGTTTGTACCGCGATAAACAAAAAGGGCTCTACATTCATAAAAACAGATGAAAGTTGTTTATTTTCAAAAAGATTTGTTAGTGATGATTACAAAACATCATCATTATTATTACTAGAAACATACAGAAGAAAATTAAATGAAAGGTTATCAAATATTATATATTGTCAATCAAACATTTTTTTTAAATGACTATTGCAAAGTCAAACAATTGATGAAAAAAAGTAAAGAAACATCGCTTTTTTCTGTCGGTGGATGAATAGATAAAACAATTTTTATGAAACATGATTTTATGAAAGATGAAAACAATAGTTTTCGGAAGTGATAAATAAATTGATTTGAAAATTATGAGTCATATATCTTGAATCTGTGTTTTCAACACAAAGTATATACACTTGTGCCTCTAAATTAATTCATCGTTAGTACGGTGAATGCTCATTTTGCTTTTTTTCGCAAGGGTGCGACACAAGGATGGTCGCTCGTCGTCGTGATGTTGCTGATCGGGATTAAAGAAGGTTAGTAGGTCGCCAACAAAGTATGCATTTAGTTTCAGTACATAGGAGATAGTACTATTAATTGAGATAGTTTCAGTACATAGGAGATAGTACTATTAATTGAGATAGTTTCAGTACATATGAAATAGTAATATTAATTTAGATTTTTTCAGTACAAAGTAGAGAGTACTATTAATTAAAGATAGTTTCAGTACATAGGAGATAGTACTATTAATTTATATAATTTCAGTACATAGGAGAGAGCATTATTAATTTATATAATTTCAGTACAATTCCATAGACTTATTTTGTCAGTGTGTTTAGCCATTGGCTTAATTTGTCATTGTGTTTAGCCATTGGCTTATTGTCCATGTGAGTTAACAACTTGATGCGTGTTTGTCATATCGGGTTAACGGTAATATATATCTTGTCCTTACGAGTTATTGATAGTATTGATATAGTATATTGTATTGTATAGTATTGATATGGTATATTGTATAGTATTGATATGGTATATTGTATTGTATAGTATTGATATGGTATATTGTATTGTATAGTATTGATATGGTATATTGTATTGTATAGTATTGATATGGTATATTGTATTGTATAGTATTGATATGGTATATTGTATTGTATAGTATTGATATGGTATATTGTATTGTATAGTATTGATATGGTATATTGTATTGTATAGTATTGATATGGTATATTGTATTGTATAGTATTGATATGGTATATTGTATTGTATAGTATTGATATAGTATATTGTATTGTATAGTATTGATATGGTATATTGTATTGTATAGTATTGATATGGTATATTGTATTGTATAGTATTGATATGGTATATGTATTGTATAGTATTGATATGGTATATTGTATTGTATAGTATTGATATGGTATATTGTATTGTATAGTATTGATATGGTATATTGTATTGTATAGTATTGATATGGTATATTGTATTGTATAGTATTGATATGGTATATTGTATTGTATAGTATTGATATGGTATATTGTATTGTATAGTATTGATATGGTATATTGTATTGTATAGTATTGATATGGTATATTGTATTGTATAGTATTGATATGGTATATGGTTCTTGTCTTGTATGTCTTGTTGGTCTCTTGTCTTGTCTGTCTTGCCTGGTCTTTGTTTGTTCGTTTGCTCTGGTCTTTGTATTGTTGTCTTGCTCTGTCTTTTGTCTTGTCTCGTCTTGCTCTGTCTCGTGTTTGCTTGTCTTGCTCGCTTGCTCTGGTATTGTCTTGTCTCGTCTTGCTCTGGTCTCTTGTCTTGTCTCGTCTTGCTCTGTCTGTTTGTTCTATGTGTGATTTGTCTTGTATTGTTGTCTTGTCTCGTCTTGCTCTGGCTATTGTCTTGTCTCGTTTGCCTGGTTCTTGTTTGTATAGTATTGATATGGTATATTGTATTGTATAGTATTGATATGGTATATTGTATTGGTGTGATTAAAGGACGTGGATATATTGTCTTCGAGGATAACGGGTTTTTCTTTTAGTCTAAACACTATACATATCATTAAGCCCATGCAAGTAAACGATATGGTATATTTTGCCTTTTGGAAAAACAATATGATGTATTTCGCCCCTGAGAATTAGAGATATGAGTTGGCGATATGATGTATTTTGCCCCCGAGAGTTAGAGATATGAGTTAGCGATATGATATATTTTGCCCCCGAGAGTTAGAGATATGAGTTAGCGATATAATGTATTTTGCCCCCGAGAATTGGAGATATGAGTTGGCGATATGATGTATTTAGCCCGGGAGAGTTAGAGATATGAGTTAGCGATATGATGTATTTAGCCCGGGAGAGTTAGAGATATGAGTTAGCGATATGATGTATTTTGCTCCTGAGAGTTAGAGATATGAGTTGGCGATATGATGTATTTTGCCCCTGAGAGTTAGAGATATGAGTTAGCGATATGATGTATTTTGCCCCTGAGAGTTAGAGATATAAGTTAACGATATGATGTATTTGCCCCTGAGAGTTAGATATATGAGTTAGCAATATGATGTATTTTGCCCCTGAGAGTTAGAGATATGAGTTAGCAATATGATGTATTTTGCCCCTGAGAGTTAGAGATATAAGTTAGCGATATGATGTATTTTTCCCCCGTGAGTTAGAGATATAAGTTAGCGATATGATGTATTTTGCCCGGGAGAGTAAGAGATATGAGTTGGCGATATGATGTATTTTGCCCCCGAGAGTTAGAGATATGAGTTAGCGATATCATGTATTTTCCCCGCGAGAGTTAGAGATATGAGTTAGCAATATGATGTATTTTGCCTCTCCCAATTAACAGTATGAGCGCTAATGTGGCATGTATTTTGTCTGTAAGTGTAAGCACTATAAATGGACTTTTTTGGTTCTGATAGATAGAGGATGTGGCATAATGGTAAAGCAAATGGTAACAAAATACGTGCCACATCGTCAAATTACTAGAACCAACTTTCCATAGCTGCGAAGGTGTATCGAATGCTATTCATTTTGAAAAAGATTTACATTTACTCATATTGTAAAAAAAGATGGCAAAAAAAAGAAATTGAACAAATTAAACAACAGTCTTCAATGCAACAGAGTGAAATACGAAAAGCAAGAGTAAGGCCACAACGGAAATCATTGGTGGTAAAAATCATCTTAAATTTGATTAAAATAAAAATTTCACGGTGATAAAATAGTGCACATACAAATTATCTAAATCATTATACAGCAGTATCATAAAGACATAAGTAAAAAAAGATCAGCACATTAATATGTAATTATTTTTCTTAAAAGCAAAACATGATAACGAATTTTAGCAAATTACAACACAGGTTTGTGAATCCTAAACACACGAAAAACTTTTACATTTTTATTTTTTTATTTGCCATCTTCATCAAACTAAGGCCGTTTAATATGCTCGTAACAGTTGGAAATTCATGGTTATTCATTATTTCTGATAATGCAATCACCCGAATTCCCCGTGCACCTTTTAAATCGTCACTGATATGTGTACACCGTGGTTTAGCGGTTTGTGGCGGAGGTTCCCCATGCTGTTCCGTGTAAAGGCAGACCCACCCCAGAGAAACGTGGACCGCGCCAGATAAGCAGTAACGGACAGGCTTTTCATTACGGGCGCCTGATACGAGTTCCATGCTATTGATTGGCCGTGTATCAACGCGATCGGCTTCTAATATGATATTGAATGCACAGCAGGGAACACACAATATTGTTAGACCATTTTGAGACTAAGATAAAATTCCCCACTGCCCTAAGTGATTCTCTCGTTCACATCTGCTACTACATTTTCCCCTCTGGCAAAAAAATGGCTGTGAAACTTCTCTTTTTTGTAATATACAGGAATCGCTCATAAACAATTAAGGACATAAATGGTTCTGATAGTAGATTATTTTTATATGTACTGGAAGCAAATTATTTCATAAAACAATAGTCTGGCAGACAGAGATGTTCAGCTGTCAACTGTTAAATATACTATAATGTGTAAGCGTACAGCAAACCTCACCAAGTCAATCCTAGCTGAAAGGCGATCATACCCAGTAATTGATTTGACAAGACTTTTTAAGAACATTGGAAAAAATATTTCAATGACTTTTTTATTTTTAAAAAAAAGTAGGATTTTGTATACTTAGATAGAAATAAGAACATGAAATATGATTTTTGTTGTTGTTTTTTTCGTTTCACGAGAATTATACTAGAGGAGAAGCCACACTGCTTGGAAAGAAAAAAAACTCGACACAACCACATGATAAAAAATTGTTCATTTATTTGACAAATCACCAATATATCATGTCATACAAAATTACACCTCTGTTCACAAAACCACTTTGTAATGTTGAAAGTCTACATTTAAATTTGGATTGGCACGCGCTGTTTTCTAATTGGTCAAAGTACCACGTTATGCAGAAATATGTCTTATTAATTAAATATCTGGCCCGAGCGATTGTTAGATAGGGTATCATTAGTTCGATTTTATCTGATGCTTCAGATGCTGGACGACGCAAGTTGAGATAACACTAACACAATAAAGATAAAAATCTCACCCATCAATTGGACATTCCTCTGGTCGTCAATTCATAACTCACAGAAAATCAAATTAAGTCTTAAACACATTAAATAAAACGTGTGAGAATCAAAGTTAAAGGCAAAATGATTTCTCTCAAAGTAAGAACTAATTCGTGATTAAATTAATTCATTTTCGATTTTATAAGAAGGAATATCTAAATGTATATATAGGCAATGACGGATTGTACTTCAAATAAATCTATTTAGCTGTATACGTACATATATATTGGCCTGGAGTCGATGTTTGTGTTTACTTTGAGGTATATCTATCCTATTTGTTAGGTACAGGAACAATGTGATCAAGGTTTTTCCAAAAGGATTATACTGGCCAGTATCCAGACAACGTAGGCGCACACAGGTAATAAAACTATATTTAACCTATAGCTCAAACATGGTTGGATAGTATACTTTTAATTGCTAAGCTGGTATTATGGCGATAGAGATAAGGTTTCAATTAGTCCTTTGAAATATATACAGGTATATAAATTTTCGTTGATTTGAGCTTACATTTTTTTCTGTATTCTAATAAAGTGATTTTTGTTGATGTTTAAATATACTAAACACCATAACGTACATTAACATTCCCCATACAGTGGACGCATTTTTCTGAGTAAAGTATTCCCAATGTTATATCCAAATGTGAGAAACTGTTACCGAAATAACGCTGTGTTGTCACCAATAATATCAAATATATTATATATATATAATGTTAAAACCATAACACCATTGGTACTAATATTTTGATCTTCTGATTTATCAAAGTACCAACAAAGTACACAATTGTATCTGGACTTTAAATTTCTATTTATACATGATCGTTGGTTCTGTGATGAATTTACTTTTATTTACTTCTAAATATACATTTGGTAACAATCTATTAATTTGAATTTCTATGGAATATCAACCCGTATATTTTAGATGTGTGTATACAAGTTTAATATTTGTTCGTTTATTGCTTCAAACTGATATTGATGTACACGGCTTTTTTTGTTTTCTCCTGTTTATTTATTTAAATCATTTAGTGCATGACATTATACATACATTGTTATCAAAGCCCACGTGAAAATAATTTACACAATGCAATTATGTATTTTGTGTTACACACATGTAAATATAAATGAAAAAAAATAAGTATTAAGTGGAAAATTCCGAAACAAATACAGATACAGATATTCTATTAAAGTCTCACCTTTCGTAATTACATTAAAACATTGCTCTACATACATATGGAAAATCACATAAAATTTCATCACGAAAGCCACTCTAAAAGAGTTATGAGAGACTATAGATATTTAAGAAATATGAAAAAGTTTTGTTAAGTAACATCAATAAAAACTATACATCAATTTAAAATATATCAGTCTCAAGAAAGTAAAAAAATTCAATGGTACATTAAATTTCTTCGGCGATTTAAAATATCACAAAGGGCTTTGGCACAGAATTGAAATGAGTCAATATAGCAGGTAAAGAAACCATATTGATATTTCTAAATATCACTGCCAGTGATGTTTTATATCATAATATATATAAAAGTGTATAGATATAATAATACAAAAAACTCGACGACTGACTTTATAATAATAATAAAACTCGACGACTGACTTTATAATAATAAAAAAACTCGACGACTGACTTTGAGTTTTTTTATTATTATATCTTTATTCTTACTTTCACATGGAAACAAACTATTTTTTCACTTTAAAAGTGTATATATATATATATATATCATTAAGTATCATAAAGGTAACGAATGAAGAATAAAATCATTGTTGTTGAAAATAATTACAATTGAAATTAAAACTTAAAGACAATGAATTGCAAACACAATTGATGATAATTGTTAAGCAAACATTGTATTTTATTGTTTATTAAATGATACCGTTGTTTTGTTTAAAATATTACATGCATATGTTTTCCAGATAGTTAAAGAAATGAAAACGAGGAGAAATTACGTAACACAGACAGTAGTTATTAGTTATTTGAAATATTAAAAATAATTTTGAAGAACAGAACATTATAGAAAAAGAATATCATGTATTTAATGCTACAGCGGTCTTAACCGTATTAGTAGTTAGGTGTGAAATCGACTGGAAATATTGCCTGCAATAAAAAATGTCCCAAACCTGTTTTAATAGTTACCATTTAATTAGGACAACACAAAAATGGTTCTCCTAAGGCAATCGAATTGCATAGTTTAATTACCAGATTGCAACAAAGGTAGGGTTTCACTTGATTGAGGAGCAGAATGTCTCCATGATGGACGGTTATTATTAGCCGGCGATTGCGGTCTCGGTGGTGACGTAATTCTGTCATTTATACACTTAGATTGCACAGTATTACAATTCCTTTGTGTTTAAAAAAATCAAAATAATTTGAAGAGGTCTCGTGTATTAAAGGTGTGAAATGAGAGATGAATTGTTACGAGATTGTTCTAATATAATTACCATTTCTATAACATTTACAAACTGACGAACAGAAGACAATTTGCAGAAACTAGGGAATATGACATTATCATAAGAAACAGCTATCTTGTCGCTATATTTGTCTTTAAGACGACAGAATCCAATGTAGGGCGTCAACTGCTCAATAAAGACCGTGAAGTATGGCTGAAGGAACCGCTTCCCTCGGGCAAATGCGATTTTAATTAACGCGACAAAACATGTTTCTGACGCTGAATTTCTGTATATGAATTGTCAGGATGGCTCTAGGGGAAAACAGAAGTGTCCTATAATACGAATTCGTCTTCATCTTTTTTGTTGTTGTTGTATATTTTGGTCAATTAAGCGTACTCTAATGACGAAAACACGATTTGAACACACACACACACACACACACACACACACACACACACTATTTCTTAAAGAAACATGTTTGCGTTTATGATACTCTTTTATGTATGAACAGCTAACAAATGTTCTTTTAAAGCTAAATATATGGTCACTGAATTATTGTAGGTGATATTTTTAATGAGAGATATATATACGAGGTAAAAATATGAAACAAATGTGTATACATACTCTTAAACATCGACAATGAAAAAAGTTAATCTATACACTTCTCTATAACTTTGGATTGTTAAGGCAGAGGTGAACCAGTGTTTCCTAGGTTGAACCAACACCAAAGGATTCATGCTGATGACCATAAAAACAGTAATATCAAATTTCCTCCGACACAGGAAGACACGCACCAACGCTCTTATAAAATTAGGTACAAACAGTTTTATCGAAAATTAATAAAAATGAAATTTGGTGTCTTTATCAAGAATTTAACTAAACAAATGGCACATAGGCATACAACGCGGGCTTTGAATTCGATAACCTTTCCGACATAGCCGTAAACTAATAAGGAAATATTAGCTATTTACAGAAAAATATCTTTATGGTATCGGAGCGAGCGTGATTAATGACGCTCGCTCGCATACAACCTTATATTAAGGAATTTGTGGACCGTTTTGCTATTCAAGATTCTTTGTCGAATCGAGACCGTAATTAACGTGAATGACAAAATTCATCATTTGAAGACACTGTAAATTAATCAAAAATGTAAGGCGGGGACTTTGATGTTGTAGGGGGGCCTGATTTGTACGAGATAAATGAGGAAGCATTGAGGAGAAAACCACAAATTGGTCCATCTAATTCAATTAAGTCTAAACATCGACTGAGCGAGCGGTCTACAGTTGACCCTACATGCCTCTCTGTCATAAAATCGTACTTTTTATGGCGATATTCAAACCCTTTTCCTTTCATAAGCAGTAGTTACATAAAAAAAACATCCATCACTCTTGGTAGGACCAGCATCATGTTTGGCAACATGCGTTCAAAATTACATTTATTTGTCGGGCTAAATGTTGCTTCTCCATGCACACATCTCCAAAATTAATCTTCCACGTTTATCTACTGGTCTGCCTGGATGTCACTGCGCGATATTACTGGGACGAACCAATAGAATTCAGTTTGGCAGAAGTCATAAAAACCGTATAGAATGGTGCCCACTATCTCCCCTAGATAACCGTAAATGGTAAAGCTCTCCGCCACAGCCATGACAGTGTCATTAAACCAAATACGTGCATGATAATTCATCCCGTCAAAACCGAATCTTACCATTACTGGTGGATGCGCATTGCGACATTTTGACTTCGGTGCCAGTTTGAGAAAGTATTCCTTTGAAATATTAATACAAAATATTCCATGTGCGAATTTTCAAGATGATATGTTCTAGGATTTAATATAAAGCTCTCGTTGTAGGATAAATCACGATAGTAATCATTTCTTTTGAATCTGTTTATTAATATTTTGTCCTGAAAACTTCATGTATATCAGCCAATATTGGTAAATATATTAGTTTTGCCTTCGCATTCGAGATTAAGAAGTCAAAATCAACATTTAATCATGTTCATAATAAAAATATACCGGATAACCGGATTTAATCAATATCTGTTCAAATCATCACAATTAATATTAAGATTTAAAGCACGAGCATAAACGAATGACGGAAACTTAATAGATGATCTTGAAGCGAACAACATCCCTACCCAATCTAGCTAATGCATACATAAACAAAAAAATTCAATATGACAAACAATTGCAATTAATAACGGTAGCGTTTTCAGGCCTTCCTATTAATATACATGTATATACTTGTATCATTAAAAGACTTTACAATTAAGAAATGTTTGTGAAAATATTTAAACCGAAATTGAATGCAATTTTTTTTAATGTTTACTTTCTCAACGGACACTAAACATTAGCCAAATTAATGTTATAACACCTTAATTAGTAATGTTATCTCCACTGGTGTTATTATATTGTATGCGACGTCATAATGTGGTAACCAAGACGTTAAATAGATGAATCACCTTAAGATGGCCGTTAGGCCTGAAAACGTTAGCGAAACACAACAGTTGTCATGTTGAATTTATATTTTCAACTATTTTATCGATACAATAGTCGTAAAAGTGGACTAAACCCCGTTTGGTATATAAATAAATGACAGATTAATCAAGTTTATTATTTTTCCATCCCTCGAATGTTACATCCTAGTTACATAACGTACATACAGAAGAAACGTAGTTCGAATTCTCGTCATAGTATAGACGATGACACATAGTCATGGTTAATTTTGACATGGTCTATATTTTCATATGTATATTTCCAGTATGTAGCAACTGAGAATTGTAATTATCAATCCTATGTTTGCTTTGACTGTTGATATGAAAGTTGATATTTGAAGCAGTTGTTGAAAACATGTAACCGATAAAAACGGCCAGCCGGTTTCTTGTAAATTGTTGTTTACTATTCCATTGTCTGTCACATTCTCATTGCAAACAGATCAAAGTTGAAACATAGTGCTACCGAACACATATTGCCCGTTATAATTAGATATCGTGTTTGTATTCGAAATAATAAAAGCAATATGGATACTTTTTGATGATATGGATTTACTTTAAATTCTCTTTGTTCGACCAAAAGCACTTGTAATTTGATACATTTAAAACAATGTTATGAAAAATGTAATTCGTATTGTTGAAAAGTAAATTAATTAATATGTTAAGCGATGACAAATACAATGTATATGGTTTCTTAGCCATTACCGCATCAATTATAGTGCTATGTGAAAACCGTAATGATGCACCGAGCAGACAAAAGCCTTACACAAACCACAGAACCCACGCGTGTCATTCTATAGCGAGGATTCTCAGCAAAATATTAAATGGCATAAAACACGAAGGAAAAAAACCCACAACAGTTTCATTTTCCCGCTTGTAAAGAATCGAAGAGAAATTGAACATGCAAGACACAACTAAGCAAATCCGGTGTATACAGCGCTTCTGTCGTGCTGGGCTGTTTCTGAGAATGGGCTGTAGAGAGTTACATGGAATTAGATCTCCATGCATTTCCTTTTTTATTTATTTGCCGAGTATACATCACCTCACAGTAGGGTGTCGTTCTTTGTCTCTACCCGGCTAGCTCGGTATACGTCCCTGGTTAATTTCCTTGTATCACCGCCAAATTATAGCTTTAATTGATAATGGATCTTTTAAATTTTCTACTTAAATCAGTTTCATCCCCCACAATCACATATGTCAATGGATCTTGATTTAGTCAACCAGCAAATATGTGAGGAAACTCTGAAAACTTTGTGGAGAATCAGGTTTGAAATTAAAAGGAGTACTTATTAATATTAAAGTGCAGCAAACCATTTAAGAGTTACATGACTGATTTGATGTGGATCAATAACAAGGAATTAAGGTACCTTATCGTATATATAACAGTTTACGTATTAGTGCATATGTGGGTGTAAGTTTTATAAAAAAAATTGTATCGTTATCCATTCTTGTACGATTTCCATATGACCGAATGGTTGTTGGTTAGAGCGACAGGACGCGTTACCGGGCGTGTCAAAATCATGCTTTCTATAACCATAAAGTATCGACACTGGCATCGACTTTCCTCACATAGTAAAACGGCTTGAGCTTGTAGGACCCATTACTTGTCAATAAAAACAGATAATAAACAAAACCAACTCGTCCACAACTTTGACGCGGTCGTCATCTTATTTGGCCAACACCGCAAACGACCATCCCCCACAATACGTGAAAATTGAACTGCTAAGTGAATATTTGAACAATTACTATGCCAACAAGCAAGGGTTCGAGATTTCCCTAAAGTCATATGTGTAATACTTAATGAAAAATGATAGAGGCCAGGAATACACCGGGATGGGTGTTCGGTCTTTTGCATGAAATATTTAGAAGAAGGAGTATGAGCCATTCTGCGGTTGCGTGTTTTCGAACAGATGCACTAGTTGTGAATCAAAAGCGTTTCTCAGCGACTAATCTGTAAAAATGTCGCATCTCTTTCTGTAAAAGATATCATTTTAATTAATTATTCCCAATCAGTGTGCATAGACACAAAATGACTAAATATTAATCAAATATAATCCGACAAAGTCATTAATCTCTGTCAGAAGCCAAACCGCATTTTAATGGTTCAAACCACAGACTGCACCTTTTTCATTTGCATTCCCTTTTTAGATGTAATTTGTACAGACCTCAAGCTCCGCGATGAGCTTGATTGATAGGACCGCAGTTATATTCGAGTAAGGGTGTCATGGTAGACCAGACACTTGATTGACTACAGTTAACCATTTTAATGATAGCACTTATCTTTTACAAGGTTCCGTTATCTGTGGATTAAATCGGACAAAGTATGACGGTCGTCCGTTGATTTCTGATATGATGAAAGCAAAAGATGTGTTTCCATGAATAGCAATAGCGAATAAGATGATTCCAACTTATGATAAAAGTTTGCCAACTGGCAGGGCAGAGCAAGCTTAATCCGGAATAACATAATTAAGCACGTCATGGGCGCATCCTCGTGTCTTGTCTCTGACAGCTAGGCATCACTGTATTCCATTGGTTCGTCTGTTATGGTGCATGCTACCTTCTGTCCCTGTAATATACCACCATACTCCTTTTATAATAAAGATATTGATAAGTGATGATATAAGTGCAAAATTATGACTTTAAAATCTCATAATATGGTTAGAATTACAAAGAAACCATTAAAAATTATTGTCACTCAAAGAAAATAGTAGAGTCTGTATTCCTGATTAAAAGATTGATATCACAAACAGGAAATGAAATAATGCCAAACATTAAAATTGTGATACTATCATAGACCATTAAACTAGAAATATCTATGTTGTATCGGCAATGAATAGGTAGATTTCAGTATTGTAACACTAACAAAATATACTTATATGAATTTCTTGTAAGTTCGAGATGATCATATGTAGAAAGAAAGAAAAGTTGACATCATCGACAAATGTCGATAAAAAAACACAAAACCGACGTGTTATCAAAACAATGGGAAAGAAATCAAGAGCATATTAACATGTAAAAATATATGTAAAAGGTGACCGAATGTTAGACCCTTAAAGAATACGACAATATAAGACACGAAGTTAATTAATATCTATACTAATTCACAATTAATTAAATAGCCTAATATAAATCAATTAAATAGCCTAATATAAATCGTACATTGGGTCTAACATGGAACATAAGGCCATTCCGACCCCAGCTCAATAACATTAACGAAAACTGAGTCTGAAACAAAATATGTCACTTTAAGTTTCACAGGCTCAGGATGACGAGAATGGAATGAAATTTTAAATAGCTACTAAATAACGGGCATGTTAAAAAGTGTGGACAAGGCAACAACGACGTAGCTATCGCCTAATATGGTTATAGAGAACAGTGTGTGTCGATGCTTCTTTAATCAAGTTAGAAATGGCAGGCTAGATTTTAATTAATCTTTATGTGGGTTTATTATCACTTTAATCTAATTAGGCACTTTTTACCAAATTGCGTGTATTGGCGGTGAAATGCATCCTCCCGCCATGGAGATGTGATCATACTTTTGCGTGACTGTTTTCTGCAAGGAATTGTGTTCGCACCCGCAAATCAAAGATACATAAATTTCTCGCCGCGTCATGGCTTCCTGACGGTCCCTTTGGAATAGGTCATTCCAATAAACAACCTCAGCTTTGTTTAATATATGCTAGAGTAATGTTCATGGTATTTTCGAATAATCTCCGCTATTGCAGCCAAGGGAATAACCTTTCATCGTGCCATGTCAAAGTCGATATCGGCCGTCAGATTCGGGAAAAGAGATGAAAGGAAACCTCGGACTAACAATGGCGCAATATTAGCTAGGCCATACAATTCGCCACCCGGCGTGTGATGGCTCGTTCTCAGTTACCCAGGGGTCAGTGGGGTGTCTCGCGCAGGTCAGTTGTCTTTGTTGGTGGTCAACGGAGCGGAAATGTGACGTACAAAACACAACAGAGAGCGCCATCTAATCAATTGGGGCCGGACACCTAATGATGGGGCAAACAATAGCTACATATGTCAATACACCCTCTCACATGTGCTTCAAAAATTAGAAAACTCCCTCTGGCGGGATATAGTCGACCTTGTAGAACACGGGGCCATAGCCTATCAGAATTGGCAGTTCTGTTTCGACCGCGGGTCAGATAGAGTCAACTCTCACCTAGTTTGTCATGTTGTAACTTTAACATACTGGCTATTCATCTTGTCGTGGATCGGACACCCATGTCAATAGAATGTCGCTCACTTTGATCCTTAATAAAGAAAATCTATTCGAAGAGAAAACCACGAGTAAGTAGTCTAGATTGAAATATCTCGCACATTCCCTCTTTCAACCCTAGTTGCGATGTATATTCCGAGTATTAAATATCAGATGTAGGTTACGACCAAGCGGAATTGACGGATACCTCGATGATAATCATATAGATGTCAAGAAGGTTGGATTGATCAATAACTCGTAAGAATGAATAGCTGAATTATAAGGCATATATTTTATTCTCAAGTGTCCCTACAGAAATATCAAACGAGTCCCGGAACTATGTGTTGTATCTTACTAAAATCTTCGCCATTTCTTCTAACTCTAAATATCCTCATCTTACTGAATCCTGAAAGCAAAAATAAACAATATTGAATGCGTAACAAAGTAAGAATATATAAAATGTACGCATTTACGTATATATTTATTGATGATTTGATTAATTAAATAAACATTTTTCACACACACACACACACACAAAAAGAGAAAAAAATCTGTGACGGGGATTTGAACTCATGAAGTATTGTTCAGATGACACTAAAATATTTACACATTTTAAGTCGAAATGAATTCAACTAAAAGAATCTTGCAACAGTAATATTAGCCTAACCTTGATTAACACAACTTAAACTTAATTACATTCACAAATAAGCACTAAGGAAATAAGTTCAATGAACGTGACATGTATATTAGTATTAATTGTATATTAGTAATAACTGCTACACAAGTATCAACAATTATTTCCTCTTTCTTTGTTTTATCCACGTTTAACAAATGTCTCCCCCTAGTAAGTACAGTACTAGACACCTGTGTTACGAACAGCAGTAGTGCCATTGTTTATTTCGTTTTATGTTTTGAGGAAATACAGATCAACAACAAAACTCTCATAAAGAAAGTCGTCCATACAGAAAGGACGGTATACAACAACAAGGAAATGCATTTGAAGGATTCGTCAGTGATGTTATGGACATCAAACAGTTGTCCCGTCCTTCTAGGACTCGTCAGTGATGTTATGGACATCAAACAGTTGTCCCGTCCTTCTAGGACTCGTCAGTGATGTTATGGACATCAAACAGCTGTCCCGTCCTTCTAGGACTCGTCAGTGATGTTATGGACATCAAACAGCTGTCCCGTCCTTCTAGGACTCGTCAGTGATGTTATGGACATCAAACAGCTGTCCCGTCCTTCTAGGACTCGTCAGTGATGTTATGGACATCAAACAGCTGTCCCGTCCTTCTAGGACTCGTCAGTGATGTTAGGGACATCAAACAGCTGTCCCGTCCTTCTAGGACTCGTCAGTGATGTTATGGACATCAAACAGTTGTCCCGTCCTTCTAGGACTCGTCAGTGATGTTATGGACATCAAACAGTTGTCCCGTCCTTCTAGGACTCGTCAGTGATGTTATGGACATCAAACAGTTGTCCCGTCCTTCTAGGACTCGTCAGTGATGGTATGGACATCAAACAGCTGTCCCGTCCTTCTAGGACTCGTCAGTGATGCTAAGGGCCTCAAGTGTTGATCACAGGGGGAAAGGTACAAAAGAACAAATGGATATCATAAGTACATTTGTGTGTCCGAACCGTTTTACTACTTATATTAACTACAATATGTATTATGTCTAGGTATGAAAATATTTGTTGTTTTTCGGTGATGGTAGTGATGTTATTTTAGGATCGAACGGAATAACACACAATAGTACCTTTACACATGAATTTTGCAAAAGATGAATTACATGTACATGCATAATAATGAATATAGAAGTCACTTCAACAATGGCTGTATGCTAGGCTACCGAGAACAATATGGTTGAATACTTCTGGGCGACCAAACCGATAACAATATGGCTGTATACTTCTGGGCGACCGACCCGAGAACAATGGCTGTATACTTCTGGGCGACCAAACCGAGAACAATGGCTGTATACTTTTGGGCGATCAAACCGAGAACAATGGCTGTATACTTCTGGGCGACCAAACCGAGAACAATGGCTGTATACTTTTGGGCGATCAAACCGAGAACAATGGCTGTATACTTCTGCGCGACCAAACCGAGAACAATGGCTGTATACTTCTGCGCGACCAAACCGAGAACAATGGCTATATACTTTTGGGCGACCAAACCGAGAACAATGGCTGTATACTTCTGGGCGACCAAACCGAGAACAATGGCTGTATACTTTTGGGCGACCAAACCGATAACAATGGCTGTATACTTCTGGGCGACCAAACCGAGAACAATGGCTGTATACTTTTGGGCGACCAAACCGAGAACAATGGCTGTATACTTTTGGGCGACCAAACCGAGAACAATGGCTGTATACTTCTGCGCGACCAAACCGAGAACAATGGCTGTATACTTTTGGGCGACCAAACCGAGAACAATGGCTGTATACTTCTGGGCGACCAAACCGAGAACAATGGCTGTATACTTTTGGGCGACCAAACCGATAACAATGGCTGTATACTTCTGCGCGACCAAACCGAGAACAATGGCTGTATACTTTTGGGTGACCAAACCGAGAACAATGGCTGTATACTTTTGGGCGACCAAACCGAGAACAATGGCTGTATACTTCTGGGCGACCAAACCGAGAACAATGGCTGTATACTTTTGGGCGACCAAACCGAGAACAATGGCTGTATACTTCTGGGCGACCAAACCGAGAACAATGGCTGTATACTTCTGGGCGACCAAACCGAGAACAACGGCTGTATACTTTTGGGCGACCAAACCGAGAACAATGGCTGTATACTTTTGGGCGACCAAACCGAGAACAATGGCTGTATACTTTTGGGCGACCAAACCGATATGTGCTGTTAGTTCACTGTATTTTACCAGTCTGGACAGAATAATTGATATCTTGTTTTTATTAAATGGATCAAATATATATTACCAAACACATTACGAATTGTTATGTTTTAATAAAGATACACGAAGATGATTTAAACCTTTAAAACTTGATGTTAGTATATACAGAATATAGAGAAGACCTACAGCTGCCATTCAGCGTCTGATGAAGCTGATCCTGGCCAGTGGACATTCTAATGAAAATTCAACATGGCCTAATCAAATGTATATCTGCACAAGGATGTGTTCACTATCATTGAATACGTTTGGTAATTGTGTATCATGTATGATAAAGGCATCATAAGTATTTTGTATATAGGGGTTATTCTTCTAATCTTCATAGGGAGACACTCATAGAAAGACTTACAAATATTCTTAGAAGACATACACATGTTCTGATATAGAGACATACACATGTTCTGATATAATGACATACACATGTTCTGATATAGATACATACACATGTTCTGATATAGAGACATACACATGTTCTGATATAAAGACATACACATGTTCTGATATAAAGACATACACATGTTCTGATATAAAGACATGCACATGTTCTGATATAATATAAAGACATACACATGTTCTAATATAGACATACACATGTTCTGAGATTAAGACATACATATATTCTACAAAAACATACACATACTGCAAATATATATGTATACAGATCTAAAAATATAAATATTACCTTTTTTTGATAAACAAAATACCTTCGGCCATGCTCACATAAAGGTGAAGTGGTACCTAATTATTTTCGCCTGCACTGATTTACAGGCAGGCAGGATGAAAGAGAACCCTACATGGACGTTTTACTGCTGTTTTATTCGCGGTCTCAGCTGTTTTACATTTCTGTTTTATACCCGAGTTTAATTATCGATATATCAGCTGAAATACACGTGGTGACAGCTATTTCATCAAAAGTATTCAGCACTTTTGTTTGAAGCCATCCTGGAGTCATTAAAGTTGTCATGGAACTTCATGAAACCTGTTTACATCAGGTATCCTTTACACCCATTCCTCTAAATATTGTAAAAATCTTTAGCTGTGTATATGGACTGTTTTTAAAATCGTAATGCTTTCGATTTAATAGGCAATATCATATTTCAATTACATCATCTTCGCGTTAAAGGCAGAGGTAATATATTCATAAGGTGATGCAAGGAGGTGTAACACAAACAGCCTGAAAGGAGGGGAGCGATGGGGGAGGTTTGGGGACCGCATTCGAAGGTAAGGTCTACTGTTACGTAAGTACAAAACAAATAAGAGGGTAGGGAGGGGAGAGATGGGGGCTTTGGGATCGCATTCGATAGTAGGGTCTATTCTAATATAAATAAAAATCAAACAAGAGGGTAGGGAGGGAATACGAAGGTACAGTTTTTTGTAACAAAAGGGAAAATACAAGAAATAAACACACAAAACAATACACACAAAAAAGATAAATAAATAAAAAGAAAAATAAGGAAGGAAAGAAACTTTGCAGTTTAAGGATATTTGAACTGTTTGGCCTCCATTACGTAGTTAACAACTGCTTCACACAGTAAACGTATTAGCTACCTAAATAATTTATATCTGAACTAAAATCATCTCTGTGTGTGGGTGTGTCTTTTATAAAATCATTAATCAGGATAGGTTTTTTTATATCAAGCAGCTCTGCAGTGATTGATATATAATTAATTACACTAGCGTTCGACACAAAATAAGTAAAACGAAAAAAACTGCATATATTTATCAAATATATCTTTTAAAATTCATATGTTAAGTAATGAATCATTGCCATTTACATACCGAAGCAGCTAAATGTCAATCATATAGATACCTACTTAATTTACATTTCTATTTATCAGAAGCAGTCAAATCTGTTTTCACCCAAACCTTGAAAGGTCGCCGACACTTTAATACCATACCCTTAAAGGTTTCCATTATTTTCGGAGCTGATGATATTTTTGTATTGCGTGGCACAGAACATAAAAAGTTATGTGGCGTTTCATAGGGTGCTAATGGTCGGGGTTGAGATAATAGTGTAATGGCTGGATTAACATGCTCCGGTAGAGTCGGTTACGTCTGGCATATCTATCGGTTACTTCTGTATCGTTGTATTACATAATGTCATGCCTTCTGATTCCGAGAGCATGTACGACTCACTCAGGCTTTGTAATTAAAATTGCCCTCCTGTTACCAAGCTAATTGACATTAGCAGTTTAACGGACGTTTAGACGTAACCTACTTTCTTTTACTTTTTTTAATATTTCATTTCAGTGTCGCGAAATGCTCAAGCCAAGTGTTTGCACGTAGTTAAACTTCAAAGACATGTCTGCCCAGGGGTGCAGTATGGTGTTATCCCTTCACTGGGACCTACCGCTGCTCCCTCCCCTGTGTGTCTGATATTAATTATTTCTGTTTGGCATGTTAAGTCTGGTTGAGGGAATGTCCGCTGACACGTCAGGTCGACAGCCAAAATCTGTGCTTTTAAAACAACACCATATTCTTTGTGTCTATTTGCTAACCTTACCGCTTCCGTGTACACTTCAATGGAATTTCTGCAATTGGATTTGTCACCGTCTGCAGGAGAGTTCGAGAGCACTAGTCAAGGTCAACCTCAAGGTCAGACCTCCGGTGTTTAAGGGCCATGGGTGTCACCCTAGACCGTATGTGTCAAGCCCTCGCTGACTCGCAATCTTTTGGTGTTCATACATTTCATTATTATCGTCCTTACGTAATTTTCGCAGACCAAAAACACGTTAATAGTAGAATTAAAAGTTCATAAAATTAATTTAGTTTCTGTAATTCAATTACATATGTAGGAGAACCACAAGCTGTTTAGTTTCATATTAATGTTACTTCGTGTTTTAAACTAATCTAGTTTGGACGAAATTTATAACGAAAAATAATACTGTTCATTAGTAGGCACGGAGAATTGCATCAGAAGTTTGGTTTTAATTACTTACATCATAACACATCATCGTTTGACTTATTACGGTGATGAGTGTGAGACTTTCGGGATAACTTTGCTATAAGCCTTATGATATTGGATTCCGCGTGCAGAGTTCGCGCACACAACAATGTATTGACGGACAGTTTCAAGCGCGTGCCGGACCGGAAGCCACTAATTTGGCGGGAATAAAAGTGTAATTGGATAGCAGTGGAGTTGATCGCCTTACATTGGAGTGGATCAGTCTCCCATCGGTATTGTATTCATATCGGTTTATCTCGCCTATTAAAAACCTGTGACGAGATTACGGTATAATTAGATAATCTTATATGCAAAATCCATACAGGCTCAAGCGGTTGTGTTTGAGATATAACCGATTAGTAAAAAAGCTGAAAAGCGATAACAAATCATTGTCTTGCGTTGATCGCCTGTTTAATCGAGAAACAAAGCACTCTTGGGAGCTGAAGCTGTCAAAGATAACACCGCTATTTACTCTTTTCTCGCGAAGAATTCCCCAAAAATGTCGTCTATCTTAATTAATTTTGGATTAATTATAGATATGTAGATCGCCATAGCCTGATTGATGAGTAAGTACCTTTAGCAATGACTTGTATTGGTGTGTTTATGCGATGGTTAGGACACACCGGTAGTCCATTTACTCACCGAACACGCTTAACATTTATATCCCATACAGATCTTTTATGCGTTTTACTTTATACATGCCGACTGACATTTGAACTCTTTCATACTTGTGTGGGGTTTTTCAGTAACGGAGGGATATCAACCACAAATGAATTAGATAACCGCAGATAAAGTGAAACAACAAGAAATTACATGGAACCTGGCTACACAGATTATTGTAATGTCCAAACAATGGTTACACAGATTATTGTAATGTCCAAACAATGGTCAGACAGATTATTGTAATGTCCAAACAATGGTAACACAGATTATTGTAATGTCCAAATATTGGTTACACAGATTATTGTAATGTCCAAACAATGGTTACACAGATGATTGTAAAAGCTGCATTTATTTGTTTATTTATTTATTCATTTATTTATTTTTATTGACCTATTTATTTATCTATCTAATTATTTATTCTATTTCATTTCATTTCATGTTTATCTATTTATTCGACTACGATACATTATCCCGACAATTTATCATGTTTACCGGTAACCATACCAAGTAAAATATATATTTGTTTATGACCCGCCTAAGCTCTCTCTAATTTGTTCTACATTTGTCTTTATTTGCACTGTCATTCCGTATTACTAAACATAAACAAATGTATTTGATGTCATATATCTAAATAAAAAACAGAAATTATATAAAATGGAGATGACTTGATATGCGTTTTTCAATATTAAGTTTCTCCGTTTTTGATTACGGGTAATTTTGTGCCTGAAAGGTGTCACGTTACAGGTAACCTGTCAAACTCGCACCACGTCCTGTACACAGTCGGATTGATACGTCTGTTGCGTGTACGGATGTAATGTGCAGTGCCGACATGACTTGTGATATTCCCTTGTCGCTCGCCTGTCAAAGGTTCATGATATCCACCTTCAATAACGCCTCAACAAGTTTGAAAGATTCTTAAATTTCGTTAAAGCCGCCGCATACTTTCCGGTTAAGATGACCTAAAGATATGACGGCTTTGACTGTTTTGTACAGCTTACATTTACGATATAGATACAACTAGATTAAATAGAGAAATTGTTTCCTGTACTGCTGGACCAAACGTATTACTAATCACCGCTGTGCAGTTATCGCGGTCACCGCTGTGCCTCTCTGTCGTGAACTATGCGGTTGGACCTATAATTGGGAAGTCGATACTCATGCAGGTGGCATAAAGTGTACTAGAGTGACGGTCGTGTTGCGAGTACAGGTATTTCTGGCTTGCGTACCTGGTCTTGTTACACCTTGAGTTGCCCTGACATACCTGTTGAAATCACCTTTGTTCGTTGAGGCTAATGTACATGCGTGACCTTGTACAATAAGAGCATTAATAGGTGACACGTAAAAATGTGCACAAGGTGGTTCGGGGTGGAATTTTTCCTGATATATAATGTATAGACCGTCATTTTAATAATTATACTGGAGCTATTACTATTGAACATTCACACCTCTTAGGGATAATAACGATCATAAATAAATAGGAAAAATGGGGACAGAATCGACAAGCATTTGATTTTTTCCCAACCATAATGTATACTTATAACTATTGTTGGACTCCATGGCAGCACACCAAAGGTGTATATGTGGGAGGAATCTAGAACACCCATAAAAAATAGTCTGGAAGGTGACTCTCGCCGTTTCACGCCTATGGGAGAATCGAACCCAGGTCACCTTGATGAAAAAGGATTGCGCTTTCCACTGCGGTAACCAATCGTCCAATACAAACACCACTCCAGGCCACATGCCATACACATATTAACCCTGTCTGAAACAAACTGAAACGCTACAGCCTTCACGACATATCGTACATGGTACACTAAACAAAAGTCTGAAGAAATCACGTATCTCCATGGAAGTGCATTCAGAATCCTCCTACCTAAAATGTTATAAATGGCGTCTCTCGTCAATACGAGTAAATGGTCTCGGGCACAGTGTCTGTAGTGTCATGTACTTGTATTTGTACATTTTGTGGCACATCAATGGAGAGTACACGATACACACCATTTCTATACTGTTGAGAATTTTATACAGTACAGCCAAAATTAATAAAACTGCATCATACCGCAGGACTTATCAGTGATGCTAACGGCCTAAAGTGTTTATACCTAGGAGGAGACTAAGGAACGTAAAATAGGTTAAAATATCAGCTTTAAAAACAGAAATAAGATTTCCTGGTAGGTGATCATATCATTAATTTCTGACTAAAAATGTTTATTTAGTAAGTGCCACACTATTGTTAAATCTCTAAAACATTGAAATTTTAGCTCCAATGCACTTCTTTATTATGATATTTCGACAATTCGGCATATGGAATTAAAAACAATGTCGTATTGATAGATAGATCCACCATGTGGACTGTAACTATGTATCCAAAGTGTCCACCAGAGATCTTTAAACCTACGCCAATGGAAATCTTCGTCATAATGTCGACGATCTCCATTCATGATATTTTAATCTCAGACGTAATCTCCCTGTCCGTCTTGTTTTATCACGTTGATGGCCATCATCCTTTCCTTGGCTAGTCAGTAGACATGACTGTGTCACTTGCGGTAAAAGCATCACTTATCCTCCCTAATGCCTAGATCTCTTCTTCGTGTCCCCTTGTCGTTGTTGCGTGTTCCCTTGTTAAACATGTTAAATGAAAGAACGGCACGAATATAATTATCCTCTTTTTGTTTAATTTATGTAATGATGATATATATATATATATTACAATAACACTCAAATATCCTTAATCCTTAATATAAACTACAGGATGGTAAGATGGTACAGTAATAACACACCTGTCTGTCATCCATCGCGCGCTTCCACCGGGCCAACGAGATTGATTAATATAAGTTGGTAGATGGTTTCGCAATTGGTTTTTTAAAATAAATACAGTATACAAACTACAATCTTACTATTCTGTCGTTGCTTTAGCAGTTATTTATACCACACCAGATAGTAGTATTGAGTTACATCGGTAACCGGAATATATCCACTTATACTTCTAACATCTGGTTTTATATTGAAATCTGTAAATATTACATGCCGCTATTGAAGTACTCTTACAAAGCTTGGTGTCATATGGTAGAGTGTTAGACAATGTAGTCTGGGAGGACCGAAAGCCTGAATACGTCACATACTATATATCATGTAGCTGCCATGATAATATTCGTATGTATAACTTGAAAGTCATATTTGAATAGTAACCCCCCGAACCTAATACAGTTGTAACTAGATGATTCGCCCTTGGATAGGTTTACCAAACACAGGTCCAGTGATAATTGTCCTTTGATGTGTGATGGGGAATAATAAGCGAGCACGTTATAAACATGTATTGTATATGTAGATTATCAATGAAGCCTGACGCTTGATCACAGACCGTGACAGAACATGCTTTGTAAGCAATATATCAAATGTTCTACATCTGAAGGTGCATCTTTAAGAATACACAAAACAGACAAGTTACTACGGGAATGGCTTTTCATGTACATAACATTTCAAACAAAAAATACAAAAAATGATTTTGTGTAGTTAGGGACTTCAACCAGATCAATTTTAACAGGAAACACAAACTTAAACTACATATCGTAGGAGGTAACTTTGAAATTAAAACTAAACGATGGCATAAAAAAAGACTGGTACGCGTCTCCAAATTTGTACTTTTGCACCAGTAGTACTTAGTAAAGTTTGCATATTTTTTTAGTAATGCTTGCGAAAAGGTCGTGAGGTTCATCAAAATATCAGCAATAACCCTAGGTAGGGTGGTAAGGTACATGTATACTGACATATAAGTTCTCTTTTATGTCTCATATTCTTGCGTGGATACAGATTCAACCAGACAATTTCCATTATGTTATGCACATTAAAGACTTGGTTCATCTATGTGTAAATTATTTGTTACTCTGATATGATCATCTAAAAGAAGGGGAAGCTCAATTAAATGGTTTTGAAATACAAAAATACGAACATAAAAATGCCAAACAAAGTTGTCCTGCGCTGAGAAACTGTGGCTGAATATAGAAATAACGTTTATCCAATGACAATACAATCTTTATTGTTAATTATAACATATCATATCATGCATAAATAACTTCGTTTGAAAATTGTATTTTTTTTGCTCACTATTTTCCATATTTAATTTCAACAAATATCATGCAAAAATAGCTTCGTTTGATTTTATTTTCTTCTGAATTGTTTTGCTGAAAAACAGCTATGAACACTAAAATCTTACTACACACGCTTTTGTTAAACATTAAAATCACCACTACACACGCTTTTGTTAAACATTTAAATCACCACTACACACGCTTTTGTTAAACATTAAAATCATCACTACACACGCTTTTGTTAAACGTTAAAATCATCACTACACACGCTTTTGTTAAACATTAAAATCATCACTACACACGCTTTTGTTAAACATTAAAATCATCACTACACACGCTTTTGTTAAACGTTAAAATCATCACTACACACGCTTTTGTTAAACATTAAAATCTTACTACACACGCTTTTGTTAAACATTAAAATCATCACTACACACGCTTTTGTTAAACATTAAAATCATCACTACACACGCTTTTGTTAAACATTAAAATCATCACTACACACGCTTTTGTTAAACATTAAACTCATCACAACACACGTTTTTGTTATATAAAATACTTCGGATCAAGTAATGTCGTGTTTTTTAAGTAAAAAATAAAATAAGTTAACTACACAGTTCCTTTCATTACGCGACAACGGACAGAAAACAATTGATATGTATGATATTTGTTTAATCTAAAATCAAGATGGATTTATGGCCGTTTCTAGCAAATGGCTAGCACATTTCAACTTTCGTTGCGGCCGTTTACACCTAATATCGAGTCATATTCACAAAATCGGCACCGTATAAAATAGTATAAATTTCAACACATTGTCATGTTGACAAAATAGAAATCCCAATTTTCTATAATAACACCGACGTGTATTTATTACATGCAGAAATGATGCGTTGTTCACTCCAATGAACTGAAAACTTGTTTGAAAGCTGTGAGAGATAACATATTATTTTTTCGAGAATGACCTAATTTAACTATAATTGTTCTATGTCGTGTTGCTGTCCGTGTATTACAACAGTGATATCTAAAGTAATTGTTGAGTTATCGTGTGGTTTTGTTGTATTGAATACACATAATTGATGTCAATGACTGTTTTATTAAGTGATAAAAAATAGCTATTGACTTATAGCATGTAACTGCTATAAGATATTATGTTGATATCTGTCCATTACCAACCCGGACAGTATATTTCTTATTTTTGTAAATTACTCATATGAAAAATATCATATATTTTACGAGCCTTCCGCTGTCAACAATAAATAAAAATATCAAAACTCTACCGTGGTCACAAAACGCAACAGAATGGATTGAAGAACATCAAAATAAATTAACGTAACGATACTCTTGTAGAATACTGTGTACTGTAATCTGTCCATATTTACCCTTTCCCACTATATAATTACAGCATATTTTATGTATAAATGTATGTCAAAACGTTTTATTTACTTTCTCCTAAAGTGAAACGTTTACTGGAATTGATGAAAAAGGGAAAATATCATTTTAAGGGTAAGGAAAAGGGGGAAAACTCTTTTTAAAGTATGGAAAAGGTAAAATATAATTTTAAAGTATGGAAAAGGTAAAATATAATTTTAAAGTATGGAAAAGGAAAATATTTTAGTTTAAATTGTATTTTATTTGTGATTCGATACAACATGTAGTACAGCAACATAAAAGAAAAACATCCTTTTAAAGTATGGAAAAGAGAAAATATTTTTTTGTACATTTGTATGGAAAAGGAAAATATTTTAAAGGTATGGATGAGGGAAGCTATCATTTTAAAGTATTGAAAAGGGAAAATATTCTTTTAAAGGTATGGAAAAGGGAAAATATCATTTTAAAGGTATGGGAAAGAAAAATATCCTTTTAAAGTATGGAAAAGGGAAAATATCATTTAAAAGGCATGAATTAGGGAAAATATCATTTTAAAGCTATGGAAGAGGAAAAATATCATTTTAAAGGTATGGAAGAGGGAAAATTATCTTGTAAAGGTAAGGAAAAGCAAAACACGAGTATGAGCATGAAAATGACATTCTTATTAATTCCACTAAAGACATGCAATTCTTTATCACCTCCTTTTCACAAGACAAAAGTCTTGAGTCGTTTGATAAGAAACGCGATATGAGGATCGAATAAATTTCATTAGTTTGAGTGAGTAACGATAATTTTAGTGAGCACTATCTATATATGCATTAATAATTATAACATTTGTTTTCTAATATCTTTTTAAGTGTACTCTGTGCACCAAAGACCTTTTTTAATATATAAATAATAGCTATAGACACCCCCTATCAAGCACGCGTTGTCAAATGCGAGATGAAACGGTCCGTGATTTTCCTGGTACCATGTATGGCATTGTTTTGGTTTCATATCTATACAAGTCTTAAAGTGTTTCGACGCACGTGTCGAACTTGTAATTAAAATGCAAATGTAGCCCTAAGGTATTATTCTGCCTCTCCGAATATTTTTTGTACATTTGTATGGAATCACTGATTGTTCTTCAGGTACCTTATGAAGTGTATGCGAACTCACACAAGTTCATTTCATTGAATTCTCTAATTAATTTCCTATATGAACATTTAATCCGCTGTTACTCAATTTTACAAGCAAATATAATTACATTTTGTTATGACGTAAATGGTCGGCTTTTTATATTACAAGCTTAAATCGCCAATTAAGTCTTTATATGAACTAAAAAGGCAAAATCAAAAAGCGCGAGACCGTACAATCAATGTAAAAGTTTGCCGCAGTATACACAGAATACATCAGAAGACTTCCAACCAGCGGAGTGGAAAATTGAAATTCTGAGCAACACTCCAGCTTTTCATAGATATCCAATCACATGTAAATTGTTTTGGTATCACATTCAATGCAACCGTATTCAATTAGATTCTGATGTCCGTTTCTGAAACCACGATATTCGGATGTTCATTTGTCTAAAGTTGTTGCATAATGTCCAATGTTTACAATAGAGTCTGGTTAAATACCACAAACACAGGAAGCCAGCTGTGAATAATGAACGATGCTACCTCTTTTTAATTAATATCGCTTTGATTTCCGCATGTTTACACGTTTGTGGCTGGGCCTGTTTACAGATCACCAATCCGCTGTTTTTTGCGATTATCACACGCGTCCAATGCGGTAATACCTCTCACTTTCGTACAAAGATGGAATCAAGGCTTACACAATGCTAAAACTTCGTGATTAGAATTAAAAATGGAAGCAACATAACAATAGTTGATGGGTATCTAGCAACAAAAAGCGAGATAATGTGACAATTCTAATATAATAATAGTCCAATGAAACACTGTTTGATTAATATGTATTTAAAATGTGAATTGATGCGACGACTGTTCTCACAGACGTAGGTTGCTGGGTAAAGAAAGGCTTCATTCTCCATTTGAAGTCATTTGATATTTCAAATCAATGACGAATTTGTCCTAAATTGGGGAAACCAATATCCAAAGTTTTAAAGATATATACCAACCCTTCTGCTCATCTATATACCGCCATTAAACTATTCAGCAAATTCATATTTAGCGACAAAATCGTTCACCTCTAGCATTAGTTTTTTCAACAGAGTAGACATAACTCATAAGAATAATAGAGATATATGGAGTTCAGACATCGGTATTGCCTGTTCCGCAGAAATTTGTTTCGTCTTTTTATTTCAAGTTTCGACATTAAATAAGTGTTTCTGACAAAGACTAAGCACCCCAACAACAACATTTCCAAACAATGACGTGTTATTTTTCAAATTGCTGTAGGTTGTTATCTCTTATTTTGTGTCCGCGTGATTGTCAGTGAGCGCGTATCGGGCTTGACTAACGAGGGCAAATCTTGTGTCATGTCTCGGCAAAAAAACATTATTTGGGATATCTGCAGCCATCAATTGTCTAGGAAATGTACGCGTTATTCACATCGTCACGAGAAATTCCACGGTAGATGATATGGAACGTTTGGAAATTACTGTCCACAAAATGACAGATTGGTACTTCATAGATCGTTCGATCGATACAAACTTAGATTAATTAGCTTGTATAGTGCAAAATGGTATGTAATCAGAGCAAATTGAGATCAAAAGTCATCTCTCATTTGACGAAAAGAGCTGGGGAGACCTGATGTTTGAAAGGCAGGGAGACATCAATAAGCAGTCGTGTGATTCCGGCCCTCTCCAATGGCCGCACCTCTGTGACAGTCTTGATACATTGGGCGTCCTCTTGGCCTTCCAGCTCCTCAAGGCTACGATCCGCTTCACCAAGCCCCGTCTGGATAGGTCCTGTTAGTGTCCCCAGCATGCCTAATTACATTTTCGTCCATATTCCTATTCCTGGACTTGACACCCATTCTAAATAGCGCTATGATTCCATAATGTTTTATTTAATAAAAAATCCCTATTCCTAATTACTCGCTGCATGCAATATATTCCTTTTTATCCTTCGAGTGTTTTTTCTCCTCGTTCGTAATTGTGGGCGCGGATGAATCACGCGCGCGTTCGGTTAGGAAAGTATCGAAACCTCTTAACTTAATTATATCATGTAGAGACCTTGTCTGTACACAGAATGAAGGCCAAATGCTCAAAAAATACCTAACATTTTATCAGAAAAAGAGGGATTCATTTCCATAAAGAAAGAAAACGATCAAAATAAACATAATGTGATGTTATAAAAATAAGTGAGTTTGTCTAATGTCCTTATACATCCTTTACTTATTGCTATTATCTTTCTACCGCTAACTGCAAAATAAAAAACCTGGAATTAATTTTAATATTTCCTTAACAAATTTCGTAATTCACTACGAGAATTTATCTTTACCTAAAATACAGTAAAGTAATGTGTCGTGGTATACGTTTCCGATGGTTGCAGAAGTGCAAAAAGAGTAAGAGAAGTAGATGTAATATATGATGGTATATATCGGTTCAAAATACGAACGTCGCCTTCTCCTAGATGTAGATGCTTTCTTCCGTTCGTCTGGAAATGGAGCCGGTAAAATCAATAACGATCATTACAAGTAGATAGACGACTATCACAAAATCATATTCCTGACTTTTAAACACATTCGAAGGCTTTTAGTTATCTATTTCATCTTCTGGCGTTCTGTTTTATTAATTCACTAATAACTTTTGCCTTTTAAACCATTTTGATCCCGTCTGTTGAACTCGGAAAACTTTGAACGTATCAGGACAAAAACAATTATAGTAAACGTACATTAGGCTATTCTCGTTATCATTGTGTGATTGTTATTATGATACTACCACCCTACCGTACCTACTAAACCATCAAATGTCCAAATATGGTAACGGGAGTGCTAATATGACTGGAAGCTGTTCTTCAGATAAGGACGGGTGTTTTATTTAACGTCGGTATATACTGATAATCTAATGGCAAGCGCTCAATTTAATGTGAGGTTTTCTGTACTCAACCAATATGTATATACCGACAACTCTCTCTCAATGTGATTGTCAGATATTGCTGGAACACGTCGCGTTCTTTGAAAAGGCGTGAAACTGTGCTGTGTGCTGAATGAGAATAAAAGTAATCTACGGTGTTATTATTCTGTTTAATTAACTCAGAATCAACGTCGATGGCTTACTGATGCTCTTGTTTGTTTGATAATATTTGAACACATCCTTGTTTGAACGCTACAATAAATCTGTATAAACACTACGGACTGGTTAATCTTCAGCCATTTGTTCCTTGGGCTATCAAATTATCCGCCTCACTGAGAAAACGACATCACACTCCGGTGTGGCAGGAAGTATCACAACGCAGAAATCGATTCTGAATTAAGTGGATTGACGAATAAATTACAGGAATTAGTTTATCTGATATTACACAACCACAAATGAAGGGAATTAATTACGTAAATGATAGACTATTGTGGTTAGACTCCCAAGTCTTGCCAGCAGTTGTAGCCGCAGGTCGCATGACGGCTAGTAACGTGCCCCTTTGTGACAATTCGGCAGATAGATGGCGCTATTGAGTGGTTTACATCTCTCAATCAGCCTAATGTGGTAATTTGAATTACAGACTTCGAGATGAGCTGTATGACACACAATGAAGACATATATGCTTTAGATGTGTCCCTTGTCACGCTCCCTTACCATTCCACATCCTCAAGTCGTAACCCGAATATGGTACACAGGACGACAGTTCTATCGTATGTCGTGTATTTCACGTGGTATGTGTCTGCGTGCTTCACACTGCCCAATCTGTGTTATGACGTCCTCTTGAACTTTATTTAAGAATATCAGATTTTTATGATGACCTAAATTGATACAAAGCGTCTAGGTAACAAAGTTGGTTTAGATTTTGCAAGATGATAAGCTATTTTATTAAATATTCTATAGCATTTTCAGAGTGTGAACGTTTAGTATGACTGGCATGCAATGCTTACTTATTTTGAAGATTGTTTCTGCTATTCTGTTAATATTATGTGTAATCATTATTCCAAATGTTCCTACAATGCCTTCTGGATTTCCATACATTTAGACCTATCATCACACATTAAGACCTATCATCACACATTAAGACCTATCATCACACATTTAGACCTATCATCACACATTAAGACCTATCATCATACCTTTAGACCTATCATCACACATTAAGACCTATCATCACACATTTAGACCTATCATCACACATTTAGACCTATCATCACACATTTGGACCTATCATCACACATTCAGACTAATCATCACAAATTAAGACCTATCATCACACATTAAGGCATATCATAGACCTATCATCACACATTAAGACCTATCATCACACATTAAGACCTATCATCACACATTAAGACCTATCATCACACATTTAGACCTATCATCACACATTTGGACCTATCATCACACATTTAGACCTATCATCACACATTTAGACCTATCATCATACATTAAGACCTATCATCACACATTAAGACCTATCATCACACATTAAGACCTATCATCACACATTTAGACCTATCATCACACATTTAGACCTATCATCACACATTTAGACCTATCATCACACATTTAGACCTATCATCACACATTAAGACCTATCATCACACATTAAGACCTATCATCACACATTAAGACCTATCATCACACATTAAGACATATCATCACACATTTAGACCTATCATCACACATTTAGACCTATCATCACACATTAAGACCTATCATCACACATTAAGACCTATCATCACACATTTAGACCTATCATAGACCTATCATCACACATTTAGACCTATCATAGACCTATCATCACACATTAAGACCTATCATCATACCTTTAGAAATATCATCACACATTAAGACCTATCATCACACATTTAGACCTATCATCACACATTTAGACCTATCCTCACACATTTAGACCTATCATCACACATTAAGACCTATCATCATACATTAAGACCTATCATCATTGACTTAAAGGACGTAACATATGTATGATGCCGTTTTACGTTAGGTTTTCAGATACAGATACAGTATCCATTACTAAATTTATGTTCAAGGACATGTTGTCCTCTTGTGTCTTTCGTACAATCTTTATACATCATAGCCTGGTCTACAAACAGAAAGATTAGGCTTTAATTTATTTGAATTTTGTTGTTGTTATAAGGTCATAGATACTGTAACTATAACAAACGTCAGTTTAGCAAATATATTAATATCTGTTAAATCAGAAAATTAAAGGAACAGTGAAATTTGTTGTTGAAAAAAAACTGATTAGATAAATATGTTAGCCAAAATGAAGAATTATTAATAATAAGTGTTTCAGTAACACGAGCCCAGATACTCTAATTTTCTATTGTGGATAAGGTACCAACCAGGACTCCATTGTTGTTTTAGTGTAATAGGCAGGGTGTTGTCCCTACAGTTACATTGGAATGGATGTCGCAATTCTTGTAAGGTCAGCAAGTTGAATGATAAAGAGTGAGACTACCTTTTGTACATTATGATATATTTAAGTTCATATTAATATATTATCGGATAATAAAGTACTTAACATATCCTGTATTTAAAACACTACACAGTTAGATAGGTTTTGCATTAGGATTTATATACTACAGAACCGGAATCTGTCGTCTGGAGATAAAATACATTTTAATCTTATCCGCTTTTAACCATACCTCCTTGCCATGTGTTGCAATATATAATGTATATGTATGTAGATGGTATCTCTATGATTGACATCTCAAATAAATGTTAAGATATTTTAAGAGAAAGTGAATCCCTCTGATAAAACACTATAACGGCAGAACCAAAGGTGACGCCCTTCATTTACTATTTCTGTTTCAAGAATACCAAAATAATTACCAAGATTATCAAATTAAATTATTAAACCTCCCGGATGTTGGTTCTTGTGTCATTCACGTGAATTTTAAATATAAATCCTGTTTGCTTGTGTAAGCAGATATTTTAAGCCGTTTAGCGTACATACGTTTGGTCTCTATTCAGAGGATATTTGATTTTTGATTGTAAAAATATAACTCCTTATTAAATAATATCACTCTATGTTTGTGATTTATTCATGTTTCGTTTAAAATGGCGATACCTAACTTTCAAGTTGTATCAGTGTCATTTCTTTATCTTCGTATAGTCGTAACATTGACTCTACCCATGGCGATTAAAAAATACGAACATAATCAAGTGCTTTTATTGCCAAAAAGATATTTGAGCCAAGGAAAACCTAGAAGGTTTATAATATGATAATAACACGTTCCATCGACGCTGAAATACCCTTTGCTGTACATCTTTCGGAACATCTTAGAAAACACCGATGGAATTGTTTCGTTTGGACTTTTTTCATCTGTGCATTTTCTCGGACAAAAATGTCAACCTGAGTGGATGTCACATTTGGTAGAGAAACGCACATACATCTGGAATATTATCTTTCACCTTTTCAGTGTTTCGTCCCTCTTATCAGTTTATCTTCCGTTTCCCCTTAATGCCTTGTCATTATACTTTGTTATGTGCTAATTTGATGTGATATTTTATTAGCTTTTCCTGGTTCAGACAAGTCACATCAAATGGATTAAACGTTTGTCATTTAAAACATAACTTTTTTTTCAATTTGCAAGTCGTTGATATCACAATTTAATTGGCTTCGTTACAAAGACAAAACTTTCATTTTAGCACACATGCAAGGTACAATATCTCTTCCATTCCATATCTTTTTGACTAGAATAAATGAATATGTAAAACTATACAATTATATTTAAATATATATCTCTGTAAAGCATTTGGTACCTGTCATACCAATAATCTTATTTATATTTTGTAATATTGTGATATCAGATTTTGAATTAATAAATTTCTTTCTTAATATATGTATATCTTTTTTTTTTTTTTTTTTGAGAGTAAGACATATGTTCGTTCAGTAAGTACATATCTCTACAACATGGACTCGTTATATGATGGATGAGGACGATTTCCTTTTCATGTTGAATGTATATAAAGGTATCTTTCAGAAATGTATAATGAAGGTTGGTTGGCTTAGCATTATGTGTTTTAATTATTATCTGACGAAACACTTATAAATATTAATTGTGTCTTTATTTAGCAACGTTCGTGTTTTGAATTAAATGACCGACATCATTCTTATATTGCACAACCTTAGATTTTAAGTAAAAGTGAGATATATTTCTCTTCGAAAGCAGTTTTATGCATATATATAGTTGTGGAAATGAAACTGATAAGTAGCGCTTTTAAAATAAAAGTGGCAATGTGGTATTCTGTTTCCTTCAATACATAAGACGGGTGTTTCTTGAAGTTCTGACAATTTTCCATGTCATTGATCCTCCAATCATATCTTGTTAAAATTCACACCATACATAACTATAAGGTAGCACAAGAATGTATCATCAGATGTCTGTGGATCTAAATATATTCTTTGTTGTCGTCGTACATTTGTACCTACAACATAAATGGCTTCATTTCCCACCAAGAATGGAATTTTTCAATGTAAAATGTAAATGAAATTTTTTAATGTAAAAAGTAACAGCAATTGCAAGACAAGTTATAGTAACTTTAGTTAATCACGCTTGTTGGCCTGCATGGAATCGCTAAAGAGGTGTTACTGTGGGAGGAAACCGGGGTACCTGGAGAAAACCCACGTGGTCGGGCAGGTAACATCCATACCTTTTCATGTCCGATCGGGAAAACGAACCCCGGCCACTTGAAAGGCAAATCTGTAGCCACTGTACCATCTAACCACCCGTAAGATAAATGCTGCTTACAAAATTATCTCTATTATGCTATACCAAAATATGGTAACACTGAATAACATCGATGTACTTTTGTACTATGACTAAAGTGATTTGAGGGATTTTCACTTACTTCAGGAACATCACCTTTTTGCAAGTTAAAGGTAAATCTATCCTGATCAAGACAACCCGTGCACTTGTTTTTTTCAACATCATATGCAAATATATCATGCATTGTTCATGATGGTGTTCACCGTTGCATTCAAAAGTATCTACGGTTGAAGTGTGTGCAAGTAGAAATAATAAAAATCACAAACCTCGGGACTTTTTATATACCGTATTTTACTTCAGACTTATATCTGTAGATTACTGCTTTGGTGTCAGCTTTCTACAATGTTAAAGCTAGTTTCCATACCTCTGTGTGTATCAATAAGATGGAGCTTTGTGCCATACATAAGTACACACACTCCCTCGTCAGAGAGTACAGGATGTGGTTTTCTCCCTTACTTCTGGTTGCATGTAACAACGTTTTTATCAATGTCCACACATGTTAGTGTAGCTCTATGTTATAACACAGGTATGGGGAGATGTTCCAACAAACACACATATTGCCGACAGTTTCTCACTACTCACCCCAGATATGACGGAAATACCTTTTCTTTTTTGCACCGAATGCTTTGCTTTCCTATCTCAAATCTGTCTAGCACTTTTATATGACATTTGGCACAAATGCTCATAAAACGATAGTTTCATTAGAGCTATAAAATGTAATTAACCATCCATACACAGGCAATATTCCTTCACGTGAAATTAACGTGATTTTTTTTCACATGAAATCACATGAATCTACGTGAATTTCACGTGGTTTTTTTTCACATTCACATTCAGAATTTCACTTTTTTGCCCTTTTCACGTGAAATTCACGTGAATTTCATGTTAAGTCAAGTGAAAGAATATTGCCTGTGTATATTGAATATAATTTCTGGTCGATAAATGCATTGTTTTGATACTATTTAGAAATCACTCTGTACATCCTAGACAAATTGTGCCTGAGACAGTATACTTTTAAATTTGTGTGAAAGTAATCGGCATAATGAAGTAAGAGAAAATAATTAATACCTGCGACTGAGTAAGAACGGATTAAGAATATGTGAAATCACGACACCGACATACGCCTCTGTTTTGACATCATGTGATCGTGAAAACCTATTATGTATGAGTTTAGGGGACATATACATATTAACACGCTCATTAACCTGTGGTCATGAATAACTTTTCTTTCATAATTGGTCGCTTTTTATGTTTATCCTAAGATATTCAATTACTTTTACGTCTTAAGATTTAACGTCTTTTTCTCTATTCAAATAAAATATTCAACGAAGCATTCTTCCTGTATTGAGACATGCTTGTGCATATTCATTAGCACTCTCACCTGATAATGAAGTAATGTGTTTTCTTACACACTTTAAATTGAAACAGCAGCAATTACCAAGTATATAACAATGCCTTTGAAATGACATTCTTTAGTTTTCCTCTCGATTTGAGCGTTGATTGTTATGATAACTAGGTAATTAGACATTCATTGTATCTTTAAAATGCTCCTTGTAAAATCCTCAGCTCGTTTAACCGTAACAATCCTAATTCCCGCGGTTTAGTGATTCACGTCATATCTAAACCTAGATATTTAAATGTTATTAGTGTGATGTCCACTGCGCAATAATATTTCCCGATTATATAAGGTGTTACTGTTCAAACTGTATTAAGGTATCCCTGTTTGACATTGATATGCTTACCTATCAGTTGAAGACACTTACGATAATCAAAACCATATGACACAAACCGCCAAATATTACACCAAATGCGTTTGATCAATGTTTCTTAGACAGAGCGGTAATCTCCAGGAGAATGTTTGTGTAGGGGTTACCGTTCCACTGTATGCCGAGTTAAATTCTTATATTATTATGTAGTGATATTTGTTTAAACTATTTTTCAAAACGAATTTATTAATTAACAGGGCTGATGAATCCCTTCCTCTATTTGAATGTTTGTTAAGGCACATTGGGATCTCGCCTTCTTGATTTCTACACTCTTGGATCTAACATCACCGCTCTTATTTTGCTTTTTTGTTCGTTTAGACCAAACAGACTTTTTCTGGTTTTGTCTAGTTTCAGTTGTGCCATCGAATCTTTTTCTCTGGATAGTGGATAGTGAATTTGAAAACAAGAGATCCATTTCCACTGCTATTCTTATTTTGTCTCGGTTAATTTATCAAGGTTTATTTCATCGCTTTCTCACTAACAATTCCTCGTTCCGATCTTGATCTTTATGTTAATGTCTTGTTCAGTATTTGGCTTTGTTGATGCTGTGGTGTGTTTTTGGTCTTTGTGAGTTCATACAACTAACCAATGTGTTTACTTGCATGGTAAGATACGATGTATTTTGTTGTTTTGATAGATATATGTTTTGTTGGTTAAACACTGTAAAATGTTCATTGATGCTGTGATATATTTTAGCCCAGTTTACACTGTAATATAGTATTTGATTTGTATTTTGTTCTATTTTCTTGTTTTAGTCATATTTGGTTTTAGGCGCAATATTTCATCATCTGATATTTAAACTTATCTGATGAGAACGGATTTCTAGACGAACATCGACTGTAGTAAGAGTAATTACTGCGGGGGCTCAACATTATCATAAATGTTATGACAATAGGGAGACTCTGTATATTAGTAAAAGTTATTGTCTTTCACCCTTTATATACATGTATCACAGTAAGGTATATTCATGCGTGATTACTGCAATTTCATCAATTAACTGTCCCGGTACCTATACAGACACAACAATTGTGCGAGATGAGTTCCACAAACAATGGTTCACGGAATCGGATGGACATTAGAACTTCTTCCTTCCCTCTGCTGACCTGAAATAAACCAGATAGATACGATAAGTGCGATAAGGACATAAACATTTCAAACGATAACAGTTTCCGTTGCATGAAAACATACAAAAAAAGTATTGTATATAATAGTATACTTGTTTAATATTGATATGGCCCGCGCCGACGAAGTTGAAGACCTTATCCTATTTTACTCATTTCAACTCAGTTTTCTTTTCAACTGTTCATTTCCGTCATCTTTATAAAAAAAAAAAGACCATTTACGGTGATGTACTCATCTATCACCTAAGATGTATATACTATTAGTAAGGAAATATAGATGATACACTACGTCATATGTTTAGTTCGAAAGGTTGTATAAAAATACTGATTTCGATCAATATATATTTGAAAACTATATATTTACATCCTGGTCTCTCTCACTTTGCGTTATGATCTTTTGTTATTTAGAGATCAGTGGTGTCTGTCTCTCCGTAACTTTATCGGCATTTTAAGTCAAAGAATATGTTTTTAGGCAAAGTGATTTTTGTCAGGAGGAAACGATTTGCTTCAAGTATCCTTTTGAGTCAATGTTTCAAAGCCTCTATCAAATGATCATATTGAATTGTCCAATAAACTGAAAATACGTACTGCAAGTATTTTACAAGTATGCACGCGCATAAGGTGTCTATACTAAAATGAGGATTTTGTAAAAACATTTTTACACATTCTTTTAACAATACAATTTATCAAGTTTATCAGTTTATCAAGTGACCTGGGTTTTTTCAGAGTTCAGATGGGTCATGATTTGGCCAGTGTTATGGCTATAAGTGACTGATTCTCAATTCCAAGTTATTTTCCTAAGCCCTAAGGTTAGAACACATCAACAGATACTAGCATTACGTATATCAGAGTTATCGTTCTTTTTCCCTTTTTTTT
The DNA here is from genome assembly GCF_902652985.1 of Pecten maximus. Taxonomy (NCBI): domain Eukaryota; kingdom Metazoa; phylum Mollusca; class Bivalvia; order Pectinida; family Pectinidae; genus Pecten; species Pecten maximus. The sequence goes on along the minus strand of NC_047023.1, from coordinate 28,017,384 downwards.
TCATGTTGAATTTTTCATTACATTCCAAACGTAAGATAAATATGTCAAGTCACTTAATGTAGAAAGTCAACCCTTCCATAATTAGTTCATCTTTATGTACAGATCATATTCTAATTATGTATACACCATATATATATATCGGGACTCAAATAGGACGCAGTCACGTGCAGAGTTACATGCACATTGTAAACGTTTTGCGTTTTTGTGGTAATACGATCGAAGGTTATGCCAGACATATGTGTCTGATTGGGTTTATAGTATTCCCTCATCCTTCTTCTAAACACCTGGTTACCACGTATTGGGGATATACTACTCCCAGTCTCCACCCCCTCCACTCCCCCTCCCCCAGCACACCTGTTCACTGACGTCTACAGATACTATGGTGACCTGATGTTAGATATATGATCTCAAGGGCATAAAGGTACTCCCCAAACTCTTAAGTCAGTCAGCTACCTCCACCTTTTACATAAGTCATCGACTGGAAATATGCAAGCATACTTGTTGAGGATACCAAGATACAAATTATTCTACTAAAGTTCAAACCCGAAGTCACCTTACGTAATCGATAAACTTGTGAGATCGGACACATGGTAGATAAAAAGGTCGTACGGGAGTATCAGATATAATACTAGCTATTTTTGGCATCAGCGTTAGGCAATTTACATGTGACACTTGATGGACGACTTTACAAGGTAAGCCACTTGTCATGAAATTGTGCATTCAAATAAATGCAGTAATTTCATTGGTCAAAAGCAACAAATCACCGGAATTGTATATCCGAGTTAAAGTTTTTATGTAAATAGTAGGTTACCGACCTTGACACGCCATCCCGACAGAGCAAACACTTATACACCTAAAATAATCTTGTGTAGATAGCGGTGCACAGGGAGTGCAGAGTATGCACAAAAATGTGCATCGCCTCCCGACCGCTAATAAATGGGCAATCAAGACTGTGGTATGGTGTGCCTTGAAACGTCTAGTCTGTTGCTCGTACGAGATAAATGCAAACATACAAGTAAGCCTTTTTGGCTTCAAATAAACATCACAGGCCCAGAAACGTTATCGTAACTAGACAGACTCTCCCGCCATCAGTTCATCCCAACCAGGAGGAAATGTGTACATTAAGCAGTAAGAAAGGCCACTAGGTAGTCAGTCCATGGATAGCTTTCCTACATTTAAAAAAAGGTTCAATCTGTAGAGTATATTTGCTTCGTTGTGTTTCAAAAAGGTACTAGTAATTTTATTTTGTTTTAATATCTAAATTACTTTAAAATGAGGTACATAAACTAGGATATTTGATTTGGGGTTTTTAATACCACAAGTTATAAATCAATAAACATGTGTCGGTGGGTCCATATTACATATTAAAACTCTATTGATATAATTGAAGGGACTTGTTTCAGGGAGATAAATATTGTTTTAATATTCCAGGAGAGTTTTACATACATTGAACTAATTTTTAAATCTGTTTGCTATATATTTAAACATGTATTTAAATCCTGTGTTTTAAGTATCATATATAAAATATATGAATATGTTCCCTAATGTAGACTTCTAATTACCAAGAATGTAGAATGTAAGTAATTATCAATTCAAGAAAGTATTATTTCAGATTATTTTGTTCATTATAAACTTAGAATGAAGTTATAAGTATAAACGAGCGAGAAGCATTTAGTGTAATCAGCTTGCATAGTTAAGTATCCTGCAGGCCAAGTTAGTATAAAATAATATTCAACACAATAGAAAATATTAAATATAGTTTAAATATGTTTACCTTAGTTATATTATTAAAAATTTAAAAAAAAAAAAAAATTCACTTCTATTTCAATGTCAAATGAAATTTGGAGTATAGGGAAAAGACCTAACACGTTTGAATATCAGTCTGAATATATCATTCCTATGTTAAATAAATTATATGATTTGACGAGTCTCAAAAGGACGAAGCAGCTGTATGATACAGTTATATATTGATATAGCGGCTTCTCTATAGGTTATTTAATTCACATACAAAGGTACTAATCTCTTATGAACAGCCATTTAAATGTTAATTATCTTACAAACTCCTAGAAATTGTTGAAGTTCTCAATAATAGGATGTTATGTAAAAGACCTACGAGATTCTCTTTTGACACCATTAGACTTTCAGTCATACCAAAACAAGCTAACAAAAATGCAGACATATATATCAATGAAACCATAATCCATGCTCAATCTATTAAGCGAGGGTAAAAGATAAACAAATATATAGATTTGCATGGAGACTCCTTGAATGTAAATGGAGAATAGGATCAATATTATGTATGGTTTAACTTTATTCTGGACAATTTTGACATACCTACATATAGATCTGTATGTAGATTTTTAACTGCAACATTGAATATATCTGTGAATATTTCATAGATTAAATCTGTAATTATAAACAAACTTTCTACTTAATACGTATATAAACATAAAACGATAATATGTTTTGAAGAATTAAAAAGTCTCGTGTTTCTTCTGGTGAGTTAATATTGCGTGCTTGTGTTTGTGCTAGGAAGCCAACACATTCTGTTTGGTAGGGCGTAATCATGTGATCATATATCAAATTAATACTATCCCCCGTATCGATTCTCCAAACTGCTCTCCTCTCAGGAAAACTGACGACTACCGTCCTATCATATCCGAATTGATTTTATGACAGACTATTTTCAATTAAGTCCCGTATATCAATACTGGGCCAATTTAAGTGTCATGTTTTGGCAACCATTTCTAGCAGTTATGTGAATAAGGTAAGTCCACGATAGGCAAAAAAGGTGTTCTGTTTGCTTATTATAAATATATATGACATAATATAGAATGTCTATCTCACTCCTGTTCTTTGTTTTTACAAATAAAATATGGTGAATTTTCAACGCACAATGATTTTTTTTTCTATTGTATTACCAATATTTTTTTGTATGATTTTTTCTCCCTTTTTGTTTTATTCTATGTGAAAGACGCATTTTGTCTATATTCCTGACCATGTTCCATTATCTTTTTCATACAAAACAACATAGAAGTCTCTGTATGAAATATTAGATGGTTCACGGGATATTTCTCATTATTTTAAAATATATTGAATTATAAATATTGATAACATATAAACATGTTGACAGATGTTATTAAAAATTCATCGAGGTTAATCTTTTTTTTTAATCTTAGCAAAAAGTAGCATTGGCATTGGATACTTTCTGGAGTTGTGAAAAACGAAAATATATCTGACAATGAACAGTAGATATATTGAAATTGACGGACACGTTCTTCGTTAATTAACCGTACTCGGTAATAACTTTCTTCTTAACATTATATAATATGAAAATATATCGGACATATATCAGTGAGCTAATTTAAAAGTATCAACGACATAAATTTGATATTCCTGGACCAATTTAATGTACAAATTGTAATAATTTCATTAAATATCTCTTGATTTTATCATATTCCTTTTTTACATTAACATTATTGTAGGGCAAACGTTTGCCTTGGCTCGAAAAAAATAATAAAAATCCTGGTTATAAAAGAGGCCGTCTGTCCGCGGGTCAACAGACCGCCTGGGTGCCCTTGCGACCTGAACCATTAATGGGTTCTATGCGTGACGTACAAGCATTTTCCCTCGTATTTAGCGAAACAGGATTATTACGATTGTATTTGAAGAATGTTTTCGATTGTGGAAAATGAAAATATTTGTTCGAGGTCGAAGGGTCAATAAAACTGCACAATCTTATTTCCTAAAATTTGCGCAAGCGTGAAGTATCTTTCCTGTTTGCCGAGTATGGGAACGTCAAATTTAAAAAAAATTCAAGTGAAGTAATTGTAATATATATAATTATAAACACAAGAATCAACGAATCAACACATTTAATGCACGAAACTCTTTTGATTAGGCGCATTGAATAGTAAGAATGGTTTATCATAGGTAGACAGATAACTTAAATCAAGTATATTAAGTATATTCCCCTCAAACCTATTACTAAATTTTTCGCATGTAATCGTACTAGTACATACATTTAAGATAAAATGTTTTAGTTACAAATTACCCAATATACCTGTATGATTGAATAGGCTCGATGGATATGACAGGTAAATGTTGATTGCTTACAATAAAAACAGGTGATTGTATCTTAATTAGGCTTACTTGTCATATTTCCTAGTCATAAAAACATGCCATCATGAAACTAATTGAATTTGCACAATCAATTAAATATTTATTAGATTAAAACCATAAAAAACTGTTGTTGAATTGTAGACTTTTTTACTTCTGATATCTTTATTTTTTCAGCAAAACAATAATGATAAAAATATATTTTAGAAAAGTAGATAATAATTAGCTTTGAAATAAAATAAACGAAATTAAAATGTCAATATATATTAACAAAGTGATTAATGAAATTAATAACGAACCAATAAAGAATTAGTTTATGAATAACAAACCAATTAGGAGTTACAAGTAATAAACAACGTTATTTTTTTTTTAATATCTTCTGTAGTAATAGTTGGGTTTCTCATTTGATGGAAGAGATGAAACACGATGTTATATGAATGTTTGTATATATATGCTAATAAGTACTTAATAATATAATATGTCTATTTCAAACATTTATAATATATATACAAGATATATCAAAAATAGAACTTTTATATTTCAGAGATATATTAAACAATATCAGATTTCATGGAAGTGATGAAAATAAATGTGATATGAATTTATATTTCTTTAAAAGGATTTTGCAATATTGTAATGTTTGATTTCATGATTGAGATGAAAAACAAAATGTTACATGGATTTATTTCTGTTTATAAGAATTCAAAAATTACATGTATATTTCAAACATATAATAAACAGTAAATATTTGTGTTAAACATCTATAAGTATATATGTGGACAAGACGATGATTAACACAATACACACACAGGATTAACACTGAATATGTCATGAACAGTAACAAAAAAAAGTTTACAAAAAATATTACTTCAGCAATTTCAATCTAAACAGTAACTAAGAGTTTTGTTGAGAAAATCAACTTAATGTTTTACATTATAATTATGTTCTACGTTCATTTTTAATCTTAGTAATACATTTTATTTAGAGTCACGCTCCCATCAAATGAATACAGTTAATTCTTCAGAGGAACAACCTGATGGATATACGTAACCAGGAACTTAAGAAAAAACATGGTCAAATTAATTCTGGAGCAAAATTAAAAATGTCCATACCAAAGATAAATAACAATATTGAAGCAATAGAATTCCTGATGTTAAACTATCACAAGATTACAATATGGATCAGGGAGTCAGGACCTACTTAAAAGGGCAATCCTTATCTCTCTCTGTTCTAAGTGATTATTTCCCGTGACAAAAATAAAACCCTAAAATAATTTTCTAGCCAGTCATTATTAGATAGTTATATAGAACCCTTAATGTACCATCACAACAAATATTGCTACTGAGATTTTAAAATACCAAAAAACGTAAATATATTAAGGATGGTTATAAAAGATTTAAGATCTTTGTTACGTAAATCTGGTAGTCACGTCTCAAATGCACTACAGGATGATATTATTTACAAGTGCTAACAAGCCAGAAATAAGGCCTACATCAACGTTTGAAGTTGATATGAATAGTAAGCACTGAAACATCAATTTTAATATAAATACTTATGTAGACAATAAGGGTTATGTGACCATTACGCAGTTTAAAAGGGCACTTGCCTCTATTTATCAAGTTTTGATATATTTTATATTTGCAGCTGAGCATCAGAAGATAAACAGAAGCGCTAATGTTTAACGAAGATGTTGGCGTATGTCAATCTTTTTCTATATAAATATATATGTATATATGTAATTTGTTGATTTCAATTGTTTATTGAACAGAAGTGTTCTGTGCTCCTATATATGAAAACAAATACGATATCAGCAGTATTTCCGAATAGGAACTTGATATAAAGGGTACACTACTTGTAATGATTTTGATGTTTTCTATATGAATTTGTATTTGAGAGAAAAATATTCGATGAATCAAATTGGAAAGGCTGAAGGTTCAAAATCACTACTTTTTTCCTGAGTAACCTGAGTAATATATAATTTGTTTTCATAAGTGATCTGGGATACAAGAATAAAATTCATTTTAATAATATAAAATGATCAAAAGCACAAACATCACAGGCCGATTTACGATTATGAATTTTCGCATCACAAAAATGGATAAACCTTTCCCCATCCTATCAGAATATGATTTCCATGATGACAAAGCTGCTCAAATAACGTCACCTGATTGTATAGTATAGGCTCATGACGTTAAACTTATTGTGACTCTTTACAAGTTTTCCTCTGGAAACCCTGATCTTGTCAGGTTACGTTTTCCTTGCCATCCATTGGAGACATTGGGGTTCCTTATCCATTGACAAAGTTTTAATCCTACGGTAACAATTCAATAACGTAACAAGAACGACGTAACCAGGAATGAGATAACGGAGGAAACAAAAACCAATTCCCCTTGTCATGAAGAATCAGTTTCAGACGTCACATTTTGAAGGGATTGTACAAAGATACTCAAGTAAATATAAAATATTAATTTGATAAAAGATCCAGTAAATGTGGAATGATGAAAATAAAACTGCATTTTACATCTATTTTTCCTCCGAGGATCAGTGATGGTAGGGATCAAAAGTGGAGAAATCTAGAATGCGGGGAAACCAAAATAGGTCTTAAAATGTTAAAATATTGCAGAATAGATTAGAATTCTCCGGAACGGTACTGAGGCAGACCCCCTATGTTCCTATCTTACACCTATGGAGACGATAAAATAGATTAGATTTTATTTAATATGATATTTCCCCGTGATTTTATAAGTTTTGTGTTAAGGGAAAATTGGATATCTTTCACGGTATGACAAATATCACTATCGGTGTCTGTCAAAGTCATAATTGGTTCTATCGTGAATAAGAATTTAAGTGTATATCTTTGTAATTCAGTGACGTGACTGAAATATGAGGCTAAAGATTACTGTAATAATTTCCTAGAGAAGACATTCGTTCCTGAAGTTAGTTTTAAATGTTATGAATATGCAGGTTGATGTGTCATTGTCTGTACCAAAAACATGGTTTTACATATGATATAGAGACTTGTATTTTCTGGCATTTCTCAAGCAAGTATTCACCTGTGTGTTATATGCACAATATCCGCTTATATATGTGTCTAGAGTGGACATCCTAGTATTCAAATAAGCGATGGCACTACAGGTATCAAGTTTAAATAGGCGTGGCAGTACTTATTATAAACAAATATAATCAGTTCAATGTTGTCAATATTTACAATCAAATTACGTCGCATTAGTATGTAAGGCGACATTTTTGTCAATCGTTAGCCCTACCATGCTACCTGTCACCATGCCAGCTTATCCAATACATTGCTTTGTATGGATGGTTATTTTGGATACTGTCGTATTCCCATTCAGAAGATTGGAATGAGGAACACTTTTATTTGTATTATTATCTTATTTTTGCGTGTAATTCCATCACAAATTCTAAAGCTCAATGCTAATGGTGATTTCCAAACCAGGTGAACTAATTATAAAAGATTAAAAGTTGATTGTTCAATTAGTTGAGTTCCAACGTAATCCGTTATCATTTCTTAGACAAATATGTTTCCATCATAGAGATTCCTCAATTTCAACATAACAGCTTTAAGGGCACAGATCAAACGTACATAATATTCACTGTATACTAGTAATTTCAAGGAAAGTTGGAATTCAAAAAAGTTATTTAACTACCAATTGATACATTGTATAGGAAGAAATATAGCCCAAATTAAAACAAAAATGTTTACGTAGTCTATACAAGACAAGACAATCCGTCACAATGTTTATTTAATGTATAAGTAGAAATAAGCGAAAATGTCAAAATATGCATCCGTGTCAACATATAAATGAAAACAACATAGTAAAATATGCGATATTGTCATTATCGAATACAACAGAGCCTCACCACACAGCGAAGTAATCGGAAGTGCATTAAAACCGTCATCAAAAATTCAAAAAGAATTCCGGTAATTTTATAGTATCCTGCACCACAGGTGGCTACCTGACATACCGTATTTGTAAAGAACTTGTACAATATCCTCAGGTAAAGACCTCGTAACAATGACATTAAAGTGTGCTAGATGACTATAAAAATATGTCATGACTGTTTATTTGAAGTTAAATATTTACCATGAACAATATTGTGTATTCGTTATAACGGTAGATTGTGTATTACGGGTTTATAACGGTATATTTTGTGCATAATAAATTTTCTTTTATTCTAGATTAAAAAGCAATAACAAAATAAAATGAAGAGGTATTGGCCCTCTCCTCCACAATAGACTATTATAATACTCCATTAGAAATATTCAGATATCGACTGTTACATAAAGGCGATGGCGATATCATCAGAGGGAAGGATAGTAAGGAAAGACACTCTATAGAATATATGAATAGATATGAAATAATGTCCAAAAGTTACTGAAGTAAATCAAAGAAAGAAAAAAAGACACATGCTGAATTGTTGACTAAACTGGTTCTACTGGTTCAGACCGACGAGATATATTATTATTATCAAGTCATAAACAGAATAATATCAATAGAGTTAAAATTTAGTGCGGATATGTTTAACGGCAGTTCGTGGTCCTTGTTTTGTTTTTTGTTTTGTTTTTGTTTTTATTTCAACATTAAAAAAATACACTTTTAGGTAAGAATGAAAGCTTTGATAATAAAATATACATTTTCAGATGAGAATGAGAGATTTTATCTATTATATATTTAAAATCTAAAAGGTGATTTATGTTAGACAGATGACATAATAAAGGAAAGATATGTATTCGACTCTACTTAACACTTGATGCAGATTTAAGATGTATTGTCTTTTCAGGTTCACATTGAGACAGGATATAAATAGTTTGTAGGTAGACACACTAATTAACGCTTTATTCCATAATATCTATTGCTGCGAACTTGAGTAATGAGTATATTTATACTGCAACATTACATCTATGAGATTATAAGATTATATAAACACGTAAAAAGATTCATGAGTTTAGTTTTCTGAACATGGATAATGTTATTTATATTCGTCGATATAGACAGGATTGACTTAAGACAAATTTTGAAAATGGGAATATTTTCTCTTATCCCCTGAACCGTATAAAAAGCATCGTCCAAACGAATTTCTTTAATCTCTACTTAACGGGCGCTATTGATTGTTTAACGATGAAACCTTTTTCAAACTAGACATAAGCTGTTTCGTTTTGATAGCTTTTCAATGGACTAACGACAATGAGCATAAAGCGTCTTTCAAAATTAAATATTTAAGTGATTTGTATTTAGCTTAATCGTATAAAAAAATGTTGTTTTAGCTATCAATGATAAATAATATTCCCTGAAAGAGGATGACATCTACATTTCATGCATTGACATTACGTAATGAAAGATATTATCTTGAAAGACATTATAGGCCGAGCAAGCGTATGTAGACATTTTAAGCGAATGATAAGAGAAAAGAATGTATCAATAAAAAATTACAAAAAGTCTTTACAGTAATGGTCAGAATGCTAGCATACGATGCCTTTACAGAAATGTTCAGAATGTTAGCATATGAAGTCTCAAGTTACAGAAAAGGTCAAAATGTAAGCATACGAATTCTTTACAGTAAAGGTCAGAATGTAAGCATACGAAGTATTTACAGAAAAGGTCAGAATGTAAGCATAACAAGTTTTACAGAAAAGGTCAGAATGAAAGCATAACACGTTTTACAGAAAAGGTCGGAATGAAAGCATAACACGTTTTACAGTAAAGGTCAGAATGTAAGCATACGAAATCTTTACAGTAAAGGTCAGAATGAAAGCATACGAAGTATTTACAGTAAAGGTCAAAATTTAAGCATACGAAATATTTACAGAAGGACAACAACGCAGTTAATAGATATCATTAAAAAAAAGTATAAAAATGCCGATGTAAGAAACAGCTGGGCCCATATTCAAGATAAAATTCGTATGACAAAATTCATATTCTAATGATCAATGTCTACAAATTCATCTTTTTAAACGATTTTGAGGATCCTGAATTCGAATGCCGTTTTTATTGTCTAGACACAACGTTTCGACTGTTATGTGAAATTTAAACAAAATGTATGGGGAATCAGGATTTAGCATACAGATAGTTATACGGGCCCATCCGGGTGGAATATCTTTGCCAGCACCTCATGCGGTATCTGTCACGATTTCTCGTGTCAAATCCTGTAACATACTTGTTTACATATCCTCTATACAGTCCAAATATCACATGAAGGGAGAAGGATTTCTTTAATGAAATATATGTTATGCACATTTTCAGCATGTCCATATTTCATAAGGTGTTTGGGAACCTCGTAAATCAGGAGCTAGATAGAACACGTGACTTGGTGTCCACGGGTTCTCGCGAAGGTTGTGTGCTGAATAGGACAAATAAAAAACTGACCAACTTTTCCATTCAGATAAACTTAGGTCGGAAAGCATGACGCTACTGATACTTTTGTGTAAGTCTGTACACGTACAGTGCACTAATAGTCAAATGTTTATTTACCAAGACAAGCCTATCTTATTCAGTCAAAGTCTCTGTGACATTTAGAAGGCAATGAGATTAGAGATATTTTTTTTTATTTGACTTTGAAAGTAGTGATATGAAAATCCCAACGCACGATCCTTCGTTTCTTTGCTTAAATAATCACTAGATTGCTCTTATATTTGTTGCAATTATATGTATTTATTTTAAGTCTACATATTTGTTAGTCTGTTTGATACGATTTTATGAAATACAACATAGACAAACACTAAACACAAAACAAAACAGTCACATTGAACCAAAATGAAATGGAAGTTTAAAGTTGGATGGTAAGACTGATTTTCGCTGTAATATCACTAAGGAATAGTGCCTTCTTGAATTGGGCCAGACTTAGGGTCACTTTTAAAGCCCCATTTCCATGAAATGCCACCTCTCCTAGTCCGTTATAACCTGAGCCTGCTAACTGTTTGATAGAGGCCATAGTCTAACTTACATTGACGAATGTTTAACACAGTGGCGAACAGTGAAGCAACAAAGTAAATAAAACTAAATTAATTCAAATATTATATAATTCTGCATCATGTGGTTTTATACAACTCTATAAGTGGTACTACTCTCTCTCTCTCTCTCTCTCTCTCTCTCTCTCTCTCTCTCTCTCTCTCTCTCTCTCTCTCTCTCTCTCTCTCTCCCGATGTAACAACATATAAAAATGTTTTATTGGGGGATGCATATCATGTCAGAATAATATCCAAATTAATATTAACCAACATCAAGATGTTGCACCTGCAATCAAATCTGAATACACGATGCAAAATAGAATGGCCATATTGAATGTCAAATGTCTACAGATTTGACACAAATGTATTTCATAAGTTTAGACACTATTAAAATAAACATATGCGTATTAAAATGACGTTAGAAAACGCTTCACGATTACATATTTGATTTTAATGCATGTGGGGTCATCAATCATGGCATGATTGCTAATATGGTGATGTAAGGTCACGTCTGAAGCAGAAATAAACTTTATAGGAATTAATGCAAGGTCACCTAAGTATGAAATAAAACATATTACAATGAGTGCTGACGCATGTTGACGGACGAATGGTTCAGACAGATGTAAAGGTGACTTCATGTAAAACAGAATAGAAAATCTTCCGTTTGTTAATTTCAACATATATTAAGACCAATACATGCCTTCTATGACAATGGTCATTTGAAAATCCATAAACAATAAAGATTTATTCATTCAGTTGATGAAGAAGTATCCTGTTTTACTTTACCAAAAGATCAATTAAAAACACAAATATTTTCCGGCAAATCTATTAAAAAAGATGCTGAAAAGTTTCATTTTCACATAAACACAATCGCAGGACCTAATACTGTTATCAACCTGCATTTAAAGGCATACGAATGCGCTGTATATGTGATGAAGGTTGCTATACTAAAGAAATCAGTACAAAAAGATATCAAATGGTGAATATGCACTTTACAAATAAACGCATAACATCTACATATTACACCCGGGGGATACCTGTCAGCGATAAATATAAATATAGCATACCTACCTATTTTACCAGGGGTTACCTGTCAGCTATACATATAAACATAGGATGCCTCCCTACTTTACCAGGGGTTACCTGTCAGCTATACATATAAACATAGGATACATACCTACTTCACCAGGGGTTACCAGTCAGCTATACATACAAACATAGGATACCTACCTATTTTATCAGGGGTTACCAGTCAGCTATACATATAAACATAGAATGCCTCCCTACTTTACCAGGGGTTACCAGTCAGCTATACATATAAACATAGGATACATACCTACTTTACCAGGGGTTATCAGTCAGCTATACATATAAACATAGGATACCTACCTACTTTACCAGGGGTTACCTGTCAGCTATATAAGCATAGGATACCTACCTACTTTACCAGGGGTTACCAGTCAGCTATACATATAAACATAGGATACCTACCTACTTTACCAGGGGTTACCTGTCAGCTATACATATAAACATAGGATACCTACCTACTTTACCAGGGGTTACCAGTCAGCTATACATATAAACATAGGATACCTACCTACTTTACCAGGGGTTACCTGTCAGCTATATCTATAAACATAGGATACCTACCTACTTTACCAGGGGTTACCAGTCAGCTATACATATAAACATAGGATACCTACCTACTTTACCAGGGGTTACCTGTCAGCTATACATATAAACATAGGATACCTACCTACTTTACCAGGGGTTACCAGTCAGCTATACATATAAACATAGGATACCTACCTACTTTACCAGGGGTTACCAGTCAGCTATACCTATAAACATAGGATACCTACCTACTTTACCAGGGGTTACCAGTCAGCTATACATATAAACATAGGATACCTACCTACTTTACCAGGGGTTACCAGTCAGCTATATAAGCATAGGATACCTACCTACTTTACCAGGGGTTACCAGTCAGCTATACATATAAACATAGGATACCTACCTACTTTACCAGGGGTTACCTGTCAGCTATACATAAAAACATAGGATACCTACCTACTTTACCAGGGGTTACCAGTCAGCTATACATATAAACATAGGATACCTACCTACTTTACCAGGGGTTACCAGTCAGCTATATCTATAAACATAGGATACCTACCTACTTTACCAGGGGTTACCAGTCAGCTATGCATATAAACATAGGATACCTACCTACTTTACCAGGGGTTACCAGCTATACATATAAACATAGGATACCTACCTACTTTACCAGGGGTTACCAGTCAGCTATACATATAAACATAGGATACCTACCTACTTTAGCAGGGGTTACCAGTCAGCTATACATATAAACATAGGATACCTACCTACTTTACCAGGGGTTACCAGTCAGCTATACATATAAACATAGGATACCTACCTACTTTACCAGGGGTTACCAGTCAGCTATACATATAAACATAGGATACCTACCTACTTTACCAGCGGTTACCAGTCAGCTATACATACAAACATAGGATACCTACCTACTTTACCAGGGGTTACCAGTCAGCTATACCTATAAACATAGGATACCTACCTACTTTACCAGGGGTTACCAGTCAGCTATACATACAAACATAGGATACCTACCTACTTTACCAGATTACCAGTCAGCTATATAAGCATAGGATACCTATCTACTTTACCACGGGGTTACCAGTCAGCTATACATATAAACATAGGATACCTACCTTCTTTACCAGGGGTTACCAGTCAGCTATACATATAAACATAGGATACCTACCTACTTTACCACGGGTTACCAGTCAGCTATACATATAAACATAGGATACCTACCTACTTTATCAGGGGTTACCAGTCAGCTATACATATATACATAGGATGCCTACCTACTTTACCAGGGGTTACCAGTCAGCTATACATATAAACATAGGATGCCTCCCTACTTTACCAGGGGTTACCTGCCAGCTATACATATAAACATAGGATACCTACCTACTTTACCAGGGGTTACCAGTCAGCTATACATATAAACATAGAATACCTACCTACTTTACCAGGGGTTACCAGTCAGCTATACATATAAACATAGAATACCTACCTACTTTACCAGGGGTTACCAGTTAGCTATACATATAAACATAGGATGCCTCCCTACTTTACCAGGGGTTACCTGCCAGCTATACATATAAACATAGGATACCTACCTACTTTTCCAGGGGTTACCAGTCAGCTATACATATAAACATAGGATACCTACCTACTTTACCAGGGGTTACCTGTCAGCTATACATATAAACATAGGATACATACCTACTTTACCAGGGGTTACAGTCAGCTATACATATAAACATAGGATACTACCTACTTTACCAGGGGTTACCAGTCAGCTATACATATAAACATAGGATACCTACCTACTTTTACCAGGGGTTACCATGTCAGCTATACATATAAACATAGGATACCTACCTACTTTACCAGGGTTACCAGTCAGCTATACCTATAAACATAGGATACCTACCTACTTTACCAGGGGTTACCAGTCAGCTATACATATAAACATAGGATACCTACCTACTTTACCAGGGGTTACCAGTCAGCTATACATATAAACATAGGATACCTACTACTTTACCAGGGTTACCATGTCAGCTATACTATAAACATAGGATACCTTCCTACTTTACCAGAGGTTACCAGTCAGCTATACATATAAACATAGGATACCTACCTACTTTACCAGAGGTTACCAGTCAGCTATACATATAAACATAGGATACCTACCTACTTTACCAGGGGTTACCAGTCAGCTATACATATATACATAGGATGCCTACCTACTTTACCAGGGGTTACCAGTCAGCTATACATATAAACATAGGATGCCTCCCTACTTTACCAGGGGTTACCTGCCAGCTATACATATAAACATAGGATACCTACCTACTTTACCAGGGGTTACCAGTCAGCTATACATATAAACATAGAATACCTACCTACTTTACCAGGGGTTACCAGTCAGCTATACATATAAACATAGGATACCTACCTACTTTACCAGGGGTTACCAGTCAGCTATATATATAAACATAGGATACCTACCTACTTTACCAGGGGTTACCAGTCAGCTATACATATAAATATAGGATACCTACCTACTTTACCAGAGGTTACCAGTCAGCTATACATATAAACATAGGATACCTACCTACTTTACCAGGGGTTACCAGTCAGCTATACATATAAACATAGGATACCTACCTACTTTATTAGGTGTTACCAGTCAGCTATACATATAAACATAGGATACCTACCTACTTTACCAGAAATTACCAGTCAGCTATACATATAAACATAGGATACCTACCTACTTTACCAGGGGTTACCAGTCAGCTCAGCTATACCTATAAACATAGGATACCTACCTACTTTACCAGGGGTTACCAGTCAGCTATACATATAAACATAGGATACCTACCTACTTTGCCAGGGGTTACCAGTCAGCTATACATATAAACATAGGATACCTACCTACTTTACCAGGGGTTACCAGTCAGCTATACATATAAACATAGGATACCTACCTACTTTACCAGGGGTTACCAGTCAGCTATACATATAAACATAGGATACCTACCTACTTTACCAGGGGTTACCAGTCAGCTATACATATAAACATATGATACCTACCTACTTTACCAGCGGTTACCAGTCAGCTATACATATAAACATAGGATACCTACCTACTTTACCAGGGGTTACCAGTCAGCTATACATATAAACATAGGATACCTACCTACTTTATTAGGTGTTACAAGTTTGGTATACCGTCTTCATCATATGGATAATTTTGTGGTTGGGTAGGTAGTTCGTTTAATATTTTCATGAATATACTTGAATCATGTGCATGTGTAATACGGTAATATAATGCCTTTCATGTAAATATCCAAAAACTTTATCCAGAACACGAACTGATATGATCAACGAAATACACACTCCTATTTATATCTGAATCTTAATACCATGATGCACATGTTTATTTTTATGCACAACAGACCAATAACTCAAAAAGATATAACACGATAATCAGGAACCATATATCAATCGAGAAAAAAGATAGATACAAGCTCGATTCTAACTAGGTACCTCCTATGCAGTATAGAATATTTATCTATGCTTGTTATGTTACATAGACGTACATGTCAGAGCTGGGCTGCCAATGCTTTATCATAGAAAGCTTCTTTGATATATCTAAGTTATCAGTATGATTATCGGCACCACTGACAGTCGATATGATAATGAGATGAATTTAATAGCCGATAGATTATCGATATCTAAATTGTCCTTTATCATTGACTTTGAGGTACTCCAGTTTTCACCTCGTGTCTTGTATGATGGTATATTAATTGCTTATCACAGGGTTTCTATGTTATATTTTATCCTAAATTAGACTGGGTTTTTTAATGATAGAAACTATAAACAGTAAGTTATTCTTAACACACAAACAAAATAGCATTAAACCCTTTTTTATTTATCAAACACCTGCTTTATTATCAACTACGATCTATAAATAAAGGTCATTCGTAATCAGACTTGATACTGAAAGCAGATGGTTTCAAAACATTATCGACCATTGTATAATATCTTTTGTTTATAAAATACAATTATCAAAAGTAAACATTGACACGCAAATAATTACCAATGATATTACCATCTAACTGACTGATAATACAGTCTATAATTGTAGACGAACACCATATGATATTCCAATGTCTTCGTATATTTCAAGGACTTTAGTGCAGATTTGTATAATCACGTGATTGAGTTGTACGTAAATATAGGGACATCTTTCTACCCTAATAATTTATTCAGTCCATAAGAAAACCCAAATAAATCTTGTTAAAAGCTAGGTCAATTAAGGCTAGACCTTAGATGTTTCTGATATCATATTCAAAAGTCAAGGATTTAAAACAGGAGTTAAATGCTTAATCATTCCGGATATTTCTCCCCAAAATATGAAATTCTAAATATATTTTGAATCATATTACTCCTTGATTTGACTGACAGTGCCTAATTGGTAAACAAAGCATTAGTAAATAGAGAAATGATAGCTAGCACAACAGTGTAAACAATGATTTGGTGTGTAACGTAATATACGAGTTTCCTCCCCTACATCCTTTTTTGTCCTAGAACATGATACAAAGAAAGATGTCTTATTTAAACTTTCGTCATATCATTTTACAGTATATACGAATTATCCTGGCCATTGTGTACATACTGATTGAGTTTTGTAGAACTAGTAGGTTTGTTATTAGTTCACTTTCCATTTGTAACACACGAGGATTAGAACAAAGGACTTCTGTAACGTTCAACAGGAATACACAATGATGAAACCAAAATAATGGTATTCCGTCAGATACGTAGGAATTAGAGCAGTATGTATTTATTACACTGGACTGGAGGGGCTAATGCGTGAGGGTTATTAATTTACAGAGTTGTAAACAGTCTGCGTTCACTGAAGTGGATCTGTATATGTCTGGGCTAGGGGTTAATCGTGTGTGAACAGCCGAGGTACTTTACCGGATGAAAAGTTTAAACTTTGTTAGCGATATACATTAAAGTGAAGTCATCTGTACAATGATATTGTGGCGATGAGGTCATAACTGTTACAATACATGGGAAAATTTAACAGATCGTAGACACAGATAGGAGTAAACTACTGGCCGACTGTGTGCAAGGTGTCATAAAGGTGACGTTAAGGTCTATACAGGTTGGCGGGCCTATATCAGAGTTTGTACACGACTGTGGTGAAATACGAGTAATTTTTCTAAACCACGGTCATGACTGTCTATTAGGCGCACATAGGCAGGTAAAATACCGTCAGAACAGATGAGTGTTAACTTATGAAAAAAGCTTTTATTCTCCGCGCTGCACGCTCGAGAGGTTTGCAATCCGAGCCGTCTGTTGACCTCAGGCAACACGATAATGTGCTCCTAAAATTATGTCAGCTCCGAGGTCGTTGTGTAATCAGCCCGCCTCTACATGGTGCACAAAAGGTCATCCCAGGTCACCCCTCGTATTCACAAAAGGGCGGTTTAATATTTAATTTGACTCTGATCCTACTTTTAAGTTTAAAATGTGATAAGGAATTGAATGATTACGTAATACAGGAGAGTAGAACCTTTACCACACGTAGTTGTATACCCCCGGACCTATCGTACGATCTTTGCTGCACACATATGCACATATCTATGCAGATAAAAAGTTCTCGGGGGCCATTCCACGGGGTCGTCTAGATATACCGCTCAAGTGCCCATCAAATTATCTTCTCAACTCCCGGGTTATAAGCACTTATATCTCAACAGAAGTCTTTTTTATGAACAAAATGCTGCAGTCTTAGTATCCAGGTCACTTAAATCAAAACAACGCTCAGAATCAAATAAGACAAGGCTTTTGATCGAGAGTATTAGAAATGGTGTAGAAAATATCTGTGACTGCCTGATAAGCTTATATTTCAGGTCTGAACCACAGAGGAAACGTAGAATTACGAGCAGTCTAGTGTTGATATCACAGACAGTGTATGTAACCGAGAGAAACTTCGATTAGCGTACAAAGTGGATTTATTACTGTATAGATTACACGTGTAAACGGATTGGTCATATACCCGATAATGTTCAACTCCACAAGAACATCCACTCGTATTTACAATACCGCGCATGCTAATGGGTTGTCACGCCCGTTTTACTGCGGACTATTTCTTTACGCGGAAGGATGACATTGCTGCCTGTTTGCTTCTCCATGTCAGAGTATTGCCCCACCTCTAAACCTATGAAACCGACATGTCAGTGATCGGGCCACATGTCAAGGATTTGTCTTCCGCCTTTGAGTAAGTAAGCAGGAAACGTACACACACGAATAAAGTGGCGGTGTTCACACACTGAGAAATTGTTGTTTTATATAGAAAGCTGCGATAATTCTGTATTTGTTCTTTATACTGTATCGTATACACTGTTGTGCTGCTTTTATTAGTACATGATAAAGTGAGCAGTTTTATACATTTGTCATAAGAAATTAATCTAGTGTTTTTATTCCTTAAATGTTAAATCATATGTATCTGATTATTATTTTTGTGTCACGAAAACCTGATATTCAACAATAAAATGAAGAGTATAAGTTCATCATATATACATATCTCATTATATATAAATTTCTTCTGAGAGAGTGCTGGATAAAAGAGCTTTAGTTGTTTTTAATTTAAATCAGCACACATTTACTCATTCATGTCTATCAATAGACACAAATACTTTCCTCAAATCAGAACCAATTTAATCTAAATAATATTCATCGTAATGAACTTATTGGGTTATTTTTCAAACAAATTTAAATACCTTCTGTTTAAATATTTTCTTTCAGATTAACCGAACGTTATAAAAATCAAGAGTTAAGTTAATATAAAGTCATATTTATACAATTCAACTGATTCACAAACAATGAATTCCAATCAAATGGAAGTCGAAATTAGCCTCCTTGTAATACATTTTCAGGATTATGCTCCTTTCCCTCTATTAAATGTATACATTTAGTTTGTATTCCCAGCTGTTAACTTTATAGGCCCTTGCTATGCATTAACTCTACAGTATTTTCTTACATTTCGGAAGAATAATAATATCCATAGATTCACAACAATAGCATTTAGTAAAACTAGAACACAAAAACGATGAAATAATTTTTCAACGTTCCAAGAAAAAATATCAGAAACAGCAGAATATATCTTACGAATCTTCAGATAGGTACAGAAGTATATATCAGTTTGGATATATTATTTTGTTGTTATTTCACTATAAAAGACACAATTTTCATGAAAACAAACCCGGAATAATTCCTTTAACCGTCAGCAATATCACTTGTTGTATTATACCAAATTATGTATTTCAATATACTTATATTATTATACATATGACAATCTACTTCTTATTTAATTTGGAATATACCCATAGTGTAATAACTTTTCGTATCGTGAAATGGTAATAATGGTTGCGAACCAGATATGACGTTAGAATAACACATATAATACAACAAATATATTAGTATACCACTTTAAACGTTTTATTGTTTTAATAACATATTTCACATTTTAAAAATATGTTAGCACCATAACAATAGAAAGATAAAAATAACACAAAATGATATCCTGATCCCAGGTCTACATGGTAAAGCAGGGACTACCACAAACATGTGTCTTACATATGAATACCATGATTATATCTTTATTGACAGTCTCCTGTCGTACTTCCAATTTTCAAATGAGTATCAGAGTGTGTTACAATGCTAACATGGACTGTGCCATGTCGAGATAATTCTTTCTAAAGATATAGCAATATTTAAATAGTTACACAGATTAAATAAATTGCTGTGCATGTCCCCGGTGAGTCTCGGGCACGGATACAGCTAATAAAGTCACCGTTAAGAGTTTAAATGGACAAGGACAACTCAAATATTTATTCACGTGCAGGTTATTGTGCATATATGTAATCACTGTTTGCCGGTGGGATACGGCCCCATTTAAGATGGAATGTCAATCACAATTGTATCACTACCCGACCCACGTCTTCCTACAATTACCGCAGATTACAATTATACATTTAAATGAATAAAACCATATTATAATCACCTTATCAGTTTGTATTAGCTTGACATGTCATAGTCAACGATCAAAGTTAAACTGCAACATTATTAATGTTTATAAAAACACGGCTGTTGTATCAATATGTAGTTGCTCCACGCATTTATACCATTGAAATGTGATGGGATCTTGATGACATATTTACATGCATTGTTTGTGATAATACGTTTGATATGTTCAACCTCCCTTAAAGTTCCATTACGTGAGGAAATAAGTTAGAATAGAACAAACCATTAAATAACTACTAAAGGGCGTCAGTGTAAATGATTTTGTATTTACAGGTTTAACATTAAATATCTTTTCTTCGTCAAATACAAATGACAGTTTTTACCTCTTCAATTCAATAAAACCTATAAAAGGTTTTGTATGACTTGAGAAAACCTAAAGAACAAGGGATATTAAAGGATACATCCTATTGTTTGTTTTCTATGATACATATGTCATATGTGCTTATTATATTATTCCTATCGTATATAATTCCATATCATCGTTACCGTGACGTCATCATTGTTTTGTGAATATTCTTATTTACAATTTAGTCTCGTTCCTGTCAGAGTCATAAATAGATAATATTTAAATGGCTTTATTAAACAATTTAACACTTTTTCTACCATGAATTATCCATTCAGCCAATTGATCAGTGTGTTTTTATACCAGAAGCTATTACCTGATATTAAGCGGACCTATTACCTGATATTAAGCGGACCCGAGTTGTTTGCCTTTTTATTGGGGTCAACTTTCTTTTGTGACCTAATTATAGATGAATGCTAGATTATCGGTGTTAATTGGTGGTAATCAGACAACCATACGATAACAATCGAGGCATGAGAAAGGAGAGAGCCCTTTGGATTTAGATATTGTAAAACCCATCGTCAAATAAACGAGTTAAAAAGACATGGATCATAAATCACGTCTTTATACAATGGTTATCTTTAAAACCTGTATAGAAGATCACGGTATTCATTGAGGATGGGATTCGCTATAGGAAATCTATATATCTCTAGTTGTTGGCCTTGTTTAAAAACAATATCGCTTAACTTGAACGAGTTTTCATAGAGCTATTCGTGTTTGACGATCTATCTTTTGGCCACGTTTGTTCTGATGTACAGATAACTACGCTTTGTGGAACCGCGTTTGAATGTACCAATGAACAAATGTGAACGCAAAAAGACACCCTTGTCTGCCTTCTTTTGAGATCTCCGACTTCTTATGCTATGTCTGCAGGTCAAAAGAAGTCTATTTATAGATCTGCGAAAGGTAACGAGATCATCCCGATTATGGACTTTTGAACAGACCAGAGGTCAACCTATCTTTGTTGAAGCTGTACAACAGTTAATTTGCTTGAGTAAGGTGAGAGGAAAAAGCATGTTATCCAATCAAAGTCTCTTGTGATCTTATCGGAGCTCAGACACAACATGTAAAGAAAGTCAAGGAGGAACTTTTGTTATAAGGGTGATTTATGACTTAGCAAGACCTCAAATTGAACTAAAGTTTAAACCAGATTACAGAACTATTTCATGTCCATGGTGTAATTTAAGTTACACCAATTATGTAATAGTGAGATCTCTACAGAATTATATCTTCTTTTGACAAATTCTAAGGCGAGCCACAGCCAAACCACGTAATAATATCCCCTTGTTATGATATATGCATGTACAAAAGTGCATTTCACATGGCCACATATCGTCAGGGGAGTGTAGTAGGGGATATATATTATATGACTCAAGTATATCATATAAATGAAATAAAGAAAAGATAAGTAGTTGACCGATTAAAACAATTTACACAGCTGACTTTTTAAAGTACATTAAATTAATATAAATCCAAAATGAAATACAAGTACATGTTTGCGCATTTTAAATGATTTTAAAGTCGAAAAATACCGTAGATCTGATCTAAGCATTAGTACCTTTCACAACAAGAAAATTGCATATTCCTCAACGTAACGAATATCAACTTTGTCGAGCTAACAAACTAATTCCCCTATTCCGGGAAAATAATTCTTGAATAATCCTATTCATCTCTATCATATTCTGTTTTAAACAGATAGTGCAAGAAATGAAATGAAGTGCGGGTTTGCTCACGTAAGAAAACAAAGTGGCACATTTTAAATAATATCAAATTGTATATATAATTATATTACAGCGTTAAATCTAGGTTAATTTCATTAAACATAGTCTTATCTTTTAAGACATAAGATAATCAAGTTAGCTATATAGTACACGATATCACATAGGCGGGATTAGGTATGATATCGCGCTGAAAGCGGATGTGCTCCAGACAGCACTGGAATTTGTGTTCCTTGAAACAGGTAAGTCCTGGCAAAGTTTTGGTGATAACCCTTTTGGAATGAGGACGTTTACAACTGGCGATTATCTCATGTTATGTAAACGATTTACATGCAAAAATTGAGAACAAGACAACTCCCCACAATCCATTTATAGCAGAACCAAGACAGAAAACAGAAAATGGTTCCTTCGCTAAAATGATATTTTCTTCAAATCTTATTCGTACCTACTTTTGATTCAAAGTTGTCACTGATTTTCAGTTTTGTGTGTGTGTGTGTGTTTTGTTTTTTTTTTCTTTTTTTTTTCATTTGACGGCACCAATACTAAACCACTTTCTTAAATATATTAACTTTTACATAGGTATCGTTAACTTATTAATAGGTTTTTCCCGACTCATGTGAACTTGTCACTACCCCGATATAAATCTATATTAATATCTATTTATATGGTAGTAGATTTATACGATGTAAAATGAACAATATACAACAAAAGTTGCTTTAAAACAAAAAACAAAAATCAAGTGTAGTACTTTAATACTATAGTTTTACAAAATACATTCCATTGGCTGAGTGTGTAATTTCTCTCGTTAGTGATTCTCTCGTGGAGTTATCAGACGCTATGTTAATAAATCGTGTTTAGGGCATCTACTAGATATGCCAAATCTGTATTTATACGTGACGTACGAATTTAATATTTATTTATTTCCGAATGGTTTTGTATTCCTTTTTTTGATCAATAAATCACTTTATGTTTTAATCTACTAGTAAAATAAATGGGAAAACTAGCTAATACATTTGAGTAAGTATTTTATATATGAAGTTTATTGCCAGAGCACTTTGTGTACAACGGTATTGCGAGTATCGTATTTTCACTGAACAGTTTACTATTATGTTTAATGTGATCATATCGCCTTAATGAGTATCAAATTAATTCCTCAAATTAATACGTTTTCTCCCTTTTTTAATGTAATACTTCTTTCAAAAGATGGATACATACAGGAGAAGAAGTTATATACATTAAAACAGTTTGTTTCATTTTTTTGAAGTTTTAAATATATTGATAATTGAAGGAGGATTAAATAAAATTATTAATACAATGCTATTGTTTATATATTCTTATAAGCAACACAATGACGGATAAATCTCTTTTGCAAGTATTGGGATTATAGATGTCATCACATCCGATTGGGTCATTTACATTTAATTACAGTTAAATGAGTAAACTAACAAGTTTGAAAACAATAGACAAATCTATATCAAATTATATTGATAATAAGAAAATAGTTATAAAGTTAAGAATAACAGAAGGAAATAATCGATAAGTAATTTTATCAGTATGCTATGACTTAGTAGTATAGATAATCACCCCATACCGTATAACATTGTTTAGATTGTTATATATGCGATGTGTTTAAAAATAGTGTGCGACTTCTGTATAAACAGCCTTTTAATATCTTTTTTCCAGAAAGGTGAAACAGCTGTATAATGTAGTTTTAATATTAATTATTACTTACACATTATCTGTTTATCACTAAATTCATATTTAAATATTTACTTTACCTATATAGCTTTTGTTAATTCCTTCAAAACAATTAATGATTAACCCAAATGAATAGTGTGTCCTATACTCATACAAAAACAGAGGTCTTTTTAAGCACCGTGTTAATTACTATATTATATATCATTGAAGAGGGAAATTAATTGCTTGATCGTTATATACGAAATGTCGATATAAAATACCTGACAATCAATTTGATATTCTACAAAAGTCTTAAATGATGATAAACCGATATAAGAGATGATAGACTCATTTATAAATAATATTATGACATACAATATATAATATAGATATTCATAGGCCTATCTATAACCTTCACATATTTTACTATTTAGATCCAAACATCAAACACTAATAAATGGTTATTATCTTTTGTAATTCTCGTTTTATATGATATTTAAACTTTCCGGAGAATTCACATATTTTTAGATTTCATTTTCCCGCTATTACGTATGTTAATAAGTGAATTAAAACAAACATAAAAGGTGACATCATACATTTTTCTGCATATATACATTCTGACAGCCTGAAAATGCATACAGTTTTGTAAACCAATACTCTTTTATAAATTTCAAATTGCTGTTACTACATTTTCTGACAGCGAATTTATTACAAAATCTGCGCACCCACAAATGGAAATCGCTTAAATGCTGATGTAATTGAGATCGGACTAGCGTTTCTAAATGTCATTGTTGAATCATACATAGTTTACATCTACTCTCTAATAATGAGGATGAGTAACAGACTTGTCTAGTTACATAAAGATATCCCATTCAGGTGTCGCATTGTTCCAATAAATTAGATTATCTAGATGTTACCACTATAGTCGTGGACATATAGATCGTACAATGTACATTACTGTTCCTAATAAGACCATTTACAGTGTTAAATAAATTAAATCAAAATATTTAGGTATGTTATGGATGGCCTTTCTCAAATAGCCATTACAGTCTTAAATTTTCCTACCTTACACGAATTTCCGGTGAAGATTTCCACTATACGACATTTGTTTCTGTAGATATTGCAGGTCTAATCGTTTAATGCATGTATCGATTATTGTTGTTTTCCTCTATGCATGCATATAATGCTTTACAGTCCGTTTACCTATATATTTAGATTAAATACAGATGTTATGATAAACTTTGATAATGTTTTCTAAATCAATATTGATAAAATCCTCATTATGCAATCTTATAATTGAACACAAACATACCCATGGGTGAAATCCTATATTCTAGCAGCTTATTATCAGTGTTTATAGACACATTTAGATGCACTATGGATATGGTATTAGAAAGTATGCCCTTTAAAACCACATAAAATTTATACCCAGATATTACGATGAACTGCTGCTATGACCTGCCTTTATCATCCCCTAGCTTTGTTGCCGTATGAATATTGATGTGTTGATTCCCCCTTAGGGGACCCCTAATGAAGGACATCTCGGACACAGCGAAAGTCGCCAATGAGTTGTTCAATGAGGAAATTCTACCTAATCTCATAGATATGCAATAACACTCATTCCAACAAAACGCAATTACACCAGGCCAAATATCTTTTAAATTCATGATGAGTAGAACCTCACCGCAGGATATGTTTTATTGGAAGCATTAGCCAGGCGATATTTCTAGGATTGATGATACAGAGCTGCTCGGCAGACTTTGTAATTGAACGTGAAAATAGATTTCTGATCGGACCAGTGATAAGTAAATAAAACGGACAGTCTGATTGTCCTTAATCAACCTGGGCAAAAAAAGAAATTGAAAATGATTGGAAATATTTGGCAATAATGGATCCTCCAAAACCCTTTTTTGTGTCTGTGTTAAGGACTAGACGATTGGATTACTGTCCGATAGTTATTGGCCAATGGCCTGAAGTGTTATTCCGGTCAGATGTCACGTGTCTCATTTCGGACAATGGCCGTCTGTATGCCACTTGAACTGTCACCATGTGACCACCAATGCCATCTAATTGAACATATAGTCAGTACATACAGATATCCAGTTTCTGTTTTTATATAATTTCGAGAAAAGAAGACGCCTAATCTTTTCTGCTACCTGGAATTTCTATGGACTGGCTGTGTATCCTTCTATCGATCACGCCGATATGGTTAGACATGAAACGATAACATTTATCAATATCACTAACTAATAGCAAACCCCTACCACTTATCTGCAGGACGTCATCTAGCATTCCTTCACTGATTGGTCCTCTAATAAATACGATTAGAAATTCTGATCTTGGTTTTATGTAAAACACGTTTTATCACGATAGCTTATGCTGAACCTGCAAATAATTTTAGCAGATAAAATTACGGAGAAAAGACCAATTATTACCGATATTCAATATATCAGTAGGAGTTCGAGATGAGTGTATAATTTATCCAGATTTCTTAGGTAAAATATTTGAATCAATTCGATATGGCTTAGACATTAAACCTGGTATCTGTTAGATTCCCTATAGCGTTTAGGTTTGCAATGAAAGTAGCTAAATATATAGTTATGGTTATAATTATAGTGATATATATATATATGGTTATAGTTAGGGTCTAGTAATTCAATAAATCTTTTATCTATATACACTGTAGTTATAGTGATACATTTAGATATTGTTAAATATATATATGGTTATAGTTAGGGTCTAGTAAATTAATAGATCTTTTCTCTTTATAGTTATATTCATACATTTAGACATAGTTATATATATATACATGTAGTATATGATTATAGTTCAGGTCTAGTAATTCAATAAATCTTTTATCTATATACACTGTAGTTATAGTGATACATTTAGACATTGTTAAATATATATATGGTTATAGTTAGGGTCTAGTAAATTAATAGATCTTTTCTCCATATAGTTATAATTAAACATTTAGATATTGTTATGTATATATATATGGTTATAGTTCAGGTCTAGTAATTCAATAAATCTTTTTTCTACATAGTTATACATTTAGATATTGTTATATATATATGGTTATAGTTAGGGTCTAGTAAATTAATAAATCTTTTCTCTTTATAGTTATATTCATACATTTAGACATAGTTATATATATATAGTATATGGTTATAGTTCAGGTCTAGTAATTCAATAAATCTTTTTTCTACATAGTTATACATTTAGATATTGTTATATATATATGGTTATAGTTAGGGTCTAGTAAATCAATAATGTTTTTTTTTATATAGTTATAGTTATACATTAAGATATTGTTTTATATATATATGGTTAAAGTTAGGGTCTAGTAATTCAATAAATCTTTTTTCTACATAGTTATACATTTAGATATTGTTATATATATGGTTATAGTTAGGGTCCAGTGAATCAATACATCTTTTCTCTCTATAGTTATAGTTTTACATTTAGATAAAGGTATATATAGAGTATATGGTTATAGTTAGGGTCTAGTAAATCAATATGTTTTTCTTTATATAGTTATAATTGAACATTTAGATATTGTTATATATATATATATATATATATATATATATGGTTATAGTTCAGGTCTAGTAATTCAATAAATCTTTTTTCTACATAGTTATACATTTAGATAAAGGTATATATAGAGTATATGGTTATAGTTAGGGTCTAGTAAATCAATAACTTTTTTCTTTATATAGTTATAGTTATACGTTCAGATCTTGTTATATATAAATGGTTATAGTTAGGGTCCACTAAATAAATAAATGTTTTCTCTATATAGTTATAGTTATAAATTTAGATATAGTCATATGTATAGTATATGGTTATAGTTAGGGTCTAGTAAATCAATAAATCTGTTCTCTATATAGAGTTATAGTGATATATATATTTAGATATATAAAGTAACATTGTATATATAGTTATATATAGGGGAAAATAACAAAGCTCAACGACGAACTTACAAGCAGCTTTTATCCTTTGCAAACTCTTCATCAACACATAACGACACAAATTATCAAATATGTATTTATATATATAAACATAACATAGTAACACAATTGACGAAGGCAGACAACTTTATGACTCGTGCCCTGACCGGGCCTCGAACTCATGTATATATCGTATTCATTTTAAAATGTAAACGGAAATAACGCATTTTCTGTCCATAATTTCCATCATATCAGTTCTATTATCAATAATGAAGCAATCAAACAATTATCTCTATCAAATAAATTCACAAAATCATTTACAAAATATCATATCAAAATACTTAATCAAGGTGTAAAACTGCCTTCCTCAGTTCAAAACACTTTTAATGGAAAGGCTTTCGTATCGCAAAAGCTGCAATTCTTTGGGGATTACAATATTAACATGCATTGCTATGGCCTTTATGTTTACATTTGTATACTATCAGAATAAAAATACAAAATATAAATATTTTATGGTAAGCATAAAAGAACGCAATATACCACTAAATCAACATACAGGGACAAAATATACAACTACATAAACATCAACACACAACGACAAAATATACAACTACATAAACATCAACACACAACGACAAAATATACAACTACATAAACATCAACATACAACGACAAAATATACAACTACATAAACATCAACATACAACGACAAAATATACAACTACATCAACACACAACGACAAAATATACAAGTACATAAACATCAACATACAACGACAAAATATACAACTACATAAACATCAACATACAACGACAAAATATATACAACTACATCAACACACAACGACAAAATATACAACTACATAAACATCAGCACACAACGACAAAATATACAACTACATCAACACACAACGACAAAATATACAACTACATAAACATCAACACACAACGACAAAATATACAACTACATCAACATACAACGACAAAATATACAACTACATCAACACACAACGACAAAATATACAACTACATAAACATCAACACACAACGACAAAATATACAACTACATAAACATCAACACACAACGACAAAATATACAACTACATAAACATCAACATACAACGACAAAATATACAACTACATCTACACACAACGACATTGGCATTCCATAACGGTGGAATATAACATTGTCAAAGCACAAGGACAATATAGAACATATTGTCAGTACCGAAGGACAAACTATTCAATATTGGCAACACACAAGAACAAAATGTACCACAGCATCAACATACGGGGACGGACTATTCTAGAGACAAAGATAAAATCATCATACGGCATAAATATACAGCGATAAAGTTATCAGTGGTAGTACACAACGACAAAGTAACTAGTGGTAGAACACAACGACAAAGTAATTAGTGGTAAAACACAACGACAAAGTGACTAGTGGTAAAACACAACGACAAAGTAACTAGTGGTAAAACACAACGACAAAGTAACTAGTGGTAAAACACAACGACAAAGTGACTAGTGGCAAAACACAACGATGAAGTAATTAGTGGTAAAACATAAGGACAAACTAATTAGGGGTAAAACAAAACGACAAAGTAACTAGTGGTAAAACATAAGGACAAACTAATTAGGGGTAAAACAAAACGACAAAGTAATTAGTGGTAAAACACAACGACAAAGTAATTAGTGGTAAAACACAACGACAAACTAATTAGGGGTAAAACAAAACGACAACGTAATTAGTGGTAAAACACAAGGACAAAGTAATTAGTGGTAAAACACAACGACAAAGTAACTAGTGGTTAAACACAACGACACAGTTATTAGTGGTAAAACACAACGACAAAGTAACTAGTGGCAAAACACAACGACAAAGTAACTAGTGGCAAAACACAACGATAAAGTAATTAGTGGTAAAACACAAGGACAAACTAATTAGGGGTAAAACACAACGACAAAGTAATTAGTGGTAAAACACAACTACAAAGTAATTCGTGGCAAAACACAACGACAAAGTAAATAGTGGCAAAACACAACGACAAAGTAACTAGTGGCAAAACACAACGATAAAGTAATTAGTGGTAAAATACAAGGACAAACTAATTAGGGGTAAAACAAAACGACAAAGTAACTAGTGGTAAAACACAACGACAAACTAATTAGTGACAAAACACAACGACAAACT
The DNA here is from genome assembly GCF_902652985.1 of Pecten maximus. Classification (NCBI taxonomy): domain Eukaryota; kingdom Metazoa; phylum Mollusca; class Bivalvia; order Pectinida; family Pectinidae; genus Pecten; species Pecten maximus. The sequence goes on along the minus strand of NC_047023.1, from coordinate 27,986,699 downwards.
AATTAGGGGTAAAACACAACGACAAAGTAATTAGTGGCAAAACACAGCGACAAAGTAACTAGTGGTAAAACAAAACGACAAAGTTATCAGTGGTAAAACACAACGACAAAGTTATCTGTGGTAAAACACAACGACAAAGGTATCAGTGGTAAAACACAACGACAAAGTTATCTGTGGTAAAACACAACGACAAAGTTATCAGTGGTAAAACACATCGACAAATGTATCAGTGGTAAAACACAACGACAAAGTTATCTGTGGTAAAACACAACGACAAAGTTATTAGTGGTAAAACACACCGACAAAGGTATCTGTGGTAAAACACAACGACAAAGGTATCTGTGGTAAAACACAACGACAAAGGTATCAGTGGTAAAACACAACCGACAAAGGTATCAGTGGTAAAACACACCGACAAAGGTATCAGTGGTAAAACACAACGACAAAGGTATCTGTGGTAAAACACAACGACAAAGGTATCAGTGGTAAAACACACCGACAAAGGTATCAGTGGTAAAACACATCGACAAAGGTATCAGTGGTAAAACACAACGACAAAGGTATCAGTGGTAAAACACAACGACAAAGGTATCAGTGGTAAAACACATCGACAAAGGTATCAGTGGTAAAACACAATCGACAAAGGTATCAGTGGTAAAACACATCGACAAAGGTATCAGGGGTAAAACACAACGACAAAGTTATCTGTGGTAAAACACAACGACAAAATTGTATGTGGTCAACAAACGCAATAAACCATACAAGACCAACAAAATAATATAAAAGGAATCAAGCCTACATAGAGTTGACAAACATAGACACAAACGTTATCATTGTGTCAACGTATAAGGACAAAACCTACAAAGAGTTGACAAACAAAGACAAAAACGTTATCATTGTGTCAACGTATTAGGACAAAACCTACACCTCAGTTTACAATACACAACCGCAAAACTATATCAAAATAAGGCAAAACCTTCTCCACGGCATCAACACACAACGGCAAAAAGCTATACCACAATGCAAACACTTAATCGATTCGGGAAGAAAACTGAGATAATACAAAACCAGACTGCGAAACCAATCCGGAATCAAAACAATGTGCTTTAACTATTGTTTTATTGTAGTAATTTATAAATTCTATTAAAAACAAAGAAGTAACTATACAGTGCTGAACATGTAATGTTATTAACATCTACATTATACTTATCAGACTTAGCATAAGTTGAGGGGACTATTGTTTTTAATATCATTATATATTTAGCGGGTTTTCATTTCATCTTAAGTAGATAATTGTAACTTTCGTTTTTTCTTTTTTCTTTTTTTAAGGAGTGGGTTAATAAAAAAAATTGACGTTGTTTTTGGCAATTCTGGTTATTCATTTTTATCACATAATCGGCCTGTAATATCACTAGTGTACTATACCTTAGAGCGTTTTGCGATGACTGCGTCAGTCAAAATCGATTATGACGTCGCAATAAGTACGATGAGTTTACGTCATGAATTGAATTAGCGCAACAAAATCTCCGTTTGACTTAAAAACAGTTTAAAATGTTATGTTTCTGAGTGAGCTGATAAAAAAAGTATCTTTCATATCTTTTTGTTTCATATGCTATTTGTTGAAACTCGCTTCGAAGTTTTAATTTCTGCTTGCCAAGATGCTTAAAAGTTTGCTTGCCCATGCTCACAAGAATACAAACTTCTAAGACTAGTTTCATAATATCCTTTATGTTAACAGCTTTAAATGTCTTAAGATTACTTTATCAAGCTTCATAATTAATTACGCCTTCTTTCATCATATTCATCAATACTTTGCATTGAAGGATACAGTATGGAGTGGTAACTAACCTAATGTATTTATCTAAGTTGATTTGTTCAGTTGTCACTACCCTAGGATTTGTATTTGACCTAGACTTATGTTATCGTCGATGAAACAGAAGACGCCTACTTGTCTGGAACGCGTGGTCTTATTCTATTTGTACTTTTTCAACGGTCTCCATGGGAATCTTTATTGTTGTTCATAGTTTGCCCTGATTTCATCGATATTCAGTTGGAATAATGGTTTCATGACGGTATTCTTTGTTGTTTTTGCATCACCTTGTTATCTTGACAGAAAGGCGATACAGCATCATTCCTTTGATAAAGATCATTTTTTGTTTTGGGAATGATGATGATTTACTGATGTAGAACAATTGATAACAATGGGAAATTTGCTCCAAAGTTTATTTTTGATTTGTTTATCATATCGATATTCTTTGTTGATTTTAAAAGACGAGTATTCATATGACCAGCAGACTTGGTTTCGAATTCGGTGTAATTCAAACCTAGCATTTTCAGCAATGATAATTTCATCCTTTAGCATAAAAACATGCAGTGGTTATATTGACGGCTTTCTGTCTATCTTTTATCTTGTAAGAAGGTAGAGAAACGGGTATGTTATTTAATATATCGCTGTAAGTAAATAATTGCAATCATAGACTTGTATCTATAAGATATTTACCATGAAGTATATAGACCTCAGATGTTGTTATTTGTTTTAACAGATAATTCTGTGATATAAGATAGTGCTTCTTCTTCAAAATAATTTAATATTTCATTTCGCAGTTGAGTAGGAAGATATCTTAAAGTTAGAATAATGACAGTGCTACGATGTTTACATAGATATTTAATGTGTATACCAATTAACATGATTACACTTTTCGGATGGTTTGCGGGAAATGGATATATTTTTGCATTAGTTACCTTGTTTTCATCAGACCAAATTACATTTTGTTATCATGTTCATTACCTATGGAGCATACAATGACAGTTATAATATTAAATTGTGGAGGTCAGATAATAATGAAATGAACATAAATACATTAGTGCTGAACTACGAATGTGACGCAGCTAGATCACGTGATACAACCACATACCTAATGCAAACTGGTATTAATAGTATTATTGTTTAAAGATGAATTCATCAATAAATCTTATTAAATAATTAATACAGCGTGTTACCTTCCAACACGTGATCAAATTCATTATCTGGGATGTTGCCTTTAATTTCGGTAAAATGCAGGCATGCCTATTTTTTTATGGACATTTCTTTCCTTATATATATTCCACACTACGATATACATCAAATTGTGTCAGTTTCCGGATTCATGTCCCAAACTGTAAATGTCTACTCTGCCTGACCTTCTGGGACCTCGACTGACCTTGGTGGTATTCCTTTCTGATTTGCACAATTTGCATCATAAATATATACTGTCAACGTTTATGTCATATTGTAATGTAATTAAACTTTCATCGTAAATCAATGCCATTCCTGCATACTGTCAAATTATATGTAATATTGAAAGTAAGGAATTTCAACAAGGATGATAATGTAAATATACACAGCCTAATAAGGAAGGCTGCCCTAGATAATTAGCAAAAGAACACTGTACATATTTGAAATTAGAATTAATTTACTCGATATAACTAATAGCATCACTTAGTTGAAATATATCTATTTCGTCTGCTGAATATATTGATAAAATTGATTAAACTTTCAATAGATATACAGCTAAAATGAATTCACCACAACAATTTATTTACTGTAACAGTGTCTTTCGATAATTTTAATCAACAATTAATAACGACTTGTATTTAGATACAAAATTTACTCTGCTCGGTTCACTAATACAAGTAAATTGGATCAATAATACAAGAGATATGATTGGTTCAATAATACAAGTAACTATGCTTGGTTCAATAATGCAAGTAACTAAACTTGGTTCAATAATACAAGTAACTATGCTTGGTTCAATAATGCAAGTACTTATACTTGGTTCAATAATACAAGTAACTATACTTGGTTCAATAATACAAGTAACTATACTTGGTTCAATAATACAAGTAACTATACTTGGTTCAATAATACAAGTAACTATACTTGGTTCAATAATACAAGTAACTATACTTGGTTCAATAATACAAGTAACTATACTTGGTTCAATAATGCATGTACCTATACTTGGTTCAATAATACATGTAACTATACTTGGTTCAATAATACAAGTAACTATACTTGGTTCAATAATACAAGTAACTATACTTGGTTCAATAATACTCGTGACTATGCTTGGTTCAATATAGATTTGTAATACAAGTGGCCATGCTTATTAAGTAAATTCTGTGTTACGCTATAAACATGCCTAGTCAATCAAATACAAACATATTTCTTGATACGTAAAAGTGCATGCATCCCTCACGTATTAATACATTAAAAGATCATTAATTATCTTCACAAGTAGTCTCGACTCCCTGACTACACGTTCAGTGTTCAGAGTATCATGTCTCCATTCTCATGCTAATTAAAGGGCTGTACCCTAATTGGTCGTTAATGCGTACATCAATGACATTATGATATTGAACCAAACATCAGTAATATAATGTGTATATGTGTTTATATCAATATGTTTATATATATATGTATATATCTATGTAAAAAAAACTTAACGGAAAACTTTCTATCCAACTCTACTTGGACACGTACTAAAACTGATAAATGAATGCAACAATGGTTATTAATCCTTAATGGTGCGTAAATTGATCTCGATCAAATTTTTTATTGCATTTTAGCTCAACATTTTATTAATTAGTAAAACATTTATTAATTAGCAAAACATTTTATTAATTGAGAAAAGTTGTAATTGTCATTACACATTTCTAATATATATATATATATATTTTGATATAATTTATTATTATTATGATACAAAGTCAAAACTTATTTTCTGTAAAACAGTAATTACAAACAGTGTATCCATGATAATCATCCTCATTCACTTAATCTTTCGCATGTCGACTAACACGCATTAACTTTACTCAATCATTCTAACGCGGTGCGTGATTTATAGACATCTGTCGTTGAGACGAGTTATTAATTATGATGGTAGTTATGCCCCGGGCCTTTAGGTGATTTCAGTGAAGGTAGATCATCCTCAACACATACATTTTATCTCTAGTTGTCTTTTACGGTATTAGAGCTAATCACTTTTTACGATTAACGTTTGGGGTTAACGTTTCCGTATTTGACACATGTACGCTTCAGGGTGTTTTCTGTTTTATTCATTTAGCTGTTTGGCATTTCACTTTTGTTACGGCATTATCAATTTCAGCACTACAAGCTGATAAAAATAGCCAATTGTTGCTTTTTCTGACTTTTTATTGCCAGGTAACTGAATGAAATCGATCAATGTACTTGGTAATGCATTGCTGCACATTCGACAACTGTTGCGGAATCTGAAGATGACATCGATTATATAATTAGATAAAACCGCTTTATTTCATCATTTCATGTTTGTCTAATTGAAATGCTTACCGTATTTAATTGTTATGCTGATTTGTGGTAATATAATTGGTTTATGGTTTAAATATGACACTTGGTTAATTGGAAGCATCCAGGTATAGTACATGTATCATTCTTATTGCTATGGTACATGTATATGTTGTACTTAACTGATTTATTAATTAGAAAATAGTAACGTGTTTTTATTTATATAAATATGTTAAATGTTTTTTTTATAAAACATTGCAATGTATATATAATACATATCTAAACGAAAATAAAATCATGTTGCGGTTGTAGGATATTATTATTTGAAATGAACTTATTACAGATTCAAATAGAAACTCATATATGGAAATTTTATGATTATTTAAACAGGCATTAAACATGTCTTCCATGTAAGAATATTTGTTTTAAATATAAAGAATGACAATGTGAATATTTTAAAAGAAAGAAGCATCTTCATGTTAAATATTCAAATACATAAGACCATTATAACTGTATATTGGTATACTGATATACCTCGAAAACAAGGCTATACCAGTCCAAAGATTAAAGTAAAGATATAGTGGCATGGGACTGACGACTGCACATGAAACAATATATAGTTGGCAAAAAGGTATACAGATCGACGATCTCTGGACCGATTTCAATTCCTACATTTAAATGCACTTTAAGAATTACTATTTGCAAAAAAGCCTACTTTGAGCACATATTTACATGCTAATAATGAGAAATTAATGTTTTGCAACTATGGTTATTATGAAATGAAAGTGTGGTAAATTTCATAAAAGCAACATGTGTTCTATCTATAAAAGATATATGTTGTTTCTTTAGATCTTTTTATATAGCCAACTTTGTGCTTCGTGCATATAGCCCCTGTAAGTAACCCTGATATAAAACTCAATGAATACTTCATCACCCATGAACCGTGTCTACGTTTCGGAGCACTTTATGTGCCAATGTTAACATCACAATCGCGCAGGTTTTGATGAGCGGCCACCTGACGAACCTGCTTTTTTATCTGCAGGAATTACTTTTGACATATGTATAGAACATGCTCTGAATGATTAAAAGTCTATCTCTTATGCACTTTTTATGTTTAATGAGCCGTTCCTACAAAAACTAAAATCAAGTCAGGAATGTTACATATATTATTATGATTTAAATGTTATCTCGATAACATAAACCCCTATAAGTCTAGATTGTAAATCCTTTCAAATATTTCCATCTAAACGAATTGTTGAGAAATTTGGAAATACATTTTTACGATAGTGTCGATTCACATGAAGATATGAGCTGACACACATCGATATACTTTTAATGTCAATATTAATTTTAACACATTTCGTATATAATGCTTATTTTCAGTTGTATATATGTTTACTTAACTTTGATGGAGTTATAATTGACAATTACAATCTATCTCATATACATTTTAACTTATATACCTATACGACCAGCCATAACTCCTAGATCTTCAGCATCCATCAGAATATATTCATTGAAAGGTATTGTTTATGAATGGTTTTGGTGATGGATACATTAACTAAATACATTGTAATGTCTACACTACATACATAGTAAAGACTATAGAAGGATACAGTGTAAAATAAATTATTTTAACAATCTGGATACATTATGATAATTATATTCAATATGATGATAATATAAACTTAATACGCAGTGATACGTATTCTGAATACATTTCCATTAAAACAGGACAATGACGTTATGATTATCTGGACGAAATATATAAACACTGCATAATAATGGCTAGATTGAATATAGTTAATCAACATGATGCACAATTTCGATTTAACTAAACACAAAATAATCAATCAATAATTTAAACAATAATAATTTAACTAAAAACATAGTTATTATTAAATTGGATACCCAAGAAAAAATTAACAGAATGTAACTATATCATAAGATGAAATAGATGCCCAATAACAGTCGGATCATTAAACAGTAAGGCCATATATATATCTACTATATCACCTTATGTAGTATCAATTTCAATAATATGAAATAACTCAATCACTTATTTAATAATATTTTTCTAAAACAATATCTACCCATTATATGCTTTTGGTATAAAATCAACACGTATGATATGCCTACCAAGTGTCTGAAGATAACTACAATACCTTTACCAATAGTTAACATATTGTAAAATTACGGACTTGAGTATTCAGTCATACAATAATATATGACAGCCGCTACACACTATAGATAATAGAAATTCTTTAACAAAATAGTGTATTGGCAAAGTAAATTATTAACTGGTAAAGTAATAGAATTAATGACATAAATAATTAATAATAACTATCACTGTTTTAATAATTAAATACCAATAGATAAATATAAGTCTAAAGGGGCATATGGTACTACCTGTACTTACGCTACTATCAATATGACGGGAGTAATAATATTAACTACTAAATAATATGATGGTGGAATATTATTGATAATTTCGTCGAATGAGCAATTATAGTGATAATGACTCTAGTTAAGAAATAATAATAAATTAACTAGTTAAATGGTGGGGGAATTTTGAAAATCGCTACACTATGTATATAGTAAAGAAGAATTATAGTTACAGCCACACTCGTTATGTGATACTCCAAGCTTATTTTGTGGGATACGGAACATGTATTCATGGTCAAAACATAAATGAAAAATATGCAACTGGAAATTATGAGAAATATATTGCTGCAATTTTAGTGCTGATAAATGCCTAACTTAATAAAAAAAAATCGAGTTGAAGCATGACTGAATTATTTTGTGATATAAGTAATGGGTATATTTATGATCAGATTATTCACGACATGTTGTATTCATTATCAAACATAATTGATTTTGCAAAGAATTGGATTAAATAAAGAGGTAGATTAAGTTGTTCGGTGATCCTTACAGCGAGTCATTATGATACAGTGTATCAATTTAGTGGGATGTTATCAAGTTATATCTATAATTGGTTGGTAGATATTAATCAAACGAAATCAGCCCTGCCTCTAACTTGTAGCCTTTACAATACCCAGTAATATAAGTCAATAAACGCTGTATTCAATAACAGATAGTTTGATCGATTACAATCTATTCTTTAGTTATAACAATATATGTTTATCATATGCAATAATTTATGAAGACTGATTGCGCTGAATTGTTATAAATTATTGTGTATTATCATCAAATTGCTGTACATACCGGCGATATAGGTTTAAATAACCATCAGATTTCTGGCAGCATGTTACACTTTAATGATTAAGTTATGTTTTATAAGGCATTTTGAAAAAAAAGGTGAATATACATATATTTATTAATGTTATTCAAATTTAGCAAAATCAGGTTTATACAGTGGAATACTTATTTAATTGATACATACATAGAAATTAGCTGTGGGAACATGATAGCAAAAAACGGGAATTTTAAAAGTAGCACGTGTACACATATACAAATTAGGCAATGTGCTTAGATGTTTACATAGTGAAGTTTAACAGAAACCAAGCCATGCATTACCAACTGTAATTAATAAATAAACCAGAAAATATTTAGGACTGATTGTATAAATAATAGCATGTAATGATAACACAAGCAAAGAAACAAAATGTTTATATATGTAAATAGAATTGGACTAAATATTATAAAAATGGTTTTATTTATAAAATTGGATTTGACGTAAACAATAAGTAAACAACTTCATATCTAGTATTTAATTTCGTCACGTGTAGCTTGTGTAGCTAAAAAATAAATATACAGTGTATGTACTGACATTAAATAGACCTCGATCCTAGTAACATGTGTGAATCTGGCTGAAGATGAGATGTGATACTAGGTCTATAGAAACATCTATCCGATACATATCGGTATTAAATGACACAGTCAATATCCTTATTTAAAATTCATTCTATAGGGAGTTTAATATCGATAGAACTTTATTCCGTACATCTGTGGGTGTATGTGTGTATTTTTTACACGTGTAGCGGCGGTGCCCGGGAACAGCTTGCTAGTTTGACTTGCTGTAGCCAATATGCCAAGGGTTTCACCCTGCTCTACAATAATTACGTAACAACCCCGTAACCTACAATATGTCTACATAATATGCAAATTGCTCCAGCATTTTTCTAACTAATATGCATTTCTGACTTGCGATAATGAAGGTGTTTTATACGTTATGCCGATAAGCTGTGCACATAACAGAAACACTACTAACACTATGTTTGTAACAAAAGCTACTACTTACCAATGTAGGGGGTGTCACCAAATACACTTAATTGACTTGATCACAGCGTAATTGTCCAAACTGGTCTAGGGTATTAGATCGTCTTAATGTATCCTACTATCGCGTGTACACTGCCGATATAACTGACCGCTCTGTCGAATGGACCCGCCGCAGGCTCTGTACCAGGCAAACACGTGCATTTACTCTCTTACAAAACCACCGACAATTATATTAATTCGCAATTGTTAAACAAAGGTATCTGTGGTGTGCATGTTTATTAATTAGGTCGAACGCAGACCTAGGAACCCCCAACCTCTACTGATTACCCTGTGTTTATCTTCACACCGGCTGGTTTGTAGTAGACACAGTGTGTATGTGTAATATCATTGTGTCTGGTTTAGCCCTACTGTACCCTGATCATTGTGGATGTATTACAACTTTACAGAGAAATCAAACACAGTTAGTGTAATTCAATTCAAGTAACAGAAGGGCAGTTATAAATTTATATTGAAAAAGGTAAAGACAGGAATTTAATAACTGTACAGCTCGTCTAGCAACCTGGGACAGAAGAAAAACGTTTCTCCACCACAGTGTACACACCACTCGTGTCTGTGTGAGAACACCCCTGTTATTCTTACGTAACAGCATGTGCAGACCCATCACGATGGGGCACCCTCTTTTAAAAAAGGTGTTCTAATATGTCAAGGTAACTTGGCAGTTGGCGTACATGTTACGTACTTGCAGACCCTCTGTATATGGTTTACAGATCAGACTAGCTGTGACAGGCTATATCTTAAGACCATCTGTTGTCATGCCACGTACAATACAGTGCAAAACACAGCTTACTTCTATTAAGAGATTTATACTAGACCAATGTTATGCAACACTATTTTCAAGGTATCATTACTACAGTTTACAACAGAGAAAAGAGATGTACTTGAGACGAAACAATATTAACATAAAGTTGGTGTTAGAGCTATAAATACTGTATATATCTAGTTTCTAGGTCAAATATTACTTAAACATCAAAGCTTATACTTCATACTGCGTCGGAAGCTACAACATGAATCGTTTGTACTTAACGGCACCGCCAGGTCTCTTCGTTATGATGCGAAACACAGCAGATTCCCGCCAATAGCTCATTCACCTGTTCTTTTGCATAGCATGCAGTGCATTTGTAGGCATGTTACGTCATAGAAGCGGTCTCGTGCTGCGTACCATCTTTACATCTTTGCGTCCAATCGCACCTCTTCATTAGAGCAGCTAAATATGATAGAAGCGTACACAACGCATGCACACAGAAGTGCAAGATCCGGGAAACACCATAAAATCATTATTTGTTTGGTTTATGAGACTTATTTTGTTTTACGAACACACTGACGATAAGATGTTAGCCCACTGGGGCGAGCATGAAACCGGATTCAAAATTAGAACGGTTAAATCTGTAAAAGTGATTATGCACCATTTGCAAAGCATGAACCAAACGCCCTACGCTGTTACAGTCACCATAAACTTTCAAGTGTTCGAACAGAGTTTGCTAGACGTGAAACGGTTCCTCTGTCGGTATTGTCAGGGTTATGGAGTTATGAGTGATGTACCGATAAGCCCGTTAATGATGATCTGCACCATCGACAGCCTGATAATGGCAATAATAAAGTCATATACTCTGGTGAAATTAAAATGCAGGAAGCTGAAACACCGCCTCAATATTAATGAAAAGATAGCAGGCAAAAGTACATGTTATAGTTAATAAAAATATCCCACAGCCTTCTGATCTAAAGCCATGATTGGCGATAAGACCATTTTAGGAGCTGGGTAGTAAGCATAACAGTGTTCAGCGTATTTAGGCTATAGGAGTATATCTGTCCAAAACGCATAGACTGTTTATATATGTTCTGTGTCTTTGAACTATAAAACAATATATCTAATAGTTTCCGTATATGTTTTCAGTAAAATACATGACCTTTGATATGCATACACTGTAATAGTTTGCCTGTAGTTAACCTGTGGTTTGCCAATTGTTAACCCGTAGTTTACCTGTACTTAACTCGTAGATAGCATGTAGTTAACCGGTAGTTAGCTTTTACTCAACTCGTAGTTGACTTTTACTTAACCCGTAGTTAGCTTTTACTTAACCCGTAGTTAGCCTGTACTTAACCCGTAGTTAGCTTTTACTTAGCCCGTATATATCCTGTACTTACCCGTAGTTAGCTTTTACTTAACCGTACTTGGCTTTAACTTATCCCGTAGTTAGCATGTGCGTAACTCGTACTAAGCTTTTACTTAACCCGTAGTTAGCTTTTGCTTAACCCGTAGCTAGCTTTCACTTAACCCGTAGCTACATTTTCTTAACCGTAGTTAGCTTTCACTTAACCGGTAGCTAGCTTTCAGCTAACCCGTAGTAGCTTTTACTTAACGCGTAGTTAGCTTTTACTTAATCCCTAGTTAGCCTGTACTTAACCCGTAGTTAGTTTTTACTTAACCCTTAGTTATTTTTTACTTAACCCGTAGTTAGCTTTTAGTTAACCCGTAGTTAGCTTTTACTTTACCCGTAGTTGGCTTTTTACTTAACCCGTTGTTAACTTCTACTTAAAATGTAGTTGGCTTTTACTTAACCCGTAATTGACTTTTATTTAACCCGTAGTCGACTGTAGCGTAACCCGCTGTTAACCTGTAGTTAACCGTATAGAACTATGATTCTGTTTAAATATCAGATTTGCATGTCGGGAAAAATAGTCCATTCATGAAATTGATATCAAGTACATCGTGCAGCTAATTAAGTTTTGGAATGCTGTGCATTTCATATCGTAATATAATTACAAATTTTGCGCAAACATCTCAATGTATTGCTTTGAAAATATCAAACATTGTAACCCTGACATAATTACATAAGGCATAGGATATGTGCTATCGTGATTAATGACTACAATTTCAGTAGTGGCGCGGAGAACCCGGGCACACATCGACCCCTAAACCCGCGAGTACGAATCCCATCATTGGGCGTGTCCTTAAAGGCGACGATAGGTAAGCGGGGGCATAAACACTATTAAAGATTATAGATAGTGCTGGCCACAGCACATAACTAATGTCATGCCAGTAACTTACAATTAGATATCACAACATCTGCAAGGAAATGAAACATAGCATGTTAACTGAAACATCAGTGCAAAGGTAGGCTAATGACTGGCTCATTCACTGCCTCGTACCATCGGATGTGTACCATGTCGTGGTCCTACCACATCCGTGAGGTCACATGACCTCTAGCCGCGCGTGCATCAACATACACACCTGACTAATGTTAACTATGAACAATAATTTATTCAGATAAAACATAAAGTATACAGAATTGAATAGACTAATATCGCAAGCAAAATAGCTAACAATCATCTCAAAACACACTTACACTGCATGTGCATAAAAGAAGTCATCCATTTTATGCGAAAATTCTGCAAGAAGTCGAAGAATTAATATTTTACTGGATAATGAATAGTTGTCTTAATTCACACGGATAAAGCAATTTCAGAAGTTGCAATATTTCACATCAGTTCGTTGTTGAAGTATTAATGATTGTTATAAAGGGATGAAAGTATTCCACTTAAAAAGGATCACAAATCAAAAAATGTCTTTTGATTGAAATTGTTTTATGATTTTCCAGACTGCTTATAATTCATAATACTGAGAAAGCGCTTTGAAGTAATAATGTAGTCAAGCTAGAAAAAACAGAGAATGTCGCCATAGTAACGAAACAACAATCATCATCATCATCATCATCATCATCATCATCATCATCATCATCCACACTTGATATATCACCATTTTCAGTATTTTCATGCTATACAATCAGTTACATGCACTAATTATCTCACGTAGTGACCAAAATCACTATCATCATCACACATACATCATCATCTATACAATACAAATACAAATCTACTTTTTTTTTTGAATACGCAGGAATTCATATTTTCTATGAAAAAGAAAAGAAAGAACTGGGACTTCGAACAAATTGAAAATGTTATAAAAATATTTGAAATAATAAATAAATAATAAATATTACACATTTTTAAAAAGTTCATTTGTTGTGGCATTAAAAAATAAATAAATAAATAAACGTCATTAAGCATATGCAATCATTAGTCTTGCATGTGCAACATATACGTGTATGTCACTTTGTATTTTAGTCAATATTGAGAGAATAAAAATTGTTAAAAATTAAAAATTGAGAGAAAAAATCATTAAAACCTGTTCTTAATAATGATTTCAATTTTAGCCAAGTGTGGTGTTATTTCTGATTAAATGGATTCTTAGCCCGCTGTCCTACTAGTCGATGTAGATTGTGTTACCTTGTCCATGTTTCTTTTGTTCACATGGACGATGACATCTCAAAACTATCAACATGTGCATACATTATATTGCAAATAAATTTGCTGACGCCGTCTTTGTTTTCTTCAACATACATTCACAACTAAAGGATGCGTAATGAGGCGAAATTTAAAATCATAATTGAATTTTGTGGTTTTGTAACCCTGAATAATTCATCAATTATTAAAATTGATAACCTACCTTACAAACATCAACATTCAAAGAAAATGTATCTGTTCTTATCTTAAAACACAACGGAAATTATGACACAAAAACAAATAGGGAATATGCTTTCGTGTTGAATTTACAGTAGACCCCCTTGGAAAACGATCTATACAGTCTTGTTATGCATTGTATATTTTCAATTAACATGTTACAGGTAATGAAAGCATTACAATTTATCGATAAGGATTTTTTTAACAAAGTCGCCTCCTGAAAAGATGACATGGTCATTTTCCCACTTGTAATCTACGTAGATAAAGCGAACGAGATCGATGATACTGAAGTGATGTAAGGTGGAATTCCTGAGATGCAAGTCCCATTGTCTCGCCCGCAGGTCCGTTACATGGTAAGTTGTCATCTGGGTACACCCGAGTCAGTGTATGTCAACACTTTGTCATTGATCGCACCCACAGGTTCAACTCCACAAACGAGCCCATGTTTATGCATTATACACGGGGAACCTGTTCATGTGGCGTTATAAGAAAGGGGTCAGCGCCATTCACCTTGTAAAGAGAGTTCATTATCCCAAGATAATACCGACACAATGCACAATGTATTACCACCATTTGAGCATACTCCACAGTGGAGGTGGTAGGCGTCACAGTTTCGAATTGATCCTCTTTCTATATGCTTTGATATAATTAAATACTTGTTTCCAAGACTAAACTAAGGCTTAATGGCCTTCTAAACACAAGGGACATAATTGTTGGAGACAAGGTGGGCGACATAAATGCATTCCAAAGATAAATAGGTGTGAGGGTACATTTGAATGTTCGCGTTAGCGTGCACGTAAATGCGTGAACTGGGAACACTTCCTGTAAAAAAAACTTTGCACTATCAACAGATATCGGCCTCTTGAGGGACCGTTATTACTTGACTCTTTAACGTTTCCATATCTGTCATCATAAACGCTTCATTTCTTAAAGAAAACCGCTGTGATTTCTTTGATTTCTAAGGTGATTGAACAAACTACATTTGCAGGATTCATCTCGATAACATAAATAGCAGGTTTTCAGGAAAAAAACACCGGCGTATCAGTGAAAAGACATACATATATAAGTAATATATAAATAAAACTCAACAGTGTTGGCGCAGTACCATAATACATAAAATCAAAACATTGCATAACAGTTTTTCTTATGGAACAAAACACAAAACCAAGTTTCCTGAACGTTCTTTACATAAAGGACATTCCTATCTTATAGAAAAAAAAATGATAGTGGAGATTATTACAAATTAAAGTTAAATAAAGGCCTCTTGCACTATGTTGTTTTCCTCCGCCACATTGAAGAGTACCGAATTAATTAATACCACTGTGTTACCACCTCTTTGCACTTGCAGTCAAAAGAGAATTGGTCGCTGTTCACTAAGCCATAAGGACACCAATTATTGTCATTAACATGTGCTGTAATACACCAGTAATTCATTTGGGTCACATCAACACATTTCTGTTAACATGTTGACAACATCGGTTTTTGAACTTTCACTTTATTGCTTATGTACAACTGGGGAGATTGATAACAATTACAGTTACTGAATGTAAGGTTCACCGTCGGTGTCATCATCGTTACGATCAGGAGTACTAAGGAATGTAAAATCATGAAAAGACTGTAAAGTAGCTTCAGAAAAATGATATGCAGGAACTATGAGAAAACTTGCCTGCAAAACAGATGCCTTAACAGGAACCGAGGGGACAACTTATTCACCTGCTAAAAGTATGACTTGCCATGAAATAAGGAGACACTTCCTTCGCCAGTTAATCGGATGAAGTGGAAAACGCATTCATGTGCTTGTCGGATGCCTTGACAAAATATAAGGTCAAAACACATCCACTTTGGTGAATGAGATGACCAAACATGAAATAACTCAACACTTTCATCATCTACGAAATGGATGAGACACCTCTCACGCATACCTGACATGAAATACGGAGACATATCATCTGCGGACGGATGACGAAATACTGTAAATGTGGACATTTAAGCGATGAGGTATTAACGCTAAATATGCGAAGTCCATTCGGCCACGAAAATGTCTTTCACGCGTATTATTTTGTGATGTATGTGACATTAACGGAGCAGATGCAGAAGGGCAATACGTGGAAATATCCGCCACACTAAAGTTTACCTATTGTTATCGCGGAATTACCCCCTGGAAATGACCACTTTTACAGTAAGGACATATCATATACCCAGTAAACAGCAAAAATAAGCATTCTTTTCCTTTTTGACACAGAAAATAAGGACGTTTGATATGCAATAGACGACCTAACTTGAAATAAGCAGACGTCTCAAATACGAATCAATTACCTTGAAATAGAACAGGTGATACGATTCGCGAGTATCGCTATTTTGTTGAATGCCTTAATCACGTTTTCAGTTTATATGTATATTGAGTTAGGATTGATAAGGTGATTTAAAAAAAAATTTACATAGAGTGGCTTATTTCTTGGTAATTATTTCTTTGACTAGCATGCCATGTTGACAAATTCTTATCACATATTGTCTAGGAGTACCAACCTGGTGTCGGAATGATGTTTTGTCGGTGGACTAAAGTGGAAAAATTAACAGAAACTCATTTCTCAGTTGTCTGAAAAAAATCATTCCGTTGTCATAATAAAATATTAGTTAATCCATTTCATTTTTAGACGCCATAACAACGTAAATAATGAATCTACTGATTGCATAGGCCATGGATATAACGTTATAGAGCATACTTCAAACGCCGCTAACGGATGTTAGTATGGGGATAAAAGGCCAACTGTCATCACAAATACCTAGTCATGTGTTAAAGACGACTTAAGATGTGTCAAATCTATGATTCCTACACGTTGTGCAACACACTTCCGGCCGTTCACACAGTGGACCATACATCAGTGTCAAATGTCAGGGCTCTACATTACTCGGTGTTATGGTCGCTTACACACAACATCTGCGAGAGATATTTATCAAAGACAGTTTTCACTTATAAAATGTACCTGTATATATACTCTTTGTGTCAACTCGGACCGTATCCAGACTTTATCACTTTAGTAGCGGTATAATAGTTTTATTTCCACTGTCTAGGAATGCTTATTCATTTTGTCAGTTGTTAGCAGGTTGTCTTAGTCAGGCGTACGGATCAGTTGATAGTTATTTCAGGTGTAAGATAATATGTTTGATGTGATGTTTGTTTAACTAAACTTTCGTGTCTGTCGGTGTAAATGAATCTCGTTGATATAACCTCTTCTGTATATAGACTGCTGATACTTATACCAGGTAAGAGGTCTACTGATTACAAAGACAAGTAGCATTCTTTGGTATACATATCTCTTAAAAATTGACAGAGGGAAATTTTGTTTAGAACGGGATGACCTTCCAGAGGTGTTTTGACTGCTCGTCTTATATATTTATTTTGTTTTACAAATGGGACAAAACGTTCACTAGAGGCTGCTCCAAGGTAGACAATTTATGTAGACAATTTATGTAGACAATTTATGTAAATCATTTTAAGGTCATGTTTATAGGTACGCCAAGGGTACATAAATGTAGCCTTAACATTGGCAATCGAACCCGTGTCTACCATAACGTCATGAATTAACAGGTAGTTTGCTTCTCTGCCCAAGAAAGTTGGTAAACCTAGGGAATGCGCGTAAGACATAAACTACCCCGCTCTTATATAACAATACGTCCCGTCCGGAATGGATCAAAGTTCAAGGTAACTTCTTGCCCCATTAACCTTGACCACTGACCACAATAATGTGATAAATATTCACCACTGACCACCAGAATGTGATCAATATTGACCGCTGACCACCTATATGTGATTAATATTGACCGCTGACCACCAGTATATTATCAATATTGACCGCTGACCACCAGAATGTGATCAATATTGACCGTTGACCACCAAAATGTGATCAATATTGACCGCTGACCACCAGTATGTGATCAATATTGATGTTATGATACTATCGTGAAAATATGAACTCAATCTGTTGAGCGGGTCCCCAGATATGTCCTTGATTCAGAATGGTCAGGACGGACAGACAGGGTAGCACTATATGCCTACATATAATGGCGAGGGAATAACGAAGTTTGAACAGATTCTTAGACCGTTATAGTTAAATGTGTACTCTTCGTGTCAAAAGCGTTCTTACTAACTGTTAGCTACTTATCTATCCTAGTGCAATTTTAAATACATGTGTATTCACTTTTTTTTAAACTGATATTCACTACAAAAGTGTGTTTTTTCACGCATACGGTAGATTTGTATTGTTCGTCATTACTAACTCATTCACTTTGTCATACATCATTAGGAAATATCCTCTATTTGTGATGTCACACTTTCATAATGCCACCATGTCACACAGACGTTTTTTTCTAATACCATGACAAGCCAAATCATTCGTTTGGCATTGGTACAATATCTAGTTCCACCTTCCTAATACGCGATTATTGCCAGATGCATAACTGTAGTCGTTCTTGCGTTTTCCCTGCTAAAAGATTACCAAAGTCATCACCTTTCATCTACTATCCACAGTGCCATCATGTTGCATTTTTGATACCGTTCTGGTTTATATCTTTCCAGTTTTAACACCAAACGAAATCAATCCTGAGCAGCACTTTATAAATACTTGTAGTAACTATATCATTTATTATTATCCTTTCTTATTAAAAAACAAAAAAACTACGTAAAACTTTCGTAGAATACATTATGACTGAACAAGCTTTTTGTTAAGAGAGCGTTTTATTTCAGTATAACAAACGAATTATGAGACAAACCAGAATCAAATCCCTGAGACTCGATAAGGATTCAGATCCGTTTCCGTACGTTGACTTTTAGATGTAATCTTTATGGAAAGAACTATAAATCATTCATAAATTTATACTAAATTGTGATAATATCATATTCATTTTTTCTTTAATATTTTTGGTTTATTTCGCAAACATGGACAAAAATAGTAAGCAAGTAGGCGTTACTAATGTGCTATTGCTGATTATGGATCATGACGTCATAGATGATAAATATGACTTTTATTTCAGGTTTTGAAATGTTTTATTATCATTGCTGTTATAATAACTATTTTAAGTTGTATTTCATATTAGTATATTCCACACATTTGAATAATATATCATCTTTAAAACTTTTATGAACATAACAAGACCACCTACGGTATGTGTATCCTCATTCTAACCCAGACATGTCAATTAAATAAGCTTGGGAACGCCCACCCAAAGGACCACAATGCCTCTGTAATTCCGGTGTCCTGTCACAACCTTTAACCTTTACAAGTATAATTCATTTTGACCCTGTGACTCTGTGTGACCCCGAGAAACGTTCTGGACACTTTAGAAGGAGGCGATGTCTGATTGTTTCGTCTGCAAGAAGGTTTGTACAAAGTAACAGAAGACCTTTCATTTCTACACGAGACGAGATGGATAGGATTTAAACAGAATGTCCTTACGACACCTGCAACTTTTTTCAACCTGAATCACAAAGGTGTGAAATAAACAAATGATAACCCAGAATGGTTGTTACTGCCGCGGTGACCTCTCGCAGTGCCAACTCGATAATTCATTTCTGTTTATTACGTTGGGTTTCGGTGTTGTTTATATAAACATTTATAATCCTAAATCTGAGAAACATAATGTCCCTGCAGCAAAATTCCTTTCTACATAAACACACCTTAATGAATTACATGTAATTATATAAAGTTTACATTTCATTTTGTATAAACAATTGAACTTATCAATGTCAACACTTAATTAATGATAAAATATGTATCACACTTATCAATAACAACTAGAGACTACCAAAGTGTAAACGAGTCTTCATCCTGACTGAAAAAAGGTTATAATACAGTGACAAAATATGAGAATATATCGATTTACCTTTAAAGTACAAAGTCAGCGCGATCAGATGTTTCTGATGTATCCTTCGTAACATCGTTGACACCTGCCATTTATCAGAACAACACAAACAATGACAAAAGATACTTCCCGAAACGGAAAAAAATTATTGTAACCATCTCAAAGACTATATTCGTGCTATCAAATGTTTCTTTGAGAAGAAAATAATATGACGGTTTGACAGATACGGATATTGAAATAACATTCTGAAATAACGACAACAATTTAATCAAAACAAAAAGATAGCTTTCTATCTCGAATACTGAATACACATATGACAACTTAGGGACTTGAGTGGGGCATGATATTGATGGATGTGGGAATGTGACGCTTATCCTTCTAAACACGTGGTCTTACTCTCCTTTAGAATGATCCCACGTGCCTCTGTATGAATATTCCATTTGCTCGTATTTGGCCAACAGCAAATCGTTATATTAACACCATATGTACCAGGAAGTGAAATAATATACAAATGTATGTGTTAATAAACAAGTGAAAATACACTTTGTTGTTCTCATTGCCGTAAGAACAAATGGCTTCGAGATATAAATAAATTGATGTGTAGATGATTAACATTTTGCGGCTTATGTTTTCGATAAATAACAAATACAACCGAACGTATTTTCTATTCCTGGTTTACTTTTTAATGTGTGTTTCTGGTACAACTTAGATACCGATACAAATCAATTTATTAGTAATACGGTCCAACAGTCTCAGAGATATAGACTGTCGTGTAAAACCGTGCAATGTATGACGTTGTAAGGTAATGACGTTATAATCAGTGGCATGTGACATGTGTTGAAACAAGCCAAGCAATCACAGGCTGAAACTGGTAAAAAAAATAGGAATGATAACAGGATATACTAACAAATGCTGAAATGATACAAACACCAGGAAAACAGATAACTTCCAAACGGATTAAAGGAAATGTTTATATAACAACTACAAAAAAGAATACACATGTTGTTTAATAAATAACATTTAAATATATATATATATAGATAAGTATATAACAGTAATACTCAATGGTACAGAAGCATGGATCTGAAATGATAGAATATAACAACAATGAAGATACAGGAACACTGAATTAATAGAACATCATATCTTAATATTACCAAAATAACAGGACCCCTCACCACAATAAAGACACAGGACCCCTTACCACAATAAAGATACAGAACCCCTTACCACAATAAAGGTACAGGAATCCTTACCACAATAAAGATACAGGAACCCTTACCACAATAAAGATACAGGAACCCCTTACCACAATAAAGGTACAGGAATCCTTACCACAATAAAGATACAGGAACCCTTACCACAATAAAGATACAGGAACCCCTTACCACAATAAAGGTACAGGAACCCTTACCACAATAAAGATACAGAACCCCTTACCACAATAAAGGTACAGGAACCCTTAACACAATAAAGATACAGGAACCCTTACCACAATAAAGATACAGGAACCCTTACCACAATAAAGATACAGGAACCCTTACCACAATAAAGATACAGGAACCCTTAACCACAATAAAGATACAGGATCTTACCACAATAAAGATACAGGAATCCTTACCACAATAAAGATACAGGAACCCTTACCACAATAAAGATACAGGAACTCTTACCACAATAAAAATACAGGAACACTGAAATATCACATACGGATCCTTCTTAAATGATTATCGATTTACTCTAAAAGAATAACTAGGAGCATGATCTGTTGTAACCATACGAAACCACGGATAACATAACAAAATTTATGAAATGACTAACAAAACAGCGATGGTGTTATATTATCATTTAAAATACATGTAAACGTTATACAAACAAACACCAATAATAAAAAAAAATTTTAAATAGCACGACCACTTAAATAAAACGCAACGTCAATTAAGATTTCATCAATGAATATTAAATAATAGATACATGATCATTGAAGTCAATGGAATACAATTAGATAGATATCACATCTCTGTTGATTCTTTACTATATATGGTTATGGAACTAGTCTTGGCATTACAGTCTAAGAAAATAGTTTTAGTGTTCTTCTAAAATCATTACAAACGTCATAATAAATTATAATGTTTTATCCGCCTGGTAAAAGATGATGGAAATATCATGCATTTTGCTTCTTTTTTTTTTATAATCCGATCTCTTGAGTATATGACGTAACAATTGTTTCTTTTTTCTATTTGTTTAGTTGGTTTTTTTTTTTTCGACGTCATAATTTGACCACATAATTTCTTGCATATGACGCATAAAATTGCAAATACTCATAAAGGAAATAACAAAAGCAAGGTACTTAATAAGGACGTAAATACTACAACAAAATGATAATAGGATAATTACATTTTACAAATATAAAAACACATCTATTACAAAACGAGAAAATTGGAATAAAAAACACGCATAACGATTTATAGTTTATCTGTGTTAAAACTAAATAAAACGAACATTCAAAATATATTCAACAGTCATGTATATATTTGTTTAATGTATACTGATATGCTTTAAGGCATAGCATCTTGGGAACAATCATTTCGCAAAACCGCATCAATTACCATTCAATTCTTGATTAAATTGAATGAAATACATTTATGTATAAATCGCTACTTAAACTAATTGGTTTCGTATTACACCTAAAATGACAAATAAACTGCAACAGACAACTTATTTGCAATATGATACAGCTAATTACACAACAACAAGATCCCATTTAAGTTTTTGTTAAACTATACAGTATTTGATAGGACAAATGAGGCGCTAATGTGAATTATTATGTGTGTTTCAGTGGTATTTCCTCTACTGGATTCTGACAGTGCCCTCATCCGCAGCCAATTCGTCAAACAGAGTCTTCACCGCTTGTGGTCGCATCACCGACAGTCTTGTGAGCGCCTGCCACTGACGGTTAATCCCTCGACGATGCCTCCTTTCGACATTTAGCCGGGAGAACCATTATTTCCGAATGCTCTTTTAAGGGTCAATTTACCGAGGCTTTACCATTTTGTTTTTTTAAATCTCAAGAAATCACGTAATTCGCTCCCTGACTGCAGAAAAATAATTTGCGTGAACGCTTGCAGGATTATTTGATTGATTACGTATTCCACAAACATGGTCTGGGGCTAAAGGTTTTCTTACTGGTTAAATCTATCGTAAGGCAACCAATGACGGATCGACAAGGGGGTCCCGGGGTTATTTCTTTAATTGGCAAAAGTTAAAAGTTCAACGCGGCCGCTAGTGCGGATGACACACTGTAATTAATAAGGTTCATTTAGCGAAGTCTGCAGCTAATATTGACTGTATGTGCCGGAATGGATTCTCAAATTCAATTTGCATCAACTGATAAGTAATTCCGTCGCAATCAGATTCTACAAATGGGAGTTCGACTTTCCTCTAAGTGGTTTTTGGTCAATAATACAAACGACCTACTTTAAACTAAATCACTTTCTCTGATTTCCCGTCGCCTTGTTTGCCTTTCCATCATAACAAACTCTGTTTGGTATATTTATTTTCAAATACATTTTGTATTCAAGCAGTCTAGAACCACTTTCAAAATGCAAAGATTATTTTGATGGCTTACGTTCGTGAAGTGGGTCATCCCCGTTAGACTTCTCCCATTTGACATGTTATGCCTAACACCTCGAGACAAGTGCCGAGTCAGACATATACTACACTGACTCGCTTGGAATTGAAAATATCTGGTCAAGTTGAAAAAATTGACTCGATCAGACACCGGGCAGGACGTACATCAGTGACGTCTAAATTACGCCATGCTTTATTTCGAGCGGTACTTGGGATGACACTTGGAGTATTCCGCTTCGTGCTCCCGCCATTGATTAACGAGGTCGAGTTTAGGGGGTAAAACTAATTTTCTAGACTTTGTCATTTTCTTACACATGGATGGTCTGCCATCTGTATGGGATAAGGGAATCTTCTCCGGCGTCATATTTGTATGGAATTTTTCCTTTGGCAAGTGTCGATAATTCCACTCCTAGGAAGGTCTTGAAATTGGTCAATTATAGAATGCTAGTTCACGATGCTGATCAACTAGCCCGGAGTCTATACGAATCATGGCTTCAGTATCATCCATCTGCAAAAAAAGTTTTCAGACATATTTGACACATGAAAATTGCGGTTTCCTGATTGTATACACGATACAAATACGACTTGTGTGACAGGGAAACTTAATGTGTTTATATAGGAGAAAAAGGTAATCAACTGCTACCAATCTAAAACCTCCTACCACCCAACTATTCCAATCGTATAATATTTACTTAGTTGGTACGATTTGCGAGTCTCCACTATGGCTTGTGTTGATAATGACGTTTCCGTTATGATTTATAAGTGATATGCAACATTGATTGTGATTCCATGTTTCATAGATACACGACATATGATCAGCATCGTATGAACCTGAATTCGAAATTAGATAGATGTGTGTTTTCTATTTAATGTGAAAGCTTTCTAAGATTTTATTAACAAATAAGAATATTTAAGCCAAGCTAAATCACAATATTTGTTATGCATGTTGATGATATCATAATGCGATAAAAATACTCCGTTCCCTTTCCATGTAACATCGCAAAAATTGCGCTATTCTCCCAATTTGGTTTCCTGGAATTTTAGACAAGGTATGAGAGGTTAGCACTTGACCATCATGTAAAATTCACTCACATAGTTCTGCTTTAGAATATTATAACACGGTCAGGAATAATAAAAATTGACACGAATGATCGTTGCGCCATTATTTGCTTTATTGCACAAAATGACTATGCCTTTCCATGCTAATTTTCTCGATATTCATACTTTTTGAGAAAACATGCAATATAAAAAAGGATATGCAATTACTTCTAAACAAGGATGAACAAATGCCATAATTATTTGTAATTGTTTGTAAATGAAACATTGAATAATGTTAATATTTTGAAATATATGTATATATATATATAAGGAATAATTTAGTCATCCACATGAAAATTAAAAGTCCGAATTAACAATCCACCGTACACGTACTTCAGTTCATAGTGTAGTTAAATTCTTCTATTCTTATTAAGTTGTTCGGCCTAAGTTAAAGGAACCACCCAGATCAATGATTTAGTTAGAGGATGCATGTAGTGATGTGTTCGTGTCACATTAATTCATGTCCAGTAAAGTTACTTTATTTATTTCATGTTGTTTTCCGTTTTTGTTTACAGTCATGATGATATTGTTGGTGTGCTTTGACATTCCTTTAATTGGTTCCACGTGAAAGTCAGCAGTGTAATATTCGCCCAGGTGTTACCATAACCACGGTTAACACGTATCGATATCAAAGATAAAGTCTAACCATCAGATGAAGAACGTCTATGTGTATTGATACTTGTAAAACACATGTTTGTAGATCTCTATCACTTGTTTATCGGCTTCAAGTCTTAAAGTACACACTATCAGGGTATATCGCTTCTTTGTTCGCCATCATAAGCCATGCTGAGATAGCGATATCAAAATACCTCTCCATGATGTCGAAATGTTCAATCCTACAGTTGCTTTATTAGCATCTAATATACAACATGCGTTTAGCTTTATGCAACTCATTATAATGTATTATCTTATTTGAATATCTACAAAAGGTCATATAGCATTATAATTTCATGAAGAAGCTTTGGAACGTTTTTGTTTTGTTTTAACAAGCGCATAATAATCTCTAATGATTAATACAAATACCTCAGACTAGAGAAAATAGTTAAGAATTTGTCAATTACGCGGTTAAACTAATAAGAAAAAAGCATGAAGGTTGGAAATTGAGAGTTAGAGAACACCGCAGTGTTAAGGAAGTGTAATATTCAAACTCAAACTCAATAAAACAGGGGAGGAGAGAGACGCTTAAAGGCGTAGAAGGAGAGTGAAACAATGTGTTAGGGAAAGATAAGCGTCCTCTGCTTCCTCGATAACACTTACTTTGCTATCTTTGAAGTTTATGTCAAATCCAAGAAATAGCACGTTCTCGAAATAAGAACTACGATGGTAGCAGCGGAACTACAATGTATAACAAAAAGGGAAGGGGGAGGAAGAGGGAGAGGGGAAGGGGGAGATCGTAAATTTCAAAAAGAGATTTGAAGTATTCATACCTCATACCATGCTCGGCATAACGACAGGCCTAAGTCACTACCCATGACGGAACATTTTAACTCAAAATGTTCGGTTTCCATACGGGCAATCACATGAATTTTACTTTTTTTTTCTCTCAAATCTGTTTCCGTCAAAAAGTATTTGGCATCTATAAACAAATGCGCGTGTCTGGTGTCGGAGGCGCATGTACATTGTATACTATGTATAGTCGAAATAGTAACCGCAGGAGGTTGTTTTATTTACCAAAAATTAAAGGAACCACTCGTTTTGATATATAATTTGATATTATTAGAAGTGAAATACCTTTATCCAAATCAATGACAGGTATATATGTATATGTTTATATTTATAGTTCAACACGTGTAAATACTCCGAGATTGTCAGAATATTCAGCGACAATGTCGTTTAGGCGTTTGTCATTCTTTACCTAATGCAAACATCTAACAAACCTGAGCACTTTAAAGTCTTAACTGCTTCCTCCGGATGGACCTCGCGCATCTATAAAGTGCAGATTGTTATCTAATTCAACAATACCCATGAGTTTTATATATGTTTTTGGAGCCTCTGACCTTCAAACACAGTTAAACCTGCTCCCGATAGCGGAGGTTGATTTAAATCTTGACTTGTCCCGCGAGGTACACCTCCATACAAGCAATACTGTCGTTTTGGTTCCGGATTTGACAAAATGATTAAGTGTTCAGTATATTACCGGTCTCTACCTAGGCTCCAGGCCGTTCGGTACGGGCTAAGGAGGTGATGTCCGGAGTTCGTCATGTAACGCTCGACACATCAAAACATCACCCCATGATGTAGGAAGTCTATCCATGCGTCAATGAAACCTGAAAACAGACGGATCGTCACGAATGCACCGTCACCATGTTAAACTCCATTCGAGATGGTAAACTGATAAGTGGTATCATTCCGGCAGTTTTAAAAATTAACTTCTTTTTTTTTAATTAGGTAGGATATGGCACCACGAAAATGACCAGAACCGTACTACATGGGTAAATAAAACCAACACAGCCAATCATTGAAACTAATATGAAAACAAAATCCGGATTGTGTTCTATTGTATGTAACAGGGACCATGATTGGCTCATTAACATACACGTGACCAAATATTTGTTTTACAAGAATACAGAGGGATACATTTGGGAATCAAAATTTACGATAAAATGTTTATTTGTCTTTTATCTTTGAATTTATATAATTAAGAATTTTAAGGGTTGACTACAAAACTCATCATATATGAATATCCTCATTAAATTTCTACTGGAAATAACATCTTTCATCATCATAAAGAGTCATCATCACCCTTTTTGTTTAAAGTGCTTTCTAATCTGATATTTTCTGCATAGTTCTAGTAAAATGTCCAGAAATGCGTACTAAATAACTTCGGAGAATCGTTTTCTATATTGAAACCAGTGGGTTAAAATTTTAATTTCGCCGAGATGAGTGAATACGCTTATTCGTAATGTTCGTAGAGTTAGCTGAAGAATGAATTTCCAAAAATGTAAGAAATTAACCGCATGGAAAGAACACTGTGTTATTTCTTCACGAGTGTGCAGACATATAAATGGTATATAAAGATTACAAAAACTTTAACAAACTTGTTACTTATATAAAGTGTTATTGTTGTTTTTTGTTATTGTTGTTGTTGGTTTTTTAGTTGTCATAATCCAATGAAAACGGACACTGATATGTTTGTTTTGCAAACAAACCTCATATTGTGCATGACACGTTTGTTTGCAAAGCTCTGGCATCTATATCGACCATAGACACCAAAAAAGACAGTTTAATGCTTATATTTACATTCTCGACATATTTTGTGTTATTTTTGAAAATTAAAATATTAGAGTTAACATAAAAAATGCCAATATTCAGCGACTTCGTCAATGGGGTTCGACAAATGGAACAGCCTATTTTTCAAAATTCATTTGTCAGGTGCAGATTGGCAAACAAAAAAGTGCATTGAAATACTACGAAAAGAACACAGTCTGTTCAATTCTTTTTATTATTTGTGTAACAAAATTGTATAAAATTTTCATTTTTGATACTTTTTAATTAACATAAAAAACGACGTAGTCCTAGGCTTTTTTTTCATAGAGCCATATGATTGTTTACGTTAGTTACAAGTAGTTCCGGTGGGTGAATATATTCATGCGCGGCATGGATTGATGTCACGTTTTGGGTGTCAATTATGCTCACATAGACTGCAAATCTTTTTACTTAGTTTATATCGTGGCTTTGCCACCAAAATATAAATATTTATTCTGGGATTACAAATGGTTCAAAAATTACATTACATAAGGCTTTAGTTTAAAATCTACTAGGAAGCGTCCTTTGAACAAATAAATAAACAATTTAGTCATGCTTCCACGAACCTACGATTACATCACACCTAGCGTAATTTGTGTGCATCAAATATACAAACGTACTATGTCTTAAACACGAATACATTTTCGAAATCTGCTGCTATCGGTCTCGATGAAATTGTCAAATTAAAATCAAAGGCTTCGTGTTAGCCTTATCGTAGGTATGAGACAATAAAATCCTGAACAAGTCTTTGTTTTTTCCATGACATACTCCTCAGGTACCGAGATATGGATGGCATGAATGTTATTTGATTGAAAATTATTTGATTAACAAAATATACAAGACATTAAAACGGTCCACCTTTTGAGTTAATTCTACATATTTATCATTCACACCTGCCTCGTCTACCTGAACAAAAAGACGGACACTTTAAGCAGTTTACGTCATCGGAATTGATACCTGATGGTTTCGGTACATCGTTGTCAGATATTGATAACACTACTCCCAAACTATAGGGTTTATATATAGATCAGCCATTTACGATCCGAATAAGGGTACATCTTCTGGACAACATTATTTATTGTTCGCAAATACCTGCCTCCATCTTCGACAGACATATTGACTCATCATCCACTGACTGTTCCAATAGGCCCATTTTAGTAGACTAATTTGTCGCCGTACGGTTTCCTCCGACATTGCTTAGGGTTTTGGTCACTCGGATGATGTTCTAACGATAAAATATATCCACACTTAACTATCGTTATTTTGCCTGTTTAATTTGGAAACCGCGGTAAGTTTCCACGGGGTTTCCTCCGCTATGAGCTGATCTGTGGTATGCTTGTATTAAGTGACTTAGTGTTTATTGCGGTTACTCTGTGTGGCTTCCATGGACTTGGAGAGCGCTTTCTTTAATTTAATCTTACTCATATAAGGACTTTCTCATCAGTTACGTTGCTAAGAGCGCCATTCTCACGAGCTAGGAATATATTATGCAGGGATTAATTTGTCTTGTTTCCATGCAAAATCGATCTGAGTGTGTTAACAGGATATTTCGAACTTCAATATTACTTTTTGACCATAAGCTGAACGTGTAATTTGTGGTTAATACCGGTTGTCTCTAGCAACGAGAGGGGACCACATCGTCGTGTAATGAAAGAGACATTTCTGGCTGTGCGCGTGCGGCCTGCACGCAATCTGTTTGAATAGGCAAACAATGCCTTAAGGATCCACTTTCCTCCGCCAATTAGGTTTCATTTCCTAAGTCTTACGGCAAAACTGAAAAGCACTTCTGTTGGCCAGGCTCTTCACCTTGTGTCAGGATGATTATGCCTCAAGGATCCGGTATAGAACATAATCAACCAAAACACTACAAAACAATAGTATACGTATAACTTATAGAATCCCGTGTCGTGAGCGTCACAGAGAACCCCGACAGATAGATGTGTTTAAGTAGTTATTCGGATTTCTCATCATTAAGTGTTTACATACGCTATAATAAAATAAATTTACCTATTCAAATGGCTTCGGTAATTTATTATAATCTAATTAAGTTCCAAAAACTAAAAACAGTTTCTTTCATTTACTACATAAAAAGCATAGCCTTATTCTATCAGATGATCTTTGCATGCCATAAATACCTCTCACTATTTCTCATATAAACAAGTCCTAACAAAAGTAGGGAAGGAACATTATAAAGAGCCAAGGTATCTGACATAGGGACTGTGCTCACAAGGTATCTGACCTAGGGACTGTGCTCACAAGGTATCTGACCTAGGGACTGTGCTCACAAGGTATCTGACATAGGGACTGTGCACACAAGGTATCTGACGTATGGACTGTGCTCAAAAGGTATCTGACAAAGGGACTGTGCTCACAAGGTATCTGACCTAGGGACTGTGCTCACAAGGTATCTGACATAGGGACTGTTCTCACAAGGTATCTGACATAGGGACTGTGTTCCCAAGCTATCTGACATAGGGACTGTGCTCACAAGGTATCTGACATAGGTATCTGACAAAGGGACTGTGTTCACAAGGTATCCGACATAGGAACTGTGCTCACAAGGTATCTGACATAGGGACTGTACTCACAAGGTATCTGACATAGGGACTGTACTCACAAGGTATCTGACATAGGGACTGTGCTCACAAGGTATCTGACATAGGGACTGTACTCACAAGGTATCTGACATAGGGACTGTGCTCACAAGGTATCTGACATAGGGATTGTGCTCACAAGGTATCTGACATAGGGACTGTGCTCACAAGTTATCTGACATAGGGACTGTGCTCACAATGTATCTGACATGGGACTGTGCTCACAAGGTATCTGACATAGGGACTGTGCTCCCAAGGTATCTGACATAGGGACTGTGCTCACAAGGTATCTGACATAGGGACTGTGTTCACAAGGTATCTGACATAGGGACTGTGCTCACAAGGTATCTGACATAGGACTGTGCTCACAAGGTATCTGACATAGGGACTGTGCTCACAAGGTATCTGACATAGGGACTGTACTCACAAGGTATCTGACATACATAAGGACTGTGCTCACAAGGTATCTGACATAGGGACTGTGCTCACAAGGTATCTGACATAGGGACTGTGCTCACAAGGTATCTGACATAAGGACTGTGCTCACAGGTATCTGACATAGGGACTGTGCTCACAAGGTATCTGACATAGGGACTGTGCTCACAAGGTATCTGACATAGGGACTGTGCTCACAAGGTATCTGACATAGGGACTGTGCTCACAAGGTATCTGACATAGGGACTGTACTCACAAGGTATCTGACATAAGGACTGTGTTCACATGGTATCTGACATAGGGACTGTGCTCACAAGGTATCTGACATAGGGACTGTGCTCACAAGGTATCTGACATAGGGACTGTGTTCATAGGCTATCTGACATAGGGACTGTGCTCTTCGTTACAGAATGGCGAACCTGTGTGGTACTCTGTTCCAAAAGGGCCCCTACACGGGATGTGTCCCCTAATGCCGAGTTAATAGGTTAATTAACTTTGTCTGGTGAACACTATATGCATATACACAGTATGATATTAATAGGCGATGTACATGTACTCTACTGTTAGTGTTAAGTAATTAGCTAATTAGCATTAGGTATATAAATACGAGGAATTCCGAACGGTGAATCACAGAATATGCGTTTACATAATGACGAGACATGTGCTGGACTACGTACAAAGAAAATAAATAAGCGGGGGGAGGGGGGGGGGGGGGGGGGGGGTAATTTAAAGTACATATGATTTACGATTGATTTTAAATAAATACTCTTGTGTGTCGTTCATTCATAAAACTTTAAAAATTTTGTCTGAAATTTCCTACATTTTCCCATGTAAACAGTCACGGAATGGTAGACCAAAGTTCGGCACAGGAGATTAGGTAGTTATGTCAGTCTGTCGAACACCTGGTCAGATTATAATTACCGACTACATGTCTCATTATGATCTGTCTGGGTATTTGAAAAAGTCCCAGTTACATGTATAAACAAATCGTACGTAAAAATCTAAATACATTTCGGTCGTACTTCCTGATAAGTATAAGTACGTGTGTATAATTGTATCTACCGGTTGGAACACTTACGGTGCGAGTCGTGGCAAAGCAGGACGCTGTCGATTTACTTATGACCTTGCACAGACAATAGACAAACTAGCTTACATTTAACGAGATACCCACGAGCCCAACAATCTTAGTTCACATCCATCTGAGTGCGTTATTATGATTATTATGATATACATGTATTCATATTTATATGATAATTTTATTTATTGAATAATAAAACATTAAATACATGTAATATGCACATGATTTCATTAAGAGGCTAGCAAAGTGTGAATATTTACCCGTTCCCCGTGGATACATTTTTTACTTATATATTTGTAAAATGAACTCCCCTTACATATATAAATCACCAGAAATATTTGATACATATTTGTTTATTATTCTATACTAAATTCAAATATTTTATTTATTTACATAATCTGCTTAAAGCAGCATGTCGTTAGTGAATTATGCCCCTCTTACACCGGAAGTTGCGTCAATGCGAGATTAATAGAAACTCATCATATCATTTTTATTTACATATATTGGCATGATGACGTAGAATTCCAGTTTTGTGTAGTAGACAATTGTCTACTACTGCTTTATCAGCCTGACGATGATTTTTTTCTTTCATCTTATGGTGTTATAGCTTTAAAATTTCTAGCAATATCAATATATATCCCATATAGACGCCCCGATACAGTGACAACCACCGGGGACCCCTGTCTATATATATACCCCGATACAGTGACAACCACCGGGGACCCCTGTCTATATATTTATACCCCGATACAGCGACAGTCATCGGGGACCCCTGTCTATATATATACCCCGATACAGTGACAACCACCGGGGACCCCTGTCTATATATATATACCCCGATACAGCGACAACCACCGGGGACCCCTGTCTATATATATACCCCGATACAGCGACAACCACCGGGGACCCCTGTCTATATATATATACCCCGATACAGTGACAACCACCGGGGACCCCTGTCTATATATATATACCCCGATACAGCGACAACCACCGGGGACCACTGCCTATATATATACCCCGATACAGTGACAACCACCGGGGACCCCTGTCTATATATATATACCCCGATACAGCGACAACCACCGGGGACCCCTGTCTATATATATACCCCGATACAGCGACAACCACCGGGGACCCCTGTCTATATATACCCCGTTACAGCGACAGTCATCGGGGACCCCTGTCTATATATATACCCCGATACAGTGACAACCACCGGGGACCCCTGTCTATATATATATACCCCGATACAGCGACAACCACCGGGCACCCCTGTCTATATATATATACCCCGATACAGTGACAACCTGCCTGCCAGCAGCGGATTAGAGATTCAGTTTTTTATGTTTAAATGATATTTCTTTTTTATTGACATTTTTGACGTTTGGATTCAAATAACAAATCCGCTGCAGCAGTGAATTGGGGATTCAGTTACATATTAGGAGTTTTCTTATTGTATATGATTGGGGATTCGAATAACGAATCCGCTGCTAACTTCAGCCCGCTTCTATAGACACCCCGAGGACTGAGACCACAATTAAGCACTTCCGGGTTCAGGCCCCAAGAATGAAGTCCCCTCAAAAATGTATGTATTTCAGAAAAACAAATTAAATGCCTCTTTGAACTTGATTTTTGTTGACGAATTTAATGCGAATTTATAGTAGAGATGTCAATTTAGGTTTTGTGATGTGAAATAATAATATTGATCATGTATTTTGTGCTCCAGGATCCTGTGTAAGGAGTCCTGATTTGACCTCTACCCCTGACCCGGATGTATATAATCCACGTTGGTGACACATTTTGACAGCTATCTCCAGAAAATGCCCAACATGCTGTGTTGAAACTTTAATATTTTGCTTCTCAGATGTTGGTTTTGGCCAGGTGAGATGGAAAGCTGCATATGAGATTTTGGGAATTTATTATGAATTTTAATGTTATAATGAAACATATAGCGAAGCTAATTGTGGTCTTAGTCCTAATATGACCTTGTGTAGAACAGGGATAGTCACTGGAAACCCCTGTCTATATAGACACCCCGATACAGCGACAGACACAGCTGGTCTCGTATATTGACGTGGTACCATTATTGTATAGAACAGCGATAGTCAAACAAATCATATCTCGTTGGATGATAAAAATGCACATGCGCAACACTCAACTGCAGTTAGAAGATGCAGAAAATAGCAATTAATGTCGAAGTAGGGTCTCCTAGCAACGAAGTATCCATCAAAAGGCTGAAGAGGATTTTAATTGGTCTCGTTTGAAATCAGGGTTACATTAAACCGCGCTGAGAACGCGTGATATTGTGCAGTGTTATGCAGCATTAGAAGTCACCCGGGAATAAGCGTGGGTATACACTATAACTTGTAATGCCTGATTTGGTTACAAAATGGTGCATTTATGTACGCCCAATGTCTCCACCCCGACCCCCCAGGATGTGGTTGGTGCTTGTATATAGCAACACATATTTTCACGCTTTTACAATAATTTATCTTATGGAATAGTATAAGCCACCAGAAACAAAAATTAAAATATAAAGAATAGTTTTCATTATCCATATCATTTTTCAGTTAGTCTTCACAATGAGACCAAAGTGTCTGAACACTCTGGAAAGAAGACAAAATATATCTAACTTTATCTCCTGATTTATATTTCGGGTTTCGGGTTAACCTTAATAGTGCGGACATACCTAATTCTAATGGTCCCCTACTCACAGTCATTTGAATCAAATACCGACCACACTGGTACAGTTATGTTCTATAGTTATCGGTTACCGACCACACTGATCCGGTTATGTTCTATAGTTATCGGTTACCGACCACACTGGTACAGTTATGTTCTATAGTTATCGGTTACCGACCACACTGATCCGGTTATGTTCTATAGTTATCGGTTACCGACCATACAGTTATGTTCTATAGTTATCGGTTACCGACCACACTGATACAGTTATGTTCTATAGTTATCGGTTACCGACCACACTGATACGGTTATGTTCGGTAGTTACCGGTTACCGACCACACTGATTCAGTAATGTTCTATAGTTATCGGTTACCGACCACACTGATACAGTTATGTTCTATAGTTATCAGTTACCGACCACACTGATTCAGTAATGTTCTATAGTTATCGGTTACCGACCACACTGATACAGTTATGTTCTATAGTTATCGGTTACCGACCACACTGATACAGTTATGTTCTATAGTTATCGGTTACCGACCACACTGATACAGTTATGTTCTATAGTTATCGGTTACCGACCACACTGATACAGTTATGTTCTATAGTTATCGGTTACCGACCACACTGATACGGTTATGTTGTATAGTTATCGGTTACCGACCACACTGATACAGTTATGTTCTATAGTTATCGGTTACCGACCACACTGATACAGTTATGTTCTATGGTTATCTGTTACCGACCACACTGATACAGTTATGTTCTATAGTTATCGGTTACCGACCACACTGATACAGTTATGTTCTATGGTTATCTGTTACCGACCAGACTGATACAGTTATGTTCTATAGTTACCGGTTTCGCACTAACAGATAACTGCATCAAGATTGGAAATCTCTGGAAGATGTAAAGTGTTATCGAGCAATTACAAATACCATTTTATCTACCTCGATTTAGCCACTCTCTCAAAGCATTAATTTTATTATATATCTACCTAGATTAAGCTATCTCTCAAATAATTCATTTTATTATATATCTACCTCGATTTAGCCACTCTCTAAAAGCATTAATGAATATATATTTATGTCAATTAAAATACATTAGGGAGAAAATTCTTTTAGAAAGGTCAATATAGCGTGAATATTTCTTACAACCCGCAAACTGTCATCCATGACCTCCAACAAGCAAATGATGACATTTGCATTTAATTATTTACATCTAACAACCGATGAAACCAAAGTAAATCAAAGCATGCCGTTCTATGACCTCCATCTGACCTCATTAAAAAACGATAACATGACTTTCTATGACCTCCATCTGACCTCATGCAACAAAGGATAACACGACATTCTATGACCTCCATCTGACCTCATGCAACAAAGGATAACATGACTTTCTATGA
This sequence comes from Pecten maximus, assembly GCF_902652985.1. Taxonomy (NCBI): domain Eukaryota; kingdom Metazoa; phylum Mollusca; class Bivalvia; order Pectinida; family Pectinidae; genus Pecten; species Pecten maximus. Next base: position 27,950,547 of record NC_047023.1, on the reverse strand, counting down.
CCTCCATCTGACCTCATGCAACAAAGGATAACATGACTTTCTATGACCTCCATCTGACCTCATGCAACAAAGGATAACATGACTTTCTATGACCTCCATCTGACCTCATGCAACAAAGGATAACATGACTTTCTATGACCTCCATATGACCTCATGCAACAAAGGATAATCATGACTTTCTATGACCTCCATCTGACCTCATATAACAAAGGATAATCATGACTTTCTATGACCGCCATCTGATCTCATGCAACAAATGATAACATGACTTTTATGACCTCAATCTGACCTCACGTAACAAAGGATAACATGACTTTTTATGACCTCCATCTGACCTCACGTAACAAAGGATAACATGACTTTCTATGACCTCCATATGACCTCATGCAACAAAAGATAATCATGACTTTCTATGACCTCCATCTGACCTCATGTAACAAAGGATATTCGTGACTTTTTATGATCTCCATCTGACTTCATATAACAAAGGATAATCATGACTTTCTATGATCGCCATCTGACCTCATGCAACAAAGGATAACACGACATTCTATAACCTCCATCTGACCTCATGTAACAAAGGATAACATGACATTATACGACCTCCTTCTGACCTCATGTAACAAAGGATAACATGACTTTCTATGACCTCCATCTGACCTCATGCAACAAAGGATAACACGACTTTCTATGACCTCCATCTGACCTCATGTAACAAAGGATAACATGACATTCTATGACCTCTATCTGACCTCATGCAACAAAGGATAATCATGACTTTCTATGACCTCCAACTGATTTCATGTAACAAAGGATAATCATGACTTTCCTTGACATCCATCTGACTTCATGTAACAAAGGATAATCATGACTTTCCTTGACATCCAACTGATTTCATGTAACAAAGGATAATCATGACTTTCCTTGACATCCATCTGACTTCATGTAACAAAGGATAATCATGACTTTCTATGACTTCCAACTAATTTCATGTAACAAAGGATAATCATGACTTTCCTTGACATCCAACTGATTTCATGTAACAAAGGATAATCATGACTTTCCTTGACATCCATCTGACCTCATATAACAAAGGATAATCATGACTTTCCTTGACATCCAACTGATTTCATGTAACAAAGGATAATCATGACTTTCCTTGACATCCATCTGACTTCATGCAACAAAAGATAACATGACTTTTATGACCTCAATCTGACCTCATGCAACAAAGGATAATCATGACTTTCCTTGACATCCATCTGACTTCATGCAACAAAGGATAACACGACTTTTTATGGCCTCCATCTGACCTCATGCAACAAAGGATAAAAAGACTTTCTATGACCTCCATCTGACCTCATGTAACAAAGGATAATCATGACTTTCCTTGACATCCATCTGACCTCATGTAACAAAGGATAACATGACTTTCTATGGCCTCCATCTGACCTCATGCAACAAAGGATAAAAAGACTTTCTATGACCTCAATCTGACCTCACGTAACAAAGGATAACATGACTTTTTATGACCTCCATCTGACCTCACGTAACAAAGGATAACATGACTTTCTATGACCTCCATCTGACCTCATGTAACAAACGATAACATGACTTTCTATGACCTCCATCTGACCTCATTCAACAAAGGATAACATGACTTTCTATCTCCATCTGACCTCATGTTACAAAGGATAAGATGAATTTCTATGACCTCCATCTGACCTCATGTAACAAAGAATAATCATGGCTTTCTATGACCTCCATCTGACCTCATGTTACAAAGGATAAGATGAATTTCTATGACCTCCATCTGACCTCATGTAACAAAGAATAATCATGGCTTTCTATGACCTCCATCTGACCTCATGTTACAAAGGATAAGATGAATTTCTATGACCTCCATCTGACCTCATGCAACAAAGGATAACATGACTTTCTATGACCTCCATATGACCTCATGCAACAAAGGATAATCATGACTTTCTATGACCTCCATCTGACCTCATATAACAAAGGATAATCATGACTTTCTATGACCGCCATCTGATCTCATGCAACAAATGATAACATGACTTTTATGACCTCAATCTGACCTCACGTAACAAAGGATAACATGACTTTTTATGACCTCCATCTGACCTCACGTAACAAAGGATAACATGACTTTCTATGACCTCCATATGACCTCATGCAACAAAGGATAATCATGACTTTCTATGACCTCCATCTGACCTCATGTAACAAAGGATATTCGTGACTTTTTATGATCTCCATCTGACTTCATATAACAAAGGATAATCATGACTTTCTATGATCGCCATCTGACCTCATGCAACAAAGGATAACACGACATTCTATAACCTCCATCTGACCTCATGTAACAAAGGATAACATGACATTATACGACCTCCTTCTGACCTCATGTAACAAAGGATAACATGACTTTCTATGACCTCCATCTGACCTCATGCAACAAAGGATAACACGACTTTCTATGACCTCCATCTGACCTCATGTAACAAAGGATAACATGACATTCTATGACCTCTATCTGACCTCATGCAACAAAGGATAATCATGACTTTCTATGACCTCCAACTGATTTCATGTAACAAAGGATAATCATGACTTTCCTTGACATCCATCTGACTTCATGTAACAAAGGATAATCATGACTTTCTATGACCTCCAACTGATTTCATGTAACAAAGGATAATCATGACTTTCCTTGACATCCAACTGATTTCATGTAACAAAGGATAATCATGACTTTCCTTGACATCCATCTGACTTCATGTAACAAAGGATAATCATGACTTTCTATGACCTCCAACTGATTTCATGTAACAAAGGATAATCATGACTTTCCTTGACATCCAACTGATTTCATGTAACAAAGGATAATCATGACTTTCCTTGACATCCAACTGATTTCATGTAACAAAAGATAATCATGACTTTCCTTGACATCCATCTGACTTCATGCAACAAAAGATAACATGACTTTTATGACCTCAATCTGACCTCATGCAACAAAGGATAACACGACTTTTTATGGCCTCCATCTGACCTCATGCAACAAAGGATAAAAAGACTTTCTATGACCTCCATCTGACCTCATGTAACAAAGGATAATCATGACTTTCCTTGACATCCATCTGACCTCATGTAACAAAGGATAACATGACTTTCTATGGCCTCCATCTGACCTCATGCAACAAAGGATAAAAAGACTTTCTATGACCTCAATCTGACCTCACGTAACAAAGGATAACATGACTTTTTATGACCTCCATCTGACCTCACGTAACAAAGGATAACATGACTTTCTATGACCTCCATCTGACCTCATGTAACAAACGATAACATGACTTTCTATGACCTCCATCTGACCTCATTCAACAAAGGATAACATGACTTTCTATCTCCATCTGACCTCATGTAACAAAGGATAATCATGGCATTCTGTGACCTCCATCTGACCTCATGTAATAAAGGATAATCATGACTTTTTATGACCTCCATCTGACCTCATGTTACAAAGGATAAGATGAATTTCTATGACCTCCATCTGACCTCATGTAACAAAGAATAATCATGGCTTTCTATGACCTCCATCTGACCTCATGTTACAAAGGATAAGATGAATTTCTATGACCTCCATCTGACCTCATGTAACAAAGAATAATCATGGCTTTCTATGACCTCCATCTGACCTCATGTTACAAAGGATAAGATGAATTTCTATGACCTCCATCTGACTTCATGTAACAAAGGATAATCATGGCTTTCTATGACCTCCATCTGACCTCATGTAACAAAGGATAACATGAATTTCTATGACCTCCATCTGACCTCATGTAACAAAGAATAATCATGGCTTTCTATGACTTCCATCTGACCTCATGTAACAAAAGATAATCATGGCTTTCTATGACCTCAATCTGACCTCATGTAACAAAGGATAATCATGACTTTCTATGACCTCCATCTGACCTCATGTAACAAAGAATAATCATGGCTTTCTATGACTTCCATCTGACCTCATGTAACAAAAGATAATCATGGCTTTCTATGACCTCAATCTGACCTCATGTAACAAAGGATAATCAAGACTTTTTGATGACCTCCATCTGACCTCATGTAACAAAGAATAATCATGGCTTTCTATGACTTCCATCTGACCTCATGTAACAAAAGATAATCATGGCTTTCTATGACCTCAATCTGACCTCATGTAACAAAGGATAATCAAGACTTTTTGATGACCTCCATTTGACCTCATGTAACAAAGGATAATCATGACTTTTTATGACCGCCATCTGACCTCATGTAACAAAGAATAATCATGGCTTTCTATGACTTCCATCTGACCTCATGTAACAAAAGATAATCATGGCTTTCTATGACCTCAATCTGACCTCATGTAACAAAGGATAATCAAGACTTTTTGATGACCTCCATTTGACCTCATGTAACAAAGGATAATCATGACTTTTTATGACCGCCATCTGACCTCATGTAACAAAGGATAACATGACTTTCCATGACTTCCATCTGACCTCATGTAACAAAAGATAATCATGGCTTTCTATGACCTCAATCTGACCTCATGTAACAAAGGATAATCAAGACTTTTTGATGACCTCCATCTGACCTCATGTAACAAAGAATAATCATGGCTTTCTATGACTTCCATCTGACCTCATGTAACAAAAGATAATCATGGCTTTCTATGACCTCAATCTGACCTCATGTAACAAAGGATAATCAAGACTTTTTGATGACCTCCATTTGACCTCATGTAACAAAGGATAATCATGACTTTTTATGACCGCCATCTGACCTCATGTAACAAAGGATAACATGACTTTCCATGACCTCCATCTGACCTCATGTAACAAAGGATAACATGACTTTCTATGACCTCCATCTGACCTCATGTAACAAAGGATAAGATGACTTTCTATGACCTCCATCTGACCTCATGTTACAAAGGATAAGATGAATGTCTATGACCTCCATCTGACCTCATGTAACAAAGGATAATCATGGCTTTCTATGCCCTGCATCTGACCTCATGTAACAAAAGATACTCATGGCTTTCTATGACCTCCATCTGACGTCATGTAACAAAGAATAACATGACTTTTTATGACTTCCATCTGATCTGCCTAAAATAAAACGATAAGAGGACGTACCATGACCTCTATGTAGACCACGGTTCGACTCCCACTGGAAGCGCTAAAATATGACATCTGTTAGAAATGGCGTATTTGGAGAATAACGTAATGATAAAACCACTCAGCCTCGCTATGACAAGCATTATTTTATTATATTTGGGGGAATATCAGGTCGGGTTCTTCCCTGGAGATCGTATTTATAAATAATAGTCGATTATCACCTGCAATCAAACTAGAGTTTCGGGGTTCAAAACCTTGCGGACTTATTGGAAAAACGAATGCCTCAATTAAAGCATATATTTTCCATGGACTACCCATCGTTACACATCGAGTATTCTCGGCTGTTTTCCGAGCTTGCCGGAAGAAGTGAAGATGTCCGATTTGTCCCTTACTAAGTGCCTTCGCTAGCATTCAAACCCGAGACTACAGATCACCAGTCCAGTAGCGCTCTGCTGATTGAGCAAGACAGAAATTCTCATTGCTGAGTCAGTAACCAATTGAATTAAATAGATTAAAGAACAGTCAAAGGACAGCTAATAAGGTTAACATAACCAACTCGACAGGCCATGATGTAATACCCAATCTAGAGGCGTCCATATGTATAATGTCTTAACATCACCACTGTAAAGATTGATTCTATGGCTTAACACTGAGATAATCTAATGTAAAATCACGGATAAATTGAATGGAAGTGTTTCTAAGTTGAACACTGGCCTTCAGTAGACTAGCATTAACATTGCAGAAATCCCAGTGCAAAGCCATGTAGTCGATCTGTGATAACAATCCAGTACTTATTCAATTACCTTTAATTTTCATCCTTTTTATTTCCCATAAGACCTCACCCCAAATCTATTTTTCATGATTCTAATGCTCCAATGCCTCAGTAATCTAAGGTGTCACGGCTAAGTTTCACTTTTTAGATAGACTTTCCTAAGAAGAAAAGGGTAGGAGCCGCTCCAGCGCTCACTGATAAAGCCCCTACATAGGTGCACCTATGTATCAGTGTATATCAAAGCGTTGAACTCGGAGTATTGGCATCGATGTTATCTAGTTATTAAGTGCTGATTTGTCTCTAACCCGACCCTGTATACGTATCTGATGGTTAGATGACTAGGGGACATTACGTACGTATTATTACATAGTCGAGGTTCAGGTCTGTAATTTACTGTCCCAGCCCGGATGTGCCCCTCTTCTGTTCTCGGGTTATATGATTACCAAACGGGCAGAAATAAGTCAAACAGAATGCACATATTAAATGAAGCATACACAATAATGCGACAGAAGAATTTTGCCGGAATAATTGTTGAACTGCAATGATTTGAATCACTGCGCATGTCACACCAAAGCTTTAGACTGCGTGATGACCTTTGACGTTATTTGGCAAGGGAGGTAATTGTCATTATGACCTTGCAAAGTGATCCATGAGCTAAGCATATTGTTAATTAAATAGAGCCAAATTACAATGGTGTATGTTTATGGCAGACCCCACAACCACACTTCAGACAAATCTGTAAACGGTACAATCGTACACATGTACATACATATTGATTTTTCTGAATACCAACATCAATCGTCAATTCCTATAAACACGACCACTGTTGAATGCTTTGTTAACATTGGAACATTAATCCATTTCCCCGGTGTAGTTAACTCACAATAAAGCAGATAATGGGTAATGTGTTGACATAATATCTTGCAGGAAATCCTGTTTCAGGTGTTTTATTGGCTAATATCGGATGTGAGCGTTAATCGCCCATTCATCTATACAAAACATATTAACCTTTCTGTGGAATTATACACTGATCCCCAATCTTATCATTAAATTCATTGTAGGATGTTTTAGTTTAAACATTTATAAGCTTTATCAGGTTATCGCTCTCAAAGCCTTTTCACCCTGACTACAGACTGGAAGGGTGGGGGAGGGAGGTGGGAGGAGGGAACCGGGTGGACACGCGAGCACGCGCAGATCTCGCGGTAACGTAATGTGTCTAGTTTGCGCACCAGTTGCCTTTTATAGTATTTGCGTGTATAAAGATGAAATTGACGAATACTTCATTGATCGTTTATCGCTTTAATCGGGATCCACGCGTAATAAGGATTATCCGGACTATTATGTATATCATCTACGGGCTAATTGAACTTTACGTTTTTTTCTTCTTACAGAGAAAAATTATACCACCTTGTATGTTCAGGGGAAAACATCCGTGAAGGAGACTGCCGCGGTAGCCCCGGGGCTAATTGATTATAGCATGTATAACTACAACACAGCGGAATATCCATCGCGTGAATTTCTTATCATCTAAGTGAAGTTTAACAGTCATATTAGTTCAACTAGCTCGAGATAATACGACTTGTAATTGGTAGTGTTCTAAACATTGTTCAATGAAGCACTACAGGATGCACAACTATATCGTTTAAATGAAAATGGCCGAGTTGTAATTTTTTTTACTTTTTTTTTGTGCACGTGGAGTAAACGCGATAATATCTTCAGTGAGATTTTGTAAAACCCTGCAACACAAAGTGATCACGTAGACAGATCCAGGAGCTAATAAAAATGACTACTTTCGCTGAGGATTATCCTTGACAATCGGCAGTCAAATTATTTTCAATTTTGATTTAATGAAATAATCCTGACATGAGCTTGACGGGGAAAAATCACAAAACGTAGCTTAACAAAAGCTAATGAAATAATCTGTCGTTTGAGGAAAGGCGACATCGTCTCAAACAATGAGGGCGAAAAGAGGCCATTTCTTTGAGAGATTTCAAATCCTTTGACAATTCACAATAGGGGTAATGCTTGCATAAACAGATAATTTCCGTTGATTTTTATAAATGTATCCACAGATGAAAGATTAGCCTTTTCTAATCGAACTCTAAAAGTCATCATTCTTCTGTCTCAGTTAAAAAATCAATTTAATATCAGCGTGTTTGCGTTAAATGTACAAGATTTAATGGCGACAAAGGATTTGGTGTGGTGACACCTATACTATCCATAAAACTGTATACACAATTTAGTCTGCCAGTATAACCTCTTTGTTTTATAGACATGTTACTATTTATAGCTCACTTTTTATTTAATACAGGAAATATTGTAGTCAGTAGTTCTTCTTTTTTTCCTATTTGTTATTTTTTCCACTTAAAAAACGCAATTCGAAATGCAATAAGAATATCGCGACGACATATCGGAATCCCCAAAACTAGCTTAAAGGTTTGCATAGCTATCGTTTTCATCTTTACATACAAAATGTAGTTCATCGAAAATACTCAATCAAAGAGATTGTATACAAGTTTTAAAAACTTACAAGGTCCTTTCCAATGTTTATCATTGAAGTATTTTTTATATCTTTTTGAACATTGAAAAGATTGTTGGCAAGTGATAAAAACGATGCATTGTATATAATTGATGTTGATACTGGCGTAATGCCCTATCTTCAGGACACGTGCAAAGTTAGCCTTGGTACAGATTCCAAGTAGACGACTTGATCGTTAGTAAATGGGCGCCCGGTAAAAAAACATTCTTGTGAAACATGACTAAGGAAATGAAACATTAAAATTGTATTTACTTGGGCTCTCAGTTACGAAGTTATATTTCATAGTTATAATGTATTAGCTCGGAATCTCAACTATATCAAACATTACTTAGTAAATGGCCGCCCAGGGCATACAATTGTATGAAACTCTGTACTTAGTAAATGGGCGCCCGAGATACCCAACTGTATGGAACTCTATACTTAGTAAATGGGCGCCCGAGATATCCAACTGTATGGAACTCTGTACTTAGTAAATGGGCGCCCGAGATATCCAACTGTATGGAACTCTGTACTTAGTAAGTGAGCGCCCGAGATATCCAACTGTATGGAACTCTGTACTTAGTAAGTGAGCGCCCGAGATATCCAACTGTATGAAACTCTGTACTTAGTAAGTTGGCACCCGATATATAAAACTGTATGAAACATTTAAGCAATGAACTGTTTTTGTATGGTATTTATGATCTACTTGAATGCCACAGCTTTGCAAGCAAACAACATAACGCACATTATGATTTGTTTGCTTGCAATGCTCTGGCATTCAACTAGATCATAAATACCATACAAAAACAGTTCAACGTTTATATTTACATTCCTTTTACTTGTTTTTTTTTTTTTAATTTAAATGCTATAATTCATATTTAAAATTCATAATTCCCGCCTTACCGACAGTCAGCAGAATTTTTGTCAGTCGTTGGAACAGCCGGAACATGGTCGCGTGCATTTTGGCAAACAAAATAGTACATGGAAAATTAAAAAAACAAAACAAAAAAAACTCAGTTTTGTTAATCATTTTATTATCAACGTAATGCGCAAATGGCATATTTTTATAACAAATAATGTAGACAAAATAATTAGTCGTTAAACTTAATTATCCTGGATATTGTAGTTCCGGTTTTTGTTGTATTAATACGCTGATAAGTGTAGCGCGTGATGGATGGCATTTATACGTACATCAATGCCAGAGCTCTCAAACAGACTATATAGTGACAATGGCAGACAAATGTAAATATTACGCAGTAAATGGGCGCCCGATATATAAAACTGTATGAAACAGTTCGCAGTAAGTGGGCGCCCGATATATAAACATTACGTAGTAAGTGGGCGCCCGAGAAATACAACTGTTTAGAACATATACAACTGCATGAAATTACTAAGTAAATTGGCGGCCGAGATGTCAGTGACAACTGTATGAAATATTAAAGCTTCATCATGTTATACTACATTGGCTTACTATGAAGCGGAGATTTACGTGCATTTTGGAACTTACTTTGATTGATACCGATGATATATTTATGATAAGCGGATCAAAAATTGTAAATAAATAACGGAGTGGTACTGTTTATTTCAAAATATGCATAGACTATATAAGAGTGTAAAAACAAGTTCAAAGGTGATTTGTTTAGTTTGATGTGTTGATATTTTTAGGAAATAAATATGATGTTATTGATATGAAATGTAAAGTGATGTTATTTGAATTTAATCAAATTGAATGCAATTAAAAAGTGACAAAATGTGCCATATTGGTATTTTGATTAAATGTGATGAATTATTACACAATGCAATATGATGAATTTGTATATAATGAAATGTGATAGATTGTATATATAAAACGTGATGAATTTGTATACAATGAAATGTGATGGATGTGTAAATAGTGAAATGTGATGATTTTTTTGTGTAATGAATTGTGATGAATTTGTAAAAAAATGAAATGTGATTATTTGTATGTAATGAAATGTGACGAATTTTTATGTAATGAAATATGATGGATTTGAATTTAATGAAATGTGATGAATTTGTATGTAATGAAATATGATTAATTTGTATATGACGAAATGTAATTAATGTGTAAATAATGAAATGTGATGAATTTTTGTGCAATGAAATGTAATGAATTCGTATATAATAAAATGGTAATAATATTTACATGAAGAAATGTGATAAATTTGAACGTAATGAACTGTAATGGATTTGTAAATAATAAAACGTGATGAATTTGTATACAATGAAATATGATGAATTCGTGTATACAGTTATAATGAAATGTGATTAATTTGTATATAATAAAATGTGATTAATATTTAAATGAAGAAACGTGATGAATTTGAACGTAATGAACTGTAATGGATTTGTAAATAATGAAACGTGATGAATTTGTATACAATGAAATGTGATGATTTTTTATGCAATGAAATGTGATTAATTTATATGCAATTAAATGTTATGAATTTGTGTGCAATGAAATGTGATGAATTTGTATATAATGAAATGTGATTAATATTTATGTGCAGAGATGTGATAAATTTGAACGTAATGAAATTTAATGGATTTGCAAGTAATAAAACGTGATGAATTTGTATACAATGAAATGTGATGAATTTTTACATACAGTTATAATGAAATGTGATGAATTTGTATATAATGCAGTGTGATTAATATTTATATGAAAAAATGTGATGAATTTGTATATAATGAAATGTGATTGATTTGCAAATGATGAAATGTGTTGATTTTTTGTGTAATGAAATGTGATGATTTTTTATGTTATGAAATGTGATTAATTTGTGTATATTGAAATGTTATGTATTTGTATGTAATGTGATTTATTTGTATGTAATAACTGTAATGAATTGGTATAGAATGAATGCAATTAATTTGTATATAATTAAATGTGAATAATTTGTATTTAATAAAATGTGATGAAGTGCGACGAATCCATATTAACTGAAATGTGACGAATTTGTACGTTTACAAAATGTGTTCATTTTGTGTGTAATTGAAGGTGATGAATTTGTATATAAAGAAATGTGACGAATTTGTACGTTTACAAAATGTGTTCATTTTGTGTGTAATTAAAGGTGATGAATTTGTATATAAAGAAATGTGACGAATTTGTACGTTTACAAAATGTGTTCATTTTGTGTGTAATTAAAGGTGATGAATTTGTATATAAAGAAATGTGACGAATTTGTACGTTTACAAAATGTGTTCATTTTGTGTGTAATTAAAGGTGATGAATTTGTATATAAAGAAATGTGACGAATTTGCATGTAATTGGATTTGATATAATTGAAACATATATAATTCATATAATTCGTAAATGTGTAATCAAATGTCATGTTACCTAACGATATGACTTGGACGTCTATAACGACACAATTTAACCATAAGGCCAAACAGATTTGAATTTTCATGTCATATCTATCCTGGTTTGGTTTTGAATTCTGTGTTTTCCTTTGTTTAAAGATGCGAAAGTATTTTGGCAAGTGAAAAATCAACTTAATATTTCTGAACGTGGCGAAATGAAGTTCAACATAACCAACAAGCTCAAAATCTGAAGAGTGAAAATTAAATAAATAACTAGATCTTCACTTCAAAAGAGTGAGTATCGAATACTTATTACGTGTGTATACAGCGAACGGTGAATATGTAGATATATTACCGAACGAGACACTATTTTATATTGAAATAACTTGATTATAAGTGAGAAGCATGAGTAGAATGGAGAACAACAAAGTTGTTAAGTTGATTATTATTCTTAAACATGTGTCTTTAAATATATAAAAACAACTATCTTGAAGTTATCACCTGTTTCACTTTTACAATGTAGTTTGTTTGGAAGGCACATATGTAAGTTGTTTATTATAGCCTATGCCATTTAATATATAAAACACTTATCTAGAAAATCTTATTACAGCGCATTTTGTTTGAAATACCATGATATTATTTTTTAATGAGGGATATCGTTTAAATAGAACTTGGATGGCAGTTACCGTAACACATACTGCTTATGTACAGGTAGTACTGTGATACAGACAGGTTATGTACAGGTAGTACTGTGACACAGGTTATGTACAGGTAGTACTGTGACACAGACAGGTTATGTACAGGTAGAACTGTGACACAGACTGGTTATGTACAGGTAGTACTGTGATACAGACTGGTTATGTACAGGTAGTACTGTGACACAGACAGGTTATGTACAGGTAGTACTGTGACTCAGACTGGTTATGTACAGGTAGTACTGTGACACAGACAGGTTATATACAGGTAGTACTGTGACACAGACAGGTTATGTACAGGTAGTACTGTGACACAGACTGGTAACGTACAGGTAGTACTGTGACACAGACAGGTTATGTACAGGTAATACTGTGACACAGACAGGTTATGTACAGGTAGTACTGTGACACAGACAGGTTATACTGTGACACAGACTGGTTATGTACAGGTAGTACTGTGACACAGACTGGTAATGTACAGGTAGTACTGTGACACAGACAGGTTATACTGTGACACAGACAGGTTATGTACAGGTAGAACTGTGACACAGACAGGTTATGTACAGGTAGTACTGTGACACAGACAGGTTATATACAGGTAGTACTGTGACACAGACAGGTTATATACAGGTAGTACTGTGACACAGACAAGTTATGTACAGGTAGTACTGTGACACAGACAGGTTATGTACAGGTAATACTGTGACACAGACAGGTTATGTACAGGTAGTACTGTGACACAGACAGGTTATGTACAGGTAGTACTGTGACACAGACAGGTTATGTACAGGTAGTACTGTGACACAGACAGGTTATATACAGGTAGTACTGTGACACAGACTGGTTATGTACAGGTAGAACTGTTATACAGACTGGTTATGTACAGGTAGTACTGTGACACAGACAGGTTATGTACAGGTAATACTGTGACACAGACAGGTTATGTACAGGTAGTACTGTGACACAGACAGGTTATGTACAGGTAGCACTGTGACACAGACAGGTTATATACAGGTAGTACTGTGACACAGACTGGTTATGTACAGGTAGTACTGTGACACAGACTGGTTATGTACAGGTAGAACTGTTATACAGACTGGTTATGTACAGGTAGTACTGTGACACAGACAGGTTATGTACAGGTAGTACTGTGACACAGACAGGTTTATGTACGACTGGTTATGTACAGGTAGTACTGTGACACAGACATGTTATGTACAGGTAGTACTGTGACACAGACTGGTTATGTACAGGTAATGCTGTGACACAGACAGGTTATGTACAGGTAGTACTGTGACACAGACTGGTTATGTACAGGTAGTACTGTGACACAGACTGGTTATATACAGGTAGTACTGTGACACAGACAGGTTATGTACAGGTAGTACTGTGACACAGACAGGTTATGTACAGGTAGTACTGTGACACAGCCAGGTTATGTACAGGTAGTACTGTGACACAGACTGGTTATATACATTACAGGTAGTACTGTGACACAGACAGGTTATGTACAGGTAGTACTGTGACACAGACAGGTTATGTACAGGTAGTACTGTGACACAGACTATTTTTTCCAGGTACTACTGTGCATATGTACAATGTCTGTAGCATTGTCTAATAGATTTACCATACAAGATAATATGCATTCACCACTGCTCCAGGCCACTATATCAATACAAAGGTGTCTTATGACAGCGATATTCAGACACGTGACTGTCTATACATGTTTGCCATATTACATACATGTATCTATCTCATACATTTGACAATTCCTCGGACTAACCCAAAAAACTGACGAGAACTTGGCAAGGTGCGTATCACCATTTCAGCACGTAGCAGACGACCGTCACTTCCCACAGACAAATATGTCTCCAGAGACCTCCAGTTGACTGATTACGATTTGAAAATAGGCTGCAACAAGGTATAAAACAAGTCCTTTGTATTCTCTTCTGATCTTTTCAAATAATTATATTATTCTTTTCAAATGATTTTGTTTCATACTTGCATGTTTCGTTTCTTTAAATGGAGTTAATGAATGGGTGATTTTTTTTACTGAAAATTGACGGTGTTTGTTGAAATAAAATAACTAAAAAATACTACCAGAAGTGTTTTTGATTCACCGGTAAATTGTTGGCGACACTTTAACAAATGTGAGCAATTATGCTTGCCCAAACATGATAATTGAGTGAAATGTTTTGCGTAAAGTACATATTCGTTCCTGTGAGATTTACGACATTGATACAGAAAGAGACACAGATACCGCCATTGTTTTAACACCTGCAGTAACATTGTTTAAATATTTCGTCCTTATGTGTTTAGGCTGTGCTTCACCTTTTTTCTACTTTAGTTGTAAAGACAGTTTAGAATTATATTAGCTAAAGTACATGTGGATATCCATTATGTGGCGATATATCAGCACGAGCTAAAGCGAATTACGCATCGCGAATGGAAGTCTAAAACATCAAATGACAACACCCATTATTAAAGAAGATTCTTGAACAAACCTTTAACAAAGATCATAGTTGCAGGGTCAGAAGTAAAATATACTTTAACGTAAGTACACAGAAGATATCAGGACTTTAGGTTTTAACAGAGACAATTAGAACCAATGAATAACCTATTGTTAGTATCAAGTGTGCAGGATTTCAGTATGACAACACTATAAAAGCGTAATTGGTGAGCCCTATCATCCGTTGAAGATTGTTTAGGATAACCTGCATTTGCACCTGTTGCGAGAACTTTGAACCGAAACCAACACGGTAAAACAAAAAGGTAACACATCTTGAACTCTAGCCGGAACTCCACTGAGGCAAGCGTTCCCAGTAACATGTCCAAAGAATTCTAAAAAAAAATACACAAGCGAAAAACTTTTTCATTGTAAATAGATGCCACTGAACGAGTCAAAATGCATCATGCAATTCCGCCCTCCGTTTGTGAATGTTGAGGTCAACATGTGGTAACGTAAACGAATGCTGAAAATGATATGTCAATATTACAATCAATTCTGTAAATGTCAGATTAAGCATATTCTTAGAACATTGAGATCGCGTTTAAATAGGGGACTCTTAGTCATGTCTTTGTTTATTAAAGGTAGCAATCATATGTTCAAAAGCAAACTTAGGTGAATTAAATTGAAGAAGATAATTTACACATTCAGTCTATATGTATTTTGAAAACAACTTTATAAATTATGATGTTTCTATGCAGAGAAAAAATCAACTTATGTCGTTTGTGATTTAATGGAAAGCATCAAAATAAAACAAATATATCAATGAATTATGAATTATTGTAGATTTAAGTAAAGAGAGTTAACGGGAACAATTCATGTTATCCTATCAATGAATCACAGGATCAATGTATCTGTATCCTATATTCCGGGAAGTCCTATATTCCGGAAAGTCCTGTATACGGATGGAGTAATAGAGTCCGGGAAGTCCTGTATACAGATGGAGTAAGAGAGTCCGGGAAGTCCTGTATACAGATGGAGTAAGAGAGTCGGGAAGTTCTGTATACAGATGGAGTAAGAGAGTCGGGAAGTTCTGTATACAGATGGAGTAAGAGAGTCCGGGAAGTTCTGTATACAGATGGAGTAAGAGAGTCCGGGAAGTTCTGTATACAGATGGAGTAAGAGAGTCCGGGAAGTTCTGTATACAGATGGAGTAAGAGAGTCCGGGAAGTTCTGTATACAGATGGAGTAAGAGAGTCGGGAAGTCCTGTATACAGATGGAGTAAGAGAGTCCGGGAAGTCCTGTATACAGATGGAGTAAGAGAGTCGGGGAAGTTCTGTATACAGATGGAGTAAGAGAGTCCGGGAAGTCCTGTTTACAGATGGAGTTAGAGAGTCCGGGAAGTCCTGTATACAGATGGAGTAAGAGAGTCCGGGAAGTCCTGTATACAGATGGAGTAAGAGAGTCCGGGAAGTCCTGTATACAGATGGAGTAAGAGAGTCGGGGAACTCCTGTATACAGATGGAGTAAGAGAGTCCGGGAAGTCCTGTATACAGATGGAGTAAGAGAGTCGGGGAAGTCCTGTATACAGATGGAGTAAGAGAGTCCGGGAAGTCCTGTATACAGATGGAGTAATAGAGTCCGGGAAGTTCTGTATACAGATGGAGTAAGATAGTCGGGGAAGTCCTGTATACAGATGGAGTAAGAGAGTCCGGGAAGTTCTGTATACAGATGGAGTAAGAGAGTCGGGGAAGTTCTGTATACAGATGGAGTAAGATAGTCCGGGAAGTCCTGTATACAGATGGAGTAAGAGAGTCCGGGAAGTTCTGTATACAGATGGAGTAAGAGAGTCCGGGAAGTCCTGTATACGGATGGAGTAAGAGAGTCCGGGAAGTTCTGTATACAGATGGAGTAAGAGAGTCTGGGAAGTTCTGTATACAGATGGAGTAAGAGAGTCGGGGAAGTCCTGTATACAGATGGAGTAAGAGAGTCCGGGAAGTCCTGTATACAGATGGAGTAAGAGAGTCGGGGAAGTTCTGTATACAGATGGAGTAAGAGAGTCCGGGAAGTTCTGTATACAGATGGAGTAAGATAGTCCGGGAAGTTCTGTATACAGATGGAGTAAGAGAGTCCGGGAAGTCCTGTATACAGATGGAGTAAGAGAGTCCGGGAAGTCCTGTATACAGATGGAGTAAGAGAGTCCGGGAAGTCCTGTATACAGATGGAGTAAGAGAGTCCGGGAAGTCCTGTATACAGATGGAGTAAGAGAGTCCGGGAAGTTCTGTATACAGATAGAGTAAGAGAGTCGGGGAAGTCAGGTATACAGATGGAGTAAGAGAGTCGGGGAAGTTCTGTATACAGATGGAGTAAGAGAGTCGGGGAAGTTCTGTATACAGATGGAGTAAGAGAGTCCGGGAAGTCCTGTATACGGATGGAGTAAGAGAGTCGGGGAAGTTCTGTATACAGATGGAGTAAGATAGTCCGGGAAGTTCTGTATACAGATGGAGTAAGAGAGTCGGGAAAGTCCTGTATACAGATGGAGTAAGAGAGTCTGGGCAGTCATGTATACAGATGGAGTAAGAGAGTCCGGGAAGTTCTGTATACAGATGGAGTAAGAGAGTCCGGGAAGTCCTGTATACAGATGGAGTAAGAGAGTCCGGAAAGTCCTATATACAGATGGAGTAAGAGAGTCCGGGAAGTCCTGTATACAGATGGAGTAAGAGAGTCCGGGAAGTCCTGTATACAGATGGAGTAAGAGAGTCCGGGAAGTCCTGTATACAGATGGAGTAATAGAGTCCGGGAAGTTCTGTATACAGATGGAGTAAGATAGTCGGGGAAGTCCTGTATACAGATGGAGTAAGAGAGTCCGGGAAGTTCTGTATACAGATGGAGTAAGAGAGTCGGGGAAGTTCTGTATACAGATGGAGTAAGATAGTCCGGGAAGTCCTGTATACAGATGGAGTAAGAGAGTCCGGGAAGTTCTGTATACAGATGGAGTAAGAGAGTCCGGGAAGTCCTGTATACGGATGGAGTAAGAGAGTCCGGGAAGTTCTGTATACAGATGGAGTAAGAGAGTCTGGGAAGTTCTGTATACAGATGGAGTAAGAGAGTCGGGGAAGTTCTGTATACAGATGGAGTAAGAGAGTCCGGGAAGTCCTGTATACAGATGGAGTAAGAGAGTCGGGGAAGTTCTGTATACAGATGGAGTAAGAGAGTCCGGGAAGTTCTGTATACAGATGGAGTAAGATAGTCCGGGAAGTTCTGTATACAGATGGAGTAAGAGAGTCCGGGAAGTCCTGTATACAGATGGAGTAAGAGAGTCCGGGAAGTCCTGTATACAGATGGAGTAAGAGAGTCCGGGAAGTCCTGTATACAGATGGAGTAAGAGAGTCCGGGAAGTCCTGTATACAGATGGAGTAAGAGAGTCCGGGAAGTTCTGTATACAGATAGAGTAAGAGAGTCGGGGAAGTCAGGTATACAGATGGAGTAAGAGAGTCGGGGAAGTTCTGTATACAGATGGAGTAAGAGAGTCGGGGAAGTTCTGTATACAGATGGAGTAAGAGAGTCCGGGAAGTCCTGTATACGGATGGAGTAAGAGAGTCGGGGAAGTTCTGTATACAGATGGAGTAAGATAGTCCGGGAAGTTCTGTATACAGATGGAGTAAGAGAGTCGGGAAAGTCCTGTATACAGATGGAGTAAGAGAGTCTGGGCAGTCATGTATACAGATGGAGTAAGAGAGTCCGGGAAGTTCTGTATACAGATGGAGTAAGAGAGTCCGGGAAGTCCTGTATACAGATGGAGTAAGAGAGTCCGGAAAGTCCTATATACAGATGGAGTAAGAGAGTCCGGGAAGTCCTGTATACAATTGGAGTAAGAGAGTCCGGGAAGTTCTGTATACAGATGGAGTAAGATAGTCCGGGAAGTTCTGTATACAGATGGAGTAAGAGAGTCCGGGAAGTCCTGTATACAGATGGTGTAAGAGAGTCCGGGAAGTCCTGTATACAGATGGAGTAAGAGAGTCCGGGAAGTCCTGTATACAGATGGAGTAAGAGAGTCCGGGAAGTTCTGTATACAGATGGAGTAAGAGAGTCCGGGAAGTCCTGTATACAGATGGTGTAAGAGAGTCCGGGAAGTCCTGTATACAGATGGAGTAAGAGAGTCCGGGAAGTCCTGTATACAGATGGAGTAAGAGAGTCGGGGAAGTCCTGTATACAGATGGAGTAAGAGAGTCCGGAAAGTCAGGTATACAGATGGAATAAGAGAGTCCGGGAAGTTCTGTATACAGATGGAGTAAGAGAGTCCGGGAAGTCCTGTATACAGATGGAGTAAGAGAGTCCGGGAAGTCCTGTATACAGATGGAGTAAGAGAGTCCGGGAAGTCCTGTATACAGATGGAGTAAGAGAGTCGGGGAAGTCCTGTATACAGATGGAGTAAGAGAGTCGGGGAAGTCCTGTATACAGATGGAGTAAGAGAGTCCGGGAAGTCCTGTTTACAGATGGAGTTAGAGAGTCCGGGAACTCCTGTATACAGATGGAGTAAGAGAGTCCGGGAAGTCCTGTATACAGATGGAGAAAGAGAGTCCGGGAAGTCCTGTATACAGATGGAGTAAGAGAGTCGGGGAAGTCCTGTATACAGATGGAGTAAGAGAGTCCGGGAAGTCCTGTATACAGATGGAGTAAGAGAGTCGGGGAAGTCCTGTATACAGATGGAGTAAGAGAGTCCGGGAAGTCCTGTATACAGATGGAGTAAGAGAGTCCGGGAAGTTCTGTATACAGATGGAGTAAGATAGTCGGGGAAGTCCTGTATACAGATGGAGTAAGAGAGTCCGGGAAGTTCTGTATACAGATGGAGTAAGAGAGTCGGGGAAGTTCTGTATACAGATGGAGTAAGATAGTCCGGGAAGTCCTGTATACAGATGGAGTAAGAGAGTCCGGGAAGTCCTGTATACAGATGGAGTAAGAGAGTCCGGGAAGTCCTGTATACGGATGGAGTAAGAGAGTCAGGGAAGTTCTGTATACAGATGGAGTAAGAGAGTCTGGGAAGTTCTGTATACAGATGGAGTAAGAGAGTCGGGGAAGTCCTGTATACAGATGGAGTAAGAGAGTCCGGGAAGTCCTGTATACAGATGGAGTAAGAGAGTCGGGGAAGTTCTGTATACAGATGGAGTAAGCGAGTCCGGGAAGTTCTGTATACAGATGGAGTAAGATAGTCCGGGAAGTTCTGTATACAGATGGAGTAAGAGAGTCCGGGAAGTCCTGTATACAGATGGAGTAAGAGAGTCCGGGAAGTCCTGTATACAGATGGAGTAAGAGAGTCCGGGAAGTCCTGTATACAGATGGAGTAAGAGAGTCCGGGAAGTCCTGTATACAGATGGAGTAAGAGAGTCGGGGAACTCCTGTATACAGATGGAGTAAGAGAGTCCGGGAAGTCCTGTATACAGATGGAGTAAGAGAGTCCGGGAAGTCCTGTATACAGATAGAGTAAGAGAGTCGGGGAATCAGGTATACAATGGGTAAAAGAGCGGGGAAGTTTGTTACAATGGGGTAAGAAGTGGGGGTTTTAACAGATGGAGTAAAAGATCGGGGGTAGTTTGTATACGAGGAGTAAGAGATGGGGAAGTTCTGTATCAAGGATAAGAAGTCCGGGGAAATTTTGTATACAATGGGAAAAAGAGTTTGGAAATCGGTTACAGATGGAGTGAAGTCCGGGAAGTCCTTATACGGATGGAGTAAAGAGTCGGGGAGTTTTGTATACAAGGAGTAGAAATACGGGAAGTTTTTGTAACAGAGGGGGTTAAGAGAGTCGGGAAGGGATAAGATGGAGTTAGAGAGTCGGGGAAGCCCGTATACAAAGGGAGTAAGGAGCCGGGAAATCCTGTTACAAGGGGTAAAGATCGGGGGGAAATTTGTATACAGAAAAGGGTAAAAGAGTCCGGGGGTCCGTATAAATGGTGAAGAGGTCCGGGAACCCCTAACGAGGAGTAGAGATCTTGGAAGTCCTGTATACAGATGGAGTAAGATAGTCCGGGAAGTTCTGTATACAGATGGAGTAAGAGAGTCCGGGAAGTTCTGTATACAGATGGAGTAAGAGAGTCGGGGAAGTCCTGTATACAGATAGAGTAAGAGAGTCCGGGAAGTTCTTTATACAGATGGAGTAAGAGAGTCCGGGAAGTCCTGTATACAGATGGAGTAAGAGAGTCGGGGAAGTTCTGTATACAGATGGAGTAAGAGAGTCCGAGAAGTTCTTTATACAGATGGAGTAAGATAGTCCGGGAAGTCCTGTATACAGATGGAGTAAGAGAGTCCGGGAAGTCCTGTATACAGATGGAGTAAGAGAGTCGGGGAAGTCCTGTATACAGATGGAGTAAGGGAGTCCGGGAAGTCCTGTATACAGATGGAGTAAGAGAGTCGGGGAAGTTCTGTATACAGATGGAGTAAGAGAGTCCGGGAAGTCAGGTATACAGATGGAGCAAGAGAGTCCGGGAAGTCAGGTATACAGATGGAGTAAGAGAGTCGGGGAAGTTCTGTATACAGATGGAGTAAGAGAGTCGGGGAAGTCCTGTATACAGATGGAGTAAGAGAGTCCGGAAGTTCTGTATACAGATGGAGTAAGAGAGTCCGGGAAGTTCAGTATACAGATGGAGTAAGAGAGTCGGGGAAGTCCTGTATACAGATGGAGTAAGAGAGTCCGGGAAGTCCTGTATACAGATGGAGTAAGAGAGTCCGGGAAGTTCTGTATACAGATGGAGTAAGATAGTCCGGGAAGTCCTGTATACAGATGGAGTAAGAGAGTCCGGGAAGTCCTGTATACAGATGGAGTAAGAGAGTCTGGGAAGTTCTGTATACAGATGGAGTAAGAGAGTCCGGGAAGTCCTGTATACAGATGGAGTAAGAGAGTCGGGGAAGTCCTGTATACAGATGGAGTAAGAGAGTCCGGGAAGTCCTGTATACAGATGGAGTAAGAGAGTCGGGGAAGTTCTGTATACAGATGGAGTAAGAGAGTCCGGGAAGTTCTGTATACAGATGGAGTAAGATAGTCCGGGAAGTTCTGTATACAGTTGGAGTAAGAGAGTCCGGGAAGTCATGTATACAGATGGAGTAAGAGAGTCCGGGCAGTCATGTATACAGATGGAGTAAGAGAGTCCGGGAAGTTCTGTATACAGATGGAGTAAGAGAGTCCGGGAAGTCCTGTATACAGATGGAGTAAGAGAGTCCGGAAAGTCCTATATACAGATAAAGTAAGAGAGTCCGGGAAGTCCTGTATACAGATGGAGTAAGAGAGTCCGGGAAGTTCTGTATACAGATGGAGTAAGATAGTCCGGGAAGTTCTGTATACAGATGGAGTAAGAGAGTCCGGGAAGTCCTGTATACAGATGGTGTAAGAGAGTCCGGGAAGTCCTGTATACAGATGGAGTAAGAGAGTCCGGGAAGTCCTGTATACAGATGGAGTAAGAGAGTCCGGGAAGTTCTGTATACAGATGGAGTAAGAGAGTCCGGGAAGTCCTTATACAGATGGAGTAAGAGAGTCCGGGAAGTCCTGTATACAGATGGAGTAAGAGAGTCCGGGAAGTCCTGTATACAGATGGAGTAAGAGAGTCCGGGAAGTCCTGTATACAGATGGAGTAAGAGAGTCCGGGAAGTCCTGTATACAGATGGAGTAAGAGAGTCCGGGAAGTCTGTATACAGATGGAGTAAGAGAGTCCGGGAAGTCCTGTATACAGATGGAGTAAGAGAGTCGGGGAAGTCCTGTATACAGATGGAGTAAGAGAGTCCGGGAAGTCCTGTATACAGATGGAGTAAGAGAGTCCGGGAAGTCCTGTATACAGATGGAGTAAGAGAGTCCGGGAAGTCCTGTATACAGATGGAGTAAGAGAGTCCGGGAAGTCCTGTATACAGATGGAGTAAGAGAGTCCGGGAAGTCCTGTATACAGATGGAGTAAGAGAGTCGGGAAGTCCTGTATACAGATGGAGTAAGAGAGTCCGGGAAGTCCTGTATACAGATGGAGTAAGAGAGTCCGGGAAGTCCTGTATACAGATGGAGTAAGAGAGTCCGGGAAGTCCTGTATACAGATGGAGTAAGAGAGTCCGGGAAGTCCTGTATACAGATGGAGTAAGAGAGTCGGGGAAGTCCTGTATACAGATGGAGTAAGAGAGTCCGGGGAAGTTCTGTATACAGATGGAGTAAGAGAGTCCGGGAAGTCCTGTATACAGATGGAGTAAGAGAGTCCGGGAAGTCCTGTATACAGATGGAGTAAGAGAGTCCGGGAAGTCCTGTATACAGATGGAGTAAGAGAGTCGGGAAGTTCTGTATACAGATGGAGTAAGAGAGTCCGGGAAGTCCTGTATACAGATGGAGTAAGAGAGTCGGGAAGTCTGTATACAGATGGAGTAAGAGAGTCCGGGAAGTTCTGTATACAGATGGAGTAAGAGAGTCCGGGAAGTCCTGTATACAGATGGAGTAAGAGAGTCGGGAAGTCCTGTATACAGATGGAGTAAGAGAGTCCGGGAAGTTCTGTATACAGATGGAGTAAGAGAGTCCGGGAAGTCCTGTATACAGATGGAGTAAGAGAGTCCGGGAAGTCCTGTATACAGATGGAGTTTAAGAGAGTCCGGAAGTTCTGTATACAGATGGAGTAAGAGAGTCCGGGAAGTTCTGTATACGAGATGGAGTAAGAGAGTCGGGGAGTCCTGTATACAGATGGAGTAAGAGAGTCCGGGAAGTCTGTATACAGATGGAGTAAGAGAGTCCGGGAAGTTCTGTATACAGATGGAGTCTGTTAAGATGAGTCGGCGGAAGTCTGTATACAGATGGAGTAAGAGAGTCCGGGAAGTTCCTGTATACAGATGGAGTAAGAGAGTCCGGGAAGTCCTGTATACAGATGGAGTAAGAGAGTCGGGAAGTCCTGATACAGTTGGATAGAGAGAGTAATAGAGTCGGTGAAAGTCTGTATACAGATGGAGATAGAGAGTCCGGGAAGTCTGTATACAGATGGAGTAGAGAGGTCCGGGAAGTCTGTATACAGATGGAGTAAGAGAGTCCGGGAAGTCCTTGTATACAGATGGAGTAAGAGAGTCGGGAAGTTCTGTATACAGATGGAGTAAGAGAGTCCGGGAAGTTCTGTATACAGATGGAGTAAGAGAGTCCGGGAAGTTCTGTATACAGATGGAGTAAGAGAGTCCGGGAAGTCCTGTATACAGATGGAGTAAGAGAGTCCGGGAAGTCATGTATACAGATGGAGTAAGAGAGTCCGGGAAGTTCTGTATACAGATGGAGTAAGAGAGTCCGGGAAGTCCTGTATACAGATGGAGTAAGAGAGTCCGGAAGTCCTGTATACAGATGGAGTAAGAGAGTCCGGGAAGTCCTGTATACAGATGGAGTAAGAGAGTCCGGGAAGTTCTGTATACAGATGGAGTAAGAGAGTCCGGGAAGTCTGTATACAGATGGAGTAAGAGAGTCCGGGAAGTCCTGTATACAGATGGAGTAAGAGAGTCCGGGAAGTCCTGTATACAGATGGAGTAAGAGAGTCCGGGAAGTCCTGTATACAGATGGAGTAAGAGAGTCCGGGAAGTTCTGTATACAGATGGAGTAAGAGAGTCCGGGAAGTCCTGTATACAGATGGAGTAAGAGAGTCCGGGAAGTCTGTATACAGATGGAGTAAGAGAGTCCGGGAAGTCCTGTATACAGATGGAGTAAGAGAGTCCGGGAAGTTCTGTATACAGATGGAGTAAGAGAGTCCGGGAAGTTCTGTATACAGATGGAGTAAGAGAGTCCGGGAAGTCCTGTATACAGATGGAGTAAGAGAGTCCGGGAAGTTCCTGTATACAGATGGAGTAAGAGAGTCCGGGAAGTCCTGTATACAGATGGAGTAAGAGAGTCCGGGAAGTCCTGTATACAGATGGAGTAAGAGAGTCCGGGAAGTCCTGTATACAGATGGAGTAAGAGAGTCCGGGAAGTCCTGTATACAGATGGAGTAAGAGAGTCCGGGAAGTCCTGTATACAGATGGAGTAAGAGAGTCCGGGAAGTCCTGTATACAGATGGAGTAAGAGAGTCCGGGAAGTCCTGTATACAGATGGAGTAAGAGAGTCCGGGAAGTCCTGTATACAGATGGAGTAAGAGAGTCCGGGAAGTCCTGTATACAGATGGAGTAAGAGAGTCCGGGAAGTCCTGTATACAGATGGAGTAAGAGAGTCCGGGAAGTCCTGTATACAGATGGAGTAAGAGAGTCCGGGAAGTTCTGTATACAGATGGAGTAAGATAGTCGGGAAGTCCTGTATACAGATGGAGTAAGAGAGTCCGGGAAGTTCTGTATACAGATGGAGTAAGAGAGTCGGGGAAGTTCTGTATACAGATGGAGTAAGATAGTCCGGGAAGTCCTGTATACAGATGGAGTAAGAGAGTCCGGGAAGTCTGTATACAGATGGAGTAAGAGAGTCCGGGAAGTCCTGTATACAGATGGAGTAAGAGAGTCCGGGAAGTTCTGTATACAGATGGAGTAAGAGAGTCGGGGAAGTTCTGTATACAGATAGAGTAAGAGAGTCCGGGAAGTTCTGTATACAGATGGAGTAAGAGAGTCCGGGAAGTCATGTATACAGATGGAGTAAGAGAGTCCGGGCAGTCATGTATACAGATGGAGTAAGAGAGTCCGGGAAGTTCTGTATACAGATGGAGTAAGAGAGTCGGGAAGTCCTGTATACAGATGGAGTAAGAGAGTCCGGGAAGTCCTGTATACAGATGGAGTAAGAGAGTCCGGGAAGTCCTGTATACAGATGGAGTAAGAGAGTCCGGGAAGTCTGTATACAGATGGAGTAAGAGAGTCCGGGGAAGTCCTGTATACAGATGGAGTAAGAGAGTCGGGAAGTCTGTATACAGATGGAGTAAGAGAGTCGGGAAGTCTGTATACAGATGGAGTAAGAGAGTCCGGGAAGTTCTGTATACAGATGGAGTAAGAGAGTCCGGGAAGTTCCTGTATACAGATGGAGTAAGAGAGTCCGGGAAGTCCTGTATACAGATGAGTAAGAGAGTCCGGGAAGTCCTGTATACAGATGGAGTAAGAGAGTCCAGGGAAGTTCTGTATACAGATGGAGTAAGAGAGTCGGGAAGTTCCTGTATACAGATGGAGTAAGAGAGTCCGGGAAGTCTGTATACAGATGGAGTAAGAGAGTCCGGGAAGTCCTGTATACAGATGGAGTAAGAGAGTCCGGGAAGTTCTGTATACAGATGGAGTAAGAGAGTCGGGGAAGTCCTGTATACAGATGGAGTAAGAGAGTCCGGGAAGTCCTGTATACAGATGGAGTAAGAGAGTCCGGGAAGTTCTGTATACAGATGGAGTAAGAGAGTCCGGGAAGTCCTGTATACAGATGGAGTAAGAGAGTCCGGGAAGTCCTGTATACAGATGGAGTAAGAGAGTCGGGAAGTCCTGTATACAGATGGAGTAAGAGAGTCCGGGAAGTTCTGTATACAGATGGAGTAAGAGAGTCCGGGAAGTCCTGTATACAGATGGAGTAAGAGAGTCCGGGAAGTCCTGTATACAGATGGAGTAAGAGAGTCCGGGAAGTCCTGTATACAGATGGAGTAAGAGAGTCCGGGAAGTCCTGTATACAGATGGAGTAAGAGAGTCCGGGAAGTTCCTGTATACAGATGGAGTAAGAGAGTCCGGGAAGTCCTGTATACAGATGGAGTAAGAGAGTCCGGGAAGTCCTGTATACAGATGGAGTAAGAGAGTCCGGGAAGTCCTGTATACAGATGGAGTAAGAGAGTCGGGAAGTCCTGTATACAGATGGAGTAAGAGAGTCGGGGAAGTTCTGTATACAGATGGAGTAAGAGAGTCGGGAAGTTCTGTATACAGATGGAGTAAGAGAGTCCGGGAAGTCCTGTATACAGATGGAGTAAGAGAGTCCGGGAAGTCCTGTATACAGATGGAGTAAGAGAGTCCGGGAAGTTCTGTATACAGATGGAGTAAGAGAGTCCGGGAAGTCCTGTATACAGATGGAGGTAAGAGAGTCCGGGAAGTTCTGTATACAGATGGAGTAAGAGAGTCCGGGAAGTCCTGTATACAGATGGAGTAAGAGAGTCCGGGAAGTTCTGTATACAGATGGAGTAAGAGAGTCCGGGAAGTTCTGTATACAGATGGAGTAAGAGAGTCGGGGAAGTCCTGTATACAGATGGAGTAAGAGAGTCCGGGAAGTTCTGTATACAGATGGAGTAAGAGAGTCCGGGAAGTCCTGTATACAGATGGAGTAAGATAGTCCGGGAAGTTCTGTATACAGATGGAGTAAGAGATTCCGGGAAGTCCTGTATACAGATGGAGTAAGAGAGTTCGGGAAGTCCTGTATACAGATGGAGTAAGAGAGTCCGGGAAGTCCTGTGTACAGATGGAGTAAGAGAGTCCGGGAAGTCCTGTATACAGATGGAGTAAGAGAGTCCGGGAAGTCCTGTATACAGATGGAGTAAGAGAGTCGGGGAAGTTCTGTATACAGATGGAGTAAGAGAGTCGGGAAGTTCTGTATACAGATGGAGTAAGAGAGTCCGGGAAGTCCTGTATACAGATGGGGTAAGAGAGTCCGGGAAGTCCTGTATACAGATGGAGTAAGAGAGTCGGGGAAGTTCTGTATACAGATGGAGTAAGAGAGTCGGGGTAGTTCTGTATACAGATGGAGTAAGAGAGTCGGGGAAGTTCTGTATACAGATGGAGTAAGAGATCCCGGAAGTCTCGTATACATGTATAAGATCCGAGAAGTCTCGTATACATGTATCTAGGTTGTCCGGGAAGTCTCGTATACAATGTTCATATGTATCTATATTGTCCGGGAAGTCCCGTATACATGTATAGGTTGTCCGGGAAGTCTCGTATACATGTATCTATATTGTCCGGGAAGTCCCGTATACATGTATAGGTTGTCCGGGAAGTCTCGTATACATATGTATCTATATTATCCGGAAAGTCCTGTACTAATCTTCAGTACGACTAGAGTTATCTTGGTTTGAGATGAGTTGTCAGATGCGAAGCTAATGCTACGGCAAACAAGGCTATTTAAACTAGTTAAAGCGTATCGTCTTCCCATTTTTGCCATCATATAGTTTATAGAAACATGACTGACTTATTTAAGATCTTTATATATATATTCATTTTTTTGTATATCACAATATATAGCTATCTTGAAGAATAATTTTCTGCAGCAGATTTTTTTTATTCCTAGGTATAACCTAGTTTCTTGAACACTTTAAAACATTTCAGAATGATCTGTATTTTCGTTGGCGTGGTCAAAAGTCATGCAGAATTGCTATATTAGCTTTTCTTGGGAAATGTGGGTCGAGAGATAACCGATAAAGTGGTATGCCATTTTTTGTTTTTGGATATATATTCTGTTCATTACCGATAGACAGGGTGTTTTATGAAGTATAGAGAAATTTAAAACTTGAAGTCTGAAAAACAATTGTTTAATTTTGGTCAGGTAATGAAAACCCTAACATACATATATACAAATGTACTGTAAAATCATCAATTTTGGAGAAGGTTTAATTTTCGTTTAATTCATTTGCACACTTGTTACACGGATTCAAATGTCCATGAATTGCTAAAAACTTCAGAGTACATACATAAAGATACATGAAATAGCATTTTTGGAGAAAACAATGGAAATTTTAGCCCCACGAAAATATATGATTTTACAGTACTGAGTTAAAATGTTGACGTTTTGTTTCAATTTGAAATTAGAATTAAGACCTTCATATGTTTGGCATACTAATGGTATGGAATCTCTTGTTCGCCCTACTTTATACCTTACGTAATCAGTTCCACTGTACAGGCAGCAGACAGATATATCGTTGGTGAGGTCAAATGGAGTTGTATCACGTGCACCAAGGTCAAAAACCAGTCATTTCTCAATGTACATGTATGTATTTCAGGATCCTTCTCTTTTGGCTTATGCTATCTTTGTCATAATGATAATAGGAGCCGTAAGGCATGCTGAATTATATAATTATTAAACCTTATACTGAGGTATATTAGTAAATTTCTATATGGACGGATATTAATTTAATTCAATATTCAGAGTTACCTGTGTTTTCTAAGTAAATACTATTAGCGTTATATGTAATCGAATCTATCAGGTTTTCTTAATACATAAAATGTATCACAGAGCTGATAAAATAAAAGCGTCGAGTAGTCAATTAATGTTACAGCCTGTTTTATAATACTTGATTACCCACAATATCAATGACTACTATATTTACTGTAGTAGCATACAGTTAAACATTTTTATAATTTTATAAATTTAAACGAAAAATGCACGTAATGAAGATAAAATTTGACTATCAAATTAGATATACACTTTAGCCTCTACATGACGTTGATTGTTTGATTTCTTGTTACGGTATTTTAAACGACTTGAAATATTCGGAAAATCAGTTAAATGCGTAATATATTTACATTGCCTACACCTTATACTGTCTTATTACATAAGTATGTATAATGGAAGGCTGCAAATATGTCAATAAATCGGTTCCAGACGACACGTATGCTACTTACGTCATAACTCCATTCGTGCTGTCGACCAATAAAAAAGTAACAAATGTTTACTATCTGATATATCCCGATCTACAGTTACCTCAGCACTTATGCTTTAAAGAACAAGGTAGAAATATTCCCGATTCAACAAACTTTCTATTTGTGTTTGGTGTCTGCTCGGCTCCTGACGTCTGTGTCTGCTCTCGATGACATCTTTCTCTTTGTGTTTGGTGTCTGCTCTGCTCTCGATGACATCTTTCTCTTTATGTTCGGTGTCTGTCGGCTCCTGATGACATCTTCCTCTTTATGTTCGGTGTCTGCTCGGCTCCTGACGTCTGTGTCTGCTCGGCCCTGATTACGTCTTTCTCCTTGTGTTCGGTGTCTGCTCGGCTCCTAATGACGTCTCTCTCCTTGTGTTCGGTGTCTACTCGGCTCCTGATTACGTCTTTCTCCTTGTGTTCGGTGTCTGCTCGGCTCCTGATGACATCTTTCTCCTTGTGTTCGGTGTCTACTCGGCTCCTGATGACATCTTTCTCCTTGTGTTCGGTGTCTGCTCGGCTCCTGATGACATCTTTCTCCTTGTGTTCGGTGTCTGCTCGGCTCCTGGCGTCTTTCCCCTTGTGTTCGGTGTCTGCTCGGCTCCTGATGACGTCTCTCTCCTTGTGTTCGGTGTCTGCTCGGCTCCTGATGACGTCTCTCTCCTTGTGTTCGGTGTCTGCTCGGCTCCTGATGACGTCTCTCTCCTTGTGTTCGGTGTCTACTCGGCTCCTGATGACATCTTTCTCCTTGTGTTCGGTGTCTACTCGGCTCCTGATGACATCTTTCTCCTTGTGTTCGGTGTCTGCTCGGCTCCTGATGACATCTCTCTCCTTGTGTTCGGTGTCTACTCGGCTCCTGACGTCTGTGTCTGCTCGGCCCTGATTACGTCTTTCTCCTTGTGTTCGGTGTCTGCTCGGCTCCTGATGACGTCTCTCTCCTTGTGTTCGGTGTCTGCTCGGCTCCTGATGACGTCTCTCTCCTTGTGTTCGGTGTCTACTCGGCTCCTGATGACATCTTTCTCCTTGTGTTCGGTGTCTACTCGGCTCCTGATGACATCTTTCTCCTTGTGTTCGGTGTCTGCTCGGCTCCTGATGACATCTCTCTCCTTGTGTTCGGTGTCTACTCGGCTCCTGATGACATCTTTCTCCTTGCGTTCGGTATCTGCTCGGCTCCTGATTACGTCTTTCTCCTTGAGTTCGGTGTCTACTCGGCTCCTGATGACATCTTTCTCCAAGTGTTCGGTGTCTGCTCGGCTCCTGATGACATCTCTCTCCTTGTGTTCGGTGTCTGCTCGGCTCTTGATTACGTCTTTCTCCTTGTGTTCGGTGTCTGCTCGGCTCCTGATTACGTCTTTCTCCTTGTGTTCGGTGTCTGCTCGGCTCCTGATGACATCTCTCTCCTTGTGTTCGGTGTCTGCTCGGCTCTTGATTACGTCTTTCTCCTTGTGTTCGGTGTCTGCTCGGCTCCTGATTACGTCTTTCTCCTTGTGTTCTGTGTCTGCTCGGCTCCTGATTACGTCTTTCTCCTTGTGTTCGGTGTCTACTCGGCTCCTGGCGTCTTTCTCTTTGTATTTGGTGTCCCCCGGCTCCTGATGACATCTTTCTCCTTGTGTTCAGTGTCTGCTCGGCTCCTGATGACATCTTCCTCTTTGTATTTGATGTCTGCTCGGCTCCTGATGACATCTTTCTCCTTGTGTTCGGTGTCTGCTCGGCTCCTGACGTCTGTGTCTGCTCGGCTCCTGATGACATCTCTCTCCTTGTGTTCGGTGTCTACTCGGCTCCTGGTGTCTTTCTCTTTGTATTCGGTGTCCCCCGGCTCCTGATGACATCTTTCTCCTTGTGTTCGGTGTCTGCTCGGCTCCTGATGACGTCTTTCTCCTTGTGTTCGGTGTCTACTCGGCTCCTGGCGTCTTTCTCCTTGTGTTCGGTGTCTGCTCGGCTCCTGATGACATCTTTCTCCTTGTGTTCGGTGTCTGCTCGGCTCCTGATGACATCTTTCTCCTTGTGTTCGGTGTCTGCTCGGCTCCTGATGACGTCTTTCTCCTTGTGTTCGGTGTCTACTCGGCTCCTGACGTCTTTCTCCTTGTTTTCGGTGTCTGCTCGGCTCCTGATGACATCTTTCTCCTTGTGTTCGGTGTCTGCTCGGCTCCTGATGACATCTTTCTCCTTGTGTTCGATGTCTGCTCGGCTCCTTACGTCTTTTTGTTCTGTGCCTGATCGGCTCCTGATGACGTCTTTCTCCTTGTGTTCGGTGTCTACTCGGCTCCTGACGTCTTTCTCCTTGTTTTCGGTGTCTGCTCGGCTCCTGATGACATCTTTCTCCTTGTGTTCGGTGTCTGCTCGGCTCCTGATGACATCTTTCTCCTTGTGTTCGGTGTCTGCTCGGCTCCTGATGACATCTTTCTCCTGGTGTTCGGTGTCTGTTCGGCTCCTGATGACGTCTTTCTCCTTGTGTTCGGTGTCTGCTCGGCTCCTTACGTCTTTTTGTTCTGTGTCTGCTCGGCTCCTGATGACATCTTTCTCCTTGTGTTCTGTGTCTACTCGGCTCCTGATGACATCTTTCTCCTTCTGTTCGGTGTCTGCTCGGCTCCTTACGTCTTTTTGTTCTGTGTCTGCTCGACTCCTGGCGTCCTTATTTTTTTTTATGTTCGGCGTCTGTTCGGTTCTTGATGACATCTTTCTCTTTTTGTTCGTTATCTGTTTGGTGTCTGCTCGGCTCCTCATGTTTTTCTCTTTTTGATTGGTGTTTGCTCGGCTCCTGATGTCTTTCTCTTTATGTTTGGTATCTCCTCGGCTCTGCTGATGTCTTTTTCTTTGTGTTCGGTGTCTGCTCGACTCCTTATGAGTTTGTTTGTTTTTATCTCTTCGGGATTTATTTTACCTCATCACTATTTGAAATTGACATTTCATGTAAATAATTATATTGCTTAATCTAATTAAACATGTTATTGACATGTTGGCAACATTTCAATAAAAATACTTTTGACGCAGCTGATTAACGTTTGTTATCTATGCATGTGCATGAACTTTCTTTCCTAGACTTGCCACATCCGGGTTTTTAGTAACTGAGTACACATTAGAACGAGGTCGTTGTTTTTTTGTCCCCAGTAACAAGAGGTGTTATCGCTAAAAATGATAGATTCGCTGTGTATTTGCATAAACATTAATCAATAATGAGCTCACATATGTACATTATACGTTAAAACCACACTTTAGAGTACTTTATTAACTTAACTAGTTGTAAATTATTGCCATATTGACTTTAGATGTAGATATGAATTGATCAAATTAGCATTGCACCTTTTCTGTCATTTCCCACTAAATTGTTACCAAATGAGTGTCCTAACTGATATACTCATACCTAACATTACACGTGTTGAGGAAGTAAAAATAAAAAAATAAAGCTGGTAGCAAATTGGATAACTGATTTTTTTGCTCTATTATATGACCTGAATGGTCACACTCTATATAGGTAGGAACCACACTGTATATAGATACAGACACACACCATATAGGTTAGGATCACACTGTATATAGGTAAAAACCGCACTCTATTTAGGAAGAAACCGCACTCTATATAGGTAGGGACCACACTCCATAGTGGTTAGGACCACACTGTCTATGGGTAGGGACCACACTGTAAATAGATATGGAACCTCTATATAGGTAGGGACCACACTTTATACAGGTAGGGACCACATTGTATACAGGTAGGGACCACATTATATATAGGTAGGGACCACACTATATATAGGTAGGGACCACACTATATATAGGTAGGGACCACACTATATATAGGTAGGGACCACACTATATATAGGTAGGGACCACACTGTATATAGGTAGGGACCACACTATATATAGGTATGGACCACACTGTATATAGGTAGGGACCACACTATATATAGGTAGGGACCACACTGTATATAGGTAGGGACCACACTGTATATAGGTAGGGACCACACTATATATAGGTAGGGACCACACTGTATATAGGTAGGGACCACACTATATATAGGTAGGGACCACACTGTATATAGGTAGGGACCACACTGTATATAGGTAGGGACACACTGTATATAGGTAGGGACCACACTATATATAGGTATGGACCACACTGTATATAGATAAGGACACTGTACATAGGTAGGGACCACATTGTATACAGGTAGGGACCACACTTTATACAGGTAGGGACCACATTGTATATACGTATATACGGGAACCACACTGTATATAGGTAGGGACACACTGAATATAGGTAGGGACCACACTGTATATAGGTAGGGACCACACTGTATATAGGTATGGACCACACTATATATAGGTATTGACACACTGTATATAGATAAGGACACTGTACATAGGTAGGGACCACATTGTAATAGGTATGGAACATAATTATATAGATAGGGACCCACACTATATATACTCATATCAACCTCAACCTGTTTAGATATGAACAACGTTCCATATAGTTAAGAACCACACCTGCCATATGTAAGGACAACACTTGATATAGGTAAGGACCAAACCCTATATAGAAAGGGACCGTACTGTATAATGGTTAGGACCACACTCTATATAGGTAGGCACAAAACTCTATACAGGTAGACACAACACTCTATTAGGTAGGGACCACACTGTATATAGGTAGGGACTACATTCTATATAGGTAGGGACCCTACTGTATATTGGTTAGGACCACACTCCATATAGGTAGGCACCACACTTTATATAAGTAGACACCACAATCTATATAGGTAGGCACCACCATCTATATAAATAGGGACCACACTTTATATATAAGGGAACCCGCTCAATGTAGGTAGACACCACATATTATACAGGTAGGGACACACTGTAAATAGGTAGGTAGGGGCCACACTGTATATAGGTAGGGACCACACTGTATATAGGTAGGGACCACACTGTCTAACGGCGGAAACCACACTGTATATAGGTAGGGACACACTGAATATAGGTAGGGACCACACTGTATATCGGTAGGGGCCACACTGTATATAGGTAGGGACCACACTGTATAAAGGTAGGGACCACATTGAATATAGGTAGGGACCACACTGAATATAGGTAGGGACCACACTGTATATAGGTAAGGACCACACTGTATATAGGTAGGGACCACATTGTATATAGCTAGGGACCACACTGTATATAGGTAGGGACCACACTATATATAGGTCGGGACCACACTGTATATAGGTAAGGACCATACTGTATATAGGTAGGGACCACACTGAATATAGGTAGGGACCACACTGTATATAGGTTAGGACCACACTGTATATAGGTAGGGACCACACTGTATATAAGTAGGGACCACACTGAATATAGGTAGGGACCACACTGTATATAAGTAGGGACCACACATTATGTAGTTGTGGATACACTGTATATAGGTAGGGGCCACACTGAATTTAGGTAGGGACCACACTGAATATAGGTAGGGACCACACTGTATATAGGTAGGGACCACACTGAATATAGGTAGGGACAACACTGTATATAGGTAGGGACCACACTGTATATAAGTAGGGACCACACATTATGTAGTTGTGGATACACTGTATATAGGTAGG
Source organism: Pecten maximus (assembly GCF_902652985.1). Lineage (NCBI taxonomy): Eukaryota > Metazoa > Mollusca > Bivalvia > Pectinida > Pectinidae > Pecten > Pecten maximus. The sequence goes on along the minus strand of NC_047023.1, from coordinate 27,915,453 downwards.
GACCACACTGAATATAGGTAGGGACCACACTGTCTTACGGCGGGAACCACACTGTATATAGGTAGGGACCACACTTTATATAGGGTTGGACCACACTTTATATAGGTAGGGACCACACTGTATATAAATACGGACACTTTATAACGGTAGGGACAACACATTATGTAGTTGTGGATACACTGTATATAGGTAGGGACCACACTCTTTATAGGTATGGACCACACTGTATATTGGTAGGGACCACATTGTATATAGGTAGGGACCACACTCTTTCTAGGTATGGACCACACTGTATATAGATAAGGACACTGTACATAGGTAGGGATCACATTGTATATAGGTATGGAACATAATTATATAGATAGGGACCCACACTATATATAGGTATGGACCACACTGTATATAGATAAGGACACTGTACATAGGTAGGGATCACATTGTATATAGGTATGGAACATAATTATATAGATAGGGACCCACACTATATATAGGTATGGACCACACTGTATATAGATAAGGACACTGTACATAGGTAGGGATCACATTGTATATAGGTATGGTCCACACTATATATAGGTAGGGACCACACTATATATAGGTAGGGACCACACTATATATAGGTAGGGACCACACTATATATAGGTAGGGACCACACTATATATAGGTATGGACCACACTGTATATAGATAAGGACACTGTACATAGGTAGGGATCACATTGTATATAGGTATGGTCCACACTATATATAGGTAGGGACCACACTATATATAGGTAGGGACCACACTATATATAGGTAGGGACTACACTATATATAGGTAGGGACTACACTGTATATAGTAGGACCACACTGTAATAGGTAGGGACCACATTGTATATAGGTAGGACACATATATTAGTAGACTATGATAGTGGGACCACACTTAATAGGTAGCCATTATAGGTAGACCACACTCGTATTAGGTAGACCACACTATACATAGGTAGACACAATAGTAGCCATTATAGTGAGACCACACTGAATATGTAGGACCACACTATATATAGGTAAGGACCAACTACTATATAGGTAAGGACCACCTTTATAGGTAGGACCACTGTATATAGGTAGGACCACACTTATATAGGTAGGACCAAACTTATAGGTAGACCACTTATAAGTGACCACACTCTATTAGGTAGGGACCACACTGTATATAGGTAGGGACCACATATATAGTAGCACACTATATAGGATTAGGGACCACACTTATATATAAGGACACACTCTATATAGGTAGGACACCACACTTATATAGGTAGGGACCACACTATATATAGGTAGGACACAACACTTATTAGGTAGGGACCACACTGTATATAGGTAGGGACCACATTATATAGGTAGGGACCACACTATTATAGGTAGGACCACACTGTATATAGTAGGACCACACTCATATAGGTAGGACCACACTTTATATAGGTAGGACACCACACTGTATATAGGTAGGCCACACTATCTATATGGACCAACTGTATAAGTAGGGACCACACTTATATATAGGGGACCCACTGTATTAGGTAGACCAACACTTATATAGGTAGGACACACTGTAAATAGGTAGATAGGGACCACACTGTATATAGGTAGGGGCCACACTGAATATAGGTAGGGGCCACACTGAATATAGGTAGGGACCACACTGAATATAGGTAGGGACCACACTGAATATAGGTAGGGACCACACTGTATATAGGTAAGGGACCACACTGTATACAGGTAGGGACCACACTGAATATAGGTAGGGACCACACTGAATATAGGTAGAGACCACACTGTATATAGGTAGGGACCACACTGTATATAGGTAGGGACCACACTGAATATAGGTAGGGACCACACTGAATATAGGTAGGGACAACAGTGTTTAACGGCGGGAACCACACTGTATACAGGTAGGGACCACACTGTACATAGGTTGGGGCCACACTGAATATAGGTAGGGACCACACTGAATATAGGTAGGGACACACTGTATATAGGTAGGGACCACACTGAATATAGGTAGGGACCACACTGTATATAGGTAGGGACCACACTGTATATAGGTAGGCACCACACTGTATATAGGTAGGAACCACATTGTATATAGGTAGGTACCACACTGTATATAGGTAGGCACCACACTGTATATAAGTAGGGAACACACTATATAGGTAGTCAACACCATATATATAGGTAGGGGCCACACTATATAGGTAGGCACCACACTGTATATAAGTAGGGAACACACTATATAGGTAGTCACCACACTATATATAGGTAGGGGCCACACTATATAGGTAGTCACCACACTGTATATAGGTAGGGGCCACAATGTACATAGGTAAGGACCACACTCCAGGTTAGGATCATACTTTATATAGTAGGGACCACACTCCATATAGGTTAAGACCACACTTTATATAGGTTAGGACCACACTTTATATATGAAGCTTAGGACCAAACTCTATATAGGTAAGGACCACACTCTATATATAAAGCTTAGGACCACACTATATATAGGTAAGGACCACACTATATAAGAATATGAACCACACTCGATATTGGTGGAGGTCACACTGTATATAGGTAGGGACCACACTTTATATAGGTAGAAACTAGGGGCCACAATGTTTATAGGTTAGGACCAGACTTTATATAGGTAGGGACTAGGGACCACAGTGGTTATAGGTTAGGACCACACTTTATATAGGTAGGGACCACACTTTATATAGGTTAGGACCACTATATAGATAGGGACCACAATGTACAATTTATCACCCAGGTACCCTGTGGGTATGGACAAACTTAGTTCCCTTGGTTTAGTCGTTGTGTATATTTTCTACACAGGGTACATGGGGAGTAGGTGCAGTCTGTGTATATAGGTGTGCGTGTCGCGGCCAGGCGATAATCGGGGTGTTGGTGTCAGTCTGTAATATGTGAGGGTGCACTGTCTGGCTTGTCCACGCCACTGGGGCATTCCTTCACGTTCACCGTGTCTGAGTTCGCCCTGACTGTGATAAATAGCAGTCTCTCGCGCTCTACCTTGAAATTCGACACTACTTTACGGAATAGTTTCAATCGGGACACACCAATTATATCACATGCAACTTTCCACCCGGTGCCCTCCCGGTCGCAGGTCTACCCCAGGTAGCATAGAGACGCAGTTATGTTATGTCGGGTCGAGCAGGGCGAGAGTCGGAGAGGTGTGTTTATATTAACACACACTTACCTTGTGTGACCCAGACGTTGAGACTTGACACAGTGTAATTCAATAGCATGTAGTATAAATAGCCCCAATAGTCGGTCCTCTTTGTTCACTACATACTCCACTAAGTTTGAATATAGGACCTATGCAGCACCTCATTCTAGGGGTGATAATAGCGCTGTTGAATAATAAAAAACACCGACATTGCACAGGCTGTATTGTCGAGAAGAATACGTTGACCTATTCATAAGGTCTGTAATGTCGGGGAGAATACGTTGAGTCTATAATGTCGGGGAGAATATGTTGACCTATTCATAAGGTCTGTAATGTCGAGAAGAATACGCTGACCTATCCATAGGTCTGTAATGTCGAGAAGAATACGTTGACCTATTCATAAAGTCTGTAATGTCGAGGAGAATACGTTGACCTATTCATAAAGTCTGTAATGTCGAGAAGAATACGATGACCCATTCATTAGGTCTTTAATGTAGCTGGTCATTCTATGAATCCCATCATTTAATTTCAGTTCCTCCTTATATCATAATTCTGTCACATTCCGATTTAATTTTACAAGTTCTTCCATAATTAACATATACAAGAGAAACCATATATGGTAAATACATGCATGTGATTATAGGTAGGTCTCTCGTAAATCAGCTACACCAAGTTATATTACATAGACTAGTATATAGTATATAGACTAGATTCTTTTAATAGCATCTCTCTCATGGGCCCTACAGGACCAAATTCTGTAATGAACAAAATAGCGATAGTTAATATCCGGCGGTGTGACATCAACAAACGTTTTGTTTGGTGAGGTAGTGAGGTAAAAACAAACACAGGTTAGATAAGAGGTTCTGGAGTATGAAGATATACTAATCATAACTCAGGTATTGTCACCTTTACAAATCGTGAAAAAATACTTCACATTCATCATACATTTCTAAATCAACATTATATCTTATTTCCTAAAACAAGGACAACGTATCATCCTGATCAGCTGGTTTATTTGGTATACAAATATGAGCATATTTGCAATTGTAATTGAGATTTGATTTTACATGGATGAACTGACTGGTTAGGTTTGATGGTGTCGGGTTGGAGGTGTACTGTAGCTAGCATTGTTCTCTCACCGACAGGTATCGCTGACGAAACCATGGGAAGTCCATACTGCTGGCATACTATCGCTCGATCTAACCCTTTTTGCACGTCAACGTAACCTTTTAAATAAAATCAACAACCTCAATACCAAGGCTTTATAATTATTCAAATGAAAATATAAGAGAACAATATTCAAGTACTTTGCATTTTGAGCACTTTTTGACAGATGATATATGACTTGTTGCAGAGCTAGTCACATTTTATTTTTATTTTGTAAAGGTTGGGTTAAATTAGATTCTCTGTCGGACAAAGTATCACTCTGGGGCGATATTCTGTGTGTCAATAGAGCCATAGGTAGGGGTATCGGAGGTGTTATCACAACGTCATTTCTAAATGTAATCTTATACGGCAATACCAAAAACACTCAAATATGTATTCTGACTACTCAATATACTATACACAATAACCTGTCCGAGATCTGGGTTTTACTGCACAACACTACACTTACTTCTCTAGGGGGTGTGTCTTGCAATCAGCTAGTAATATCGTACATGTGGTACTTGTTACAATTAAATGCACGGATGATTTCTCAGGTTGAAGGAAATCTGAAAACGAAATGATGTGAGATTTCAAAGGCCAAATATCTACAACAATGCAGTTATTTCGAACGATATTTAACTACATATTAAAAAGATTGGCATATCTTAAACAATAGGAACTGGCGATGACTTAAGGCAAAAATAACAAAGGTGATTGTGACAGCATGGCTTTGTACTGATATAGTACGTATTCTCTTTGTACCACGAGCGCGCCTTTTACGCCACACGCGCAAGAAGAGTCATACCTTCGCCTTTAGAGTTTAGGGACTCGCTCTTTAAACAACCATACAGTTAACAAGAAAGTCTTTGTCGATGTTTTACACCACAACCAAAGTTCACAATGTCGTTTGAGGAACAATAAGACAGAACAAGGGACGTGTAAACGAGCGATAAATTGAAGATGAAAATGTTGTATCGACTGCAACAAAACAGTACATATCAGAATCATGTTTTCTTTGCAGAAAGCTGAAATATACCCGATAGAAATGATGTAGCAAACCCTAATAAAAAACTTTAAGCTCCCTCCTAAACCTCTTCTGAACAACATCAGTAGCGTTAAATCACTTCATTGAGACTAATTTGCAATGCATACAACCATTTTCTGAGATATTCAGTCGAACGAACAGGAAAAATAGGTAGGCAATTTCCTTGATGGCAAGAAGAGTCAAAAGGCATATATTTAGTTACATGTTTATAGACTGCAATTCGTGTTTCAATGAATGTGACTGACACGATATGTTAACAGTATCTAATCGGAGGGTTTACTCTTAATAACATTATATCAGAGTAAGTGTGTTTGATTGGGGTTTTGGTCATAACGTTCCATAAGTATAAGGTCACACAATACCTAATGGGAAGGCATAACACTCTACCAAATGGCATTACATTTATAGATGTTACGCACGTGTCCAGAATGCTCCTTATGATCTTGAAATGGTTAATTGATCATTAATAGATAATATAGTAAACGGGGTACCAAACGCTCTACTTTGTAACGGGAGTATTTCATTTTATCTTCTCCGAGAATCCATCAGTCGTTCAATTATCTTCCACTTATTCGTTATATGCCCTGTTTATATTCAGCTAATTACAATTACGTTTTTATTTTAATTTTCTTTTTGTTTCTTATGTTTAATTGCGTAATTTTGCTCGCGTTTCTTACCTATTGTTAAAAGAACAATGCCACAGTACTATGTCGAATATTACAAATTGACGCACATTATCTAATGATGCCGATCATAAAATCTTTCCATACATTTATAATGTGACCGGGTGGGATGTGCTGCTGGGTGTCTTCGGCAGTATGCTTCAGTGAGGTAGCACTATATATCGGCAAAAGTTCCGGCCTATCACAAGGAGACTTAACACGAACATACCGCAGCCTCCCAAAACACACATACGCACTCACCACATGCATGCATGTCGCACGCACAGGAGGCGTCCTTGAATGACCTTAGCTGTTAATAGGACGTTAAACAAAATAAACCAAACCAAACCAAACCATACATTTTAATGTGTAAGATTATTACTTCAGGAGTTTGTTTTGTAGCATATTAACATTAATCTACATTCAAAATATGCGTATACCTTTGGTTTAGAAAATAAAAGTATGGGTGTGGTTTTCTTGAACTGAATACCAAAAATCTACATATATTTATTTTTTAAATGTATCTATTAATTTATTTTCTATTTACACGAGGTTGAGTCTTTTCACCTTCAAGATATCGAACCTTTGTCACCTAGATAAATGGCGAGTGTGTTACCACTGTGCCATCCGACCACTAAAGAGAGCGAAAACTGTAACAAAATAATGTGATCACACGTTTTATCTAAAGACATGATATGTTAATACAATGTATAAATTTAATCGGTATGTTGCTTAAGAGTAAAAAAACCCTCCTCAAATCATTCTTTAAGCAAGTTTCAAATCAAATACAAATAATAACTTTTTTTTTGCGATAAGTAAGAATCACAAATCTCAAATATAGATATTAATCAAACCTGTTTAATATGACGACTATATGACATTTTTATATTTATTAGATGACTGTGGTGTACGTCGCCAGAAGTGGCGACAGGTTTAGCCTGAACTGTGAGTAACACGGCTCCTACTTAAGGCAGTGTATATAAAGGGCAAGGGCGCACATTAATTAGATATTAATTAACATTTTATGTAGGTAAATGACGTAAATGGCAGCGTGTCACTGCTAATGATACATTCAGGTAAATACACGACAACTTTACGCCTTTGTCTCCCACTTTGACATATATTACATATTCTATGGCAATATACCCGAATTGGGGTAAAAGGGCCCGTCTATCTTAGAAATAATTAATGAAATAATGACTTTTAACACTTAATAGGGGTCATTGCCCACATATATTGTGTTTGGGATTTTGTAATTATGTCAATTTACTGCAAGTACTATTTATTATTCCGCATATTTACGAATGTTGGAAAAGTTTCAGTAAATCAATACCTGGTTGTTTTCTCGGACATGAATATTTTTTCGAAAATCCACTTTGATAGAAATTCGGTTATTATTATAAATATAGGGATGAAAAGCATGTTCATGTTTCCTTACTTTGCTATTTGATGATTTCCTCTAAAAATAGAATACCCTGTATTCGGCCTCTTTAGGTACTCTATGGGCTAATAAGGTGAGTGTGTACTAACATCTCATTACACTCATGGTGTTTGAAACATTTTCATTATAAAAAATATTACACGTTATGATTACCCTGCAACTAAACATAGATACAGTACGATTTTGACATCTTTAACCTTACGATCAATAAAAAATGGTACCATATACCCCATGCAATGGAATTACCATCGTAATATCAATGACGAAGGCCACATTGTTCTGAACTTACGATTTATGGCATAAATCGCCTAGCAATAAATATTCGACGCTGGTACCCACATAAACAAATTAGCTTATCATATCAAAGTCTTATGATAAAAATATATTTACTCTAAGTCTAGTGGTTGAAATGTAGAAAGCTCAACATCTGAATCAATAAAGATGCGATCGCCTAAATATTGACGGACAATGCATGAAGGAATCACAGAAAAATGAAAGACTTTATGATGAACGAAAGCGTACATGAGAATGGTTTCAATAGATGCAATTTGAAAAAGAGACTATGCGTAAGGCTGGCATCGTGATGTCATATGGGAAAAGCATAGTTCCTTGTGTAAAATGAATGTCGACGTTTTAATCACACTCGTTAGATTAGCTTCAGGTTTTGGGAAGCATGATTTATCTTTGCTTAACATGACGGGCGTCGTCGATGAACCAAAGAGAGTATACATATATTGACTAAATGCGTATCATTAAAAGGATATTCTAGTGGGACTTTTCCATTGACATTAAACTATTGTCAGCTTCAAAATACTCTTACCTATCGTCAGTAGCAAGCGCAATTGGCGGGGACACCCCCGACCAATATGAAATTAATATAGCGCATTGGAGTATTCGGAACTGAAGGGTTACTGGATCAAGTTTTTTGGGTAAAAGCACAAGTGCGTGCGCCGTTAACGTAAATTTCTGGTGGGATCGCAATTCTGTTGCTTCGTTAGAATCTTATATTGTACATATATTTCACACTTTTCGACTAATAAAACTCCTGTTATGACGCAATCAGAACAGTACGAACGTTTTCTAATCGATCTAAATATATCTATATAGAATTTCTAAAAAAAAAAAAAAAAAATAGGAAATATAAATATGTATACGGTAAATTGAGGCGTAATAATTCCATAAGAACATAAATTGATGTTTTGTGATTAGAACGTTTGTTGAATATTAGAAACAGGAGCATTGTACATAACAACATTGCATCAAAATGGAAACTGTTATCAAGCTAAAACGTTCGATTTAAAGTTTCAAACCGTTTTCCGCTAGACAAGTTACACATTCGTATGTCAAATGATCTCATAATAATGATTATAGCATTTAAAAGACAATGAAAGAAGATTTCTATCAAAGGGAAGCAACTCTAGTTGTGAATAGTTATAAACGTTTAATATTTGTAATATTTCATTAAAAGTTATTTTTTTTATTTGTAAAGTTACATACCATTGTAATTGTTAAACTACGTATTCCAAACACACTCGGAGTAGGTTTGATATATTAATTCACAAACAGGAAATGTAAATAAGACACATTGTGAAATACGTTGTTTTTTCTGCCGCTTAAACCGGTTTAATATAATTTGTTAACATATATATTAATTTCATACAAAGAAGAGTGCGAAATACATCTGTACATTGTAATTAATTGTTTAAATGGTGTTCACTAAGTTCTTACCACTGTATTGACCCCGAAGATATCCCCTAAATCGTTTGATTTGACTTGCCGATACCACAAATGGCTTCCCTGAGGGTTTGCTTTACGTTATCTCCCCCTCATCCTCCTACATGACTCGAACCCTATTCCTTGGCTGCGAATCAACCCATAAATCTTTCCTAAAAAAACTCTACAGTTAACTTATATCCCTCTTAATTCTATCATCGTGTTTGCTTTCTTCGTCATCCATCATCTTATAGAGATACAGATTTGTTTTTCTTAAAATCCCCACTAAAGTGAATGAAAGTTGTTTGAAGCTTGTGTAATAACCTTATAATTGGGGGGAGCTAGATCCTGTTGCGCGCCTCATCCGTCTGTTAAAGTTCAGAGGTCAAATTAGACCGACAAAACATTAACAGGGACCTAATGACGCTTTGAATTACAAAATATTTAGAGTTAAATACCACTCTCCTATTGCACATTTGGTCAACATCGCGAAACGTAAAGGGCAAATGTCGTCCGATAAGGGCGCGCTAACAAGCACGTTACCAGATTGTTCGAGCCTAGCAGGGCGGACTGGTTACTCACATATGTAACGGATAGGGTATGTCACCCTCACGTACACCTCCCGTGATTTACGGGAGGAGGTGTAAGTTCCCGCTTGGTGGTCGGCATGTACACAATAGTGGCTGTATTGTTGTTTATTTCACCAGCGTGCACATCAATCTCACCAAAAATTATAAACATTGCAATTGAAATAGGTACTAGATTGTTTTTCTTACGCTTAAAAGGAGTTGATATATCAGTAAGATAGATCGGTTATGTTGTTTAATTTGTAATATTAGTTTTAAAATGTTTGAGTTTTTGTGTCTTGTTTCATTTAAAGAGAATATAAGCATCTTAGAAACGTTTACGATAATTATTACATAAAATACAGCTTTTATAATTTACCAGAATATTACTCAGAAACAGTCGCTACCTTGCACGTGAAATATAAAATTGTGAAATTGATTAACATCCTGGTGCTTGCATAAAATAATAAAATTTATATTCCATCAAGTCCAGATATATTTGTAAGTGATGAGTACATTTGTTACCCTTTCATTCGCAAATTAGACACCATATGAAAACCATCTAATTAACAATATACGCTAAAGGCGTGACACCACATCATATAGTATCACCATACGAATTGTCAGTTTTCACATGATATGGACAAAGACATGCATTAGAAAATGTGGAAAAAAGAACATTATTTAGAAAATAAAAGTACACGCATCATGAACATGTACTTTTAAACCAAATTTCCGTGTCACTGTATAAAATTAATGCAATGGTTAAACTAAAAATCATTAATGACCGCCAAATGTTCTAAAGCGGTGTTCCTATAATGGGAATTTGACACCTCTTTTCATTCTAGTAACTGAGGCGATTATTTCTGATGTAATATATCATAATTTTATATTGAAAAACATACCATAGCTAGCATTTCAAAGGTAAATACAAGTTCGGGATAAACTAAATACCATAACGATTTTGTAGACCCAATTTTTAAAAGAGAAACCGTTAGAAATAAATTTTCATATACAAACAGTAAACCTGCCTTGGTAATCTAATAGCGGAGACTGATAATCGGGTGTATCTAGTTTGATTTCGGCATGGTTTCTGATTGGTCAAGGCCTCATAGCGATTATAGGACTTCCATTTTTTACGATATTTACAGTTAGGCTGTTAGGAATGTGCAATTGCATCCAATTTCGAGTTGGAGGATTACCATAAGATAAACGTTTGACACTGACACTGCATTGATTGCTGCTGTTGTACGTGACATAGGATATACGGACATGTCATACGTTAGGTTATTATACATCTAATTCGTTATCATTCCTAGACTGGTAGGTGATGTATTGTTTGGAAGCAGACTACAATTGTTAGACTAACAGACAGATGGTATATCAACATTGGTACAAATTATACTGTCGAGTTAATAATGAGTAATCATGTCATGTTTAGTTGCTGAATTGTGTACTATATATTCATGTTATGTACGTATATGATATAAAATCTGCAGTGTTTTGGGTTTTTTTTAACATTTGTTTTATTACGTGTTGTATCATTTCTTTAAATATGATAAAATTTAAGTAAATGTTTCATGTTAAGTGTAAACGAAACAGGAAATTATCAGGTTAAATAATGAATGATCACAAGCAAACCTAGGTAAGCTCCAGGACCACTATAAACTCAGGGGTCTCAAAAAGCTGTTCCGGATCCGTCTCCACATGTGACACCTGTTGTGGTGAACTATGTGACATATCTACCATGAAACTCTTTCGAAGAAAAGAGCACCACACGATAATTTTCTTCCAAACTCAAAATGTCTATATTAACACTTAAAATATGTTTCGAGGCTGCAAAAAAACTGTGTCATGTAGTTTGGCAAATAGTTACTGGTTTATCGCCTACACGACTCAATCCAGTACTAGGTGTCGTCTTATCGACTATATTCAGCGTTCTGTCGCGTCATGTCCTGTAAAACTTACCAAGAAATTGGGAAGGGTGTAATCTACTTCCAAGAAGCGGGGAGATAATTATAAACCAAAACAGAATAACAATAGAATTAAAACGAGGATGGAAAAAGGGTTTAAACTGCAATTTATTTAATTACCTTATCATTATTCCTATAGTTTTATAGATAAATTGCATACTGTAAATGATTTTATTTTTCGTGTTACACCAAATCTTTCAACTGGGATAATCTCCCAACGATCACAAACTATCTAAATGTGTGGACTCGGTTTGACATAACACATGTCGTACCAATGGTGAAACATTCAGAACACTTGATGTGGATTTTCATCTTCGCCTGTTGTCACATAGGAATTACTCATAAGGGATCTCTCTGTTTTTGGTGGATATTGTATGTCGGAGAGGAAGATATTTGAACCGAACAGTGTTAAAATTGTAGAAACTGTTTAACTGATAGCGTTATCACTGTATTATTGAAATATCCACAAAATGATAAAGAAGGGAAGAAACACCTGATTTTAGATTATTTAAATGTTTTGTGGATTTATTTTGTGGTTAGAAGTGTGGAACATGTATTAACTTTATCGAATTGCATGTTAAAAGCTGGTTAAGCGAACGCAAAATTGATGATGGGTATGATTATAGGGTTGAGGGGTAGTACGGGGGGACAGGCTATGTTTGTGTTCCATCTCGTTAGCGGCGCTATTCTAGGTGAAGTGACACCTGTGCCAGCTCGGACCAAGTACATCAGAAGGTGGCAAAGAGGACGACACCGATAATTTACTGCCTCACGGGGAATCTGGGGTCACAAAAACTCACACATGGTAGAGGGTCACTATTCGATACACATGTGAACGATTAAAATCCTAGTTCATCAAAGTTATTTAAGGTCAAGTGCCGTGACCCGAGGTTGCGACCTTACAGTGTCTATCTCGTTAATAAAGCGGAGAAGGGGAATAATAGGACAGGTCCATTGTCCCCTTCCTGTAACTACAATGTTTAAGGGTCAGACGCCGACTCACCTGAGCCTTGAGGCTAGCAACTCTAACCTGTCTAACATACGATATGTTAAGGTTGAAAACTGACTTTAAACCTTCTTGAAATATGAGGAAATGCTAATCCGCGTGGAGATACGAGGACAGGAAACTGAAAAAAATGGAAAGTAATACATCCTTGTTAGTAATTTAACCTCATCCTGTCCGTTATCTTGCCTACATTTACTTGACGTAAGTACCTGACATGATCAAGGTGCAACTGCAAGGTCGTGCACAAGGTCATTCTAAAGTACACACTGTACCATTTAAAACACTCCGTAGATTACGGTCTTTTGTACAGAGGCCTTTATGTGGTGCCCACTGTATGCCGTGTACATATAGATGTATCCTGGTTATAATAGTTTAATAAACATGATATTTGGCAATGATTTTTATGTTATTATGAGAGTGCATACTGCACTACTTGGAGGTGATCCAAGTGACACACATGTTGCACCTTCTTAGACCACATTAGAGTAGTTAATTATCACCGATTTCCCCTTACGGTAACCCCATATTATGTCATCTGACTTTTTGCTATCTTATATAAACACTTTTTGCGTCTATTAGAGTTTTTTGTGAAACAAACCGTAATTCCGCCGTCGATAGCGGTGCACTATTTGCAACCCTACTATGCAGTCATCAAAATGTAATACATCATTTATAAGTATAGGCACACGCCTGGTGATATATAGATGTATCATATTTAGGTATTTCATTAACTATTTAGTATCTTTTAAGAGGAAAGAAATGTAAAAAGATCACTTTATTTAAGATAGCTACGTCAAAAATATCATACATGATCATATGTGATACTTTAATATGAAATTTTTGCTTTTATAGTGAAAATCAAGTTCACATTTCTGTTAAAATTGTATACTTTATCAGCTGGCTGTGAAACAATAACATGCGCCATAAGATTGTCAGTTCATCTATTCATGTCTCACTTACTGTGGAATATGTTTTTGCCTCCGTTATTTTTGTTAAATGTATCTTGTTCATTGGTCGTTAGTATTTCTCGTAGTTTTGTCACCACTATCTTGGTTATCATTTTGAAAACATCACATCGCTTGAACCATATATATACGGGAACCCTGCATGAACGTAGTCATGTAAATCTAGGTAAAGCCCAACTAATGCCACTTCACAAGACACACTAATTCGCAATATTATCACTATCATTATTACACATGGAAACATCCTAATCTCCATCACTGGTTACATATTTGGCTTACCTCTATTATGGGGTGTTGTCGTCAATATTCGACAATGTATGATACTAGATCTATAATTGCTGAAACATTGGAGTTATTGACTATATATACTTGGCATATAGTGTTTAGTTACATGGTATTGGTTTAACATAGGTAACGATATCAGTAGGTCACACATACCGTGGACAAATACTGATGTAATATTGGTCAACGAAAGGCGGTTCAATACATATGTTTATAATTCATTAAATATATGTATGCAAGTACACGACTGTTAAGTACAATATTGATGTAATACAAAACTTTAACGACTTTTATATCCCCCTCCCCCTAAAGAAGAATGTGAAGACTTTTATCAGTTGCTTGTCTTCAACTAAACAACAAAGCATATTATATTGTATTGTATTGTAAACATAAATTTTTAAAAAAGCAACTTTTAACATTAATATATCATTTTTTCTTGCTAATAGATATTTCAGATTCAGATTCAGGATTATACGAACGCTTATGAAAAACTGATAACAACAAAGCATTATTTGGTTTGGATTTGTTTAACGTCCTAACAGCCAGGGTCATTTAAGGACGTGCCTGGTTTTGGAGGTGGAGGAAAGCCGGATTAACCGGAGAAAAACCACCGGCCTACGGTCGGTACCTGGCAACTGCCCCACGTAGGTTTCGAACTCGCAACCCAGAGGTGGAGGGCTAGTGTTAAAGTGTCGGGACACCTTAACCACTCGGCCACCGCGGCCCCGTAACAATGCATGAAACCAATATCTCCAATAAAGAATTGAGCAAATCAGGTGGTCTTGAATGGTAAGAATGGGGTCTGCAATGGTAAGATTGAGGTCTGGAATAGTACGACTGAGGTCTTGAATGGTAAGATTAAGGTATGGCATGGTAAGATTGAGGTCTTGAATGGTAAGATTGAGGTCTAAATTGTAAGATTGAGGTCTGAATTGTAAGATTGAGGTCTAAATTGTAAGATTGCGGTCTGGAATGGTAAAATTGGGGTCTAAATTGTAAGATAGAGGTTTGGAATTGTAAGGTTGAGATCTGAATTGTAAGATTGAGTTCTGGAATGTTAAGATTGGGGTCCGAATTGTAAGATTGAGGTCTCGAATGGTAAGATTGGGGATTGCATTGTAAGATTGAGGTCAGGAATGGTATGGCCGAGGTCTGGAATGATTGGGGTCTGGAAAGGTAAGATTGGGGTCTGAATTGTTAGATTGGGGTCTGAATTGTTAGATTGGGGTCGGAATTGTAAGATAGAGGTTTGGAATTGTAAGGTTGAGGTCAGGAATTGTATGGCCGAGGTCTGGAATGGTATGGCCGAGGTCTGGAATGGTATGGCCGAGGTCTGGAATGGCCAGACTGAGATATCAATTGTAAGATTGGGGTCTGGATTGTAAGATTGAGGTCTGAATTGTTAGATTGGGGTCTGAATTGTTAGATTGGGGACTGAATTGTTAGATTGGGGACTGAACTGTAAGATTTGGGTCTGAATGTTAAGATTAAGGTATGGAATGGTAAGATTGAACAGCAAATGGTAACGATGGGATATAAACACTCATAAGATTGCTCCAAATCTATCTATCATTGATGTGAATTCATGTCTTTACGTAATCCTGTATGTCCTATTGCCTTTTCAAAGCCATGAAAACTTTCCGTTGTATACCAAATACTCTGATACCGTCACGGCGGGGGGTATTGAGACGACGGAACTAACGGAACAGCCGAGAACCATTTACGGCAGAGATACATAGTATCAAGCTGCTACTCACAGTGTGGGTACATGTCAGCATTTCCGGTTCCACATGTCTCGTCATGTCTTCTGTCAAATAAATTAACTCACGAACTTCTAAAATGACACAAAATAATACTTTACAGGAACTCGCGTAATAAAGATTTTCACGACAACATCAAAATTATAAAAGTCTTATCATGTATGATTACGTTTGCTTGACTGGCGATAAGGCTGTTTTACAGTACGGCAATACACGTGACTGATTCATCTATATGCAGTGGCTACTGAAATAACAATATAATTAATTCCATACCAGATATAATTCATTTGACATGTACCCATTACATGTAGCATAATTCTAGAATTACCACAAATTAAAAACAACCAGTGTTGATGTATGCACTAAATACACTTACCTCACATACATGGTTATATATTGATAATACTAAGATATAGCCATTGGAAGTCTCGGCCATGTAAGGGCAGCTTAATCCTACTATCACATCTGTTTCCGCCCTGGTTCTTATTCTGGGAACGCGGACTTATCTGGATTCGATCTATTTACATTATAGGTGTCGTCTATGTGGCAGAAGACGTTTTCTCTCCTTAAACAACTTTTCTTATTTCATCTGTTTATTGGTTTCCATTTTATCTTCCTTTAATACTTGATCCCCATTTTATCGACTTTGGGCAGCAACAAAAATGTTTGTTTTTTTTAAATATCAAATTATATAAGTTGCTTAATATACATTCAAACCTGCCATAGCGGACACCTTTATATAGCGGACACATGTCTTTAACAAACAGTGCTAGGGATCCCCAATGAAATCACTGTATTCTTACATATAACGGACACCTACCTAATGTGGACAGCGGACACTTATTTTTGTATACAAATCATGTCAAACTTCTGGTCCTTTTTCGTTTTAATTAGATGTTCCATACATAGAGCAACACAGAAGACATATACCCAAACAAAAGTCATCCACCCTAATAAAAAGCGTCAACATTTGCAGATCAAGAAGAAATACTGGAATCATGTTGAAACCTTGAAATTCCCCAAGGATATATAATATATAAATAAATCTGAGGCCGCAACTATTTGACTTTAAAATGTTCCATGTAATGACTGCTCATAAAGACAATGAAATGTGTAAATGTAGGAAATGAAGTTGTATAAGTTGTTTTCTCCGTGGTCTCTTTTTTACTATTCTGAGGTCAAAATAACACGTCAATACAAAATCATGACATTTTTGTCCTTTGTTATATACAGTCAATTGAAGCCTGGCTGGAAACGTTTCTTACAAGCACAAGCATGACTAGGATCCATCGGCTACATAACATCCAAGGGAGGCAGGATATCTATATTTGATACGAGTCCGGGACAAAAGGAGTTGAGGAGAGGGGAGTAACTGTTGTACCGCAGAAAATCAATCTCACGCTGCAGGAGCTTCGCGTTTATTGTAGTAAAGGTATAGATAAGTTTTCCACCTTGATTACTCAATACCTCAACAGATGGAAGCACTAGGTAGACCACAGTCTACTACTAAGGAGAAACGATCGTAAGGTTAAGTCCGGAACATACAACATAGGTTACACGCGTAGCTCAGCATGAGGGCGAAACCTTTTGGCTTCCTGGCAACATCTGTGTTAAAAAGGTTATTAGTATGTTAATATTATGACTTTATGATTTGCTATGGTAGGCTGACGAATTATTTATTTGTAAGTGTAACGACAAAATTGTATATATAATTTAGGGTAATATGTGTCACGTATCATTTCCATGACCCTAAACATAATTAATTACGGTTCACTAACTTCTCTCCCATTTTTAACTAAATACTTTTAAATGTGCCACGATTTAGCATATCAAGTCGCCTTATAGTATAACATAGTCACACTACTCGTCCTGAAAACAGTAGGTCTCTTTTGTTCTGGTAACTAGTTATAATAAAATCGAATAATGTAATGTATGCAATAAATATTATAAGATTAAAGTATGAGTTCATATGCAACAGTAACAAAATTATAAACTTTATGTTCCTGGTGAATGAAATTTCGAAATTCATTTACTACACTTCTCATTGCAATATTACCTTTGTTAAAAGAGTATTTTCATTTGATTAAATGCCAGAAACCGATTAACACTGAAGAAAAAGACAATGTGAACCCTTACAAAACCGGATGTGATTGTAAAGTCGAGCCCTCGGCACAACTTGTGGTCGGCATATGTACTGTTGGTGCTGTTGTTAAGAGTTCGTTAAATCATCATTTGGGTCAAGCGCAACACACGGAGTCGAGCGTCAGGATTTGATGAAGTGAAGCAAACGTTGACGACACTGTCCCAGGAATAAGCTTAGACAGACCCATGTCTTTGATGGTTTCATGGTTTCAATAACTGAACCATTCCATAAACCTATTCGTTTTGTTTTGTTTTTCACACGATATGGCTTTCAAATTGCAAAGAGAGGATACTTATAACAACCAATGCAAATACATGTATTTCATTATCGACTGTGACAAAAGGAATTATTGATATTTTAGAAACTATTTTACCATTCCTCTGAACACCGGGTCTTGTACATGTTCTTTTTCAAGAATGTCCATGCAACTTGTAGATTTATATATATATATATTTTGTTCTTAATTATTGTTACGTTAATATGTCCTTATTTTAATGTTGTTTCTATAGTTAATGTATTTTGCTCACCGTGTCAAATACCACTATAATACTTATATGTACTGTTGTATTCCATGGAATGTATTCCCATTTTCATAAGGAGCTCGCGCGTGCGAATTAGAGACAATCAATTGTCGGGCGATGTTTTAAAACGATATAACATACCAATTGGATATTCCTCTTTCCAACATTAATCTGCAGAAAGCATTATTAAGAAGACGATTCTGAGAACGTGAACACACATTTTTATTGGGATAACTACCACCACATGGTAAATGATCATTTTGACTCTATAATCGAGAATTGTTTTATCGAAAAAAACAACACCATTAATTGTAAGTATCTTACATTACATCAGAAACATCACTAACTCTTCTGGCCAGAAGTATTGTCAGTGATAGATTAGCACGTGTGCTTTTTAAATACATGACGAAGGAGGGGGTGGCACAATAGGAATTAAAAAGGGCGCGAGGAAGTTTTGCAGATGTTGATACAAAATACCAGTTTTGCCGCATTTATTTTGCATCGTAGCATTTTGTGTCATAATAATTGTCAGTCAACATTGCAATAGAAGCCGGGCATTAAAAAAGTCCCTGTATTTTATGGCCGACCTTTAAAATGCCCCAAAAATCCTGCGCCTATACGATGTACATTTCTTGCACTGCAGTTTTGTGATTACGTCTAGACTGGGTGAAACATGACCCATGCCGAAGCGCAGTAATCCTTCCACCTTACGACCAGGGGTTGGAGATTCGTATCTCAGTGCTTATTTGTTTCCATAATTACCCTTATTATAGAAATATAGGAATGATTAATTGTCCCGAAAGCCTTTATTCAATGTAATAGCCCCCTCGATTTTCGCTCTAATAACGGACACCACTTGGGCGCTGCATCATTACGGTTGTACGAGAGGCAGGCTTGGCCGGAGTTGGATACGCAATCACTGCATAATGCATCCAGTCCTGGCTTGTTACGTCTAATTTTACTGTCCAATTATTGGGTGGGACCCGAGGAGATAATGTGTGGTGGCTGGATTTCACCACGTTCATATAGCCTTTTTTTCTGATATCAAATTATACATCCAAATGTTGCCATTCATGAATCCATATTGGTGACTGCATTTAATAGCCGGGCGTTGAGATGTCCTCTATATTTATCTCCCACAAAATGTCTTTCGCGGCCCCCAAAAACCGCAGCCGGGACACTAGGTCCGGACGCGATTTCCCTCCTGCACGCGCCCTGACCACGCGCTCGAATTGTGTTCCCACAAAGCCTATATATCGTTATGCATTATAATGATGAAAGGGAAATAAATGAGACATAATGGATAGCCACTCGTATAAAAACAACGACTGTTCAATATGAGATGATACATTATTTTAATTACAGATTTTTAACATAAAGACTTTCTCTGTTAGTGACATGAATAATGGTGATTTGCCGAGGGACTATTATTGTATTTTATTATAGGTTATACTGATATTCTACAGAGATGAAGAAACCCCCTGTTACCCTCTTTTTTGTTGAGGGAGCCGTTGGGTATGGTAGCATGATGTTTTTCGCATTGTGTTGGCGTTTCCTTGATTTCTGCAATTGTCCTTTTTCGCTTACGTAACGTTCCTTTTCTGAGACAAGTACGAATGTCTGTGGTGGTTAAGATGGATTTAGATAAAGACAATATGTAGTCAATATAGACATACAATGTATGTACATATATTTCAAGAATATGAGCCATTTCTTTATTTTACTCGGCTGTTCATAGCAAACTTTCGTAACTGCGTTCGATATTATCTCGTTGTTATAAGGATCAACAATCATCATGACCATGATCTGATATTGTATGATTTTCGATTTTAGTAAATGTTTTCAAATATCATTCAATAGGGTATCATGACCTTAGATCACATCGTGTCATCGTAATTTAATTAAGATAATTTTTTGGTCGTAAACTGCTCTCAGGTATATAATTACACCCGGAATTTACTACTCAATACAAATACGGAAATATTCGTCACAGACACAAACGTTATGAAACGTAATGAATATGATTTGATTTCGTAAACTGCACAAACATTAACTAATCTAGATGTATGAAGATATCGTGCAAGAATCGTACGAAAAATATTCAAATCAAGCGCCATATTGTTTTCATTACAGTATATACTCCACTAACCCAATGAGGTTCAGGTCTCCGCTCGTTAGACCTATGTTCCGTCATCATTACAGTATATAACTCCACTAACCCAATGAGGTTTGGGTCCTCGTTCGTTAGACCTATGTTCCGTCATCATAACTCCACTAACCCAATGAGGTTTGGGTCCTCGTTCGTTAGACCTATGTTCCGTCATCAGTATATAACTCCACTAACCTTATGAGGTTTGGGTCCCCGTTCGTTAGACCTATGTTCCGTCATCAGTATATAACTCCACTAACCTTATGAAGTTTGGGTCTCCGATCGTCAGACCTATGTTCCGTCATCATTACAGTATATAACTCCAATAACCCAATGAGGTTTGGGTCTCCGTTCGTTAGACCTATGTTCCGTCATCATTATATAACTCCACTAACCCAATGAGGTTCAGGTCCCCGATCGTTAGACCTATGTTCCGTCATCATAACTCCACTGACCCAATGAGGTTTGGGTCCTCGTTCGTTAGACCTATGTTCCGTCATCATAACTCAACTGACCCAATTCGGTTTGGGTCCTCGTTCGTCAGACCTATGTTCCGTCATCACTACAGTATATAACTCCACTAACCCAATGAGGTTTGAGTCCTCGTTCGTTAGACCTATGTTCCGTCATCACTACAGTATATAACTCCACTAACCCAATGAGGTTTGGGTCTCCGTTCGTTAGACCTATGTTCCGTCATCATTACAGTATTTAACTCCACTAACCCAATGAGGTTTGGGTCCCCGATCGTCAGACCTATGTTCCGTCGTCATTACAGTATATAACTCCACTAACCCAATGAGGTTTGTGTCGTCGTTCGTTAGACCTATGTTCTGTCATCATTACAGTATATAACTCCACTAACCCAAGGAGATTTGGGTCTCCGTTCCATAGACTTATGTTCCGATATCATCCAATCGGATAACGGTATTCTTATCGAAAGATATGACCTTATCCGTGTCCTGTATCCAATGGGGTCCCATTATTTGTATCCGATGGATATCGTTATATGTATCCAATGGGATATCGTTATCTGTATCCAATGGTATATCATTATCTATGTCCATTGGAATCCCGGTATCTTTATCTAATATGATCCCGTTATATGTATCCAATGGGATCACGTTATATGTGTCCAATGGGATCCCGTTATCTGTATCCTAAGGGACCCTGTAATCTGTCTCCAATGGGATATCGTTATCTGTATCCAATGGGATATCATTATCTGTCTCCAATGGGATATCGTTATCTGTATCCAATGGGATATCATTATCTGTATCCAATAGGATCTGGTTATTTGTATCCGATGGGATCCCGTTATGTGTATCCAATAGGATCCCGGTATCTGTATCCAATAGGATATCGTTATCTGTGTCCAATGGGATCCCGGTAGCTGTATCCAATAGGATCCCGTTATCTGTATTCAATGGGATCCCGTTATATGTATCCAATAGGACCCCGTTATCTGTATCCAATAGGATCCCGTTATCTGTATTCAATGGGATCCCGGTAGCTGTATCCAATAGGATCCCGGTAGCTGTATCCAATAGGATCCAGTTATCTGTATCAAAAAGGACCCCGGTAGCTGTAGCCAATAGATCCCGGTAGCGGTATCCAATGGGATGCCGTTATCTGTATCCAATAGGATCTTGTTATCTGTATCCAATAGGATGCTTGTTATCTGTATCCAATGGGATGCCGTTATCTGTATCCAAAGGGATTCCGTTATCTGTATCCAATGGGATGCCGTTATCTGTATCCAAAGGGATTCTTGTTATCTGTATCCAATGGGATGCCGTTATCTGTATCCAAAGGGATTCCGTTATCTGTATCCAATAGGATCCCGGTAGCTGTATCCAATTGGATACCGTTGTACACATACGTCATGTGTTACAAATATCACCATTGGATGAAATCGTGACTATTAACTAGATATACAACAAATAGAATTTAATCTAGTGTTACATAAATATATTTGTTAAGGCATATATATTTGGAATAGTGGCGCATTGTTAATAATGATTTAAAACAATAAACGAATAACGACAGAATCGTATTGTAACTCAAAATCCGCAAAGATGAATGACCGACCGATTTGTACATTTTAGAATCTATTTTAAATATCAAATTTCATTCCAGATTTAAAAAAAAAGCATAAAGATTTTGTCAACCCTACAAAGTAATAAAAACGATATTGTTCGATACTGTGCTGGTTCCTGTGATCATGGTCTGACATTGAGTAGAGGTAAAGTGGAAGTTTCAGACGCTTCATATGACAATTACAAGGACGACTAAATGATTCTCAATCATCCTATCCTCCATTACTGTTATCTTATGCATTGTTTGCTCCACCAATACAATTCCTACAATAGAACAAATCGTTAAAATGATGAGGACTTTTCCATTCTCTCTCTCCACCATGTCCACATACACAATAACACCTCTGATTGTCCTGGTTTCCCTTTACTGGTGTGTATGGCGGGGGCCCCGGATGTTAGCTTATTTAAACAGTGTGAGTACAGCACAATAAGCACTATAACCTGCTTCGAATAGCCTTGTAACACTCAGGGTTAACCAGTTTATTTAAGTACGATATGTTGAACCATAGTTATACCAATGTATACTCAACGTTTTACTTCCTATTGCATATGCCCTATTCGTTTCTTTTTATACTGAAGATTATCTAAAACCGATACGATCAAACTCCTGCAATAGAAGATGACAACTTTCTAAGCAGGTATGTTAATATGATGACAGATTCAGATTTGAAGAATTAAAAAAAAACAATTTGGTATTTGATTACAGTTACAGTCAATCATATGACGACAGCTAATCCAAACACTTTCAGACGTAAGTTATTGATGGGCGCGCTGAAGGATGTATAGTTGTTCCCTCACTTGTAAATATTATGCTTTTAGAACTTTTCTTAACCCAACTGCTAACGTGATCTTCCTCTTCCGTTCAATGAAAATTGTTCATCAAACATGAAGCAAATGCATTTTTTAACCGCAAGAACTTGACTAACTATTACTAAGGAGGAAATGCTGTCGTGTTCTCCCATCAAACCCTATCGATAAAATTCTGCAGTATTTTTCTTGTGGTTGCACCTCGAGTCGTATTGCACAAATTGATATTAGCATCCCGTTATTATCCTAATTCTGCTTGTATTAGACTTGCGGTTTGATCAGGGCGGACCTCGTTTTTTTAAGACAGGCGTACTGAGTGATCGTCAGCGGGCTATAGCACTGTTAACAGGCACTGATCTGTTTTCATTCATTACATGGTGGCGCGAAACCCCTA
The DNA here is from genome assembly GCF_902652985.1 of Pecten maximus. NCBI lineage: Eukaryota > Metazoa > Mollusca > Bivalvia > Pectinida > Pectinidae > Pecten > Pecten maximus. The sequence goes on along the minus strand of NC_047023.1, from coordinate 27,891,557 downwards.
TGCATGCTTTATAGCTGCTTCCGGCTGCGAGGCGAGTACCGCATGTCAAACTAAATCTGCACTTAATCTCCTCAAAGCTCGCGCGATCGGGGGAGGCTTTCAAGCATGCGCGAAATACGCATGCTGCAAACGCAGCTGGTCACGTGGTATTGGCACCAGGGTATTCCGGTGTAAACAAATGTAGCATGTCGACCGGCTGACAGAAGACTTGGAGAAGTCGTCGTTACGTGTCCACATAGACCGATATTTTTTTTTTTTTTTTTCACTGACATTACTGATAGAACTTGGCACCAACTATGCCACTGAAAAGGATGGCAAGATTTTGGCTGAATATTGCCGACAGCCTAGGTATCGGAAGGTGGTGGTAATTCCTCACTTACTGGAGGTGTGGGGATATGCATCACACAGCGGGGCATGGCTAATTCCGTGTGTTTCTCGACACCCCATTGTTACCATGACCTTTACTTACTAAACACTAATACTACGTAAATACCATGCTCTAAGGCGAAGAATTACCAGCGCTCGATCGGGCGGGTTAAACTAATATCTAACTAACCCTTAGAAATACCGCTTGAATTCCAGGAAATAATCCTGAATTAGTAAGCGTTCCAATTCCTGTTTTACCTATCATTAATTAAGATGCCTCGCATCATAATTTCCAATTATTGCCTGGAACATGTACATTTTGTATGTAGTTTTGCGTTATAAAGATATTTTTATAATTTGTTTTGTATTATAATGGCATTTAATGTCTTGTTGCGTTATAAGGACATTTTGATGCAGGTAGTTTTGCATTATAGATATCTAATGACATTTTAATATTTATTGCATTTTTTCCAGTGAAATATATAGAGGATGTTGAATGGTTTACCGTTAAATATAACATATATTTCACGAGTATGACAGAATATCGATATTTTCACGAGTGCGAAGCACGAGTGAAAAATATCGAAATATTCTGTCAATTTTCTTTTTATTGCATTTCATAAACTTAAAAATGAAATTAAAAACGTCGAAAATTAATAGTGTTAAAAAGTGCGGGAATCAGTAATGACGTCATCTCTGTGTGACGTTACTCCACGTCAACTTGACGGCGCCATTTTCAAAGGCCTTGCTATTATAGGAGAATCTGTGCATGAATAGCTTACGTCAAGTGAGTATTTTGTCAAAAACTAGTCTGAAAATTTCAGAAATACAGCAAAATAACCAATTTATCTATCTCCGCTTCGATTGGAAAAATTGGCAAGTTTCAACGAGGTGAATACAAAGGTCCGCTCTGATTGGTCAAAAACGAAAAACTTATATTTTCACTGCAAAATCTTATATTTTCACTGCAAAGTCGATGCAGTGAAAATATAAGTTTTATTAGTTTGATAGATTTCTATATTTCACTGGCAAAAATGCAATAAAGAAATTTATCAAACTGATAAAACATATAACTTCACTGCAGCGATGAGCAGTGAAAATATCAGTTTTTGTTGTTTTTGACCAATCAGAGCGAACCTTTCAATTCACGTCTTTGAAACTTGCCGATGTTTCCAATCGAAGTGAAGACAGATAGATGGGATAATTTGCTGTATTTTTGAAATATTCAGACTAGTGTTTTGACAAAATATTCGCTTGACGTTAGCTTTTCATGCACAGATTACCCCATAACAGCAGAAAACGCTTAAATTGCGTTGATCAGTCCTCTCAAAATGGCGCCGTAACGTCACAATGAGACGACGTCAAGAAATATATTATGATTCCCGCACTTTTTGACACTATCCATTTTTTTATGTTTTTTACTTTGTTTTTTTATCATAAAAATGCAATAAAAAGACAATTGAATAGTTTCCCGTTGAATATTACATAAGTTTTACTCGTTTGACAGAATATTTCGATATTTTTCACTTTTATGTCCTGTTGTGTTATACTATCTATATATTAAAAGTAGTTCCGTGTTAACTGTAAGTAATAACCAGAGTAATATTTGCTGTCTTAGCCCTTGATCGTGTATTATTTTGTTAATAAATATGTTCCTTTTTATTTATTTATTTATTTATTTATTTATTGTAGACATGTATCTGCAATTACAAGTGCTCTTTAAGTGTATGTGATGTGATCATTGACGACTTGTAGCATGATGAGTATATGAGTCACTTTCAATATTAGGACGCTTTTGTCAGTTGCAGATTGAAGTCTCTCTGGTAGAAAACTTGGAGTACGAGATTTATATAGGTCAATAGTAGAAACCCTGGTTTAGACGTATATTTGTCAATAGGACACAGCTAGAACAATCTCAGGAGCAGTGAATCAACTATGATATGTAAGAGACTATAAGATGTCATTAGTTCTTATTAAGGAAATAAAACTAAACCTCAGTGCATATGATACATTAATATCTATTATATAGTTAGTAATTGAGGTGAATTCTCCATAATGCCGGTAAATATAATCATCTGTGGCTAAGTTCCTAAAATGATCATATCATAGGTAAATGTCAATGTTTTAAACAGCGTGTTGGTAAATACTGATGGGTTTATAAATGTCATAATTTGTCCCTAGATACATTTTATTGTCCTAGGGTAGGTAGATGTCGTAGAAGGTCATAGTGAGATGACTTTTATTGTTATACTGTAGGTGTACATAAGACATTGCCTTAAGAACTGGGGTCTTAAATATCACTATTGTATTTGTATATATGTTTCCCCTTTAGATGATTGCCAATTTATTACTTCAAATAGGTCAAAAGACAAAAACCAACGGTGGCCTGTCAACATGATTCTTCTTCCTTCAATTATACCTTTATTGTTACCCGAGATATCAACAACGGGGAAAGTATTGTCCTTTTGTTTCTTTACTTTAACTGGTTCTGTAATGCCTACCAATGATGTTGAACAAACCTATTATCAGTTCTTTTTAAAGGAAGTTCATTTAATATCTTGGTGGGTAAATGGAGATAGATAGATAGCCGTATCGACGTTGACTATCGATGTTGGCGTGTCTATTGATAATGGAATATCAAAATTATACCTGTTTCGTTCCGGATTAAGCATGTGATAGATATTGGCATTTGCAACAAGGAAATCAATTTGTTAATAATGTAATCTTAATTAACACATAATCAACACATCTTGAACCATTGTAGAAAATGAAACACTTTAATCAGTGTCATTTCGGTGTCGTGCACAATTTTGGTTGGAGGAAGGAATTACACAACTCTAGTTTCTTTAGTGTCTTTTATATGTGTATATATACCAGTCAAACATTGTCATATCAAAATATCCAGCGAAGCATTAATAATTTGATGCGCCCAAATGCCCCATTGGCCTTTTTGTTAAGATATTTAGGGGGGGGGAAACAATACCAAAGAAATTGCCAAAGCATTGACTTATGATGGACATTTCGTAATGACCTGCCACATGGTATTGGATACTATGTCGTTACTGATGTAAAATTGTACATTTGAAATTATAATTCAATATGAATTGTAAATATTATTGGTGTTAAATGTTAACCTAGGCTCCTGCATTGTTTTGTGTAGTAATGACCGTCAGTGCTGAATTAAATGCACAGGTGACAGAGAGGTAAAAATATTGTAAGAAAAGGTGATAAGGTATATGCCATTTGTTTTCTAGGCACATTGAGGAGAAGATTGAATACATATATAATGAACCATTATTGAATACATATATAGTGAACCATTATTTAATACATATATAATGAACCATTATTTAATACATATATAATGAACCAGTATTGAATACATATATAATGAACCATTATTTAATACATATATAATGAACCATTATTGAATACATATATAATGAACCATTATTGAATACATATATAATGAACCATTATTGAATATATATATAATGAGCAAATAAAGAGAACATATTTAAAAAAAGAAGTATGAAACAAGACAAAGAAGACAAACAAAAAAGACAACAAACTCACGATGTCTATTAAAAAACAACTACATTTATTGTATTATAGCACGAGGAGTTGAAGAGGAGAACATCTATGGTCAGATACCATTTTGTATAACACATAATGTTGGCTTTTTATATATATACTGCATTCATGTTATTATTTTCTCGCATACAATGGAGAAAATTTATCTTTGAACCTTTATTTTTTTAAAAAAAGTATTTATATGATACCAACTAATATCTAAAACATCGCATTTTGTAGACTCCATATTCATTAAGGCAGAATGGACTTGTACCTTAACGAGAAAGATCCCTCCCATTAATACTGGGAGATGACAAACGCATCCATTACATTATGACGTTCACCTCCTGTGTCCCTGACGACATGCTCACAATACTTCGCTCGTAGCCTGGCGATTATTACTCATAATTCCTGTAATTGTTTCCATGTTATATAAATATACTACCTATGTGACGCCTATTGACACCTTCTCTTTACCACTATACACATCACCAATGTCAGGATACGTGCGTCGTCAATTTGGGAAATCTCATAATAGTTGCACTTTTCCTCTCTTCGCCCCGGAACATCACTTTATCTAAAAGAACATTGATTGACATCCCGTCTTGAGCGTGTCATTCTAGTCTGGTTGCTATTTCCCTGTATGCTAACATGACCTTGGGATTAAGTACACTCGTGCCTTTATTCAGCTAAAGCGGATACAAGATTCAAGACAACATTTCACTATTCATTATATTTTTCTTCAAAGCCATTCTTTAAATTCCTGAAATCGATCGAACAATATGCCAGTAAAATATTGGAAATGCATGATATTTGTGATAAAACACAGTAATATCACATGACAACAAGCTAAATATAGTATAGTTACTATGAGTTAATATCACATGACAACAAGCTAAATATAGTATAGTTACTATGAGTTAATATCACATGACAACAAGCTAAATATAGTATAGTTACTATGAGTTAATATCACATGACAACAAGCTAAATATAGTATAGTTACTATGAGTTTAATGTAGTTCACGAATACTAGTAGTCAAGTTCAATTATCATTTTGCCGCAGAAACTAGTACAACTAATTATCACAACCAAATATGCACGGATTTATAAGTTTTTTTTACTAAATTACAAATTGATACTTTGCTCGTTGGGACACGGTGGCCGAGTGGTTAAGGTGTCCCGAAACTTATCACTAGCCCTCCACCTTTGGGTTGCGAATTCGAAACCTACGTGGGGGCAGTTGCCAGGTACTGACCGTAGGCCGGTGGCTTTTCTGAGGGTACTCCGGCTTTCCTTCACCTCCAAAACCTGGCACGTCCTTAAATGACCCTGGCTGTTAACAGGACGTTAAACAAATTAAGCCAAATAAACCAAGTAAGCATTGCTTGTCAATTGTAATACGGAGTTCTTGTTAACGCTTCAACATTATACCAGGTTATATTATTCCATGTGCTTGGTTGTATGTATGTTTTGTAAAATAGCATGTTAAGAGATACATTTTACATTTTAGCCAAACGATTCTTGAAAGTAAATTAATGGTGGTCGGGTGGCACAGTGAAGACACACACTTGCCTTTCACCTAGGCGGCGGGGCTTGTTTCTTCGAACGTTCTTTGAACGTGAAAAAGGGTATGAGGTCACTTGCCCGACCACGTGGGTTTTCCTTGGGTAATCCGTTGTCCTTCGACACTAAGACCCTCCGCGACCTTCCATCCGGGACACCAAGACTGTCTTAACTCGTCTCGCAATTTTAAACATTAATTTGAATAATTTTGCAATAGCGCCAGGTTAACAATGTGCTGTCTGTGTAATATGTAGATGATTGATAATTAAAAACATGTCATGTAAATAAATACATACCACGTGAGGAAAAATAAGCTTGTAACACATATGACATGTACAATTCCTATATTTTGACCGGGTGTTGTCTATGAAGAAGAAGACGCTCATTCTTACTTAGCACCTGGACTTATTTTCCTTTCTCATTCAGATCTATATGTTTGTTAATGATTTCGTTTTATTGATAATTAATTGGAATTAATGGTTTCGTTATTATGTCGGTATATGCTTTTGTTTTTGTTTTGTGTGGTTCTGTTTTTGTGTGTTTTACCAGGCGTTATAATGACAATATACAGTCAACATTTTAACATATATGTACAATATTGAATAAGCTTGTAATATACCCTGTGTATAAGTCAACACTAAGTATATTTCTTAAGTACACAATAATAATGTATTTATGAATAAGCTTGTGCAACGAGTAATTGTGGGCAATAAGCATTTAGCATTGACATGTGTATGAATTGACACTATAGCTGTATAACAAGTCGACCAAGCAGCAATAAGTCTACATCACATGTTGTATTGAACAGTAAAACTGTAATAATAATAATTGAGAGTTCAAAAAAATAACCAAACTATGTCCCTATCAGTTCCAGACAAAACCTGTTTTACCTCCAGACTCTATGCTCCCGATACCCATCACTCGTACCTATTTCCATGTAAAAGATTTACATTATTTATATTTTCTAGTTTCGTTACAGGTTGTGTTAAAATAGTTTCCAACATAGTCAGACCGCTATAAAACTATGCTCTATATAAGATTTGGCAGCTAGATGCAGTGGCAAAGTAGGTCATTGCATATCGTTTCCAACGATGATCCAGCCCTTTATCGGACATGCAATCATTGATGTGAAAATAAGCTACCAGCTATGACATATACACGTGCATGGCATGCTGATACGAATGTCTGGCTTCATTCGAGACGCTAACTTTTTAAGATGCCTCGCCGAACACCTGGATTATGTTAGGAATATGTGTAACCTGTAACCTATAACTGTATAAGAATTGTATGTACATTTAAATATGATAAATAAAGGTTTTCCTAGAAATTAAATAATGTCTTGTTACTCACTACATTATTGTTTTGTCAAGCTTTATTTGATAAACAGTCATTTAATATATTCTAACACGCATACAAGAGGTTCCTTTAGGAAAGATGTTGACCTGAAATCCCTCGTGTCCTTGTACACTCACGCACGCTCAAAGCACAATATACGTTCACCTTTCCGGTCCACAAGCATCTCTGTCATACTTGCCGTCTTATTGCTTATTGAGTTCGTATCCTCCATATCGACAGAATGAAATACAAATATATTCTTTTCAGAGTGTGCTCTTGTGTGTAACTTCCTCGTCCTTCCATTCAATCATCCATGACGACTATGTAGTAATCAACAATATAAGTTGTATTTCCGGTTGATTTCCGTTACAGGGAGATCATACACAGATTTCAGTAAACTGCAGATATTTTCATCAACTTGTATATATAAAAGATATTTAGTATTATAACAGAAGGATGTATATACGTATTATAACTAATGCGCTTTGCAATCCTGACACACAACAATTTAATGCAACAATAATCTAATGTTCTTTACTTATTGTATTTTATATATTAAAACATGTTTATACATCGAAGTTGTTCGTTAGTTTTGGGCTATCCCAAGAAGACACACACACACTCATGTATCTCACACACATTTGAGACCGTCCTTAACTGACCATAGCTGTTGTTAGGACGTTAAACAATACAAAATAGACCATACCCTCACAGGGGAGACCGTCCTTAACCATAGCTGTTGTTAGGACATTAAACAATACAAAATAGACCATACCTCACAGGGGCGACCGTCCTTAACCATAGCTGTTGTTAGGACGTTAAATAATACAAACTAGATCATACCCACACTAGGGAGACCGTCCTTAACCATAGCTGTTGTTAGGACGTTAAACAATACAAACTAGACTATACCCTCAAAGGGAGACCGTCCTTAACCATAGCTGTTGTTAGGATGTTAAACAATACAAACTAGACCATACCCTCATAGGGGAGACCGTCCTTAACCATACCTGTTGTTAGGACGTTAAACAATACAAACTAGACCATACCCTCACAGGGGAGACCGTCCTTAACCATAGCTGTTGTTAGGACGTTAAACAATACAAACTAGACCATACCTCACAGGTGAGACCGTCCTTAACCATACCTGTTGTTAGGACGTTAAACAATACAAACTAGACTATACACTCACAGGGGAGACCGTCCTTAACCATAGCTGTTGTTAGGACGTTAAACAATACAAACTCGACCATACCCTCACAGGTGAGACCGTCCTTAACCATAGCTGTTGTTAGGACGTTAAACAATACAAACTAAACCATACCCTCACAGGTGAGACCGTCCTTAACCATAGCTGTTGTTAGGATCTTAAACAATACCAACTAGACTATACCCTCACAGGGGAGACCGTCCTTAACCATAGCTGTTGTTAGGACGTTAAACAATACAAACTAGACTGTACCCTCAAAGGGAGACCGTCCTTAACCTATGTTGTTAGGACGTTAAACAATACAAACCAGACCATACCCTCACAGGTGAGACCGTCCTTAACCATAGCTGTTGTTAGGACGTTAAACAATACAAACTCGACCATACCCTCACAGGTGAGACCGTCCTTAACCATAGCTGTTGTCAGGACGTTAAACAATACAAACTAAACCATACCCTCACAGGGGAGACCGTCCTTAACCATAGCTGTTGTTATGACGTTAAACAATACAAACTAGATCATACCCTCACAGGGGAAACCGTCCTTAACTGACCATAGCTGTTGTTAGGACGTTAAACAATACAAACTAGATCATACCCTCACAGGGGAGACCGTCCTTAACCTATGTTGTTAGGACGTTAAACAATACAAACTAGACTATACCCTCACAGGGGAGACCGTCCTTAACCATAGCTGTTGTTAGGACGTTACACAATACAAACTAGACCATACCCACACTAGGGAGACCGTCCTTAACCATAGCTGTTGTTAGGACGTTAAACAATACAAACTAGACCATGCCCACACTAGGGAGACCGTCCTTAAGCTGTTGTTAGGACGTTAAAAAAAACGTACCGGTAATTATTGTTATTTGTTCTTTTTCTTGGACATTTGTCACTATTTCGAAAGGTTCCTAAAGTAAAGATCCTTTTCGATGGTTAAAAATTATCGATATCGATCTTGCCAAAAGACTGAAGCCAAAAAGATATTTGTGATACACACACTTATTCAGCTTGGATTCAATCTTAATTTTGTTTCGTCTTTTACTGCATATCTGCATTTTGCATTATTCACCTTGACCAATAACGCCACCTGTCGCGTCATATCCGGGGCCAAAAGAAAAGTATACGGCTATGCCGAAAAAAACTATTTTAACAATAAATATTCATTGATTTAAAAGATGAATTTCCGGATAATGGATCTATGACAAAAATATATACATCAGTACCGATGTCCGTATGATTGAAAGTTATACTTTCAGCATCGACAAGTCTTATCTCTATTCATTCATTTATTTATTACATACACAAGCAATTTTAGTATATTGAGCTCTATAAACCATCAAACTTTGTAGATTCTCTTTATTTCAATTATTATTTTATAATTTATAAAACTTTGACCCTGTATGAGTGTATTGGTATTTCCCTATTTAGCCAGTTGTGTACGTTATATGATATAATCAACGATTCTCTCTTAACCCCACTTGATACCCCCACAAGTGGAGCGTGATGTCATTGTATAGGAAATGGTGTAGCGATCTGCAGATAAGTGTTAGTCTGAGGCCAGGAGATACCACCGAGCCTTTTGAGTGTGCCCGCCTCGATAAGGTCATGTTTTAGATACACTACCGACAAAAGGCTACACTGCACACTACAGACAGTATAAGGACGTAATACTCGCCACACCTAAGTTTTTTTTAATCTGCACACCTGTGTAGAAATCACCCATGTTTAACCTGGGAAAATGAGGGGAACTTTTGATCACTCAAATGTTCATCAGAATTGAGATATTTTGTCATATTCTGAGTTATATAGGCTACGTTAGGTGGACCTGGTCATAATGCGTCATCTGTAGGCCTAGTATCGAGTGACTCCCATTGTCTGTCGTCCGAGGTTTTCTATGTTGTATTTCTTCTAGTTCTCCCATAAATCAGTTGTCCAAAAGATCCTCGCCGAGACGAGATGGTACGGAGATTATTTTCGTCTTGGTATTGTTCAATTTTACAGATATTTCAAAGATTTACCGATCAAGTATGGTGTTTTTTTCTCAATAGTTTTCCTAATAAATCAGCCTAGTATCTGTACTACTGGGTTGTGCCTTGTTCAACATTGTACACACAAGCTGATCGGTATGTGTTCCCCCTACGTCTGCTTTTGTTGAAGTTACAAGTGGTCGAAACTGAATCTGCTTAACGTCGACTATGTTATACTGTAAACTATGATTTCACAGGTCACCTGAGTGTTTTAATCAGTGGTAATTCCATGCGAGATAGCAACTACAAAATGTATATTGTAATGGACAGCCCGCCCTGCCGTCTACCGAGCTAATTCAATGTTATGTCAGGAGGCTGGGTAGTTGTGGTTTCCGGACTTTAAAATGACGGGAGTTGAATTCCAGTTGCATTAATAATGTAACACTGTTGTATTTAATAAATAACTGGGTAAACCAGTCCTAGTCAAATTGAGCTACTTTTTGTCTGAACTAGACCAGTGGTGCCCGTATTGAGTCGGTAAACACTAGCAGATTGTACAAAAAATATACCTTTTTATTCCAAGTACGTATGAAAAGAAGTGAAATCATATTGAAATTATATCACAATATTACCCCTGCTTGGTAGATTGGCTCATATAGATTTTCCTTACTGTATCTATGTGTACACGTCGTTTGTATTCATGACTTTGTCCTGAAGCACAAGTACATTGTATCTCTTATATTAAATGTCAAGTCATAATAAAACAAAATGGTAAGGGTTTTTTTCTAAATAATCCTCACTTTTCCTTCCATTTCAGAGTGTCATGTCAAGTAAATAATTACTGCATTCGTCAATAATATAAAAGTCCAGTTTAGGTTCTAATTCAGTTATTATAATAAAATAGCTTTATAGTATACAATTTTCAAAAGATTTGTTAAGAAGTTGACGAAATATCGTTTTATAATTTGAGAACTCGGCTAACTACAGATATTATATCCACGATATGGTGATTTCCTTTGCTCACATCGTCTCGGAGAAGCCATATTTCACCGGAAATACATAGATTTCTCCTCTTCCTACTGTGATAACCATGGCTATCGATCGTGATGTCACAATAGAAACCCCTGCAAAAAGTTATGTTTTTTGACGTCACGATTAAAGCATTGACCAATGGAAATACACATTGAGTGTTATGTGACGTCATGTTTAAAACATGTACCAATGGAATCGCGTGTTTTGGGTACCGTAGGATGTTTACTTAGTCTATGTATGTTTATTCAGTGATTACGGAAGAAGGGACTCTGTTATGGATACGAAAGCACCGTTGATAAGATGAAGATTACACAATAGTTTAGAAGACGCATTTTAGTTACATTTAATGAAAAAAACATTACATCAAAATTATTTCTTCAGTTGATAATATATTGTTATAGAGAGAAATGATGACATAAAACCGGTACATAAAATTGTTAGATATTATCTGTACGTTTAGTGTGTGTGTGTGTGTTTGAATACTTTTTAGCTTTAAAAATAAATATAATGTATATGTTTATACACATAGAAATAGAGGACAACAAGGAAGGGAGTTTACAACACTTTAATCAAGTATAAGCAGTAGGTAGATCGAGTGTCTCGGACACCGGTAGCACAACACGAAACAATACATTATCAGTCGATTTATAGCGGAACACAAAACCTCTCTCAGCAGCACACGTCGACCCATTCCCACGCGTCCAGAGTACGAATCTAATTCGAGATATAAGAACCATTTGTACACACGTACACCCTTCATATACAGACTCACATATTCGTTCGACAACTCTTTCATACGTTTTATAAATGACATAATATTTCATATTCATGACAAAAACCTTTGGTGTCAGCTTTCAGCTTATAAATTGCGTCTAGTAGGTGGCGCTGTATTCAGCAGCTCAACTAGCGCCACCAATCGTTAACAATATAAACAAGAGGTGGACACTCTAACCCTATATCCGTTCTATATATACTGTTTACGGGAATAGTATTGGAAAAATGAAAAATTCATTCCTCCGACAAAAAATGTATTAGTAAGTAAAACGTTACTTAATCTGTCAATCTATAAACAGTGGTTTTGAACCAAATAGTACATTAAAGACACACAGTCAACAGATATACGGCTTTTGGTGTTTGTGCTTTGAGCCGCACAAAATATCATAATAATAATGATTGTGAAGAAAAAATGTACATTTTAATATGCTGGAAATTTCTGAAGATCCAAATAAACATACAGATACTGAATCTTTGGATGCAAACGAAGGGATAGATACCACTTTAAAAGATAGTATTTCCACGTATAAACAATGACACACAACAAGGTTTGGAACCTCCATGGACATGTAAACAATACAATATAAACATAAAGTTTGTATCTACTATAATTTCCATTATTACTTATTGAGCCCCAAAATGTCAATATGTTGAGAAATGAAGTGTTAGAGCTTTAGGGCGTCAAATAAATGTTTAAGTCCTCTCACAGCTGCCCTCGTACACGGAAATAGTTTATTTTAGAACATCTTTCATAAAGATGTTCTTCGTTGCAGTAGAACAAAGAACATATTCCCGGAATCCCGGTACGGATAATAATAATGCTATTTTTCCTAGAAAGGTATAACCCGACCATGTTGGTCGCCTCAAGTGCAATCGTTTATAACGTTCGTGAGTGGCCAAATGCTATCATAGGTAACAATGCATTATTGATTTCGTATATAATAATGTTCCAATTGTATTGTATGAACACAGGTAAATATAATCTCTATTATTTGGAAGACCAGGGGAAATTATCCTTTGTACAACTGCAACATGACTTTAGATACTCTCCCGTATCGTCTGTGTAATACTAGAAATGAATAAGCGTATATGTTGGTGCGTGAGCCCGAGACCCCAGTTGACCAGCATTCGCTGTATGACTTATAATAACTTGCCACCAGGGGTACACAGAAGCCTCCGCTGCCCTAATCAGTTGAAAATGGATGTAGATGATAAATGTCGTTTGTCTTATAGACAATCTTGAGTAATATAAATGGAATCACATCAGCGTGTGTACGCGGGACTCGGAAGTAGCATTCCGTCACCCCTAGAGTATGTGTGACATAACAACCTTTAACAAAACGTCCTCACCACCTGTCCTCCTCTCACCGCAAGCAGCACTGGATGGATGCACGTCACGAAGGACAGTGCATGCGGCCACACGTCACGGGGGACAGTGCTCGTGTTAAAAACGTAACAAAATCTTCATGATTTTTGTAAGAATAATCTTTTGGAAAGACTAGGTGTTGAGAGTAGCATTTGGCGGTAAAACTTGCGTTTTGCCTTTTCACTGTAACTGTCATTGTATAGCCATGTAAGGCCAGTTGAAAGAGCCCCCGCTGAGCAGCATGTCTCGAATAAGAGTTTCGATGGGTGTCTTTCCTACAAGACGAACAAAAAAGAGTTGCTCGATGACTTGGGCGCTGACGGTCCGCAGGGAGGGTAAACGCAAAAGGAGCTTGCCAAAGCGAGTGGGCTGGTTGGGGTACTGGCTGCGAACGTACTCTTCCAACGCACATTGTGACTTCTCCTGAATACTTTCCACGTGGTTAGCGTCCGACAGACCACAGGCATCTGTAGAAATAAACAAAAGTGTTAAAGTACTGACGTAATGCAACATCAGGGATAACTCGACAAAGATTCTTCTTCTTCTTCAAATCAATAATCGACAAAAATGTTCAGGATTAACAATTAAAGACAACGGGACATAAAGGCTACACTGTGTTCAGGGTTGATTCGACACATGCACTAATGATGTTTTATATTATTATGAATATTATTATATTATTATGTATTTTATTAGAGTATGCACGATACTAAACACCTTATCATGTTTTGGGAAAATATTTTATTTAATTTTGATGGTTATCGTTTTTTTAATGTGTCTCCCCAATCCCAATTAAAAGCGTACTTAACCTACAAGTTAGATAGCATGTCTGCCCTTGGTGTTAGTATACTGTGGTGAACATGGTGATCGTTTGATTCTTAAAAATAAATATATTTGATTAAATTTCAGTAAAATGCTGTCCTGTATGATATAAATGAAGAATATTACAGCCACCACCCTTATTACTATTCTGGAAATTTGACACATGTTTGAAATTAAGTTTTATAGAAAAAAATACGTACGGTAATATACAACTTGTCTAGATTTTATTGACGACATCAAGCTAGATAAATAAAATGTACTTTTAGACGCAAGATACTGGTAATAAAATTAGCACCAGAATAGAAGGAGTACACGTTTTGTTTCCCCATCAAAGTCTGAAGCACAAGAGACAACTCGGAAGAAGAATTTAGATTATAAATTTTCAATTTTGATTTTACGACTGAAATGGTTAACATTATTAAAGAAGTGACACGCTCAGTTTCACAGCGCATGTGTTTGTGCACCCCTAAAACTTTATCATAAATATATCAGCGTTAAAATGTATGCACACTTTCGGGGGATATTGCTGATAGCCTGATCGTTAAACAAATATTGGTGCTATAAATCAGACAACGATGACAATACTGTAACGGTAATTTGGTTTTTATTTGATGGGGAATAACGACAGAAAAGTACAGCCAACCTTCAAGGAAGAACGTAGTATTTATACTTTTTAATAACGCTTTTGAGTATAGTAACTTATTTCTGAATAGAAAGTGTTAACCTTTTAATATGATATGGTTGTTTTTAATTAGTCGGGACATTAGGCTGTTTAGATATTAATATATATAACATATTATCACCTTTACCAAAATACTTATACTCCAGATAGAATATTATTAATAAGTAGACAACTTAATACATAAATATATGCTATTTATCATAGTACCTAAATTGAAAAAAAAAATTGTAAAAAGGAAAATTACTTTTATTTTTAAACAAACATTGTTCTTTTATAATATTATTTTATATTTCTTTTAATTTCGGTTTATTTTATTTTTCTGACTCAAGCTGTAGACAATGAACTATCTAGAACACTCAATGTACACTAACTCTTTCGACATATTTCAACCCTAGGTTAAAACATGTCTCTTTAGACTGTTTTGAAGATATATATAATTATATATCACAAAGAATTGTTTTCAATTCAGATCGCAAAGTTTCAATTATCTTCTTTAATTACACGCTGTAATTAAGTCCTGCATTAATAATTTATATAAAAAAAATTAGACAGCGTCCATTATAAATAATTCAGAGACGACACATGCGTATAGTATGCTGTCATATAATCAGTAAAATGGGTATAATTCCAGCAGACAAATCATATAAAAAATAATCAAAAAGTATATTTCCAAAGTTCTTCTGCTCTCCTAGACTAATTAAGATGGCGAGATGGCCCTTTGTACACACCTTGCGCTAGTTAGCAATTGTGATGGGCTGACCCGTGACTTGCCTTCCATAGAAGGTGTAGTAAGATTACATCTGACCCCAGGAGGCGTTACATTACTTGGGAGTTAACGAGCTAGAAACATTTCGCAGAAAAAAGAACATGCCGCTATTCAATACCCGTGTGGATAGACCTCGTATTGGGGCCAGCCTAGGGATCAGACACCAGAACGGAATAGGAAAAACCAAAATATCAATAGTCATTTAAACTTTAAATTATTTTCATTATTCGTTTTTTTATGATTAGTATTCTTTTTATTTTATTTTATTTTTGTGTGAGTGAGATAGTATTTATAACTACCCTGCGTATTTTCGAATGTTTTTCTCGGGCTTAGATCAACCAAATATTACGAGGGGGTTTGTTCCTCTTTTGTGAAATATATTCCGGAAATACTGAACGAAGCTTGTAATGCATGCATTCGTTTTTGCAGACTATTTATCAAAATAAATCAATTATTTACCAAACATGCATACTCGAATTAATATTGAATTATGCACATAATCATCAACTATTGTGGTATGAAGCAGTAAATACTGATGGTATATGTAACATTCCATTTTCAAACATGTCATATATGTTATTAATAATTGAAGTATTTAATTAAAAGGCAATTCTTACTTATTATTTTGATTTTTAATCCTATACAAAGCAAATGTTCAAAGTCATACATCAAAATATGACAACGGCATTCATATTTAAATGCTTAAGATATTTTACATGAATGTAAATGAATAAGATTGTTTGGAATAATTACGTTAGGTTAAATACAAATCCATGTGCATTGTTTGCTCTCGTGTTTAATAATTTATATACACTGAAAAAATACTAATTATATTCTTTGAAAATATTACTTTACTTGTGATAGAAATATCTTTGATGTGTATCAGTTATTTCCAATATTAATATGCTTTGTTACCAATATAGACTTTAGTTGAACGCTAAGCTTTTGATGTTTTTTAGGCGTGAGAGTTATGTCTGTTATCCGTGAAGATTACATACGATTTTTATCTTGTTACTCGAAGTGATCATTTGCGAGATAAATAAATATATGCATATATAACTGGATATACGTCTAAAAGTGGTTTAGAGATAGGATGGTTTCCCAATATCAGTATCAAAGAAAATCGTGTAAGTTTAAATTGAGGTCTTAAGTCTCTTAACACTTATCATATTTATATATAAAATCATAAACATAACACAAGACACTATGTCTCCCTGGCGTATTTATCTAAACAGACTTTCCAATTAAAGTCCTCAATGTCAAACAAAAAATTATATCCATATTACACTGTTTTGTCTATGAAAACAATTTGCTTAACGAATTTCAGGAATGAAGTAATTATAAAAAGTTTCATTCAATATGACAAAAACTTAATAGTATTAACCCCATGTCAAATATTTTTATAAGTGTGAAGTTTATTGGCGAGAGCAAGAGTGAGTTTTTATTGTATAGAGTGTATGTATTTATATACTTTAGGCATGGTAAATGTTTGAGGTGAAACACGTCCTACATATATTATATACGGTACACGTGTATATGAGTCTAGGTAGGACTAACCTGGCGGTGTGGTAATAGTTATGCAGTGTCTAGAACGCTAGGCCGATAACACTGCAGAATATTGCACACAGCCATACCCCTACAGACAGGACGAATAGCCTATACGTATGTACACCGCAATACCACTACTTCACCGCTGCATTTTGTAATGTCTCTATGGCGGTTAGACTATTTATATAACACTTTGGTATTTTGTTGTGTCTGTTGCTAATCTAGATCATTGCAACGCAAATGTACACCCTTTGGTTTGTGCTCTGCTCATGCTAAATGTAAATATATTTAATTTCTGCTTGCTATGTATATAGTACACTAGAATTGTGAAAGGGTTGTTGTTTTAATAAAAAGTCCTACATACACATTTCATTTCATTAAAATGTTTCTCCAGTCTAAGAAAAATAAAAGTATATCTGTGAATTTTAGTTCATCACATGATTGCATGTAAATATTCAATTATTGATAATATAACAACATATCACCTTATTTCTCATATTGCATACTTTTTTCTTTCGTTTTTAATTACTTAATTGTAATGTCCCTAACACGTACTGATAAAAAGAATAAATAAAGTATCTTCGATTTCATTTCATGATTTGTCTAGTACAATTATTTATTTAGTGCCCACTCACATTTCCTAACCCAAGGTAAATGAAAAAGTGTACAATCACACACGTGTAAATAGATATATTGTTACCTGTAAATACTGCCAACAAAGCGTGACGGATGATTTGTTTGTATTAGATTGTTTGTGTTCGATACCATGTCAATTTATGTGCACAAATGTTTTGTGTAAACACATAGCGGAGTTTTTAATCACTAGATTTCCCTAAACGATGTAAATGACTATCAGATGCATCAAATGTATTGACAAATAGTCGAATCATCACAAATGGCACCATAATCTACAAATAGCATGATAAAATTTCAATGAATAAATCCGATTGCGATTCCTGATCAGGTTTGTTATTTAACATTGTCAATGAACAAGAACAAATCTTTAAGTGGTGATCATGTTTGTAGGGAAATTATTAAGTTTCAGCGTGAAATGGAGTGGAGTTGATTACTGTCGAGTTTGATCTGCCCATTATTGATTGATTGCCTGAGATCCGGGCGAGTAAGGTTGGCACACCTGACCGAACAAATTAGTATTTATATATTCTCATTTGTCATTGATCACTTGTCGCTGCAGTGGTGTAATCACTCAGTTGATTTCATATCGAGCTACGTTTACGGTTTTATTCCTCAATGAGATTTGTAACGGTTTGCTCCGTGTGTTTTATCAACAAGAATTGATGACTTAATAGAAAGGGAGAAAATAGGCGTAACTGTATAAAAATTTAACAATGGTAGGCCAACCAAGCAAGGCCAAAGCATTAATCATGCTCCAATGACTACCAAATCTGTCTAAATTTGTTAAATAAAATCCATGTTAATCTATTATGAGGCTTATAAACGCTACATGATTCTATTTAGAGATCAATCTTAATTCTTTATTAGTAGAATAGCGTTTTTATATTTTTGTCGTGATAATATCTGCTATTATATGATATGATCTTGACAAAGAGAAACAGCAAACAATTAGAGAATTGTGAAAACATACATTAATACTTGAGTTATCCCGTTTGTGATATGATGATGATAGATGAAGGAAACATATTTTAATTTTACTACAAATGTGGGTAAAATGATTTTGATAATCTATCCCATTCATTCTTGATTTACAAAACAAAATAAATACTTATTTTGAAATGAAGGCGCGCGCATTTAACTGTTTTTTAAAAGAAGGTCTTATTTAGTTCCTTCAAATATTTACACTTGAAGGAAATATAGCCCTGCTTCAATCACCTTCTTATTTCGGTGGTATAATTATTTTATGGTTCTTTCACCAGAAAATGAAAAGAATATAGAAACCAATTGTCACTCTGCAAGTCTTAAACAATGAGTTTAGCGGCAACAAAACTTCTATTAGCTTTAAAATGCAGTACTTGAGAATTCCTAATCTCATGTTTCTACGGTGGTCCTTTCCTTTGCTGTCATATACAATTAACACGTGGCACTTCAGGCAGAACTTGGATGTTGTCTCTTGACTTTTTATTCGGGAATATGCTTCACAGATGCAGTAGTGCACTGGCATGCCTAACACATAGAGAGGGGTTAGTATTGGCTTGCCGTGGATTAATGAAGGGTGTCTCTTTCAGCAATGTCATAAGCGGTCACCCTCACGTAACCCCATTCTTTAAAACGTCAAGTTCGCGCCTTTCACTGCTGTATAATCATTTCAACACCACGCATGGTAACACCGCGAGATAGAGCGACACAAAACTAAGACGTAAATGTTTCGTTAGATTTTTGCGAAAAAGGAAAAGATATTACATCTAAATCCCTTCATTGTTGAAACCCATACATAGCCAAATTATGACAGAGAATATGAATTGCATAATTTGAAAGAAAACTCCGAAGACAGCGGTCGACAAGACCAACCCTCTGATGAGATCTGCTAGGGATTTATCTGTGATATTGATTTTTGGTTTTTATTAAAACAGACTTCTGGTGCGTTGTGTTGAGAAATTAACAATTGCGGTCATGTCAGTAAAAATTACTTCTCAACACAACAAAACGATAGCTAGCGAGTAATGGTTCTGGTTCGGCATTGTCATTAGACGGGCGGGCACGTTACCACACTCTTCCTCTGCATATTATCATGCAGCAGAGCAAACGCGTTAAAGTGTTATAATACAAATGTCAAGGTCTTTCGAAATTTCCTTAAAGGAGACTGCCGTAAAAACACACAGTTACTCTTAAACTTCAAACCACTCCGTCAATTTAACACTAAACATTTCCACAGCAGATTATTAGTTATATTTAACTTATAAGTCAGGGAACATATTAACATTTACTAGTTAGGAAAGGAGGTCATTCCACCCGAATGAATTATATAATATTAGTGAAACAAGAGAACAGGACATGCTAAAATATCAAAAAGAGAATATGTTGGCAGTTCAAAATGATCATTTAAGGCAATTACGAAAAGCTCCATTATGTCAAACCATCTGTCACATATAAAACCATTGCGAGAGATAAAGATGAAATAATTTCAAAGGGATATACTCTATTTGTATAAAGTAAAGAATTATTTCAATATTCATGGTTTTTTATCATTTAGAAATTAGTTCAAATTTTTCAAAAATTTACACATATTTTGTCAAATCCTGAATGATTATTAAACCTGTTTAGCTTAAATGTAATCAGGACTGCAACTTCAGAGTAATATAAACCAATAGAATAGAATAGAAATTGAACATTTGTTTAAAAGAAATTTAAAAAAAAAGTTTCATATTATGTGCTGTAAGTCTTAAATATGCTGAACCAAATATCCATTATTTCCATTTTGTGAAATATAATTATTCATTAATTCCAGGTAAAAGATCCCAAATTACTCGTTGCTTCATTATAAATATAATCTTTATAAAAATACCTGTTTTTTATTATTTCGATTTTTAAAAGCTTCTTATCAACGACTATATAATTACATTGTATATCTCTAAATGGAATCAATCAATAAGAAATTGAACATTATTTTATAAATATAATATTTAATTCCCCCTTACACGTTAACTTGATAATCAAAAATATCGATAATAAAAGTGTGATTATAATTATGTAGACATATAAAACAAGAATTAATAAATTAATTTCATGTAATAGGTTTTTATCATTCACGAGGCTCTTTCTGTGATGGAAAAGCTGCTGATTTGAAAGTCATTTGTTTATAGCTATCATTTATTCTATATTCATCTACTTTACTTGACAATACAATATTTAAATCAAACAGATATATATAATTTGATTACTACTTTGAGACGGCTATGTTGATGTGTTAAAGCGGTATATAGAATTCTATAAAACCTATTAATTATTATAAATGAATGTAGGACAAGAGAAACTTTCAATTTCTTATAAATTTTAAGGTTATAATTCAAGTTATGCATGCCATTCCAACTGCAGCTGAACATTTTAATTATACTGGTTGTGTTAATTTGATTTAAGCCTTTTGCTTCATTGTTGGTTAACCTATTTTCTAAGAAACAATGTAACCCTACATAAATGTATTACCTCTTATCAGGGATCTGACGTGCAGTAGCAACACGTGGTAAATCATATATTCGGAATACATATGCATGCGCATGTATTACATAAAGCATTTTTATGGCCGTGTCCTAAAATACATTAACATAACTACTTATGCAACATATGTTATCTTTTATCATATGTATATCTTTATCATGCATATTTTACTCTATAATGACACTTATCACATACATTATTTTATGATATTTATATACTTAATCTATATTATTTCACCATATCATATACATTTTTATTTGTATGTCATTCGATGTTATCGAAACTTTTAAACTTGTGTTCATAAAAAAGACATAAGGTATTGTTTTCTGTGTCGTTCCTATGTCCAAAATCAAATCATCATTACGTTTGTTTTACATAATTACACATGTATGAAGAGACATTAGTATTGATTTGGGCGAATTAAAATCCACATATACACTGATATGAATCGAGGCCTTCGTTTTACAACGCGTAGAAACAGATGGCACACGTCGGGCTTGCAGTGTGACCTCTAGAACGAGACACGCACATGTATCTATACTTAAAATCTTGACCTAGTTAACACATCAAAATTGACTCGCGAGTCTACTACCAATAACGCAGATGAAAACAGAAGTTATGAGTGTTAGAGGGTGTACTGATTGTAATAGTTTAATACCGAACCCCCTTGTGAAAGGGTTAGCTGAATTCGTGTGTTAACAATATTACGCTGTAGTTTCTTGCTTTGAATTTACGTGAGGCAAATAAAAATAATGAGGATTTCGTGTATTTAAATGTTTAAATGTAGGATCAGTTAGGCCAAGTGTGGAGTACCAGACACAACAGTCAGTGTGTATGTATGGAGTCCTCCAGACCGTGACAATCTGCCACAGACCTGGCAAAGCTATGTCATCTAGTCAAATAAATATACAAAATTCCTGCCTCATGAGCTTGACAGTTTGGGAAACATGAAATATTTCAAACTGTCAAAAGTTGTACGACGACGCGAATTATACGACGTGTCTGTTTGAGTGAATACAGTACATGAACTGGCCACGAACAGCAGACGATTTTTTGTATATTTTTAAAAGAGCATGGCTGCCATCTAGACCATCGACACACCTGCATATACGTGTATTGCATAATACTACACACACACTCAACAGTTTGTATTTACCTAAACTTTTTCGTTGCTCTGTATCACTGGTGTGTATTGTTCTGTCGAAAAGGCAATAGGTATTTTATTGGTTTTTCGTTCTAGCACATACCTAAATTAACGATAAGAGTTTCCTGATATGAAAATATACAGGATGCTGAGGTAACGAATATTCACATGCAAGCACGTGTAGTGAAATAGTTAAGTGTTTACAGACGACAGCCTTACCTAGCCAGAAGCAATGTTTTATCTACTGCAAACTTGCTTTCTTGCACACAGAGAGAGGGGCGGCCCTGTGACCCGCAGTAGGTCGTTAGTACTGCATATCTTTCTTGTCAGTTGCTCAACTCTGACATAATCCCTCTCACGTAACCGCCGAACAAATCGGCGAATTTGTGCAAAAGTCTGGAGCCCGGCCAAGTCGCACGGGCTTGAATCGACTTGTTCTGCTGCGAGCAAGATTAAAGAAGAATCTGATATCCGTAGTAGTTTATATAAATGTATGTATGTATAAATAATATCAAAATATCACGATGAAATGAATGTTAGGTCAGATTAACGTCTATTAACTTACTCTATTGCATTGGTCTACTTCCATTATTTAAAAATAAGGTTCGTTAATCACGAAACTAAGGTAGGAATTTGCTAGATATAGTGATCAAATGCACGAGTCGCTATTATTAATTCATTTTCAACTGATAAACCGAGACTGGACGTTTACGATATCGCCTATGCCCTTACATTATTATACATACGCTGTAGTTGCCATTTACAGTCATATGTGACAGTTTGTGTGGCGATTTTAATGACCTTTACGCTCATGTATATATCACCCTTAAGATAATGAAATTACCAATACTTAAAATAACGCCCCATTACGTTTGCCGAGCGATAACTTCTGTAATTAATCTACTACCGTGCCAAGTTTCAATTTGGAAATGCGTGACCATCTCCAAACTGAATTAAGAGTGAAGTCCTTGCTATCACCTCACTACCATCGATCATTTACATGTTACCTGGGTAATGGGGAACTAGTCTAACATACAAATGTATTAGTGTCCTAGAGAGTACATAACTAAATTAACAGGCGGTGTTATAGGACGCCTTCTTCCAATCCTATATTTTGTATCAGGTTTATGACATACCTACTCTAACAATCTAATAGTTTTGTAATTTAATAGTAATAGTAGTTTGTTTTACTCCCGTAACTGTATATATACTTTGAGAGTATAGAGTATGGGGATTCATCCCTAACAATGTCAAACTCTTTATAACTTTATCAAAATTTATTTCATTAAGGATAAATTCTGGATCACGGGTCATGAATGTTGTGGAAGAATTTCAAGATTTGGAAGAATTTTTTACGGGATATCAACTTCACTGATTTTTTAACAAAATATGGGGAACAATTTCCAAGTTAACCCCTAAATGTCGCCCCAAATATATTCCTAATTTACAAATCAATTACAACATAAGTTATACTCTGAATATAAACTAGATGTAACCTCGGTGGACATTCACCAGAACCCGTGGGTGTCAAACAAACTCATATAACGTTCCAGTCGACTGACTGTTAGGGGGCATTTGGTAAGAGGTAGACAGGTTGGGAGGTCTCATGTATAACCATTCTGATCCAGAACCTCTGTGATGTGTTTAAATACATAAAGGCACTCGATGGAAACATGCTAATGAAGAAACAATTCTACTTCAATCTTTCATCTTTAGAATTGTACATTGATTTGCTTTCCAGACTCAAGGCTTTCACATACGAGTAGATATGAGTTAAATTTGAAGTTATATGGTCTAGACGATATTGTAACAAATTGTAAATTCGTTTTGCCTAACGGCTTACCAAATTGAACTGTGAGAATATTGGGTTACCTTGTTTACACTAATTGATACGCGTGTTTATTTTAGAAGGAGATAATTTTGATTGGACACAGGTGACCATGGATTCACTGATGAAAGTCCAGACGGGGAGTGCGTGGGAAAGTGAATGTTTTACCCCAAACCAGCTTCATCAACCCCCTATCACACCACACTACCAATTTGTCCCACATATTATAGAGTAAATATATCAGGTTCAGAAAAATGCTGCATAGGCCTGGTAGGGAGTCTGAATTATCAGTCTTAGCAGCTTCGGTCTGTATAGTTTGTGTAAATAAAAACACTAACTTACATAGAAGTAGCATGTAATTGATTACCATGTCAAAATTCATTTACTCTGCCATTTATATGTATCATATATATATATATACATATATATAATGGAATTTTTGGTAAAGTTCATTTTATATATATTTATATATATATATATCATCTTGAATATGTCACAGACGATATGATACTCTACAGATGAAAAGACAGGTTACCTCATTAAAAATATCCCTATCACAATGTCATTCTGAAAATAAGTCGTATGCCTATCTAGGTGTAAGTTGGAGTGATATCGCATTTATACGGCGTTTATGTGTTTATTTATTTACAATGTGTATAATACAGATGTCGAGGTGTGTATCAGTAGCTGTGAGAAGTACTGTTTGGAGGACATTGATTTTTTGCCAGCTGTGCTCCGGTACATAGTAGGTTAGGTAATATTGTTTGAATTATACCGTCTGAGGACATTGTGTTAAGTCACATGAGTGTGATCCTGATCTGTCTGTCAGCACCACTACATACTGACGACAAAGTCAACACAATATGAAATGGCGCATCATCAGACGGAATAAAAAAAGTTTAGTTAAAAAATATAAATATGCTCCACGAGTTTTCAGACCAGGTGAGCAGTACTATATTATATTATTGTTCCCTTACGTTAAATATATTCCATCTATTGTTTGTATCTTACATCTCGTGATGGAATATAACTTTGCGTTTGTTTTACATTAAAGTTGTAAACATGCTTTTCAACTGAAAGTTATGATCTCAGAAATATATCAAACACAATCATTTGAATATATAGATTAAAATAGTAAATGAATGAACGTATAAATATTTCTTTGTGAATTTAGGAAACGTAAGGTTGATTTTTCTACTTTGTGATAGACTGTTACTTTGAAAGCTAATAGAAATTCTCAGAGTCGAGAAAAATAAAGAATGTCCGTTATCAAATAACGCCTTTGACAAAAAACTAAAATTTTCTAGTCGCGTAGACATATAGTTTTGTTCTGTAAACAAAACTTAACAAATGTATTTGTCTACTTCTACTTATTCAGTTCAACGTTGATGTTCGATATTCTCAGTTTACACTTTATTTGAACAACAAAACGGTTATCTATAATGCCCATGGAGTATAATTGTATGGACATGGTTTTAATCATCAGTATAATTGTTTATACTTATTCAAAATAATTTTGTATTATTAAACATTGACGTACATAATCATTATCTATATCTCAGTAAAATGAAGCTATTGCTTCCTGCCCTGAAGGTGTATATATCAAGAAGTTATACTATTTATATATCACATTCAGTTTTGTCACCGAGCTGTATTGCTATGCAATGATAAACAACACTGTTATAAATTTTCTGAGGAAGCCAATTACAATTATGTGCATTTATATATCAATTTGTTTCTTTTGATGATATACGCAACATTTGTATTAATCTTAAGATCAATATATCGTATTGATTGAATGTATTATGTGTCAAATCATTACATTATATCAAAACATTATATTATATCCAATCATTATATTATATCCAATCATTATATTATATCAATATTATACATACAGGTGTATATATGTATATGTCAATACAATGTATAAGGTATTCAATATAAATATACTATATATTTTTGCTGTAATTATTTTTGTCCTCTATTTATCAATGGTGTTATTCATAACTGCTATAATTAGTACAATACATACATATAACTATGAATGCATTTAATTCGTAATTATATTAACCAATCACTAATTATTAAATCGCATTGTTTGTATTTTCTTGATTAGCATGGAAATTTGTATTTTTTCTCTCATTATCACTTAAATCATCTCAAACATATTTACACCTTATCATCAGAGATCAGGGACAAATCTTATAAATCAGTGACAAATCTTATCAATAAATTCTATAAATTCTAATAATTATAATTGTGCGACAAAAGGGTATACTATAAATCTGATACAGTAAACAATATTGATGGTGAAAATAAAAATGAAAATGGAATGTTACGCAATCAAACGGTGCGATTCGTTTCCCAGACCAGTTCCGTATGTCCAAAGGGCAAAGCCAACTACAGGACATTTAAATTGAAGATTAAAAATTAAGTGTTTTTTATGATTTTGAAAAGGAGAATTTTTTGATTGAAGGAAAGCTTCAATTAAAAGACTAAACAGATTTTAAGTAGAGATAGACTGAGGAAGGGATTTGTACTTACTGTAACCATTCATCGTAGGTCTTTGTGACGGAACTGGCTCTGGTTTGCGATCTAAAACAAAACATCACTAGGTGAACATCACTAGGTACGAATTTGTCTCTGTGTACATTCACGTCAACATCAAATAACCCCCTATCTCTCCAACTTTGTTAAGGTAAAAATAATTACGCTCATTGAACAGTTTATTGGGTATGTTATTCAGGTCTAATAGCTTTAATTGGTCTGACAATGGTTTCGATAATTGTCGCCTTTACTTTGTAATAAAATGAGACAAAATTACAGACAGTTCAGCAGAATTAGACAAAGTTTATAATGTGAACCATATTAAATGAAATAGAGTTATGCGAGCTTTGAAGCCATTATTTTGTGAGAATCCCACCATGCTGTGCACCAGAGCGTGAACTATTGTGACTGCGATACAAAGCTGAGCATTCAGAAATCGCTCACTGTTACAATGGATTCAAGTTCTTATCAGGGTCGTTACAGAGCTTGAAACATTTATACATTTGCGACATTTTTAATCAAAATTGTTTCAACTGTGACCGCAAGCATTATCTGAAAAGTTTTTTTTATCAATATAGAATTGAAAGATGAATAAGATTACTAGAAATATAAAATAATTTTGGAATACATTTTTGTTGAATCTCCATCATTTCCCATCTTGAGCTAAAAACAACTGCACATGCTTGATATATAATGAACGTTTATCTCAGATTAAAAGTTAAGACAAATTACGTAAATAAATAGAATATATTTTAAAATAAAAAATAAGTTACAGACCTGAACTAAACAAAACGATAGCTTTCAGACAACTGTACTCCGCTGAATCCACATGCAGGGCCTTGAGCTTTTCCACTTGTTCCTGGAATATTCTTATGTGGTCCATAAAAGCCACGACCCTGTCCGCAGCCATGGGGCTGGCATGGAGGCCGGCGGCCGCTAACAAAGGAGCCACATGAAGTGGCATGGAACATTGAGCGGCATTCAAAACAAACAACTCGCTCCAACTAAGTCTCAGGAGGGCCACTTGGTCCGTTACTTGAAGATCAGGAAAAAATGGAATATTTCTTGCCCATTCGACAGCACTAAACAACAGCCTTGCTGCAAGTTCACAAATATTTTCTATTCCCATTATGTTATTCGTCTGCATACATTGTCCATATCGGGAAGTAGGGTAGGGCTCGGCCCTTAGGAGCATGGAAATAAAGCTTGAAAGGTACGTATGGCCATTTAACGGGTCACCACTGCCAAAGGCCATTTGGCCTGGGAAGGGATGCTGGGTGGGCGGGATTCGGCCTCGCTGTACGGCTGAAAAAAACAACAAAATATTGTCATAAACTTGCTCAATTCCATTTAAAATAATTATTTAAGCTTGTTTCTTGTTTGATAGCATATTTGCTAATGCTCCAAAATTTCTGCATCCATCAGAGAGTGCACATTGAAAACAGAGAAGAAAAGGTGTCATTTTAGATATAAAGTTGATTTCCTTAGAGGCCCAACCAAACTCAGAAAAATAAGGATCAATGTTTGCAGGTAAATAAAGAAAATAAGTAGTTAAAACTACCACCTAAAAATGTTTTCGGTTTGAAAAGATGCAGATAAGATATACTTTGAATCACAAACTAAAAATCAACTTTTCTTTCTTTTTTTGTTAAAAGGGCACATATAATAGCTATCCAAATAATTTTGTGAAGAGGGAAACTTTTAAATAGTTTTGGGTAAAAGGGTCTGGTGTGTAATGTGAAGGGTTCCGGGATAACACTACAAGGGGAAAGAGCAAAGGTCTGGCATGAAAGTCACGGTGCACGACGCCGCACAAGGCTCGCAGCCAGACACCTGCGTTTACCGGGAATCAGCCAAGCTAGTAAAGGTCATGTTTATACGATATTTGATGGGCTCCTGGCGTAGGCAAAATATAGACAGTTATATTACATAACTAATATAAACGCATGTGTGTTTATTACAGTATAATATATACAAATGTTATTCATTATTTTCCGTTTTTATCTTTTACATAATTCAAAATTAAAATGACCCTTAAACGTTTTAGTTATTTAAATAATAGGTATTTGAATTTTAAAATAAGTCACGTGTTATTCCGTTATCGGTAAAGTACCACTGATGATATTATATTTAGCTGTTCGGCTTATGATTTGTCGCTTGAATGAGCATCATCTATTATAGTTAAAACGAAAGTAACACCATATATAAACCGACTATTTACACGAACCGGAACAGGTTATTTTATCAGTAAAATTAATCTTCAACGTATTCGATAACATGACACTATAAGTAAAGTTACGGATGATTACGATTTCGCTCCGCGTAAGTATATGTAACCTAACCTATAGGGGATTTCAATTAATATTTTAACAGATATTTTATCAATCTAACAGGAAAGTATTCAATTTAGATTTGTGATTGTTGGTATAACTATTTCATGCATCAAGAATTTATTCTGAAAATGAATGATTATTTTTGTAAAAGTTTTTAACCTGCACATTGATCTTGCATCTTCCCAATGGCGGAGTTATGGGGTAGGGCCAGCGGATCTGAAGAAGCCGAGGGGTAAAGAAGTGAGTTGAAACCACCAGACTGACAAGTGCGCGACCTACCTTCCCGTCTCATCCCCATTTTCAGACACTTTTTGAGACGGCAGTATTGACACTGATTTCGATGATGCTGATCTATGGGACAAGTTCTATTTCCTCGGCACGTGTATGTTAAATTTCTCCGCACAGACCTTTTGAAAAAACTTTTACACCCTTCACAAGTAAATTGACCATAATGTTTCCCGGAGCTTTTGTCTCCACACACCACACATTCTATATGCTGTTGTTTAGCCTCCGGAGAACTGGACGTGCCATTTGGTGTCGTAGCGGTGCCATTTGGAACATTGGCAGGTTGTGTCTGGGGTGGCGGCTGTGTTGGGGTCACGGCCGTAGGTGTGACCGGCGGAGGCTGGGCAGGGGGCTGCACCGCTGATGGTGGAGTAGTACCTAAATCCTCCGTGGGGTCCCGTGGCCAGGAAGTCACATTAACAGGGTTACCCTGTGATGCAGTCATCGCCATATTATTGTGACAGAGTTTACATACACTGATGTCTGTCTATATAGTAAGTTAGGGTCAAGTAACCAACCGGGTAAGTTCGTGGTCTAACCGATGAAGTCAACTTGCTGTCATCTGCTGTTGTATGTCGACGACTGTCTACCACTCTCCTAGGAAGCACAACCTAACATTGTTCACGTAGATGATCATTGCTCCACGGAGCACTCCACGAGGCAACCTTTAGCCATGTGTCGGATCGTAAATATAATCATATTCTAAAAGAGTCGAGATATGAAACAGCGAGAGACTTGTGCGCGGAGTAATCGCGATCTCCACCATGTGAGGAGTGGGTGGCCTGGAGTAGCACTCTGTATGTTTTGAACTCTGACACTAGTATTAAAACTGTTGAGTTTCTATGGCACTCTTCCATATAAGGAAAGCGATGTCATTTAGGTTCAAGAAGTGTATTACTGAGTGACAATTGCTGTCGCTTGGTCATAGCCCCCAACCATCGGGGGCATAGCCGCTGCACACGGGCAGGCGATCCTATTGGCTGAGAGCGCCATTTATTATCCGCTGTACGTCTGTCAATAATCAATCTCGTATTCCTGCGCACACTTGCAGCCGCTCATAATCTGCCCTGGGTCATGTATGTTTCTGGTCCAATCGGCACGAGTTTAGGAGGAGGGGAAAAATCCAACCCCTACGTGTCAAGTAGGAGGGAGGTTAGTCTACATATTGAACTCGGCTTTCAGAATGAAGTGTTCACGTCTGTTCAGAGAAAATCGTCTGCTTCTCGCCGTAACGATTACCACATAATACCCTTACATAAAGAAAAATGTGGCTTTACAAACTCTGTCTCGTTCTGTACAGGGTGGTGATACACTGTGGGTGAGTGACCCGCCATGGGACACTATCATTTTACAGGACTTGGTGATTGCTTTTTTTCTATTAAAAATAAACAGACTATATACAAAGCGTTGTGTATGTATATATTCTACACATAGTGTGTGTGACCTTAGACTGAGGTCATCCGTGTGTACTTCATTATTAGTTAGAAGTTAGACACCATCACAACCCTTGCGCAATCTTATCTGAAATGCGGGCATGACCTGACCGAACCGCGGCAAGAGGGCACGCCGTATTACATCGGTTTGTAGGGACAAAAGTTCGGGCTGAGGTGTATTAAACTGTTTCAAATAAAATCTGCCCCTGGCTTGTGTAGCAGTAATACACACACGGAGCAACCTGTCAACTGTTCTGTATACCACTGAATGTGTATAAATAGATTGTCTCTAAGATAAATAACACTGATATGCTGACATAAGTTACATCTATCACTTCCTGCTAAATATAGTTGATAGGAAATTTCTTCTTTCTCTTTTTCTTTCCTCACAAATCATAAATATCTTCAATTCATTATAAAGATTTGTTGCAGGAATAACAGAAAACAAATAATAATAACAGAAAGATAGTTTCGTTTTTATAATCCAAACACTTAACTTTAAAAAACAAATGTCATGATGAAATAACTGAAGGGTCCTTTATGTAAAATATCTATTATAAACATATTTTATTTTGTGACAAATCAAATCTTTCGCATTGATTAACACTGTTTAATCAGAGTCAAAATGTCAAGACCCCGATTCCCCTTTTTGTGACCCCTGAGCGAGAAGCTATCTACACACATTATATGGGGAGCGGGGTGTTTTGTCAGCGAGCGGGATAACAATGATATAACTCTGATTTCGTGTTATCTGTCTATATGTGGTATAGTATTTCCCTTGGTCACAGGGCTTGAATAAGTTGCATGCATACACACATCTAGCGTCAACTTTTACAAGCCTCATTGACAGAACACAAAACATTTTCACAATCCCAAGTAATAAAAATACATGACGTGTCATCATGGTTGGTTGAGGCTAGACAATCGAACACGGCAACCTTTCACAGACGTATTCTCAAGTCTTGTTGCTTCTTTTATATTCAATTACCATCACAAACGGCCAACACCACTGTATTTGCATGCGGCCCAAAATAACATGAAAAGCAACGGCATAATATCCATATCTGACACATAATTCTACAAGATATTACGCAAGTTGTATTGAGATACAAATAACACAGTCAGACAGTATTGTGGGAGCTTCACAAGATGTCTGTGAGTGCCAAAGAATATTATAAAGTGATCTACCCCTAACATACAGGTATCACACCTGATCGGAATAGCAGAGAACCTGACAGGAATCCAAATATACCCGTCCCTTAACAGTGAGATATCTATATGCACAAAATAACACCGTACATGCTTGATAGAACTTCTCTCTTTACACGAAAAATGGCGGTAACTCGTTTAAATAACCGTTAAATATGCACAAGCTAACCAAAAGGTTAATTTCTAAAACTGTTTTTAAAGCGCATTGTCTGAATAACAATATACGAATATATTATAGATCAATAAAAACTATCGATATTCTGTCAACTCATTTTCTATTTTTACAATATTTAACCAAGACTTATCTGAATACAGTTATAGTGCTTTTTGGATATTTAGAATTATCGTTTTGTTGACGACAAACAGTCGTTCATTAATATGACATCAGCGCATTATTACTGTAATTATGGCTAACCATGGTGAAACATTCATATTCAAATCAACCAGTTATCGTTATTTTAAATGTAAAAAGAGCATGCTTAAAACTATAAAAGATATTTATTATCCCATGTTAATTAATTATTTATCTATGCTAACTCACCTTGTCAATCATCAGATAGAGTGCTAGTTTCAATGGCTTACTTTAGCTAAATAACATATATTGTGTAACACAAATCTCTTTCTAATTCGTTTTTTCGTCGTTGACATATCCGATCAGTCATCGCCTCTAGGTAAATAAAAATGCCCAGATACATTACCTGTTGGATGGTGGTATATCAATTCAAAATCACTGAATAACCAATGTCCTCTTTTTCAAACGTATCCATATATTGGTTTCTTAGTTAATCAAAACACCCTGTACAATTAAAAGTTTTACTAATATTGTGGTTTTGAGCAGCTTAATTAATACGTTAACAGGGAGGCTTTGATGGTTTTATTAACAAATTATCATCGATGTTTCAATTTTGATTTATGAATGAAGGTAAACGTGTCTCAAACCAAATAGCAGATTTACTCCATTCGATAAAATAAAGACTCGGTTTATATAGGAAACTCAAAAGACTTAATGACAGAGCAAAATAACATAGAAATACTATACTGTACTACAACCATAAGTTTATTCAATCAGTAGTTTAATACATACATGTTATTATATTTTACCATAATAATATACTTGTATTTAGTTAACAGTAATTTTAACCAATTTCAATATACAAGTAGTTAATTAACAGTAAATGTAACCATTGTTACTATACATGTAGCTATTTAACAGTAAATTCAACCATTGTTACTATGCAAGTAGCTAATTAACAGTAAATTCAACAATTGTTACTATGCATGTAGTTAATTAACAGTAAATTCAACAATTGTTACTATGCATGTAGCTAATTAACAGTAAATTCAACAATTGTTACTATGCATGTAGCTGATTAACAGTAAATTTAACCATTATTTCCATATATGCAGCTAATTAAAAGTAAATTCAACCATTGTTACTATATAAAAGCAGTTAATTAACAGTAAATTTTACCATTGTAACTATACTATTAGTTAATTAACAGTAAATTTAACCATTGTTTCTATACCAGTAGTTAATTAACAGTAAATCTAACCATTATTACCATACAAGTAGTTAATTAACAGTAAATGTAACCATTGTTACTATACTAGTAGTTTATTAACAGTAAATATAACCATTATTACTGTACTAGTACTTACCATTAATACTATAATTTCAATTGATTAACAGTTAATTGTTAATTTTTAATAACATACAAAGTTGTTAAGGAGAAAGTTTTAAGTGCAAGTTTTAGAATCAAATATATATATATATATACTTCTTATAGCTATATCTATCATACATACATCATTGATGCATTTTCATTTCAGAATAAATCACTTTCCAAGGAATTATTCAGTTATGAATAGATGTATAGTTATAAATTGTATTTTCAACCTAAAGCACATATAGCAAATACTCAAAATATGTTATTTGTAACATTATCAATGTAATAATTAAAACAACTGGAAAGGTTATTCTTATATTTAGAATAAAACAATTATGATAAAATTTTCAGCATTATAAATATAACTGACCTCTCCTTTTTCCAATTAAAACTAATTGTTTTGTTAACAAATTACCAACACTGCTATGATAGGCTGATAACAGCACTTTATGAGTAAGTTTGCTGCTTTGTTACATCAATACGTATAACCTATTTTCAGTTATGCAGGTTTCCAGTACTCAATTGACTTTTTCACCAAAACATTACGACTTGTGCAATTAATTTGCATAGTAATCAATTACACTTAACACTAACCCAATACATCAATCATTGGTTTTAATATGCTACTTAAATGGTAAAATTGTATTTTAATTTAATTATCCACATAGTGAACATAATTATATAGCACACTTAGAAACATCTACTGTTCACTTGGAGACGACCTGGAGAGTACAATTCTATTGGACGACAGCCTAATGACAACACCTAAAATAAACAACTACCGACATTAATTTTCTCCTTCACTGAAACACAAATAAACCCTATAAAATACCTATATGGTCCCTTTAAGTTAGGTTATTTATTTCTTAAATTATGTTATTTAAGAGAATGCACCTATAATGAAAACAACTAATTCCACAAGCCAATCATACAATGAACTGGAACTCTGTCCATTAAAATAGAAAGTAATTTATATTCTTTGTCGTGTACCTTATTGTCAGGATGAACATCAAAACACAGTCTCTGTTTTTCACAGATACATAATGCAAAATCTAGAATAATATTATTGTGAAATTACTATTTCTAACGCTGATGATATTCATGCTATGATAAAGTAGGGCCCGTGGTTCTAGCTCCTGTTACACATTCTGTGGCTATAGGAGAGACACAGAACCACGTGTTTGTATAGCCGAGGAAAAAGAAATTTATCTGCCATAGAAAACGAGCGTGTAAAATGATGGCTAATTTTTCACCTACTCACTTCTCACAAAAACTGACAACAGACAAGTGGAATCAATATAATAACTGATATATAAACACGCGTAGTGGTCAGTAACAGACAGAATCAATTCACTGGACACTTGGAGGCCAGTGGTCAGGCGGGGTCCAACTGCTCCATAACACTAAACTCGAAAAGTGACCAGTAGGAAACTTATCAATTACTACAATTGGGCTAGCTTTCCGGTGTCGCTGATTGTGTGCAGTATCGTTAATGAAGTCGATAGGCCCAGACTGACCATTGGCCAGGCTGATTATCACACCGCCTCGGTCATTACAAGGGCGATGTTTTCGTGTAATTACCGCGAAAGGGGTTGTCGGCCTACCATCGATATTCTAATGGAGTTCTCTCGGGGATCATAACCCTGACTCGACCAAAACACAAGGCAGAATATGTGCACATCCGCCTGCTTATTAAACAATACTGTAAAGTTCGTACAAGGCAATAATGTTTAATTGAGCGAGAGTTATGACTAGAACAAATGTTAAAATCGGCGTGATTTATTTCTAATATACAATCCAGACTGTCGTTAAGTAATAAATTAACAGGGACATGACTTATCAATATTCTAAGGCATTTGGTATACACAATAGGAAACTTATCTTAAAGGTTTTGCTTTGGAAATTAAGATTTATGAAAATAAAATCGATGGGATCAATTAAGGAATAACAATTTGACACTATAGATAGATTTTTTGAAAATCTGTATTTCCTTTCAAATAAGATTGTGAGAGCTCACACCTTTTACATATTGCCAAGATAATATGAATTATACTTAGACTTTATAAACAGGGTTTGTTGTGTGTTGATACCAAAATATACCCTGTCGGCGCAAGGGAAGTAAGCGGTACGATATCATTTATTTTTTAGCTTCTTGGATATATTTAAGATTGAGTAGACAGCCAATTTTCCATGAAAAGAATATAAACCTAAAACTCTCTCTGACAGTCATCTCCTTTTGAAATCCAAAACAAAACATGTAAACATAACACTAAGACATTTTGTATGAACAGAAACAGCACATCACGAGTAGCCACTTGAGTGTGGAACATCCATGAGGTCTGAGTCTGGACGGACGTGCACTACCGTGCAATGATCAATAACTGTCAGGCAGAAACCAAAACAGCCAACAACACGGTGATTGGGAGGCTTACCAGGGTTCTATGGTTTGGCGGCTAGATCATAAAGATCACCGATTATTCCGTTTATAAAAATTAAAAGGTTTCTTTAATGTAATACACGTTCTCCCTCAGACCCAGTTATAATTGGTCCAGAATCATCCTCACTATCTCTCCAGATTGTAATTCATGAGGCCTCGTCGAACAAAACGTAATTTGAATAACAAAACCTTTCTGTTTCTTCAGTAAAAGTGCTTTGATGCAAAATATGATAACAATACTCTGGAAATATATTCAGCCTCTCAAAGAAAAAAATCATATCAACGTGTTTTTAACATATCGCCAAATATAAACAGCCAGCTAGTGTTGTAATTATATTTAAGTAACCTCTCATCCTGAAAAAAATTAAATCATGCCGTTTTTTAACCAATTCTTTTATGATTAAAATAATATATGGAATGATTTCGATATTGAATACAAATTGATTATATAGAAGAAGAAATAACATATCTGTATGATTCAATCAAAATTCTTCCCTTCTTGTGAAAACATAATTAACTTATAATATTTCGTCAAGAAGAAAAATATCTTTAAATCAAAATATAATTATGCATCTTCATAGCCACGAGCTGAAATATCAATAATTATTTTGAAATCATCCAAAGAACCTCATCAATCTTCTGTGTATTACCAGTATCTGTTGTGATATTTCAGGTTACGAAAATTGCAAAATTGTTTATTATGTAGGGATTAAAAGTCAGAACACCAAACAAGGACTAAGGAAATCAATGGAATCAGATGGAAACATTGTACTGCTATTTAACATACTACAAACAAAAAATGATACTACGCTTATAATTAACCTTACACAACACACAGATATATCTCTACTGTGTCATTAACCTTACACAACACACAGATATATCTCTACTGTGTCATTAACCTTACACAACACACAGATATATCACTAATGTGCCATTAACCTTACACAACACACATATATATCTCTATTGTGTCATTAACCTTACATAACACACAGATATATCTCTACTGTATCATTAACCTTACACAACACACAGATATATCTCTACTGTATCATTAACCTTACACAACAACACACACAGATATATCTCTACTGTGTCATTAACCTTACACAACACACATATATATCTCTACTGTATCATTAACCTTACAAAACACACAGATATATCTCTACTGTGTCATTAACCTTACACAACACACAGATATATCTCTACTGTGTCATTAACCTAACACAACACACAGATATATCTCTACTGTATCATTGACCTTACACAACACACATATATATCTCATCTCTACTGTGTCATTAACCTTACACAACACACAGATATATCTATACTGTATCATTAACCTAACACAACACACAGATATATCTCTACTGTATCATTAACCTTACACAACACCCAGATATATCTCTACTGTGTCATTAACCTTACACAACACACAGATATATCTCTACTGCATCATTAACCTTACACAACACCCAGATATATCTCTACTGTGTCATTAACCTTACACAACACAACACACAGATATATCTCTACTGTATCATTAACCTTACACAACACCCAGATATATCTCTACTGTGTCATTAACCTTACACAACACAACACAAAGATATCTCTCTACTGTATCATTAACCTTACACAACACACAGATATATTTCTACTGTATCATTAACCTTACACAACACACAGATATATCTCTACTGTATCATTAACCTTACACAACACACAGATATATCTCTACTGTGTCATTAACCTAACACAACACACAGATATATCTCTACTGTATCATTAACCTTACACAACACACAGATATATCTCTACTGTATCATTAACCTTACACAACACACACAGATATATCTCTACTGTGTCATTAACCTTACACAATACAACACACAGATATATCTCTACTGTGTCATTAACCTTACACAACACACACAGATATATCTCTACTGTGTCATTAACCTTACACAACACACATATATATCTCTACTGTGTCATTAACCTTACACAACACCCAGATATATCTCTACTGTGTCATTAACCTTACACAACACACAGATATATCTCTACTGCATCATTAACCTTACACAACACCCAGATATATCTCTACTGTGTCATTAACCTTACACAACACAACACACAGATATATCTCTACTGTATCATTAACCTTACACAACACCCAGATATATCTCTACTGTGTCATTAACCTTACACAACACAACACAAAGATATCTCTCTACTGTATCATTAACCTTACACAACACACAGATATATTTCTACTGTATCATTAACCTTACACAACACACAGATATATCTCTACTGTATCATTAACCTTACACAACACACAGATATATCTCTACTGTGTCATTAACCTAACACAACACACAGATATATCTCTACTGTATCATTAACCTTACACAACACACAGATATATCTCTACTGTATCATTAACCTTATACAACACACAGATATATCTCTACTGTGTCATTAACCTTACACAACACAACACACAGATATATCTCTACTGTGTCATTAACCTTACACAACACACAGATATATCTCTACTGTATCATTAACCTTACACAACACACAGATATATCTCTACTGTGTCATTAACCTTACACAACACACAGATATATCTCTACTGTGTCATTAACCTTACACAACACACACAGATATATCTCTACTGTATCATTAACCTTACACAACACACAGATATATCTCTACTGTATCATTAACCTTACACAACACACACAGATATATCCAAGTGTTATATACCAAAAGTCATAGAGGCAAAATATGTGATGAGTCATAATTTCTTAAAGCATGATATCGATATGAATATAAAAGAAAGAAAGAAAGAAAGAAAGAAAGAAAGAAAGAAAGAAAGAAAGAAAGAAAGAAGAATGGAAATCGACGTTGGGGAGAATTTGATCGGGGTGGGGTATTTGAAATTTCAATCGAAGATTCCACATTTCTCTCTCTCTCTCTCTCTCTCTCTCTCTCTCTCTCTCTCTCTCTCTCTCTCTCTCTCTCTCTCTCTCTCTCTCTCTCTCTCTCTCTCTCTCTCTCTCTCTCTCTCTCTCTCTCTCTCTCTCTCTCTCTCTCTCTCTCTCTCTCTCTCAACTTTAAAAACCGTCTTTGAACAAATCAAGAAATACACAATTTTTTATATGTTCGATATACGGCTACCAACGTGAAATGCTAAGAGATTGACTTTCGAAATCGAGACTGGGATAGGTTAATATAGTAAGTAAGTCCAGCTTCCCCTACAGGTCATTCCAACCTAATGCTAGGATAATATCAGCGTTAGTTTAATAATACAACTATACGTTAGCCACGACTTCTTCTAGTGCCAGGGTCAGAAGACCACACAGATTTATATTCTAAATACAATATAATGAATCTATAAAATGCGAGCAGGCTATGAATTTATTGGACAGACGACATTTTGTGATGGAATTTGTAGATTGGTCGTGTAGATACAGCCCAGCCTAGCTGTCATAAGTCCCTAAATACGAACGGGGGTCCCCAGTGGGGGCTCTAGCATCAATACATACTCTGAAAAGGACACTTTTTAAAGATTTAATTTATAGAGTTCTTTATCATTCTAATAATGTTTTTTTATTTTAATTTTTTTTTTTTAACTTTTTAATTTTG
The DNA here is from genome assembly GCF_902652985.1 of Pecten maximus. NCBI lineage: Eukaryota > Metazoa > Mollusca > Bivalvia > Pectinida > Pectinidae > Pecten > Pecten maximus. Next base: position 27,851,859 of record NC_047023.1, on the reverse strand, counting down.
ATAAGGGATTTGTTTTAATATGATATTTTAACACAGTTTCTAGTGCCGTGTATGTGGTTTATTTTGACATTTGTGGTGATTTAGCTGTTGTTGGCGAGGTGATTATGTAAACTTTGTTGGAACAGTTAAACAGCATGTCGTAGTGGACATCCTCGATATACGACACTGAGAAACTACTTAAACACAAACACAATAGAGCCCCTGTATTGGAAGGAGGGCCCTATCGAGAAAATGAACTTCATTATTATTCACATAACATGGAGAGCAGATGCCATAGTGCTATCTCTGTGTATTAAAAACAAATCTAATAATGCCTTGTCTATCTGCAGCGGGGTCAGTTTTTATCTCCATCGACTCGAGGTGAAGGTGGGTCCAGCCGGGGTAACAGTAGTCATTGGAAAGTGACATGTGGGCCATAGTGGTCAAAACCTAATTAATACCAGAAATGTCCACTGTAATTCGATTTACTACTGGTCTCAGACACTATGAGAGAAAGAGAGTGTAGAAAAATGAAATAATTTGTTATTAGTGTAGGTCTATCGAATGATGGGAAATAAATTCAGACGAATTCCAAAAATCGGATGATAACTCGATCTTAAGTGTGCGTATAACCTCTTGTAATATGACATATTGTGACACCACAAATTGTTGATTATATCAACCCCCTCCCCGAACCCCTAGATGACATTATTACGTCACTTTGTAGTCGTTCGAGCAAAATTAGTAATACGTTTAAAAAGATGATTTTCACTAACTAAAAGATGTCATTCCTTTCTTTTTGGGGGGCAAGAAGTATACGGATAAATTTTAGCGCGTCCTTGCAACGATAGTGACACCATGGCTCATATGCATACTCATACCATGGGTGTGTTATCATACGACTATAACAACAATATGGTATCGTGCCTTGTATTGTACGATGTCCCATAGATAGCCTTATATACTTTAAAATGATGAACTTTCCGTTATTTTTCATTGTAAACAGGTGTAGTAGGATTTATGAGGTGTAAGTGGATGTAACAAAATTACCAAACTACATGTAAATCATAAAATTGCATAAGTGGAAGACCACACATGTCAGACTAATTTTGAAGTCTGCCAAACAACACAGAAAGTGATACAACTTCTTGAAATGAAGTTACAGACAAACTTGTCCTAGGTGATGAATTATGCGCGGTAAAATTCTTTGCGAAACCGATAAGTTTGGTGGTCTGACTCTCCGGTATATATCCGGCGGTAATAAAAATACTAATGTCAGGAGCGCCCATTAACGTGTAAATCAAGTTATAATTGCGCGGTCGGTATCCTAGCCCCAGCACGCGGCAAACATCCCCTATCACATGTAATGTTAGCCCTGTCCCCTCCCATCCAAACACTCACTTCGTGTTTATGTTCCTTTTTGACAATGCTCATGCGTCTCGCGTTTTCCGGAAGCTACATCCTTTGTAACATTTTAAGAGTTTATAGCCGCCCAACGTCATCGGCCTGTCGTGCCTCTGACCAATATCATGATACGAGGTCCACAAATATGATTCAAAAATAATTCACATCCTCTTCCATATTTCCATCATTTCACCCGTCCATTTCGACATCGGAAATTTTAATATCTTCCCCGGGAAAACAAGGTGCTGACGAACACTTTACTTGTCTTAGGCTCGTGCCTGTCTGACTGAATTCACCACTAAATCGGAATTCATCGCGAAAAGGCAGCAGGATTTATTAGCCATTAGGGGCCTGTGCACTTATATTCAATATCCTCATTTGCATATTGCCTTTCATGCCGACATGAATTATGGGAATGCGTTTCCGTGGTCTTGCCACAACCGAGAAGAGCGAAATGGAATTGGTAACGCGAGTAATATCGGGGGAAGAATAACTCGGTAGATGAAAATGTCATAAATTTTAAACAAATAAAAGTGAGGGGATATTACTGTATATTGATGCGATCCTGTGATTGGGATGTTCCACACACTACCCATCGCCATGTTCATAACGACCAAGTACTCGGCGGGGCATTTGGCAATGGGTTCCCTAGTACATAAAGTTTCCACCTTACAATACAAACAACACATTTGTGAAATCAAAGTTGCTCCACAAATGGCACTAGTCATTAACTAATGGCTTTTACAGATTGGTCGTCAGCTAGCATGGCGACACACCATGATGTAACGGCAAGGTTCATTTTGTCGATATACAGTATCTAGGGTTGCTCTCACAAATGGCCTACCTTGATAATCCTAACATAGGACACACAAGTCAATTAAAGCTTCTATTTACTCTTTGTTCTAGTTCCAATCGTATACTCATTTGTAAATATGTATACAGTACTCTCCTAGTACTTTTTAAGAGTCCCAATACAACACTATAGATTGTGTTCATATTTAAGTTTAAATGATTCCTTTTAAAGTTGGTATTAATTCTTGCTTTTTATCCACATGGTATGGCGTTGACGAATAATAAGAACATTAAGAAAGGAATAACTAATTCTTTTTCTCATATTCTTGCAACAGCAGGAAGAGAATCTATCATAAAACATAATGTGTTGGATAGACTAACATTTGGCACATGAGTAATCCCTGGCCTATTAATTCAAGTATTACTATTTTTTAATTTGAATAAAAAATCAATCATTTTGTAGTTGAATTTGATAAAGGCCGATAATGATGTTGGAACTTTCGGTGACAATACGACATATATTGAACGGAGCGTCTGTTGCAGTTATCTGAATTTTAATCTATTTTCATTATCAGATTTTAATTTTACCAAATTTCTTTTATTCACCTAATATTTCCGTTGGATGATTCTAAATCGACAAAATAATTTTGCCATGGAAGCAAATGAAATCAAATTCATATCAATTTTGTTAGTGAAGAACGTACATGATAGAACATAGTGTATTAAAGTGAACGAAATTGTCAGGAACTAATCAGTTTGGAAGAAGTCTTGTCAAATGGTAATATGCTGTGTGCCAGACTCCACACGTTCTGAGTGTGGTAATTGAAATAAATGACGAGCTTTTCCTGGAACATGCTGACTCGAAACGCAAACTATCGCGTTTGTTTGGGTCTCTAAGAGTGAAATCACAGCAAAGGTGACCAATTTTATCAGATAAATGTATTAAGACAATACGGGGGTTTAATTCCAAACGGAAAGGAAATTAAATACTTAGAGTGATTTGAGAAAAGATACTAAAATAGTTGTAGATGATTGGGCCTGGAGGTTGATTTGTTTGTTCCTGTATGTCCATGTACTACCTATATAAGTCTATGTCAACATACACAAACACTGTGCTTCAATACATCATTGATATATTTAAATGATGCAGTTCGTTGTATTTTGGTTCTGCTGTATCTAACTCTTGTTTTGGAAGTGACAATGTCCCGTATCCCTTTTTTTAGGATCCTCCGACCAAACATTTCAGTATCTTATTGTCAGTATCATCAGTATAATCAATGGAAACACATTAGAACGACCTCGTGATAAGTAAAGTTTAACCAGCACCGTAAGTTAGTGAAATACAGATCCGTCACAAACGAACGACCGCGCTATAAGGCCAGTCGTAAATCGGTCACATGCTTATAATACCTGTCCAAATAATTGTAGAAATTCCTCTTTGAGTAGCGATTTGACAAAACTGTTATTGCTACATGCAATATGTTGTATTATGTTAATACAACATGTGAAGAATTAATAAAAATAAATTAAGTTACATGTATGTATTCCATATTTGTACAGAAAGGATTAGTGAAAGTCAAAAGTTATCTTCACTGAATTACCTATAGGATTAAGCTGAAAATATACCATTTAACACACAGTTACGTCCTATAATTAATTTTGGTTAGAAGATCTGGAGGGTTTCAGTACAAATTAATTGTACAATTATTTATTCATCTAACTTCTAAAATTGACCTTATCGTTATCCAGATAATATTGTAACTGTCAAAAAGTAAAGTGTAACAAAGTTCAAATGTAGAAAAAAAACTAAAGATAAAACTATTATATAGCAAGCGATAATATGGAAAATCAGTTAAAAACACAGGTCTGCTTTAATAAACAGTAAAAATGGAATACTAAACAGCTAGATGTTATTTTTCCATACCGCCTACACCTCTGAAACCAAAAGTTCCTATCATATCAATATATGAGGTAGATAGCTAGCTTTTTATATCGAGAGCCAGATATACTTTCATTTACAATAATGTATAGATTCAGTATCGAAGGCGACTATTTCCTACTCCAACATCTCACCAGGTCCGGTCGTTTCCGGAACCAAATTACGGAAGTTATCGAGGATTAAGTCTGCTAGTTTTTTAAGTTTTCGTACTAACACGAAGAACAAACTTAAATAACGATTTTTTTTACGTAAAAAATGATCAAAAAAAAAGTCGAAATGAGCAAAACTCTTCTTACGGAAACAGCAATACAGACAACCGCTTACAGATATAGTTGGAATTAGCAGATCTGTTATAAGGGAATATCTTATACAGGAAACTGATAACAAATGAAGTTGGAATGAGCAAAACTGTTATACGGAAATATCAAATACAGGAAACTGATAACAAATGAAGTTGGAATGAGCAAAACTGTTATACGGAAATATCAAATACAGGAAACTGATAACAAAGAAAGTTGGAATGAGCAAAACTGTTATACGGAAATATCAGTATACAGGAAACTGATAACAAATGAAGTTGGAATGAGCAAAACTGTTATACGGAAATATGCAATACAGAACATCTATATAGTAAGCATAATATGGTGATAAAATTACGCTACGGAAAACGTTAATAAGAAATATCAAATAAAAAACAACCACAACAGAAAACATGTAATAATTACTATACTATCTCATAGCATCACATTGTTATATTGGGAATATAAATATAGATACAATTGGAAATAGAACTATACTTTGTAAAAATGTTACAGGTTACAGTATTAAAGAATGGTCCATAGAGAATAATGATGATGAAAACAATGATAGGAATACCGACAAATAAAGCAGAACGATAAAGGGCAGTTCAAAAGATTAATTCAAACTAAAATTGAAATGTAGAAACACAATAATATGCGGTACTGGAAAATACAATAGAAAATATACACTATGACAATGCCAATAAAGCCTGGTTCTTAAAATTAAAACAGCATATCAGGAAATTTTATTGTAGGATATATGTTACACTTAAAATTATAGATTGATATTTATAAACTCTAACTCGTACATGTAATAAAGCTTATTTATTCAAATTCAAAAGGAAATTATAATATCGAAATCCAATATAAGAAGTACGAGAATTATATGTATATATTAAATATAGGTTGTTATATGTTTATAATTATAAAATAATCTATACAACAGAAAACTAGTATGTAATAACATAAAAACAATAAAATCACTGAAACATACAATTACCTAACAAATGTAGGAATACAGAACAATTTAAAAGTAAGCCTAAGTAACAATTACGCACGATTTGTCTGCCTATAACAAAAAATATAAAGATTGATAACAACAAAATCTGTAATTCAGAATATCAGAAAATGGGAGCATGCACTTTCACCGTACAGATAGGTATCTATATATAACTGTTGTCAACGGAGATCGGGTAAACATTATGTCATTATATATTTGCTGATTTCTATAATGAAGTAGGCGCCTAATGAGGTTCTCCTTTCAGAGGGCTGACGTAATGGATATTAAAGTCGGGCTACAAGAAATACCCGACTGGACGCCCCGGCTAAATCCCACCAATAGATGTGAATCACCCTATCGGCAGACTTACTGCTGGGCTTTATAACTGGAGTGTCACATCGATAGCAATAAATTATTCACATTATTTTCATCAAAAACTGTAAAAGCACACTAAATTACAGCAGGAATCAACTATCTCTTTGTTTTTCCCGATGAGAGGAACACATTTAATAGCAACCTGATAAAATTTTTAAAACCTACCCCAATACCAACCTTTTAGTGGAACATAACCGGATCTAAAACCTAATCATTTTCATTATTCACAAGGTTGGATAGGGCACAACCTCCCATGGTAGTTGTTTTATTGATTTGAACTCGTGTATCATTTTTCAATAAATATTTAAAGAAAATATGAACGTTTTGGTGATCTGTGATCAAACGTCAAGATATGATCCAAATCGACATGCCTCATATATATAGGATAGCTTCCTCAGTACTGCATCGAAGGAAGGATTTATGTGAAAGGACTGTACTTCAAATTAAGAAGAAATTCAATACAACAATTTGGCGGGTTGAAATGAAATTTAAGGACGAATTCATGAAAACACTATTATAATAGACGAGTATGGAACTAAAATGACAAAATTTCGAGTCAATATGAGTTCACATCACTCAATGAAGTTGTGACGTCAGTATTGCACCAATGGAAATTTAACAGTTCAGTTATTGCATATATATATTCATTTAAAATTTATGGCACTGTTAACAGTACAGGCCTAGATTTTCTATAAAATCAGTTAATTTTCCAGGGAAAATAATAAATTCTAAAATGTCAGGTTTAGACGAGGCAGTCATTAACACTGTTAAACTAAATTGTAATGGGTATTGTATTTCACATCAATAATGAATGTTCATGTTTTATCATTACTACTACACTGATACACGTACAATGAATACAGTCCAAACTGAATTTAAGTTAATACATATACGACTGTCTTGTCTGAGTAAACTATATGCTATGTACTGGAATAGTTAGGACATTGAGTAATACACTAGGGCACTGATTACACAATACACCTACAGTAACAAAGGACTTATATAAAACAAAGGACTGATATGTAACAAAGGACTGATACATAGCAAAGCTGCCCAGAAGACAGATTTTCTATTTCTTATGGTTCGAAAATGTGTAAACGGGTGAACGGAAATGAGAATGACTATATCCTTTGGTTGTATTCCCCTGATCAATGGATGCTCGGCAATAAGTACTTCGTTCTTCAATATCCCTCTCGGATAAGTAGCAAACTTGTGTAATATTACAGTCCAAAAGTATCGACACACAAGGCAAAACCTGGATGTCAATGTAGTTAATAGGAGGAAGCGATCCAACACCAGAGGGGAAATCTAGGCGAACTTCAGGAAGTGTAAATAGTCCCTCAACTATTTACTTAAGAGTTCTCTTATTGCTATTTAGATAAAAACATTATATCTACCTACACGAGAGTTTGTCCTGTAGACGATTTCAATCTCACGGGTTGACCTAATGTTCTAGAAAATAATATTGCTTTACCCGAACATTATGAAACAGATGTCTTTGGAATAATTTATTTTGTGTCTTTTTGACCAGGAAAACCGTAAAATATAAAATCTATACGGGATATAAAGTATACGAAGGGGTCATTTTTGTTTTAGTTATATATACATATAATAAATGTATGATAACTTGCGTTATAAGTACACCTGTACATAATATTACGGCTGTCTACTTGATTGTGACAAATTGTATTCATATACAGGGGTTACATAAAACACAAACAACCGAACAGCACCATGAATTAAGTAATTGATACAACATATGATATATTACGCTAGGAACGGAAATCCAAACCGGAAGTTAGTAAAGAAAAATAATAATAATGAAACTAACCAATATTTATGACATGCGGTAGTAAAACATTCAACCTAGATATGTATACAGCTGTGATATCTATTATATTTCTCGTTATTATTGCTGCTCTGAAAGGATTTTAATAACCATACCTTGGGATTATCATCAGCCGTGATTGTGGTGTATGTTACACTCAGTGACTTTATCAACAGTTAATGTGACATACCCGCACGAAGGATACCAATAAAATACCACGACATCATAGGTATCAACCGGTTTAATAGGTTACGTGATTTTTTCATTGTTAGCTCGCTAAACCGACACACTAAACATATGATCTTACTGTTCCGGAACTGTTTCCTTGTAATATGTCCCTTCTTATTGCTTCTTTACTACCGTTGTCTTAGGCTATTACGGAAATATAGACTATTTTAATTGAAGGTTCGCATTATATAAGCTGTATAAAACTTCAGACTGGAGTCCCAGGTGATGATGTTAATAGATAATAAAGCCATATTACAACACACACTTAACTCACAGTACAACACACAACGATCTCACAGTACAACACACAGTACAACACACAGTACAACACACAGTATACTCACAGTACAACACACAGTACAACACAGCACAGTACAACACACAGTAAACTCACAGTAAACTCACAGTACAAAACACAGTAAACTCACAGTAAACTCACAGTACAACACAGTAAACTAACAGTACAACACACCGTAAACTAACAGTACAACACACAGTAAACTCACAGTACAACACACAGTAAACTCACAGTACAACACACAGCGATCTCACAGTACAACACACAGTAAACTCACAGTACAACACATAGTACAACACACAGTACAACACAGAGTAATCTCACAGTACAACACACAGTAAACTCACAGTACAACACTCAGTACAAAACACAGTAAACTCACAGTACAACTCACAGTACAACACACAGTACAACACACAGTAAACTCACAGTACAACACACAGTAAACTCACAGTACAACACACAGCTAAACTCACAGGTACAACACAACAGTACCCACAGACAACCACAGTTACAACTCACAGTACAACCACACAGTAAACTACAGAACATACCACAGTAAACTCACAGTACAACACACAGTAAACACATACAACACAGTAACCACATACCACAGTCAAACACACAGTAAAACTAACAGTAAAACACAGTACAACACACAGTACAACACAGTAAACTCAAGTAACAACTCACCAGTACAACATCACAGTAACAACACAGTAAAATACACAGTACAACACACAGTACAACACACAGTACAACACACAGTACAACACTAAGTACAACACACAGTACTACACATAGTACAACACACAGTAAACTCACAGTACAACACACAGTAAACTCACAGTACAACACACAGTACAAACTCACAGTACAAACTACACAGTACAACCACAGTAAACACACAGTAATACAACAACACAGTACAGTAAACACACAGTACACACAAGTACAATACAACAAGTAACACAGTACAACACAGTAAACCCACAGTACAACCAACAGTAAAACCCACAGTAAACACACAGTACAACACACAGTAAACTCACAGTACAACACACAGTAAACTCACAGTACAACACATAGTAAACTCACAGTACAACACACAGTAAACCCACAGTACAACTCACAGTACAACACACAGTACAACACACAGTAAACTCACAGTACAGCACACAGTAAACTCACAGTACAACACACTGTAAACTCACAGTAAACTAACAGTACAACACACAGTTAACTCACAGTACAACACACAGCAATCTCACAGTACAACACACAGTACAACACACAGTACAACACACAGTAAACTCACAGTACAACACACAGTACAACACACAGTACAACACACAGTACAACACACAGTACAACACACAGTACAACACAGTAAACTAACAGTACAACACACAGTAAACTCACAGTACAACACACAGTAAAACACACAGTAAACTCACAGTACAACACACAGTACAACACAGTACAACACACAGTAAACTCACAGTAAACTCACAGTACAACACACAGTAACTCATCACAGTACACACACAGTAAACTCACAGAACAACACACAGTGAACTCACAGTACAACACACAGTACAACACACAGTACAACACAGCACAGTACAACACACATTAAACTCACAGTACAACACACAGTACAACACACAGTAATCTCACAGTACAACTCACAGTACAACACACAGTACAACACACAGTACAACACACAGTACAACACAGTACAACACACAGTACTACACATAGTACAACACACAGTAAACTCACAGTACAACACACAGTAAACTCACAGTACAACACACAGTACAACACACAGTAAACTCACAGTACAACACACAGTACAAACACAGTACAACACACAGTACAACACACAGTACAACACTAAGTACAACACACAGTACTACACGTAGTACAACACACAGTAAACTCACAGTACAACACACAGTACAACACAGTAAACTCACAGTACAACACACAGTACAACACATAGTACAACACACAGTAAACTCACAGTACAACACACAGTAAACTCACAGTACAACACTCAGTAAACTCACAGTACAACACACAGTAAACTCACAGTACAACACTCAGTAAACTCACAGTACAACACACAGTAAACTCACAGTACAACACTCAGTGAACTCACAGTACAACACATAGTACAACACACAGTAAACTCACAGTACAACACATAGTACAACACACAGTACAACACACAGTACAACACACAGTAATCTCACAGTACAACACACAGTAAACTCACAGTACAACACTCAGTGCAACACACAGTAAACCCACAGTACAACTCACAGTACAACACACAGTACAACACACAGTAAACTCACAGTACAACACACAGTAAACTCACAGTTAACTCACAGTACAACACACAGCGATCTCACAGTACAACACACTGTAAACTCACAGTACACTCACAGTAAACTCACAGTACAACACACAGTAAACTCACAGTACAACACAGTAAACTCGCAGTACAACACACAGTACAACACACAGTCAACTCACAGTACACCAAACAGTAAACTCACAGTATAACACACAGTACACTCACAGTAAACTCACAGTAAACACACAGTACAACACAGTAAACTCACAGTACAACACACAGTAAACTCACAGTACAACACACAGTACAACACACAGTACAACACACAGTACAACACACAGTCAACTCACAGTACATGGTAAACCAGAACACAACACACAGGTAACCCATAAATGTACCATATCAGTTAACTCAGAGTACAATAGTAATCTTTTATCACAACTGTTAACTCATCGTACAAAATATATCAAACTCATAGCACAACACATTTATGTCGGTAGATAGGAAATCCATTACACAACAGATAAATAAATCATAGCGGAAGTCCATCGCTCATTTGATCTTTATATATATATATAAAATATATCTAGTTTTCCTTTGGAAAATGCCATTGTTGATTTTTACTAAAAAGCTATAAAAACGCCCAAACTGAAAGACAAAGTTAGGTACAGCTGAAATAATACATGGGCGTTAGAACAGACACAATGGTAGAACACCCCATGGGCTACCAAATCAGAGCATTCGATGAGCATTAGAGCCGAAAAAAAAGATAGAAAGTACAACTTTTTACCAAATCAGAACATTCAACGTGCGTTAGAACCAACAAAACGACAGAAAGTTCCGCTTACCAAATCAGTTCCTTAGATGGGCGTAGGAACCACCAACACGAAAGAACGCCACATGTGTTACCAAATCTGGACCTCACATGTACGTTAAACCCGTAAAAAGGATAGAGTTCAACTTGTTACCAAATCAGAACCTTAGATGGGCGTGAGGACCACCAAAACCTTAGGGCGTTCGACAAGTTGTCAAATCAGAACCTTAGATGGGCGTTAGGACCATCAAAACCTTAGGACGTTCCACAAGTTGTCAAATCAGAACCTTAGATGGGCATTAGGACCACCAAAACCTTAGGACGTTCCACAAATTGTCAAATCATAACCTTAGATGGGCGTTAGGACCATCAAAACCTTAGGACGTTCCACAAGTTGTCAAATCAGAACCTTAGATGGGCATTAGGACCACCAAAACCTTAGGACGTTCCACAAGTTGTCAAATCATAACCTTAGATGGGCGTTAGGACCCCAAAACCTTAATGACGTTCCACAAGTTGTCAAATCAGAACCTTAATGGGCGACTGTTAGGACGACAACACCTTAGGACGTTCCACAGTTGTCAAATCATACCTTAGATGGGCAATTAGGACCATCCAAACCTTAGGACGTTCCACAAGTTGTCAAATCATAACCTTAGCTGGGCGTTAGGACCATCCCAAAACCTTTAAGGCGTTCCGACAAGTTGTCACATCAGAACCTTAGACTGGGCGTTAGGACCACTCAAAACCTTATGACGTTCCACAAGTTGCTCAAATCAAGAACCTTAGATGGGCGTTAGGACCACCAAAACCTTAGGACGTTCCACAAATTTGTCAAATCAGAACCTTAGATGGGCGTTAGGACCACTAAAACCTTAGGACGTTCCACAAGTTGTCAAATCAGAACCTTAAATGGGCGTTAGGACCATCAAAATCTTAGGGCGTTCGACAAGTTGTCAAATCAGAACCTTAGATGGGCGTTAGGACCACCAAAACCTTAAAACGTTCCACAAGTTGTCAAATCAGAACCTTAAATGGGCGTTAGGACCATCAAAACCTTAGGACGTTCCACAAGTTGTCAAATCAGGACCTTAGATGGGCGTTAGAACCGACAAAACAATAGAATGATCCATGTGTTACCTTATAAGAACCTTTGGTGGGAGTCTGGTCATTCAAAAAGGGTTGTTCACAACCTGAAATCGAAGTTCTTAAATCTGTTTTTTAGCATTTTGAGAATGCAATGATCTTATTGGTACGACCATTTTAAAAGTTAAACATTGCTGAATATATCTAAGTTTCCCTGTTTAACTACTTTACTCCCTACTTGTTATATATTTGTTCCTTTTGGTTTGACATGAAGTTGTCTTTAGATTGTACACGAACATTTTTGTAGCCATTGACCTCGACTTAAATTCCCAGCTTGGATCACTAAATGTACTACCGACAACTGGTCTTTATATATAATATCTGTCTTAAGGAGGTATGCAAGTCTGAGGTCAAAATATCAGTGCGTTACTCAGTATGAAAAAAAAAAAATTCCTTGACATCAACACATTTTCGCCACTGTTACCATAGTGACAGATCTCATTTTATAAAAAGATGAATTCCCAGTCCTATTTCTGTTGATGCTTGAATTTAAAAGGGCAAGTCATTATTTTTAAACGAGATTAAACGAGAATTCTAAACCTTCGCTTTATTTCTTCAATTGCTCTTTAGGAAATAAGGTTACATTTGAGTAGGAGAGTTGTAAAAGTATAAGAAAGGTCGACCAGAGACGCCGGGCAACCGTTCTACAAAGTCCCAAACGACAATCAAGTTGGTATTCACTTTGTCACTACTCGTACTTTGAATGAAATGATACTATCATGTCGTTATTCAGTTGACGATCTCGCCCTAAATTCAGTCGTTAACAACGTTCGTGATCTGGAGGGAGAGATATACACTGAGAAAGTCTAAGTCATTAGCCTCGTTTTCAGATTGTGATGGTAGGAAGCATGTCGTGGGGATAAAATTGAATTATATCAGTGAAAATCACAAGCTGAGAATCTTGTAGTAAAAGAACATGGCACGTCACTGTAGTCTTGTGTTAAGATAGTAAGACATCACCAGCAACACACCGCAGCATGTCATAGAAAATATCAACAGAAAATACAGCAATCTCGTATTGGCTTTCTATAGAATGTCAACGTAAATACTAAAATAGCCAGAACTGGTTCATACTGGCTATAATTGTTTTGTGATGTATGACGATATCTGAATTAAAACAAAAATTGTAGGTTATAGCAGACTTGTGATACTAAAACACAAAACACACACTACAGTAGCGAGCCATTCTAACACTTAATTTTAACAGATTGAACGTTAAACTCGGCTAAACCATGTCACACAATACGGGTTATTGAAAAAAAGAACACAAGGTAAGGCTATAGATATATATAAGATATTTATATAAAGTATATCAGCATGTTGTATAACGTAAACGCGCTACCATTCCTACTACCGCCATACTTTGGACGCCAACATTCCATAATTAGGCCGAGATGACATGCCCCTTGTCGCATGCGCGAATAGTAGCGAGATCATAGGTCGCCAATTGGCCACATCCTTCCAATCGCAACCAACGGTTCCGAGAGGTGCACGGTTCAAAATAGCGATCGGAGCACGAGCTCGATATGTTCTCAGTGAGAGGGTTAGCTGGGGAAAACAGAGCTACATAGCACAAAAATGGAGACTGAAGCAGACTTATGTAAAATGGTACTTACCACGCACTGGGTATGGAATGAGGAGAGTAACGGTGTCCTTGTTGGTAGTATCATTCCCCGAGTTTTTAGACGATGGTAATGTTGATGATGAAATGGAGACAATTGAGAAGTCTGTGCGGTTCTTCATGCTGGTTTGGGGTGGATTGGAAGCTCGCGATCTTTTGTTTGGTTGTGGTTTTCTGTGAGATGCGGTGTCTACAGAGAACAAAGCTCTGCCCTAACTAACGACAGAGATATCGATCTATCTACACCAATTAGAGGTTGACGACTTAACAGGTCCAACGCCTAACTCCGAGTCCCTTCACAAAGCATGCGGGGTACAAATTAATGCTATTTACATCATAGTTATCTCGCAATACTTAATTCGACGCAAAATCAGTTGAATATTTTGTCTGGGAGAAAAGAGAACTTCCGTTCAATATGTCATGATTTCCGGGCATACTCGCGAGTCCTAGTTTTTCGATCGCTGTCATTTCCTCTCAAATGCAGTCGTTTTTTCCACTTGAAAACGAAAAATCAGAATAATAATTTCCAGTGGCTAACTTAAACAATAGAAAAGGAAATTACTGGAGAGTACATTGTATTTGTCATGAGACAAACCGCCCTCGCTATCATTACACACGTTTTGACGACTGCGGTCTATTATAGACAGGTGTTTACCGACTGTAACCAAACGTATTACATCTACATCTGCTATCGACCAGTATTATTATCTGATATTGTTGACGAGGTCAATAAAGATAGGGATTTCCGCTATATCCATAACATTTTTACCCAAAGTATTCGAGACATTGAATTGCTAATCGTGGATTTAAATCATAGCCGTGAGGTTTGTTCTGAAGCTGCTGAATAAATTAAAACTGTATCGATCTCTCTTATGGTAGAACTCATTCCAATTTAAGTCGATAAATGAAGAGAGAAAAGAAAAGTTATAGTTATTTTAGGTCTCATGAATAGGATATTTTAAAGACAATGGCATTTTACCAGGGGTATTACATGTTCTCAGAAATATCGTCAATGTGTACTAACAAAGCTTTTAGAATTAATTAAATGTACGGCATAGATAATCAAGGAAATGTTAATACAACTTCAAAAAAAAAAATAAATCATTTGACCTTGATAAAGAAACTGAAAACAATCTTTTGTTTTTTTCTTTTGTTTACTTATCAGCTATTTGATAAAAATTGTTTATCTCAATCTATTGTTGTTAGATTATGTTTTTTTTTTATTCTCCAATATTCTAACTCTGCTAAATGTTGACATCATGTCGCAATTAACGATTGTAACATTATCTTAAGCCTGCCGAAAAATATGGACCATTATAATTGACTTAGTTAGTCAAATGATTCATTATTATTGACCTGATTTGTCATTAATGGTTCATTATTATTGACCTGGTTAGTCATTAATGGTTCATTATCATTGACCTGGTTAGTCATTAATGGTTCATTATCATTGACCTAGTTCGTCATTAATGATTTATTATCATTGACCTGGTTAGTCATTAATGGTTCATTATCATTGACCATGTTAATCATTAATGGTTCATTATTATTGACCTGGTAAGTCATTAACGGATAAATATCAATGACCTGGTTAGTCATTAATGGTTAAGTATAGGTGACCTGGTTTGTCATTAATTAGTCATTATCAGTAACCTGGTTAGTCATTAATAGTTCAGTATAGGTGACCTGGTTAGTCAATAATGGGTCATTATCTTTGGGTCATTCTTAGTGCAGGACGAGACCCTGATGATCAATGTTCATAGCAATACGTATCTTATAATCAAATTCACATTCAACGGAGCGTTTAAATATCTATTGGCATTTTGTATTTATCAAGGAAAACGTAACAACATAATGATTTAGTTTCCTCCGAGATAGTGCCAGGGGTGCGCCAGACACAGCAACGAATTACTGAGAATAGGGAGAGGAAGGGAGACAGGCTGAAACTACTATTTTTTTTTATTTTCGTGTGGATGGGAGGGGTCTGGTTGTGGTGGGATAACCTTGTTTTATGGTAGTGATAGTGGAATATTTGTCGACTTAAAGAACGGGGAGGGGGTTGGTATATCGGAGGGGGGGGGGGGGGGGGGGGGGGGGGGGGTTCGGAGGTCGGAGGGGGCATAAGGGGAGGGAAAGTCAGACCAGGCGTGGTGAACTATCTTATCCTTTATATTACATGGCGGATTGGTTGACTGTAGATAGATCGAGTGAGGTCAGGTTTCTGTCAGATTCCATGTGAACTAGACCTGTTAAGATCAACAAGTTATCTGTTTAGTTTACCATTGTCCGCTCTTATCAACCCGGTACAACACCTATCGTGCTCCAGTGATGGTTCAACGCATATCCTACCTGTCTGTTCGCTAGTTATCTCCTCAATGCGGGGCCATGTGGGGTCACGTGGAGTCAAAGGTCAGGTCGTGACACAGGAACTCTTACAGACACCTTACCGATTCGGGCCAAATCAGGTATATAACCCGATACATCACGTTATCTGCTTTCAATTAAAAAGACTTTCCACAAAACCACCAGGCGCCCCGGGTAACAATAAAAACTAAAGAGATATGATAGCATTAGAGCAACACTGCCATATGGAAGCTGAGTGTTTCAACATGGCCTGTTCTAGTCGTGAAGTTACAGGATACCTAACTGATGAATGATGGACATTTTATCTACTGGCATCTGAAATCATCAGTGACATCACCGCGTGCTTACCTGTCGTCTGGGTAAGAACACAGGAAGCACATATTTGACAGTCAACGTCTCTTCCATATCTTCAGTGCATAAATGGTAAATTGATACAAAACTCACTCTACTTATTGACAGACAATTTGTTTATTTGATTTTGATCCTCCTAACACTTCTTTTAAAACTGTCAATAGCATGAAATATATGTCGCGTAGCTTGTTTAAATGGTCCGGGATGTAAACAATAGAAACGTGAACGATTTCCCAAAAAACTTAAGATTTAAAACGACTGAATTGTTTCTGAAATGCTGAACACATCTGAGAAAACACACATCCAATCTAGATCTGTTACACGTCCGACAGTCTTGCACATACTCAGAGCTTAGAACCAGTCATTCCTGATTAGATCCATGGTCCGACCGCGTTTAAATACAATTGAGAAATCTCAGTAAGTACTCCGTTCAAACTAATTTACAAATAAAGTCAGTACTTAACATCTGATCAATCGTGAAGTTCGAGCTTTGTGCCTCTGACAATGATAACATTTTTTTTTGTATGTTGATAACATTGCTGTGATATCATCTTGTATCTTACTTTATGTTCTCGGCCGTCTTACATAAGTGGATTGTAATATTTATGTACATTTGTACATGTTCCTGGCAAAAGTAGGAAGTTATGATGCACGAATCTTAATCAATGATAGGTAAAACCACAGGGGCTTAAACAGGAAGTGAAGCGCTTAATGATTCAGGTTTATTTCCTGGAATTCAAGCGTTATTTGTAAGGGTTAGTTAGTACTAGTTTAACCCGCCCCATTGAGCGCTGGTAATTGTAATATTAATTTGTATGTATATTGTAATATTAATTTGTATGTATATTCTAATATGCTGTAACATATGGAAATGAAGAAATTTGAATATGTCGAGAATTGGCCAACATCCAGTTTAAACTGGAAATATCTTGTACTTATGCATCTTGTATTTTTTTATTCTATACAAGCTGTAATTAAAATTCATTTTGTAATTTAATTTGAATGATGTAGACTGATATCTAATATTGTATTTTTTTCAAAGAGCGAAACTGCATGTCTTTGATACGATGGGCGTCGCTATTGAATTCTAAAGGGAACCGCAACAGTACTTAATATAATTAATGAACTCAACGAAATTAAACCCTTTTCACAAAATAAACAATTGTCTGTGTCTCTTTCGAACTAGAAAGTAAATCAAGTCAGACGATGAGTGTGGAGAATGCCTGACAAACGACATGCAAAGTTTAGTATCACTTTAAGTAAATATTTGATATAAGCAATGTAAATAGTTTGTGTTGATTGTGTATTGATGAACAGGTAGAAAATGACATTGTGTTTATCCTGACTGGTTGACTGTATTAATTAAGACTTATTCAAGTATATTTGCTTCGATCCTTGGTTTATCGCCCAGTGAATAGTCCTTGTGGTAGCTGGTGGCTACCTCGCCGAACACCATACCTTAGGCCCGTCGACTGTTATCCAGAGCGACTGTGGTAAGGTTAAAGAACCTTGTGAACAAGCACAACCCGAAGGTCCGTGATATTTGATTCCTGGAAAACGCAAACTGTACAGGGTAGGGATCGAACTACACGCCTCGAATTAGTTTATGCCTGAGCTTCCTCGGTCCCTGCTATTCAGATAACCGGCATTATATAGTATACGTGTATATAATTCTAAAGTGGAGAAGTGGGAGGGGGCAGGGTATGGCCTGACAAGAGGGGAGACGTACAGGTGTTCCTTTCTGTGTAATAGAGCGTGAGGTTCGGACCACTATTACACCGCCCTCGAGGCTCGAACTGACAGCCAGTAATTGATTCTCCTCAACAAGCACCTTCTAAATGGAATTCTTCACGAACATGTAGACACATAAGTCTGAACGGTGACTTTTACGGGATCGTAAATGAAGTAAGAATTTTACACGGCAGTTTGAAGGTCCTGGCGGACAGTGTGTTAGTGTGAACATCTTGTGTCACACAGAGATAATTATGATAAGGTCATTTACATGTTTTTAGTCGTCTTGATTGACAACATCAATTATACATTGAAATTAATGGCTGATCCCTAGAGTTTTACGACTTCCGGAGCTCTGATGTCATGCTTTCGATCACCACGTGCCTCATGGGTTTATCCTTTTACCTTCTGTTTTAGTAAACAGATATTTAATGGAATATTAAAATGTTGGAATCATTTTCAGATCGAAAGTATTATAACCGAAAAAACATTCAAGGACAAGCATTCTACCTCCCACTTCTGCCAAATCTGGTTCCTACCACAAGATTCTGTGAAACTTAAGTTTTATATCCAGGCTTTTTACTCGGATTTCTAACACAATGTTGTAGACAGTCAACGTCAAATAGTCTTACCCCCGATGTATCGAATGTTTTGTTTACGTTCCATTCGCATGAACTACCTAAAACGCTTGCTTCCATTGGAACAATGATTTCTCGGAAAGTTCGAGGAAGTTCAAAAAATACAATATTACGAGGAACCAATGGGTTGTTTGGAGGATGTGAGTCTGGTTTATCTGGAAATATAACCTCCCCCACGTGCCTATACCTTGTCCTGACATTTTGGTTAATGTATGTAATTCCGGAACCGGATGGGGAGTAAAATGTAGACTATTTCTGGACTAAACAGTTGTGGTATGGTTCTTTTATTGTTAGTGACATACTTGACTCGTGTTTCCGTTTCCTTCCAATGATATATAAAGTACGTTAAAAGTTTCCGAAAGACATTCTTCTGGCTAACATCTACTACAAAAACTTGTTATTGTCTCTGTTTTTCGAAAATTAGTATATTCGTTATTCAAATTCAAACAACGATTCTCTATCTAATTACTGAAGATTTATGGTTGATCTTGTTCAATGCTTCCTGGTTTTTGTTGTCATTAATGTCATACATGTATGTCATATTATTCGATGACGACGACGACGACGACGACGACGACGACGACGACGACGACGACGATGATGATGATGATGATGATGATGATGATGATGATGAAAATCAAATGTACCATAACCTATGTCGACATAAGCCCATATCCATTGATTCGAGGTCATGACACGGGATTGCGCTGTCAACATGACCACTTACCCCCGTACGAACGTCGCGAACCCCTCTGCCCCACAAGGCCTTCCCGTGCAGACTTCGCGAGCGTAGGTCCGAACCTTTAGCCTTTCCTACTCGATAAGCTTTTTATCTATAATTGTCATAAGTCTGCGCGCGCGAGCAGCCAGAAAGTGACATGCGTAATTGCTTGTCAAAACTTGATATATCTAGTGTTGGGAGAAATATAAAACTGAAGATTCGCCGGGCCTTTGACGGGTTTGTGCCTAATGCATTTGACAGATTCGCATATTCATTTTCATATCGAACTGTCACTGTGATAAGCCCTGATGTTGGGCTAGGTATCGAATGCTTATAATTGTGAAAGTTAATCTCGGTTTAGCCGCTTGCTGGTTGACGCTTAACTGCTTGGTGGCGGTGGGAGGAGGCTGACGATCAATTTGCCGCCGTTTCTGAAGGGATAACGTTACCTGGTAGAGGCCAAGTAGTGTACATAGCCCTAATTGATTAGGGCAATTTGGCTACTGGAAACCATAAATGATCACACACGCACTATCTGATTTACCTGTGAACAGGGAAATGTTTAAACAATTTGTCAATATTTACTCAAATACAACTGCCATTAAACATGAAGAATTGAGTTATCACAGTTATAGGTGCTTCCACAGACGTTTGAAGGGCCCCTAGTTGTTCTAAAATCAATGGAGTGAGACCATTGTATGAGATTGAATAATGGCCAGGGCTAGGGTTATGAAATTTAAGTGCAAGCTAGATCCATTCTGACTAGTCAATTTGACGGGATCATCGATAGTCGGTATCAAGTATATCATTATGATTTAAATCTGGTTGGATATGAAACCTTCCCTGGCATCCATATAGATTCTGTGGAAAGTCCACACAGGAAACAAAGGGATGTAACCGGATACTGGTACCCGTCAGATCTCAGAGAGTAGAATTATCAATTGATAGCGATACCCGCCACCACGGAGAACTCTATTCAGCATGTTCTCGTTGCGCCAACTGGTACGACAGCTACTCAAATCGGGCCTTAGTCCAGGAACCAGGTATTTCATCTATTAAATGCAGTGTAAATTTTCAACACACCTTTGCTCTTCATTCAAGCATTAACCAATTATGAGCTAAAGATGATGTTTCTATTTAGGTCGTTGACAATATCAGTATCAAATCGTGCAGATAACAGCGCTTCAAGACCAGTAAGTCCAGAACAGTGAAACTGGGCCCAATTACCAAAGGTATATCAGAGGAGTGATTAAATGAAGGGCGTATCAGATCAATGAGTAAAGGCAAACTAGACCGGACTACCAAAGACGAATTGAACAACCAAAGGTAGAACCAGAATGTTACCAGCTAGGTCCCGGATATAACAGCGAGCAGACGAAAGAACACAAGTATACGGCCAGTGGGACAAGAACGGAACAAAAAGGAACAGAAGTACCACAGAATAGGACCATGAGTTCATCAACAATATCCGCCATACAAATCTAGGTCACATCCGGGTTCTGTCACATTCTAGAATAGACAACGGAACCACCTGGCATATACAAGTGTATCAACAGGAATCGAACAATTCTAACAACCTATCGTATAAGGAAATAGAATATTTCCAAACAGTAGTTTAACGCCGACCATAAACTTCCCGATGGTCGTCATTCAACCATCAAAGGAAGGACTTCTACATTGCGTTACATTTATCAAGGCATAGTTTTTCCTGACTCCTGTTACGGATTTCATCATATTTACACCAATATCAATGATTCATAGATGAATGATGAGCAGTTGTATGACGAAGGACGAACTGTTGTAGGGCGAAGGACGAACTGTTGTAGGGCGAAGGACGAACATTTGTAGGGCGAAGGACGAACTGTTGTATGGCGAAGGACGAACAGTTGTAGGGCGAAGGACGAACAGTTGTAGGGCGAAGGACGAACAGTTCTTTAACGAAGGACGAACTGTTGTAGGGCGAAGGACGAACAGTTGTAGGGTGAAGGACGAATATTTGTAGGGCGAAGGTCGAACAGTTGTAGGGCGAAGGACGAACAGTTCTTTAACGAAGGACGAACTGTTGTAGGGCGAAGGACGAACAGTTGTACATTGATTATTAATGGTGTTATTCACTTGTATTTCTTGTGTTTCGTCCTTCATATAGGCCCCGTGATGTTTTGGGTTTTGACGTCAGAACCTGGTTCTATAGATTTATAAATATCCAATGTTGGGGTTGTTTTGGTAGCACGAAGATCTGTTTTGTGTGTCTCATTAAGACTTTTTAGTCTCCTTGTATCAATTTTATCTTACTGGACTAAATTAAACATTTACAACAACCTAATGCGAAAATAACAAGAAATCAAGTAAGAGATTAGTATATTTTCACGCACGCTTTGTCTCACCTCTCCTGTTAAACCTCGGTAACCCTTTAGGTTAATGAATTGTCTGTCAGTCCAGGGCAGGCGTGGCGAACTGGCCTGTCCCCTATAACGTTTACCGACCGCAGAACATTTCCTGAAAACGACTTTTAATGAGGGATACTTGACGGCGAGACGTTAAACATTACGACACATCTGAGTCACACGAACGCTCAGCCCGGCTGTTCCTGTGTCAAATTTTTCACTGTGTAAAAAATGTCATATTTACAACATTATTTGTATTCTGGTATTTATATTATTGATAGTCGTATGTACTACAGTTAATAAATTATGTCGCATTTACTAGACACTGGTGTCAATTTGAGGATGTATATTAAAAGTGTCATGCATATATTAACCTTTTAGTGTAAATATACGGCGGCTCAAGGTGTGTTGAGAAACCTACCTGTCCAGAGGTTCACGATAATATAGCTATATTACTTACTCTTAGCTACGCGTTCCTGTCTCTCACATTGTCTGTCCATCCCTCTTCTTTCTCCGGCCCTCCCCTTCTCCGCCCGCTAAAACTTCACATGACTAAATGTGTGGAACTCGTCAGAGCTGTGAACATTTCTCGGTAATAGTGCATATATGTCGTTACTGGGAACACGTCGCCATTGTGATGCCTTCCCATCCCAGCTTGTTCTAATTGACAATGATAATTACACCAATTATTCAAAATTGTACAAAAATATTGATACGTTTATGATGTTTTTATTTAGTATTTTTGTCAGATGTGTCTATCGGGAATCAGGATGTATGGCGGGGATTATGATGTCAGCGGTGCCAGTGTTAATACCTTGTCTCTTCAATCAGTCATTACCAAATAAAAATGAAATAAAAACCGGTTTATTACATTACATCAGTCAAAATATCAGGTGAAAAAACAAGGTAATTTTAAACGTGGATCAACTAATTAAGCATTAGCCAAAAACATGTCCATCTTGTACTTCACTTAAGAGATAACTCTACAAAGCGGTCGTAGCATACTTATAATTCTGAAGTAAACGTCCTCTGTAATGGCCGTAGTTTTGTCTTAATTCTGAAGTTAGCCTCCTCTAATTTTCGATGTGGGACCTTCATACGAATGAGTTTTCTGGTAAACATTAGCGTTTACACAGAAGACAGTACTGTGGTCGCATCATACGATTGTGTCGTGGGGGTATAACAACAGGTTCGTTTTCTTTCCTTTCATATTATGCCAGCCATGCCTGTACTTCTGCATGTATCCCAGATTCAGTCTACGTCCTCAAATGTTAACTAATATGTTTGTAAATATGGAGCAGACGTGAATGTAAACATGACTGAAACCTGTTGTGATAATCGTGCGTTTTGTCAACAAATTGAACAAATTACGTAGGCGGGATACAACTGTACTAAACCCGTCTATTGCCGCCCGTGTTTATTTCGATGTTGACTCTCCTAATAGTCGAGCTCTGTACTCGTGAAAGGGAGGCGTGGTTGGGCCGTACGTTACAAGTTGCCGTTTTACGCCACCGAAGTGCCAACGATTCCTATAACGTACAATTGCCCTTGCCCATATATCACATTTCTATTTGCCGAAGACGCGCGATGGTCACTTAACATTAATTTATGACCACCTTATTTCACACTAAATGTTGAATGACCGGTGGTCATTACTGACCACTCATTGGCCGGAGAGATCCATATTTTCTATTAAATCTACGTTAACGGTCGATCGCCCTTGCTTGTGATTAATACCTTATCTGTTCTGCCCATTACGAGCGAGACGGAACTTGATGCCGGACCCTAGGGAGCGAATAGACAGTCTTAATGTTAATAAATTTCCCCTTTAATTCCTTTGACAGATTAAAGTGGCTATACTGTAGAGCCGGGCCAAAAGTTCGATCCGCTATTACCAATATCCAAAGTTGTTCTTGTTTTCCGTTTTAATGCCCATATGTTGTATTTTGAACTTCCTTAAATAAATTCACAATTGCTTCCAACAAGCGCATAAAATATGACCGTAATTCCCAACCGAAAAGAATGGATGTCCGATAGTATCGAAGACTGAAAGAGTTTTATTTCACCGCATGTGGTGAGCTGAAGAGATGCACTCGTGTTACAGAACATGCTGTAACCCGTGACATTTTTTTTTTATTGTTTTCGAGAAGGAGGGTGGCTTTGACATTTTAATTTGTTTAATCCTATGCATACGGAACTCAGTCTGTTTGACAACCAGAACCGCTTATCAGTGATGTTGATTAAGAATTCTCTTAATTAATCGGTGAAAATAGAACAAGCCGTATAAGGGGTATAGAGTCAAAAGAGGCAAAACGGAATATAGGGTATAGCTATATCTGATTCAGTAGAAGGACGCCATCAGAGATGACAATGTCAGATGTTTTGCAATATTTGGGGTAGTACGCCATTAGGGGTATAGCAGCTTTTGGAGTAGAGCACAATTTTGGGTATAGCATCTTAGTAGTAGAGCACCTCTTGGGATAGAGTATCCTTAGAGCAGTATATACAAATGTAGTAGATAGTAAGACTCTGTTAGACGCATATCATCATTATGAATTAACCACCAATAGAGTCGAGGCAACATACGGGTATTTTGTTGTGGACACGTGTATAACTCCAGGGTTATGATAGGGTATTAAGATATAACTCCAGGGTTATAATAGGGTATTAAGATACTGTTGTGATATGTTAGGGTTATAATAGGGTATTAAGATATAACTCCAGGGTTATAATAGGGTATTAAGATATAACTCCAGGGTTATAATAGGGTATTAAGATATAGTCGTGATATGTTAGGGTTATAATAGGGTATTAAGATATAGTCGTGATATGTTTTAAAGATCACCATTTGCTGTAGACAGTCATTATGGGAAACAGTCAAAAGGCATGAGCAAAAAGCATGCCGGGATATTTACTGTCCATGTAAATCTAGAGTTTTATCTTATACACAATAAACTGTCTGACAAGTACAATATGGTATAACAATCATACCAAACCAACGCAATACACATATAAATAAATACAGCTAATCTTACCACTAAAACATGCATACAAATATAATTTACTGCTTTCCCTTCTTCGCGTAGGGCTCATGCACGTGGTTAATGCCGAGACACGAGATTTTACGAGATTGAACGAGACGGTATGTTGTTTACTAATGTTTTCATTAATACGATCATCATACCTCTTTGAATTTGGAGTCTGACTACCGTTTACTCTATAATTCTATTTGAAACCAGTCCATCATCCCATTAGCATTCCAGCAATGGACACAATTTCTTTTCTATCTAGTTAGGACTCGATGCGGCCCCAGAGTCGACAGCGAGGCTCACCCCATCTCTCTCACTGATAGATAGAAATTGACATATTTGACATACGTCTATCTGCCATTGAACCCTACACAACACACATGCTCTTTGGGATAATCCAGTTTCCGCGCCAATGCTCTAGTGTATAAACAGGGTTCCAAATAGTAGAGTGGGATGTTAGTTATGGTCAGCGATCAATTTCTGGACAATATTGAGTTTGACAGTAGGTCCCCATAAAGGCCGTGCCCTGTCTATGAGAAAGCTACTTGGAGGTAGATAAATGTGATTCTACTCTTGCTGTCCTATTTCATAGAATGCCCCATAAACATTCAATCTATCTTAACTTGATAACACTGCTAATTAGCGTGTAAAGCACGCGGTTGATAATTGACACCAGTCACCCCGATTGTACGTACCCTCGACCGTAAGGAGGCGCTGGCGTAGTGTCAGGGACCTGAGACCGACCCCCGGACCCCAACGCGAACATTGTGTCATTTTATAAAAGCGTTCAATTTGATCTGTAAGGCATGCAATATGCGGGTCGTGCTGTCAATGCAAGCGCGCGCGAGACGCTCTCAGAACGGACCAACACTCTTGTGTTTTAGGTACGGCTGTTCTTGCCATTTTGTAACTGTTCCCTGTCGCCAAAACATATTCCAGACAGTCCATACCTCTATCAAATCAGCACTAATGGCTAATATAGCACCTTTTCCACTATCTAATATTTCTAATTTGCTCGGCGAGGACAAAGGCCGAGTGTAGAGTTCACGTGACAGATGACGGCGTTACGTTATCTATCTGGTGCCTAGAAACACTATCCATACCAACAATGAAGATGTAAGGTCTAAGCATATTACGTTAGTTTCAAAGGACATTTTTAGTCGCATGTCATCCTCTGAAAGCTATTCAGTAAATGTTGCTGTATTTTTATATCAAAACAAATAGAAAAAGCTGACATTAATCCTCAGAATTTGATACCCACATGAGGCACGCCTGCAAGTATTCCCTGGAACACTA
Organism: Pecten maximus; assembly: GCF_902652985.1. NCBI lineage: Eukaryota > Metazoa > Mollusca > Bivalvia > Pectinida > Pectinidae > Pecten > Pecten maximus. The sequence goes on along the minus strand of NC_047023.1, from coordinate 27,825,254 downwards.
GTGTCGTGTCATACGACAATGGACAAAGTTGAACCATTGTCACTGTACATGTACGTTGGACCCGATGATGAAAAATAAACTTGGTCTTGATTTCGGTCGGTAATCTGAGCAAGCAATACAAGTTATAAGGAAAAAACGCTCACAGGAAAGAAGGCAATACAAGGTTGAACACCAAACCACAACAAAGTCAATGTAATTACTCCGAATTACGTTTTGATGGTTTTCTTTTGCGATGGCATTCGATCCGTAATCAAGGTTTTTACGGATATCATCAACCTCGAGCTAGGGCGAGAGATTGTAGCCATGTCAAAGACTTAGCCAGTATTACCCTGGCATGCAATTTGAGCTGTAATGGGTTGATGCAGTTGCAAGAGATCTCAGACCTCAGAACCTCCCTAGAGTGGTCTAACCCCTAACGTTAATTCTGTGGTCAACCCTGGCTGTCGAGAAAGTGATCGAGAGCTCGACCTCTAGAGGCCGTGTTGGTTGACCGCATATCCGGCGTGCATTAACTACTCAAGAGAAGTTTTTGCGGAGGAACTGACGTAAAATGGCTCTTCTGATGCGATTTATTCTTCCGTAAAACTAGTGTTCAACAATTACATTGATTCTTTGACACTTCAACTGGCGTTTACATTTGCATATATATGTAAATTGTGAATATCAAAAATATCAAACTGAGCTATATATCACAATTGCGAAATGTATTGTAAACACTGCAAATCAATTCTACGTGAAATCAGAGAGACACGCGCACACCGTACACAGCAGTATGATTTATAAACTATATATATACAATACCTAAACACATAGTCCCACTGCACCCGGCCCCGGTCTCGCGTGGTGACAGATGGATCAGCACACTTGACACATATCATATTTTCAATTTGAACCTTATATAGAATATTGACATTTAATGTGTAGCCTTGTGCACGAGGTATAACACCGGCCCAGGTGTGGACCAACAAACTTCTAATGTCATTGTGTCACTTTGTATAGGACAGACTGACATGTTACAAACTTATCAATTGCTTGTCCTGTTCTATGTACATAAATAGTTTAATAGTTTGAAATAAGCATAAATAATGATGTTCAACTTAACTATCAAATTAAAGCCGACCTATCTGTAAATAACCATATGACCGACCTGTCTGTAAATAACCATAGGACAGACCTGTCTGTACATATAAATAGGACCGACCTGTCTATACATATCAATAGGACCGTCCTGTCTATACATATCAATAGGACCGACCTGTCTGTACATATCAATAGGACCGACCTGTCTGTACATATCAATAGGACCGACCTGTATGTATATATCAATAGGACCGACCTGTCTGTACATATCAATAGGACCGACCTGTCTTTATATATCAATAGGACCGACCTGTCTGTATATATAAATAGGACCGACCCGTCTGTATATATCAATAGGACCGACCTGTCTGTACATATCAATAGGACCGACCTGTCTGTACATATCAATAGGACCGACCTGTCTGTACATATCAATATGAACCGACATGTCTGTACATATCAATAGGACCGACCTGTCTGTATATATAAATAGGACCGACCGGTCTGTACATATGTATATCACCGACTTGTCTGTACATATTACCACGACCGACCTGTCTGTACATATCAATAGGACCGACCTGTCTGTACATATTACCACGACCGACCAGTCTGTACATATCAATAGGACCGACCTGTCTGTACATATCGATAGGACCGACCTGTCTGTACATATTACCACGACCGACCTGTCTGTACATATCAATAGAACCGACCTGTCTGTACATATCAATAGGGCCGACCTGTCTGTACATATCAATAGGACCGAACTGTGTGTACATATCAATATGACCGACCTGTCTGTACATAAAAATAGGAGCGACCTGTCTGTACATATCAATAGGAGCGACCTGTCTGTACATATCAATAGGACCGACCTGTCTGTACATATTACCACGACCGACCTGTCTGTACATATAAATAGGACCGTCCTGTCTATACATATCAATAGGACCGACCTGTCTGAACATATCAATAGAGCCAACCTGTCTGTACATATCAATAGGACCGACCTGTGCGTACATATCAATAGGACCGACCTGTCTGTACATATAAATAGGACTTACCTGTCTGTACATATCAATATCACCGACCTGTCTGTACATATCAATATCACCGACCTGTCTATACATATAAATAGGACCGACCTGTCTGTACATATCAATAGGACCGACCTGTCTGTACATACATGTATCAATAGGACTGACCTGTTTGTACATATCAATAGGACCGACCTGTCTACATATCAATAGGACCGACCTGTCTATACATATAAATAGGACCGACCTGTCTGTACATATCAATATGACCGACCTGTCTGTACATATCAATAGGACCGACATGTCTGTACATATCAATATGACCGACCTGTCTGTACATATCAACATGACCGACCTGTCTGTACATATCAACATGACCGACCTGTCTGTACATATCAATATGACCGACCTGTCTGTACATATCAATATGACCGACCTGTCTGTACATATCAATATGACCGACCTCTCTGTACATATCAATATGACTGACCTGTCTGTACATATCAATATGACCGACCTGTCTGTACATATCAATAGGACCGACCTGTCTGTACATATCAAAAGGTCCGACCTGTCTGTACATATCAATAGGACCGACCTGTCTGTACATATCGATAGGACTGACCTGTCTGTACATATCAATAGGACCGACCTGTCTACATATCAATAGGACCGACCTGTCTGTACATATCAATAGGACTGACCTGTCTGTACATATTAACACGACCGACCTGCCTGTACATATCAATAGGACCGACCTGTCTGTACATATCAATAGGACCGACCTGCCTGTACTTATCAATAGGACTGACCTGTCTGTACATATCAATATGACTGACCTATTTGTCTCTATATCGTCACATCCTCGCCAAGCTATGTCAACAATGACAATGACAATTGTGTATTCTCTTAAACAGTGCAGAGAATATGAACATTAACAAATGGATAACAATGATACATGGTAAAACAGGATGGACATCAGCATCGTGAATGAATTATCTCATTTATATCAATAACGAATTTAGCCAATGAAATAAGTCCATTTTGAGTTACAAGTACGTAATTGAATAATGTATGAAAATTAAATGTATTCGGTCTATCATAATAATATCAAGACATATATTTCCGTCTGCTATTGAGTATTAGATGTTAAATAGATTATGAAATTAGTCGCCTATTTCTCTTAAATTACATAAAGTACATATTCTATTTTCACGTGGGATATTAGACCATCTACCACTTTCGGTTGGTATTTTTTTTATTACCTGTTCTAAATTTACAGTAAGCTTTGTCTAGTTTGGGACGACAGTCCTATCAGTGTCACGCGAAAACGGCCAGATATATAAGGAGTCATTTACCTATCTATAGCAGAGAGCACCACCAAGTTGTTTTGATTGTTTTAGTTTTAGTTTTTGTTCAAACGGACCCCTTCTTACACGCTTGAAAACAGATAGTCGTGTTGTTTAAATTTGTGGAAAAAATGGTCACATCTGACATCAACGATGACCTTTCATAAAGTGTGCAGTTTAAATTATTTAACGAGGATTACGGTTTCGTGCAGTTGACTTTTTGACATCGGAGTGAATCAGTCTGACCCGCGCTATCATTTCGATCTATAACTGACCTCACTTACTGGGTGTTAGATGTAGGGATCAGCGTGAGTGGACAAGTGCAATTCGGACACTATTCAAACATAGCTTGACCACTGATTTTACACTTCAAGGCTGGAATTTTAAGAATCAAAAACGAAAATTAAAAACATGGTGTTACTCTTCGGTCAGGGGTCATGCGTGACTTGGACTGTCAGCGACACTGCAATTGCAATATATTATGGGCAGAGCATGCAGTTCGTGTTCACACCCATTGTATCGGGATAGCACGTGGGCTTGACCAGTGGTCTGAGTGTGGGAACATTTTTTTCATCAAATCTGTCTTTGTGTATGCAGGTGAGGTGTCCTGGACACTCTAGACTGACCATTCGGACAATGCTAGACATTTCGGACAATATAAAAATGACCATGCGCATCATCAGACCCATCAACAATTCATTTTTCAAATAATTATATGCATCGGCGGCGGACTACAAAAGCCTAAGACAGCGTGTTTGTATACGATGACAAATTCAGAATTGAGCATCAAAATGTCCCGTGAGAATGTTGAACTCCTTGATTAGATGTGTCCGACATTTCACATTATTTGTACATTCTGTAAACTGGAATGAGAATTCAATTTTAAATGATATCTACTCAAGTTCGTGTCTGCTCTATTGTATCATGAAACTGGCGCTACCATCACATATATACCAGCTGTTTCGTATGTATCAGTCTCTTATGTAATACTTACGGTACAATCGACTTTTTTCGCTTGACTGTCTAAATTCTCCAGACATTTACACAAAAATGGATATCAAATCACAATATATAGTAATATAAAAGTGAATGTTGATATAAATGCTAACTTTATTTTTTGTACAACCCTTGCGAAAAAAAACCCACTCTTGTTGGTTCGGATGGAAGTGCGACAGAAAAACGGTCGGCCAGGTAATCGCATACCTTTTCACGTCCGATCGGGGAATCAAACCTCGGCCGCTTAAGTGTGAGGCGAGTGTATTATCACTCTGCACCCCAAATATATGTTTATAGATGTTTTAAACAGCGCATATTTTGACATGACCCATGACCTACACCTGAAGACTGATGTCGACAGGTCTTTGACCTCGCCACCGGAACCATAGATGAACAAAGTGTCCCCTGGTAATACTCATTACGTGAATTTGGAGTTGTCTTGTAGAATTTTAAATACACTGAAAACGAATAAACCTTCCGCGATAAAGCGCACGGACATGGATTACGTAAGGCACGTGCGTAGACGTGTCCAAATTTTTGGACCACAGATGCGCGAAAAAGACTTGTCACAGGTGCGCGCGACATTAATTGGGACACATCGTGACGACAGAGATAAACTGAAATACACACTGTCATTGTTGTCTCGACAGTTTCCGGCCATGGGATATCGATGATGATTAAAATATTGTATTTTTTCAGTTTCGTTTTTGTAATTATACTCGATTCAGCACTGTATCTCTCTGTCAGTGATGCTGGTTCCTCTCATCCTTCAATTCTAAAACTTTTCATAAAAAGATTTTAATCAATTTCTAACTTCTTTACCAAATCAGTAGTTTGATAGGTTGAATTCGAATTGCATGCCATTTATCATATTCATTTCATTTTATTTTTTTACAAATGCTTCTTATATCATCTGACCGACTTTTTGTAACTCTTGCTATTTAATTCTATATTCTATAGACCAACGATCTTCGTAGTCAAAAGGTGGAAGGTTTTAACCTGCCACATACATGTATATATTATTTTAAGAGTCTCTGGTTCGATCCCCGATGGAGGCAAACTTCGATTCCCGCCTTCCAGTTATTACGCATTCCTATTAAAGGAGCGATAGATGATATGTTATGCAGTTGCCAGTTCTATTCGCCAAATTGTATCTGAATTTTGAACCAATTACGTTATGTCGATGCTTAAATTGGTGGTTTAAATAAAAATATATATCTATACGGTTAAATTGTAAAATGTTCAATTGAAAAAGGGGTACGTCTGTTCGGGTGTGAAATATTTACAATATTCATACAGAATGTATCTATTCACTTGGAAAGATATATCGATATAATTGTTCTGTTGTATGGGGAAGATTGTAGCTTTTCCATGGGAACCCTACGGGTATTAACCACGCTGTCCGATATGATGCACCTGCTATTGTAGAAGAGATATCGTTGAAAATCATAATAGTTTTTTCATGTGGTCAAATGAATATGGAGAAGTCACTAAAACTGACCAGGTGATTGGATTTTTGAGTGTCCGGTAATGTCATGACCTCTGGTCAAGTTAGGTTCCCACATATAAATTTTCCCACAAAGACAAGTGTTTTATATCCAGTGATCCACCTTCACAATTCCATTATTTTCAATTGTAAAGAGATGACCTCAAGATGACCAGCGACTCCGGACATGCCATGGTCTGGATGACCGCTCCACTGGCCGAGGTGACCACAGAAAATAGTAGAAAATAAATGGTTTTGTGTGGTTTTAAGGACCACTGCAGTATCGTTATAAATTTGTAGCAAACAAATTACAATAGACTTAGAAGTGGACAACTGACCATGGGTCGTGACCTGGCCAGAGTGGCCGAAATTCCTTCACTCTAATATATCACCTACGGAATATTTGACCATCACCGTCTAGTCGCTAACGTGTCAAATGCTTTCTCTCATATTTCAGGAAATAATAAAACTAACCTTCATGCCTGTTGTGCGAGTTACTGAGTTAATTAATAGTTTCCTTCACGGTAAATTTAACAAGTAAACTGGCACTGTTTGTACACTTGAGATAGTCTGTGTTTCTTTCATTTACGGATCTACTTGTACGGGATAAAATTACGCTTACAAATAATCCAAAATCACAAGCATACGCGTACAAAGGACGGGAAAAAGACTGAGTGAACAGTTTTGAAAACTCTTCGTATATAGGATAAATAGAACCTCTGATTAGTTTTAATTCCATTTCATTAGCAGAAAGTCCATTTATATGTCCTATATACGGAGAACTGAGTCGTGTTTATTATCAATATCTTTTGTATATTGAAATTGTTACATAAATAAGTAAGTTTGTTTAAGGAGACAATAACCTGTCGTTTAAACAAATAGTTAAAGATATAAGACAATTAAAGTGTTTTATGTATTTCTATTGTGTCAATTTCTTTTGAACTTTTCAGACTTCAACATTGTCATGACATGCTTTTATTATATTCAGGTATCTACTGATGGTAGAGAATGTTTCCGTTCTCAGTAGACTGTATTCATTTTTTTTAAACTTTTTTTTCTGACTTAAAGTTTATTTATTATGATGGACTGATGGCATTTTTTTTTTAAATTGTATTATTTTTTGTATTCAGTTTTATAATACTGCTTTATAAATACAGCGTTTTATTTGACTAGAAACCATTGTGTATACATGTTTACAATTAAGTTTTGTTGGTTTCTAACAGGCAGGCATATTTTCTCTATCTGTAATTTGTTAAAGTTTTACAAAGCGTTTTGTCTCTAAACGAGGAAATATTTGATCTTAGGAAATACCAAGTGCCTGTTGTTGAAGAGTTCCTGTGGTCGGTTGACGAAACGCGGACTTGTTAACGACAGTTTCCGGTATTTATTACTTTCATTGAAATTAGATGTGCGTAAAGGGTTAGTGACAATTTTCTGGCTTAAATACTTTCCCTGAAAGGATACGCTCTCAAGGCTATAGACGATTTTCAGTATTTTGTCTAAATATACACATTCAAGGTTATGGAGAATTTTCAGTTTTACTTTTGTTTTGGTATGGTTTTTATACATAAACTGTTCTGCCTTATGTTAGCGATACAATTTGAGAAAAAAAAATGACACGAGTCAATGTTCAATGGATTTTTAAAAATTGAAGGGAAGTTGTCAAAATATTTGTTGATGTATTCAAAGGAGATTTTATGAAAATAAAGACTGAAATCGTGATTATTTTGATGTTCCTTATACCTGACAGATTATGTTTGGGAAAACACTAACAGAATGCTATGTTCATGTTTTAATGAATAATTTACAAACAGTGCGATATAACACAGATGCCCCGAGTTAATTACTGTATCCTGGTCTATACAAACTTATATTGACCGTGATTAAAGAACCCTAAGTGATTATTGAAGATGGTCATTGCTGGTGTGTCTAGTGGTCAGTTGGCGACAGCTGCTGAATCAATGACCAGTGGTCAACTTTGGCCCCTGTCCGTCCCCCATGTCGTATTTCTTCTTTGATGAATACCAGCATTGAACTATACTCGAAATCGTTTTTGTGCTGGTCCACCTGAGGTCGAGGGTCACCTGAGCAGGGGTTAAAGGGCTCCGGACAAATGCTGTCCAGTCTCCGGTCAGCACGCCTCATGCAGCGTCCAGCGCTATATGAAATATCCTTTTTATGATAAGTTCTATTGTATGTTAACCCGGGCTTGCGGTCAGCGCTTTCCATTGGTGTCATGCTACTATGGAACCAATCGCTTTTCTTGAAGACAGGTCCGAGTTCTTTATCCATCTGCGGCCTCAGCACGCGCTATATGAACTTTTCATCTGTTTCATTAAAAATAGGGTCAAAAAAGTCAAAACGTAATGGTCATCGGCATTGTCGTACTTCACATCATCTCGAAAATGAAAGATTATCGAAGGGCATCTGACCGCTGGTCAACGCCAAGATACTTAACGCGGATTTATTAACCGACAGTGGTCAGGAGTTGACCAAAATATTGGCCAAGGGTCGAAATGATCAAGAACAAAGTCAATCGGTGGTCAGAGAGCCTAAGAACTGTTCGCGTGGACAAATGACCTGTTCGCCCCGGTCTGTCAATCTGGCCGATATATGCCACCTTTGTACATATACGCTTATGGTCCCCGTGGTATGTCATTTGTCGTTCTAATGCGGCCCTTGAACCTAAGAGACCGCCGGATCACGCGCGTGCCAATGACGGACATAAGCAGCACGTGGAGGACAGTAAGCCATCGAGGCAAGCACCGAGGGGTGTTATCAACCCGTGTAAATAAGTTAATACTTTAGGAATAAAACACTTGGATAAAAGCTAGGTACATGTACATACATGTATATATATATATAAACATGCAGGATATTATAATACATTTGTACAGAATAATTCGTGGTCAATTTCATAAACGAATCTGATAATCTAATGATTTTAAATTTGAATAAACTACATGTATATTGAGGGTTAAATATAAGACAAATAGGGAAAGACAAAGCATACGTTTGATCATCAAATATTGAATTATTTTCGCGAAGCCTTGACGGAACTAATATCTATTGTTTACACGTGACGTATTGTGGGACGAACTCTTGTCACAACTGTTTACGTGTAACATTGGCGTACAGAATACGTGATGCGATGAATGACACTTTGAACACAACGTCAAAACAAAATATCGAAATCAAGACAACAATAATATTTTCTAGACAATGGAAAATACTAGGTCTTGAACTATATAATACCGTTGCATTCAGCGTTACCAGAGGAATATTTAGTTTATGAAATTGTCCGCAAATTAGCATAATCATCATCATTGATGGCGATAACCAGAAACATGTATAAAAGAGATCTAGACTAACGGGTCTCGGAGATCGCCTTCTGTAAAGTAAATGTCGCGGACATTAGTTTGATGTTCTAACGTCTACATTAGAGTACATTAGATTACACACTCAATAACAACACCAGCAACAATGTCTGGATTTAAAAAAACATATGATGTATTGAATGCAAATGTAAATACAGGTAACATTATTGAGGAAAAACAACAAGAGGTAATGTACGGGAGCCTGTACAACAGCCGATGTAAAACAGGCACTTAGGAACAATAGGGACATAATAAAAAAAAAAACATTAATGACTTTCAAAACGCCATAAGTAGGCAACAACCACTTATAAATACTCTGAAATATACCAACATATGTAGCTTGTTTTTTTGTTTTTGACATGAGCAGATTATGTAATTTAATTCGGGAGATGTCAGCGAACTTCTCCTAATGTCCAACGTTTTTACGATATTTACTACTGTACTGATGCAGTACAACAAGATTAGGATGTGTCATACAATATAGGTTCACTTCCGGTGTATGAATTAACACTTCCGGATCATTTATATAAGTTTTTAGCCCTCAAACACAGCATGTTACAGGCCAAGTATCAGGTCCTTCGGGCCTCTTGGTTATTGAAGAGAAGTTGTTTCAAGGTTTTAGCACGTTTTACCCCATAATTTGAACAAACTTGTCAGCCCTTCATTCAACCATGCTACAGGCCAAATATCACGACACTTGGTTATTGAGAATATGCCAAAATATATTAGCAGAATTGACCCGTGACCTTGAAAATAGGTCAAGGTCATTCATTTGAATAAATTTGATAGTCCTTCAACCCAGCATGCCACAGGTCCAATATCAGGTTTCTGGACCTAATATTGATAAGTTCTTTTCAGGAAAAATTTAACGCCGGAAGGACGACATCAGACAGACAGAGAGACATACAACGGACGCCACACCACGGCATCAGACAGACAGACAGACAGACAGAGAGACATACAACGGACGCCACACCACGGCATCAGCTCTCTTGCCCTTCGGGCAGATGAAGAAAAAAATAATTATTTATCAAAGAATAATAAACAGGATTTGTTTAAGCAAACATCGAGGAAATGTCCGATTTCTTCCAAGTGACAGTACACAAAGTCGGTGGAACCTGGGGACGCTCTGGGCCCTGGCCGTCTCGTGTTGATTTTTACCTATTAAGGTGTTATTGGCAGCACACTTCTACAGGCTGTTACTGTTAAAGTCATTTGGTAATTATTACGTGTGAGTTATTCCCCGTCTCTCGTAAAAGACAAGTAAACTAATTCCATTGACATGTTTCTAAGCATTTTTTTAATGTTACAATGTAAAGCAAAAGATTTTCAGTTGACTTGTAACAGTGCAAAACCATGGCATTTAAAATCTACTAAAAAACAAGGGCAAAAGGTGATGTTCAACTGATTTGTGAAAAATGTTGGAATAAAGCTGTCCACCGCAGAAAGCAAGTCTTTAACGATATTCATATTGGAGTGGTACCAATATTGATGTTAAATACAGGTGCGAGCATTCAAACAAACAGTAAACATTTACATGGCGAGACCCAAGGAGATCTGTCCATCTCCATCAAACGCCAAATTGAGCAAATTGTCAGTAAGGTTTGGTTAAATTAAAAACACACGAAAATCTACCCGTACATGTTCTGACAATCATCACAATGCAAATCATATTTTATCGTCAACCTACAACAATTGAAGTGTAATTAATTTAAACTCATAAGTTAGAAGCATATATCATGTTAGAATCCGTGTTCAGTGTCAGTATGGTGTTCGTATATCTATAAATACTTATATAATGTATATTTGTGCGCGAGATTCTATACAAGCCTACGTGCTTTGGTTGTGAGTATAAGTACATAATGCATTAACAGAACGAGTGGGCTTACGACTTGACAATTTGTTCAATAGAACTTTAATAGTGAACAATTTCAATTTATTCCTTTCCGTAGTCTATACAAAATGTAAGTTTGGCTCTAAATGGCTTACATTGTCGTCGATTTGACGTAAAACAAATAAAATGCAAATAGCAGGGTCAGTAAATTCTCTTACGTGTTCTGGATTTAAAGATCTTGGATGCATAAGCCAAAATTTGAACATCATTGCTGTCGTATCTTTAACGGTTTATTTTCACAAAACCCAAAAATCAATGATTGATAGGAATACAAAACAGCTCTACTTTGTATCCTCTGTTAGTTACCAATTAGCATTGTGATGTGACAAACCATTTCGCACAAAGTTAGTGTTCATGGTTTCGGCCATTCATCATACAGAGCTATTGTAATTTATTTTCAATTTATTTTTTCCGATCTTTCTTATTACACGTTTGAAAATAATGCTGCTTATTTTAATTTACTTTCAATTCCGTTTTCGTGAGTTTATTATTAAAAGTTGTAACAGTGTCGCGCTGTTTATCCGTGGATGTGTAATTAGCTTGCTATGTCCCAGATGGTCGAGGGTCCCCCTCCCTTACCACCGACAAAGTGGCCGTTAACGACTCGATCGTTACCGAGGAACAATGACATCTATAAAAATTTTAATTACTCGCCAATTACTTTCACCGAAAATGATTACAGCTTCCGCATAGGATGTATCTTTTCAATGAGTTGTTTCTTCTAATTTGTGAGCCATTCGTAAACGCGGAGTAGAAACCAAAATATCATCTATTTGCATATCCCAATATCTACCAATTGGGTTTTAGGCACTAAAGTTCGCGCGTTTCGTGCGCAAGGTTAATGGACAGTAAGCCAAACACTTGCGCGCGCCATCACCCTTGCTCTTTGCATCAGCATCTGGTGTCGTCCGTCAGCCCCACCTCAAACAAAACCTAATAAAGCATTTGCCAATTCCATAAAAAACGCGAGCAACGATGACACAATTTTCAGATCCAAATTAAAGTGAAAAACATTAGTGTGGCTCGGCGAGTAGGAATGCTTTATGAATGATTGTTGACCTCAGAAAACTTGTTCTGCTTATTACGTCTTGTCCCGTCAACATAATTCCCGGTTTTTATTATTTGCGCCACAAAGAGGCAAAAACTAATACCGGTTCGTTTGTTTAAACAAGAACTGAAAATAGACCTTAACAATAAAGTAATTCAGTTTGGATTGCAACATATCGAATGAAGCGTTTTGGAAACCATTTCACTGGAAAGCCAATAGCCTTTCTAACACCGTTGAAGCGGATGGACTGGCTATCACCCGATTACTAAACACATATGCCAAAGACTTGAAATGGCTCTTCAGCGGCACCATACAAATGTATACAGTTAATTTTCTGCCTTTGTCACTTTCTCTCTTTTACATTATGCAATAAGCAATGACGTGCAATGATACCAGCGAAACAAAATATGTAATTAAATGTTGACAAAGGCAAATTAATTTCTTTTAAAATCTTCTATTCCGATATGTAAGATTTCTCTTCAAGCTCCCTGATGATCAGATTTTACTGATAGTATGACGCAAGACCTACACGTGCTCTCTCGATCTAACCTCCGACCACAACCACACGCGCGGTCGGCGAGGCCATACCAGTGTATCGCCACTCTAGCCCCTTACAGCTTCCTCTAAAACCACACTATCGATCTAAAGGAATAAAAAAATATCCTTCATTAAATATTCTAACTCCGGTTTTCATTTTTATTAATGGAGGAAAACCGACAAGTGCATTGAATGACGTTGTGGTTCGACTTGCGTAAGACCGCAAATAAGACGGGCAATAGCTATATACATCTAGCGGGTTTTTAAACAGTAGCCTAATCGAAGAATCCTTCAAAGACGGTATTTCGAATACATGCCCCTTGGCAACACAATTTTCTGTCATACAAATTATGTTTCCTTTATAATGAGATATGAATGATGCCTAAATAATTCTTCAACATTATTTTTTGAGGTCTCGAGGATATTAATCACATATTCTACATAATGGCGAACTCAGCTGTTCCCGCTGCACGGGACGGTTTTTGGCTAACCCCTGGGGTAACGAACAAAGAAAAAAGACATTTCTTTAATAAAGGATGTTGCATTGTGGGGCGGGGTTTCTGGGGCTGAACAAAGGTTGTCGGTAACGGTGGACAATGTGATGTCATGGCACACTGTGCCACCAATAACAGGAGAACACTCAAGAAACGGGATACGGCGAAACCACATAATTACAGACCTAATTCAATCAGGTCTCGTTATGACAAAGATACAAACCCCGGATTAACGTATTATTGATCGAATACGCTTGTTAAAAAGGAAAATGAATAATTTCCTAGGGAGAGCAGTACATGTATGCGGTGCCATGCTGGGGTAACGGTTTATTGTGGGACACTGGACCCAATCTGGACATACTTTTACTTTACAATCAGTTACATTGGTGTTTAGGATTTGAGAATTCTTATACAAATTTTGCAAAAATAGCTACATATAATATTGTAGTTCACTTTGATATTGACATAACATACACTGACAAATGTAGGTAAATATCGACATATGTTCACGAAAATTCACGTTATCTCGCCATCGAGAGCAGTGTTATGGTAGATTCAGCATTATGTATCATGACAAAGTAGGTCTCGATGTAACATATATAATTAATGAGTAACCTCAATTGATTTATGTAGCGTTGAATATGCTTTGTCTGAGGTTAAGCCTCATTAATACAGATCGATATCCTACGGAGATTCGAGCACATTTTTTAGGAACGCCTCTTGTGTTTTATTCAATCTGAAGACGCTGGCACGGGTATTTCATATATAGAAGATACCCGAAGTCGGCGTCGAACGATCACGATGTGATATCCGCGTATAGAGTTACATGTAGCGCCAGTCATTATCGGGCCTATCCACGTTCTGGGTAATCTTAAATAGCGTGAAATAGCGTCGACCCTCGAAGAATACGGATGATAAAAGGACGTTACACGATTAGGGGGGATTTCGTAACACGATATCCTTATACTTAGCACAGGGATAATAGCCATCGGTTAATTTGTTTAAAAATATTTCACTCTAATTAATAAAATTTTACCGGTACTTTCTTGTTTTGTGTTTGTAGCATATGGCAACGTCAATGGCTCGCGCAACATGCATCCACGTGCATACATGCATCAATAGGTCGTCTCTGTTCAAAAGTTATTGAGCACTATGCAATGCCACACGCAAGAACCACAACCGCAAACCACACCGCCATGGAATATTACCCAGTCAGCTGGAGTCCGCTCTCCGCCGATTGTGGCCAGTCAGTCATTAGGGATTCTTTACTATAAACTTTATACTTTCACCTTTAATTAGCGCCGCATGAACCTATAAATTACATCGCTGTCATCTTCGTGGTATTTCTTCCTGGAAAATCCATTAAGGGGAGAGCTTTCCAACAAAAATACGTAATTGAATTAGGTATTAAGGTTGAGGGCAGTGAAAGCATTTGCTGTATGGATCCAGTCACGTTTTCCACATATTACATAAAGGCACCTCACCCTCACGATCGACCCCTAATTCCTGGCTGGAAGCACGTAATGTGACATCGCGAGTAATGGGGCGGGGCCGAGAGATGGCGAAGCTGACGACCCGAAGAAGGGCCCTCACCCCACTACGCTCAGCTTCCGCAGCGAGCTGCCACAGAAAGGTTATTATCGACGAACTTATGAAATATGAAATGAGAGATCACAAACTAGTAACTCGCTCCTGTATCAATATTAATTCGCTGTCAAGAGCTCAGCAGATCACACTTGGCCTTCTCCAATACCCTGTAACGACAAGTTTTGATGAAGGTTCAAAGCACAAACCCCAGGCAACCATAGTAAATCTCGAATGCCAACCAGAAACTTTACAAATGTACAATTGATAACATGTTTTTAGACATTTTAAAGTTGTAAGGTCACAAAAGACATTTACTGCCTGGTATTGGACCGAGATACAATATGATACAACTGTCATTCTCAGCTTCATCATATCGGCGGTTTTGACCCTTGACCTTTTCTTCAAACGGTGCTAATTTTACATTGCACATATTGGTCAAATAAAACCCAGGATTCTCAGTAATTTGAGAACATCAGTGCCGAACAGTTGTACATGTACCATTAGATGCACTCCCCCCAATCACTTCCGGCTGCACCCTCTCATATGCCTTATCAAAAGGACAAATCTACGATCCTAAAGGCTTGGCAATATGACCTCTGACCCTGCCTTTGATGTCATCACACCCGCTAATGGGGATGCAATGTATACTGTTGTTTCTAGTCACTCAATAACAGGATCTGTCAATGCCAGCCTGTAACATTTCTGGTTTGACACTTAGGCCGAACATTTTGTTTAAAAAAAATATTAATGTTGGGTCTACTGTTTCTGGTGTAAAAGGCCAGTGTCGGTATTGATAATGGTCTTAATCCTTGTCATAGCATGTGTAAAATTGTTGAAATAATTGTGTATGATATTGAGCAGAGAGATAATTAAGCCTGCTCTGCCATCCATGTATATTGACGATGAATACAGTTTGGTCTTCCTGTTAACTACTTAACAACACTCTACATTTTTTTGTTTTCCCCACATTTTTGTAATTTAAACAAGAATTATGATGCCATCAAAACAGATAGTTATGCAATTCATTATATTTTAGAAAACAATTTCAGCAAAAACTGGGTCCCTAGATATAAACCCTTTTGTTAGGAAGAATTCTCCTAATCCTCTATATGGAGATGGAGATATATTAAAATGATTAGGTAAGGTTTATCATGCACACAGAACTACAGAAGTGTTAAACACTTTAAATATTTATTTCTATAAAAGTTATATCACAGTCTGTTCATCAATACAATTTAACAAATACTTGTAAGGTATATCAAAACCTAATATCACACATAACATAACAGACATACATTATATAGAGGTGTAAGTCGTCATAAAACAAATCTATAAATAGTGTTTTTCCATGCATGCATATTGTATCAAAAGCGTAAAACTCACCAAACCACATTTTGGTATTTCATCACAAATTGATGTAATGATTAAATGTCTATTGTTGAAATCTTGGGGTGAGAAAGGTGGTAATCCTAATATGTACCAAAGGGGGTTTTGATTTTAAGTTTTCTGTAATCCGTGCCAAGTTATTTTGTCCAGTTCTGAGTGTAAATTATTTAAATTCTTAGTCCATAATTACCCGAGAGTTACATGAAGTGTATTTAGGTTTGTATCCTTGCTACTATATATCAGAAAAATGGCACCTTTACACCTGTGGCATATTAGTCTTTAATTACCCAGAAATATCTCAAGAGTTCAGTTGAAATATTGAATTATATTATAGATATATTTTACAGTTTATAAATCATACCATTGAAGAATAACATACATCTGCATTATGTAATGTCATTTGGCACCAAGATATAAATAATTATACCCATGTTAGGCCATCCCCCACCATATCTCAAAAACCAAGTATGTTAGGCCATCCCCCTCTATATAAACAACCAAGTATGTTAGGCCATCCCCCTCTATATAAACACTTAAATGTTAGAGAATTTCTTACTTAAACCAAAGCTAGGCAAATAATACCCCTCCCTATGAACACTCAAATTTAGAGTACATTATATTTCTTTCGTTTATATTAAACCAAAGCTAGGTAAATAATCCCCTCCATATCAACACTTCAATGTTAAGAGAATTACTTACTTAAACCAAAGCTTGGCAAATAATCCCCTTCAAAATCAACACTTCAATGTTAGAGAATTTCTTATTTAAACCAAAGCTAGGTAAATAATCCCCCTCCCTGTAACCTCTGTTAGACTGTATTGCCCTTAATCAGACCCTTATGTTAGGAAATGTCACTGGATATAAACTTCATTGTTAGACAATAGCTCCCACACTATTCACTTCTAAGGTTGACAACATTTACTCTTATATCATTATTATATTTTCTATCTATGTTAGCTCTTCTCTTTTGATATACTGTTCATATCAAACCTTATATCAGGAAATATTTCCACTTACAAAAACTCCTATGTTAAACCTTCCAATATGTATCCTATGTCAGGCTGGCGTATATATCCCTTAGGAAAAAAATAAATAAAATAGCAGTGTTTCCACTAACATGTCCAGAACATTTTGATTTTATTTCACTTCTTTTTTCCCCCTTCGTATCTTAGCTTTATTAATTAAACACTGGAATATTATATCATATATGCATAATGTAACATATAGATGTAGATTTTATATTTATATTAAGACCTTTGTGCATCTTTTGATTTAAAATATCATTTGTTACAAACTCTAATGTTTGAAATCTTTCAGTTGACACAAAATCTTATGCAGTGTCTCTAGTTTCCTACCCAACTCCTATATCAACAACACTTCTCGTTATATTAACTCTATGTAAAACCATATGTTACTAGGCAATATTCCTTGATACTAGATATGGTCCAATTTTCCTTCATTCTCATTTGCTAAAACATGGGTCATATGGAAGTAATTTTGAGATATCGCCTGATGTTTCCATTTTCAGAACACCTAGTCAATATTGCGTTTATGATGTTAAAAGTCATTGTGATGCCACAATGCACCAATGTAAATTTCCTGTTATCAAGATAAATATAATGCAATTCTACCTGTTTGGAAACAAGTTTCATATCCGATATAAAAATTAAGGACCTTTGATTCAGTCAATATGGTGTCGTAACAACCTGCTAGAATATAAAATATTGACAGAAGGCAATACCTAATTCGACCAGGTTGTTATAACACCATATTGACGTCACTAAAGGTCCATAACTGATAAATATTAACAGTTCATTCTGACCAGAACACTTTTCCCAGGTACGTCCTATAGTTACCCACTCTAACATTAGAGAAAGACAGAGATTCCTGCGACACTGTAGATGCCTGTAGTGCACTCTCTCCTTACTTCAAGAACGTGCGACACAAAACTAGAGAAAGATCTTGATCAACAATTTCCAATTCTGCTCTGTAACGTATTTAACTGGTGTATTGAAAGTTTTATTTCTGAGTAAGGTCAGAAAATATTGATCTTACAAGTTCCCTACATAAAGTCTCAACAATGACAAATGTATTCTGCAGACTAAAACATAGACTATTCATTACGTAAATGGTGTAATGTCAAACTAACAAAGGAAGTATATGTACCTTCAGCCTGTCATTAGTCCATCAATACATCAAATAGCTGGATGGAAAGGACTGCATGTACAATTTTATCGACTCCTAGCTGTTCTATATATAAATATCATATTCCCCCAAAGATATCATTTTTCTCTCTAAACAAGCTAAGGTACAGGTAAATGGAGAAATATTGGAACTAGACTGTGTCAGTGTATAAAAACAATATGAATTATAATTTATCTAAATTTACAAGTTTCCTAAGAACATATATGCACTCTGAATTCGAGCCAAAAGAGCTTCAAAGCTTTATAAATCTTTAAGAGTCACTAAACATTTGGCAAATCAAAAGCCTCATCATTAATTGGGAGGAATATTTTAAAATAAATTCTGACAACCGAGGAGAAAATGGAAATTTTTAAAAAAAAATCTGGTATTCAAAAATTGGTATATCTGCAAATAGTAACAAAAAGTGATAGTTCCAAGTCTTTGGCATCAGTAGTTTAATGAAAAGATAAATTCATATCACAGTTGGCAAAGTGGTCAAAACTGGTCAGATACTGATATCATCAGTATTGGTATCCAAGTGAAAATGGGCTTCGTGTTGAAGGTATACTTTTGGGCAAATAGCAATTCTTCTTTATGAATAAATTAAAAACTTTCACATGTATTTCCATGCAAATGACATGAATTTTGATGAAACCATCACAATTATAGTGACAATATTTGTATGTATTTATATACTTAGTATAAGAAACAGCACTCTATTAGGATTGATGAGTAAATGGCTGGCACTGCCACCAATTCAAAACTAACATTGAAAACAGCAACCCACTCATGTCAATATAAGCTGTATGTTTACATGGCAAGATTATACATTAGATATGCGAGCCAAGAATGTTCTTCCTGAAATTTTCATTTAGTCACAAGCTTGCATGACCGTCTATAAATAATCTTTTAAAATTGTTTACTGTAACTATACTACCATAATCATAAATCAAGTTTTATCCCAAACTTGTATTAATCACTAGGTGATTGGGTAAGATAGGGCCTTAAAATGTACCTACTCCAGAGCTAGAGTGTCCTCGAAGATGGTGGTGGAAGAGGGTATCCATGTTTCAAAATAGTTGCATTAATCTGATTTCATATACTGCTTATTGGTAAAATTACACGGACTGATTTATGAAGTCATGTACAGTTCAAGGAACAAATTACCTTGTAAGTTGGTAACCAATGAATATCTCAGGAAGAACACTTTGTATTACAATTATTTCACACCAGGTAATGAAGCAAGACAACTTTGAAGACTTTCTTCAAAAATGCCCCATTGTCTTCTGATTAGAGAGGTTAACACATCGTTTAAGGTAAATATCAACACCTGAGCACTGTGCCGACTGACACCGTGAACGTCCTGTACGTTTTGGCGAGTCCAGGCTCTACCTCACTTGTGATACCCCACTATCCTTGGTACCGACAGTTACTCCACTAGGTTCTATTTTCAACATCACAGTACTATTGTCATCACAACTTTGGCTCCTTGCCGCAACTAGTTTCCCACGCCGAAATTTGTCCGTAGGTTTATATTGCATTTTATTATTGTTCTCTTTGAGAACATTAGTACCTTTACTATTATCCTTTTGAATTGTCTCCCCATGTTGTTCAACAACAGGTGTCACTCCTTCCTCAGCCTCCCTGTGGGACTCGGGGGTGCCTCGCGAAGGAGATGAGTGATCCGAGGCTAGAGAGGAGTTTTGACCATTCATGGCTTTTACTTTGTCCATATCTGTCTTGTCTCTCCAACAAGAAGCACTAGAATACATAGGATTTCTCCTTGATGATCCTGTCTGACCTTTGACACAAAGACCGTCAACAGGTTCCTCGTTAGCAAGGTAAGCACGACTAGCAGGAATGCTGACCTTACGCTGGAATGACTGACCGAGGCGTACTCTACTGTCCTGTTTGAAGGACGTTCCCTGAGGATTGTGGACCTTGGCATATCTCTGCATGTCCTTGACCTTGTTACTGGAAGGTTTGGCAGGATTTTTAACTGGAGCTACCACAGTGTCTGACCTGGATATCTGTAACT
Source organism: Pecten maximus (assembly GCF_902652985.1). Lineage (NCBI taxonomy): Eukaryota > Metazoa > Mollusca > Bivalvia > Pectinida > Pectinidae > Pecten > Pecten maximus. Next base: position 27,804,758 of record NC_047023.1, on the reverse strand, counting down.
AGAATCAGAAACAAGAGTTTTGTACATGATTAAGGTCATCCAATCAGTATTATCACAAAATAATGGAAGTTTAATGCTCGATCCCATCATTAAAACTGGGCACATATTCCCAAACCTAGAGTGGACAGTGAGTTTATACAACAGATATACCTGGACAACTTCACAGTAAGGTAGGGCAACAGGGTTTTATACGACAATTCATAAATATAAAATCTGACTGTCATATACCTATCTGGCCTAATAAAATTGCTTTTTGTGTCATAATTGTCCAAAACTAATGGGCACTTTTGTCCAGCGAACACTAATTTGAAGTATTTAATTACTAGTACAACCACTGATGGCTCTTAAATCATGATATTCGAGATAAAAATGTAGAAAATTTGCAAGCAGGTAACATATTGTTGCTATTTTCTGGCAGAGTTCATTTTTAAAGATTTTTTTTTTTAGAGGAAATAGTAACATTTTTGTTAATTACAGGTACATTCACAGTCATTACAATTTCCAAAGATATTGTAAAGACAATTCAAAGATAAAGTCTAAATGATGGAAAACTTAAACTTATAATCATGATGAATATATATACTTCAAAAGAATGGTGTAATCTGGATCCTTATTAAAAACTGAAAATGTTGAAATATTGATTAGCTGGACAAAGGGAAACACATCTCAATTTTTGTCTCATTTTGTAAAGAATGCAGAGAATCTAACATCAGATGAGATACTAGTAACTTATACCATACTGTATTTAAATATTTTACACAATACTGGAAACCAGGAAATTTTTATCTTATTTTATGAGTTATGTAAATATTGCAGCATTTAATGCTTGTTTACTATCAGGCCATCAGGACTAGAACCTGCTCTTCGCCTAGATCGCTCACCAGATATCCTGCATATCTATGCGATATAAAGCAAACACAGATTGTTAAGAACCATCAACATGTCCCTAAAACATTTGTCCTTCACAGAAATATCTCCTTACAAACAGAATGTTGATCGTTTTTTTAATATGTACTTACCTGACATTATCATTGTGTGCAATGGAAGTATGCAAGTCATTCATTTGTCAATGTGTAGAAATAATAGCAAAATCTAATGATTCCTGGACAGCTGAAATATTTCAGCATCTTACTTAGATATTTAAAATACATGCAGTACGTATTATAGATTTCAAAATCACACATAAATTTTGACATGTGTTTTATACTTATAACAAAAGAAATCAGGCAAAATAAGGTTTATTATATATTATGGAAAAATTGCTGAATTTAATTCTTCGATATTTCTATAAAAATATACCCTGAGCATGTATTTTAATTTGATAGGTAATGGCAAATCTGTTAATAACAAAAACTATAGTGTTGACGGACTCCCTGTTTACAATGGAATGTCCTTTTATAGAATATTTGTGGTTCTTAACATTGGAAGCTGGTTTACATATCAGGATATTCAATACACCTAGAGATAAAGCAGATGTGATAGTTCTGAAGATGACAGTCTGATAGTCGACAGTAACACACCTGTCACACTGTCAATTCTCTTTATACATTATGTATTAACATTTGTATATTGATTGAAAAAAAAATACCTGCACACATTACTTCTCTTTGCTTAACTATGAAATTATAATATTTCTTCAAATAAAATCAATATTACAAATAAGCATTAATATATTGCCATATCAAAGGTTCGACTGTATCCTAAAAATACCATATCAATTATATGGTCAGAATGATCAACATATTACCAGAGCTTAATTGAATGACATCAAATGGATGACAGTTTTCTGTAATTCTAATTTGTGAATTTTAGTAAATGATTGTAAGAATCACCAAAATTAGCCAGTGCTACTGTGTGGAAACACAACAAAAAGTTATAGGGAATACACAGTTAGTTGCAATAGATGTTGAGGTAGAATAACTTTCCTGTTTGAAGTTTCAATGAAAGTCAAATCATTACAACACATTTTACAAACATTCTTACAAAAATACATGGACAAGAAAGTTTTCTTACGTGACTTTCCGAAATAAATTCTTATCAAATGTGTCATTTTTTTTATAAGGTTTATAAATAGTACTGTCCATAAGAAAAACACTAAATATTCTTATACTAAAATAATTCTGACATTAACACTCCTACAGAGATGTGATGACTAGGCTATAAAAACATGAGGATTTTCCTTAGAACTAAAAACATCAGGTATATATTGGACTTGGCAGCACCCTAGATAACCAGAAAATATAGAAAAGATCTCAATTTAGATATGTACATAATTCAACAAACCAGCTAGTATCAACGATTTTCCAAAGCATCATAATAGTGTTGCTGATGGATCAAATTTGTGGTGTTATTATTCTTCGTTAGAGTTTTAACCAGCTCTTGCATTTAAAATGTGCTTCGCATCTGAATACTATTGACAAGAATTTAGAATTTAAATGTTATGTTCAAAACACAAACTGTTAATAAATTTAACTCATTGTATGTAACCAACTCCAGTAGCTATAGGATACTATACTAAATATCTACATAGACTTGTGCAGATTTCTACAGAATTTAACTAGCAGAGTAACATTTACAGTGGAACCTCCTCAATCCAGCCAATAAGGCATCTGGGTGTCCCACACGCCAGTCAGCCATATGGGTGTCCCACACGCAAGCCAGCCATCTGGGTGTCCCACACGCCAGTCAGCCATCTAGGTGTCCCACACTCCAGCCAGCCATCTGGGTGTCCCACACGCCAGTCAGCCATCTGGGTGTCCCACACTCCAGCCAGACATCTGGGTGTCCCACACTCCAGTCAGCCGTCTGGGTGTCCCACACTCCAGCCAGCCGTCTGGGTGTCCCACACTCCAGCCAGCCATCTGGGTGTCCCACATGCCAGTCAGCCATCTGGGTGTCCCACACTCCAGCCAGCCATTTGGGTGTCCCACACTCCAGCCAGCCGTCTGGGTGTCCCACACTCCAGCCAGCCGTCTGGGTGTCCCACACTCCAGTCAGCCGTCTGGGTGTCCCACACTCCAGCCAGCCGTCTGGGTGTCCCACACTCCAGCCAGCCGTCTGGGTGTCCCACACTCCAGCCAGCCATCTGGGTGTCCCACACTCCAGCCAGCCATCTGGGTGTCCCACACTCCAGCCAGCCGTCTGGGTGTCCCACACTCCAGCCAGCCGTCTGGGTGTCCCACACTCCAGTCAGCCGTCTGTGTGTCCCACACGCCAGCCAGCCATCTGGGTGTCCCACACTCCAGCCAGCCATATGGGTGTCCAACACGCCAGTCAGCCATCTGGGTGTCCCACACTCCAGCCAGCCATCTGGGTGTCCCACACTCCAGCCAGCCATCTGGGTGTCCCACACTCCAGTCAGCCATCTGGGTGTCCCACACTCCAGTCAGCCATCTGGGTGTCCCACACTCCAGTCAGCCATCTGGGTGTCCAACACTCCAGTCAGCCATATGGGTGTCCCACACTCCAGTCAGCCATCTGGGTGTCCCACACTCCAGCCAGCCATCTGGGTGTCCCACACTCCAGCCAGCCATCTGGGTGTCCCACACTCCAGTCAGCCATCTGGGTGTCCAACACTCCAGTCAGCCATCTGGGTGTCCCACACTCCAGTCAGCCATCTGGGTGTCCCACACTCCAGCCAGCCATCTGGGTGTCCCACACTCCAGCCAGCCATCTGGGTGTCCCACACTCCAGTCAGCCATCTGGGTGTCCCACACTCCAGTCAGCCATCTGGGTGTCCCACACTCCAGTCAGCCATCTGGGTGTCCCACACTCCAGTCAGCCATCTGGGTGTCCCACACTCCAGTCAGCCATCTGGGTCCAGCCAGATTAATTATTTTCTGATACAAAATGGCAGGGCAATTCTGCAGTCATATCCCAGTTCAGAAACTTTCTCTGTGCATGAAAAAGGCTGGAGTTTGGGGGTTACACTGTAGATCTATATAATAAGAATATGCAAATTAGCAGAAGAATGCACCTGGTGTTTTTAGATACGTATATACAAGTAGATTTTTTTATACATAGATTTAAGCTTGATTACTTAAACAAATTTGACACATCTGTCACATGGGTCATTTCCTTCCACAAACTTTGCAGCACTTGGTACCAGCAAGCTACAAATTGTATGGGAAATACCATGACTAAAGTAAGAATATTGATTGTTCTGAAAAAGTTGCTTGCATTTATTTTCTTTTAACCATACAAATTTGAACCATCTGATTGTGATTACTTTTTATTTAGCAATTTTAATGTATTTTTACTTTGTCTTTTTGGTTTGATACCTAGACATTACAGCCAAAGATCATGATCTTACACACTCAGTGATTCTTAAGTTATTAAAGGAAAAAGTTTACAGATGCTGTACAAAGCCATTATTATTCAGTTTGCTGGCCTTAATAAACAGATGAAAGTTGTTTGCTTAGCCATCATATTGCTTTATACAATTACTATATAAACATGTCTATTTCTACTAATAAAGAAAATTGCATGTAGGGTATATATATATATATATGTAGGGTATATATTATGGGTATTGAAAGGTGTTTACATATGTGCAGGATACAAGGAGAGACTGACAGGAGATTTGACACTTCAGGGTGTCCCGTAGTACAAAAGCATCACAAACCTTCCGTCGGCGAATAAAGCTAGATATCTTGTGGTTCTGTGGATGGGCAAATAAATCAAAGCATAAAAAATACACAAAATTCAAAATTAATATTTAGAAATATATGTTTATGCATTCATGCACCAAGTAAAATCCTATTCGCTATCAAAATTTTGAATTCAATTTCATTTTGAAGAAATGAAAACTGAACAAAAGACATTAAAACTTTTCGGATTAAAAAAAAAACCCTGATGTGTGCTATGGCAGAATGATTAGCAACTAATTACTGATGGAAAGATATCAATTTTTCATAATGAAGTGGAGGAGCTGTATGTGACAAACACAGATATACCTCCAGCCCAGCAGGATATCGTTACGTCAGATTGGAGTCAGATTTGATATAAATTTTTTGTTCATTTTTGTCTCATTTTCCTGACAGATAAACTGATTCCTGTGGGTTTTAAAGCAGGCTTTTTTTCTTAATTGAATTTACACACTCCAATTTCATCAGCATATAATGGCGGTTATCAGTGGTTTGTCCATATTTGTGGACCACAGTTTACAGAATATCTGTCGGGGACAGCTGTGAGTAGCACTGCCACAAACCAGTGTGCCGCCTGATAAGGCTCTGAATCCCACACACCTGTACATCGGGATACCTGTACTGCTAATTACAAACTATTCAAAATAATTGTCTCTGTTGCAGGAAATGAGTAGATTTCCTATAATTTCCTGAGCAGCGTCATGCCAATTCTCCCAAGTATTGTTTTCAGGAAGTGATTTTACCTGGTTTTGTAATGGTTTTGTCAGAGATTATCAAGGTTTTTGTTAATTACTTGGTCGTAATGTGCTACAGACCTAGTGTTATGGGAGGTAGATGAGTGGATCCTATCCCAGCTAAAACTATCACTGTCTATGGTGTATTACGTGTACTATAAACCATTTAACATAAGAATCTTTTAATACTATGTAGTTAATTCTGCCAAATCTCTTTCTTAAATCATTTTTACATTTTTAAATACATATCTGTTTTGCTCCATTACTACTGACAGTAAAACCTGAATGAAAGTTTATTTACCTAAAAACATCTTTTTGTCAGGGAAAATATAAACAAATTCCCATAAAATGAGTTGAAATGATCAGTGTTTGCCTCTTTCAATGATATGTATATTGTCAACCGGACATTAAGAGCTGACAAGGTCGGTGTCCGTCCATACAATATAAGTCCACCAGAGACTATTTATCCCTGGAAAATTGTTGATAATTTCTGTGTTATTTCTACCAGAGCAGATGATGAGTATGATGAATTTTTGATGTGCAGGTTATTGTTTTATTGACCTCACTTCACCTATGTGCTAAATTTTATTTCCCATTTGACAACCTACACAAGCTTAAAACCTGTAAATAATTCCTAAACCATTTTGTGGATCAACTTCACGGATAGGTGACTGCTGCGCTGATAACATCATACTTATTGTAAATGGATGAAATATTCATGCGGAAGAGTAATGTGTGTGAAAATGATGTGATTATCTTTTAGCATACACTGTTTGGCATGTCAGCTGATTTAACAGTTCCATATAGGCTTTCAGTGTGCATCTTGAGTTATATCAATGAAACGTTGTATAAACTGAATATGTAAAATTACTATTAAAAAGAAAACATTTCTGATATGTTCCACAAAACAATTTGACAATTTTCATTTGGTGTAAATCGATAACAATCTGCCACAATCAGGTCAAATGTCTTAATTTAAGTATTCTTACAGCATTTTGCATCAAACATTGATATGAAGAACAAGGTTCATGATGTCGTCACTAAATGACATAATTTTGTCTGATGTCACTATATTAAAGTGTATTTTTGATGTCATGAAAATTCATGCTATTGGATTAAAGGACTCACACAGCTAAATAATTTACTATATGTTATTAGTAGTGACTCCATCCCTTTATTCGCTCGTTTGAAGTTCAAATGATGTGAAATTTATATCAAATTAAAGTTTGAAGTTTTTTCTATCGGATAAATGTTGTTATTGTATAGGTTTAATGGCATATTAGACTACAAGGATACTCGAAAGACAGTAACCCTGACATTAACAGTACACTGGGGAACCCCCATCTGGGGAATTCCCGCCTTTTTACACCTCAAATCCTAGCTACGCCATTCTTTTTCAGTAGGAGTGTATATTTTTGATTTTCCAAACCTAGATACCCTACACTTTATTCTCGTATATAGAAAGTACCCATTTCATATGTTATTAACTCAGGAAAACAGCTACAAACCTAAGAAACACATTTTCCTCAGGGACTTGGTTCAGGTGAAACACCAGCTGATTTGCTGATTTAGTTGTGTGAGTCCTTAACAAGAATTTCACGAAGTGGATGTGTCACCTACGCAGCATGTTGGGTGATTACGAAGAAAGTGATACAATCCCAAACCCCTTTGGTAAGGAAGGTCTGTATGAAGTTTGAGCTTGATTAGCTCAAGGAAACTAGAATTACTGCACAGAAACTAATCATCTATTTTTAGTAACAGTGATCTTGACATTTGACCTTTGGGTCTGAAAAGCAATCCCATGCAGGCACACTTTTGGTAAGGAAGGTTTGTATGTAGTTTGAGCTTGATCAGCCCAAGGAAAGTTGAGTTATTGCATGGAAAAACATATTCTGTTTATAGTAACAGTGACCTTGACCTTTAAACCTCCAGGCCTGAATTGCAATCCCAAGCAAGCCCCTTTGGTAAGGAAGGTCTGTATGAAGTTTGAGCTTAATCAGCCCAAGGCAACTTGCGTTATGGCATGGAAACTAATTTTCTATTTTTAGTAACAGTGACCTTCACCTTTTACCTTTGGGTCTAAAAAGAAATCCCAAGCAATCACTTCAAGTAAATCAGGTCTGTATGCAGTTTGAGCTTGATCAGTTCAAAGAAAGTTGAGTTATTACACTGAAATATATTCTATTTATAGTGACAGTGACCTTGAACTTTGACCTTTGGGTCTGAAAAGCAATTCCATACAAGCACTTTAGGCAAAGAAGGTCTGTATGAAGTCTGGGTTTGAACAGCCCAAGGAAATTGAGTAAATGCAAAGAAACCTCTTGTGCGCACACCGCCCCCATCAACATTGTGATCCCTATATGTCTCCTGCTTTCCCAGGCGACACCAAAACCAGACTGATCAATGTAACTTACAACAAGAGATCCCAGAGGGATCTTGGCGCCCACCATTGAATGATCTTTATAGGTTCCATGTCAGATTGATCTTTTCTCTACTTTTCCCTTCCTCTAAGTCTTACTAATCTGTGTAAATTCAGAAACAGCCCTCTAGTACTTTTCAAACAAGGGGAACCTCTATAAAAAATTTAAGATTTAGCGATAATGGCTGTCTGTTGTTTTCGGATTGGTCCCAAAATGCAACACCAGGGACCAAGGGGAACCTACATATGAAATTTGAGAAAGATCCCTTCAGTACCTTCTGTAAAATAGCGATAACAAACTTCAATTGTCAAAATACAAGATGGCTACCTGTCAGGCAGGTTGTTTTCTGACTGTTCTCAAAATCCAATAGGCATAACTAGGCACAGAGGGCAACCTACAAATGAAATTTCAGAAAGATCCCTTCAGCAATTTCTGATAAATAGCGATAACAAACTTCAATTTTCAAAATCCAAAATGGTTGCCTGTCGGCCATGTTGTTTTCCTATTGATCCCAAGATGCAATATGCAGAACTACAGACCAAGGGGAACTTACAAAAATGTTTGAGAAAGATCCCTTCAGTACTTTCTGAGAAATAGCGATAACAAACTTCAATTGTCAAAATCCAAGATGGCCGCCTGTTGGCCATATTGTTTTCCGATAGGTCTCAAAATGCAATATGCATAACTAGGCACCAAGGGGAACCTACATATGAAATTTGAGAAAGATCCCTTCAGTACTTTCTCAGAAATAGCGATAACAAACTTCAATTATCAAAATCCAAGATGGCTGCCTGTCGGCCATGTTGTTTTCCGATTGGTCTCAAAATGCAATATGCATAACTAGGCACCAAGGGGAGCCTACATATGAAATTTGAGAAAGATCCCTTTAGTACTTTCTCAGAAATAGCGATAACAAACTTCAATTGTCAAAATCCAAGATGGCTGCCTGTCGGCCATGTTGTTTTCTGATTTGTCTCAAAATGCAATATGCATAACTAGGCACCAAGGGGAACCTACATATGAAAATTGAGAAAGATCCCTTCAGTACTTTCTCAGAAATAGCGATAACAAACTTCAATTATCAAAATCCAAGATGGCTGCCTGTCGGCCATGTTGTTTTCTGATTGGTCTCAAAATGCAATATGCATAACTAGGCACCAAGGGGAGCTTACATATGAAATTTGAGAAAGATCCCTTCAGTACTTTCTCAGAAATAGCGATAACAAACTTCAATTGTCAAAATCCAAGATGGCTGCCTGTCGGCCATGTTGTTTTCCGATTGGTCTCAAAATGCAATATGCATAACTAGGCACCAAGGGGAACCCACATATGAAATTTGAGAAAGATCCCTTCAGTACTTTCTGAGGATTAGCGATAACAAGAATTGTTTACGGACGGACGGACGGACGGAGGGACGGACGACGGACCACGGACGCAGGGCGATTTGAATAGCCCACCATCTGATGATGGTGGGCTAAAAATGTATGTAGTTATGTTGTATAGGAGGTGATTATCCCCACCCCTAACGGAAATTTTCATTTTTTTTTAATTTTTACTTTTACTTTGAAATCATGGCAGCATTGTTCAAAGACAGATATTAGGTTGATGTTTAACAGTGTTGCTTTATCTTTTTAATTTTCTGGTATCGATTGCGTGGACTAATGTAGTTAACATGTGGTTTAAATATGGGCAAGTTCATGAGGTTTGAAATTAAAGCTATAAATTAGAAATCAACCACAAGGATTCTTATTAAGAATTTACAAAACATTAAAGCAATAATAAGAAACAACTCTGTTTGACCTTTCAAACTAAAATGAGGCCTCACACTGCATTTCACTTACCCCAAAGTTAGCATCGTTGTTCTTATTTGGAATACTGTTAGATGGCTGTGGAGGTCTGACATGGTTCTTGGACCTGGATGGCCGAGTATCGTCAGAAGTCTCCGGTGCAGCCCAACTCCGTGCATAGTCAGCGAGAGAACTTTCAGAGGCACGAGACACCAACATTGCATAATTACTGGCAGCCCGCTCAAACTGTGATAGGTTGATGATTGTGGTCTCACTATGACGCCCTGACCGGAGAGACGGACTGTCCATGAGTCGTCCGTCAGGGAATTTATGATGGAAACTGTTGCCTCCTCGACTATAAGGCGAGTATGAGTTATCTATGAATTGCAATCTACTTGTTCCCTCCTCAGGGTATGACCTACCAGTGTAGGAGGATTCCAACATTCTAACTACTCCCCCATCTGTCGCCGACTTCCCTTGAATGAGCAACTTTTCATGAGATTTATTATTACCTCTAGATCTAAAATGTTCGATTTCGGCAAAATCAATTTGTTTACTAGTAAAAGACGTATTTTCTCTAGGAAGCATAAAACTATCTGCAGAAGTTCGACTAATTTGTACAACAGTAGTTGGATGTTTTATACCACATGTTTTCTGACGATCGTAGTTAAGGAATAGTTTTGTCATGTCTTCCCTGTTGTAAGTTTTCTGTATCTTGGCACGGAATTCACGGTTCTCCTGAGCTTCTTGACTTTCTGACAATTCATGTGGAACTGCCTGCTCACTATCCACCTTTGTAGGTGCGGGACTAACATATTCCTGGGCGGCACTCTCCGACTCGGTGCTGCTGAAGGGGATAGGTGAGGTGGCTACGTCTCGCTGAGTGGCCATCTCTTTTTTTGGGCTGTTTATAGGGACCTGAACGACCAGCTTGGTGGATCGTGCACTCTCAGGTACACCAGTGCCGTTCATGACCAATTCTGTTTCCTCATCCTCCTGCATTGCTGTTGACAACAAACAAGAACGGCTATAGTGTATTTACTACGAGTGCATATTTGACATACAGAAAGTTGTGTGCTGGTATAATTCTGATAAGCCAGGCATATTGGTACGTTGTAAATCAGAATATTTTAAGTGTAGGAACAAGCTGAACAGACAAAAGTACAGTGTAGCATAGGGATTTTAGTATCACTGGAGATACCAACGCTCTAGGGTTAGGAACTTATTGGGAATATTTTAAATTTCATAGGAATTGGAAACAAAATAAAGTCATTTAAGTAATGGTGAGCTATTTTACTCCTGAAGTGTTTGATACAGTAGTAATACAAGAGATGATAGTTGTGAAAAAAGTGATTAAAAATGATGTCAATAGAGCAGGAAAGTGGCAAAATCTATTTATAGTAATTGTGACCTCATTTTTTTTAACTCCAAATTGTTTGATACAGGAACTCATAATGATAGTTGTATGGAGTTTCATGACAATCCGATTGAAAATGGTAGTCGATAGATTGGGGACCTGAAAAATTCTATTTATAGCAACAGTGATCTTCTTTTAGCCAGGGTTATTTGTTCTTGCTAATAATACAAGAAATGTTTGGAGTTTCCTGAGAATTTGATTAAAACATGAAGATGACAAACTGAGGACATCTGTGGGTAACTCTTAATGACTATGGTCTATATCTCTTCCACAACTCTGTTCAAGGTTATAGCAAGAATAATGAACCCCATAAATGTACAGTAATACAGATGTGCTTTAGAATCTTTAACAAAGGCAATGCAATATCGTATGTAGAATATGAACACATGATATCAATTACTAGAAAACCTGTTGAATTTGTCATCGTGACTACGTTTCTCAATAAAACTATGTCATTTGTTGATCATTTCAGTGATTTATAGTAGATCTTCATTTTTATGTTTCTTCACTTAACAAATAAAATTGGGCAATTATCAATCTTCAAAGTTTCAAATCTACTTTCACACATACATCCACCAACTGAATCACATTCAAATGACTATATCTATAAAATTTCTTTTGAATTTTTTTTATTGTTAATTGAAGATTTCAACAAACACTGCAAGATCAAAACTTACGTTCCTGAGGGATGTCTGGGGTCGGTGCATAAAATTCTGCTAGACTAAGTTTTGTCTTGTCCCTGTCCAATGTGGTCATATCCCGCCTCAGATTCAGACTGGGCAGATACACTCCCAGCTCATCTGTGGTCTCTATACACAGGTCCTGTTAGTAGACACAAACACAGTATCATAACTTAATCATCCTTGGCCTCTATACACAGGTCCTGTTAGCAGACACAAACACAGTATCATAACTTAATCATCCTTGGCCTCTATACACAGGTCCTGTTAGCAGACACAAACACAGTATCATAACTTAATCAGCCTTGGCCTCTATAGACAGGTATGACTGGGGATCACAGCTACCAATCCTGGCCTCTATATACAGGTGTGACTGGGGACACACAAAATAACATTATCACAGCTACCAATCCTGGCCTCTATATACAGGTTTTAGTGGGGAGAAACAAATTAACATTATCACAGCTACGAATCCTGGCCCCTATATACAACGTGGGACTGGGGAGAAACAAAATAACATTATCACAGCTACCAATCCTGGCCTCTATATACAGGTGTCAGTGGTGCCATCTATGGATATACAAAACAAAGTAACAAACTAGAATTCCTTGTTAAGACTTTAAAAAATTTGATGTTGACATTTGGTGTAAAACAATAATTTTCAAAGTCATGCTGGACCTGAAAATATAAACGTGACATTTTATCAAACATACCTGATGTTTGCTTACAGCTGTGTCTATGGAACCACAATCATCGAAGTCCTCCTCAAAATTATCGAAACACACTGAATTAGAACACTCCGACAGGTCAGCACGGTCTCTCTTTATAATCTCTGTAATAAATATCATATTTAACATATTTATAAGTTACTCCATCACAGCTAGTTAAAGCTAGAACAGTCACCCAGAGGACAAAATAGAGCTAACTAACTTGGAGATGACCATTATATATCAACCTACCTGGTAATCAGTGGTCAGTATAGACAGGTGACATAAACCTATCTGGTAATCAGTGGTCAGTATAGACAGGTGACATAAACCTACCTGGTAATCAGTGGTCAGTATAGACAGGTGAATCAGTGGTCAGTATAGACAGGCGACATTATATTAACTTACCTGATAATCAGTGGTCAGTATAGACAGGTGACATCAACCTACCTGGTAATCAGTGGTCAGTATAGACAGGTGAATCAGTGGTCAGTATAGACAGGCGACATTATATTAACTTACCTGATAATCAGTGGTCAGTATAGACAGGCGACATTATATTAACTTACCTGATAATCAGTGGTCAGTATAGACAGGTGAATCAGTGGTCAGTATAGACAGGCAACATTATATTAACCTACCTAATAATCAGTGGTCAGCATAGAAAGGTGACATCAACCTACCTGGTAATCAGTGGTCAGTATAGACAGGTGACATATTAACCTACCTGGTAATCAGTGGTCAGTATAGACAGGTGAATCAGTAGTCAGTATAGACAGATGATATATAAACCTACCTGATAATTAGTGATCAGTATAGACAGGTGACATTATATGAACTTACCTGGTAATCAGTGGTCAGTATAGACAGGTGACATATCAACCTACCTGGTAATCAGTGGTCAGTATAGACAGGTGACATTTAAACCTACCTGGTAATCAGTGGTCAGTATAGACAGGTGACATTTAAACCTACCTGATGATCAGTGGTCAGTATAGACAGGTGACATTATATGAACTTACCTGGTGAACCAGTGATGCTAACTGCATGCCACGACCCACAGGTAACAAACTGTACTGAATGACTCCTGGAGTTCACACAATGCGGCTCCCAAACACGTTGACCGGATGCTTCCTCTGGACAAATAGTGTGACTGTTCTTACCCCACATATACAGACGGCCATTTTCTATGAAAAAAAAAGAAGTATTAAAAAAAACAAACATTAAAGTTTTTTTTTCCCCTGTCTTTCATGAATATTTTCAGACTTTTAAAGAGATCCGAGACCTTCTAGGCAAGGTTTTATAATAATGTCTCCCAATAGGTCATTTGAATCTTCCACATTTTTAGCAGTTGACATGTGTTAGAAATGTCACAAACTCATGGCACATCTGGTATTTTCTGTAAAACAAATAGTTTTTCCTTACTATATATCTCCTTCTGGGAAGTCATCATTATTATTTAGCATTTTTACAGTATAATGGTGGCTAGTTAAAGGTTGAACAGATATACAGTGATATAAAATGGGATTAGTCATTTGAAGCTTCGACAAGAATTCCATTGTAGTGCGATCTGGGTCAGATTATGTGGAATGATTGCTGATTATAATTCAATGGCAAGTTTCGTTTTGAAACAATGAACTTTATTTCCAGAATATGACCTTCATAATTGGACTTAACTCTCAAACTGTGTGTAAGGTTCAATTGTTTGATGTTTTATTGAAATCAGTCAGGAAATTTACTCAGAATGCTGCAGAAAAGATGGTCCTTGGAAAATTTCTAAATATAGTAGCATTGATCTAAAATCTGCTTTGAGTGAATGCATAACCTTGAAATTCATATCAGCTGAAGAATTTGATGCATAATGGAGAAAAGTATGAAGTTTCATCAAACTCATGATGACAATGGCACATAAAATATATGGATCAGAAAAGGTATTATACTCCTATCTGAATCATAAATAAATTGGTAAGATAAAACTCCTTAGTGTTGTGATCAAGACATTACTGTTTACAAATCAAAAATCAGCAGAGAAGGGCCACATATTTCCTATTCAGATATTCAATGGCAATTAAGTGAAAATATTGGAAAAGTCGGAAAAGCAGGAGTACCTTGGACAATATCAATAAACGGGACAAAATCTATATAAATGGGACAAAATCTATAAACGGGACAAAATCTATAAACGGGACAAAATCTATAAACAGGACGAAATCTATAAACAGGGCAAAATCTATAAACGGGACAAAATCTATAAATGAGACAAAATCTATAAACAATGTCAATAAAGGTACAATATAACTCCCTGAAGAATCATTAAAAAAAAAACCCAAAAAACCAAGTCACCAGTATTCAACAACTACCTAAGGTAATATGATCTTGTGTATAAAATTTCTTGAATATTGGCTGAGAAGGTATCAATATTTTGGATAAACTTCACAAACAGACAGCAAGGCAGCCAGATTGCATTTATCCCCCTCACTTCATTATAGGGGGTAATGAATTAACTATCGAGGAAAATATAAAATGTTAAAAAGCATAATGTGCACTTTTAAAAAATTATCAAAATGTGTCTAAATAACGGGAAATATCCAATCTAACATTTCTATAAGGAGCTGTCAAATTATTGAAATGATTTATTAGGTCATAATATTAGTAGAATACATCCCGATGCTATCACCTGTGGTCCTAATCAATGACATCACAATCGTAGCGTATGTAAGTGAATGTAAACCACGGCCGACTTCCCCCATCGACACTATAGGTGTTACGGACAAGGGCCATACCACCCTGTCTACTATCACAAAGCAGACAGTCACAAAAAGCAAACATTGAAAACCCTCACAATAAAAGTGCATAATAACTTCATTAATTAACTTGCTCATCTTTCATTTGAATGATCAACACATCAACAACACAAAGAGTTCCTTTCAATTTTGAGAGCGCTTGACTGGTCTATATCGGAGATATGGTATTGACTAGGTAACCTTGCCCTACCGGAAACAGTTTTGGTTTCATTCTATAATGGCCCTCCCTTTGTCACAAACCAAAGCAAAATCTCATCGATGAGTACAAAGAGGATTTCAATGCACTTTTCCAAAGATAACTTCTTTTCAGGTCAAGCTCTATAACATGGAAAGGACCCAAGGCCATGACAGCCTATCAAGTCCCATGGATTGGACATGCCTCGCTGAAATGCTTTCACCACTGAGAACGGTAATGTCTGATTACAAGAGCATATCATGAGCAGTAAAATCCATAAATTTGTGAAATTTTATCCAGTTATTAAAACCATTTGTTCTTGCCTAAGTAGCGAGTAATATTTCAGCCATCTATCACAGTGGGTTTGACATGCAGAGAAGATAGGGCGGGGAGGTGTGTTGTTCTTCACTGTCACACTGGAACCATTTAGGACCGAACAATGGCACCGATCCTTATCTTCAGCCATCCCTTCACAAATTGACTGTACGTAAAAATGGCAAAACATAATCATCTCTGCTGAAAAATTAACTCAGTGCTTTCTGTTGAGTGATACAACCAAATGGATAATTAATGACGAACAAAATGTCTCCTATTAGTCCTAAAACACAAATTGATTTTTCATCTTATCCTATTGTAGACAAGCTAAAAATGGTTATGGTACGAAGATGAAAAGGTTTTCCATGAAGGCCTATGAAAGGGAATTTATGGCCTTTTGGAAAAATGGAACAGTGATGTTAAAATGAGTGCAAATATTGCGAGATATAATAACTTGATAAGGAGGAATGTAACAAATATCCATAAATTTGTTATCATAACATGTTTGCAGACTTGTTAGTAACTATTTGCTTATCTGAATACAGAATTGATGAGGTACACAGCATTTCAATTAGCCAAATCTATACTGCTCCTTTTAGCTTTGAAGATGAAATACATATAACGTCTGTGTGATTTTTTAGTGATGATAATTCCGCAGCATGACCTCGAGACAGTGCATTTCCTAGTGATTGTCTCGCAGCCCCGGCAGTTTACTGCTGCAGGGTCTATATAAAGCATGGTATTAATGGCGTACAACTTTCAACATTCAGATGTTGCTGAAAACCTTTCAAAGCACCGGGGTTTGAGGGGCTTTTCAAAATCTCATGAAACAGATAACCATTGCTGGTGTGATTGTTGGCCGCCACATCAGGAGTAGATAAGTTGGCCGTCACATTCACATTAGATAAACCATGGAAAAATTACCTCAGCACCCCAACTCTCATATCTGATGGCAGCGCACTGTACTTGTGACATTGGACAAAGCCATTCTGACAGAGAACTTTCCCACAAAATCTGACTCTGCTGTAAGGACAGTTTGGTGACAAAATATTCTGTTGTTAGGGGAAACGCTAATCAATATATTTACACAGGAAATGTTTTAGAAATTAACATTGTCCATCTGGTACCAATATTCTTCTTCCCTTTGAAATAAAATACTAATCTGAAAGGGTTCAATTTTTTTTCTCTATTTTTTCTTTGACTGTACAGAATTCTTTCTATAAAACTAATACGTAACTGAGAAAATTATTTTAATACCATACCATAAATGAAATAAACTGAATTCTTTTTCTCCTGTCATGTATTTTTGTTTGTTTATTTATATAATTATTTATGTTTTTTCAATATTACAAACTTTGTAAAATTCAATTTCCTATTTGTCCTATGTAATTAGGTGACTAATTATCATTTCATACATTCATTGTAGAACATTTCATTCAAAAAAATTATTATAATTCCTAATATGTTTTCTATCCCTTAAAATCCATGTTATAAAATATGAATATATTACTCAACCATCAGTTTTTATAATTTGTATTTGTATCATACATTGTAATTAAAACATATTTTTTTGTTTCAAATTGTTTTGTTATTATATATTGTTTTGTTATTATATATTGTTTTGTAAAACAAGTTGGTTGAGGAGGATCAATTTCAGAATCATTTCAGTGAATCTGATATTCCATGTATATTACTGTCAATCCATAATCTAATATATGCATCAATTATTATAGAATTGATATTTTACAAGAGAAAATATTTCAAGCCAATCTATATTTCATGTTAGAATTAATATGTATTTTCAGGGTGAAAAAAATATCTAAAAATGACAAATTCTTGAAAATTGAACCACTAAACAATTTATGAATATTGGACATTGTGTTTAGTCCAATTTACAATATAACCTGATTTGCAAAAAAATTCCAAATTTCTTTTAAATTTAAGAAAACATATTTGAGAGAAATAATCCAAAGTAAACAATTACTCAAATTGATTATCTAAATAGACATTAAAAATAAAAAGGAAATGTTTTACACATTTAGGTTAAGTTTGATCTGGCTCAAATATGAAAGCCTATAATTTTCAAAAAATCTACACAGAATATCTGACAATTTTTATTCTCGGAGCGAACTAACTGTAAGGTTTCTAGGAACATTTTAAAATTAACAAACTGACATTAAATAGCATTAATACAATTTTATTGACAATCTCTAGAATAATTTTTCCTGGTGAATTTGATAGGTATATTAATATGTGTGCCTGATATTAAAAGGGAAGCTGTATAAGTAATATAGTAACACTCTGGGAGAGGTTTCTCTGTCACTTCAGAGCACCAACAAACAATGACAAAGTAGAAGTCAGCATCAGTAACATCAACTTTCCTCTCATTAGAAAAAATGTTCTTCAGAACCATTAAGAGCAGTTTTTATTAATTTTGCTGGAGAAAATTCTAACACAAAGAGCAGTACTTGTTGTAAATGTTTAATTATAAAAACATTTTACCAAATGGAAGTCTATTTTCTAGTTTCCACAATGTTCTGTTCAAATTTCTCAAACCATAAAATGAAAGTAATGAGGACTTTGTCGTGTGCATTATGTAAGATTAGATTGTCTGTAATTTCATTTGCTTGGTGGTGAAGCCAAAGGAAACTTTACGATTCCTGTCCTGCCTGCGTTTCATTTTCGAGCCTGTTATTACTGCGGTCTGTACCGTCCCCGCAGAACCTCGCCCAGTCGGTGATATGGGCTTGGCAACAATGTCAATGGACAACACCAACTAATTGTCCTCTATTCTTGCTGAATAAACCTTCGATGATGGAAAACCACATGACCACAAATTGTAGAGAAGACATTCGGTAAAGTCTCATTAAGTTAATTGAATAAGCCATGATAATTAGGGCAAAGCCAGCCTCACAGGGCTGATCTAAAACATACAGACCTTACAGCTCTGTCACTGTAATTAGAAATTTCACCCAAGTTTGAGGTGTGTTTTGGTAACCACACTTGCCAGGTTGACAGAAATGGTCGCTATGTCGACCGAGCGGTCCACCGCTACATTTTTATTCGCACAAATGTGAAAAAATTCCCCTCATCCCCATAATGTTGATTTTATACTAATTTTCTGCTTCACCCCTAATCGATTTTGAATCTCATAAAAATTGCATAACTACATGTTCCCTGAATGACTCCTGTTACCCTGTGAGTGTCTTGGTCGTTCTACTGCGCGGCACTTCGTGTTCCGAGTTCTTGATCCTCTTACCGAGAAGCAATTTAAGAAGGTGTAGATTTCCACTAATATGGTTCCCAGGTCGGTCATGTACTGTAGGGTTTAATAGACTGTGTATATGGTAATAAATGTGTAATAATGATGTAATAAATAACAGTTCCCGTGTTAGTCCTGGCCTGGCCTAGCGGTAATGTCTACAGGAGTGCATTCACAAGCTGTCCCTATACCACACTCATTCAAAATACATCTAGTGTAAAAATTCATTTAAATTAAAAGTCAATTTGGTGCTATTCATCCTGACAGTATTTATTTTCAGTTTATTTTTCTTGTATGAATAATGCATTCTGATAGTGATTAGTTTTCAACTTGTCATAGGTCCCTGAACACACATAATCACTTTGCACTATTTTGCATGGATCAAATTTATTCGTTTTAGAAATATAGTTCACGTAACATTTTACAAGTCACCTGGCTGTCCTTTTACAATCTCTGTCCAAGTTTTGAGACATCAAAAAAAAAGGGGGGAAAAAACTTCATGTTAATCTTGTGAAATTAAATTAGCATCAGTTTAAATATAATTTGAATAAATAAAATCATCCCAGATTTACCCTGTAAATAACTTAGGTGACTCACTATCAAATTAACTTATTAAAAATAAACTTTTTTATCATAAATGGCCGAGTGAATAAAATCAAAACTTCACAGTAATCATTTTGTCTTTTTGATATCTAATATATGCCAGCTGTGTAAGTTATTGGAGGTTCATACCCTTATGATTACGTGAGCATGCACATTACATGTGTGAAATGGGCACCATGATGTTCACTTTAGCAAGCAGTCTAATATGCTAATCAATCGCCCAATGCATATCTACAATGACACAAACACTTAAATTTACATATAGAAAGCATAACATACTACCATAGTTAATGTTGTGTGTCGACTACCTTCTGATTAGTGAGTTTACCTGGGGTGGGCCTGATTATACGTGGTGTACTGGACAATTTTCTGAAGCGGTACCGGGTATATAGGGATGCACATCATTGGCTGAAGTCACATAACACGGTAATGGACATTGCGACCTACAACATTCTGTAGATAATTCTACCCACACACCAACCCTTATAAACCTCTAGTTCAATCATCAAAGTAACATTTCATAAGAAACATTATTTTTGTAATTGCTTTAAAAAAATTGCATGTGTCTCCTCAATGAAATCTCCAGTTCTCATTGTATATTGTGGAATTATGTGGAATTATTTTATAAATGCTTTAAATATGTTTTATAAGTGCTTTATTTGACCTTTCACCTTGAACTGAAGGTCATGGTGATGTAATTACAATTTAATGCATAGAAGTGTACGGAACAACTTCTGTAGGTAATGTAAATATATTTTCAATGTTTCATCAAGATATATTTAATGGTTTAAATTTCACTAGATCTGGCAAGATTTCATTGAAATTTAAAACTTATGTATTTGACCTTTGACCTTGAAATTATTGTGACCACACTATACTGTAGTCCATATATTCGGTGGATGATGGTGCTGTAGGCCTGCTTCAAATATCATCAAGATACCTTTTACAGTTTAAAAAGTTACAGCATTGACAAGAGGCTATAAAAGGGAACCAGAAAAAACTAGTTGAGTGATAATACATTTTGACAGCCTTTCATACGACAGGAAGACATATTCATGTGCATGCAGTTGTAACAGTTTTCTGCACCAAGAAAATCACATTATATCTTTGATATCTTTGAGGTTGTCTTTGATCTTGATGCAGTTATATCGCATGAAATAGCAGGTATTCCATAATTTATCTTAAAAGCAGCTTATAATATTATAAATATGAGATAAATAATAAAAACTTAAATAAATCAAAATCTTGCTATTCCAAGCATGAAATAGATTTATGTACCAATAAATCGTCACCATAAACAGAAAGCTATCGATTATGAATGGCTTCAAGACAAAAGTACACCAAACCAATTTAATTTTTATCTGTGCATGCAGGACCAACGAAATGATATTAAAGTACAACTACCCATATAAGGTTCTGTCTGAAGAATGAACACATCTATTATAAAGTACATCAACTGCAAATAAGTCTCTTACTTTCATTGAACTTTATCACACAAACTCATTTTTTAGGCTATAAACAAACTAAAAAACTGTATTTTTTGTTGCCTTCTTTTCAAATTTTATGTTTTCCGGGTTCGTTATCTTTATTAATTTTTCTTCTTCAAATTCATACAATAAGGTTCTGGTCTTTCATTATAAATTTATTTGATATCTTAATTCTTTAACAAGAGATCCCAGAGGGATCATGGCAGATTGGTTTGGTTTGGTTTATTTTGTTTAATGTCCTATTAACAGCTAAGGTCATTTAAGGACGGCCTCCCGTGCGTGCGACATGCATGCGTGTGGTAAGTGCATATGTGTGTTTTTGGAAGCTGCCGTATGTTCGTGTTAAGTCTCCTTGTGATAGGCCGGAACTTTTGCCAATTTATAGTGCTACCTCACTGAAACATACTGCCGAAGACACCAAGCAGGACACCCCACCCGGTCACATTATACTGACAACGGGCGAAGCAGTCGTCCCAATCCTAATATGCTGATCAGATTGATCTCCTCTCTATTTTTCCCTTCCTCTTACTAATCTGTGTATAGTATATGAAATCTGAAATTTAGCGATAGTGGCTGTCTGTTGGCCATGTTGTTTTCAGATTGGTCCCAAAATGCAATGCAAGGAACCAAGGGGAACCTACATATGAATTTTTTAGAAAGATCCTTTCAGTACCTTGTGAAAAATAGCGATAACAAACTTTAATTGTCAAAATCCAAGATGGCTGCCTGTCGGCCATGTTATTTTCCGATTGGTCTCAAAATGAAATATGCATAAATAGGCACCAAGGAGAACCTACATATGAAATTTGAGAACAATCCCTTAAGTACTTTCTGAGAAACAGCGATAACAATTGGTTATGGACGGAGGGACGGACCACGGACACAGGGCGATTTGAATCAGATGGTGGGCTAAAAATAGTTTAAGCTAGCTCCAACTCTTTAAACTTTGAATCCCAAACTTCACCAGACTTACAATAATTGACCAATTGTTGTCCAATAAGCACCCTCTACCTCAATTTGATCATTGAAATGTTGTATTCCCAAGCATTCAATACATTGCCTAAATGAGAGGTTAGTATTGCATCCACACGAGATTTGACTGAATACCTGTGAGCTGAGAAGGACTCTCCACACGAGATTTGACTAAACACCTGTGAGCTGAGAAGGACTCTCCACACGTGATTTGACTGAATACCTGTGAGCTGAGAAGGGCTCTCCACACGAGATTTGACTGAATACCTGTGAGCTGAGAAGGACTCTCCACACGAGATTTGACGGAATACCTGTGAGCTGAGAAGGACTAGATCCACAGGAGATTTGACGGAATACCTGTGAGCTGAGAAGGACTCTCCACACGAGATTTAACTGAATACCTGTGACAGCAGCTGAGAAGGACTCTCCACACGAGATTTGACTGATTTTCCCTCTAAGTTGGCTATGTTTTAGTCGCTGTGGTTCCGACAGAAACAAAACTTCATCACCTTGTCCTAGCTGTCCGTCCACTCCAGATCCCCAGGTGTAGATGTTTCCCGAGGCTGGAAAGTAGAACAAAGTTGTCAGGCATGATATAATATAAAAGATTAAAATTGCATGTATTGACTTAAAACAAGAGATTCCAGATGGATCTTAGTGTCCACCATTGAATAAACTTGAATGAAGGATCTCAGTCTTCGTAAGACTGATATTTCTCCCACTTTTCTCTTCTTCCTCTTCATCTTTTGAATCAAGAGGAACCTATACATATCAAATCTGAGAAAGATACATCACAATCTCTCTGAGAAAAAGGATTAACAAACTCCAACCAATACAAGAGGAATTTTTAATAATTTAATTTCATTTAAAAATGAAATTCAAGAAATATCCTTTTTCTGAGAAATAATGATTACAAACTTTAAATGTCAAAATTCAAAATCGTCACCTATCGACCATTGTTGTCAAATAAGTTACAAAATGGAACATGCACAGCTAGGGTCAAATGGGAATCTACTGGTTAAATTTGATAAAGATCCATGAAGAACTTTCTGAGAAATAACAAACTTCAACTGACAAAATTCAAAATAGCTGCAGCCTGTCGGCCATCTTGTTTTCCAATCATGTACATTGTACAACTAAGGACCAAGGAGAAAATACATTTGAAATATGCGATGACTGTTCCAGTGCTTCTTAAGAAATCGCGAAAACCAGAATTGCTAAAGGATTGACCGATGTTGAACAAGTGTGATTTGAATACTCCACGATCTGATGATGGTGGGTTAATAAAACATCAAAACACCACCTTACAAATTATGTTCTGAAAAAAATAATAACAATCCTACATGATTGTTTTATCTGGTTAAGAGTTTGAATATGATCAATAATACTTAAATCACAACCAAAAAAATTAAATCTAAGACTACAATTGCAATTTAAAGCAAGAAAAAACAATTATACTGTGCATGCAGTCATATTTCTTCAAAAACAATATTTTTTAATGCAGCTAATTAATAACCCAAATCACCCCTAAAGATGAGTTTTACTTAAATTTGTTTTCCCTGTAAAGATATCTTTTGAGGAGGATTTATATGTCATAACATTGTTCCTACAGTGTGGTTATGTCCTAGATTTTCATGGCTGTCTTCATCAGAATTTGGTTACGGAGGCTCATAGATAGAGAAAAACCTAAAACATGCATCACTTACTCGACTGCAGTAAATAGATAAATGAGTAATTTGTGTGCATGTTCGAAGCTGTACCACAGATGTGAAGGTCAAACAAAGGTCTTGCCACATTACCATACTCTACCAAATGAGGTGTTACTGTCAAATTTAATATTTCCGCATGGGATTGGCTATTTTTTGTAATTTCAGTTTCCATTTTTTTCCCCATTTTTAACCTGAGAATAGCATTTTCATTTAAGGTGCATACTAGTTTAACACAGCCTGCCAAGAGCGAGAGCACAGTTCAACTGTCCTGTAGATTCAATATTGGCTTTTTATAATTGATGTGCTATATATCATCTAAATGTTAACATATGACTGGTAATATTCAAGAGGATCTTAATTTTACTAATTTGTGAATACATTAGCTTTTTTGTTTCATACTGTACCTTGCACTTTATGATATATGCAGATAAATGTTAAATGAACAAAAAGAAACTTTGGTATAAATGTTGCATTAATCTGAATAAAATTTTGGTATTGGAAAACTCCTTCCACCAATTCAGAAAAGATTATGGACCAAATGGGAAAGACTCACTGGAAATATTCAATTACAAAAAAAACCCACCAAAAACTGATGATATAAATTTAGAACAAACAATCCGACCTGGTTTTTGTTTTGTCTATTTATGTTTTGTTTGGCTGTTAATTGTTAACATTTATTATCTAGGTATTAATTTTATTCGTATTAGATATAATATGATAATGGATGAGTGTGTTGTAAGCATGTCTAAAGTGTCTTATGTCATGTTTAATGTATAAATATATTAAAAATTTTGAAAATTTTTTTTTTTATAAATTAGGTATTGTATTCCAGACATGTATATATGAAGTTCTAATGTTCCCAACAAAGGTTACATATTTATGGTTTTACATCCTAGATGATGATATGGGGCCACTGACTGGTTTTACATCCTAGATGATGATATGGGGGCCACTGACTGGTTTTACATCCTAGAAGATGATATGTGGCCACTGACTGGTTTTACATCCTAGATGATGATATGGGGGCCACTGACTGGTTTTACATCCTAGATGATGATATGGGGCCACTGACTGGTTTTACATCCTAGAAGATGATATGGGGCCACTGACAGACATATTTGTAGTGCTGTCACACTGTAACATCATTTTTTAAAGTCTAAACTAGAGATTGTTTTGTGAACATGGATTATTTTGTACTACAATGAAAAGTAACACTGCACTTTGTCATAAGATGATAAAGACATACAGCAACTGTCATTAGAATATCTTTGATTATTTAAATTATTCAGTTATTGCAGCACAAGAAATTCACTTGAAGGGGAGACATAATCAAGCTACTTAGCACCAGTCTACAATTCTAAATTATATCACATAGCACCAATTCATAAGTCAAAATTAGGGCACTCTGTAACAGATTTATAGTCTAAACTAGATCATTTAGTACCAGTCTGGAGTTGGTAAGTATATGTTTCAGTCTAGTACAATCATAATCACTAAGTCAAGATTGGATATACATATTGTATACAATATATATATTGTTAGGGTCATTTTGCCCCAGTTCTGCAAAGGAACCAAAAACATATGATGTAAATGAGAGTCCACAGCAACTATCGGCCGTATAGTTGCTGTGGAGCTCTCATTTACATCATATGTTTGTATCAAATTTTGTCTGATTGGTGACAGCTGAATAATTCTGCAGTAGAAAATTACGCTTACTGCAAAATAGAGGGGACTTATAGCAGCTTAGTTTCTCCTCTGTCTAATAGATACAGTACAATTCACCTCTGTTTTAATCCTCCTCCTGCTCTAGTTAGTATACATCAGAGTAGACACATTTCTCCATACCCTACCTTGTTACCCTCAGCTACCGGTAATAAAAACAAAAACTTCATATAAAAAAGTGAGAGAAAGAAATGTAACTAACTAAAAATAGGAACAATGGTATATCATTATGATTACCAACATTTATGTTTTTAAATATTGGTACCATTCATTAAAGCTAACTAGTTTTTATTCTTTGTACAAGAAATATTTCCGGTTTTCCCATCATTTTAGTTTTCCTGATAACACTTGTGGCTTTATTTTCCGATCTTTGTATATTAGAATTCCCTAATTTCCACAATATTCAATTTGAGATAGTTTGCCCTTCATTCAAAATGAATGCCAAGTGAAGAACTATCTGATTTCAAAGTGTATGTTACAGGCAAGTAGGCACAAAGTCACCTTAATCCTGCAAGGCATGTGTGCAATTAAACTCCTATAAACCTGCAAGTCGTGTGTTTAGCAACACAAACAGAGTTACAAGCCAGATTAATTGAGCCTTGCTGTAAGACCATTATTTTACAGACTTGTATCTGGCAGGCATTGTAAACTGTAATTAGAACAAAACAAACCCAGATCTCTATAAAAGATACCAACACCTTTCCAGCTTATTACGCTCTGTGATCCGGCTTGTTATTCGGAAGAAACCCCCAGTTTGTCTGGCCTCGGGCCTTACACACTGGAGCAGGAAGCCTTTTAACACTGGTGACTTTTCCGTTCTCTTGTTGAACATCCAATAGCATCATTTTGCCCCAATACAAAACAATCTGCTTATCTTGACAGGTGTTAATTATATGCAGTCGGCTAATATTTCAAACCAATCCAATGTTAGCCTCAGGCTCACATCAATATTATGGTAGAAAAAAACAGTGCAGGGTGACTGCACTTGATCTAGAGATGGTCACAGGGAGAAAGTAAACACTCAAGGGCAACGATGACAACCTGGACAAAACTGGATCTTCTAAATGGACAAACACTTTGCAAAATATGGATCTTCTAAATGGTCGAACACTTTGCAAAATCTATGTAAAAGCACTTTCTGAAGTAAAAATTCTCAAGATTCCAAACTTTTTGGGACATATGAAGTTTAGTTTTTGGGAAAGTAAAATTCACTTCTAGAGGTAAAAAGATCAATTTTAGGGAATGTAAAATTCTCAAATTACAATTTCCGATGATGATCTATTTTAAGGAAAGATAACTCCATTTCTTTCAGGTTATATTTAAGACTTTTGCAGCCTACTGACGCTCACCTTAAAGTATAAATTATAGACAGCCAGTAGCAGCAGGTATGGGCAAAACCAGTCAACTTTTTTGACACCATTTGTTTCTTTACAAATGCAGTCAATGCAGCATTAGAGATAATCAGTATGCAGTGTTTAATGACAAAAAAACCTGTATTTAGTCTTGACACCTGTATGTTACATCAGTGGAGTGACCTTATAATCAAAATGTCTTATCAATTCCAATTAAAACTTTCAATTAGTTGTATTATAATAACAAGTGATATATACTGGCTAAACAAGAACAACATGTAAATAACAAAATAATGTAAACATGATACTGAATCAACATTTAAATGTATAACATGTAAGGGAGATAAATCAGTAACATCAGTTAAAAATAACAAGTGGCCCAGATGGCCTGTATCGCTCACCTGGTTTATTTGAGCAAACATCAAAATAATGTTTATGTTCCATTTGCTAATAACTTTATATGTGATGTATGAATATTATGTTAAGGGGATTTCAACTGCTTCAAAGATATGAACCAGAAACAAAGTCAAGATTCAACATGATTGTATTTAAAAACTAGAACTGTCGCCAGGATGGCTGACTAATACTCCCGCAATCTGCACGAGTCAATGGTGAATTGGAACTGTTAATTAGAGGCTAACTAAGATAACCCATGCATGCCGATATTTCTGAAATTCAGAATGTCTGAAATATGTGTTGTTCACAATAAAGAGAATTCAGTGACCAGTTGCCATAGCAACCATAATTTTGAGAAAAAGAAAGTGGCATGCACATCTACACATGGTCCTCTATATTTGTGTGAAGTTTCATTGAAATCAGCCCTTTGGCTTAGGTGTTGTCGTCGACCAGACAAACTTAAAGTTATGGTTCTTATCGGAAAACCTGTTTAAAGTGACCAGTTGCCATAACAACCATAATTTTGAGGAAAAGAAAGTGGCATGCACATCTACACATGGTCCTCTATATTTTTGTGAAGTTTCATTGAAATCGACCCTTCGGTTTAGGAGTTGTCCGGACAAACTTAAAGTTATGGTTCTTATGGGAAAACCTGTTTATAGTGACCAGTTGCCATAGCAACCATAATTTTGAGGAAAAGAAAGTGGCATGCACATCTACACATGGTCCTCTATATTTTTGTGAAGTTTCATTGAAATCGACCCTTCAGTTTAGGAGTTGTCCGGACAAACTTAAAGTTATGGTTCTTATGGGAAAACCTGTTTATAGTGACCAGTTGCCATAGCAACCATAATTTTGAGAAAAAGAAAGTGGCATGCATGCATATCTACACATGATCATCAATATTTGTGTGAAGTTTCATGGAATCAGCCCATCGGTTTAGGAGAAGTTGTCCGGACAAAATGTGTCTACAGACAGACGGACGGACGGACGGACAGACAACCTGATTCCAGTATACCCCCTAACTTCGTTGCGGGGTATAAAAACAAAGAAACTATAAGGCCCTTGGGGTGGGGAAAGACCCCTGGACCTATTTTTACATCAGGATTGTGTTCATATGATTATGGGATGGGGATTTAAATGGATTCAAAGATTAAACAAAAGAAACAAGGCATCGCAAACGATACAAATCCCCTCGCATGCTAACACATGAACTCTGACGCAAAATGGGGGGTGGGGTTATTGCAGGACATTGAAATAACATCAGTTGTCATTTGCACTGAACTGCAATAGACATGGATGGGCTTATTATCAGGCATGGGCTCATTGCCAGATAAATATGGTATATATTGTTATGCATTCAACAGTATCTGGTTACGCATCACACTAGCAACTTCATTTCCTGATAGTTATTATAATTATGGTCAGGATCCATTCAAAAATGAAGTCGCAACAACGCTGACAAAGGTTTTCTATAAATAGTAACGATGACCTTAACCTTGACCTTGGCACCCTGAAACACGAACTCGTTCGAGGTATTCCCTTGCTGGACCCATATATGAAGTTTGGTCAGGATCCGTTCAAAAATGAAGTCGCAAGAGCGCTGACAAAGATTTTCTATAAATAGTAACGCTGACCTTGACCTTGACCGTCGCACCCTGAAACACGAACTCGTTCAAGGTATTCCCATGCTGGACCCATATATGAAGTTTGGTCAGGATCCTTTCAGAAAAGAAGTTGCAAGAGTGCTGACAAAGATTTTCTATAAATAGTAACATTGACATTGACCTTGACCTTGGCACCCTGAAACACGAACTCGTTCGAGGTATTCCCATGCTTGACCCATATATGAAGTTTGGTCAGAATCCGTTCAAAAATGAAGTAGCAAGAGCGCTGACAAAAAGTGAACATACGTACGTACTTACGTACGAACGGAATGCTATATCCCCTCCCCGACTTTCGTCGCGAGGGGATAATAAAGTCTTCAAGGGTGGGGAAAGAACCCAGACCCTAGGGTTTGGGGTTGTTGTCAGCCCAATTATTTGTATAAATTTGAATCCCAGTCTCCTGAGGATGTTACCATTGAAATCATTCATGTCATACATTGTTTAGTTCCAGACAAAGAAGTCATTAATATCAATATTTTAATGGACCCCTTTTGACCCACCCCTTAGGCCCACAATGGCTCAGCCCCATCATTTGTACAATTTTTGAATCCCTACCCCATAACGATGCTACCAGAAAAATATGAGCGATATCCATTGCGTTATTCCTGAGAAGAAGTCGTTGATATCAATATTGCCAAATGGACCCCTCTTGGCCTTTGCCCCTAAGCCCCACCATTTGTACAATTTCTAATCCCCACCCCATAATGATGCTACCAGTCAAATTTTGTTCAATTCCAATCAGCAATTATGAAGAAGAAGCAAATTGTTGACAGGCGGACGCAGGGGTGTGGTATATAAGCTTACCTTGGTCCTTCAGACCAAGTGAGCTAAAAATAAACTGTATATATATAGTTTTTATGAAATATTTACACAAAAATATGTAGAGAAATGAAATCTATATTGAATCAATAAAAGTTATCTCCAAGTTCACTTAAAAGTACAAAGTTTCTATGAATGATACAGTATCATAAGTTTACCAAGATGATAGAAATCTGTCAACACTGCCTCATACATCAGTCAGTTAAGTGATAAGTCCTCCCATCCTGTCTCTGGCTGTCAGTCTGTCTGGTAGGCAGGTCCCACACCAGAAACATCAAATGTGACAGCTATTGATGTATTGATGTATCATATCATTACCCACACGTCTTATAATTATCATATAAGTCCTAAACAAGAGGCCCAGAGGGTCTGTATCACTCACCTGGATATTTCAATGATTATGGCAAAACACTCCTATTTAAGTAATGTTACAAATACTTTCCCAGTCTGGGATCTGCCACTTGTTACCATGCATTACGGTACAGTCATCACTTAATTTCCTTTAACTAACATTTATCTTTTTTGTTTCAAATAGTTGACACCTGGACTTCAAAAACAATAGCAAAGAAGCAAAATATATATGAATGTATTATACATGTAGTTCTTGTTTCCCTCTACCTCCATATTGCTGTGCTGATGGAAATAAAAATACCAGTATAATAATACCCATACTGTTAGCTTTGATTTTATTTATTTAAACCTTAATTACCTTCCCCACTAACAGATCATTGTCAGAGATCCCTGACCCACTGTTTATCCCTTAGGTCCGTGGGTCCAAGGAGTCCCAGACTCATTTATAAGAAATCATTTGACCTTAACCCAAGGATGGTTCACACCAAACTAGGACAGAATCCTGCAATTTAATTGAAAGAGAACAAGGATCTTATAGAATTTGCAATATCTCCCCTTAATTTTTCCTTTCCCACAGACCCCTTTGCGTTTCGTCTCACTTTTTATACAAAATGAGTTCCCCTTCACCAAAGCATGCTTCAGACAAAAATCTTTCATTCCTAGAAAGATTTTAAAGAAATTGCTTAACTTCCCCTATTGGGCCCCACTTCTCAGTTCCCTTGTGGGATGTCACCTCTTATACAATTTTGAATCCCCACCACCTATATGAATGATATCCATTTCATGGTTTTAGAGAAAAAGTAGTTAACAGCAATATAGGCAAATTACTCCCCTTTTGGCCCCTTCATCAGTACAGTTTTGAATCACCACCACCACGAGATGATTCCAGTCAAATACTAATGATATCCCCGTCCCTCATCCCACAATTTCATAAATTCAGATCCCCATATCCTACCGATGTTCCATGTCAAGTTTGGTCAAAATTAGCTTGGTAGTTTTTGAAGAAACGTAAAAAGTTGATGGATGGACACTTAGATATATATTGTGCCTTAGCTCCTGATCACTTGGCTCTTTGGTCATAATTTCTCAGGTAAGAGTCGGCAACTTGGAAACTTTACTGTCCAACAACCTCAAATCTGCTTAACCAGGAAAAGGTCACATGTGCACCATATTAAATACTAACCAGCATTTAAGCTACACATTTAGAATAAATGCTCTGCTATTAGATAAATGTATTACAGTCTATCTATTATAAAATCTACATACAAATTTTGTTTGTTGTGTAAAAAATCAATGTCACAAAATTCATCTGGAAGTCCTGAAGCGAGACAGCTGTAGCAACTTACTAAATATTACAAAGACTATTTGATAGCAGTACACTAATTGATGCATACAGGTTTATATAATTGTTTACCTAACTGTAGACAAACTAGGTATATAATTATTTAGACTGTATAGACACACTAGAGATGGAGGATTGTACACGAGTGCGGCCATAGTTAATTTGAATTTACCTAACGGTTGTACAAAAGACACTTCGGTGAATAACATCTTTAAATACGACTGTGATAATTGATACATTAATGGTGGAAAATAAAACTGTATCATAGAGCTGTTACATCTTTCTGGGACTCGTCACATGATATAAGGGGTCAAAGGTCAGAAAATCCAGAAAAGAGTTCATGGAAATCAAAACAGACCTAAACTGATGTAAAAATAATCTAAAGGATGTGAACCTCAGAATTAAATATATTCTAAAACATTTTCTATATAATAAACAAGCATGCTGGGTAATGCTAAGCAATACATATACCCAAGCGACCCCCAATAAAAATAGTAACAGTTACCTTGACCTTGACCTTAAAACCTTGAAACTTGGAAAGCTACTCATACTGAAGTTAAAACTAAAAACAGAAAACTGAGTTGACCGACAGACGGATGGGGAGGAAACCAATAGTCCCTCCAGCTTCACCAGTGGGGGACTCATAAGATAATGACACAAGTTTAAGATTCTATTTATCATATGACTTATATTTGTAAGCGAATAATTAGTGAAAACTTCAATATTGATTTCCCTATAAGACAGCTCAGCAAATTCTTTACTTGAATGTTATGTAATTGATCACCAATACCAGCATATGGCATTATTAATATGTGCCATCACAACAATGCTATTACACATGTGTCATATAATATTTATGACAAGGGCATGATACATAACTGAACAGGCCAACCATGCAATAAATAGTTCTTTTTACATACAGGTACAGAGATATCTACCTTTATTACACAGCATATTTAAATACTTGATGAATGGTAAGTGAAATTATCAACATGTTCTACCATATGATAAAATATAGTCAAACCTGTGAAGAAAGGTCATTCAAGCAAGGAGACCACAGTGGCCTTTATATGCAGGTGACATTTATATAAAGGTTAAAAACCATGATTATTGTTACATTTGGGCCGAAAGCATGTGGCCTGCATAGACAGGGTTTTTGTTATATATAGAGGCCTTTAAGTTTAGCATTGAAAGACATAAACCATTATCTATTTTTGTTTACTATATGTTTGCAACTCTAAAACAGATATTGTACAAAAGATAATTGTACATACATGTGATTTTTAAACATGAATTTAGCATATAGATAGTACAGTTACTGAATAATTCATCAAACTGCATAATACAGCTGCTTCATCCCTCCAGGTCTTAAGTGGTGACAGGAACCAAACAGGAGGCTACCTGGATAAACCTTCAATTCTAAAATATAGATATGGGTGCTCTCATAACTTAATCAATTTGGAATACAAGATATATCCTGGAAATGTGACGCATTAACTGACTAAATGCAAAATCTTAAGTTCTCCTAGAAAGAAATGAGAAAGTTCATTCACAATAAACAAAGGGCCATTACTTTAAATACTGGGGTATGGGACCAATATGTAGATTTCATTCCTGCATGTACTAATATTGTATCTCAAGATGCCAAACAAAATCATCCACATTGAAAAAAAGGCAGTGACTCTGTAAATTGGGATATTTCAGCAGCAATTTAATAAATGAACCTTTTCATAATGTAACGTCAGAATACAGATACATGTATAACACTATTTACCTGTATGTGCTCAGGTAAACATTTAAATGTAAAAATACAGTTACATGCTTCTAAGGTCACCTCAATATAGCATAAACCTGTATATAAAGGCCACCCGTTAGTCCCCAATGCAAAACAAACTGTATGAGAACCTCTTAATAAAGGCCACCTGCCTATACTGGCTCTCTTCTGAGACTGCTCTATTGTCAGTGACAAAAAGACAGGTGCTTGTATGGCTATTAGAACAAAAATATGTATCTCTACAAAACAGGTTTTATACCACTCAGGTACAGAAACGGAAGTAGAAATTTAATGTCTACATTTCTGCTAATAACAATGAAATTAATTATGCAGTGGCATTAATTGGTGTTATAGCGCTAATCAATGGTGAGATCACCGATGAGGTATTATATGATGCACCACAGCTTGGTCCACCATGAATATCATGCACTAGATTGTAATGCAAGATACTCATAATGTGAGAGGAAATAGGCCCACAATGGTATCCATTATCTTACATTTATGGAATTTAAATCAAATCATATTCACCAACTGTTGCATTGTATTCAGTGTGGGGGATGAAGGGAGGGGGATTAATTTGGACAGGAAGACATTGCATGGCTCTCTACTATACACCATGTGATATACCACTATGAGATCTCTACTATACACCATGTGATATACCACTATGAGATCTCTACTATACACCATGTGATATACCACCATGATATCTCTACTATACACCATGTGATATACCACCATGAGATCTCTACTATATACCATGTGATATACCACTATGATATCTCTACTGTACACCATGTGATATACCACTATGATATCTCTACTATACACCATGTGATATACCACTATGAGATCTCTACTATACACCATGTGATATACCACTATGATATCTCTACTGTACACCATGTGATATACCACTATGATATCTCTACTATACACCATGTGATATACCACTATGAGATCTCTACTATACACCATGTGATATACCACTATGAGATCTCTACTGTACACCATGTGATATACCACTATGATATCTTTACTGTACACCATGTGATATACCACTATGATATCTCTACTGTACACCATGTGATATACCACTATGATATCTCTACTATACACCAGGTGATATACCACTATGATATCTCTACTGTACACCATGTGATATACCACTATGATATCTCTACTATACACCATGTGATATACCACTATGAGATCTCTACTATACACCATGTGATATACCACTATGAGATCTCTACTATACACCATGTGATATACCACTATGAGATCTCTACTATACACCATGTGATATACCACTATGAGATCTCTACTATATACCATGTGATATACCACTATGATATCTCTATTATACACCATGTGATATACCACTATGATATCTCTATTATACACCACCATGTGATATACCACTATGAGATCTCTACTATACACCATGTGATATACCACTATGAGATCTCTACTATACACCATGTGATATACCACTATGAGATCTCTACTATACACCATGTGATATACCACTATGAGATCTCTACTATACACCATGTGATATACCACTATGAGATCTCTACTATACACCATGTGATATACCACTATGAGATCTCTACTATACACCATGTGATATACCACTATGAGATCTCTACTATACACCATGTGATATACCACTATGCGATCTCTACTATACACCATGTGATATACCACTACGAGATCTCTACTATACACCAGGTGATATACCACTATGATATCTCTACTGTACACCATGTGATATACCACTATGAGATCTCTACTATACACCATGTGATATACCACTATGAGATCTCTACTATACACCATGTGATATACCACTATGATATCTCTACTGTACACCATGTGATATACCACTATGATATCTCTACTGTACACCATGTGATATACCACTATGCGATCTCTACTATACACCATGTGATATACCACTATGATATCTCTATTATACACCATGTGATATACCACTATGAGTTCTCTATTATACACCATGTGATATACCACTATGATATCTCTATTATACACCATGTGATATACCACTATGATATCTCTACTATGCACCATGTAATATACCACTATGATATCTCTATTATACACCATGTGATATACCACTATGAGATCTCTGCTATACACCATGTAATATACCACTATGATATCTCTATTATACACCATGTGATATACCACTATGAGATCTCTACTATACACCATGTGATATACCACTATGAGATCTCTACTATACACCATGTGATATACCACTATGAGATCTCTACTATACACCATGTGATATACCACTATGAGATCTCTATTATACACCATGTGATATACCACTATGATATCTCTACTATACACCATGTGATATACCACTATGAGATCTCTACTATACACCATGTGATATACCACTATGCGATCTCTACTATACACCATGTGATATACCACTATGAGATCTCTACTGTACACCATGTGATATACCACTACGAGATCTCTACTATACACCATGTGATATACCACTATGAGATCTCTACTGTACACCATGTGATATACCACTACGAGATCTCTACTATACACCATGTGATATACCACTATGAGATCTCTACTGTACACCATGTGATATACCACTATGCGATCTCTACTATACACCATGTGATATACCACTATGAGATCTCTACTATACACCATGTGATATACCACTATGAGATCTCTACTGTACACCATGTGATATACCACTACGAGATCTCTACTATACACCATGTGATATACCACTATGAGATCTCTACTGTACACCATGTGATATACCACTATGCGATCTCTACTATACACCAGGTGATATACCACTATGCGATCTCTACTATACACCATGTGATATACCACTATGAGATCTCTACTGTACACCATGTGATATACCACTACGAGATCTCTACTATACACCATGTGATATACCACTATGAGATCTCTACTGTACACCATGTGATATACCACTATGCGATCTCTACTATACACCATGTGATATACCACTATGAGATCTCTACTGTACACCATGTGATATACCACTACGAGATCTCTACTATACACCATGTGATTTTGCACTTTAAGGTTTATAACTTGATCTCTACCTTAGTAGGGCTATGTAACACCTATTCACCTACCTGGTACAGGTCCTTAGTAGGGCTATGTCACACCTATTCACCTACCTGGTACAGGTCCTTAGTAGGGCTATGTAACACCTATCCACCTACCTGGTACAGGTCCTTAGTAGGGCTATGTAACACCTATTCACCTACCTGGTACAGGTCCTTAGTAGGGCTATGTCACACCTATTCACCTACCTGGTACAGGTCCTTAGTAGGGCTATGTAACACCTATTCACCTACCTGGTACAGGTCCTTAGTAGGGCTATGTAACACCTATTCACCTACCTGGTACAGGTGAGAGTGTTTTGACTCATTGCACATGTAATTACTTTTACCAACACATTTTATTTTTTCATTTTCTTGAAAGTAAAAATGTGAATTCCCTTTAATGGGTTCTTGACAACAGTTAAAGTCCGAGACAAATGTGTGAAAATCACATTGATAATTTATGTACTGTGTATTATAACTTGCATAAAATCTTGCAGTGTGATTTATTTCAATTTCTTGTTCAGTCTTTATATATAAATAACACGACAATAAAATATTCAAATACCAGACCAATATAATGTTTATGAAAATATGTTAACGGTCTGCTTTCAAACCAAATAAATTATATTTTTAATGAATACTGCGTCTTTTGCAGATGAAATGCCCCGAAGTTTATATGACTAGCCAAAAGTTCTTCTATTCAAATACCTATGCATCTTTCATCTTTTATGCATATGTGAAAATTTGAATTTAAAATACTAGTCAAATTTAACATTGTTGGACATTTATTTATTCATATATTTTAATTTGATGTAATAGAAAAAATACCCTACATTGAATAAGATATATATATATATGAATATGTCGTAATATTTTGTATAATAGGGGGCACCTGCTTGTATTATATTATAATCGCTCTTCCAGACCATTAGCCTTAATCAGGAGATAGTCTCTCTCTAAATGATATGCACATAAAATGAATATGTGGAAGGCAAAATATGGAATGACATTCAGTAGATTTAAACAATATATATATCTCTGGAGTTTGAAGATGAAATTGTAAAGCCAGACCATCCAAACTACAGAATACACACCAACAAACTCGGACCATCCAAACCACTATATACACACCAACAAACTCGGACCATTCAAACCACTAAATATACACACCAACAAACTCGGACCATTCAAACCACTAAATACACACCAACAAACTCGGACCATCCAAACCACTATATACACACCAACAAACTCGGACCATCCAAACCACTAAATACACACCAACAAACTCGGACCATCCAAACCACTATATACACACCAACAAACTCAGACCATCCAAACCACTATATACACACCAACAAACTCGGACCATCCAAACCACTAAATACACACCAACAAACTCGGACCATCCAAACCACTAAATACACACCAACAAACTCGGACCATCCAAACCACTAAATATACACACCAACAAACTCAGACCATCCAAAACCACTTATACTTTACACAACAACAATCGGACCTCAAATCACTAAATACACACCAACAAAACTCGGACCATACCCAAACCACTAAAATATTAAACACCAACAAAACCTCAGACCATCCAAAACCCACTATATACAACACCACAAAACTCAGACATCCAAAACCACTAAAGATTACCACACCAACAAACTCAGGACATCAAACCACTATATACAACCAACAAACTCAGGCCCATCCCAACCCATATATACACACCAATAAACTCGGACCATCAAACCAGTATATACACCACCAACAAACGCGGACCATCCAAACCACATCTACAAACCAAACAAACTCGGACCCATCCAAACCATAATACACACTAACAAACTCGGACCATGCCAAAACCAGTATATCACCCCAAAAACTCGAACATCCAAACCACTACTAATACACCACCAACAAACTCAGACCATCCAAACCACTATATACACACCAACAAACTCGGACCATCCAAACCACTAAATATACACACCAACAAACTCAGACCATACAAACCACTATATACACACCAACAAACTCGGACCATCCAAACCACTATATACACACCAACAAACTCAGACCATCCAAACTACTATATACACACCAACAAACTTGAACCATCCAAACCACTGAATACACACCAACAAACTCAGACCATCCAAACCACTATATACACACCAACAAACTCAGACCATCCAAACCACTATATACACACCAACAAACTCAGACCATCCAAACCACTAAATACACACCAACAAACTCAGACCATCCAAACCACTAAATACACACCAACACCTATTTATATAACACAGGGAGGGTGTATACCTGTCTATATAACACAGGTAGGTTATATACCTATTTATATAACACAGGTAGGGTATATACCTGTCTATATAACACAGGTAGGGTATATACCTGTCTATATAACGAGGGTAGGGTGTATACCTGTCTATATAACACAGGTAGGGTGTATACCTATCTATATAACACAGGTAGGGTGTATACCTGTCTATATAACACAGGTAGGTTATATACCTGTCTATATAACACAGGTAGGGTGTAAACCTGTCTATATAACACAGGTAGGGTGTAAACCTATCTATATAACACAGGTAGGTTGTATACCTGTCTGTATAACACAGGTAGGGTGTATACCTGTCTATATAACACAGGTAGGTTATATACCTGTCTATATAACACAGGTAGGGTGTATACCTGTCTATATAACACAGGTAGGGTGTATACCTGTATATATAACACAGGTAGGATGTATACCTGTCTATAGGATACAGGTAGGGTGTATACCTGTCTATATAATACAGGTAGGGTGTATACCTATCTATATAACACAGGTAGGTGTATACCTGTCTATATAACACAGGTAGGTTATATACCTGTCTATATAACACAGGTAGGGTGTAAACCTGTCTATATAACACAGGTAGGGTGTAAACCTATCTATATAACACAGGTAGGTTGTATACCTGTCTATATAACACAGGTAGGGTGTATACCTGTCTATATAACAAAGGTAGGGTGTATACCTGTCTATATAACACAGGTAGGGTGTATACCTGTCTATATAACACAGGTAGGGTGTATACCTGTCTATATAACACAGGTAGGGTGTATACCTGTCTATATAACACAGGTAGGGTGTATACCTGTCTATATAACACAGTTAGGGTGTATACCTGTCTATATGACACAGGTAGGATGTATACCTGTCTATAGGATACAGGTAGGGTGTATACCTGTCTATATAACACAGGTAGGGTATATACCTGTCTATATAACACAGGTAGGGTGTATACCTGTCTATATATCACAGGTACAGTGTATACCTATCTATAGGATACAAATGAGGACATTGGTATTTCATATCAACCTCTTCATCAATCTTAAAGAAACATTTCAGTCTTACCGTTTCTGTCCAATGAATATTATAATCCTTGGAGATGTTGAGAAGCAGGGCTCAGTAAGTCCATAAAACACCAATTTTGGAGGACATTCTCTTTTGTGTTACCACTATCAGGAAACCTCAGTGATAACAAAGCACAGCTCCATTTGTTTCACAAATATTCACACATTTCTTAATGAAATAAAATAAAGTACTGTTTTGATGGTGCACTTTTAGTCCACCATGGCATTGTGAAATGAGGCACCCTCAGGGATGCCTCACTTAACGCAAAATAGCTAAAATCTTTTTTGATGGAAGGTTAATTACCAACAACTTACATAACAAACGGAGCCACCTATATAAAATATAGCTAAAGCAAATTATTAAATTTAATTGAAAGTCTTGATTAATTAGAACCTTTAATTATCCTTGGGTAACACCCCTGTGTGTACCCCTGAAGTCGATATGTATGTTTTACAAGGGCATGCCTGGGTAGCGATCTAAAGGGTAACCATTGTCTGAGTGACTCCTTGCTGTGAGATATGGCGGTTTAGGGACCCTCCACCAATGCCAGCCCAATACACAATGGCTATTTAAACAGGTCAGATCAAGTTCCCACTTTATTTCTAAAGAATGAAAACAATGTTTGGTCTGTTAATTAATAAACCACATGCCACTCCAGGTTACTGCCAATTGTGAAGCTTCGTAAATGTTGATAGCATTAAATCACAAAAT
The DNA here is from genome assembly GCF_902652985.1 of Pecten maximus. NCBI lineage: Eukaryota > Metazoa > Mollusca > Bivalvia > Pectinida > Pectinidae > Pecten > Pecten maximus. Next base: position 27,764,321 of record NC_047023.1, on the reverse strand, counting down.
GGTTTCCACCCAGCCCTGATGGCTAAAACATATAGTTTGACATGGGTTCGACTCTGAGAAGGTTCAACTACTGTGTAGGCAAGTTATAGTGACAATGTCTGCTTATGTCAAATATAGTGGAAATGTACACCATAAGTTAGTACAAGTAGGAAATAGCAAAAGGGGCTTGACATGTCCCTATTACCCAGAATGAAAAATTAATCCCAGGGTCTGACCCCTAGATCACTTTAAACACTGATCTTGGGGTCAGACCTGCCATACAGATAGGGTGTAAGAATTGTACCTGCTGCCCCCATTGCATGAGTAAGAGACGACTAAATTCAGGATCTTATCTTTTCTCTTCTTTTTTAGCAACTTTCTTCTTCCTTATGTCTCCCTTGACAATACCTCACTTTTGGCCTTTAGTTGAGCGTTCACCTGTGAGGAAGGTTTTGGGTCTGTCCCCTCTTTAAAAATAGTAGTTTCTACTCCTGCTTCATCCTCAGCATTTGTGGAAGTGGGACGACTGAGAAATTCTGACTATGGAGAGTTTTTGACTATTGAGGATTTTTGACTACTGACAAATTTTGACAACTGATGACTTTGAATATTGTGGACTTTTGATAACATATCTGTAACATAGATCAAGGATATTTACCACACACATTACTATGCAACACAAGAGATGTGCATTGATGCTTGATAAAATTGCCAATGTCAGGAATAAATACACAGGGACAAAGATCTTACGTCCTGAACAACGAGGATAAACTGTTCATTTGTATGCTTGAATTGAACTGAAATGTTTGCCAACACATCAGAACATTTAAAGCTAAATCTATTCTTTAATTATCATAGTTTTAGGTAATAAGTGGCACTCGAAAACAATTTTCATTTAGTTAAATGATATTTTGTTAAATCATAATTTCATACAAATAGTAATATGCTGATTTCTGTGATAAGGTATTAAGAGCTGTTACAGGTATATCCAAAATAATACACGAGGCCAGACTGGGTCTCGCCCTTGGTTACCCAAGCATATAGACCCCGACACACATATTAACACACAACCCCTCATTTACATACCACCAAAAAACTACATAAAGAAATGCATATGCAGTTGAGAGTGCAGAAATCAGCCAGCCCTGTAATGGATAGCCTTTAATTGGCATCTAAATGTCCTCGCCCCAGCCATTACATACATCGTTAGGGCATCATATTACATTGACAAGGTACAGCTTTAAAGAAATATTTCTAGACTGATTTACACACATTTGAGCTCAGTCAGTCCACACCAACCCAATTCTGGTCATCCTAACATAAAGCTAATGCTTACAGGACAAACATTTGTTCAGCAAAATATGAATAGACTTCAGGTATTGCAACAAATTCATAATACAGCCAATTTTTGTAGGGAATAAAGATAACTGGATTATCTACCAGGAATAAGCATTGTTAGGTTATCTACAGGTAATGAAAGCAACTGGATTATCTATTGGGAATGAAAGCAACTGGATTATCTATTGGGAATGAAGGTGACTGGAATATCTATTGGGAATGAAGGTTGCTGGATTATCTATTGGGAATGAAGGTTGTTGGATTATCTATGGGGTATGAAGGTTGTTGGATTATCTATTGGGAATGAAGGTGGCTGGATTATCTATTGGGAATGAAGGTGGCTGGATTATCTATAGGGAATGAAGGTTGTTGGATTATCTATTGGGAATGAAGGTTGTTGGATTATCTATGGGGTATGAAGGTTGTTGGATTATCTATTGGGAATGAAGGTGGCTGGATTATCTATTGGTAATGAAGGTGGCTGGATTATCTATTGGGAATGAAGGTGGCTGGATTATCTATTGGGAATGAAGGTTGTTGGATTATCTATTGGGAATGAAGGTTGTTGGATTATCTATGGGGTATGAAGGTTGTTGGATTATCTATTGGGAATGAAGGTGGCTGGATTATCCATTGGGAATGAAGGTGGCTGGATTATCTATTGGGAATGAAGGTTGTTGGATTATCTATTGGGAATGAAGGTGGCTGGATTATCTATTGGGAATGAAGGTGGCTGGATTATCTATTGGGAATGAAGGTTGCTGGATTATCTACAGGGAATGAAGGTTGCTGGATTATCTATCGGGAATGAACGTTGCTGGATTATCTATTGGGAATGAACGTTGCTGGATTATCTATTGGGAATGGAGGTGGTTAGATTATCTACAGGGAATGAAGGTGGCTGGATTATTTATTGGGAATGAAGGTTGCTGGATTATCTATCAGGAATAAAGGTTGCTGGATTGTCTATTGGGAATGAAGGTGACCGGATTATCTACTGAGAATGAAGGTTGCTGGATTATCTATCAGGAATAAAGGTTGCTGAATTATCTATCAAGAATGAAGGTTGTTGGATTATCTATCAGGAATAAAGGTGGCTGGATTATGTATTAGGAATGAAGGTGGCTGGATTATTTATCAGGTATGAAGATTGCCGAATTATCTACTCATGAGAATGAAGATGACTGGATAAGTATTATCAACCAGAATTGTAGGGTTATCTGATGGAAAAAAAGGAAAGCTTCACTATCTACTGATAATGAAATTGACTTATCTACGACATCTGCTTTACAGCAGTGAAATCATCAGGATTACCTCTTGAGAATGAAGATGGCAAAATTGTTTATTAAATACAAAATAATCTGCATTAGTATCTACTGGGAATGATGGCAACATCTCAAAAAAAGAATGAATTTTTTTTTCCAGAATTGATTCAATTTCTTTTAAATGTTGTTATGTTCTTGTCCTTGATACCTGTATAATTGTGTCCCCTGTTATAATGTTAAATCGTAACCTGGACGCATAAAAACTTAAAACTGAACAGAACATGTACTGCAAATTGGGTAAAAAGGATTGCGCATCGGACAGGTGAATGGATGGGCGATCACAATGGGAAGCTGGAGGTATCAGTGATTTTCAAGGTCACATATCCTGTAATCCAATTTGACACCAGGAGTAGGTGATCCGATTATCCCACAGCTAGCTACTGCTGTGTGGTGCACACACAGAGCAACCATCGCCTCCTCCTCCTTCCTCAGGTATTTTCCTGTTTGGTTCTATCAGACGAGTGGACACATATCAAGATGGTACATAATCAGGAGTATGTAACGGACACTCTAGTGTCTTGTAATGTACATATACATATCTCTCTTAAAGTACAGATGTGGTGCCACCTGGTGGATATATCATAACATTTAATTCTTAGAAAGTTGCTTTATAAGAGAATACACTCTATAACTACACAAACTTTGCTCTATAACAGAATAAAAACAAAAGATTGTCAAATCACTAGGGGCTCTGTCATTCATCCCCCATAATTCATGTTGACCAATATAATGGTGTGAACATAAAATATATCTGTTAAAGTATTTTTCAGATATCTTAAGTTATATGATAAGCTTAAAACACACAGACGACACAGATGTACAGACAAGTTATTGTAGTTACATCCCTCTTACAAAGTAATTGTAATTACATCCCTCTTTACAGTTATTGTAATTACATCCCTCTTTACAAAGTTATTATAATTACATCCCTCTTTACAAAGTAATTGTAATTACATCCCTCTTTACAAAGTTATTGTAATTTCATCCCTCTTTACAAAGTTATTGTAGTAACATCCCTCTTTACAAAGTTATTGTAATTACATCCCTCTTTACAAAGTTATTGTAATTTCATCCCTCTTTACAAAGTTATTGTAGTAACATCCCTCTTTACAAAGTTACGGTAATTACATCCCTCTTTACAAGTTATTATAATTACATCCCTCTTTACAAAGTTATTATAATTACATCCCTCTTACAAGTTATTATAATTACATCCCTCTTTACAAAGTTATTATAATTACATCCCTCTTTACAAAGTTATTATAATTACATCCCTCTTTACAAGTTATTATAATTACACCCCTCTTTACAAAGTTATTATAATTACATCCCTCTTTACAAGTTATTGTAGTTACATCCCTCTTTACAAAGTTATTATAATTACATCCCTCTTTACAAAGTTATTGTAGTTACATCTCTCTTTACAAAGTTATTATAATTACATCCCTCTTTACAAAGTAATTGTAGTTACATTCCTCTTTACAAAGTAATTGTAGTTACATTCCTCTTTACAAAGTTATTGTAATTACATCCCTCTTTACAAAGTTATTGTAATTACATCCCTCTTTACAAAGGTATTGTAGTTACATCCCTCTTTACAAAGTTATTGTAATTACATCCCTCTTTACAAAGTTATTGTAATTACATTCCTCTTTACAAAGTAATTGTAGTTACATTCCTCTTTACAAGTTATTATAATTACATCCCTCTTTACAAAGTTATTGTAGTTACATCCCTCTTTACAAAGTTATTATAGTTACATCCCTCTTACAAGTTATTATAATTACATCCCTCTTTACAAAGTTATTGTAATTACATCCCTCTTTACAAGTTATTATAATTACATCCCTCCTTACAGTTATTGTAGTTACATCCCTCTTTACAAGTTATTATAATTACATCCCTCTTTACAAGTTATTATAATTACATCCCTCTTTACAAGTTATTATAATTACATCCCTCTTTACAAGTTATTATAATTACATCCCTCTTTACAAGTTATTATAATTACATCCCTCCTTACAGTTATTGTAGTTACATCCCTCTTTACACAGTTATTATAATTACATCCCTCTTTACAAAGTTATTGTAATTACATCCCTCTTTACAGTTATTGTAGTTACATCCCTCTTTACAAAGTTATTATAATTACATCCCTCTTTACAACGTTATTATAATTACATCCCTCTTTACAAAGTTATTGTAATTACATCCCTCTTTACACAGTTATTGTAATTACATCCCTCTTTACACAGTTATTATAATTACATCCCCCTTTACAAAGTAATTGTAATTACATCCCTCTTTACAAAGTTATTGTAATTACATCCCTCTTTACTAAGTAATTGTAATTACATCCCTCTTTACAAAGTTATTGTAGTTACATCCCTCTTTACAAAGTTATTGTAATTACATCCCTCTTTACAAAGTTATTATAACTACATCCCTCTTTACAAGTTATTGTAATAACAGCCCCTTTACAAAGTTATTATAATTACATCCCTCTTTACAAAGTTATTGTAATAACAGCCCTCTTTACAAAGTTATTGTAGTTACATCCCTCTTTACAAAGTAATTGTAGTTACATTCCTCTTTACAAGTTATTATAATTACATCCCTCTTTACAAAGTTATTGTAATAACAGCCCTCTTTACAAAGTTATTGTAGTTACATCCCTCTTTACAAAGTAATTGTAGTTACATTCCTCTTTACAAGTTATTATAATTACATCCCTCTTTACAAAGTAATTACATCCCTCTTTACAAAGTTATTGTAGTTACATCCCTCTTTACAAAGTAATTGTAGTTACATTCCTCTTTACAAGTTATTATAATTACATCCCTCTTTACAAAGTTATTATAATTACATCCCTCTTTACAAGTTATTATAATTACATCCCTCTTTACAAAGTTATTATAACTACATCCCTCTTTACAAGTTATTTTAATAACAGCCCTCTTTACAAAGTTATTGTAATTACATCCCTCTTTACAAAGTTATTATAATTACATCCCTCTTTACAAAGTTATTGTAGTTACATCCCTCTTTACAAAGTAATTGTAGTTACATTCCTCTTTACAAGTTATTGTAATTACATCCCTCTTTACAAAGTTATTATAATTACATCCCTCTTTACAAGTTATTAAAATTACATCCCTCTTTACAAAGTTATTGTAGTTACATCCCTCTTTACAAAGTTATTGTAATTACATCCCTTTTTACAAGTTATTAAAATTACATCCCTCTTTACAAGTTATTATAATTACACCCCTCTTTACAAGTTATTATAGTTACATCCCTCTTTACAAAGTAATTGTAGTTACATCCCTCTTTACAAAGTAATTGTAGTTACATCCCTCTTTACAAAGTTATTGTAATTACATCCCCCTTTACAAGTTATTATAGTTACATCCCTCTTTACAAAGTAATTGTAGTTACATCCCTCTTTACAAAGTAATTGTAGTTACATCCCTCTTTACAAAGTTATTATAATTACATCCCTCTTTACAAAGTTATTGTAATTACATCCCTCTTTACAAAGTTATTGTAATTATATCCCTCTTTACTAAGTAATTGTAATTACATCCCTCTTTACAAAGTTATTGTAGTTACATCCCTCTTTACAAAGTTATTGTAATTACATCCCTCTTTACAAAGTTATTATAACTACATCCCTCTTTACAAAGTTATTATAATTACATCCCTCTTTACAAAGTTATTGTAGTTACATCCCTCTTTACAAAGTAATTGTAGTTACATTCCTCTTTACAAGTTATTATAATTACATCCCTCTTTACAAAGTTATTGTAGTTACATCCCTCTTTACAAAGTAATTGTAGTTACATTCCTCTTTACAAGTTATTATAATTACATCCCTCTTTACAAAGTAATTACATCCCTCTTTACAAAGTAATTACATCCCTCTTTACAAAGTTATTGTAGTTACATCCCTCTTTACAAAGTAATTGTAGTTACATTCCTCTTTACAAGTTATTATAATTACATCCCTCTTTACAAAGTTATTATAATTACATCCCTCTTTACAAGTTATTATAATTACATCCCTCTTTACAAAGTTATTATAACTACATCCCTCTTTACAAGTTATTGTAATAACAGCCCTCTTTACAAAGTTATTGTAATTACATCCCTCTTTACAAAGTTATTGTAATAACAGCCCTCTTTACAAAGTTATTGTAGTTACATCCCTCTTTACAAAGTAATTGTAGTTACATTCCTCTTTACAAGTTATTGTAATTACATCCCTCTTTACAAAGTTATTATAATTACATCCCTCCTTACAAGTTATTATAATTACATCCCTCTTTACAAAGTTATTATAACTACATCCCTCTTTACAAGTTATTGTAATAACAGCCCTCTTTACAAAGTTATTGTAATTACATCCCTCTTTACAAAGTTATTGTAATAACAGCCCTCTTTACAAAGTTATTGTAGTTACATCCCTCTTTACAAAGTAATTGTAGTTACATTCCTCTTTACAAGTTATTATAATTACATCCCTCTTTACAAAGTTATTATAATTACATCCCTCTTTACAAGTTATTATAATTACATCCCTCTTTACAAAGTTATTATAACTACATCCCTCTTTACAAGTTATTGTAATAACAGCCCTCTTTACAAAGTTATTGTAATTACATCCCTCTTTACAAAGTTATTGTAATAACAGCCCTCTTTACAAAGTTATTGTAGTTACATCCCTCTTTACAAAGTAATTGTAGTTACATCCCTCTTTACAAAGTTATTATAATTACATCCCTCTTTACAAGTTATTGTAATTACATCCCTCTTTACAAAGTTATTATAATTACATCCCTCTTTACAAAGTTATTATAATTACATCCCTCTTTACAAGTTATTATAATTACATCCCTCTTTACAAGTTATTGTAATTACATCCCTCTTTACAAAGTTATTGTAGTTACATTCCCCTTTACAAAGTTATTATAATTACATCCCTCTTTACAAGTTATTATAATTACATCCCTCTTTACAAAGTTATTGTAGTTACATATCTCTTTACAAAGTTAGAGTAATTACATCCACTTTTACGAAGTTATTGTAATTACATCCCTCTTTACTAAAGCATGGGGTACAATCACAGCAAGGTCACTACCCTTGCCAAGCAACTATTTCAACATCTTCTTTAGAAGGTATATACAATTTATAGAAGAAAAATTCTTGAATAAAAGTTTCATCTTCATCATCAACTTTCTTAATTAACTTCAATCCCTCTTTGTGTCAAAAACTGTCCAAATCTATATTTCTGATTTTTTTTCAGTGACAATTAAATTCAGATTTGGCTATTTCTTAGTCTTTTGTCAGTGTTACTTAGGAAGTCACTTGTTAACTGCATGGTGACAGAATGTCACAGATTCACTAAGTGTTATGGTGCAATATGGGGTGTATTGTGTCACTGAAGAAATGTGACTCCTTCATATATAAATCCATATCAATTATATCTTAAACACACCCTGATGACACATGTACATCATAATGTCTAAATATCTATATCTATAGGTCTACACTTAACTGGAAATAAAGTTTCAAGAAAACAAGAATTGATATATCAAACTGGTAGCTCTATCTGAAAGTACAATCAGCCAGAAATGGTTACATAGTGGACAATAAAATATTTCTGGTAGATTAATTGTCAATTATCAAAGGTATCTATTAATTATTGATATTGTTCAGACAAAGCTGGTCGACTCCTTCTCAGACAGGCCTCGATGAATGACCCAGTCCCGTGGTAGTTGTGGCGGGATGCGGCACATGGTCGCCCCTAGTTCAGGATCTCGCTGGCTTTTTGTTTCACCGATATCAAAATGTTCATCTGCATTGAGCCATGATGACATTTCCTATCCAATCCAAATGTTAGCACCTCCGAGAATTAAAAAAAGCCACAACTTGCTGTGGTGTTTCTACCAAACATATGTTTTAGCAAAGTTGATACTGCCAGCCATTGTATTTATGGGATAATCCAAGTCTGATAGAGCCTTAAAGTTCACATAACTTATGATGACATTATTACACAACATGGCCTGAAAATCATCCTTAGCGATAGGCAACTCGATATGAGCATGACAATTACTACAGTTTCTCATTACCAAGCTAATGTCCTCAGACACTATCAACTAATATGGATTTATACATATACATTGGACCATTTAATCGGCTCTAATGACTGAAATTATGTTCATACACACAAGATCAAAACTCTTTTTAAGCCATACTTTTTTCATGTGAATTACCTTCATTTTTTATCTTCTCATTTTCTGTATATGTAAGTTATTAAATAGGAACCATTTTGAAATTCATTAAATATAGCTTGCACGAAAACTGAATTACACTTTGTGTTGCGTATAAGGCGAGACCATTATGTCATCATGTAAATGTCAAATGACCAACATTTGAGCTATTTACTCAATGTATCTGTGACACCAGCTAAAACTACCATCTGTTTCATTTCTGTTTTTATCAATTTCTACAAAACAACAAACAGATTTTTTACATGAACTTCAGGTTCCCTTTACATGTGTTCTTGTCATCAAATTTCTTCTGTTTTAAACAACACTAACACAGTAAGTACAGAAGCTCATTAAAGGCATGTTGTGAGTGACTGATACATCTAAAAACTAAGAATACATAGATTACTAAGTTAGTTTAAGATCAAGATCAAAATCAGTTTATTTCCCAAACATTGTTACCAACTACAATAGAGGGTGATCAAACTCAGAAGGTAAGTCCCTTCTTTTGTATCACGCCAAATTATCAACTTTTATTTAATGATTTAAAAAAAAAAATTTTTTGTATAAATTGTCCATCCATATAATCATACAGTCTTTTGTTAAGATGCCTTTACCATATTTGACCTAATACGCTCACCTGCTCCTATAATGCATCCCCATATTTTTCAAGAAAAGAGGATGGGTGTGCTAATTAAAACATACAGTATCAAAATTTCCTTCTCACTGATCTGTTAATACAATCTCCAATCTTTTAACCAAAGACTCTGGATTGTTTTTGCTACATAAAGATTTAAAAAAATCTACCCAGCTTTCACATAGAAACATTTCTCTGTACATGGTTTTAAGGGCATCCCTTTTGTGATTTTGCGATCACACAGTGCGCTTATTAGGTCAAAACTGGTATCATCTGGAGTTTTCCATAAAAAAAATGCACTATACTTAATCATCTATTCAAGTTAACTTGTGATTCAAATTCTGCTGTATTTTCAGACAGAGGATTTGTTAAGACAACATAGATCTAAGGGCATGATCAAAACATGCAATACAATACTTATGGATGGCCAAGAACAAAGCTGTTCAGTTTGATAATGACAAATTGTTAATATGTTTTCTGTCCTTTCAAAACTGGTCTAGAAATAAATCCTCATATCTGTTGTCATGGCAACCTCTCTTTTTTATATTGATACAAGCAAGTAAGAGTAATAGGGAATGTCATAGGTGGGATTGAAGTCACAGCCACTCTTTGAAAGATGGATCCTTAGATTATTAGAACATGCCAGGGTGCAGCATTTTTATAGCCTGGATATTGGGAAGGATTAACTCTTGTAGCCATTAATGTCCAGCCTGGTCAAGTTAGTGGAAAGATAGAGCAAATTACTTCCCTTGCATACTAATGAGGGGGACATTTGGGGGTCCAGGGCTGTTTTAATTTGATGCTATATTAACCTCCATGTCAGCTGCCACTGACAGTTTAACATGGATACAGGAAACCTCATCTATCGCTCACATGTGTTTGTGATGAGGTGAATATGAGACCAATAAGAAACACATAAATGTTTTATGTGTGTGAGAGGTTGGCTTGTGACAGACAACCACGTGTCCTGGCACTGGTAGGCTTAAAAACTTACAAAATGATTCATAATCATTTTCACAATGTAGTCCCAGTAAAATAAACTGGTTAATTTTAAAAGATCACTGTTGTAACATTGGTAAAATTGAGTAAAATGGAGTAAATCACTAAACAGTTTTATATATAACACAAAATTAATTTGCATTTATATACATTTAAACATGACATTTGCTGATTTACTTTTCTGGATACCGATCTAGAAATGATGATATCAAATTCTTCTGAATATCATGATTTCTTAATCTAATGTAATAGCATGTCACTTTTTTATTGTCAAAAATCAAAGATGAAAACATACCATTTAACACCTAAAAATAAACAATTCTATAGCAACCCATAATGAAGCTAACAAGTAAAGTGCACAGGCCTAGAACGTCATAGAAACCACTACACTGCCACCAGCTCGGCTAGCTTTCATCACGCTGTCACATTTAATTGACATATACACACAAATTATGTGAATAAAAACTTTCATTATGAATTCATTAATTATACATTTGGTACTCCAGTAGATATAAATGTCAGTCGGAGTGAATGACTGTTTAGTGCCTGTACCGTAGTGACAGCAGATTGTCTTAACATCACTTACCAAACAATTTTACACTTATCTACTAACTAGGGGCAAGCTGTACTTCAGATCAATGACATTTATATTTACCATATAAAGTACAGGGAATGTCATCCAAATCTATGTGTGGGGCGCAAAAAACCACAGTGGAGTGAAGTCTGTAGAACAAAGTCTGGTCATGAGAAGTCTGAATAAAAATCAGTTTAATCACAAGCAACAGAAAATAAATGAATCTTATCATGCACAGCATGGAAACTGCATCTATAATCCCAGGCAACACCAAAACTGAGTCTATAATCCCAGGCAACACCAAAACTGAGTCTATAATAACAGGCAACACCAAAACGGAGTCTATAATAACAGGCAACACCCAAACTGAGTCTATAATAACAGGCAACACCAAAACGGAGTCTTTAATCCCAGGCAACACCAAAACTGAGTCTATCACAAGCAGTCAGATAAATTAGTATAATCATGACCAGTTTGAATGAACAAGGGCAATCTGAACAAGAGGCCCATGGGCCTTAACGGTCACCTGAGTTTTGAAATGTTTAAGTTAATTTAATATCTAACCTTTTTGGCCCCACCCATAAGCCCCTGGGGGTCAGTCAGTGCCAACATTTGCAAGCTGTCATCTCATGCTGATAATGTTAACAAAGTTAGAATGAATTCCAATAGAAATCAAACAAATGATAGTCAAAAATGTGATTTGACTATATAAACAATAGTAATGTTTACCCCCTCCCCAGGGGGAGACATGAGACCCCAGGGTCATGAAAGTCACAATTTTGACCTTTCTTATTTGTGAAGAGTATTTGACTCTACCATATCTGGGAGTTAAGAAGATGATTTTTGAAATTTTAGTCAATTTGACCCTTTTTGGCCCCGCTCCTCATGCCCCTGGCCAGGGGGATTGGGACCACATAATTCACAACTTTAGTTGACCTTTGACCATGGAAGCTTCCTGCCAAATTTCATTGAATATTTGGTTTAGCAGTTTTGGAGAAGAAGTCTAAAATGTAAAAAAAATTACGGACACACAACTGACAACGGACGAGAGAAAATCAATGACGGACGAAGGATGGACGACGAGGGACAAAAGACTGTTAGAATAGGTCACTTGAGACTTTGTCTCAGGTGATCTAAAAACTTGTCTTTTAAAAGTTGCAAAAGACCATCATTATAAAAGCAGTTGAGAAATTTAAACAAGAAGACCATAAAAGATGTAGTTACAACCCTAAGAGCACCTGTACAAACAGAGAGAATACAGTATTGGGTACACTTATGACATATATATATACTACTGTCTTTAGTATACTGTATAATAAGTAACATTTTACAACCTCACTGCTGGACCCTAATGGAAATATATCATCTTTTAACATTACTGTTCATGTCGAATACCCTATCTGACCTAATAAGTGCACTTGCTCCTATAAAGCTCTCCCACCCCTAAACCTTTTTTTCCCCCCAAGAAAAGAGGATGAATGCACTAATTGAAACATTAAGAAATATAAAAAGTTCTCACTGATCTGCTTATATAATCTTTTAACCAAAGTTTTGCTACATAAAGATATGTAAATAAATGAAAAATAAATTCACACAAATTTCACCAGGAACTTTTTTCCGGTATACTGTTTCATTAAGCTCACCCTGTTTTTGTAAGTATTTTACAGTAGGCTTATTAGGTTGAATATGGTATGCCCTTTTTATCCTTTTAGGATAACAATTAATTCATGATACAGTGAACCAAACCTGAAACTGAAGATATGTATTCAGCACCACATTTCATCAATTAAAATTCTATTTATTTAAGTTCAACATCCTGTGCCAGATTCAATAAAATGCTCAGAAATCCATGCAAAATGCAAACAAATTAATGTCACGCCATGACAATCGAAAACGAGAAGACATGTAAAACTGACAGAATGACAGCAACTGAAGAGCTACTGTAAATTGAAGAAAAATCTAAAAGAAAACAACAACAAACTCTCCAATCAAATCCCTTCTCCTTCTGAAAGTGGTAAAGAGCAGATTTGTTAACACTGGGGACCAGTAGAGGTTTAATGCATGGAGGACAAGGTGATTGTATAGAAGCCTCGGTCAGACCCTCTCAAAGTGTTGTCGCTAATTGTATTGCACACTCCAGACACAGCACAAACTGTCATCAGACCTGCGGACAATACAGCACACAGAGATATAGCAATTTATCCCAATATTAACAAGTCCCAGTGCCTTTATTCAAACTATTTTCCCACCATTCTACAGTAATTAGCTTGGTTATGCAGCGGGCCATCAATTAGGGGTTATTGTCCAGCCCTGAAGGGCCACGACACACCTCCTGAATAAAATCCAGCCCCAAACTGCCCATAACTGTCCATTGGTCAGCTCACTGCGGTACTGGACACTAACTATGACACAGATACATGACTGGTCAGTACCGCTGTCAGGAAATTAGTTTTCGATGGATTTGTAATAAAGTGGACAAGATGATGCGGTCAGCTACTAACTAATGGTCACTCATTACCGTTATACTGATGTTTCCCTCCTCCTGCTGTCTTGGGTGTCACTCGACAGTTTTATCATAAATCACACCAACTTTGGTTAAACTTGAACATGTGTTTTTTCGGCTGGAATTAGCTATGATTTATATCTATAACTCATACATCATATATCAATGAAAGGAAATTAACCTATAAAAAACGTTTATCTTGACGTCCAAATTAACTTACAGCTGTAAAATGCAATTAATGAAAAATAGTATTTAAATGAAGTGTAAAAGACATACAATAAATGTAGTTGTTTTCCAGTACCATACACATATATATATAATAGCCTTATTTACCAAAATGAAGAAAAACTTAATAATTTCCCAAATTTTAGCAGGAACAGACTGCTGCAAAATTAAGCAAGAAAAAATATATACATTATTGTTTCTCTCATTTTTTTTTTATTCATCTAAATATTTACATACGAAAAATTATACAAATGAACAGATTTTTATTTCTTCATTTGTTACCTCTTTGTAATTAACCGAGGAAACATGATAAGGATATCACATTACTCGCCTTTAAATCACTATATACCAGTAATGTTCACGAATATCTATAAAAGGAAAGTTGGCAGTATATAAGTTCACCTTACAAGGCTAGCAAAAATTTCCCTTTAATCCTAGTGGTAGGGTGATGTATGCTTAGAGAGCGAGAGTAATGTAGCTTGAGCCCCTCGAGCACGGACAGCATATTTTTCATTACTCTTTCGTCTTACATTTTTTAAGGTAAAAAGTTGATGTTTCAGTTTTGGTACTTGGTTATATTGACATCTATCAGACTGAACTAATACTACATTAAAAGGTCATGTTTACTTACGCCGACTTTAAACACGACCTTACACCTGTAAATGTAACACCTATCTAATAGGTGTATACAAGTCTACCTTGTCAGCTCACCTGTAGCCAGACAGATAGTCCATTGTACTGACCATCAGCTGACCTGTAAATAAACCCTATGTCAATGGTCAATCCAACACTAATCGGACCATTATGGTGAAGAGTCTGTAAACATTTGCCCTCTATAAGTCCAGCAGATACACCAAATATAAAGCTATCATAGCCAGGTTAATCTTGTCAGCTACCTGTTACTGACTGCTCAGGTGATGTAGATACCTATACTGATTAGCAATTAAAGTCACTTAAATGTTAGATTTTCATTTCATAAGAGATAAGAAAATATTATATTTGAAAGTATGTACAAAGTTATATGCTGTCAGTTAATAATGAAATTTAAAAATTAGCATGAATAATTTCTAAAATAGAAAAAAAAAATAAAACAATAAAAAAAAACATTAAAAAAATCTGTGACCCACTATTTGATATCATAATTGTTTGGAAAGTGTAAACAATATGATAGAATATGCATGTTGAGATTTATATTGGAAGATTTTAAGATGGTGGAGACCCAACACAGACATTATCATCCTTAATTCAGCCTCTTATTCAACGTAATTTAACATTCTGAACCAAACTTTTGTTACATACTGTAAAATATATGCTACTGAAGAAATTGAATTCAAGAACTTGGTGATGCACATAGCACCTTGCACAATTAGTCAAAGTAGAGGTTTAATTTCCCCTAGGTCCACATTTATACAAACAGCATGAGAACACTTCTAATGTAAAACAGTTCAACTAGGCTGAAGGAAGTAAAATGTTTTATGTAATAAACATCCGAAGGATGAGATTTCAATAGAATTATACAGTACAGCCTTCAACATAAATATATCAACCTGATGAAGGTTAGCTATCGTCAGTTCAGCCATAATATCGACAGCACCATACCATTCAAGTGATTACGTCACAGGCTTTGTTCCAGATATTGATGACCTTCGGCAGTGTCAATATATTTGCGGTGCCTAACCATTTGAAATCCGATACATTTAATATAAAAAACATATACAAAATGGAAAGAGCAATACAAAGCTTAAATTCAAACAAACAATTATGACACCAGGTTCATCCATGCTTAAATATATATAGCTATTTATTTTACTGTCATGGAGCTTGCACTTCTCAAACAAATACTGTTACCATTATGTAAATGTAGGTATTGTAGGATACTAAAATGTCGCACAACAACCTTGCTAACTCAAGATGCAATAAAGCCAGACTTTTTTACATGTATATCATGTGGCAAAACAAGAAGAACAAGACAATTCAGTGAATTACAGTCCTCCACTGGATGTTAGATTATGCGCCAAGAATGCACAGATGATGAATTTGGGAAGGAAATAATTTTACACACTGAATATTTGACAGACCCATCATATCTAATAATTCTACAATTGCATTTGGTCATATTAATGTGAATGAATTCAGGAATATCACTAATTTTGGTAGGTGATATAAGAAATTCCATATATATGAACCCATGCCTCATCCATTAAGAAGTTCAAATGAGTTCAGTTTACAAATTTGTTTTGATGTAGGTCAAAGGTCAAAATGTAGGTCAAAGTGACCTACTTTTGATATAATACAGTGTCTCACTTAGGTGACCCCATTATTCAAGTATGAAGTGCTAGTACGTGATGTAGGTGATACACAGCAGGACAAACTTTTTCCTTGAAGGTCAAAGGTCACAGTGACCTACTTTTGATACATGACACAACCTTTACATTGCAGGTGAACATATACCCCAAGTATAAAGTTCCAGTGACATGTGTAGGCGATAGAGCTAGGACAAACTTTATTTTTTTTATGCAGGTCAAAGGTCACAATGTGGTCTAAAGTGATCTACTTTTGGTACATGGCACAAAAGAGTGAAGTTTCAGTAACAAGTACTACAGGAGATACAGGCAAAACTCACATTTTCTTTAATGTTATGGTTATGTCAAAGTTCAAAATATAGGTCGCAGTGACACACATTTGATAACACCTCTTCACCAAGGTGAACATATGTCCCCTGTATGAAGTTCCAGTGACAAGTAGTGCAAGAGATTGCGCTCAAACTCTTTTCTTGATGCAGTTCAAAGGTCAAAATATAGGTCAGAGTTCACTTTTGGTACATGACACATCACCACCTCACCTAGGTGAAGTTCCAGGGACTAGCAGTGTGGGGGATAGAGCCCAGACAAGGCACAGTGCAGAAAGACGAAAGAATGGAAGGATTGAGAGAGGACGGATAGTTACCCAGTTACCAGTAGGCGCTAATGAAAGTATGAAGAAAATTAACAGATATATTAATGATTTAGTTATTATCAAAATATTCCATGTTCCCTATAATTCATGGTTGTGTCACATATGTCATGATAGAGAATGAGATACATTTATTGGTGTATATGATTGCACTAGTGCAGAAGACTTATCTTTAATGACCTAAATACCATTATCTATATGGTATACTAGGAAGTGAATTACAAACCTGTCTGTAAACTCTATGTACCTAACTTAGGTCACCTCTACAGCTTTTATCTTGTACACCAATAAAAGTGCACTGCAAACCAATTCAAAAAAGAGAAACAGACTTCAAGGCAAATAACATTTAAACTGCAGCTCTTGACAACTGGCCAAGGTATAAATTTACTATTCATGTCCCTAAAAACCACCCAAAACCCCCCAGATAAACCTGTCTATAGGGAACAACAAACAGGACAAAGTTAAACCTGTCCATAGGGGACAACAAACAGGACAAAGTTAAACCTGTCCATAGGGGACAACAAACAGGACAAAGTTAAACCTGTCCATAGGGGACAACATACAGGACAAAGTTAAACCTGTTTATAGGGGACAACATACAGGACAAAGTTAACCTGTCCATATCGACAACATACAGGACAAAGTTAAACCTGTCTATAGGGGACAACAAACAGGACAAAGTTAAACCTGTCCATAGGGGACAACAAACAGGACAAAGTTAAACCTGTCCATAGGGGACAACATACAGGACAAAGTTAAACCTGTTTATAGGGGACAACATACAGGACAAAGTTAAACCTGTCCATTAGGACAACAAACAGGACAAAGTTAAACCTGTCTATAGGGGACAACAAACAGGACAAAGTTAAACCTGTCCATAGGGGACAACATACAGGACAAAGTTAAACCTGTTTATAGGGGACAACATACAGGACAAAGTTAACCTGTCCATATCGACAACATACAGGACAAAGTTAAACCTGTCTATAGGGGACAACAAACAGGACAAAGTTAAACCTGTCTATAGGGGACAACATACAGGACAAAGTTAAACCTGTCCATTGGGACAACATACAGGACAAAGTTAACCTGTCTATAGGGGACAACATACTGGACAAAGTTACACCTGTCAATATCAACAACATACAGGACAAAGTTAAACCTGTCCATTGGGACAACATACAGGACAAAGCTACACCTGTCTATAGGGGACAACATACAGGACAAAGTTAACCTGTCTATAGGGGACAACATACAGGACAAAGTTAACCTGTCTTCAGGGGACAACATACAGGAAAAAGTTAAACCTGTCCATTGGGACAACATACAGGACAAATGTAAACCTGTCTATAGGGGACAACATACAGGACAAAGTTAACCTGTCTATAGGGGACAACATACAGGACAAAGTTAAACCTGTCCATATCGACAACATACAGGACAAAGTTAAACCTGTCCATTGGGACAACATACAGGACAAAGTTAACCTGTCTATAGGGGACAACATACATGACAAAGTTACACCTGTCTATAGGGGACAACAAACAGGACAAAGCTAAACCTGTCCATTGGACAACATACAGGAAAACGTTAAACCTGTCTATAGGGGACAACATACAGGACAAAGTTAACCTGTCCATTGGACAACATAAAGGACAAAGTTAAACCTGTCTATAGGAGACAACATACAGGACAAAGTTAACCTGTCCATTGGACAACATAAAGGACAAAGTTAAACCTGTCTATAGGGGACAACAAACAGGACAAAGTTAAACCTGTCCATTGGGACAACATACAGGACAAAGTTAAACCTGTCCATAGGGGACAACATACAGGACAAAGATAAACCTGTCTATAGGGGACAACATACAGGACAAAGTTAAACCTGTCCATAGGGGACAACATACAGGACAAAGTTAAACCTGTTTATAGGGGACAACATACAGGACAAAGTTAAACCTGTCCATAGGGGACAACATACAGGACAAAGTTAAACCTGTTTATAGGGGACAACATACAGGACAAAGTTAAACCTGTCCATAGGGGACAACATACAGGACAAAGTTAACCTGTCTATAGGGGACAACATACAGGACAAAGTTAACCTGTCTATAGGGGACAACATACAGGACAAAGTTAACCTGTCTATAGGGGACAACATACAGGACAAAGTTAAACCTGTCTATAGGGGACAACATACAGGACAAAGTTAAATCTGTCTATAGGGGACAACATACAGGACAAAGTTAACCTGTCTATAGGGGACAACATACAGGACAAAGTTAAACCTGTCCATTGGGACAACATACAGGACAAAGTTAAACCTGTATATAGGGGATAACATACAGGACAAAGTTAAACCTGTTCATTGGGACAACATACAGGACAAAGTTAAACCTGTCTATAGGGGACAACATACAGGACAAAGTTAACCTGTCTATAGGGGACAACATACAGGACAAAGTTAAACCTGTCTATAGGGGACAACATACAGGACAAAGTTAAATCTGTCTATAGGGGACAACATACAGGACAAAGTTAACCTGTCTATAGGGGACAACATACAGGACAAAGTTAAACCTGTCCATTGGGACAACATACAGGACAAAGTTAAACCTGTCTTTAGGGGATAACATACAGGACAAAGTTAAACCTGTTCATTGGGACAACATACAGGACAAAGTTAAACCTGTCTATAGGGGACAACATACAGGACAAAGTTAACCTGTCCATATCGACAACATACAGGGCAGACAGTCATTACAGTAAAATAAGTAGGTATTTGATTACAAGCGTTGCGTTGCTCTTTTCATTTGTATATGTTTTTATGTTAAATGTATCAGATTTCAAATGGTTAAGCAAATTTATTGACATTGCCCAAAGTTCATTGGAATCTGAAATTTCAGATTGACAGAGATTGAAGGCATTTCTCCCAATGACCATTTGAGGATTTTGTATGGATGCCACGCTCTAGTGTCTGGATCGTGATAAGATTATATATATGTGACAACTGTCAGGGCAGAGTGAAGATTGTGCATAGATCTCGTGTAGATTGCAAAGGAGATAGGGTCTAGTATCATAAATGTATGAAGTACAACTTCACTCATCTCACTGCCAATGGTAATAAGTTTGTATTATTTTTGACAAACATAAAAAAAATGCTGTCACCAAGACATAAAAATATTGAGTTATTCATTTGAACTTTCTAACAGACCTATCATATTCAATTAAAAGTGATCCAAGTTGAGAAAGTTAATGTCTTCCCAAATCTGACTGGCCCTTTGGCACAGATAAAATTATAACTATAAACATCCCATAGGAAGTTATTTAAATGAGAATAACATATATGGTAGCCTCGAATCGGACAGGTCCTCGGGCCATATTGACAGTAGTCCCGTATCAGGATGATGGTCCCCATCGTGTACTAACAAAGCATGTATTTCTACCCATAAAATCAAAGCCTGATCACCCAGGTGACAGTTACTGTGTAATCCTTATTGACTTTAATGACAGAAATGTACAACACAATTGTTTGTGAGACATAACCGGTCATCAAGGTCTTGTCTTGGCTACACAAAACAGACCGCCCTAGAGTGGAGTAAACACATAGTACTAAAACACACAAATCCAAATTTATCCTTGGGGAGTCAGGGCAATCCTGACATGATCCAGGACCCCGGGAGTCTCTTCAAGCCTCATTCTGATTTTGGGGACCAAAGGCCAGAAGACCCTTCCCTTTATGTTGGAGAATTAAAGTTTATTCTAATGTAAAAGGAGAAAAATTTGCATGCTCGTATTCATCGATTCATATACACTTGAAAACAAGAGGAGATAAAGTTCAATATAGGATCAAACTGATCACGACATTAACAGAAAGCTCAGATCCCCAATGGGATAGTGATTTCAAACATGGAGTAAATTATTTTGAAAAACCAGAAATGTAACAAAAAGGAAAAGCATATAAGCTTTATTCTATCTTGAAAACTTGATTTCTTCCTATTCACACCTGTTATAAATTGTTCAGCAGAATTCTTTATGCAATGTTTATGTTATTCTGCTTAGAAATTAAATGAAATTTAAGTGTACAAAAAATTCCAACTATCAATTTAGGGAATAAAATATGGTTAAAGGACTCTAAGTAAAAGAAGATCATTGAGGGTTACAATTTACCAATGACAGATGAAGATAATCTCTAAATCTGACAAACCTATGGATATAATTTTTAATTAGTGGAGCTTACTTCAGAAACCTACATGTTTAATGATATCTCACTTTATCTATTCAATAATTCAAATGGAAATGTACACCTCATTTTTGCACAATAAATAACATTCCTTCACAAAAATATATACATGTACTTAACATTAAAAATTTGACTGATAATGTAAAGATGTTTCAGTCAATTTAATGATTACAGTATAAAAACTCCAAACATTTTTTTTCATTATATTAAAAATCAATATTTTTTAACTGAATTTATAGACATTTTCTTTGGATGTGCATACTGCATTCAATAAAATACATAAAATTCAATCTGTGTACCTTCTGTTACATTATAACATAATACAGGTCATTGATTAATAAACAGCAACAAAAGGAAGATATACATGAACATCCATAAACCTCAATGTTATATGTATTATGAATGCACAAAGGAGGTCTGGCAACCTACATGAAGCCCTGCAATGCATGACGTGCCGATATCTATAACAAAGACTGCAGTATATGGGTGTGTCGATGGGATGGGACATATAATTTTACCCTCATTGTATTATTACTTGTATTGTGTTGATACTCTTCCTATAGATCTCCATGTGCAACATATGCAGTGTCAACCTACATCAGCGACAGACTAAACAAAGGACTACAGACCAGGTCATTGGATCAGGCCAAGCTGTCTCGGCTTATGTGCAAGGTCACACCGCGCTTACACAAGGTTGCGTAACTTTTATTCTAATGCAAGCTGAAAAAATTATATGAACAAGATATATACAGGATAGTGTACTTTGTTGAAAGACTAAGTTTCACAGAATGTGGGAACCCATGATAATAGTATGATCCTAGGGCAGATTTATACTGCATCCTTTGTGCAGCAGATGTAGATATGTAAAAATAATACAACCTTTAGATAAATATGATACTTTATAGAATTATCGGTGACTGATATGATACCTTGAGAAGTTGGCGCTTTTTTGTTCCCTCTATATGACCCAGAGATTTGCAAGTACAGTTGTGCATTTTAAAAAATGTTCTTGCTGGCCAAAATTGGTGATTTGATTAAGACTGTTGGGAGAAGGCTCTGATACCACAAGGACCGACATGTTCAGAAGCCATCAACGGTGACCTTCACTGCCTCATCAAACATTTACTCAAACTACAGTAAGCTTTCGCAAGTTAACAACTCTTTTTGAACTGTCTGCAGTATTATTAGACATGAAATTTCAGACTCGAGTTCAGGAGGAAAAAAATTAGCTTGCACTGTGTCAACACCAATTCAAGGAAACTAATCGACATGCATGTGACCTTTAAACTTGGACACCTTTTTTAATGACCTTTAACCTCTCTTCTGAACATGCTTATAACCTCACCCTAATTCTGAATTTGATTTGATTTTAACTGCATGATTGTACAGCAATGTCTTTTCATCTGGAGGTATATGCAGAGAGTTTATTTTAGACGGTGTGCATATTTGACTTTAATTGTTAAGAATTCAATTAAATTTTTGACAAACTTTGCCAGAAAAAGAAATGTTAGTATTGCTATAACATGAAGGTTGTTGCAAATATTGAAATTTCAATTCAAAAGTCAAATTTTGAAGAAACTATCTAAAAGAAGAAGAAAAAAGGCTGGAATTTAAGGAACATGTGCGAAAGTCAACATGTACCTTGATCACAGAAATGACCCCAATGTGTGTAGCATAGGATTATAAGAACATGAAAAATAAAAAAGATCAACTCCGTTGAGGGTACTGAATAAATGTACTGCAAAAAGGAACATGGGGAAAACCCAATCTGCCACAGACCAAAAGTACTCCTCAACTTTCAATTCATAAATCTTTTCAGGAGATACTTATCATGTACAGATATATAGAGAACACTGAAATTCAGGTTGATGAAGTTATCGATAACAAGAAATATCTTTAAAAAAGATAAACGGCATAGGTTCAAAGCTGGTGGTTATAATATAAAACTGCTGGTGAAATACATTAACGAAATAACGTGTCTCGATCAGCACGGATTACAAAATTATATCAGTTTGAACATTTTTGGTGATAATAAGACTGCATTTGAATCAGGAATATAATTTTATTGATGTGTCATTTGAAAAGATACATCCACTTATTCAGCTTGCATTCAATCTTAACTGTGTTTCGTTTTTAATTGCATATCTGCATTTTGCATGTACCGCTACATTGACCAATCACATACTTCATCTTGACCAGTAACACCACCTGTTGCGTAATATCCGGGACCAAAAGAATATTATACGGCTATGCCGAAAAAATCTATATTAAACACCGGGAGCAAGACACAGGGAGGTGAAAATGTGACTCAGAGGGATCCTATGCTAGACACAGGCAGGTGAAAATGTGACTCAGGGGGATCCTAAGCCAGACAAAGGCAGGTGAAAATGTGACTCAGAGGGATCCTATGCTAGACACAGGGAGGTGAAAATGTGACTCAGAGGGATCCTATGCTAGACACAGGGAGGTGAAAATGTGACTCAGAGGAATCCTAAGCCAGCCACAGGGAGGTGAAAATGTGACTCAGGGGGATCCTAAGCCAGCCACAGGGAGGTGAAAATGTGACTCAGGGGGATCCTAAGCCAGCCACAGGGAGGTGAAAATGTGACTCAGGGGGATCCTAAGCCAGCCACAGGGAGGTGAAAATGTGACTCAGAGGGATCCTAAGCCAGCCACAGGGAGGTGAAAATGTGACTCAGAGGGATCCTAAGCCAGCCACAGGGAGGTGAAAATGTGACTCAGAGGGATCCTAAGCCTGACAAAGGCAGGTGAAAATGTGACTCAGAGGGAGCCAGTGAGACAATGTTGGATGATGTTTTGACTCGTCGTCAGTAGTTAGACATATAGAGTAGGCATACTTTGTAAGTAACACAGACGTCACACCCCACAACACACAAAAGGTCAACACAATATTGTAGGCAACTCTGAAGGTTAAATGCATATTGAACATTCAATTTGAAGGTCAAATTTTGTATTGAATTTCAGGCCCGCTCCAAATGGAAGATAACTATCTATACATAAAAGGTACAGGAACTTGTGACATGCCAGACTAGTAAACGTCTTACAGATCAATGGATCGTCCCCAACACACTAATACCAGGTATTGATGGCAACAAAGGCTAATGATTTTAGAAAGAACAAGTAATTAACTTTACATGTCTTAACAAGGAAAGGGAAAAAATCTATCAATCCAGACCTTCAGAGGTATGTACAAGTTTTTTTGTGACATTCAAAGGGAGCAAACCTGATTTATTTATCAGAAAAGTAAAAAAGAAAAACAAAAAACTATTTAACAAAATATAATTATAGAAATTAAAATGAATGATATAAAATGATGAGTGTTTGCTTTAATTATACTTTAGGTATAGATAAGGTTGATGTTGTGTATACACTGATACACAGTATAAAGTTATCAAAAGACCCAAGATAAACTGGTCCATGTAACATACATCAGAGTTTTCTGACAGCTTGTTAACTGTTTATAAATAATCCTCATCCAAATCATAGCAGCAACACTTTGATTCCTGTGGTGACCCTGAAGTGTTAGGGTCTGTTAGGGGCCGCAAGGTGCCCCTGTTGATGTGGGGGTCACTGAAAAGGTCATGAGCCAGCACCTCCCCTCCCTGGGTCTATCTCCTTGTTTATCAGGCTAATTGATTTACAACCTACTCCTATGTCAGATACAAATTTTTTGCTGACCCTGAATGACCCCTTCTTTCTCCCATGGCAGGGTTGAGCCCCTAGGTCAAGAGATTGATTTGCCCCATCTCTAGTTATAAGTGCTGTAAGTGGAATGTATACACTAGCACCATAAATCAAGACTCCTTTTACACACTCACTTCTCTTTTTAATCCACCTCTAACAGTTTTGACCCAAGCCAGACACAGCAGGATAATAAGGCCTCCCCTTAGCGAGCTCTCCCTTTTTCATAGTGGAATGATATCAACCTTACGAAAATCCTGTTCTTTATGATCTCAACATAACACAAATCCTATTACAGTCTCAACATTTTAGGAAATACTGATCTTATCTAAATGATCCCAATGTTACGAAAAATCTTGATTTTAATTAAATGATCTCAACAAATGACCTCAACATTAAGAAAATCGTGATCTTAATTAAACGACCTCAATAAATGACCTCAACATTAAGAAAAATCTTGATCTTAATTAAAAGATCTCAACATTAAGAAAAATCTTGATCTTAATTAAACAACCTCAACCAACGACCTCAACATTACGAAAATCCTGTTCCCTAAGCTATCCCATTTGTTTCTTGTTCTCTCTCTATCAGACATACTTCAGCTCCACCTTCATTCTTCTTACCATCAAAGGGCCCAACATTATAATACCCATTTCTACCCATAAGACAGATTCTACCACACATGAAAAAGAGCAACACTTTGTGTCTCATCCCCAATTTTATCATTTTATCAGACAATACCCAGTAGAAACTACCGACTCCATCATGTCATATATCAGTCAAAACTTTACCATCAGAAACCTATGTATTTGCCTTCTCCACCCAATTTATCACATCAGAAAACCCGGACTGGTCAGTGTAACACTCGTCTTTCAGCTAGGCGGCCTAGGTTTGATTCCCCTGGTCAGACTTCAAAAGGTACGGTGGTCACCTACCTGACCACATTGGTTTTCTGTCAACACTCTGGTTTCCTTCCACAGTAAGACCTAAGATCCCTTACACACCTCCACCAAGTGAGACTAAAGTAATCAATATATAACTTTTTATTTTGCAATTGTTTCCAATAAAAAAAAGGTTTACATTAAATAGAAACCACTACCCCTGTCTGTTCCATACAGAGCTACCCATTAGACAGCCCTGGTCCTCCTCCTCCCCGACTATATCACAGACCTCCTGTCCCTATCAGACTCCCCCCTCTGTACTCTATCAGACAGACTTATACCCATCAGTCATTGAAGAAAGATAATTAAGAGTAATCAGGTACTTATCCTGAAACAGCAATATGGAAGTGTTGTGTATCAGTCCATATCAGTACTGATGTAAGGTGAATGTAATTAACAAAAATACACTCACGATTAGTCAGCTTATTCAGGACTACATATATCTTATGTTAACTGTCTCGACCACGATTAGTCAGCTTACTTCAGAACTACATACAAATAGTCAGCTTACTTCAGAACTACCTATAATTTTCTCTTTTATTTGACTTCTGTGGGGGTTTTTTTCTCTCTCTTTTTCCGGAATACCAGTATTGTAATTATGAGATTCTCTGTTTTGGATTTTTTTGTTTGATTTTGTTTTCAGAATACCAGTACATATTTTAACTAAGAGATTCTCTGTTGTTGTTTTCCCTTGGAATACCAGTATTCTTATTATGAAATTCTGTGTTTTTCTTCCTTTCCCCCCCCCCCCCCCCCCCCCCCCCCCCCCCATTTTTTTTTCTAATGATCACATTTTCCATTTTTGTGAGTTCTTTTCCCTTTCTCAATTTTTTTGGTATTGTTTCATTAACATTCTATTTATCACAAATTGTGTTTCTTGTAAGATGTGCTTTACTTGACTTTCATGTTTTCACTCTTTTTACATTATTCTTTTTATTGCATTGTCAGTTTTTTGGGGGTTTATAAATACATATTTTTATTGTAATCTCGGTTTTTTTGTGTTTTTAATATATAAATATATAAGTTTTTGTATTGTCTATCATTTTTTTTCCCTCTACTTTTTCTGTAGTGTTTTTATTGACACATTCTATTTATCACAGCTAGCTTGTGTTTATTGTGACAATTCTATTATCTTTTTTTTTGTATGTAATGATAAGTTCTGTGTATCAGTTACCAAACCTCTGGTGATATACTTACTGGCCATAACAGATTCTCCATTTCTAGTTCTGTCATCTACCTCATTTTTTTATTCTAGTAATCCGAGACACATTTAGAAACTGAAAATTTTAAGGAAATATAAACATTATACCAAGCCTGTCTTAAAGGCCACTTTTCAGCTGCCTTTGGTGGCTTTTATAAACAGATATGACTTTTGAAGGCCTTTTTAGGCAGGTGGCCTTTATAGACAGATATGACTCTTGATTGCCTTTATAGACGGGTATGATCGACTCTTGGTGGCCTTTATAGACAGATATGACTCTCGGTGGCCTTTATAGACAGATATGACTCTCGGTGGCCTTTATAGACAGATATGACTCTTGGTGGCCTTTATAGACAGATATGATTCTTGGTGGCTTTTATAAACAGATATGATTCTTGGTGGCCCTTATAGACAGATATGACTCTCGGTGGCCTTTATAGACAGATATGACTCTCGGTGGCCTTTATAGACAGATGACTCTTGGTGGCCTTTATAGACAGATGACTCTTGGTGGCCTTTATGAACAGATATGACTCGGTGGCCTTTATAGACAGGTACAACTCTTGGTGGCCTATATAGAAAGGTATGACTATTATTTTTCAATGTTTATGTATATTCCACAGAACTACAAAATTTGAGTACCCTGTATTTTGTTATTTTGACACATTTATAAAAATAGTATATACATAGCATTCTTGAAAAATAAGTATTGATAAAAACCCTGGATTCTTTGCAAATATTTGTATCCCTTTTGAGAATATTTATATCTTTTAAACTTGAACTTGATGAAATAACAACATA
Source organism: Pecten maximus (assembly GCF_902652985.1). Classification (NCBI taxonomy): domain Eukaryota; kingdom Metazoa; phylum Mollusca; class Bivalvia; order Pectinida; family Pectinidae; genus Pecten; species Pecten maximus. The sequence goes on along the minus strand of NC_047023.1, from coordinate 27,736,632 downwards.
TGGTTCAAAATACACACCTGAAAAATAACCTTTGTTTATAATTACCCAGACAAAAATATCCATTTCATTAATACAGTAACAGTTACACATTTTACTAAATGGTTTTACTACTATTCATTATTTATTCATTTAAACTGCATTCATGGTCTCCCTATTACAGAGAATTAGCAGTCTCTTTTCTTCCTCGGATAATGCCAGATTTGTGTGGGGTGTAGTGGTACCTCCTTTGTCTATCTTCTCGTGCTCAAATCATTAGTCCTCCAGTAGTTTTAAATGCATCTGTTAGGCTATATGGTCACACAAAATTTCAATCTATTTCTTAAAAAACCTTTAACCCAGGCTATGAACCTTTGCTGCTTCCTCTAATTGATTTCTCCATCCAAATCACACACACAATACAGTAAAAGATCACAAAGATAAGATGTGTAACCCTCAAAAAAAGAAAATACAAAACACATAATTTGCTTTCACATTGAAGCATAAAGAAGAAGACAAAAACCAGTAATGATGCCTTCGTTTTTAAGTAATTCACATCAAAGATTAAAGTATCTAATTATAATGGAGTGTTTTAATTTTTAAGGTAAAATGTCAATATTGTTATCTCCTTATTTCAGATATCACAACTTTGATCTATGTTTATGACAAGAAGGGATTGTTGCAAAATTATCTGTCATCTTATACCTCACACAGCCATCCAATGACACTTCACATTAGACACTGTAAATATACCACGGAGACAATCAACCACTAATTAGTAATGTCCAGTAAAGAGAATTACACATTACAGATGTCGACATTAGGTAAGTAATGTATACTCAGCCTTCAAAACTGCATTCTAAATGCAGACAAATATGCATTAATACTGCATATTTAGCTGGTGTGTTCCCGTCCGTGCCTGGCACTGGCCAGAAAACATTACTACTGATAGTTTCTTGTCCTTGGAATTGATTTTTTAATGAACATCAGTAATCTGTTTTTGACATAGTCACCGAATTTAGCCAGTAACTGTAGTAGGGAGATTCTCTGATCAAATGGTTTTCAATTTCAACAAGTTTTATACTTTTTTAATGTCAATGAAAAAATTGGTTGAGCTTACAAAAAATGCAAAAAGTGTGTACCTAATAAATTGTGTACAGGGATAAGTTTCCATGTTAAATCTTGGTTTGAAAGAAAACTAAACTTTTTTTTTTCATTTACATATCTTAATGTTGTGAAAACAATCCAGAGTCTTTGTAAAAGACTGAAGATTATGTTAGCAGATCAGTGAATTAAGGAACTGCTTCAACTAGCACTGTACCCATCCTCTTTACCTGAAAAAACGAGTGGGATAATAACAGCAGGTATGCGTATTAAACCAAATATGGCAATCACCAATGTACTATAACTTAAACAAAACAAATAAACCTCACTCTTTATTTCTATTTATTTATTTCTATGTTTTTTGCAATGGTTGTTTTTGAAAACATTATCACTTTTTATATAGAATAATGTTTATAATGAATAGAATGTTTTATCTGTCATACCCTGATTCTTGCCTTCTGCTAATTTTGGTGTCCAGGTTATTTTGGGGGCAACACTTATTTTCCTCATCGCTGTCAAACTAGTGTATATTATGAAAGGACCTGCTTTAGAGTGAAGCTTGAAGGACATCACACAAGACTTCATAGTCGACAATGATGCTGTAATTTAACACTATTTTGTACTTGAAACTGTACTTTTAGCTTGTCAAATTAAAATCATTAAATTAAACTAAAATCCCATTTTAGATTTACGATGCACCTTTTTATTACCATATTTACAAAATCTGCCATCAGAACATACATCAGAACCGTGTTCACGTCTGCAAACTTTACAAGGATCAAAAGAGTATGTGCTGTGTGAGATGATAGTTAACCTTATATTGTGAGGAATTTATCGAGATTATCCTCCATCACTGGTGTCAATCTGCGAAATTATTCAACACCTCTAACACAGGTTGGCCACTTACCTGCTAAACAACAAAACCCACAGGTAACACTTTGTCACCCCAAGCAAGGTGCCCCTAAAACTCTATTTTCCATGTTTAAATAAGCGAATTATCAGATGCCATAAAGAAAAATGCCAACAGCTATGATACCCTTAGTTTTTATACTTTGACTGATATAATAGCCTTCCACAGAGAAAACTATGGGCCTTTTATATCATTGAAAAGAATCTGTGAATCTATTTGTAAAAGTCCTGAATGCAATAAAGTGTACCTAATGCTGATTATAACAGTCAGATCAAGGGGACAAACAACACCAGCCTATCTGTAGGTGTCACCTGTACTGACTCCAGTACTACTATGACCCACACAAAAAAATTCTTCTTTCTTGTAAAATTTCAGGGTTTCATCAAGTAGAAAATTTGACGGTTATTTTTTGGGCATTATTATGCAACCTCATGCGACCAGTGCATTGTACTTGGTGATTCTAACTCAGGCCTGTGCAGTGTGGATTTCACCCCAGATTACAGCACTGTGATTAGATGTAATAATTAAATGTCTTATGTCAGTCCTACAGACACAACACTTTGTAGACCACAGAACTGTTTGAGTGGGGAATCCCTGTTTGAAGATATGAACACACAGGTATAGTCTCAGGTTAGAAGGCCAACTCAAACGAAATCACTGTTTATCATGTTCTCTTCCTAACATCAGGCGAAAAGATGAACTACATCAACAATACTGATTTTGCTGAAGTTCAATCAAACTAAAAAAAAAAATTAAAATTGCAGAAATTATTGGTATGAATTTTATTAATTGAGGCATGTTTTCAATATAAACTTAATTCTTGTATGTTGCATGCATATGTTGTCATGTACCTTTAAATCACGACTAACGAATCAAATTGATAAACAAAAATAATCACTTCACATTAATATTTAGTCAAGTAAAGACACCTAAATAACTGGTTCAAAATAAGTTTTATGTATTGATTAATGATAGTTAAAACACTGCCAGCAGTGGAAAAAATCAGTAATGTTATATACCTGGTATAAATATAATAATGAAAATATTTCAAATATCTTTTAAAGCATATGAAAATATTCCAAATGTTTGTTAAAGCATCAAGATAGATCATACTTTGGAAATTACATGGTACATATTATCTTTCATCATCATACTTAAAATATAAACGGAGAAAAAGTGACAAAAGATTAGAATATTTGTATGCATTCAATGAAATAAATAGAGATATTATAGTTTTATTAATTTAATCAATTCAGTTGTTTTTTTTAAATCTAAAAACGTATACATTTGGAGTAATATACTGTGTTATGTTTTGCCGCAGAATGAGGTTTCCTGATTTACATGTAACCCAAAACCAGTAGAGATAATATCACCTTCATCACCCCACATCTTTATTCTACTCTATCCTCATCACCACAGAAGGTTCACTCCAGGCCCAAACAAGAAAAAAAGGCATCATTCATGTTACATACGTTAATGATTTACAACTTTATAGAATGTAAGTTTGGAGGTGCAAGCTTAGATTTTTATTTTCGTTTAATTTTTGGTCATTGTATGTTGTAAATAGGTAGTGGGATAGCAATGATGGATTGTGGTTAGAATTATGTCACTTTGAATGTGCTACATTGTTACATCTAGAGTATGCAAATTCTAACTGCTGAATATATAATCATTTACCGCTTCAAAGTAGGGTTTGCAGGGTGGGAAAATTCCTGATACAAGCCTTGATATTGGATTTCATATTGATAATGAATTGTAGCACCAAATGTCAGGCATTTATCAACCCAATACAGATATCCAGTTGCAGATTATAAAAAAAAATTAGCATGTGTCATTCCCTCTCTTGTTACATAAACACGCAGGATGTCACTGGTAATTTTGGTGACGGTTTCAAAATAATTCATTTTTTCCTCATTGGTCTAAAAGATTGAATTTTTAATCTTCATAAATCTCGGGCAGAAAATGAGTAGTAGAAGGTGATAGCTGGATGTATAGTCCATGGAGACCTTTTAATGTTGAAGGAAAATAAGGACACTCAACCCAGAGCAGATTTAAATATGATCTCCACGCCGACAATGCTTCTGGATTTCTAAACATATTTTCCTTTTTCATCTGATCAAACAAATACTGTTTTAATTATTTTAAGATAAATTCTTTTATGGATATTTCAAATATAGTTTTGTTTTAAGTCTTAATAATGAAAAAATAATTCATTAATCAATTTCATAATAAATGATAATGTAAAATTGCATCAATTTGATAATCTAGAAAACAAAATTTTCTGTTAATTACTACATTTTATTTACATAGATATATATCATCCAGAGTGGGATCAAATGCACAGCAGATGATAAGTAAAACTATGATCTGCTATCAGTGAATTTCTATGTATGAAAGAAAGCAGGCCAGGCAGCTGTGGCCGCCACATGCAAAGGGAAGTAACTGCTATTCTTTTCTTGGCAAGTTTTTGCACAAAATATGATCCTGCCACAAAATATGAAGTAACAATGTTTTAGCCAAATAATCAGTGAAAAGGTAAGTTAGCACACAAAATCACAAATACACAAGTCTTAAATATTTAATTAAAGGTGAAAGTTACATTTCATACTTAAATATTTAGGATAAAAATATATGACTGAACATTGCTTTGAATGGATTCAGGTTCATACTTTATCCCAACCTAGCAGTATCAGGTGAGTTTTGGGATATAAAGGCAGTGATTTCAGGGAGCCAAAAAACAATAAGCATGTCCTTTACAGCTTGTGATAAATTTGTTAGTACAGAGAAAACATCCCCAGGAATCTGCCGTCAGTGGAACTGTGGTTTGGTAGTCCTTGGAAGATCTTTCCCATTACAGACTATGTTGTCTGCTGAAGCCTTGGTTTAATATCTGTTGTAGCATATTAAAAGATACTTTCTAAACCAAGAATGCAAAACCATAAAGTGTCTTTCCCAAGAAGGAACCAGACAGGCAACATTGTTCACATTATATTCCATGGTGACCTGGCGCTCGAGACTTAATGTAAAGTCAGAGGCACAAGAAAGACACTAGCAATGCATCTTGTTGGTTGTGGTCAGAGATTAAAACCATCACTAACATGCATGTTTCTTTACTACCACAGAACTCCTTTGATCGACTGCCTCCAGAGTCCCCTTACCCAACAATACAAGATCAACATCACCGTTAACAGCACTCAGAACAGATGTGTACAAGGAGCTATGGACACTTACCCAGGAATTCACCAACACTTCATAAACTATCTACTGTATACCTGGAAGCTTACAGCTAGTCAAGAAGTCATCAGTGATTTTGCCGTATAATTCTATGTACATGCACATATGAATATTCAGTCACGATTAAATATGCCAGTACTTTGGATGGATGACCAAAAAAGAGAGAGTTTAACATCAATTTCCATGTTTACAGAATTGAGCACACTCTAGTATTATACTTGGTTTATTTCACAGTTATGAAAATAGCTGTTCACATATGTGTCTTGACAAGACATCATACATATTCATGTTTAGTCAGAGAATCTAACTCTAGCCATTTTGGTGATCAGTCCTGGCCAATTGCCATGCACTGCACTATCTTCACATCCATCTACTGACAGTCAATCTGGCTTCTGCCTCATATATAAGACACTTAACTATCATACTCATCTAAGACATTACATCTTCTTTCCTGTATAAGACACTTCCCTATCTTACCATGTAAGACACTCACCCATCATATCCACCTAAGACACTCCCTAATCTTACCCATCTAAGACACCATATCTTACCCATCTAAGACACTCCCCCCATCTTACCCATCTCAGACAATCCCCCATCTTACCCATCTCAGACACTCCCCCATCTTACCCATCTAAGACACTCCCCCCATCTTACCCATCTCAGACACTCCCCCATCTTACCCATCTAAGACACTCCCCTATCTTACCCATCTCAGACACTCCCCCATCTTACCCATCTAAGACACTCCCCTATCTTACCCATCTAAGACACTCCCCCCATCTTACCCATCTCAGACACTCCCCCATCTTACCCATCTAAGACACTCCCCACTCTTACCCATCTAAGACACTCCCCTATCTTACCAATCTAAGACACTCCCCCATCTTACCCATCTTAGACACTCCCCTATCTTACCAATCTAAGACACTCCCCCAACTTACCCATGTCAGACACTCCCCTATCTTACCCATCTAAGACACTCCCCTATCTTACCCATCTAAGACACTCACTCATCTTACCATCTAAGACACCATATCTTACCCATCTAAGACACTCTCTAATCTTACCCATCTAAGACACTCCCTAATCTTACCCATCTAAGACACCATATCTTACCCATCTCAGACACATCTTACCCATCTAAGACACTCCCCTATCTTACCCATCTCAGACACTCCCCATCTTACCTGTCTAAGGCACTCCCCCATCTTACCCATCTAAGACACTCCCCTATCTTACCCATCTCAGACACTCCCCATCTTACCTGTCTAAGACACTCCCCTCTCTTACCCTTCTAAGACACTCCCCTATTCTACTTGTTCAAGACACTCCCCCATCTTACCCTTCTAAGACACTCCCCCAACTTACCCATGTCAGACACTCCCCCATCTTACCCATCTCAGACACTCCCCTATCTTACCCATCTCAGACACTCCCCCATCTTACCCATCTAAGACACTCCCCTATCTTACCCTTCTAAGACACTCCCCCAACTTACCCATGTCAGACACTCCCCCATCTTACCCATCTCAGACACTACCCCATCTTATCCATCTAAGACACTCACTCATCTTATCATCTAAGACACTCACCCATCTTACCATCTAAGACACTCACCCATCGCATCCACCTAAGACAATCCCTAATCTTACCAATCTCAGACACTCCCCCATCTTACCTGTAAGAGCCATGCTGTGGCACATCCCTCCTACAACCGTTGTGACCCTGCTCCTCCCAGCTGACATAAGGAGGGGTGACAATACATCCGAGGACTTACTACCGCAGGCTTTTCCATATCCCCAGACATACAACTCGCCAATGTCTGAAGGATAACACAAGATATGTTTACTATATTCAAATCTAATAGAAGTGAGGGACAAAGTTTTAAAATCTTACAGAGGAAGTTTTATTTAATGACATAATAACTTCTACTTTTTATGTGAAAGGATTTTGTTCAATACCATCAATATTTGATTAAGATTAAGCTTACTTGGACAGGTGAAAACTTTTTAGTGATATACAGAAACAATCAAACACAATGCAGAGACATTGTGTAAAACTGATTTCTTTATGGACGCCTTCACCTGTTTAATAATGCAAAAATATTAAGAAATACAGAGGAAAAAAAAGTATTGTGAAGAGATCAAAAACGCAAAACTCATTTCCCAAACCTAACAATCAGACTGCATCACTGAGTAATATATCAAACCTGAAATCTTTTCAATAAATGCTTAATTCTGTTATCCATGGACATTGCAGTGTTAATTGCTGACACTGTTATGGCCTGTCAGACAATAAATGCAGACAAAACATTTGTTGGTTCCAAGAAATATTCGGAAACCTGGCTTCATCCAATTTTTATCAGAAGAGTGCTCAGTAGCTGAACATAAGCACATGCATGACCTTATTGGACATTGGTCCACTGCAGAATTTGTCTACTATCATTGTCTACTATCATTTTCTAACAAAGATAGAGAACCAATATATGAGGATTAGGGCTCTATACATCTATGTCATACGACATCCCTTGTGATATTCACCCACTAAACTATAAGATTCCTTTGATAGCCTCACATATCTTCCACACCTTTCATCTCCCCTACTTTTCACTTTACGATTCCTTAAAGATTATCTTCCCTACTTTTCCACTATCAGATTCTGTACAGCTAGATTATTTCCCCTACTTCACTAAGGGATTCTGTACAGATTACCTCCCCTATTTTTGACTGAGGGATTCTGTACAGATTACCTCCCCTATTTTTCTCATGGGATTCTGTACAGATTACCTCCTCTACTTTTGACTGAGGGATTCTGTACAGATTACCTCCCCTACTTTTGACTGAGGGATTCTGTACAGATTACCTCCCCTACTTTTGACTGAGGGATTCTGTACAGCTTACCCTCCCCTACTTTTGACTGAGGGACTCTGTACAGATTACCCTCCCCTACTTCTGACTGAGGACTCTGTACAGATTACCTCCCCTACTTTTGACTGAGGGACTCTGTACAGATTACCCCTACTTTTGACTGAGGGACTCTGTACAGATTACCTCCTTACTTTGACTGAAGGACTGTGTACAGATTACCTCCCCTACTTTTGACTGAGGGACTCTGTACAGATTACCTCCCCTACTTTTGACTGAGGGACTCTGTACAGATTACCTCCCTTACTTTTGACTGAAGGACTGTGTACAGATTACCTCCCCTACTTTTGACTGAGGGACTCTGTACAGATTACCTCCCCTACTTTTGACTGAGGGACTCTGTACAGATTACCTCCCCTACTTTTGACTGAGGGACTCTGTACAGATTACCTCCCCTACTTTTGACTGAGGGACTGTGTACAGATTACCTCCCCTACTTTTGAATGAAGGACTGTGTACAGATTACCTCCCCTACTTTTGACTGAGGGACTCTGTACAGATTACCTCCCTTACTTTTGACTGAGGGACTCTGTACAGATTACCTCCCCTACTTTTGACTGAGGGACTCTGTACAGATTACCTCCCCTACTTTTAACTGAGGGACTCTGTACAGATTATGTCCCCTACTTTTGACTAAAGGACTGTGTACAGATTATGTCCCCTACTTTTGACTGAGGGATTCTTTACAGATTACCTCCCCTACTTTTGACTAAAGGACTGTGTACAGATTATGTCCCCTACTTTTCACTGGAAGCCTTACCTGAGATAGCCAGACTGTGGTTAGAGCCACATGCCACCTGTGTGATTGGACCAGACATATCAAGCATCTTTGGTACCAAGGCTTCCTCTCTATCACCTGTCCCTATCTGACCATTGGCATTGCATCTACAATAAATAGACAGGCATTGTGTCTACAATAAATAGACAGAGTACATGTACATTGTAATCAAGGTATATTTCTGTAAAAGGATATTTTCTTTTTGTTTTACCACATAATGAATGCTTTAACCAAACATAATAATTACACAGAGGTTTTCAGAGAAATTGAAAATATAATGTCTCCAATTTAAACAAGACTTCCTTCTGGTATCAAAACTAGTTCTGTGTAACCAAATTGCCTACAGCATTTTTTTTTATATTAACATTCAGGTAGGAAAATAGACTGATGGCCAATTGAACAGGTACCTACCCTACACAGGCAATGGAGCCAGACTGAAATCTGAAGATGGAGTGTTTGTCCCCACAAGCTACAGAAGACACTGGTCTACCAATCAGGGACTTCAGCAGGTATGGTCGAGTCTGTGGAATGTATAGTCATATATACAATAAGGCTACATCTATGTAATGCATAATATGACACCACTGCATCTGGCTGTATATTCGTACAAAACAAAATTAGCTATTAACTTAAGCTGTAACAATATGTAAATTTTATTTATTTTACCTTAATTGCGAAACAAGTTATATCAATGTATATTGTTCACTGGTGTTGGCCTGGATAGAAGAGTGTGAGTGGTCTTACTGTGGGAGGGAACCCGAGGATCCAGAGAAAACAGTGGAGCAGGTGACCCCCATACCTTTTCACATCCAATCTGGGTTGGATTCCCTAGTTGCCTAAGTGAAAGGCTAGTGTAACTATTGTGCCCCCTGATCACCTATAAAACTATATACTTGGCAGAATGTGTGGTCACCATATACGACACCTGTACTTTGTGAGAAAACTTGAACTTTAAGACATGGAGGCTGTTGCTGCTGATGATCAGCCCCAAAATGTAATGTCTGTTTCGCTCTGCATACCTGTCACAGGTAAAATGTAAATTGTCGAGAAAAAAACAAAAACAAAAAAAAATCCAGTTTACAACTATAAAACCAGGAATCTGGGATACATGTATATATCCCTGTGGTGTTAACCTCAATGAAACACATCGGTACTGCAATATCCAAAGTACGGTAAACCTCTGGTCAGTTCGAATCGGCAGATAGTTCAAACACATCAATTTATAGCTAGTGATAGTTTAAACTCTGATTGTTCATAATTTACCCTATTTCGGTTAGTTTGAACATGTCAAATGAAGAACATAATGTAAGTTTTTTTTGGCAAATTCCATAGAAAACTCGTGGAGATCTGCACAGGCAAAAATGCTTCGACTTTGATGCACAGACATGTTTATGGTTATGGGTTGTATGAGTGATAATTACAGTACAGCTGTGTCAAAAAAAACATAACACATGTCAGATTTTAGGGTTGATATTAGGGCTGGGACGATACAGTGATGCCCCAATCCGATATGTATCACCATACTAGAGCTACGATCCGATACATATCGCGATACATAGAGAAACCATATTTAAACATTGTACATTATTTATTTCAATAAAAAACAAAGTACCTTTTGTAGTAAATGCAAGTTTAATCGTCAGTTCAAACACTGGAAGGCCAAAGGTTTTCTGTACATCAGATTTTGATCCGAGAGGCGATTTCAAAGCTACCCAGTTGTTCGCCATTATGTTTGGTTTGTTGTGAACGAGTATTTGTCAAACTCTTTCTGATTGGCCTACTGCAGCCGGCCTCAACCAATCATTTAACTGCTTTCACTTTCAGAGTAGCGCTCCGGTTTCCCGAAATCGATAACACTTTCACTTTTGACAAACGTCTTTTAATTTGAATTCAAGTCTCCCCGAAGAAAATGCATTTATGTATTAAACAAATAAACAACAAGGTACATAGTACTTCAAGAAATCATTGTAACAATTAAGTTATTATTGTTAAAATCCAAGATGGCTGCTTATTGGCCATGCATGTTATTGTCACCTTGGTCCTATTCAGGAATATACATAACTAAGGATCAAGGGGAATCTACATATGAAATTTGAGATCCAGCATAAAGTTCCATTGTCAAAATCCAAGATGGCCACCTGTCGGCCATGTTTTCCGATTCAGTCCCAAATTGCAATATGTACAACAAATGATCAAGGGGATTCTACATATGAAATTTGAGAAAAAACCCTTCATTACTTTAACATTAACAAACTTCAAATGTCAACATTCAAGATGGTCACCTGTCCGCCACATTGTTTTCTGATCTTTCCAACAAGTGCAATCAATGATTACGAAAGCTCACCGGCGGCAGCAATCACACTATGCATTCATTTTTTATGTATGTATAAGCATGTCATTTTGAAACTGTATGTCACATAATATCGTCCTAAACCTCTAATGGATGTATAAACCAAATAAGAAGGGTGTGGACTTACAAGCTTTCCAAAACTAGCCCCCAAAATCTTTAAAATGGGTTTTTGTATCAAAAAAGTAAGTCCACTAAATGGTAAAATGCCAAAAAAAAATCACAATTTTTTTCCTGCATGATTTTGTCATAACATCACTCCTGGATCTCTAATGAATGTATAAACGAAATTAGAAGGGTGATAGGTGTATACTTTTGGACTTACAAGCTTTCAAGCTTTCCAAAAACTTACCCCAAAAACTTTAAAGTTTTGGGGTGGGACGCGGACATGGACGCCGGGGTGACTCATAACCAGTGAGCTAAAAATGCAATATACACAAACAGGGACCAAGGGGAAACCTACATATGCAATTTGAGAAAGATCCCTTCAGTACTTTCTGAGAAATAGCGATAACTAGAATTGTTCAGGTGGGACAGACGGACCACGGATCATCAGATGGTGGGCCAATAAATGTACCATTGTTCATCGTTACGTATTTGCGTTACAGCAGATATTCCAGGTATACAATGTACAGAGGAATCAACTTAATTGCATATTGATTATTTGTGTAAAATGTTCAGGTCCCGTGTTTATCCTTCTTTATCTTTGTATCTTAACTTCGGGTGTTTGCATAGACTTTTTCACAAACAACACAATACATTCTAAATCACTTTACAGTTAATTCATTTTTCGAATCATGTTATAAAAACACTTTAATTCTTGCAAAAATCATTCTTTTAATTCATTTTTGGATTGAAAATGATCGAAACATGTTTCCAGTACACATTTTTATGTCAACTGGGCGATTGCACCTTAACATGTCTAGGAAGGAGCCAAACCTCATCACGACCTATTTGCATACTTTCACCTGGAAAATAGCATTTGAAAGTAAACAGATTCTCTGTATATGGACCTACATTTGTACTTTTATTTACACTTCGCAAATATTTTTATCGATATTGATATTTTCAGAAGCATAATTTCCTATAATTCATAGTTCCAGGAGTATTGATTTTAATATGTTCTAACAGACCAGAGGTTCACCATATGTCATTGTTAAAAAGTGGATATTTAATGATTTCTAATCAACACAATTTAATAAGCATGTACACAATGATATTATGTACTTAATGTCTTTAGAGTATTATACACTTAAAATACTAGCCAACACAGAGGCTTCTTTATGGTATAAACAGGGCTACTTTATAACTAATGGTTTATCATTGACCTAGCCCTTGCATGTACCGTCAATATACATCTACATGTACAAACACACCTAGAACTTTTTCAGAGATAAATATACAATTTATTTGAATAAGTCCTTTTCAACTGCATTGCTGAAAAAAATGAGGCCGGGCACATGATGAATTGAACTATTTCCAGAAATTCTCCGAGTCCCATCAAAGTTCCGTGGGTACAGGACTCGGGACTGGTATGTAGATTGATAACAGCTTTTCTATTAATCAAATGAGCTGTATAAAAGCATAAAAGGAGATTACTGTTGGGATAAATGATACAACATATTTATTGGGCTGAAACTATTTCTATTATCATTCTAACACTTACTGTCATTTGATTCTTCTTCGATCCATTCATTTTATTTATGAAAAGTTTATTTTTTGGTAATGGAAATACAACTACATTGCTACATAAACTTCAAATATTGCTAGAAGATAAGAATAACCAAAATTGGTGATTATCTCGGTATTTCTTGAAACACCGAAACAAAATATAAAATGTGAACACGAAAGCTCATCACACTAATTAATCCACACAAAACAATAGTGCAGTTATCGGTGGGGTGTGCGGGGATCTCAATTAAGTGTGTATCAATCAAAACACACAGTGGTAAGGTTTATTTTATTACTGTAAACATTTTTTTCCTTTATAATATCACACATATTTTTCATCAATATATTAGGTAACTAACTCTACACCACTTTACTAAGTGGAGTGCACATTATTTACTTTTCAAGCATAATTCACTCATTCTCCATCAGCCTTTTTCTGGCCATCTTGATATAAAGATCATCACCAGGTCAGAGCTGATTATAAGCTCTTTGTAATACTTAAACGCTTTTAAATGTGCAGTGCAACTTCCCAAAACCGATCCTTCTCAAAACCGATCTCCAATTGATACTGATCAAAATGGCAATGTATGGAATCGATCCAGATTTAATTATTATAGTAATAAAAACTTCCTAATACCGATCCCTCTGAATTCCGAAAACTGAACTGAAATTGTTTCCAGAATTGTTAAAATATACCCAAAATTACTTCTATAACCAGCTTTACCTGAGCAAACATGACATCCTCACCGTGCCTGGCCAACTGAAGGCGTGTTGTCGTAAGCTTTGTCTTGGAGCATACGTGGTAGTAGGTAAATTGGTACATAACACCTACCACTAGAGGAGCATTATGATTTAAAGGTGTACTTAAAACAAGTAGAGCTAGAAAGCTGGAGCTTTGCATTTAATTTGCATTTGCAAATGGATCACCCCTCTCTAAACAGGCTAAATATCCATGTGCCATGGATCACCCCTCTCTAAACAGGCTAAATATCCATGTGCCATGGATCACCCCTCTCTAAACAGGCTAAATATCCATGTGCCATGGATCACCCCTCTCTAAACAGGCTAAATATCCATGTGCCATGGATCACCCCTCTCTAAACAGGCTAAATATCCATGTGCCATGGATCACCCCTCTCTAAACAGGCTAAATATCCATGTGCCATGGATCACCCCTCTCTAAACAGGCTAAATATCCATGTGCCATGCATGATCAGTTTAGAGAAGTTCCACTGTACTTCTGGACTTAATACTGAACATGTACAACTAGGGACCAAAGGGATCCCGCACATCAAGTTTGAGAATATTCTGCCTGTACTTTTCAAGAATTTCCCCAGTCCATCAGATATCATGCAAAAATCTGAGTAATTCAACAAGAGGCCCATGGGCCTTAACGGTCATCTGACAAACACTTACACTTACAGCAGGGACACACACCCCAATCCAGCATTATTACCATAAATTATTTATCGCAGCCAGTTATGTTTTAGATCAAATTTGGTTTTTATCCATTTAGCTTGTCCAGGAAGAGCAGCATCATAAAGCAAAATTTTAGCCAAGTTCCCATTTTTGGGGCATGCCCCTCTGTCCCAATGGGTCAGACAAGACTCATTTATATCAATTAGGATTGCCTTTCCCCAATGATGTTTCATACTAAATATGGTTGTAATCAATTCAGGCATTAAGGAGGAATTGCATTTTTAAGAAATGTTTAACCTAAGCGCTCCTTTTGCCCCATCTTTTTTCCTCAGGGGTCAAACCTGTCTCATTAAAAAATATGATTGCCGTCACCTTATGTTTCACATCAAATTTGGTTGTAATCCACCAAAAGGTTAGGGAGGATTAGGATTTAACAGCAAATATTCACCAAAGTTCCCCTTTTGGGGCCCTGCCCCTCAGGCCCCAGGGGTCACACTAGCCTCGTTTATATAAAATATGACCACCCTTCCCAAAGGATGTTTCACACCATATTTCGTATTAATCCACCCAAGGGTTAGACAGAAGTAGGATTTATAGCAAAAATTCACCAAAGTTCCCCTTTTGGGGCCCCGCCCCTCTGGCCCTAGGGGTAAAACCAGCCTCATTTATATAAAATATGATTGTCCTCCTCCAATGATGTTTCACACCAAATTTGGTAATAATTCACTATGGGTGTTAGGAGGAGTAGGATTTTATAGCAAAATTTCATCAAAGTTCCCCTTTTGGGGCCCCGCCCCTCTGGCCCCAGAGGCCACACCAGCCTCATTTATATAAAATATGACCACCCTCCACCAATGATGTTTCACACAATATCTGGTTGAAATCCACCAAAGGGTTAAGGACGAGTAGGATTTTATAGCAAAATTTCATCAAAGTTCCCTTTTTTGGGCCCGTCACTCTGGCCCCAGGGCTCACACCAGCCTCATTTATATAAAATATGACCACCCTCCCCCAATGATGTTTCACAACATATCTGGTTGAAATCTACTAAAGGGTTAAGGAGGAGTAGGATTTTATAGCAAAATTTCATCAAAGTTCCCCATTTGGGGCCCCACCCCTCAGGCCCCAGGGGTCACACTAGCCTCATTTATATAAAATATGACCGCCCTCCCCAAATGATGTTTCACAACATATCTGGTTGAAATCCACTAAAGGGTTAAGGAGGAGTAGGATTTTATAGCAAAATTTCATCAAAGTTCCCCATTTGGGGCCCCGCCCCTCAGGCCCTAGTGGTCACACCAGCCTCATTTATATAAAATATGACCGCCCTCCCCAAATGGTGTTTCACACCAAATTTGGTAATAATTCACTATGGGTGTTAGGAGGAGTAGGATTTTATAGCAAAATTTCATCAAAGTTCCCCTTTTGGGGCCCCGCCCCTTTGGCCCCAGGGGCCACACCAGCCTCATTTATATAAAATATGACCACCCTCCACCAATGATGTTTCACACAATATCTGGTTGAAATCCACCAAAGGGTTAAGGACGAGTAGGATTTTATAGCAAAATTTCATCAAAGTTCCCTTTTTTGGGCCCGTCACTCTGGCCCCAGGGCTCACACCAGCCTCATTTATATAAAATATGACAGCCCTCCCCAAATGATGTTTCACAACATATCTGGTTGAAATCCACTAAAGGGTTAAGGAGGAGTAGGATTTTATAGCAAAATTTCATCAAAGTTCCCCATTTGGGGCCCCGCCCCTCAGGCCCTAGTGGTCACACCAGCCTCATTTATATAAAATATGACCGCCCTCCCCAAATGATGTTTCACAACATATCTGGTTGAAATCCACTAAAGGGTTAAGGAGGAGTAGGATTTTATAGCAAAATTTCATCAAAGTTCCCCTTTTGGGGCCCCGCCCCTCAGGCCCCAGGGGTCACACCAACTTCATTTATATAAAATATGACCGCCCTCCCCCAATGATGTTTCACACCAAATTTAGTTGTAATCCACCCAAGGGTAAAGGAGGAGTAGGATTTTATAGCAATATTCACCTAAGTTCCCTTTTTGGGGCCCCGCCCTTCTGGCCCCAGGGGTCAGACCAGCCTCATTTATATAAAATATGATTGCCCTCCCCCAATGATGCTTCAAACCAAATTTGGAAGTAATCCAACCAAGCGTTAAGGAGGAGTAGCGTTGTGAAAGAAAAAGTTTACGGACGGCGCACGGCGGACGGCGGACGGCGCACGGCGGACGACGACGGACGAAGCACGATGACTATAGGTCATCCTGACCCTTTGGGTCAGATGACCTAATAAAATCTGGAGGGTTGGCATGTTCAGCAAATCCTACATAAAAACTTTTAACTTTCCATGCAAATAAACAAAAAATACTAAATCAAAGTACAGTCGAATCTGTATTAAGCGACCACTCAAGGGAAGTTGAAAAACAGTGTCACTATGGAGAGTGGTCTCTAATAGAAATTGATTCTTAGATTTAATAAATGTGCATAAGCTTTTTATTCACTTTATAAATTGGCAATAATGATTGATAATATATATGAAAGAGAGGCCCAACAGGCCGTAATGGTCATCTGACTACCTTGAGTACGTACATCATACTACTATAGCAAGTCACTAAACGGGCATTTCGTAGTGCGATATCAGAAACATACAACAAAAGGCCCAACGGGTCTGTATCGCTCACCTGGCTCTACAGCAACTTTGAAGTTTATCTAGGTCATTTCTGCAAATACTTTGCTGATTACAACTGTATTCAAATATCAAAGTAGGCTAGGCTTATTCATGTCAATACATTTTTGAGTCCTTAATTCATTCCAGCATACTATTGGCCTAATATTACATAACAGAATCTCTTGGCTATCGAAAAACCATTGTTTAAAGATTTAAGCCTATTGTACCCATGAGACCTTGAATGTCGATCAAGGTCATTTATTTGATCAAACTTGGTAGTGCTTTATCCCTGCATGCTACATACCAAATATGAAGTCCCTGGGCCTCTTGGTTATTTAGAAGAAGTTGTTTAAAGATTTTAGCCTATCTGACCTCTGTACATTTGAACAAAGTTGGTAGCCTTAAATCCAAGGAAGCTACATGCAAAATATCAGTACCCTCGCCCTTCTGGTTATCAAGAAGAAGTCGTTTGAATTAAAAGTTTGCGGACGGCGCATGGCGGACGACGACGGGCGATGCTTGATGACTATATACCAATTCCAATGCCTATATACCAATTATTAATAAATATATTTTTTAATTCCTGAAATCTTGGTCTGGGCATCCGCCTCAAATATTAGTTACGTTACTGCATTTCCTACTCTATAAACGGAGACTTTTTCAAGGCGAAAATGGTAATGGAAGGCATTTTGGAGACTTCTGGTCGCTTATAAGAGAGTTATTGTTTTCACACAAATAAAAAATTGTGGTCGCTGGTCGTGTAAACAGAGGGTCGCTTAATAGAGGTAAAAAATATAGCGAAAATGCCCGGGAGGAATTGAAATCATCAAATGGTCGCTTAGAACAGAGAGACGCTTAATAGAGATGGTTGTTTGGACAGATTCAACTGTATGTAGTCTTAATATTTCTGTAATATACAATGGAGGTTAAAAACCACTTTAGTTTCAAACACCCCTTGTTACAGCATTATTATAACGACTACCTAGCCTAATATACAACCTAGTGTAACAGTGATCAAGTTAGCAGCACCACACATCAACACACAGATACACCTGTAATTGTTCACCTGACTATGATTGGACTTCTGGTCTTTCACTCTTGTGGTCATTTCCCCTGGCAACCTAGGCAATTTTGGTAAGGGAGGTAACAACCGACCCTTAGCAACCAAGGAGGTAGTAAAATTAGCTTCATATAAACCAAAATTGAAAACCAAAACTAATCAAACGTAATACAATGTTCAACATTTATTTTCATCCACTGCTAATTTTTGTTTTTAGCATATTTTATTTCAATGAACAAAGTTCCTCCCTATCAACTTTACCTGATTTTCTTTATAGGTTTTCTCTCTGAAGTTGTAGCCAAGTTGAGCATAAAAGTTGTTTCCAAAGCTGTACACTTGGCCATTACTAAGTACAACCATTGAGTGGCGTCCTCCACAGGCTACATCCAGCACTTCTGGGCGACTTGTCCTCTGGGCCAGCTTGTTCTGGATCACCTGGAGACGATCAGACACCCCAGTATCCAGTGCTTTACCCAACAACTCCACTCGCATCGGCTCACAGCTGCTGCTGGTGTCCCAATTCCCAAGTCTGATGGAGGGAAGAGCAAATCAACAATTGAAAAAGAATGAAACTAAAATCAAGATTTCAAATAAGAGGCCCATGGGCCTTAATTTTGTTTGTTTGTTTGTTTTTATTTAACGTCCTATTAACAGCCAGGGTCATTTAAGGACGTGCCAGGTTTGGAGGTGGAGGAAAGCCGGAGTGCCCAGAGAAAAACCACCAGCCTACGGTCAGTACCTGGCAACTGCCCCACGTAGGTTTCGAACTCGCAACCCAGAGGTGGAGGGCTAGTGATAAAGTGTTGGGACACCTTAACCACTCGGCCACCGCGGCCCCTTTCCCATGGGCCTTAGCCGTCACCTGAGTTTTTATATATTTTAGCATATTTGACCCCTGTGACTATTTGTTTTCATGATTAGTTAAGAAATAATTTTTCTTTAAGGTTGTTCACTGGTGTGTAAACTGCATGTTTCAGATATTTTAAATGAAGCTCGTTAAACAAAATAAAACAAAAGTTATTTCCTATATCTACATTTTAACAGTGTTTTTATTTATATACACTTCCTTAAAAAAAATCAATTATTTTCAATCATAGACTGTTATAGGCACTGATGGAACAACCAAAAATTGAAGGAATGGAATAACAGCCGATTCCAATTTGGCGGGAAAGGCTATCATACAGGAACTAAACAGAACCTAGTTCCAAAAGAAGAGCATCTTTTGTTTCAATTTCATGAGAAATTACAAAAACTTGCATCTTCAATTCTGTATAAATATTGTTTTGACTAAGAGTTACTTTATAGATTATCAAATTAAATTTACAAAATTTAAAATTAGAATAAAGCATGTGTTTGCCGCATCGGGGCCCCAACTTTATCGTCAACAATGTATTCCTACGCACCAGACTTAAGTTTACCGAAGTGTAAACGTTAATTTTGTTGGTTTTTATAAGGCTATATAGATAATACACACCAGAAATATAAAATATTTAAGCATTGAACTCTTACCAAATGGAAGTATACAGTCAATATGAATACAATTTGGGTGAGATAAATAGAATATTGCCCGTTAGGGCAACATGAAATATTTAAGAACAGTTGTAACTTCTTTTTTGTTCCCAATAATAGCAAATACATTTTGTGTGACAATTTTGGTAGTTGCTTTTGGCAAAAAAAAAAAAAACAGGATTTTAACAAGAATACAGTCCCCAAACTGGATGTGAAAGTGATATGGCAAGAATATACAGATGATAAAATTTGTAATAAATAAGGTGAATGTATGATACCCAAAGTATGAACTTCCAGTGACAAGTAGTGTAGGAGATAGAGCTCAGACAAAATAGCAATCAAAGGTCAGGGTCTGGAGTCATATAATTAGAAATTTAAAATTAGATTTTATAGTCAGTTACATTTGTATCAGATGAAATGTCTTAATCTGGTTATTCCTATTCTGTATATATTCAAGAAAATGTGTATAACATATTTATCTGCTGACAACTTTCCAATAGCTGAGTATAGTTCTTTCCCTATTTCTTTAATGCTTGTGGAAGATTATTGATATACTCCTGAATCAGTAAAGCTGCTTGTAAACTTTGAAAAAAATTGAAAAACTGAACGCCAAATTGGTCTATTAACAGAACATGTTGTACAACCAAAGATAAAATCCAAGATGTACACAGCCTAAGTTTTTAAAATTTTATTTATACTATAAGATGTTAATTAGGCCTAGCAAACATCTATTTTATGACCCCTAGTAACATATTTTAACTCTGATAGAAAATTGCAGTCGCGTTGTCCGACGAGACATATCTAGTTTTGACATCGACGCCAGTACATCAGTCACGGATCATAATCATTAGATTCTTTTCAAATAAACAAATAATAACCTTATTTAATAAAATCCTCACGAAAAATGGCAATGTAGTTTGTTACAACTTGCCTTCAATTCCTGGTGATATTCCTTGCGTATTCTAGCGACATACAAATGAATATGAAACTGCGAACGGTCGTTGGTTTCGTTACATTAGACATAACCGCCATTTTGGCCGATTAGTGATGAGTCACGTGACAGCTGAAGTTATCTCGTGGAATGCTCGGGTGCATTTGACTACGTAAATAGGGTTGGTTTTAGGCTTATATGAAATGTTCCTGCATATGAACTCAGAATGAACATATGAGTCTAAGACATGTGGATAGTTTCTCTGTGAATGCATGTAAATTTCCACAACGATCAAACTGATTTTTTTACTTTCGTTTTCAAGGCAGGATCGAGACAGAACTACATACTCCTACGCCAACAAAATTGCATCTGCTGACGAGGAAAATGTTTATATTTATACTCTAAAATAGTCTAGAACACTAAACATTCATATTTCATTTTAAATAATTGCAGTAAACACGGTTTACATCAGTTAAATCGTGTCAGTAATTGCTATCAAAATTGGAACTATATTAGGCTGCGGATGTATATCATTTGTATGACAGAAACCGGAAGTTGTTAACCGGAAACATATGTGTCACTAACAACATTTTCCTACAAAGACTACAACGGCAGGTGCCAAAGGCATCCTGACATTAAAAATAGCAAAAGGATAGAGGACATTACACAAAACTTTATCTCCCCCCCCCCCCCCCCCCCCCCCCCCCCCCCCCCCCCCCCCCGCAAAGTGGCTTGATTCATTTCATATCTTGTTTACAAAACATGACATATACAAAATACACGAGTAAAGAAAAAACATTCACACTTAGTTTATACATCCACAGTTACACTTTCTCTCCACCCAAATAAATTATGTGGTTGTTGTATTAATTAAGCTTTGTTCAAAAGGCATTATGATAGTGGAATAAGAACATAAGCAAACAAAACAAACAAAAAAAGTATACAAAACAACTGAAAACAGAAAGGACACAATAAACCTAGGTCAGAGATGTTGTATTCTCATTTTAGATTTGTAGCCACTGCTGTATTTGTGTGTAAATACTTCTTTTGTTTTTAATGTTACTTTTGGATATTAAAATTTTGTGTGCTTTTAACTCAAAATTAATATGATTTTTTAGATTGTTTATATCAGGTCCTAATTCCAGGCATTTAGATATGTAAATATATTGTAATGAGTAATATTAGGTTATCTAGATTGAACTTTGTAAGTTTATTAATTTGCAAGTGGCTTGATTTTTGATACACTAGTCTCCTTTTTAGATACCAACAAATTGTCTCCCATCCACCAATATACCATCTTTGTAACATTTATTTTTCATTCACAACAGGTCTTAATAAGCAGACACTATTAAGACCAGTTTACCTCGCAGTTTACCCCACCAGTTAACTCCACACTTTACCCCACCAGTTAACTCCACACTTTACCCCACCAGTTAACTCCACACTTTACCCCACCAGTTAACTCCACACTTTACCCCACCAGTTAACTCCACACTTTACCCCACCAGTTAACTCCACACTTTACCCCACCAGTTAACTCGTACACTTTACCCCACCAGTTAACTCCACACTTTACCCCACCAGTTAACTCCACACTTTACCCCACCAGTTAACTCCACACTTTACCCCACCAGTTAACTCCACACTTTACCCCACCAGTTAACTCCACACTTTACCCCACCAGTTAACTCCACACTTTACCCCACCAGTTAACTCCACACTTTACCCCACCAGTTAACTCGTACACTTTACCCCACCAGTTAACTCCACAGTTTACCCCACCAGTTAACTCCACACTTTACCCCATCAGTTAACTCCACACTTTACCCCACCAGTTAACTCCACACTTTACCCCACCAGTTAACTCCACACTTTACCCCACCAGTTAACTCCACACTTTACCCCATCAGTTAACTCCACACTTTACCCCACCAGTTAACTCCACACTTTACCCCACCAGTTAACTCCACACTTTACCCCACCAGTTAACTCGTACACTTTACCCCACCAGTTAACTCCACACTTTACCCCACCAGTTAACTCCACAGTTTACCCCACCAGTTAACTCCACAGTTTACCCCACCAGTTAACTCCACACTTTACCCCACCAGTTAACTCCACACTTTACCCCACCAGTTAACTCCACAGTTTACCCCACCAGTTAACTCCACACTTTCCCCCACCAGTTAACTCCACACTTTACCCCACCAGTTAACTCCACACTTTACCCCACCAGTTAACTCCACACTTTACCCCACCCACCAGTTAACTCCACACTTTACCCCACCAGTTAACTCCACAGTTTACCCCACCAGGTAACTCCACACTTTACCCCACCAGTTAACTCCACACTTTACCCCACCAGTTAACTCCACACTTTACCCCACCAGTTAACTCGTACACTTTACCCCACCAGTTAACTCCACACTTTACCCCACCAGTTAACTCCACACTTTACCCCACCAGTTAACTCCACAGTTTACCCCACCAGTTAACTCCACACTTTACCCCACCAGGTAACTCCACACTTTACCCCACCAGTTAACTCCACACTTTACCCCACCAGTTAACTCCACAGTTTACCCCACCAGTTAACTCCACACTTTACCCCACCAGTTAACTCCACACTTTACCCCACCAATTAACTCCACAGTTTACCCCACCAGTTAACTCCACACTTTACCCCACCAGTTAACTTCACAGTTTACCCCACCAGTTAACTCCACACTTTACCCCACCAGTTAACTCCACAGTTTACCCCACCAGTTAACTCCACACTTTACCCCACCAGTTAACTCCACACTTTACCCCACCAGTTAACTCGTACACTTTACCCCACCAGTTAACTCCACACTTTACCCCACCAGTTAACTCCACACTTTACCCGACCAGTACACTTTACCCCACCAGTTAACTCCACACTTTACCCCACCAGTTAACTCCACACTTTACCCGACCAGTTAACTCCACAGTTTACCCCACCAGTTAACTCCACACTTTACCCCACACTTTACCCCATCAGTTAACTCCACACTTTACCCCACCAGTTAACTCCACACTTTCCCCACCAGTTAACTCCACACTTTACCCCACCAGTTAACTCCACACTTTACCCCACCAGTTAACTCCACACTTTACCCCACCAGTTAACTCCACACTTTACCCCACCAGTTAACTCCACACTTTACCCCACACTTTACCCCACCAGTTAACTCGTACACTTTACCCCACCAGTTAACTCCACACTTTACCCCACCAGTTAACTCCACACTTTACCCCACCAGTTAACTCCACACTTTACCCCACCAGTTAACTCCACACTTTACCCCACCAGTTAACTCCACACTATACCCCACCAGTTAACTCCACACTTTACCCACCACCAGTTTAACTCCACACTTTACCCCACCAGTTAACTCCACAGTTTACCCCACCAGGTAACTCCTACACTTTACCCCACCAGTTAACTCCACACTTTACCCCACCAGTTAACTCCACACTTTACCCCACCAGTAACTCCGACACTTTACCCCACCAGTTAACTCCACACTTTACCCCACCAGTTAACTCGTATACTTTACCCCACCAGTTAACTCCACACTTTACCCCACCAGGTAACTCCACACTTTACCCCACCAGTTAACTCGTACACTTTACCCCACCAGTTAACTCCACACTTTACCCCACCAGTTAACTCCACAGTTTACCCCACCAGTTAACTCCACACTTTACTCCACCAGTTAACTCCACACTTTACCCCACCAATTAACTTCACAGTTTACCCCACCAGTTAACTCCACACTTTACCCCACCAGTTAACTTCACAGTTTACCCCACCAGTTAACTCCACACTTTACCCCACCAGTTAACTCCACAGTTTACCCCACCAGTTAACTCCACACTTTACCCCACCAGTTAACTCCACACTTTACCCCACCAGTTAACTCGTACACTTTACCCCACCAGTTAACTCCACACTTTACCCCACCAGTTAACTCCACACTTTACCCGACCAGTTAACTCCACAGTTTACCCCACCAGTTAACTCCACACTTTACCCCACACTTTACCCCATCAGTTAACTCCACACTTTACCCCACCAGTTAACTCCACACTTTCCCCACCAGTTAACTCCACACTTTACCCCACCAGTTAACTCCACACTTTACCCCACCAGTTAACTCCACACTTTACCCCACCAGTTAACTCCACACTTTACCCCACCAGTTAACTCCACACTTTACCCCACCAGTTAACTCGTACACTTTACCCCACCAGTTAACTCCACACTTTACCCCACCAGTTAACTCCACACTTTACCCCCCCAGTTTAACTCCACACTTTACCCCACCAGTTAACTCCACACTTTACCCCACCAGTTAACTCCACACTTTACCCCACCAGTTAACTCCACACTTTACCCCACCAGTTATGGTCAGGTTAAGTTGATAACTCAGTCATGTGAAAGTAGATCAGAATCCAAAAGCATCATCAAAGTATGCCGTAGTGATGAAGCCAGTCATTTGATATAGGCCAACAACATCACAAAACTTATACCTCAAACACTTTATTTTCAACAACTGCAACCATTTAAAGGTTGCCTTATTTTCCATTTCTATTTGATATATAAACATCTTCAGTTTTTCATTCAACTTTCAGTGACAGTCTATAGCATACGTTTTATAAATCTGTCTGGGTTATAAATGAGAAAAAATTCATCATCCGATTTGAAGAAACATCTTGGCTTGTCATATCCTTGCACTCTTGATCTGGTTGTGATTCTAAGCAAGCTGTAATACAGAGTGCCATAATGTTTGCTGACAATGTCCTGACTTCATCAAGATCAAAGTAATTCATTCAAATTCCATTCATAATATTACATGGATTGAAGCATTCCTTGCTTGAAACCTTTCAAACCTATTATCAGAATTGCTGCTAGCCAAACAACTTTGCATATGTTCTAGACTTGAGATTTGGTTAGTGGTGTCATATTGTCACGAGATATTTATTTTGCACAATTTTTGTCTTTACTGAACAAGAATATCAAAAGTATAAACAAGGAGCTGCAAAGCATGGCATTACCCAATATCCCCTGTGCCCAGCTGTTGGTATGAAAACCCAAATATGATACATATATATCAACCTTATAGTTTATATCTTGATGTAGATCCTATGTGTGTTTCACTTGAAAAACCACAACTGGGGTACTAACCTAATGTACACAGAAAGTTGTATGGAGTTGAGTGGAATGGTTTTAAAGTTGTATCATGAAAAGGTAAACTTACAGTAATTTTGTTTTTTTTACTATGTTTTCATGGTAACACAGAAAAATAAATGTTGTCAATAGCAAAAGGCACAACTAGGGCACTAACCTAATATATACAGAAAGTTTTGTGAAGTTAGTTAACGGTTTTAAAGTTGCAGCCCAGAAAAGCCCTCGGACGGACAGGTGGAGCCCAATTTATTATCGCACACAAACGCATCTTGTAGTAGATAACAACATATGTTGGCAAATTCTGGGTTCATTTTTTCGTTTTATGTATTTTTTCAATATTGTTTTAAATTTGGAATCATTTCATCAGTTATTGTTATGCTGCCGTTTTTTGCAGTCACAAATGATACAATAAATAATTGAAACTCTACCTCCATCGTCATCACAAAGCGGGAGAATCAGACACATTCTGGGTCATTTTTAACTGTTGCATGATAACCGGTTTATATAAATAAATACACTTTAGTGGTGTTAATTTGTTACCTCTCTGTTTTTTTGTTTTGTGTGTTCTTTAGCCGACATGAAAGTTGTTTTTTTGTTTTGTGTGTTCTTTAGCCGACATGAAAGTTGGTTTTTTGTTTTGTGTGTTCTTTAGCCGACATGAAAGTTGATTAAGTTAAATTGCTGGTACATATTGTAAATACAGTGCATTCCACTTAATCGGGTAACGCTTAATCGGGTATTTCGTTTAATTGGGTAAAATTTCAAAAACCAAAACCATTTTCTCTTAAATCATGTTAAAAAAATTCGTTTAATTGGGTTGGAAAAGTCGTATTTTTCGGTTATTCGAATAGAACAATCGGGACAAAAAATTGAAATGCTCCGATTTTCACGAAAGTCATCGCGTATTTCTTTTAAGTTTTATACTTTTATCAACAAATAGTGTAAATTTGATGGTTAAAATGTCAAAAACGGTTAAATATTACCTTAAACGGTAATGTTATGTCGGGGTTTTGTCATGTTCAGAACTGTGTTGTTGTTGATTCTGCCTCGTGTGGTTTTTCCCCAACAGGAAGTCGACTAAGAATTGTGGGTAAAAATTAAATGTTATTTTTAGAGTCAGCAGCAGGCAAAACGTAATGGGGTTTTAAAAGCATAATTAAGCGACTAGACAATTAAACTTTTACGTCTGGGATGTAAAATCTTCGAAGCAGAAACCAAAACAATAGGTTTTGACCTGGGTCTGACATTGCTAAAGATCGATTGATATCACCGCTTACTGTATGTGGCGAATCCAAAGTGAGGGGTTCCCCACGGGGAAATGTGACGACACCGGTACACAGGTGAGTTAAAAATCGGTAGCGAGCAGTAAAAGGACAGACGCCCGACGTTAGCTCATAATTCCTATTCAGGTAAGGATTAGAACTGGTTAATAAAAAACATTACATTGGATTTCGTGTTGTTTTATCAGTGACTCCCAGTGTCAAGTTCGTATAAATTTATACCACAGGAAACGACCTAAATAAACTCGGTTTCTCCGATCTCTGTGCTTTGGTAATTGGAAATAATATGGAATATTTTAAACTTCAAAGCGAACATAAGAATGTCTCTATGATAAACATAAATGATTTTAGCTGTAATTGTCGGCGAGTCCTTAGATCGTATGTCAAATTAGGAACACATGGATGAAATAGGGATGTATGACCCCCTGATTTGAGGTGCTACGATTGTACTGTGCCGCGAATAAGAAAATCATTAAGGTTTTGTTATTTTAATACACACATTTTTATACAATTAGTAATAGTAATCTGACAATTTGACATCAGTTAAAGCACAAACAAAAACACCGTTTATTAACAATAATAACGAAAATATTTTCATCCAAAATCGACCCAAGTCTGACAACCATTACGGACCAAATCCAAGATGGCGACGTGCATTTCGGCTTATCGGGTAAGTCGGTTAATGGGGTAAAAAGCCCCCGCAAATAGGCAACCCGATTAAGCGGAATGCACTGTATATTGACTCAGTATCTTTTAATACTACAAATGTAGTTTTTCTCTATGGATCAAGTTTTCACAAAGTTACTAAAAAGCTTGAAATAGCTAGAACAAATAATATATATTTCACGTTTTACTTTCAAAGTATAATTTTTTCACAATTATTTGATCCTTGAAAACACAAACTATGCAGAGCCCCTCAGAAATAACCGTAAAAGTACATGTCAACTTCTAATTAAAATTCGTAACATACATCAAGTCCACATCTAATACCGGTGGAAATTGTCTTAAATAATCATAAAGCATATGGATGTATCCGATCTTTGACACGGTCTCTCAAGTTCATTATCAGAAAATACAAAGGCTTTCCAGTATGTCATCATTACTGTTAATTCGTCCACAGTTCATCAGGATAATGTAAGAATTGCCACCAAACCAGTGGGAAAGTAGGTGCTCTCTGACCCAGCCCTCAATGATTAGTGACCCAGCCACCGAGAAGTTACTGACTCCAGTTTGGAAACATATGGTACATTGTATTGATGGAAAAGACCAGAAAGTTTTATGGATATTGTTGTAAAAAAAAGTAATTGCTTGTGTCTTCTCAACAGTTCAACACTGATAGCAGAAGATTAACTTAACATGGCCACGATGATCTAACAATGTCGGAGTGGGCTGTGTTAGGAAACAGAGACAATGTAAGTTAGAGATGGTGTGGACTGGATAGAGTGGGTGCCAAATACACAGAGCCACCACGGCAACGGAAAGTCTTCCAGCTAACACCTGCCAGCATCACTTGACAAGGAAAAGAAATCACAAGTCACACATTGTGTTGAGGAAAGACAAAGAGAGGAGCAATTTAAGGTTTAATACATAATGTATAAGAACCCATCTCCTTCTGGGGTTACGCAAAGAATTATTTTCAGTTAAGGTGTCAAATTGTGCATGGATAGGAGAGATTGGAGGGCCTCAGCATGGCCAACAGGACTGGCAGTGTTGGGAGTGGTGACACCGCATTACCCTGCCTGTCCCAGGAGGGGAGACGATAGGGACCTCCATACCAACAGCACAATCAAGTCGGATCAATTAATTTGATTGGGGCAGACAAGTGAAAACACCCGCCATTAGATTAGGGGAACTGGAATTGGATCTAGCTGCACAGTAGTGCAAGGACCAGGCTTTAGCTGGGCATATGTCAGTGTTCTATTGAATTAGCCCTCTCACCTCCAGCTAACCGTGTCTCTACTGATTTCCTCTCAATTAATCTGTGATTCTGGGGCTGGTAGCTCCGGGCCAGAGGTCCGGATCAATCAGGACATAGCTACACCAACATCTACCCATCCCCGTTGACATCTGACCGCACAGGTTCAGAGCCGTCAATCATTGCAGGCTGGGCGAAAGTCTCCCCATATATACACTGCACCATTTATACAGCCTGCTCCTCCGAAAATTCAATCACAGCTAAATGTAAAGTACATAATGGCAACCTTTCCAAATGGTTTCGCTGAAGTTACATGCACATTAGATTAGATACAGTACATGGTGTGATCATCCTGCATACCGCCAATCAATATGCTTACACCAAATTGGGTCAGAAAAGTTTCTTCAAGTCGTCGAATTTTCATGACTCATGGAAAGAAATTAGATAATATTTTCAATATAATAATTTACAATTTCTATTATAATGTCACGACGCATTTCTTAAAGCAATTGTGTAATTTGATAACTGTAAAATGCATGACTCTCTTAAGTAAAATTGCACCACAAGGAATCAAATAATTCCATGACGATGCCCTTATTGTCACATTAAGTCAATCGCTTGCTCCAAGGTTACATGTCACTAATAATTCAATAAAAGAAAGCAAATAAAAATTTCATAGCATTTTTTTTCATGTGAATCTAAAAATTCTCACTTGATCATGTCCTTGCATTATGTGTCGTCAACCTTCCATGATCAAATTTCTGGTCAATGACTTCAAAGTCAAGGCTGAAAGGCTGTTGTAAAGGTCATCAAGTAAAACGGCATCATAATCAATTTTAGAGTTAATGGTTATCAGTATGTAAATAGATATTCCATGCTATACATTATTTGCAATATGACAGCTTCCTAAATATGATTTTTAAATAATTAATGGTACTACATCTCTAACAAAGAATAATTATTATTGATTTAATACAATAATCGACTGTTGTCATTTTTATACAATATCAATACTTATATATCTTATGCTGTAACCTGCCTCTGAAAGTTTACTTTTTATCTAATGAATTTTAAAGTGAATAAAAAATCACCTTCATCCCACAGAAATTCTCTTGTGATCTGCCTCTACATTTGGTATGTAACTTCATGTCTGGTATTTTAGACCCTGTTACGATTTCATTAAACATTTATAGGACGATGTTACTATTTAAGTGATCGTGTTTAGGAGGCTGTTACTATTTCAGTAACCATTTTTAGGCTGATGTGATATTTCAGTGATGGTGTTTTGAAAGTGTTACTATTTTAATGATAATTTTAAGGACACTTACTATTCTCGGGACAGTTTGTAGGACATAGTTACTTCTTTAGTGATCATTTTAGGATGGTGTTACTATTCTTGTGACAGTTTTTAGGATGGTTTAACTATTTTAGTGATTGTTTTTAGGACACTGTTACTATTTTAGTGATCATATTTCAGACATTGATATTATTTTAGTGATGGTTTTTAGGATTGTGTGACTAATCTAGTGATCATTTTCAAGACACTGTGTTTTTGTGATCACTTTTAGGATGCAGGTACTATTATTATTTGTTGCTATTTAGATATATCATTTACATACTACAAGCAGTGATACACTGATGAACTGTAGCATGTTTATCTCAGATAAAAGATATGTGAGGATAGGAGGCATTATCTCAAAAAGGTAACAAAAGACCAAATGGGCCTGCATTGCTCAGTTGGATATTCAAGCAACACTAAAACTTTTCTTTTCTAGTTATATTGTTAATATGTCCTTATCAATTCATGGTACAAGCCACTCAATTAAACATCTACACTAATGAGGACTATTTTTGTTAGTAATGGATTTCCAGGTCCAGAGGTCTCAAGGATTAAACTCAACATTCACATCATGAGCCTTAAATCCTGTTCATGCAGTGCTTCCTTACAAGTTACGCCTATTATTGGTACAAGAGTTATGTCCCTTATAGTAACAGTTTCTTCTAAAATCACCTATCATGCACTGCTTCCTTACAAGTTACCTATTATTGGTACAAGAGTTATCTCCCTTAAAATTACAGTTTCTTCCAAAATCACCTATCATGCACTGCTTCCTTACAAGTTACACCTATTATTGGTACAAGAGTTATCTCCCTTAAAATTACAGTTTCTTCCAAAATCACTGTCATGCACTGCTTTCTTATAAGTTACACCTATTATTGGTACAAGAGTTATGTCCCTTATAGTAACAGTTTCTTCCAAAATCACCTGTCATTTTCACAGAACCAGTATCAGGGTAAGTCCTTAAAGTATAATACATAATACATCCAGGTGTGACACTAGTTTATTGAGGTGTGAATGTCTATTGTATGATTATGGTTAAAATGAAGCAATATAAGTAGCAATCACATGAAACAAATAACTTCAATTCAATAAGGGATACTCCATTCTATAATCATAAATGTATGAAAGTAGTCGGTTCAAGATTAATCACCTATATTTCGAGATCTTGGCCTAACATCAATGAATCTCAATAGTTCATGGATGTTAAGTAACAAGTTAGGTAAATTTAATCCTCCACTGTTTCTTAAGAATTAAAATCTTTTAGTAAATAACCATATATATCCTTTCTTACCCAAATTCAACTAAATCCAGCAGTTAAGTCATGAAATATCATTGATTATTTATCAAAAGCGATATTAGATTTACTACCCAGGAATTTTTATGAAATCTAGCTATCATATCTTGGAAACAAGAAGAGCAGAGGGAAACAAGAAACTCTTTGACCCCTATATTTGTTCGAGTGGTAATGAAGGCGGTCTGTCAGGGGCTAACACCCTGGTTTAATGGGGATCAAATCTCTCTGTTCTATCACATCTGTTTCCATAAAAATGTGTAAGCTACTGGAAGGATGAGTTGAGGGCCTCTGGTATACTATCCTCTAGGATTAACAGGCATTTCACCAATAACACAGCCATGGCTCGGTCTGATGGTGTGTCACTCCAGCCATGTTTGACCCTAGTATCATTGGTACCATGACAGTATGGCCCCTGTATGTGAAGGCTGTCATCTGTACTGACAGGTCTTTCTTCTGCCATGCTAAGTGTCTGACACAGTCAGTACATACATCCTAATTACATAACAAGAAGAGCATTATCCACTATAGTCTCGGAGTCATCTTGGTCTTTTAACATACTGTTAGCATACATGTTTTATATATAATATATAATTATAAACTATATTCATTTTACAACAATTGCAAAACAAGTTATACCAACTTATATCAATCATGCTTGTTGGTCCGGATGGAAGCACACGAGGGGTCTTACTTACATGTTTTAGTGTGTTAACTACCAATATCCAATTGAACAGAACAACTGCGGTAGGGTTACCCAATAAAAGTCACCATAGAAAACAATGTGTTCTAAAGATAACAGGTAAACTAGAACGAGGTACACTTACTTCTATGTTAATGTAGATATTTATCAGTATTATAGCGTTTTTCATGCTGAAGGCATTCCGCTAATTTATGATTGTGCTAATTACACTTTCCCTGATGTTGTTTTCCTACGGGAAGCATTTTAGGCGTGCTAACTTATCACTACACTAATTATAATATAATCTGTTCGGTTAAGTGCTAATATTTCATAACATAAGTATGTTTATAGTACTCCTATTGATACAATAAAACAAAACAAGAAATATCTTTAAAAAAGATAAAAGGCATAGTTTTAATGTTGGTGGTTATAATGTAAAAGTGCTGGTGAAATAGATTAACGAACTAATGCGTTTCAGCACGGATAACAAAATTATATCAGTTTGAATCATTTTTGGTGATAATAAGACTGCTTTTGAATAAGGAATACAATTTTATTAATGTGTCATTTGAAAAGATACAGCCACTTATTACATTGAATCTTAACTCTGTTTCGTTTTTAACAGCATATCTGCATTTTGCATTTACCGCTACATTGACCAATCATATACTTCATCTTGACCAGTAACGCCACCTGTCGCGTCATATCCGGGGCCAAAAGAATATTATACTGCTATGCTGAAAAATTGGATAGAAACTTGTTTTGTTAGTATACTATTTCATTAAGTTGGTCCTATGATGATACCAAATCACAGGTATATTTCAAAGTACAGGAGAACCTGTCATGTGTGATCTTCCAAGGGACGCAAGCAAAAAGGTCACATATTACAGGTAGTTGGTAAGGTAACTGGTATAGTAAATATGAATGAGAAGGAAACATACGGTCACATGTAAGAGGAAGTTACTTGATTCCGCCGGTCACTAAGGCAGGTCTGACTACTTAGGGTAGATAGCTGTGACATTATTAACATGAAATCCCAACAAACTGGACAGAAACATAACAATTTAGCATAGGATGAAAGGAAGGCAGAAGGATGGAGATACTGGAGATTACAGCAGGGACACATCTCGGAAACAGTAATTATAGCCCCTGTACAGTCCCAATCAGTTTCTGACATGCAAATATTACATTGTTAACCTAAGGTCACCTCTGTGATGCCATCTCACCCCCTGACGAGGAGCAATTCTGCCTGGGTGACACTTCTATTGACTCTAGATCAATATCCTGTCCCTCCCAATCACAGCCTGATCACATGTCTCACCATATCATAATCATAGCAACGCCATGGTAACGCTATTACACCGACATCCATCTATCATAATGCAAACATATAGACAAGATGTAACCAAATTAATGGCCGCTGGAATCACCACAGCTTCATTCTGATCCCAGCACATCACCCTCATGAACTGTCAATTTTGCCCAATGAAAAATTCACATAAAATCCCATCAAAATTTCCTTACTGGTTTTATCTCATTTTAAATAATAAGAGAAGACTTGCCTTCAATTCGCAATACAAAAGATGTTCAGACTTTTATTTCCATACAATATTCAAGTGTTGTACAATGCTTTCAAGCATACTTGTTCGTGTAATTTGAATCGATAAGGAACGGCAAAATTTTTCCAATATCACTACGAAAACTGTCAGAATTTGCATCCCCAAATTGAACTAAGTCCCTATCTGAATGCCTCATATTAGATATTATGTCATGTAAGACCCTATTTTGTTCATAATTGACAGCGTGCCATCCCTTATTCAGCTACAGATGAGAACAGAAATTAAATGACTCTTTGCCATGTATGGTGAGCTCAAACCCTTCATTTTCACAACATCGCAGTGAAAGCTTGAACGACCAAATGAATAAATACAGCACAAAACACACAGTCGCTGCAAATTTTGTAATTTTGGAAATTTTTATTTTTTTCTCTCAAGGGTATGAGCATTTAACACAGATAAATTGACTTTTTAACCAAGAAATGATTGACTTTATTTTTATTCCTCCAGAATATTAACTGGTCTTGAAGATTATGTAATTGAGTTCAGAACCTGGAACAAGCTGTCAGCTGATAATGACAATCATACTTATTTCACTTCAGATTATTTTTGAAATTTAAGTGATGCAGGGAGATGTTTTAGAATTTGTAAGCATCACAAATGTTACTTAATTATTCCACATACAAGTTAAACATATGTGCTAAACTATCATTCAGGTTTGTCCTGTACAATTACAAAAGTAATAGTGCTTGAAATATAGGTAGAAAAACACTTCTTTATATTTTTGCAAATTCCACATAACTACCACTCTTTTATTCATGGAAATTTACATCTGATCAAAAAATACTGAACTACGTCATTCACCAGACAAACTCATACATTAACCTCTCACCTCGACACACATCCTAACTTAACTGACGATAGGACATACAGCTTACATGTATATCATCACATATCATTTGGTCATGTATAAAGAGGTAGTGATAAATCTCAGTTGTTTAGAGCACCAGGTGCCGATCAGAGGTATGTGGTTCGATGCTCACTACAGCAGTGGCAGCAGCTTGTGTTTCTCAGAAAGCTGAGAAACGGGCCAATCTGAGCTGTCTAGGTCAGGTCTTTAAGCAAGTCACTTTATCTTAATTGCTCTGGGCCTCACATATATTATTTTAAGAGAGGTAGTTACCAACTACTACAAGAAGTCTCCACTTCTTTCAAGTAAATCATATTTTATACATATCCACTTAATGAATATACTAACAGGTTACAAAAGTGACTTTTAAGTTTTAGCCTCATACTCAAGCGACTGAGGGCCAATGCCAGGGGGGAACCAATCCGAACCAGTTGTACTTTGCCACAGATTTTCATTTATTTATATTATATTTTTAATATGAAATTTGTTTATGTAATAGATATAACTGAGTGGATAAATGAAGGAGGTATAGAATGAATGAGTGATGAATGCAGTATAGGATGAGTATGATATATATAATGAATGAATGACTGAATGAATTACGTGAATTACAGAATGAATAAATAATTTCAAAATAAATGAATGAATGGATGAAAAATGAATGGATGAATAATGAATGAATGGATGAATGAATGATTGGTACATTGTACTATATTGTATGTTGAATGAGAGCCCTCTTACATGAGGACCTATTTGTTCGGACACTGATCCCAGGGTCCCAACCTTGGCAGTGGTCTTCATGCATAAATGTCTGGGAAATAAAAGTATTTTGTACCCTAAAAAAAAAAAAAAAAAAAAAAAAGAAGTCTCCACTTCAAAATGACTCTTGGCTGTTCATAAGGCGATAAACCCAGCAAACAAAGAAACAGCCATTTATAGCACATTACAAGCTTTACTTATGAAACAAATACAAATCTTTTTTACAATATTCTAAACCTTCCGACATATGTACTGTTTTTATTCTACAATAAACCTGGAGTAAAACTCTTGACTTCTTATTCAAAGACAGGGGATGGGCTTATTACCAGGCATGGGCTTCTGACTGGACAAATATTGTAATAATAATGTTACTTACTGTCCACTGTTGCCGTTCCCCCAGGTGTAAATTTCATTAGAATCTGTAATTAAATAAAAAGATTTGTTAGCTTTGCTGACTTAAACATTTTCATTGAAAATTCATCTTTGTTTCAGATGTAGGTTAATTAAGGAGATTTCTAGCATAATTAGATAGATAATAGAAAGTACCTTGGAGAGGATTTCTATTTTTAATCCAGGATCACAAAACTTTGGTCTTTTTCACTGACATGCTATGCACTAATAATACTAAAGACACAAACAAATATAATACCATTTCAAAACCACTCATCTAAAAGTTGAAGCATAGATCATAAACCAGTATACTATTAAGTATGGATAGATTTAAACATCCTTTCTATGACTAATTGTTATGATTTCACAGGTCTCTCATATCTTAATTGGCATAGGTTATAATATATGTATATATTTTTTACACCATAACTTGGCATAAGAAATATAATAAATATATGTATATTATATAGTGGAGCTGTAGGCCTCAGGAGGGTTGCCACATTTCTCCCCACTCTTTCTTCAAGTAGGAGTGGTTTAGAATTCAAAATGCTGTCAAAGTTTTCTCCAAAATAAAGGCTTCCACAGATATGGGTTAAGTTCATTTACTCTAAACATATTATATTTTAGTGGTAATCTTTCTTTAGCAGTTTTTGTACTGAAGTATTCAACTAAATCATGATCACACAATTGCACTTAAATATTATTGTTTTCTGTACATAGTTTATTAGACATGAATAAGGTATGCATCATTGTGCAAATTAAATATGTTTTTAATTTGGTGGTGATGTAAAATTTTGTCAAAATATGTTACATCTGAAAGGCTGTAAAATCTAGTGATATTGTTATAGTACTTTCCAGGTGGATCAAACCTAAACATATGTTTTTCAGAATAATTGTGCAGACTTTGCCTGGCTCACCTTTAGGGTGATAAAAGCCCCAGAAAAGATCACTACTTCACATTTAGATTTTTTTATTCTATAGAATAATTTCTTGCTCATCTTTAAGGTATTTCAGATTATAAGTTCCACCTTAGGTGATACAGAATTCCAATATGTCATTTTGGGGTGTTACAAGTCTTCAACATCTGAGATGGTAATGAATCTTGTTATCTGAGCAGCCATTTCACTTTTTACATTTTAATTGTAGGTACCAAAACATGCAGCATTTAAAATACCAGATCATTAGTGTACCTGTGACAAAAGAAATTTTAATTGTATCAAAATAATCAGCAGCATCATAATTTAACTATTGTTTCAAATTTCACATTATATGACCTTGATTTGAATTATTTCTAACCCAATACCTTCAAATTAAATTGAACTAAAACATTTTAAATTGGCAAAAAACCATGCACTTTTAGCATTAAGACAATCAAATGACATATGACCAATTGGCATGAAAACACTTTCAAAGGAATGTTTCAAAAACAATTTAAACAAATGATCTATAATCTAAATTATTTCAGTCCTGAACATATAAATTCTACTTTTATTCAAACTGGGGTTTGGCGACCACAAGCAGCCCTGGAGTGCCACAAGACACTTAGATGTGGGAATGCTAGAAGTTAAAGGCAATGGGTGGCAGACAAGATACCAGACGAGCCACTTTGCATGTCATACAATGAGATCTAAAACCGCTTTGCATGTTACGAGTTGCCTAACCATGGCCCCAAGTGAGAGGGAGAGAATTTATCACCGCCACACTGCTGTGTGTAGCGCTGCTCTGTGGCGGCCCGGCCAGAGATCAGGCCAAATGACAGCACCGCGGTCGCCCGATCCCCACACGTCAACGACACTACAACCCCAAGGCTCGCACAAAGACGTTATGACAATCATAATCCTGCATCATGATTCCAGTCCTCACGGACTAATATCGTGTAGAAATTGCCAATAAAGATTGATCTCATATGATGAAGGGCCATATTTGTCAAGAAAAACCATTCTGCCCCGCAATTCATTTCATCACTGAAATATTTAGGAGGCGTAATTATCAAGCCCATGTCTGTACCAGGTCGCATATTACAGGAGAACAAATTTGACACAGGCCTCTGGATCAGGTCTAAGTATCCTACTACTGTGTAATCATACCAATTACCACCTATAAAAAATGTACAAAGATAAAAGCCCTAGATATCTGCACTTTGTCACCAGCTCATAACAAGTCGCATCCACACGCTATTATCTCAACCCAATCTGCCCAAAATGACATCTCCAATCGTCCAGTGTGCATCACTACAGCGAGGCAATCATAAAAAAAAACGACACATGGCGATGACTAGCAAACATCCCTATTGAATTTTTTATCTACTCTTTTTGCTTGGGCATTTCCCAAACCACATGATAAAGATTGAAAGCAAATTACATGCAGCTAAACTCTTTTCCATGGAGAGAAAAATATCACAGCAGATTACATTGTGTGATGGTCTGTACAGGGAAAATTGGGGCTCTATATGGTACAGCAAATCCTCATCAGTTACAGCATCATACTCAGCCATATTAAACAATGAACAGTTATTAAAATATTGTCGGTATAGCTCCATTTTATCTATCCTCCAAAATGTGAAAAGCTTTTGTTTATAGTTGTCTTAAAATCAAAGTTACATATTCTTGTGAGTATTTGTTTTAATTTGTTCAGGTTTATATCGTCCTTACAACAATTAAGGTCATACGGAGAAGGCATTTAACTGAGGAAATAAAATACAAGCTCTTTTAGTCTATTCATATATCAGTGAGCATTTTAAATCTTTGTAGATCAAAACATTTTACAAATTCAATTTGGAAACACTACTTTAACGTTGTTAAAGTATGAATAATTCATCAAATACAATTAAAAATATCAATGACTAGGAATTAAAATCAGAACCGTATATATAACGTTAGTTTAAAACAAAACTATATAATATAGTTCATATATAATTTTTCAGGATTTTTATATGAAGATTAAGAAAAATTAAATAATACAAATAAAATATTTTGATGATGTTGATAATTGAATTTTAACAATGCGTATTACAGTATAATTCATACTCATAAAGAATAGAGACTTTTAACTTCTACCATACTGAGGCTTGTTAGGTATAATGTATTAATAATATTATTATTTTTTAAACTAAACAAAAACCTTTCTCATCTATTTGGGCCAGGTCAGTGTCATTGTTTCCCACTAATTACATGATAAGCCTATAATGATAGACTGTCTGTACCACCATTCATTGGGGGTAGTGGTATGGGTAACAGCCCTCCATTGCAACTTAAATCCAAATTATGAAATTGAAATCAGAAATTTTGCCAGATGCTTATAGGATATGATATATATTTAAAATCGATTCGGTATTTCCACAAATTGAACCTTAAAATTTCCATATCGGCTGAACACCCAACAAAGCCTCTACAAATATTTACCAGTAATAAGCCCCTGCTCTGCAATAAGCACCATCCCCTTTCTATCAAGTCTTTTGGAACCAGAACTACTATCAGTAATAAGCCTATTCCCTGAAGTTGTTCTTGTCCCAAAAATCTTGTGATGCATGAATCAAAAAGTTGATCCGAATACTGATAAAAAAAATAAAAAATTGTTACTTTAATGAATGAAGGATACTATCAAATTATAGCACTGTGCCAGTACTAGTACTAGTTTTGACAGTGCATAATTATTCTTTTGAGTCATATAATTATGTAATTATGCACTGTCAACTTAATCTATATATCTAATTTATTTCTCCGCCAAATTGCTGTTTGGCTGTTGTTGTTTTGTGTACTCACTCATGACGTCATCAATTTCTGATGTTTACACATGTATAAGACGTCACAATAAATGATTGTTGTTCTGATGACGGCTACCCTATAGCAGAAACATGTCAACAAAGCTCTCCAATAAATCGGACCATTGAATGAATCCCCGTGTTGGGCTCATCGTTTTTACGTACACAAACTCAGTAATATGAAATCGTCTAATCAAAATGAAAGTTTGCACATTGTTACTGACTGGTATTATGTGTACACGTATATGTCACAGAAAAAGTGAAAAACTAGATAAAAAACTACTGTATGTGAACACTTCACAGTTACGTTATTAACATATCCATGCTACATCGTAATTTTGTGGGTGCTTTTCTGTAATATGTACTCATCAACGTGAAATGGTAGATAATATCACTAAAAATACAAGTATTTACAGCTGGGAATTCTTACATTACAAACAGAAGCCAAACAAACATTTTAAAGGGCTGGCATAGATTATAGTGGTGCGCAGTAGTATCGGTATACCGTATATCAAGA
The DNA here is from genome assembly GCF_902652985.1 of Pecten maximus. Lineage (NCBI taxonomy): Eukaryota > Metazoa > Mollusca > Bivalvia > Pectinida > Pectinidae > Pecten > Pecten maximus. The sequence goes on along the minus strand of NC_047023.1, from coordinate 27,696,456 downwards.
TTCTATTTGAAAAGATATGTATCTTGGAACAATTTCGACTTATCGGTACACTTGGGGTCACTCGGGAATTTTGATTTATTTCTGTAAAAACTCGTTTTATGATAGAAATTTTGAAAATATTCGACCACATGCTTTTGATTTTTGTTTTCTTTTGAAAATATTCGATCAACTGCTTTCGATTGTAAATATTGAATAATAAAACATTTAACTTCCATATCGATTGTTTTCAAGATGATGAATACTAAAAACATTTATGCATTTCCAACCTGATGCGTATCAAGCGTCTGGTTCACAGAGACTATCAGAGTGGGTAGTAACGTTTTCAAAATGGCGGACATCAGGTTTGTTTAGCCATGATTATAATAATTTCCTTCATTATTGCCTTACTTAGAGAAAAGACTTCTTCTGACTAAATATTACGATATGTATTATGATATGTATCATGGTACGAGGATCCTGTTTTGCAATATATAGCGATACAATATTTTTGCGATACCCATCCCTAAATTTTCTTAACATTACATCAAAAAGTTAAGCAATAGCCAGTCTATTTTTCCATTTGCCGTAAAATGTAAGTTTGTAAGTCCCCTCTTTTCAAAATCCCTTTTATTTCCTACTAGGAGAGGGAAACTTATTTCTGGTCAAGTACAATTTTGGAAAGTAAATTCAATTAACCAAAAAACAAAAGAAAATAGTACACTTGCTAAAACTAAATAATGACATAATCCAAGCCTTCACACAGATATCTGGGTAATTGTCTCCGTAATTATGTATCCTGATATGGTATGTGCCTCGCCAGAAAAACTAGACATGATCAAATGTCAATGGCCAGGATCAGACTCCCTGTTAATGATGCACACCTCTTCAATCACAACGTTTATAATGGTGATTTTTTAATCATTCATCATATTGGACTGTCACAGAAATTGTCATATATTTGAATGGTGACAATTTTTATTCAGACTTCGAATAACACTACAAAATCAGCTGTAGATTAGAAACGACGACCTATAGCAGGCTTCATAAATATATCTCATATAAGTTTTAACTAGATTTCAGCAACAATGACCAGCACACAAGTTTTGAAACACTTCAACAAAGATTGCCCATTAGTAGAAATAGTATGGATTCTAGCTATATAGTACAGCTACTGGAATCCACAACAATTGTGTCAAAATTGAAATAAAGTTTATCAAATGACATATTTTCATCTGTTATTTTTCCAAACCATGATAGCCTTTTCATCGAGAGGAACTAATTTGATAGAGCTGTGTGGAGTCTCTATAAATGTGAGGTGTATTGCCTCAGCTCGTAACCACCTTTTCATCGAGAGGAACTAATTTGATAGAGCTGTGTGGAGTCTCTATAAATGTGAGGTGTATTGCCTCAGCTCGTTACCACACTGTCAGAACAAGATATAAAGCCCTTCATAGAAAAAAAAATAAAAATCTCATTTCAAATTAGATGTAATAATTCATTTCAAATATCCTTTCGTTGGCTGTCAATTTTTTACAGTTTAAAACAAATCCTACTCTGTTTGTGAAATGAACTACAAATGCTTCATTAAGAAATAATATGGCCAGAAATGATCAATGGGATATTTTTTATTTGCATAAGAAATTTTATTGTGGTGTAGTGACAATTGCCTTAATGTTTGCTCCTGCTATTTTTGGCAATGACCTTCCTCGGCATGTTTGCTTCCCCATAAAACACAATACCAAAAAATATGGATATAAATCATAACGCTCTTCGTAGGGGATCGAAGCCACGAATGCAGGAGGGAAGCTCGAGCTCTACATTTGCTTTGTGTATAGAGATATAAAATTCTTCACTGAACTGTGAACAATGTCTGGTGGGTGATAAACTTGATCATCGGGTGATGTAGTCGACCACTAGCCCTGGACCAAGCTTACGACAGGCTCTGTCATTTTCAGACGCCACGACATTATTTCAATATCAGTAATTAATCACTTCAACCCCCTGACACTTGTTTTTTACTTTTTTCATAAAAGGGTCACTAAATGAGAGAGGAGCTTATAGAAAATGTGAGAGAGTGTGACCTTTAATTTGGTGTGTGGACGGCAAGTCTTTATTAGTCATATCTTTAATCATTATTACAGGCAAACAGAGGACGCACAAGTGTGATTTTTTCAATGATTTGGGTGTTCCAACAAAAACGCAGTGATCATGGTTATCCATCAGTTGTGGTGTTATTATGGCCCTTAGCTGCTGGTAATCTGGGGTGTCCTGTCACCTTGCCTTCGTGGGGACACCCATCTGTCAGGGAAGCCACCCCTCTTCTCACAACCCCCTCACTCCTACCCTCCTTATAACACTTCGCCCAGCCAGATCTCTAACTCACCCTCTGCCCAATATTGAAATTATTACCGTGTTCAATAGCACAAATTGAATTAAATTTATCTTCCTTGGTTTCCCAAATTTTACACAAAAACAAAATGAGTATGGATGTTGGAGCACTCCGGTTGTGCCTAATAGAGTCTTGCCATGCAAACCCACTTTTCACACTGCATACGCTGCACAGTGGATGGACCAAGTCTTAACCAAACATAATTAGCAACTAATTTAAATAAATTTCAAAATGTTGTGTTCATTTTTTCAACAAAACAAATTTCATTATGTTTAAGTCTAACATCTGTAACAGCAGAAACAAAGACGCATGACAAGTACCTGGAATAGTCATTAAACCAAGCCTATCAGGTCACCCTACAAAATCAAGATAAATTACAACGGAAAAATATCAGTACCGTAAATACCTAAAAATCTCACATTTTTACTCAGAAATACCTTAATATCAAAATATTTTTACTTAAAGAATACCTTGATATCTAACATTTTTATTCATAATACTTTTATATCTAACATTTTTATTCAGAAATACCTTAATATCTAACATTTTTATTCAGAAATACCTTATTATCTAACATTTTTATTCATTTTAATTTAGAAATACCTTAATATATCAGACATTTTACTAAATTAATACATAAATATCTGACATTTTACAGAGATACCTAAAATATCTAACATTCTTACTTCAGAAAGCCTAAACTATTCAACAAATTTTACCTTCATAAATTAAAATATCAAAGATTTTCAGTCTGAAATATAATATTGCCCTCAGTCAATATTTTTCAAACAGGTGCCACCATATTGACTTCATGAAAGGTCCATCTAATACATTGTATCACAGTTTAATTAGCAAATACATGTACATTAAACTTTTGTTTAAAATATCTCACATTTTAACTCACAAATATATAAAATGCCAAATTGTACTCATAAAAACCTAAAATACTTCTTATTTCATTTACTGTGAATAAGGAACATTTATATGTAGGGAAAAAAAACAAAAGAACGAAATTCATGGTTGATTTGTAAAAGAGATCTGGAGATTAGAGTAATTTTTACAGTGGACACTTAATCATTGTTCAGTGCATTCATACAAAAAGTTTCAAACAATTAAAATCAGCTAAGTAAGAGACAATCTGTTACAGATTTCACAATCATCAGGTTAAATTTAAAACATTTTTGTTTTAGATAAAAACACTAAGAATGATGTATGTTCAATATCAATATGTTGTCCTAAGATAAATAAATTGTTAGTACATGTATAACATCTCAATCATCTTGTATTCTATGACATTTCATAATGTAAATGCTATAATAAATCAATTCTTTTAACACTTGTAATCCTAGAATGTTTCCTGATTACTAGCTAGAATTATAAAAACACAGTAATGTATAACTATGTCTCTACTCACAGTAAATATTGTTTTTAACTACTTGTGTATTTTAAGTCACTGCAGAAAATCAGCGTTACATTTAATATAGGTGACAGCGAGTTATGTTGGGGGGAATATTGGCCTTTGACACGGCCACTAAGTTTTAAACCTGTCTATCAAAATAGTTGATTTTTAGGTATCTATATCTTCACTGAAAGGATTGATATGTAGGTTTCTTTTGCACTTATTAGTTTTTTTATCTAATTTCACAGAACTAATCTTTATCATTAAATTCTCAACATACCTTTAATGTGACATTAAGTACAATTAATAATTGTGACAGTTTAACCTTCGAATGCTTGTTTTTGTCAGATACATTGTCATATAATGGGCTCTTTTCTATTTAAATGTCAAATACGTATAATCATAAAAACATTTTATTTCCTTCAATTAAACTTTCAGATAAATAAATTATAACCTTAATCATATATCTTGAATTGTTGAAAAAGTTATTGGCCAAGATGGTAGCGAGTGATGAATGGACATCGGTGAGAGGTGAAAGGCAGGTGTGTTATACCACTTCACCACCTGACCATGCACTTTCATACATATCAAAGATGTGTTGTCTTTTAAATAACAAGAACTTAATTGACTATATTCATAATTAATATCACCAATAATTTTGGGGTATATTCACTAATTTTTATTTTGCATCTGTTCAATAAATACTTAATTCATACATCACAAAAAAAAATGTGCAAGGGAAATTTTCACAGCAAAATTGCCTTCACATATGAAGCCAAAATTCTTTGTATAAATTTCCTCGTTTACAGTATATATTACACAGACTTTCCATTTCTCGATAGCAACATCTCTGCTTTCCCAACTATATCATTTATAATGTTCATAGTTGATTAAGTATCCACTATAGCAAGTTCACAATATCACAATATCTGTGATAGCTAGATGTTAACAACTGTCAGAAAAACTTACAAGATTTAGTCTATGTGTATGCAGTTTTGCATCCATAAAACTTCCACATAGTGGAAGACATGTTTGAAGTCTGCTTTGGAGTTTGTTGTCACCATCTAAATTCTAATCTTAAAAAAATGTGGCTTAACTGGGTTTTACATATCCTTTGTTGAGTCTATAAAGCAGGAAAATACTTAATGGACTTAAAAAGACACAACAAATAAAAACAAATTAGGATTCAGATACTGTAAAGCCAAAGATGTATTAAACTTACCATATTTTACTTGCATTGTCAAGGCGTTTTCTATTGTCTTTTTTTTTTGCTCTTGTTTCACTGATTCCAATTTTGATTTACAATTTTGAATTTCTCCGATTGTTGATTAACAAGAATTTTTGTTTTGAATGTAGATGGATTGCCTCCCTTAGAACATCTTATCAAAAGAAATAGAAAATATTATGAGGCAACATGTGTTTACATGATCAATTATTGTTAATTATACTGTCAACAGTAGTGATAATTCCTATCTGTAGCTATATACATATAGCTAAAGTTCTATTCTAATAGGGGCAATGTAGTTGTTATTCGCATATAGAATCACCAAGATACGACAGAAGTACTAAAGACATGCATGTTGTTGAGTTTTACTTATATACTGGCATAGCTGAAGTTCAATGGTAGTGACACCAGCCCTCTGTACTGGTTAAACGACTCAGACAATCACTTGTCCAATACACCTGGACACTCCTTCTCCAGTGTTTGTAGCCTAAGGAAGCCTAAATCCATTATGTAAACAGTCCCTATTGACCCATACTTAAATGTATACTATCGCTGTCAATGTTTGGGAAAGATATTTAACCCAATTGAATCGACAAATGGAAACCAAACATACCTTTATATCAACAGTGCTTTGTACTAGGAGACAGATAATATTGCTTCATTGTGTAGACATTTATGACTTTTAACTGAAATATTCTACTTTCTTACCTTTTTGATTTCGTGAGTAAATAATTGTTTTCGAGGACAGAGCCTACAGTTTATTGTATCTTGTAAATTTGAATAAGAAAGTAGACAGCAGTCTAAAATAAGAACTTATCAGTATATATATATATTACTCATACACTCACCAGGTAACATTTAACTCCCTATACTTGTATAAATATTCTCTGATAATAAATGACTGGTATCTGTCAAATGACCACAGTTCTAACTGTCAAACCAAACTTGAAATTTGAACTGAAAATTCCAACAAGAGTACATATACAGCTGAGGGGAACAATACAGCTCCACAGGATTCAAAATTAATTCTTCAATCAAATTGCATTAAGTATTGTAACCCTGATCAATACTAGTGTAGTAGGAGTGGAAAAATGCATGGCCAGACCGGGATTCGAACACGGGACCTCCGAACACTAGCCGGAGGCTCTACCGATTGAGCTACCTGGTCGCCGATGATCAACCTGGTCCAGTTCCACTACACTCTTCCCTCCCTTTTAAAGTCTTTGACCCCGAAGACTTCATAACCCACAACCCAGGTTCGGGTATCCCCTTGTCAAGTATTCACCTCACTTGAAACAAGGTTCGGTCACAGGCACTAAATGTAGTAGGAGTGGAAAAATGCACGGCCATACTGGGGTTCGAACCTGGGACCTTCGAACACTAGCCGGATGCTCTACCGATTGAGCTACCTGGCCGCCGATGATCGACCCAGTCCAGTTCCGCTACAATAGCAGCATATACTGCTCAAGCAGATATAGAGATCTTTTCTTTAGCTCGACTAGTAACTAGTGACTAGTAAGACAGAGGTCTCCAGTTCGATCCCTAGCGGATCGAGGCAGTGATTTAAAATAAATCATACTCTCTGTTACAGTATGGTAAGGTAACAACAAGAATTCTTCATTGAAAATGTTACTGAAGAAACAATAACAAATTATTGTACAGAGGAGTCCACTTATTTGCATATCGCTTATTTGAATATCCCGCTTATTTGCATAAAATTCTCAGGTCCCGATTTTCTTCTTCTTTATCTTTGTATTTCATCTTGTTAAAAGATTATTTCAAATCTATAAGAAATGAAATTGCTACAGTCATAACAGGAGTTGTCAGAAGACAACAATGCTCCCCGAGTGGGTTTAAATTTGGAATCAATTTTTCAAAAGTAGGTCAAAGATCATGGTAAGGTTCAAAAGGTCCACAAATGTAGTACCAATGGAAAGGAACTGCCATAAGAAACACACATGTCACATACCTAAGTTGTATCCTCATTAGTATTGACACAACACTGTTGTATAAAAACTTTAACCTAGCTGTCTGGATGCCAACACCAGGGTAAAGAAATAGCTCCCCTGGATTTCATACAGGCGAGTTAAAATGATGTTAAATATCTAGATGTCTTTTAACAGGTAATACCTGGTATGTATACCTTAAAACTACAGTAGTGTAGCATAATCCAGTTCACAATGTTGAATTTTACTATAGATAAAATCAGTACTTGTATTTTCAACACTTTCCTATAATTGCCCTGATTTCATTCATATATTGATTTATTTTAATGAAATTTTGTGTGATGAAAAAGAAACATCTAGAGTTTCCCCAAGTTATTTACAGGTTGATGGAAGAAATTATATTACCAACAAAACCAAATTTCCATCAGCACTGTACATGTGTTCCTTCCTATAATTACCAAAGTATTGTCAAAATGGCGTTACAAAAATTCATATTCATCACAGTAAATATTTTTTGATTTCTCTAGATATGGTAACAGAAATTAAAGAACATATAGGAACATTGAACCAATATCCTTCAGTGTGCAAAGCTTCGTTAAAATCAGTTTATCCCCAGTCGGCGAGGACAAATTCATTCGGAAAACTTTTAAAACTAAGATTTTTACAATAGGAGAGGGGGCTTATTTGAGGATAAATACGATACTGACTTTTACACTGGGGGATGGGGCTTATTTAAGGATAAATATGGTACCAAACTTTTACACTAGGGGAGGGGACTTATTTTTAAGGATAAATACGATTCTAAACTTTTACACTGGGGGACGGGGCTTATTTAAGGATAAATATGGTACCAAACTTTTACACTAGGGGAGGGGACTTATTTTTAAGGATAAATACGATACTAAACTTTTAAACTAGGGGAGGGGACTTATTTTTAAGGATAAATACGATACTAAACTTTTAAACTAGGGGAGGGGGTTTATTTAAGGATAAATATGGTACTAAACATTTACATTAGGGGAGCTAGGTGACTTATTTTCAAGGATAAATACGATACTAAACTTTTTCACTAGGGAAGGGGGCTTATTTGAGGATAAATATGGTACTTATACACCAGGGGAATGGGCTTATTTGAGGATAAATATGGTATGATAACACTGGATAACTAGACTTTATATCAATATATAATATGATGATATTGGTGTGCAAAACATTGCACATTAATTGCAGTCTATAGCCTACATCTAACACACAAGACTGCAAACACAGAAGTTACACCTGTAGTGTCCTAATTGTAAATCAACATATTTCTATACAATACTCTGACACAATGTCAACATGAAGGGCCAGCTATTCTTAAGTCAACACAATACATATCAAATATAATATATTGAACAACTTTCTGTAAATACAAAGTATATTGAATATCAGCAAACTGTGCTGGAGCTTGAAAACTTAACACCCCATTGTTAAACATAGTCTAAATATGTTTAAATTTGAATTATTTATACTTTCTATAGACTTACAAATGTAACATGTATATTGATATTACCATTCTACACACCTGCTGTCGACTAGAGTATAAATAAGATACTTTCTAGTTTTTAAAACACAGGCTGATGGAGCACAGACAGACGTTCAGATGCTACCGGAGTTGTTTCTCTTGACTCAGTGATTGGGGAAACCGCGCCCACGATCAAGTCACCATATGTTTTAGTATTTACTCGTCTCAAGTCACCATATCTGTTTTAGTATTTACTCGTCTCCAGGCCTTTTTTTTTTAGATTCATGTTTTGTTGTTGCTCGGTACAGAATATATGTCTATGATGTACTTATACAATTACTCTCTGTATTGTGTATCCTCGTCATGAGAGATCAATTTCCAATTATGTATGTTGTTTGCTTGTATTTAATTTGAATTTATTCAAGTTATTTAATCTTGTTCACAATGACGATGAGTAATTCACCACTTTTGATCTTTGTCAACCCAAAAGTAAACAAAAAGTATACATTAAACTTCATTTTTTAGCAAGAGACTAAATTTTGTGTATAGATATTACATTTTTATTTCAGGAGATCCATTCTGTCATCAGTTAAAAAAGTTGATGTACCCTTTGTATTTCATATTTAATCCATTACTACCTGTATAATGAATATTTACCTGTTCTGGACACAATTGTATAACATCAATCAAATTTGCTCACCTGTAACAACAAGGGTGTGACTGGCACCACATGCGGCCAACTTCACTCGACCTCCAAGATCATTGCTGAAATTACTCAGGAGTCCATCTTTGAAGGCCACATCTTTCTTCATTTGACTGGAATTCTGACCAAACTCATTACATCCCCAACAAACAACTCGACCTGGGCCCAAACCTTTCTTACTACTTTCACGTTTGACTCGTCCAGAAAGTTTCCTTGTCCCATCCTGCTGGCCCCGCCCAGACGGTTTCCTCATTTCTCCCTTTTCCATTTGTTTTATTCATTCTAATCTATACATCACCTGTAAAATCAAATAAGACATGATTACTAACATCTTCTATTATCAACTAATTACAGTTACAAATTTTAATTTTTATGTCATTGAACCTAGAGTTAACAATCTTCATTAGGCAGTGTGATAACAAAGTGTATTTTTGATATTTACACGTATAAATTAGTGATAGTTTAGGAAAGTGTTTTTACTATAGTTGAGTTACAAAAGTGTTCATGAAAACAAAATGTAATTATGATTTTTATTGTAAATAAGTGAATTGATTTGTTTTTTTTACTTATAGCTGTACATAATACATTTTAAACAGAAACATGATGGTTTTACCAATAAATTGTAAATACCATACATATTTCATTTGTATATTACCAATATTCTGCATGGATCTATTTTTAGATTGTAATTAGCAATCAAAGCAATAGATAGCACTAGTACTGTTATGGTAATTATTCAAACATGACATACGGTAATCAGATAACTATACAAGATAAAATTATTTTAAATACATTTTTTAGCATAAATGTACCCTGAATTGTAACAAAGACAATGATTTCAGAAAAAGGATAATAGACTGCTAAAGTTTACCTGGAAGGTGACCTCCCCTAGCATTAGATACTATCCGTTCATCACACCATTCCGTATTGGTCAATTTACTGGTAGGTATAATCTCCATTGCCCGAGTGGATTTAATTTGGTTTTAATCTGGAAAAGAAATAAACATATGATACAAACAATTCAGCCAGCTGTATATAACATAGGTATAAATATAAATGTGACAAAGGGTGTTTGATTTATATATTTGATTTATAACCAAGTCTTATTGCTATAGTTATATAGTTGATATACACACCACAAACACACAATCTTCAAACCCCAGGTCTGTGCCAACAAAACCTAACACTCTACAGTAAAAGGTCTTCTGCCAACATACTTCAACTTCAGGAGTGTTTCTGAAGTGTACAGCGAAGTAAATAAAATATCGCTTTTTAGCAACACTGATCAAACATTATATCGGGACTTATCTAGGTCAAAATTACATCTGCTTAACCATTTCATTGTACAACAACAATTAACACTAATTAGTTGACACAAATTGCCTCTAATGAATCTGTAAACTACTGGATCCAAAATCTTCCTTATCAGCAGGATAAACATTTACTTCCTAGATCTGTTATCAAAGGTGATGACGTTGTCCTCGTGGAGGTGTCACGATAGTACGTACAGTCTAGAGAACTTCACACTGTTTTGGTCAAACACAATCTTACCCTTTAATTCTCACCCCCTCAGGAGAAATAATGTATTTTTTATTTCACCTTTCATTATTATGGGCTGGTTTCTACAATATATGACAAATACATTCAATTTAGGTAGGAAACATTCACTCCCTCGCCTCCTACTCACAAAAACACATACACCTCGATGAAAAGAGTATGCATACTCGTACATAATACCAGTACTAGAAAACTTCCATTAAGTCAGGGACAAGTGTACAGATTCACACCCAATTAATGGTAATTATTGTTTAACTAACAATAACCTACAGGTAGATTCCATCTATAATCCTCAAATACACGCGTGCCAGTGATTACACAACTTTACAGGTATGTACAGGTAATTAATTACAACAAATACCATTTCACTTACAGTCTTTACATTGCAGTCTAATGAAAACTTCTACACAATGAAAAATTTAACTCAAGAGATTGTCAATTCAAATCTCAATTCAAATCTCCGAATAGCTGACAGCCAATTACATCTGACAGAAATCAGGAGCTCATTAACTTCACTTCACCTACAGCAGTTACCTGAGCCATTGCTAATACAATTTTGGCTTACACTTTCAAAAAAAAAAAAAAGGTGGAACTCCTGAACCCAGGTTTCCAAACAGTATATTATATGTTCTTCCACAGCTGGGTGGCGACATTTTTCAGCTTTTAAGGCAGCTGTCCATCATCATGCATGGCACAGTTTATTTAATCAAGTAATTTAATATTGAAGCATTGCCCCATTGTGGCAGAAGTTGAACTGGAATGGAACAGTCATCAGTTACCATGCTGATTTGAGCATCCTACTAGAGTTTAGTAGTCCTTTAATTTGTTCAAGTCTTCATGTTAATCTCTTGCATTTCTATTGTTCTTGCTATTTTTGGCTGCAACTAATATTATCTACATAAAGTAATGTACCTGAAATCTCCGGTAGTTGCATGGGAGGCATGAGTTCAAAAGTTCTTCACCGTGTAGATCTGTCTATGAGTTCAGAAGTCTCCTAAAGAGTCTGATTTGGGAAGTTCTTCATTGGTTAGAATATACCCATCTGAGTTCAGAAGCTCTTCGTTCGTTAGAACATCTATCTAAGAATTAACAGTCCAGCCTCAGTCAGAACATCAGTTGGAGAGTTCAAATGTCCCCTGTCTGTCAGAACATCTGTCTAAGAGTTCAAAAGTTCTTCGATCAGCTTCAGTCAGAACATCCCTCTAAAGTCCCACTTTGGTTCACTTGTCATTGGTTCCCTGTTGATTGGATTATCCATCTAAGAGTTAGAAGTCCCCATCATTGGTTGGATTATCCAACTATTCACCCCTAAAGACATATTTGAACTCTTCCAATTTAAACATTGGAATAGTTCATTATGACACTTCAGGGGTGAATGAGTACCCCAATGTTGCTTGCATTATCCATTCCTATCATTGGTGTTAATGGTGGATCCAACATTTAGAAGTCCCTGTTGTTTTTAAATTGTCCATCTAGGATTCCTGAGTATCTTAATTTGGTAAGCGCATCTGAATGTTCACTGGTCTTCATTTAGAACACCAGTTTAAGACTTCAGATGTCATGGTCTCCATTTAGAACACCAGTCTAAGACTTTAGATGTCATGGTCACCATTTAGAACACAAGTGTAAGACTTTAGATGTAATGGTCTCCATTTAGAACACCAGTGTAAGACTTTAGATGTAATGGTCACCATTTAGAACACCAGTCTAAGACTTCAGATGTCATGGTCTCCATTTAGAACACCAGTGTAAGACTTTAGATGTCATGGTCATCATTTAGAACACCAGTGTAAGACTATATGTCATGGTCACCATTTAGAACACCAGTGTAAGACTTTAGATGTCATGGTCACCATTTAGAACACCAGTGTAAGACTTCAGATGTCATGGTCACCATTTGGAACACCAGTGTAAGACTTTAGATGTCATGGTCTCCATTTAGAACACCAGTGTAAGACTTTAGATGTCATGGTCACCATTTAGAACACCAGTGTAAGACTTCAGATGTCATGGTCACCATTTAGAACACCAGTGTAAGACTTCAGATGTCATGGTCACCATTTAGAACACCAGTCTAAGACTTCAGATGTCATGGTCTCCATTTAGAACACCAGTGTAAGACTTCAGATGTCATGGTCACCATTTAGAACACCAGTGTAAGACTTCAGATGTCATGGTCACCATTTAGAACACCAGTGTAAGACTTTAGATGTCATGGTCATCATTTAGAACACCAGTGTAAGACTTCAGATGTCATGGTCTCCATTTAGAACACCAGTGTAAGACTTTAGATGTCATGGTCACCATTTAGAACACCAGTGTAAGACTTTAGATGTCATGAGTGTGAATTCCAGCCTGGATGTTGCAATTTTCATCCCGTTACATTATCCTCACAAATGTTTCACCTACCTGCTTCCTGTTCTACACATCACCTGTAATAACCCGAAAGGCTGCCATCCATTGACAACATAATCAGCTGTTTATAGAACCTGAATTCGTGCATCCTGGATTCGTGCATCCATTTGTAATAAACCAGATATGTCATGGCATAAAAGTGCACTAATTATTGTTTACCTAACTTCGGTTTGTTCTTGACTTTGCTGGCATTAATCTATCCTTGTCTGTCCTTGAATTTGTGACCTGGATATCTTTTTTAAGATTTTGTTTGTTTTGTTCTTGTTTAACATAAACCTTGTTTGCGAGTGATCATGCCAGATTTTGACAATATTTACCTTTGACCATGACAGCATAAAGGTTTTTACTGATTCAATAAATATCACGCCTGTAAGTGCTTCCTAACATATATAATATTGTTTTCTAACACCTTTGCATGCGAGATACATTTGTCCCAAGTGGAACACTCATATGGGATATCTCTATCACACATACAATGTAGTTGCATCGAGTGACCTCAAGTCCGGGACAACTTTTTAACTGTGTGATGTCACTGGGAAAACCCTTCTGTTTGTTTAGTATGTACAATAACTTTCACAAATGCACTGTATCGTTAATATGTGTCATTAATATTTGAACAAATTATTAATTGTGATCATTGACCTATAAATTCAGTCATATTGTTACTGTGTGTCGAGAACTTATTTTTTACGGAGGAAGACTAGATACTTTTCGCTGTGCAAGCAAACATAGGCGGAGGAATATTACGTGATGTCAAAGTTTGACAGTCAGGTATTTTTTGTGGTATACCAGAGAGGTATATACCATACTTTTTTCTGATCTTTCCAAATATGTAATTGGTTTTATTGTCGGTCACCGAGAAAAAATTCAAAGTTTCTATAATAATTAATTTTTCTTTGTTTTCATGGTAAATACTCAAATGTGCTTGGTCGAAAAATTCTTTTCATTCTTCTATGAAAGAAATTCCGAGATTGGCGCGAAAAATGTGACGTCACATGCAATACAATTGACGTTGCGTATTAATTTGAGAAAAAGAATCCCATTTAAAACCAGTAAAATTGTACATAAAACATGTTTTAGATTAGAAAATCATTTTCAAAAATTAATTATAAGCGTTGATGTCAATTATTTTTTAGTTTCATCGGGGTATGAAACAAATTTTGTTTGCAAACTTCTGCAAGAATCCGCTATGCGGATTCATACAGTTTGCAAACAAAATTTGTTTCATACCCCGATGAAACTAAAAAAAAATGACATCAATGCTTAATAGTTTCGCCATGTTGAATCGATTTCCCTATGCATTTCAAGAAAAGGGTGTGAGAAAAATAGTCCATCATATGTTAAGTATGTGGGATAGGGAAATTCTACCCTCGGGTGAAGAATTTGGGGTCAGAACTGAGGCAAGATACCTACATATGATGGACTCTATTAGTTATGCTGGGATATTGTGATAAAGTATGATCATGCCTACATCCCTATCAATTACAACATACGTGCACAGCGAAACTGGACTAGACTTAGCCTTAAAAAAATAATACATGTGTTTCCACTAATTACATAACCAAAGAAAATAAGGAAGGTAGGTAGGGAAATAAACAGTTTTATAGGGTTAGCAGAAACACAGGTTTATTTTAAGGCCATAACACTGGTGGCCATGTTACAACCTCAAATTGCCAGATACTCCATCTAGAGTTCAGAGGTCCTGTGCTTCAGTCTTGGGCAGGCCATTGCATTTTCCCCTCCTGTTATGTGTGGTATCCAACTAAGTATGCCCATAAAAAGGTGGTATAGGGTCTCATGTGTGTGTCTTTAGGCTAAAAGACTTTTTTGAAGGACTAGGTAGCAGAACTAGAATTGTCGAACACAGATTTCCAAGCTGAAGTGGTCAGATTATCTGCCTAGAGATCAGAAGTCCTGGGTTCGAGTCCCAGTCTGGTCATTACATTCTCCTATACTAGATGTACCAGTAAGCCATCATTCTAGGTATTTGTTTTATTACTGTGGCTCATTATACCTAACATTTAATATTCAATAATGAAGAAATGTGAAATCCAAGCAAAAATCACGGAGTTAAAAATGTATACAATATCAGGGTCGGCTTTACATACACTAAACATTGACTTAAATATTATGTTCAGTACCTGTGTACTGAAATATTTCAACCCATCACCACCCAATTACTTTTAATACCACAACATTAGAAATATACATGTACACAACTTTATACCTGGCCTGGGATTAGTGAAAACTTTGGCCTCTCTGATTGGACTGAACCGTTAGACAATACAAATCCTACACACGCGACGACGCCACCACTGACCACCTGTGTATCTACACACGCGACGACGCCACCACTGACCACCTGTGTATCTACACACGCGACGACGCCACCACTGACCACCTGTGTATCTACACACGCGACGACGCCACCACTGACCACCTGTGTATCTACACACGCGACGACGCCACCACTGACCACCTGTGTATCTACACACGTGACGACGCCACCACTGACCACCTGTGTAATCGGATGGAAAGGCACCCAGACATTACCCCCCCAAAGCAGTATAGATTTTCTTGGTATCAACTCTTATCATGAACATCCTATATAAACATTTGATGAGCTAAATCATATATCAAACAGGAATAACTGTTTATGGCTAATTCAAAACTAACAATGAGTCTTTCTCAACTCTCCTCATTCAGTCAACACAGCAAATCCATTAGCTTATACAAGTCATGAGATTCTAAACCTTAAACTTTTTGAAATCTCTTTTTCATTATTCAGTCAATAGAAAAAAATTAATTCAATAGCTTATAAGGCATCCATATCTGCCAGACATACTTTAATCGTAAGCGGAGAGAAGTCATCCCAAATTCCTACGTCAACCAAACACAAGTTGTATGGAGTTGAAAATAAAATCTGCCTTAACCCTATAACTGTTAATATCAAATATTTTTCAAAACTCCACGTGATATCCATTTAATTTCTACTCATTACATGTAATATCCTATTCAACCAATTTCAATAGTAAGAAGATTATCACAGACTCGCCTTATAGAATCATATTGCATAATTTTAGTCAACAGTAATATACTTATAATGTTAGACTGTACAGGCGCCATTGAAAATCACAGCAAGTCCATTTTATATTCAATAAATATACGGTTGGTTTTTTAACAAGATTTATATGACGTACAACAGAAAACTAGAACTGTAAGTTCGTATAACTTACACCTAATTTATCTACCAGGGTAGAATATTGTAAGTAACCAATAGTTCTCTGTCTTCAGACAAACTTTGGCATCAAAACTGAATTAAGACTGAAAATTGATCTGTTCCATGGACCAATTTTAATATGACACTTTCCAATAAGTTCAACATTTCACAGCTTAATGGTGAAGTGGTATACCTTCCCAGTGAGTGACTAGTAAATGGTAATGTGATCAAAGTCTTTAATCACTAAAGTCACCCAGCATGCTGCATATTGTAGATTGATATGGTATAACTCTTTACTTGTGAGACTTCCCCTTTCACAATAATTGTATGGCATCACAGAACACATTGACATCACAGTAATGATCCCACAGTGATTTTAAGTCAACAATTCAATCACATCACATCCACAATGTCTTGCATTGAGAAGGTCGCAGGGTAAGAAAATTAAAGCCTTAAGATTGTCAACTTAAAAATCTTCCCTCTCAGGTTGACATCCCCCTTTCTCTTACCCTGGACAGGGATAGCCACAATTTTACCTGTGTGAGATTTTCTTATCTCAACCCAGGGTTGCGACAAGCTACTCATGCTCTTTGCATGTTCTCAACAATTGTATGACATCACGGCAACAATACCATGTCTTGACATAGTGATGGGAACCGGATGATGTTTTTGTAATCGATTAATCGGAACAATGGGATGATCTCTTCCAACCAATCGATTATAATCAGATTTTGTTACCTGATGGTAAATTTTGTGAAAACTATTCTTAGGTTACAATAAAAAGGGTCTATACAACATCCATGAACTGTTTGTTATATCAAGAAAAGACCATCTTTAATTTTTTTGAACCCAAAGTACATAATGCCAAAACAGGATGATTGTGTAAATCATCCATGCTACCGTTTGTACAGTTTAGGTCAGCGAGATGCTTAAATGCTATAAGCATCTATGGAACCCGGGGGCCATCCCCTAATGAGTAATGAAGAAACGGAACGTCTAAGAACGATTTTGGAATACGGTAAAATTAATTCAGGTTGAAATTTCACTGATCGAATATGGTATTTTATGATGTCGCTAGAATTATTTCTAATCAATTAATTTTCTATTATAATCAATGAATGGCCCATCACTAACCTCACAGCAACCCTTGGGATAAGATTCTTAAGCTGCCAAACACTATATATATATACAGATCGTTATTTAAGTGAATAAGCGAAAGAAACTTTATCGAGACTGTATATCGGCAAAACTACACCAAACTACGAGTGACAGAGCGAAATATTACATATACATTTACATGCATTGACCAGTCTTTACACTGAACTGATGAGCAACAGAGAGGTGTTATAATAATTATATAATGTTGACAAATATTTACCAAACTTTGCACCAAAAATGACAACTCGCTTAATTCGAACACTCGGATAACTCGAAGTTTTCTTGTGGTCCCGTCGAGTTTGAGTTAACGAAAATCCACTATATAAGCAAGTCTTGTGTTTGGTACCTTAAGAATCTTCCCCCTTGGGTTGGAATTCCCCTATCTCGAACCCAAGGAGGTGAACGTTTTTATTATTCTTTTCTTGATCTGTACTGCTGTACCTTTAGTCTCTTACACATGCATTACAGTTGATGTGATATATCATCCTACAATTTTGAAGGGTGAGAGAGTTGTCCTTCACATTAATTTGTTGCCCAAGGATGTTGAAAGGCTTGTTGTTGGATGCTGCAGCTCCCTACCCGTGTAGGTTTGTGTTTCTGGGGAAGCTGAGAAACAGACCTTTCTGTGGTTGTGTTCTTGGGCAAGACACTAATGGCATGCAATGGGCCTCCCGTATGTTGTTCAGTTAGGTAGTCACCAACTACTACAAGGTAATTCCACCTCAAAATGACCCTGACTGTTCTTGGGGCAATAAACCCAGCAAACAGTTGATGTGATATCCTACAATTTTGTAGGGTGGGAGATTTGTCACTCACATTACAATTGTTTCCCAAGGATGTTGAAAGGCTCATGTTACTATGTTGACCCCATGTTGTCAAAAGCATCCACATTTTTTTCAAAAAAAAAAAAAAAAAAAAAATTAGTAAAGAAAAAAACTGAGAGAGAAAGAGATAGACAAAAGTCTATAATACATCCATATATTTTCGCCTTGCTACACCACTGTTTCAAGATTATACTTAGTGTACTCAGGTAACTTATTTACATATCTTAAGATACACCCTATAGTGATATATCGCTGTACCTGTTTATAGGTATCTAACGTGACAGTATTAACCAATATCAAATATTTCTTAATCAGATTTCGACTGCTTTATACCATATATAAATCACTTAAAAAATCATTACAGATTTGAAAATAGAGATGAATCGATATATCGAGTACTACGTAAACTTACAGAATTTACAGCCATGTTAGAAATATGAACTTAATCTTCTAGCGTCTAGTAAGTCAATTACGTATCGAATGATACCATCATAATTACAAGTTAGAATTTCAGGGTCAGTGTAATTAAAGACATTCGATATCCATTCAAAGAATTTCATGTTTAACTGTCACAGTTTCCCAATTTCAGTGACAAATGTTTACCATACACGTACGGACTACACTCCATGGACCACTTAAAGCTGGTGTTTTCTTTGACAGAATTAAATAAGGGAACAGGTTTTTCATGAACGCATTGTTAGCTTCGAATATCAGGTAAACTTAACTGTATAAATCCAAAAACAATACTTAAAAGCTTAAGACTAAAACTATGGCCTAATTACACACAATGTTGTTTGTGTCCTCATCCTATTTTTTTGTGTTTTAACACCTCAACTTTTTGATGCAATTTTTAAGGAAGCACTATTTGTTATGATCACCCATCTACAAAAATATTTTCAATCCATTTTTTTTACCCACCTATCATAATTTTTTTCAAATCTTTAAATCAAAGATTTAAAAAAAATTATAATAGGTGCAGAGTAAATCAAAGTACTGGAAGTACTGTAAACGAACATTATTGTTTAATGCAAAATCAGTAATCTTCTAAGTTTAAAGTCGATAAATTTACTGATATTGGTTTAGGAATTAATTGCAAATTATTTGAAATGTTTGCAGCTGTTCTGATATGATTGAACACATGCATATTTCTGTAAGGTCCTGATTGAAATTGGAAGTTTATTGATCTATCTTGGATGGATGAAAATAAAATATGTCTTCTTTCTTTCGGGAAGCCATCATCAGTTATAATACAGCCAGGACTCTGTGACCTTATTGATGCCAACTTCTAATATGCACTAAATTTAGGCTAGTTCCATCGTTAGTTTAGCATATTTCAACTTAATATGATGAAACACACATAAAGAACTACTGAAAACCAAAACCAGAGCTGCTAATCAAGGCCCGGATTAGGAATGTATCCTATTGAAACTGTACTCAAGCATGTATGGTACTTCAAAACAAAAAACTTGACTCCTTTTGTTCAGGAATCATTTGATGTTAATAAATCTTTATATGAGAAGATATACTTCTGGTATAATTACAGCATTGTACACAATTTGATAAAGAATAACAACCATATAAAGACTATCTTCATCAAATAATTCAGCAAACAGGAAAAGAAAACTTCAAGCTTCATTTTCAACTTCAAACTGATAAAGGTTACAGTCCATTCGATGGGATGACACATTCCCTATTTATTGTCCCTTTCCAATGTTGACCATCCAATCATAGTGAACCACACACAGTTCAGCAATGTAATTGCACAAATCACATCTTTTATGTGGAGAGAACAGTTTTCGGGGTGTTATAAGATTCCATAACTGTATGCAAATTTGTGAATCATTCCATATCTATATCTATATCTATATATATACCGTTCGTGTATGTATTTACACATATCAAAATTGGAATGACACAGGAGATTTGCAAGTTTAAGTTCACCATCAGTCATGGGAGGTTTACGTAAAATGTTATATTTACCGGGGTAATTAGTAATTTTGATTATATATTTATCAAGCTCTATTCTGTACTTTCTACCAGTGCTTATATTAGAGAATGGACACAATTATATGTTCTCCAATGTCAAAATTAATCATATGTAAAATATTAGGGGTTTATTTGACCGAGACGTATTTAAAATGTTTGTAATCATTCGCCATTCGAGGCCTGATTGCCGTCATATTTGAATTACCAAAATAGACCTGAAAGCAATATTTTAAAAAAGAGAATGATCTGTGACTTGAATATTTCATAAAAATAATTTAATACATCGTTTATTCACTTCATTCAGATCTTCAGACACCACATAATTTGTGAAGTCATATATAGAAATATATGAACCATTTTGTTATTGATTAATACAATGTAGTTCACACAAGTAAGCACTAGATGTAAGCAGTAAGTATATGTACCGCTATCTACTGGCATGACTTTGAGTACAGTAGACTACACTCGCTTTGTGGATATTGACAGGATAACATATATTTACATACTAATTCAATTTTAGAATTGTAACTGAAATCTTGTAACAGCATGGCACAAATAGTCATCTGAACATTTGTTGTATATTGAAAAAATATTTAAGGTAAATATCAACTCATTTGCTTGACTTAAATTTTCAGTTTATCAATTCATCGATTACTCTGTGTTTGAAGTATGGTGTAGTGAGAATTTCAAGTCTTGATTATGACTTGATGAAAATTCTAAATTAACAAATTATTAAAATGAATTTGTTTGAAAAATAACACAAGTTCCACAGCAATATTATATAGAGTATCAATCACAATATATCAGAAGTTATCAAACTACAGATAACAATTAACGACTGAATATCAAATTAAGTGAATATCACAAGTATTTTTGCATTTGTTTTTAGATAATCCGGATTTCCGTCTTTAAAAAAAAAATACCTAGTAGACGTAGTGCATAGTAAACGTAGCCATGTAACAGCTGATTTTAATCAGATATAACTTAACATGAACTTAACACCGTCACAGAAGTTCGTCGCAATCGAAAATTTGGTCGTGAATTCGGTATTTTGCAAATTATTTCAAAATACTTTCAGGTAAAAGAAAACAAAAATTCTCGTAAAAATATCGATTTTGGGTCGACTATCGGCCATTTCGGTAATTCAACTCCAACGACAATCGGGCCGCGATTCGCAAATGAATAATTTATTTAAAATTCGGTCAAATAAACCTCTAATATTTTATATATGATACAATCAGGCATTGCAGAACATATATTTTGGTCAATCCTCTGAAAATAATGCCAATTTATATTATAATTAAGCCCGATTTTTCTTCGTTTCGGTATTTCCAAGTCTGCTTCACGTGTGGTCCGTTTCAGTAAATATTCTCGTCTTTGCCGAAATAAAAACAAGCTATATAATTGTTCATTTTAAACATGACAACAACTGCCAACCACACGTATCCAAAAATGTTATTGTTGATATCATCTGAATATTGCCGTAGTTATCTGTCACTTCGATTGTAAACCCCATGCCAAAGTGAAGGAAGAATCGACCAATCAAATTGGTTTATTTTTGATTTCCGTAAATCTTGCAGTTACCTCCCTTACAACAGTAAATACGTTCCAAGTATCGCCTACAACAAGCAATCCCGTGCACATGATTTATTGGGTCATTTTCGTCAAAGGAAAATGGTATATGGAAATCGATGACAATTTTAACGCTATGACCAGTCACCCTGACCACAAATGCCACCTAATTGTAAGCCTATACATATGTACAGTTCTTTCTCGCAAACACGTACAGTAACTACAGTATAGTATGATACAATGTATCGTCTCGTATGCCGTCATTGATATATTTCTTTCTCTAAATTATAGAAATACACACCTAGTTGATAATGATGTAACATTCTAGAATATATATATTACACATTTAAGTAAATCGCGGACAAATTTGCAGACCTATGCTATAATGTCAGCCGTTTTGGATAGAACACAGAAGAGCAAAACTTTCTAAACATCCGGAGACGAATGCGCCTGCGCAATAGTTGTTTACATAAATATATTGACCTGGACCGGAGTTATTCGCAAAGTTCAGGTTCATTTAGTCTTCTCATTTCGCTAGCGTTATGCATTTCTCAAATCGTATGCATCTTGAAAACACCTACTGAATACATTTCAACCTTTTCGGTAAAACTACTATATAAAACGAAGATGTTTTTGCAAGTAAATTATTTGAAGCGTAAGGCAATGGGGGCAGCCATATTTCATTGGAACAGACAGTAGATGGCGTATTGGTGAATGTGGCTACCATATATGGTTATATTTCTCAGTCCAGTTCTTGATCACAATAACCGAACATTAATGTTCGTTTAAAAATGGTTAAAGATTTGAAAAAAAATTATGATAGGTGGGTACAAAAAAATGGATTGAAAATATTTTTGTAAGGGTTATATAGATGGGTGATCATAATGGGATATTTTTTGCCAAACAGTGAAAAGTAAATTGTGTTTTTGTGTTAAAGACTTTAACACAAAAACCCAATTTACTTTTCACTGTTTGGCAAAAAATATTCCATTCTAGTAATTCCCACATAAAATTACGAAAAAATTACTGACCAGAGATGTTTGTGAAACATTGAATCTCCTGTTCTGATGAAAATCAAGCTGAACGGAAATTTAACAAAACCAGCAGTCTGTAGATTTTGGACTAAAAAACTTCAGTCCCAAACATGTCAGAAATATGACATAAATAAGTTACAAGAAATCAACTAGAATGCATGTCAAAGTCTTCAATAATCGATAACTCATTCGATAACTCAATTTCTATGTTCATATTTTACATTGATAGCCAATATTTTACATTCAGGTTAATATAAAAAATATTCATATCATAATCATTTTATATTGATATTGAACTTATGTATTTAATGATTGTAGATCTATATAATGATTTGTGAATATACATGTACATGATGTTTATACATTCATCATTTCATAAAGGTGGAAAATATCAGTGGAAAATATATGTTGGGAAATTTTGAATTGTTGTGTGTAAGTTTCAGGTATGTACACATACAAATATATTGATGTGAAAGCATCCACACAAAAGACAGATTTTGATCTGACCAGCTTACCTAGGCCTCTAAGCTTTTCCCACCTCTCCAAATATATACCGTAATTCTACATAACAGTCCTCAGGATTTTTAAAATCAATAAAATGAAAATATTTGCCACATCTTATTTTCACTGAGTCAATGAGAAAATGTACACATTGCTCGACTGTAGTAAAAGTTTGCGGGGTCCCTCAGCTGAATAGTTGTGTAAGGAAAACCCTTCTCCCAAGTCTTTTATACTATAAAATCCATATTGATTCATGAATGTATGTGTGCTGGTTTTGTAAAACTGAATTTTATCAACCCCTTAGAGAAGTAACTGGTAGATTGATTTTTACCTATATTACCATAACTGTGGCTACTATATTATTTGCATATAATTTAACAGCATTTTAGTTTCACCTGGAAGATAAAAAATTAGCACACACCTAGATATATACGTATGGACTGTGGATCTATAAGGCATTCACTAACTTAGCATATCGACTGTAACTCTTGACAAAAGCCGCAAGACACTGCGGAACATCAATATTTATTGAACTCCTCGAGTGAGACAGGTAACTCAAGTCTACGTATACATATGTAACTGTTTCCTTTGCTACTTTACATATAAACATAACTTTTTACCATACAGGTAATGGAACGGGAACTAAAATTACCAGGTACGATGTTTTTATCAAGACAATTTGTGACATGCTATCATTTACAATTTAGTTATTCACAGAGGCCGGGGATACATTCTAAATATCAAATTTACATTTTCCATGCATATATTTAAAGA
Source organism: Pecten maximus (assembly GCF_902652985.1). Lineage (NCBI taxonomy): Eukaryota > Metazoa > Mollusca > Bivalvia > Pectinida > Pectinidae > Pecten > Pecten maximus. Next base: position 27,672,270 of record NC_047023.1, on the reverse strand, counting down.
AATATCGTTGAATTCAACATGATCTTTTTTATATTAAAGACCCAATTTATAGAGTCAACATAACACAGTATTACAAATTATAAGATGACAATGATTTTTAACATCTGTTACGAGGAACTTACCTGCGAGTCGGCCAAACTCTGCCATTATCTTGTAAATAATAATATACACCTCCACATACTATCGTAATATTGAAGGCTGATTTTTAATCCAAGTAGGTATACCAATAAATCGAAAAGAACTGATTCAGTCACATGTAGATTAAACTGTATCTCCTGAAATCAAATATGATATCCTTTAATGATTACCCCCTCCTTACGCCAAACAGATTGGCTATGTCTGGGAATCATATGAAAAATCAATTACTACATTATCTGAATATGGGTAACTATTGCACTAGTAACCAGCGGGCCGGTAAATTTAGAGCCTTTATCGGGAGAGTGAAGTCTTTGTACTGTGATTAGAGCTGGCCGTGTATGTGTTACAGGATTTACTGGTCTGCCGCTATGTTTAGACCACTTAATACTGATCAATTGCCAATCTGTCACTCAGGACAGGTAAAAACTCACAGGTGAGCAAATTATTACTATAGGAATCACTACAGCAATAAACAAAATGAAAATTTCACAAACAAGCAATTCAAGCCTGTCTTGTATACCCTAATCTGATTCTGACCTCTCTGCTTATAGAGCTTAATGCTGAAGTATAGCAAATTTACCTACATAAGGACTACCTATGACATCACATTTGATACATACCAGGTGTAAAAGTCTATCTTCCCAAAGCATGACCATCTTCTGAAATAGTGAAATTCAAGAAAAAAATTATTTTACTCATTGATAACAAGTTAAGTAATACTCTGGAGCAATAACATGCATGCCTGCACATTTTTAAGGGTTGCTGTTTTAATTTTCAATCAATTTAAGTGAAATTGACATCATCCAAAATGAATGCCAGTAGGTGATATAACAATTATGAATATGTAATATATCGAAAGGTGATATTTAAAACTGAATCAATGCAATGATATTGCAATATTACTATAATGAATTGTAACACTGAATTAATTTGTGATATCACTATAATGAATTGTAACACTGAATTAATTTGTGATATCACGATAATGAATTGTAACACTGGATTAATTTGTGATATCACTATAATGAATTGTAACACTGAATTAATTTGTGATATCATTATAATGAATTGTATCACTGAATTAATTTGTGATATCACTATAATGAATTGTAACACTGAATTAATTTGTGATATCACTATAATGAATTGTAACACTGAATTAATTTGTGATATCATTATAATTAATTGTATCATAATATATATAGGATATTTAACAGTATCTTCAATAATACTGAAATATATTTCACAAGTGGGGCTAATGTTTTGATATTTTTCATGAGTGCGCAGAACACTGTCACTAGTATCACTATAAAGTCACAACATATGATAAGTTACCCAACCTGTATTGTCACATATTGTCTTGTATACTTCCTACAGGTCCTCATCATCTCATAATATATCCATTTTTTTTTTTTTTTTTTTACACTTTCTGACCATAGCTATACATACCAGGGTGGCAGGTAAAACCATGCTGGATTTTACACACATATTTTCAGGTTGTTAAGGATATATACAAGTAATATCTATATAGCTATTAGGCCTAAAAAATACCATTGCTTCCTCCAACCCTACTGACCATACAAAAAATATTCTTGATGCCAGTTTTTTTGGCTATTAGTGCCAAGATTCCTTGTCTATATAACTTCAGTACAAACTATTAAAGAATAAAAAGAATTCTCAACCTACCAACCCAATTTCTTTCTGGCATGTACAGCAGTATACACATTTTATGTGTTAGGTATTACCTAATGGATCAGTAACATTAATGAGTTCCAGTATATCTTATATATTACATAGTAAACAGACAGTAATTTATACAGAATTATTTGATGACTTTTTTAACTTCTGACTACGAGATTTTATCACAAAAGAACCTTTTATATATACTTTACCTCTTTATGAATACATGATATATATTCTTTAATGGTGAATGTGTAATACCCAATAAGCATGCATCTTTATTTAATTTTAATCGAAACGGATTTGTGTAATTGACCACTCCATGTATATGTTACACACTGTAAATACCCCCGACGTTTATCACCGACAATAGAATTTAACTTTAACAGGTGAGGATTGGAGGCCATTTAACCATACCTGTATAAAAGTCACCTTGAGATTAGTCAGTATTGCAGATATATACATCATTCTGTCATACAAGTGTATAAAACACCAGTCAATGTAGGTTTTTTATCTACAGCGACATACTTGCCAACTTTTTAAAATTCTCATGGGGGAGAAAGTGCGTGAGCGACATTTTTGACCGGAAAACACATTTCACGCGTGACACATTTAGCAAACAAAAACTAAGGGGAGATAATTTGCTATTGGAAAATAAATTCCTTGCATGATCACTTAAGCTTCCTTCCCTCACTGAAAAAAAGGGGAAAAAAACTTATTTCAAGCTTGGCCAATGACTTTTTTTTTATTCAAGTTCGGAAAGATAATTATATAAGCAACAAGTTACAAAAAAATAGCTGCAAAATTACATCATTTTTAATTATTTCTGGAAATTATTTAACTCACTGTTCACTCTAAATAAAAGTATTTACTTAGATATGTTATGAAAATTATGTTGTAAGATAGATGTCAGTCAATTAAATTCAAATTATCACAATGATATCACTTTCTATCAAGCTTTCTCTCCGGCAGTAAACTTCAAAAGAAAATACCTAAAATGTCACGATAAATATCTAGAGTACAATATAATATCTGAATGAAATTTCAAAAGTTTCCTTTGGATTACAACAAAGACAATAATACAAAAAAAAAAAAAAAAAAAAGGGCTGTACTAGCAGTTGTACTCACTATAGGCTTACAACTGATACTTAAATTCTAAGTTTTTAACATGACAGTATTTAGTTTAAGAAAGTGAGTATTTGTGGACATGTTTTTGTCTTTCAAAATGTGAATTGGGAAAGTTTCTGCCAAAATAAGTCTCTGCTAATTGACACTAAGTATGCTGATGATACGGTGATTGAAACGACGTTACCTACCGGCAACCAGGCCTTCGGTCTATATGGTCGTTATTGTGAATTTATTTCCTTGTGCTAATTATCTAAAGATCAACCAATGTTTAAATGTAGTTAACATTTCAATAAGTAATCTGTCAAATTTGATACTCCGTTGATAACATTGCCAGTGTTGTTTTCACTTTTTCTGTCCGAGATATACTGTCAAGTAGAGGTCGTTTATGCGCTTGACATCAAAGGCAGTATACGAAGCCATTTACAAGCGTTTAATCAACCATGACTGACCTGCTACAAAACCATCACCACGCGTCCTCAGCTTAATTGGTTTAATTAATTGTTTATTTATCGGGGTATTGTCACCCTTGCAGTCAGTGAAGTGTCAGAATTTCTTTACGGTCTGTGAGCAGGTCAGTTAACTGACCAATGCCCTACACATATGTCTTTCACTAGCCAGCAAGCGTTACCTGTCATAGGCCTAAGTGAATCTAACAAGATGAATAGGGGCTCCATACGGGGTTATCAAGACATATTCTCCAAAATCGGGAGAATACACTATGTTTTATCTATACGATCGGGAGACGGGGCAGGGAGTCTGGAATCGGGAAATTCCCGACTAAATCGGGAAAGTTGGCAAGTATGCAGCGAGCAAACATATGTTAAATATATAGCACTTTTAATTCCCTATAATGAAGTTACATATATGTTGTATCGTAGAGGCCAACATATTTTTAAATCCAAGGACATCACTAAGCTGGTGTTTACAAAGAAGTTAATATGTAAATTAAAACTAGACATGGTAATTACAATTCAATGTTTATCTACTCTATAATACACTGCAGAATGACTAATTATTACATTTAAATACTGAACTAATATGGTATTTTAGGTAGGCTAAACTTCAAACTTACCATTTTAGTATACAAATTATAATTCAAATCATAAATACAACTAATCCCTACTTTATTATACAAATTGGTCAATAGCCTATACAGACAACATCATAATAAATAGAGGATATTGAATGGTTTCCCGTTTAATAGAACATATATTTCACGAGTATGACAGAATATCGATATTTTCACGAATGCGAAGCACGAGTGAAAAATATCGAAATATTCTGTCATACGAGTGAAAGATATGTTATCGCTGGTAATTCGCTGGTATAAGTAAAGGCCTTGAAGTAAGTCTTCTGTCTTGTATAGAGGCATCAATCGTTGTTTGAACATCATGGTGATGTAGAAACTGGGAACTTTTTTCCCCCCTACACCGACTTATATTTAACGGGAAACCATTCAATTTTCTTTTTATTGCATTTCACAAACTTAAAAACAAAATTAAAAACATCGAAAAATTGATAGTCAAAAAGTGCGAGAATATTTTTTGAGAATCAGTAATGACGTTATGTCTTTGTGACGTTATATTACTTCACGTCAACTTGACGGCGCCATTTTGAAAGGACTGATCAGCGCATTTTAAGCGTTTTTTGCTGTTATCGGAGAAACTGTGCATGAATAGCTATATAAAGTCAAGTGAGTATTAAGTCAAAAACTAGTCAGAATATTTCAGAAATACAGCAAAATAACCAATTTATCTATCTCCGCTTCGATTGGAAAAATCGGCAAGTTTCAACGAGGTGAATACAAAGGTCTGCTCCGATTGGTCACAAACGGAAAACTTATATTTTCACTGCTCATCGCTGCAGTGAAAATATAAGTTTTATTAGTATGATAAATTTCACTGGCAAAAATGCAATAAACTGTTTTACTGCTCCGATATATATATCACTTAGGTTTGATCAGAGTTATTATATGTCTCTGGTTTGATATATATCGTATGTAATACTTTGTAATACAATCGTCTACTTTTCTAAATTTACCTCCAATGTGGAGAGCACCTGCTACTTTGATGTTGCGAGGACACATGGACATGTATATATATATTCTCCATTTGTGAAGTCTGTAAATGAAAGTGACCTCCAGTACCTGCGAGACTAAGGTGTGGAATTTTGTTTAGTCAGTTGACTTTTGCCATGGACGAAAATCTAGTTCTATGTTGTGATGCATCACTGATGTCATTTTTGACAGCAATCAAGCAATTATCTTACACAAATCATATTACAATTATTTCATACTACTACCACAACATGCATACATTTAAAAACATTGAAAGGGTGTCTCGCGATGACCCCTCCTCTACCTATATCGTATCACGCACGTGTACTGCTGCAGCCAGTCTTGAGCTTCTCTGCTGCTCTGCGTTTAAAAGGGACATCACTCTATGAATCTCTTCATGCTTATTTCCCGCCAAAATGTCGAGCATGGCTATAAAAACTATATCGCTCTCTGATTATATCAAATGCGAACCACGGGACAAATAAGCGCTTAGAATATTGTTTTCCAAAACAAATTAACAAATCAAATTTGTATCATTTTTATAATTATTGTCGTGTAGTGGTGCATAAAAATCTTTCCTTAGACGAGAATATTTTTCGTTTCTACAAATTGTCAACATCTGGCTTTGCTTCTGTGTTTGCGTCTACTATGTTGTAAAAACCAGAGACGTCTATACCACGCCATATGTATGTCTCTGTGAAAACCGATGTCTAATCCTCTGTCAAGTATTTTTTTAATGAATATTCTTACACTAGTAGTACAGACACGGGGACTTGGCACACATTCTCAACCCATTGTCTATACCAAGTATACATCATTGTTAGGTACATGTACATACATGTATTTGTATCAAGTTCCTGTGTATGCAGAAAACTGAGGTTACCGACCCAAAAAGAAGTATTATCGTAGCCTGAGAATAATGCAGCTTACAATATTAATAAGTCTTCTGCAGCATAAACAAACACATACTTTATAATATTAATACGACAATAGGTGACGTCATTACGTATTATAGGTAATTAGATAGGAAAACATTGGACTTTTATTATCAATGAGACGTACAATAGAGGATTACAAAATAAATGGATTTGTTTCTCGTCAATACAACCTATACAAGCATAGACACGAGTAAATGTTGATTGAACTCGAAGAAATGAAAGTGGCGTTTGTTCTCGACCCACAAGACCCATCCAAGAGTCTTAATAAATGCAGCGTGCAAAATTGACGATTCACAATGTCTAAATATTGTTGTCTTCAATCAGAGACGTGATTCGTCTCTGTTTTAATAGAACCAAACAATTATATATCAAAATCGTAAATATAATACATGTTTAACACACAGGAGAGAAAAATATTAAACAAGATTACTGGTAAAGCACGAACTACTGGATGTAACAGAATTCTATTTTCTAGATTCTTGTCTTTGTAATGGCCAAAATTGCTGGTACTTGGGGAATAAAATGTGTTGCTTTTGCTGACAGTTTTTAGATCGTAAATGATTTATTGAACTTTTTCTATAATTCCAATTACTGATATTTGATATGAATTGGTGAAGATACCATCTCTCCATCAGTCCCCTATCATGATTAGTGTTATCATAGAAAATTCGTGGTTTTTAGTAAGAATATTTTGAATTTTATCTTCATGAATTGATTTTATAATTTCATTTCGTTTATGTAAACGCTTTAGATGACCATCTGATCTAATTAGCCGTTGTTGACGCGCAGTTAGCCCTGTGTGACATCAGAGACTTGTATATATACGTCTCTGGTGACATTAGACATCGCGTGCCATGTACGACGCACACAGTAATTGTAGGGTGATACGATTTGGAAATTTGAAATTGAATGATGCGATATATATATAACCTCAACATATGTACATGTAAGTCCATTTTTATCAGTATATCTTTGTTTACCGGAAGATTTAACTGCAATATGATTGCATGGCATTGCACATGGTCCAATTGATGGTGTGTGTAGATTTATTACATCACGATTCGTCACACTATATTATATGATCCCGAGAGTTAAATTAAATCGCGTTGATAGCTACATTGTTATGAATGTCGGGAACATTGGGTCTTAAAACAAATAACACTAAAATAAATAAAATCAAAGAAAGAAACTGTTCAAAAGTCATTTGTGAAATGAACACTTTATGGCCGATTATAACTGAACACAGAAAACTTCTCAGTACTACAAAATACCATACAAAAGATACATGTACAAAGTAGTGGAAAAGACTTCGAGCTTTACAGGAACAAAGGGAAGTAACTCTGATAAAAGAGATGACATCCAAGTGTTCCATGTTTTACCAATACATACTCAAATTCATAGATAGCCTCATCGTAGATTACATGTTCGATTTTCACCTCTCTTGGCGGTGTCCCTGGAATTCGAGATTGTGTAGTGTTTTGTTTTGTCAGTCATCCTCGAGTTGTTTTGGAGCCCCAATAGTTTGTTTATTTGTATCTAGAATATATATTAACAATAGCTTATTTGATTTGTTAATATGTTCCTACCGAGGGTTCTGACTATCATTATTCAAACTTGTACAAGGGCTCGTCACATCCCGTGCATAGGTATCTCCTTATCATTTCACGTGTCCCCGAGTATCAAATTTGATTGGAGCAGGGAATTATTTAAAGTATTACACCTCTTCTACAAAATCATTATGTATCATTTCTTATCTGTCGTCCAATGTTAGATTGATATTTTCCAATAAAATAAATTAGGATTTGTGTACAGTTAATAAAGGAGTTTTGTTAATATTTCATACGAAACACTTTACCTAACCTCGAAGTATAGATGGTACCAAAGTCGAATAGTACATGAGAATAAAGATGAGTTATTTAGGTGAATTCGGATAAATGGTATCAAGTAATTTTTGCATCACGGTCATCCTTAGCCAGAGTTTTACACATGTCTGGTGTCAGGGCCAGAGGAAACTCGGACTAGGTCATCATCGATACTGCGGCCCTACAGGAGCTCCGAGGGATCAAAGAAGGTAACTGACAGGGCGTTAGCTAGTGATTTCGTAGACAGAGTTGCAGTTGTCTCCCAATAACGACGATACGTAAGCGGTTTCTTCAAATATATATCTCTTCCACAGTTGATTTCAAACCTGTCAACGATATGGATGATGCAATTATTCTCCCTTCATCTTGTTTTAGTGAATGGGGTATCTATTTCAAATACCATTTATCCGTCTTCAATGTTTTTTAATATAATAAAATGTTTTGTTTTTCTGTATGTTATCCGATACACAGTAGCTCCTTGGACGACCCCCTATGTCTGCAGAGTTGGAATTTCTTCCTTGTTTAATGTACAGATAAGAATTTACTCACATACTGTATTTACAAACACCCATAAGTATCTCGCTTAGTGTGAAATTTCAACGTTAATATTACACAAACAAGGACAATATGTAAAATGTTTATGATCAGGTTTATGAAAACAGCAATGGCATTGACAATTATTTCTGTTTTATCAAAAATATACATTTTATGTCACGTTTTAGACTTTAATCTGGAGAACATATGCAGTATATAGCCATCTTCCTATCGGCAATTATATAATATCAGAAAATGGCTGATACACTGTTCAAAAAAGCATAACACAGGTCATAGAGTAGCACTAATTAAACTAGTTAAATGATAGCATTGTTATATATAAATATATTACACCATAATTTTACGTTTCAAAATGCAAATGTCTCTCCATTCCAAAAATTAGACTTTGGAATGGTGAAGATGTCATTATTCCTTATGAACACAAGTTACACTGCATCGGCGCCTTCTACCTCGGAACCCTGCAAGCCTTGCCGCCAAATGGCAGAAACAGGTGCGCGCGGGTCTGCTGACGTCACTATATCGTCTGGTGCGATGGGCGTCATACATAACACCTCCCGGCAGTCAGCGTTCTGGTTCGTTTGTCTGACCGCGGTGACGTCATGCCCTCGGACTGGTGTGGACGAATGGTTGGAATACAGTCCCCATTTCCGCATCATATGGTCTCGGATAAAGTTAATCGGTGTCTGTTCTGGCATCCTGTAACAGCTGTCATTCAACTTGGTATATGCATTGGGCATGCGTGGAGTGGACGTACTGTTTAACTTTGAGTGACGTCGCGGCCACGGAGACCCGTACGGCGTTCCGGTGATACGCTCCCGTTGCGCCATTTCTGTTGACTTTGTTGCAGACGGCGTTTCCGGTGGAATGTCAACGGAATTACTGTTGGCGGAAGGCGACGGAGAGGGACTGTGTACGCCTTTCTTTGATGGAGGGTTGTACTTAATACGAATCAATTGGTGGGTTTCCTTCCATTTATTGCATATTCTCAAATTTCGACGAAAGGCAAGCTGAAAAAGAATCATGTTATTATTAGAACATTCGAATACACGCGAGTTCAATGGAGATTGCCATGGTTGACATGCATAAACATAACGGTACGTATATAGGTACGTATCGACAATTGAATGATAATTTGTACTAATGAAGTTCCCATGAACTCACTAAAAAAGGGGGTTATGGACATGTTGATTTAAATCTAGAAAGGTATGGTTCTCCACTCCTGGGGAATCTGACCATGTTAACAAAACAGAGTTGGTTTGAAGCAGTTGTCCAGTAAGCAAAATAATTGTTCTTTATTCTTGAAGGATCGCGCGACATTTCCATGTTAACTGGAGTAGATATCCCGACATGGCTAATATATTTGTATTATAAAGGATATTATTTACACATACCCCACACCACAACATAAAAAAGCACATGTTGATAGTGGCCAGAAGGATGAGACTAGTGGCCTCCCAGCTCTTCTTGGCGGAAGTGAAGTGTGTGGCGCCGATCAGACAGGACAATGTGGTGGCGATAGTAGAGGGCGCGTACCACATACAACAGCACAGATCAGCCAGCAGTAACCGTCTCTCTCTGCCCAGCTTCTTATTGGTCAGGAACTATAAAGGGGAGGAAGATGAAATTCGGAAACAAGTATCAAACAAAGAGACATCATCATATGTAAAGTACATGGTTTGTCAAAGGTGTCTGCGAAAATTCAAGTTGATTTAACTTCGTCAATTTTCTATATCCACCAAAATTTTATTTTTTCAGTTCAAAATACAAAATCAAAGAAAGCCAAATCAAATCTTATCCCGATCTTTGCTGTTCACATTATAATCCACAAAGTTGGTTGCCATGTCGCTTATAGATTTTGAGAAACCTGGTTAAAAAGAATCTTAACGTTGGCCTCCGTATCGCCAACGGAAAGACAGCACCTTAGTTCGCTTCCATTTCATAACTGGATTTAATTGTATTCTAGCTCTTGATTATCATACTAATATGTCTGTGAAGTGATGTCTGGTTATTTGTTTCCACAGTTGGTACTATTTGACATTTAGTGTGTAAGATAAGTGGCAATGTACCGTTACTTGTACTTACCCATTTACAGGATCTGGCTTTTTTGTTAATGGAAAACTGGAACTGGCATATTTCACATTTCGTTGTGTCGGAGGTGCCGAGCCACTGTTCCAGACAGGACATGTGTAGCATACCCATAGATCCCGAACAGAAGCAGGGCGAAATTAGAGGTTGTTCCGAATCATCGTCGTGACAAATCCGACACACCACCACTCCATCACTGAAACAAAAACATATTAATATGTAAATTGAACAAATCCATCTCTAGAAAATCGAGGGAAGTCATTTTTCCAAATGTTAACCTAACCCCCTTATATACATACACTAGAAAGTTCCAAATAGCCTAGACCGCATAAATTCTCAAGTCCCTGTGTATACACCTCGACCGTAATAAATCCTCAAGTTCCTGTGTATACATCTCTACCGTAATAAATCCTCAAGTCCCTGTGTGCTGGCCCTGCAGGTAGGGCGTAAGAATCGTACCTGCTGCCCCCATTGCATGATCGTAAGAGGCGACTAAATTTGGGATATTATCTTTTCTCTTCTTTCTTAACAACTTTCTTCTTCCTAACGTCTCCCTTGACACTGCCTCACTTTTGGCCATTAGTTGAGCGTTCGCCCCCGTGAGAAAGGCTTTGGGTTCTGTCCCCTGGTCGAGACATACCAGAGTCTTTAAAAATGGTAGTTACTGCTCCTGCTTAGCGCTCAGCATACAAGGAGTGGGACGACTGGTTGGCCCGTTGTCAGTATAATGTGACCGGGTGGGGTGTCCTGCTGGGTGTCTTCGGCAGTATGCTTAAGTGAAGTAACACTATAAATCGGCAAAAGTTCCGGCCTATCACAAGGAGACTTAACACGAACATACCGCAGCCTCCCAAAACACACATACCCACTCACCACACGCATGCATGTCGCACGCACGGGAGGCCGTCCTTAAATGACCTTAGCTGTCAATAGGACGTTAAACAAAATAAACCAAACCAAACCAATCCCTGTGTGTACACCTCGACTGTAATAAATCCTCAAGTCCCTGTGTGTACACTTCGACTGTATTAAATCCTCAAGTCCCTGTGTATGCACCTCGGCCGTAACAAATTATCAGGTTCATGCGATCTTATTTCTTACCTGATGTCCGCGGGAGCGGGAAGCGAACGGTCAGCGATGTCCACAGAAATGACTCTTGACAACTTAGACTTGTTTTGGCTATCACGTGTCTGCTGGACCCAGCGCGAGGTCTGTGCGGCGGTCACACTTTCCTCTTCCTCTGTGTAGCTGCTGTTGAGGGTCACGCTCTCGCTACTTCCGTCACAGGCCAGTGGGTTTTCGTACACGTGTGGGACATCACCGCCGTCGCACGTGCAATGACCACCGCCCCTCCGATCCTGATCAGCATATCTATAGTCCTGGAGATAAGAAACCGTGAACAGTTAAGTTTGATTCTAAAAAACTCTACAAATCTTTTAAACCCGAACTTTGTTACGAACGGAAAGACTGATTAAAGGTTGGACGAAGGTTGAGTTCGGCCGGGTATAAGAAAATAAAATAATTTTCACAATGAAAATGCATGCCAAAAACATGGCATTGGCATTTTTTAAATAACTGTTATTTCCACACATTGAATTCATAGACATACCTGCAAACAATCGACGCTGTATGCCTTTTTTGATTGAGCATAACATGTAAGAGCTATCAGTTGACCAAAACTCCAATTGGAGACAAAACAACATGCATGTATCCCAACAAGAGAATCTAAGTATTTCATATTGTCCTTATAATGACGTGTCAGTGTATACATACACCATCAGTATACTACACTGTCAATATAATGTATACATACACCATCAGTATATTACATTATCACTATAATGACGTGTCAGTGTATACATACACCATCAGTATATTACACTGTCACTATAATGTATACATACATCATCGGTATATTACACTGTCACTATAATGTATACATACACCATCAGTATATTACACTGTCACTATAATGTATACATACACCATCAGTATATTACACTGTCACTATAATGTATACATACACCATCGGTATATTACACTGTCACTATAATGTATACATACACCATCAGTATATTACACTGTCACTATAATGTATACATACATCATCGGTATATTACACTGTCACTATAATGTATACATACACCATCAGTATATTACACTGTCATTATAATGTATACATACACCATCAGTATATTACACTGTCACTATAATGTATACATACACCATCAGTATATTACACTGTCACTATAATGTATACATACACCATCAGTATATTACACCGTCACTATAATGTATACATACACCATCGGTATATTACACTGTCACTATAATGTATACATACACCATCAGTATATTACACTATCACTATAATGTATACATACACCATCAGTATATTACACTGTCACTATAATGTATACATACACCATCAGTATATTACACTGTCACTATAATGTATACATACACCATCGGTATATTACACTGTCACTATAATGTATACATACACCATCAGTATATTACACTGTCACTATAATGTATACATACACCATCAGTATATTACACTGTCACTATAATGTATACATACACCATCAGTATATTACACTGTCACTGTAATGTATACATACATCATCAGTATATTACACTATCACTATAATGTATACATACATCATCAGTGTATTACACTGTCACTATAATGTATACATACACCATCGGTATATTACACTGTCACTGTCATGTATACATACACCATCAGTATATTACACTATCACTATAATGTATACATACACCATCAGTATATTACACTGTCACTATAATGTATACATACACCATCGGTATATTACACTGTCACTGTCATGTATACATACACCATCAGTATATTACACTGTCACTATAATGTATACATACACCATCAGTATATTACACTGTCACTATAATGTATACATACATCATCAGTATATTACACTGTCACTGTCATGTATACATACACCATCGGTATATTACACTGTCACTATAATGTATACATACACCATCAGTATATTACACTGTCACTATAATGTATACATACACCATCAGTATATTACACCGTCACTATAATGTATACATACATCATCACTATATTACACTGTCACTATAATGTATACATACATCATCAGTATATTACACTGTCACTATAATGTATACATACACCATCAGTATATTACACTGTCACTATAATGTATACATACACCATCAGTATATTACACTGTCACTATAATGTATACATACACCATCAGTATATTACACTGTCACTATAATGTATACATACACCATCAGTGTATTACACTGTCACTATAATGTATACATACATCATCAGTATATTACACTGTCACTATAATGTATACATACACCATCAGTATATTACAGTCACTATAATGTATACATACATCATCAGTATATTACACTGTCACTATAATGTATACATACACCATCAGTATATTACACTGTCACTATAATGTATACATACACCATCAGTATATTACACTGTCACTATAATGTATACATACACCATCAGTATATTACACTGTCAATATAATGTATACATACACCATCAGTATATTACACTGTCATTATAATGTAAACATACATCATCAGTATATTACACTGTAACTATAATGTATACATACACCATCGGTATATTACACTGTCAATATAATGTATACATACACCATCGGTATATTACACTGTCACTATAATGTATACATACACCATCAGTACATTACACTGTCACTATAATGTATACATACATCATCAGTATATTACACTGTCACTATAATGTATACATACACCATCAGTATATTACACTGTCACTATAATGTATACATACACCATCAGTATATTACACTGTCACTATAATGTATACATACACCATCAGTATATTACACTGTCACTATAATGTATACATACACCATCAGTATATTACACTGTCACTATAATGTATACATACACCATCAGTATATTACACTGTCACTATAATGTATACATACACCATCAGTATATTACACTGTCACTATAATGTATACATACATCATCAGTATATTACACTGTCACTATAATGTATACATACATCATCAGTATATTACACTGTCACTATAATGTATACATACACCATCAGTATATTACACTGTCACTATAATGTATACATACACCATCAGTATATTACACTGTCACTATAATGTATACATACACCATCGGTATATTACACTGTCACTATAATGTATACATACACCATCAGTATATTACACTGTCACTATAATGTATACATACACCATCAGTATATTACACTGTCACTGTCATGTATACATACACCATCAGTATATTACACTGTCACTATAATGTATACATACTTCATCACTATATTACACTGTCACTATAATGTATACATACATCATCAGTATATTACACTGTCACTATAATGTATACATACACCATCAGTATATTACACTGTAACTATAATGTATACATACACCATCGGTATATTACACTGTCACTATAATGTATACATACACCATCAGTATATTACACTGTCACTATAATATATACATACATCATCAGTATATTACACTGTCACTGTCATGTATACATACACCATCAGTATATTACATTATCACTATAATGTATACATACACCATCAGTATATTACACTGTCACTATAATGTATACATACACCATCAGTATATTACATTATCACTATAATGTATACATACACCATCAGTATATTACACCGTCACTATAATGTATACATACATCATCAGTATATTACACCGTCACTATAATGTATACATACACCATCAGTATATTACACCGTCACTATAATGTATACATACATCATCAGTGTATTACACTGTCACTATAATATATACATACACCATCAGTATATTACACTGTCACTATAATGTATACATACATCATCGGTATCGGAGGGAGTTGCCATTCTTCAACCTCTTATTGTCAGCATACAGGAGATATTTAAATCTGATACCTACATGTACTTCGTTTGGCCTTTTTCAAAACTGTTGTTTGATGTGAAAATCATTAAACGGATTGAAGAGTCAGTCGGCAGAATGTGATTGGCTAAAGGAGATATATACCTACATTTTGCTACGTCAGACAAAATTAGTCCGAGTTTCCTCCGGTCCCAACACCAGATTTTTTTTACTTTCTCTCAATTGTGATGGCCCGAATGTCATTCTATCTCAGATCTGTCTATAAACGTCACCCTTAAAACGCGTGTAAATATACATATCTAAAAACATACTTCATATGAATAAGATATCTCGGGGAACCTTGGCGCCTACTCTAACAAACTTAGAGGATATCACGGCGAAAATCTTATGACGGGCGTCGTGTCGGTTGAAGTATCTTGGCCTCCACAATTGAATGAATTTTCCCTTCTTTCCCCTCTTCATTTAATCAGTGAAAACTACGTATGAAGTTCTTTTGGTTTGGTTTATTTTGTTTAACGTCCTATTAACAGCTAAGGTCATTTAAGGACGGCCTCCCGTGCGTGCGACATGCGTGAGTGCGTATGTGTGTCCTGGGAGGCCGCGGTATGTTTGTGTTAAGTCTCCTTGTGATAGGCCAGAACTTTTGCCGATTTATAGTGCTACCTCACTGAAGCATACTGCCGAAGACACCCAGCAGCACACCCCACCGGGTCACATTATACTGACAACAGGCGAACCAGTCGTCCCACTCCTAATATACTGAGCGCCAAGCAGGAGTAGCAACTACCATTTTTAAAGACTCTGGTATGTCTCGGCCAGGGGACAGAACCCAAAGCCTTCCTCACGGGGGCGAACGCTCAACTAGAGGCCAAAAGTGAGGCATTGTCAAGGGAGACATTAGGAAGAAGAAAGTTGTTAAGAAAGAAAAGAAAAGATAAGATCCCAAATTAGTCGCATCTTACGATCATACAATGGGGGCAGCAGGTACAATTCTTACGCCCTACCTGCAGGGCAAGTATGAAGTTCAAAAAAAGATATAAGAAAAACTTTCTTAGACATTTTGTTAACAAATTATCAAAACTATGGATCAATGGGTATATGTAAAGCTTGAGAAAAGTCCCTCCAGTACTCCTCAGTAAATAGTGATAGCAAAACTGTCAAAATCTGAGATGGACATTTCGTTTTCCCGATCGGACTTAAAAATGAATGAACACAACTAAGGACCGAAGGAAATATCCGTGTTAATGGTTCAGAAAGATTCCCTTGCACTTCACAAAAAACGCCGATAACAAACTACAACTACCAAAAGCGGCCATTTTGTTTTTCCGATCGAACCCGAATTAAATGGGCACGACAAAGGATCAAAGGGAACCTACTTATGAAGTTTGAGAAAAATCCTTCCAATACTACTCAAGAAATATAGCGATAACAAATTTTAACTATCATAATCCAATATGGCCGCCTGGTGGCCATTTTGTTTTCTGGGGCACAACAAGGGACCTACATGTATGTATGGGAATATACGTGAAGTTTGAGAAAATCCTTCAAGTACGTATATACTTCTCAGGAAATAGGGAAACAAAAGATTCGTTTACGGACGGACGGGCCACAAACGAATGCCGACAAATGCCGGTGTTCCTCAAGGCTCGGTATCAGACCCTCTTTTATTTATTCTATATATAAATGACATAGCCGATAACTTTGAAAAATTATGTAAATTATTTGCAGATGATACTTCCTTACTCTACTCGGATACCTCACCTCAAATCATTGAAATAAAGATAAATAGCGATCTAGGTAAAATTAAACACTGGGCAGATAAGTGGTTAGTAAATTTTAATCCTGCTAAGACGGAGGCATTACTTGTTTCCAACTTTGAGCTTGACCATGTTATTGAAATAAAGTTTAATAATGTAAATGTTGACTTTGTAGAGAATCATAAGCACCTAGGAGTAATATTAAATGAAAATTGTAAATGGAGTTGCCATATTGAAAATATTTGTAAAAATGTGTCAAAACAGGTAAGTGTTTTACGAAAACTGAAGTATGTGTTGAACAGACGAACCTTAGACAAAATTTACAGGTCATACATTCTTCTTTTATTAGAATATTGCTGTAAAGTATGGGACGGGTGATGCGGACAATTTAGAAAAACTCCAGCTAGAGTCTATTCGTATAATTACTGGATTACCTTCTTATACAAGTAGGGAATCATTATATTCTGAGTACACTAGAATCATTAACAAATAGAAGGAAAAGGAGAAAATTACAACTTTTCTTCAAAATTCACGCTAATCTAACGCCGAACTATCTTACAGATTTACTTCCTCCTTTAGTTTCGCAAAATACACAATATAACCTCCGTAATGCTAACAACTACTGTTTACCTAATTTTAGACTTCATCTTACTAACACTTCTTTTTTTCCCTCTACTATTCGACTTTGGAACAACTTAGAACTTAACACAAGTGCAATCAATGATTGCGAAAGCTCACCGGCGGCAGCAATCACACTATGCATTCATTTTTTATGTATGTATAAGCATGTCATTTTGAAATTTTATGTCACATAATATCGCTCCTAGACCTCTAATGGATGTATAAACCAAATAAGAAGGGTGTGGACTTACTTGTTTAGTTGTAAGCTTTTCAAAACTAACCCCCAAAATCTTTAAAGTGAGTTTGTGTGTCAAAAAAAGTAAGTCCACTAAATAAATGTAGTAAAATGCCAAAATGCCAATTTTTTTCTGTATGATTTGCCACAGCATCACTCCTGGATCTCTAATGAATGTATAAACCAAATTAGAGGGGTGATAGGTGTATACTTTTGGACTTACCCCCAAAACTTCAAAGTGAGTTTTGGTGCAAAAAAAGTTAAGTCCAAAAAATGGTAAAATGCGAAAAAATCACAATTTTTTTCCTGCATGATTTTGCCATAACATCACTCCTAGACCTCTAATGAATGTATAAACCAATTTAGAAGGGCATGAGGTGTATACTTTTGGACTTACAAACTTTCCAAAAACTGACTCCAAAAACTTTAAAGTGGGTTTTGGTGCCAAAAAAGTTAAGTCCACAAAATGGTAAAATGCGAAAAAATCACAATATTTTTCTGCATGATTTTGCCATAACATCATTCCTAGACCTCTAATGAATGTATGAACTAAATAAGAAGGGCATGAGGTGTATACTTTTGGACTTTTTAAAGCTTTCAAAAAACTTACTCCAAAAACCTTAAAGTGGGTTTTGGTGCCAAAAAAGTTAAGTGCACAAAATGGTAAAATGCGAAAAAAATCACATTTTTTTCTGCATAGTTTTGCCATAACATCACTCCTAGACCTCTAATGAATGTATAAACCAAATAAGAAGGGCATGAGGTGTATACTTTTGGACTTACAAGCTTTCCAAAAACTTACTCCAAAAACTTTAAAGTTTTGGGGTGGGACGCCGACGCCGACGCGGACGCCGGGGTGACAGCATTAGCTCTCGGTTACTCGTAACCAGTGAGCTAATTAGACAGAGCATGTCAGTCTCAGTATTTAAAGACACTCTTCGTAAGCTTAACTTACATAACTATTCCTATTTATTATTTGATTGGTGGCAGGAAAACTAATATTTTGCATGCCAGATTAAGATGTAGATCGAGTACTCTAAATGACGACTTATTTCATGCTAATTTGATTGATTTCCAAATTTGTCAATGTGGACACTATATAGGAAATGCTTACCATTTCTTCTTTAATTGTAACAAGTATGTAGATCAGAGAGTAAAATGGTATCGCGAATTAAATGAGTTCATCCCACTAGAACTGCAACTAATATTACATGGAAGTCCTGATTTTTACAAAAGAAGAAAACGAAAAATATATCTGCACACTTAGCAATATATTCGTGATACAAACGGATTTTGATTTCTGTATCTCCCTCCGCACTATTCTTCTCCCTCTATCACTCCCTCCCTATCAGCTCTCTTTCTCTTCCTTTAGTCAACTATGTCCCTTCAATTATATATATGTATATAATACTATATAACTAACGACAGCGTCTTTGATCTTTCTCGATTCATATGGCATTTGTGAAACGGATATATCAGAAGGAAAGGAAAGACAACGATGAAAGCAAAACATGGCATGAGATATGATGAACATTGAACAGCTGAAAGTATGGAATAGTGTAATGTCAACAAATGTCAGCTGAGTCGAGAAAGATCACTCACTCTGTCTAAAAATAATATTTTAAAACTTTCATGTTAAAAATGTTCTAATTATTATTCAAAAATAGTAAATCAGATTGTAAATGAAGGAGACTTCTTAATGCTCTTCCTCTGTTTCCCTCTTATTATCACCCTATCTCTACTCATATTTTCAAAAATGAAATTACTTTACGTAAATTCAAATGTCATCTTGTGTAAATATTTGAATACAGAGTCCGTCACCTGGTAATGGTGGACTAAATTATGTGCTTATTAATTTTATTGTCAAATAAGCAGTGTCCAAAGACTGCAGTTTAATACGATTGTACATAGGCACTTGGCACGAATTCCCAACCCCGCTGTCCATACCTTTTATACGTAAATTGTAATTCGTGTATATAATGGACCGTGATTGGAAACTCGTATCAGGTCCCTGCGGATCTTACCTGCTGATCGGACGAGTCCCCATCCTCTCCGATACCACAGGCCATTAGGTAGGACCCATTGAGTGTACGGCTCAGATTCTTGACGGGACCGTCACGGTTACATCCCGGGGGTGACTCCATCACTGTCCAGTCTCGATTGTCAGACTGACCGTTCCCGATTGTCAGAATGACTACAGACTGGTCCAGATACCAAGTGAGTTCGCTAAGCGCGAAGGTATGATATCTACTCAGTCACTAGGTAAGTAATTTTACTTATCACTGGCTAAATGAGACCGCCAGGTACATGCGGAACCATGGTAACGATACCGACAAGGCTCGAGTCACCGTGAACTGGTGCTAACTGACCATTTCCGTTGCATTGTATCAGATTAAGTTCATACCTTATTAATTGTAATATTGTCGGAAACGACTATAACAGTTATACCCAGTTTTCGAATCCCTTTGTCACTCAAAACATTAGTGATTTTATTGTTTATTTGAACAATAACATATACTTTGAGTTGACATTTTGTAAATTTTGATCCATGCACAGATCAACATATTTTTATAGTCATATAATCTATGAAGGCCAGATATATTATATCTGTTCACGTAAAAAAATCACCGAACGCGTTAGAAACGTTTAATATTATTATGTCGGTCTCGTTACTAGAAATTCTCTCGTGGGCTCATTGCTTCAGCTGAGAAATATATCTTTGTACAATATATAGTTTGAATGCTTGTTGTCTGTATTGTATTGGTGTGTTTTTTTGTTTGTTTACAGTTCTTTTCCTTGCGTTTATAAAAACTACACATGACTGCTTTTCTTAGTTTGTATTTCGATGTTTTTAAAATGACCTCTTAGATGAAAATGAAAGCATGACCATTATTAAACCTATAATCATGTACTAGCGCATTTGCTTCTGTATTTATATATATAATGGTGTAGGAACTAAATACATATGTATAGACACTGTACGTACATTATGTACAGTAATGAATGAGATGTTTAATATAAAGGTCACACATTATGGTGTGTATGCATAAGTATGATCTGTAAGGAATGTCTAATATGTATGGTCAGATTATGCAGTGTATGAAATATTAAATATGAATGCTCAATACAGATGTACGATATGTATGAAATGTTTAGATGGATAAGGTGAAGTACATTGTATGTTATAGTATACCAAATATTGTCATGTGTATGTATTTGAAAACCGAATGAAAACATAAATTAGAAATAAATAGTTTGAATGCAATAAGTTTATATATAACACAATGTCCGCCGATACTGTCTAATTTTAGGTCGTTAGTTGAACGTTCGCCCCTGTGAGGAAGACTTTAGGTCATGAAGTCTCAAAAATGATAGTTTTCTACTCCTGCTCACATGGACTTGAGAATTTGTTACAGTCTACGTGTATTTGGACCTTCACTAGTGTGTATCACAGGGACTTGAGAATTTGTTACAGTCTACATGTATTTGGACCTTCACTAGTGTGTATCACAGGGACTTGAGAATGTGTTACAGTCTACATGTATTTGGACCTTTACTAGTGTGTATAGCACATGTTGAGACGTTTTGGGGGCTAGATTAAAATTCGGTAAAAATGACATGTAGACTGTAACTAATTATCAAGTCCCTGTGCTGCTGCTCGCATAACACTCAGCATTGACTGGGTGGGGTGTCCTGCTGGGTGTCTTCGGCAGGAGACAAACACGAACATACCACAGCCTCCCAAACACTCTCATCACACGCATGCATCTCTCATATGGCAAGTCAACAGGGTCACAATTCTGAGTGCCTAATTCCTAGTGTTTATATTTCACCCCATTCGTCGTTGTTATAACACAACGTCTACTGTTAACCCCTCCATTGTATCTACTTTGTATTTCACTTTGCCAAAGTCCTAAATTGCTTCCGGCATGTCGCTTTATTAGTTTGTTCCAATCTAACTAGTCTAACCGTCCAAATTACATTCGGTTACTTTGTTTTTCATACTGCAATACATGACTCAATGTGTTTAACGGTGTTGTCTTTAAGGTTCCTGTTTTCATCGACTTTCAATTACAGCAGTAGAAAAAAATTGTTGTTTAGACAACTAGGCCTAGTTAATTTTGTCAATAACAACTACACTAATGGGATATGGAATGAATTCGAAACATAGCTCTCTGCCGCACGCAGGTCAAAACTTATTATCAAAGGTACTTTTGTGCAAATTCCCAACTGACAGTTCATGAACCGAGTTTTATCTGGCTTGACGAGACGTCAGACAATTTAAAGATGCTACCGCGCCGACTGCTTGTCACAAAATGTATTTATAAATCGATACCCAAATATATCTAACACCAAAAACGAAAATAATTAATAACAATGTCCTAAAAGTTTAATACGACAAAGTTTCTTAGTACGCAATTAGTCACAATTTGAATTAACAAGATAAGCTCGAGCTTTTGGAGGGTGGTAATAGCACTAAGCATGTAACGTTTGGTATTCTAACGGAAAGGTATGGTGGCTCGTTAGGGCCAAGTATCAAATCTCACATTCTCGACCTTAGGTCGAAAACGCGAGAATGCGAAAACGCGACGGCGAGAGTGCGAGATTAATCTCGCGTTTTCATATTCTCGCCGTCGAGTTTTCGCATTCTCGCGTTTTCGACCTAAGGTCGAGAGTGCGAGAATTGATACTTGGCCCTAACGAGCCACCATAGAAAGGTGTTGGGTGTATGCCCCACACATGTCCGATAAGATGTCTGGCGTCGTCTGTGTTGGCAATAGATGATCAGAGGAATCTCGGGCTTCACTTCAGTCCGTATATCTTAAGACTACTGTTTCACAGCTTAGACTACTGTTTCATGTTTACCTCCGTTTCACAGATTCAGTCCGTATAGCTAGGACTACTAGAACAGATTTTGGCCTTGAGCATGAAACTACAAATTCTCCATTGTAAGGTAGTTAGCGTGAGTTCAGTCCGTATAGCTAGGACTACTGTTCCATGTTTACCTCCGTTTCAGATTCATAGTCCATATAGCTTAGACTACTGTTTCACGTTTACCTCCGTTTCAGATTCATAGTCCATATAGCCGTTTCACGTTTACCTCCATTTCACAGAAAGTACTTTGTTACTCAGAATAAACATGGGCTAAAACATTGTACAAGCAGTTATATCATCCGGGATTCCAAGTTGTTTTTTTCTGCATCAGATTGGAATATAAGGTTTGATTTTTAATCAAATAAGAACGTCTCCAGGATGTAGCATTGATTCAATTCTTTGAAAGCTTCTCCTACATGTAACCTCCTTTTGTTGCAATGTCGATTCTTCAAATTCTGTCCACAAGGACCTTAGAATTTGTGAAGTCTACGTATATTTGGATCTTCCCTAGTGTGTATTGCACATTTTCAGACATTTTGGGGGCTAGATTAAAATTAGGTAAAAATGACACCTCTCTGGAAGGTTCAAATACACGTAAACTATTATAAATTTTCAGGCCCCTGCGATTCTATTAATTTGGTCTACAATGCTACAGATACCAAAATTGAATTTCTCTTTGAACTGTCAAAACCAAAATTGAATTTCTCTTTGAACTGTCAAAACTTTCAACTTCCGAGAACTCTTCCTATGTGAATTGAAATTATATCTCCCTATACAGATGCATATGTAGGATATGAATTGGATGTTAGAAATCTGTCTGAAGTAAATTCAATGTCTAGAAGAAAAAAAAAACGGGAAAGTGTTGAGGGGAACAACTTGTGCTATTCTGAATAAATAATATGCTGGTTCAAGTAAATTCAACTTTGCTCGTTTAATGCCTTCACAACACAGGTTTAGACAATGGATGAATGACACTCAAGTTTATAGAGTTCTTGCAGAGGACCCAGATTATTGTTAACATCTTCCACACCAAGGCCTATTCTAGTAAAGTATGTATTTGATTATCAAATCATTTCCTTTGGTGGTTTCCTGAAAGGCAACTTGGGGTATTCCCTTTAGGGAAATATTTTACTGGAAAATTCCGACAGTGACCTTGTGCAAGTACAATGAAGTATCATTGAAATCCATTCCCTGGTCCCAGACAAAGCTATCTTCAGAAGAACTAAAATCTTGGAAACTTTTATAGAATAGCAACATTAATTTTTATATAATAGAATCTCGACAAAGAAAAATGGCATATAAATATATCATTTTATGGTTCTCAGTTTACATGTATACATTAGTTTGTGAGAATGTGGTCTGCCAAGACTTTAAATTTTGAACACAGGCATTCTGTCGAAACGAAAACACAAACTCTTGATGTGAACCAGACACGTTTAATTTAATAATTGTATTTAGTCCCTCATCATCATCTTTTGCCTCTTAAGCTTCTTCTGTGAGACCTTCTTTTTGACTGGTTCATCATCACCGCCAGGGCCAGGGCGGGGTACGGCCTGTTCCCTCTCTGCCAGAATCACCTCAATGTGACAGGGGCTGCTCATGTAGGCTGTCAAAAGAACAAAGAGTTATTTCCCTTGTACAAAATCAATTTACACAAAACTATCTATATGAAGAAATGGAGGAATCAAGTTGTAGTGAAAGTCTTAGTGTCTTTGATATTCATGTGTAAAAATGATGCCCAGTTTTCTGGGAAAAGATTCATGTGGAATAAATGAAGAAAAAATCACCTTACAGGAAGTTTTTTTTTCACCTGACATTATTGTTGTTGACCAGATATTGATGATAAGTTTTCAGTGGAATGAAAATAGAATCTAATTATGCATCAATGATATTTCAAAAGCCAAAGTGCTGACCTAAAATTGACAGCTCATCATGCATAAATTCAGGTGACCACAAGTGAAATTTTCACTATTTTTTTTTTGTAAAATGTTCTTTATACAAATATGGTCAGTGCTTGTCGTGAAACAATGGATAAACATTTTCACTTGATTTTGATTGTTCAGAAACAAAGAAATATCTGCTAAAATCTCAACTGACATATACATACAACCTAGTGTTTGATAATTTCTGAATGAATGTAAGATACAGAGGTGTTCCAGAAACTAGTTTTCCTATTCTTACATGTACACAGGAGAATGCTACAAAAGGTAAGCAGTTGTGACACATCCTCTACATAGGAGGATAACGTTTTACAGCGCTGTTAGTGTCAAATATATTCAGGTAGAAAATCAGATAGACATGTCACAGAGAAATTGTGAAATATAGTTTGGTCCTCTATCGCCTGCTACAACCAAGGCCTTATGGTTTTTGTTAATGTCTTGCCCCATGATCAACAGGTGTGCATGTACAGCTATTGGGTCAGTTCACATGAATGCAGGTGGAGCTTTATTTGATTTTTTGTCACGTAACATTTAAGGTTAAATTAGGAAATGTGTTTAAGAGCTTTAAGAGTTTTAATTTCAGTTAAAGTTGAAATGATTTAGAGCTGTAAAATGCTGGCCATACTTACGGTTGATACGTCCGTGAGCCCTGTATGTTCGCCTTCTCATTTTAGGGGCCTGGTTGACCATGATGTGTTCAATGACCAAATGATCTGTGTCTAGACCCTGCAAAACACAAGCACCTCTTCATGTAAAAATGTGGGTAGTTGTTTTAGGAATGATAATGTATGAAATATATCTTTATTTACAGACTATAAACTACCACAATACCACCTTGGTACCGACTAAACTACCACAATACCACCTTGGTCCAGTCTAAACTACCACAATACCACCTTGGTACCGACTAAACTACCACAATACCACCTTGGTACAGACTATAAACTACCACAATACCACCTTGGTTCAGATTAAACTACCACAATACCACCT
Organism: Pecten maximus; assembly: GCF_902652985.1. Lineage (NCBI taxonomy): Eukaryota > Metazoa > Mollusca > Bivalvia > Pectinida > Pectinidae > Pecten > Pecten maximus. The sequence goes on along the minus strand of NC_047023.1, from coordinate 27,646,425 downwards.
TGTAACAGACTATAAACTACCACAATACCACCTTGGTACAGACTATAAACTACCACAATACCACCTTGTAACAGACTATAAACTACCACAATACCACCTTGGTACAGACTAAACTACCACAGTACCACCTTGTAACAGACTATAAACTACCACAATACCACCTTGTAACAGACTATAAACTACCACAATACCACCTTGGTACAGACTAAACTACCACAATACCACCTTGGTACAGACTAAACTACCACAATACCACCTTGGTACAGACTAAACTACCACAGTACCACCTTGGTACAGACTAAACTACTACAATACCACCTTGGTACAGACTAAACTACCACAATACCACCTTGGTACAGACTATAAACTACCACAATACCACCTTGGTCCAGACTTAACTACCAAAGTACCACCTTGGTACAGACTATAAACTACCACAGTACCACCTTGGTCCAGACTTAACTACCACAATACCACCTTGGTACAGACTATAAACTACCACAATACCACCTTGGTACAGACTATAAACTACCACAATACCACCTTGGTTCAGATTAAACTACCACAATACCACCTTGTAACAGACTATAAACTACCACAATACCACCTTGGTACAGACTATAAACTACCACAATACCACCTTGTAACAGACTATAAACTACCACAATACCACCTTGGTACAGACTAAACTACCACAGTACCACCTTGTAACAGACTATAAACTACCACAATACCACCTTGTAACAGACTATAAACTACCACAATACCACCTTGGTACAGACTAAACTACCACAATACCACCTTGGTCCAGACTAAACTACCACAATGCCACCTTGGTTCAGATCAAACTACCACAGTACCACCTTGGTACAGATTAACTACCACAATACCACCTTGGTACAGACTAAACTACCACAGTACCACCTTGGTACAGACTAAACTACCACAATACCACCTTGGTACAAACTAAACTACCACAGTACCACCTTGGTACAGACTAAACTACCACAGTACCACCTTGGTACAGACTAAACTACCACAATACCACCTTGGTACAGACTATAAACTACCACAATACCACCTTGGTACAGACTAAACTACCACAGTACCACCTTGGTACAGACTAAACTACCACAATACCACCTTGGTACAGACTATAAACTACCACAATACCACCTTGGTACAGACTATAAACTACCACAATACCACCTTGGTACAGACTAAACTACCACAATACCACCTTGGTACAGACTAAACTACCACAGTACCACCTTGGTACAGACTAAACTACTACAATACCACCTTGGTACAGACTAAACTACCACAATACCACCTTGGTACAGACTATAAACTACCACAATACCACCTTGGTCCAGACTTAACTACCAAAGTACCACCTTGGTACAGACTATAAACTACCACAGTACCACCTTGGTCCAGACTTAACTACCACAATACCACCTTGGTACAGACTATAAACTACCACAATACCACCTTGGTACAGACTTAACTACCACAATACCACCTTGGTACAGACTTAACTACCACAATACCACCTTGGTACAGACTTAACTACCACAATACCACCTTGGTACAGACTTAACTACCACAATACCACCTTGGTACAGACTAAACTACCCAAGTACCATCTTGGTACAGACTAAACTACCACAATACCACCTTGATACAGACTAAACTACCACAATACCACCTTGGTACAGACTAAACTACCACAATACCAACTTGATACAGACTAAACTACCACAATACCGCCTTGGTACAGACTAAACTACCACAATACCACCTTGGTACAGACTATAAACTACCATACCTGCCAGTATTTCAAAATGTGAAAGAGGAAGATTTAATTTCCAGAGTGGCTGGTAGCAGCCCGCAGGGCTGCCACGGCCCACCGGGCCGTCCTTACTAGGGGGGTCTGGGGGCATGCCCCCCCCCCTGAAAATTTTTGTTTTCTTGGTGGTCTCAGATGCAATTTCCTGCATTGTGGTGACTCAGTTAAGACTCCTTGAGAATAGGAATTCGACCATGTAATAAAGACAGTAGCTCCTATATTTTTGTGTTCAAATAAATTTCTCAACTCTTCATAACAAAAAAGTATTTATTAAAGAACTATGTCACAACAAAAAACAAACAGAATCTGAATTAAAACAAATTCACATACATAATCATAATGTATGATGGTCGGAAGCAGCGAATGGAATCGAATGTTCCAGGAGAAATTCTGTGAACGACATCTCCGCCTGTATTACTGAAAATTCATTGTCTTTTATAAAGAAGTTGCATATATTTGACGTCCCCTGCTTAGAATGTTCACATAGTTTATGCTTTTTGGATTGCCGATGTTTTTCGACGTCGTTCTGACCGCCGTGACAAATACTAAAGTCACAGGAGCAAACATTGCAATGTGCAAACAGTTGACCCTGTTTAGAAGCTACAATACCTGAGATACGAGTGTATTCCGGTTTAAACTTCTGTTTGTATTGAGGCTTCCCGCGCTTATCGTGGTCAGAATCTTCCTCTGACATTTTGAATGCCGAAACACATGCTTCATTCGGCCCGCTTCATTGCACTGCCGCCATTTTGACAAACACAATGCCATGCGGTGTACAGAACAGCGTCGTAAGTGCGTTTGACGCATATAGAAGACTCATAGTGTTCAAGCACCAAAGTGACCGTGTAGCTTAATTTTCGACCCGGACACGGCAGAAATTACGGATTTTTTAATTTTTGACCAAGGGTTACTAGAATTTCGTAATAAAATTGTTAAAATTCGTAGGGCGTATTTGCCGTTTATTTTTCGTACAAATTACGCCCAAATCGTACAAAATGGCAGGTATGAACTACCACAATACCACCTTGGTACAGACTAAACTACCACAATACCACCTTGGTCCAGTCTAAACTACCACAATACCACCTTGGTCCAGACTTAACTACCACAATACAACCTTGGTACAGACTATAAACTACCACAATACCACCTTGGTTCAGAATGAACCACCTTGGCCGAGAGGACAGTATACTCACCTTGTATTCGGCATTGCTCTCAGCATTCTTCAAAAGCTGGAGTAAAAATTCAGCACTTTTCTTTGGCCATCTACCCTGAGATGCCTTGAATGGTTTGGTCTGAAAGATAATCAGAAATAATCTATACATACCAAATGATAAATGATCATCCTGTGTTTGTGTAAATTATATTATATAAAAAACAGCTGATTTGCTATTTACAGGACTAAAAATCAAATACATTTTCTTCTCTTTTAATACACACTAAAATTGCTAGATATTTTTACAAGACAGAACAAGATTTTACTGCACATTAACAGGAATGGCATTAACAAATGTTACAAAATGTGTATTTTTTAGGTCTTATTTCACAATTGCTTGATTTTAAACAGGGCCTGAAAAATAATATATGTGTTTCTGCTAATATGCCAGAAAAAAATAGGGGAGGTTGCCAAAGAAATCCTTTTAATTTTCAAAAAGGTGTTTTTTAAGTCCTATCTATGATTGGAAAAGAACCCAAAAATAATCTAAATATAGACTTTTCTCATCTTGAAAAGCTAAAAATAAGCAGAATCCTTCATATTTATATATTCAATTTACTTACAGGAGTGTAAAGTTTAGACTTTTCTTAACTTGAAAAGCTGAGAATAAGCAGAATTCTTCATATTTATTGATTCAATTTACTTAGAGGAAATGTTCATTCTCACAACAAAAAGGTTTGTGTGTGTGTGTTCTGCATTCATTGACATTCAATAAATAGATCACCTGAGAAACGACAGGGTCTGAGGTCATATTTATAGTCAGACAGCTACATTTGTATCAGATGAAATGTCTTAATCTGTTCTTTCCTATTCTATATCTATTTAAGATTACATGTATATACTGTTTAACATATTTTTCTGCTGACAACTTTCCAATAGCTGAGTATACAGTAGTTCTTTCCCTGACCTATTTCTTTAATGTTTGTGGAAGATTATTGATATACTTCTGAATCAGTAAAGCTGCTTGTAAATTTTGAAAAAAAAAATCAACTTAAGGACAAATCGGTCTATTAACAGTTACAACCAGAGATAAAATCCAAGATGTATACAGCCTAAGTTTTTTTTTTATATTTGTAAGATGTTAACTAGGCCTAGCAAACATCTATATTATGACCCCTAGTAACATCGAGAATGCAAGTTTTTAAACTCAGATGGAAAATTGCAGTCGCGCTGTCCAACGAGACATACATGTATAGGCCTACAGTCAGTCATGGATCATAATCGTTAAGATTCTTTTCAAATAAACAAATAATAATATCAGTTAATAAAATCCTCATGAAAAACAGCAAAGTAGTTTGTTACAACTTGCCTTCAATTCCTGCTGATATTTCGATGCGTATTCTAGTGTATACAAATAAATATGAAACTGGGAACGGATGCTGGTTTAGTTATATTAGACATAACCGCCATTTTGGCAGATTAGTGATGATCATGTGATTAGTCACGTGACAGCTGAAGTTATCCCATGGAATGTTTGGCTGCAAAGCTATTTATAGAATTGTAAACATTGACTATAGTAAACACGGTTGGTTTTAGGCTTATATGAAATCTTCCTGTATATGAACTAAGGATAAATAAATGAGTCTAAGACATATGTATAGTTTCTCTGTGGACACATGTAAATTTTTACTTTCGTTTTCAAGGCAGGATTGAGACAGAACTACATATAATCCTACGCCAACAAAATTGCATATACTGATGAGTAAAATGTTTATATTTATAATCTAAATATCCTCAAACACCAAACATTCATATTTCACTTTAAATGATTGCAGTAAACACGGTTTACAACCATCAGTTAAATTGTGTCAATAATTGCTATTAAAATACGAACTATATTAGGCTGCGGATGTATATCACTTGTATGACAGAAAAGAGGAATAGTTAAGCCGGAAACAGATAGTGTGACTAACAATATTTATCCCACCACGACTATAACGGCAGGTGCCAAAGGCACCCTGACATTAAATATAGGTTTGTGCTTACCAATTCCAACATTTCACTCAGATATATATATCTGTTACATATTTTCATTCCAATTTTTTTTTTATTTCAACAAGAGAAACAAGAGAAAATATTTCTGAAATTACCCTTTAAAACTGACTATTTTCATGATCACTTGGTAGTAAATGTACATTTGATTATGAAATTTTACCTGTGCGTTCCTGCCAACACCACCATTGAATCTGCGGAAGGGAATAACCTCCTTCTTTTCCATCACATTTTTAAGGTACTTAGTGGCTCTTGTGATGTGCATACGTTTTATAGCCTGAGCCGTTTCCCTGGTGTTCTGCAATTTTAAAACATCTAAGTATCAATGGCTATTTTCAAAATAATTAGCATAGCTGAAGGATATTTTTATCAATTATTTGATTGAAAAAGAACATTCATGTTAAATATCAGTACACACATGTACACCCTCGATACAATCACTAGAAATGAGACTACAGTGAATAGCAAATGCTGCAAAACTTCCAGATTAAATTTGTGATGGGAATTAATAACATTTAATGTTCAAAACATGTCATTAACTGTAATTAACTAATCATGGATGGATGGACAAAGGCCTTGGGTAAGTTTCAGTTATACAGGCAGCATAAAATTCCTTGCATATGAATTGAAGCCTACCTTGAAGTGAACCCTGAGGTATGAACCCCTAGCCTTGGCAGCTACAAAGAGAAAAAAAGGTTAATTGGTGTATTGATGTTACATTCATAGCTACAGCTAGCTATCAACAACCAGCAAATGAATGAAAATAATCACAACTATAATCAAGTTTTTGATAGCATAATTTTGAACATGAAATCTCTCACTTCATTAGAAAAATAAGTTACAAACACCAGTAGACAAGTCTCAAAATGATTTATTTTTGAATACTACAAAGTTCAAACAATTTTGATTAATTTCTCAAATACTTAGTGACTACTTACACTTTGTGGGGTTCTCAGGCTCTGACGAATATCGTGTCATACTGTCGGCTGGTTCTGAAAAATTAATCAAATATTTTACTTTTAGTTTCAATACTAAGTTGGAATTAATATCTAAAACCTAAATGTTTATTCAATTTCATGAATATCACCACAATATCAGTACTGCATTGCAAAGCAGGTTCTACCACTAGTACTACTGGATGACATGATCACTTATTTACATAATTTGGGAGTAAACGCCAAACAAACCAGCCAGATTACAATATCCGAGATCAAGATGTGTGCCTTAGTTTAGACACAACTAAAAACAATGCAGGTAATATTAAATGGGGTGGATCCAGATAAAAGTAACTATCAAGTTGCTGTAGGACATTATTTTAAATTACACATAGCATCATTCATGTAGCTTGTTATTCCGAATACAAGTATTTGATGTGTGTTTTTTAGTGTTTTTATGACATACTAAGAATTACAACTGTTCATATTTACATTCCGCACAGTTAAATGCGTCTATTATTATAATATTGACACAAGTATGCAAATTTTGTCACAGTGGTTAACCCTCGGATAATTTTTGATACAATTTCGAAAAATGTTTGCAAATGCACCTAGATCTATTATCTAATTCAGGTGTATATAGATCTAGACATAGGCACTTTTAGCAGATGACAACAGATAACGGCGTGTACAACACCCCCCCCCCCCCCCCCTACAGAACAAATGTTAATTTTTCGCCGGGATAGCATGAATCGATGAAGAAACTTCAAATATGTTGTATATAAAACTTTAAAACTTGATATGCTGACTTTAAAATATGCACCCGACCCCGGCCAATATATCGTAAACTGGCGTCGTAAACTTTCTATGCAAGTACCAACAAATGTCAACAGTGTGCATGAACTAAACAAAAATTACATTACTTTCAAAATGTCATAACGAACAAATAAACTAATGACACTGTGAACTACGCCGAAAAAGTTAACGTATTTATAATGTTTAATTACAATGAGTTCGATTTTTACTATTTTTTAGTCCTCTCAACTCTGGTTCTATCTACTCTAGGCCTATATAACGTCGGTTTCATTTCATATTCAATATCGAATTTGTGGAGGAAATCAGTCAATGTAATGTGTCATAATGCTGGAAATATTTAGATTAATATCTAATGTTTATAACATCGACGAAAAATAATCAGTATGTTGTCAGATGACGGAGATTTATTTGGATTTTGCAGGCATGATAAATATCTACACATTCTCACCCTATATTGAGCCGGAAGAGGAAGTTGGCATTTTGTTAAAGTCTTACTTCGCACACGCAAAAAGAGGTCTTCACGAGAATCTGTGTGACAAATAATCTAAGTCGTTTCACAGGCATCTATAAAAATAGAATAACATACCCTAGTAAAGGTCTTTATAAATTGAATAATTAATAATAGAAATACATTAAAAATAATTGATTCAATTATGTTTCAAAAGTTTTGAAAAAGTAACAATATATAAATCTTGCAGTGATACAGGAAAAGTTTAAAAAAAAACTGTGATAGAGTCTATATAGTTTTTCATATATAAACTTAGTATTAACAAAAAACTATACTAGGTGTTGATGTTTTTATTCTAATAATAAAGTTTTAAGTACGAATGTCTTAACTTTATAAAGACCTATATTCTAGGTTTCTATATTGTTATTCAACTAATACAATTTATACACGTGGTCGTTCAACTTTATATTAGAGTCAAGCAAAATGTTCGTTAGATTAAATCTTTACTTCTTTACCGCCTCAAGTTCTGAAAAACACAACCCAGTTAATCGTCTCTCCATTTATAAATATTATCATATCATAAAGATAAATGTTCTGAAAATAGACCCAAAATGACCGGTTTACTTTGATGAATTAGTTTATTAAAACCACACCAAATTTTTTCTTTGTTGTAACTTTCTCTATTCGTTTGATGGGAAATGATATTTCGAGTTTTGCGCAAGAGTGTCAAATGTTCCCGTTTGTGATCCATTTAATGGTGTTTGCTTTAAGGTCTTATGATTCTGATGAGCTATTGTTGCTTTTAAAGAGTTTTGAGTCATCGGTAAAATGTTTCATTTAAAAAAAAACCTGATAGACTACGTCGGGGATGTCATTAATATAAATTAAAAATAGAACAGGACAGAGTGTATTTCCCTGTGTCACAGCACTTGTTACCTCCATCAGAATGGACATTCCATCGCGAATAACTACACGTCGTGAACAGTAAGACGGCGAGGAAAATCCTCTAACCATGGCAAGGTGTTTCCAGATTTAAATGTGCAGTATCCGTGCACTTTTAGTGGGCGTTCATGTGGAACTTTTTCAAACGCTTTGATCAAGTCCAAATATTTTGTATCCACGCTGTCTATTTTGTGGCCTCAGTCCAGTGTTCAAGGACTTCCAAGTGTCTATAACCATGTTGATGTTCAATGAAAATGTTCCAATATTTCACTTTTCGCTGTAGACTAGTAGTTTCCTCAGATAGATTATTGTTCGGGCCCCCACTTTTAAATTATGATGATACGTGGGATATACACCAACTCTCGGGGAATTTCCCATCTTCCAATGATTCTGTCCTTGTTTTGAGGTATCTATTTTAGTAATATAGGACGAAAGAAATCTAGTCTAGGTGATTTGTTGGATCCAGTTTTTATTCCTTTTTCTGCATTTTATTTATTTGTATAACTATTTATAAGTTATAAGTAGGGACTTTCCTGGTTGCAGTATTTCTGATTAATTTGTATAGTAATAATTTGACTTCAAGTTCCTCAGTTTTACGGTGCCGCGAAGTTACGTTTTGAAATTAATATTTAGGCCTTTGGATTGCGCGAGGAGATTTCTGACCACAGGACTCATCTTGGGCAGTAACCCGATAAACAAGGGCAAGTAGAGTGCTTTTAATAGCAAAACGCAGTTTTCACGAAACTACACGAAAGTCTAGTTGACCCTATTCTGATTAACTGTGCTGCCATCTGGGGTCAAAGCTTAAATGACAAACTCCATGACACGGCCCAACCCGTCAATAAAACTCATTAAAGCTAAGCTCCTCCAACACGGCCATACAGATTGGTTTATAAAGCTGTGAGTTAACCGTAATGGAGCTAATAATCTTAGAACATACAGAACATTCAAAAAGGACAAATTTCCAGAATATTACATCACTCAGCCTATTTTTAGACCATACCGGAACATTTTAGCAAAGTTACGATGTGAGAGTTTACCACTTAGGATAGAGATGGTCCTTTTATAGGGGCTATAACCTTAGATTTCAACCTCAGGAATGGTAGAATTCGGCCTATAAATAATCAGACATATATCTATATACACGCGCCTTTACCGTCAACTTTGTTGTTTTTGTACTAACTAAAATCATGGTGTTTAGAAATTGTGGACAAATAAGAAATAATGAGCCATGGAAATATAATAATGAATAATAATGACAATATAGAAATTGTTGACAGTTTTAAATACTTGGTTATGCTGTTCAACTACAATGGGAAGTTTTACAAAACACAAAAACTCTCTTAGAAATCATTGCTTGAATGTAGAAACTTATTGTTCTATTTTTGATTCGTATGTAAATAGTATTTTACGTTATGCATCGGAAATATGGGGATTTCATAAAGCACCGGATGTCGAAAGCGTACATTAGAAATTCTGTAAAAAAAAGTACTTAACTTAATAAGGTGCCTAAATCAACTTGCAATGACTTCGTTTACTGTGAATTGGGTAGATTACCATTAACTATTATGAGAAAATTAAGAGTGTTCAAATATTGGTGAAACAGTCGGATAATCTGGTATTGAAAACATGTCTTGATGAAATGGTAAATGAGAATGACGTGTGGATATGTGACATTAAGAATGAATTAGCCACTTTAGGTATTGAGTACATGTTTTATTCTAATTCACCAGTAGACTATGCTTTTAAAAGCATTGAGCAGAGATTGACCGATGTTACAAAACAAAACATGTTAACAGATATCTAGTTCGTCGAAAGGTAGATTATATATCGATATCTGATAGATAGCCACTGTGTACAGTTTTAAACCTATAGAAACTAAATATAAATGTATGTGGAGCATCCTCACACAAATTAAATATAGAAATAGGTAGACATAATAATATTACCCAAAGAAATAGAACCTGTAACAATTGTGATTTGTGACATCGAGGATGAGTTTCATTTTATTTTGATATGTTCATTATATACAGGTCTGAGGGTAAAATGTATAAAACAATATTACTACAAAAGACATTGTTTTTAAATTAATCCAACTATTATCTGTTAATAATGTTAGAGAGTTGTCAAATTTAGGTTAATATCTATACTTGGCTTGCAAAAGACAAAATTTATTAGTGTAGATAATTTTATATTGAACAGTTTTCATGTACATGTATGTAACACTCTCCTGTACACATCTGTAGTTGTTTAATGTTATATATCTTATATACCTATAGGCCTTAGAGCTCATCTGCACCCACCACTAGACCAGTGATTCGTTGATTTATTTCACCAGCAGTTTTACAGTATAAAAACCAGCATTAAAACTATGCCTTTATGTTTTTTTGGAGATATTTCTTGTTTATTAGACAAATGCTATAGCAAAAGTCTTAAGTAAAATGAACAAAAAAAAAACAAAAAAAACAACACTGTCATGTTTGATGATTGATAATATTTATTATTTAGTATATAGGTCTCTGCCCGAATGACCTAAATTTTGTAAATATATATTGTATGACACTTTAATAAGTAAGATGATTGATTAATTGGTAACCCATGTCCGATTGTTTAACTAGACTACTTTGGGTTATCGTCGGCAGCCCATGTCCGATTGTCTAACTAGACTACTTTGGGTTACCGACGGTAGCCCATGTCGGGTTGTCTAACTAGACTACTTTGGGTTCCGACGGTAGCCCGTGCATGTCCGATTGTTCAACGAGACTACTTTGGGCTATCATAAATAACCAATGTCAGATTATTCAACGAGACTACCCAGTGTTACCGTCGGTAACCCATGTCCGATTGTTCAACGAGACTACCTTGGATGGTCGACTTTACCTAGGACTGATCAGGAGCTGATAGTTTGAAACCATATCGTCCTTTAGTGTAGTTTATGTCATGTATACCTACGCTTATTTACTACCCACAACTTTCACATCCGGTTTACTGTGACATCATCCACAATAAATTAAACTCTCTTTTTTCCATTCTTGACGAACTTCCTCAGTGAACTACATTGTATATATTGCCTAGGCTTCTGATTAAGCTAGCCCATTTGTAAAATCAAACATGTCCTCACAAACCCGTTGTCTGTTGGAACCTTGTTGATATAGCAGGATAGGGGCTAATATTTTTTTCTATTAATCATATGTAATCAGAAGCAGACGCCTGTGGTTAGAGTCAGTTTTTTTTCTATCAGATATATAGCTTGTTCCTGGAAGTAAATCGGTCAATCTCTGGTCCAATGAATCCCATGAAACATGCAAAAATATTTTCGAAAAAAAAAATAAAAAAAAATAAAAAAAAAAAAGATAATGATCATACTAAAATAAGATAAATAGATAAAAATGCGATAGACGAACGAATCGGTCTTATATTACAAAGAAGTAAACCGACTGATGTATTTTTTTACATTATTAAACCAGCGACATTTATATATGTCTCTGATTAAACGAATAAGTAGGGAAAACGGCACGGTACCACAACACCTTAAAATCAGATAGTTTACCGATTTGTTTACGTAAACATCAAAATACGTTTAGATCGGATGAAATATTCAACTAGTTCTTTAACCAGAAATCATCGAAAATAACTTCACATTCCATCATAAGATTCGGTTACGGAACCAGTTTTCTGTTATGATTACTTGTGTTAAGTAAAATAAATTCATTCAGCCGGACGTCACTTCCGTATCTAAATTATCGATCTGGTTGACGATTAGGACCTTGCATCTCGGGGTTTCATAGGATATTTTCTAGATGTAAAGGCCATCATTCTCGTCATTTTATCCTCAAGCTTTAGCATTTAGGAACAAATGCTTTGTTTATAGTCTGTCGACTCGGTTTGGCGGTGAAATTGTGATGAGTAAACCACGAAAGCGACCGGATCTGCGCCTGCCGTCCACCTCTGGATCTGAGCAACTCGGCTCAGCATGCGCCGCTGGACTGGATGGAGAGTAAGGCTTATATTATCGTGCAATTTTTCGCTCACCCAGAAATGGCATGTTTAAAAGATATATCAAAATAATGTCACGTTTGCATGCATTTTGCGACGTTAAAGCCTTCGTTAATCGATATTTTAGAGACGGAAAAACGCCCACGCGAAATGGGCGTCGGAGTTAGGAAGTCGAGCATAAATTATTCCTTAGAATCTCAGAGCTTTGATTTTATAACTTATAGCAACTGGCCCACCGGTAATGCTTCGTAGTGTAGAGTGTGTGTTGTTTTATTTTCACTTTACAATGTTGACCATTTCGACATATACCTATACAGAATTATACATATTCAGTTCCTGATTTAAGGCTTAACATGCAAATTCATATAAAATGTAAATTGCATTGATTTTCCAAGAAAAGTCTACCTGATATTTAACAATAGAAAAAATTGATATTTTCATCTGTATTATATATGTGTTACTGTAATATACTTAAGCAGGTTGGTGACAACTGCCAACTTGGGTAAAACGTATAATAGGCATTCATGTATTGTACAGTTGGAGTAATATGGATTTGTACTAAAAATAACCAAAATCACTTAAACAGCAAAGTTTGCAATATATTATCTAATGGCGCATTAATTTCCGACAAGGTTAATAATATTTAAATGTACTGAAAGCTTTGTCTACTTAGAAACTTGTTTCTCTAGCAGATTTTTATTTTTTTTGCGTTATGATGCAAATATTTACATGTACACTGCGATGCAGCTCCACTATATAGATATACCAATCTCACTTGAAGATTATGAGTCCATAACTTCCAAACCTTTATTATGACGTCATTATTATTGTGACATCATAATTGTCAGTCTGCCATAACGAAAGATGACTGTTGAAAAGGCTGTTCTGTCTTTGAGGATAATAATTTGTTCATTCATCATAGGAGCGAAATTCCTGGATATAGTCTTTAAAAGTCCTTGTCAAATGTAAATATATCGGCATTGAACTGCTTTCAGTTGGAAGTTATGGGCTGATGATCATGAATGCCAACTGGACAAATGCAAATTCAGCGCTAGTGCGCTTCTTTAGTTGGCATTCATCAGTTCATAACTTCCAACTGAAAGCAGGTCAATGCTTAAATAAATGCGACCTGTACGGAAATTTTAAAAAAGTTAACTTTACAGTGATTTTGGCTATTTTTAGTAACAAAACTTGCAACCTCAGTTCACGTAAAATAAGCATGGTTGTGTGTCATACGCAAGTTGATGGTTTCCAAAACCTGTATATGTATCTTTCTGAACGAAATATGTTTAGCAAGGTTTATGATTTTAACAGATCAAAAACAGTTACACATGTACATAATGATTATGTTTATAGCAAGTCCAACACAGGAACTGCAAGCCTTGAGGCATTGCAGCAGAAACTTAAAGAATTGGACCTGAATGACCAGCAAAGAGAGAGACTTGAATCTTTCCTCACACAGAAACAACAAGTGGGAGAGCTATGTGCTGAGGATTTTGAGAAGCTTGGAGAACTTGGAGCAGGCAATGGCGGGGTTGTTCTAAAAGTTCGTCACAGCAAACTGGGTCTAGTTATGGCCAGAAAGGTATTTTATCACTTTGCTTGATTATAAATGTATTGCCATCCTTCTTTCTTGTAATTGCAATTTAAAATATCATGACTTAATAAAATGTGGTGTAATTAGATGTCTCTGATCTCGTTGACATAGGATGACCACTCCACGGAACATGATTGAAACTTGTGTCACCATAACAACATGCTGGCATGTTAATTACCTACCCGGTATATTGCTGTGCTATTATTTTGAAAATAGACAATTGCAAGGGTTAGAGGTGCCAAATGAATAAATGAAATGATATGATAGATAAGAGAGATCAAGGTAGTTATCCCAAACAAAGTTGTGCCATTCCATCAGTCTGACTAGTACATCTTCCATTTTAATATATAGATAATGGTCAAGGCTAAGGAAAACATTCAATATGGAATAATTAATCTATAGGCTGGTTAGTAGAATTATTTCAAATCTTTAATCAGTCTTATATACTCCAGGGATGCTTGGGCTGATAAAGACCCCCGTCAAAAATGTTCCCAATTGAAACATATTTCATATGTAAGCGAAATTCCCAAAATTTGCATCTTACTCCTGAAAAATGTCCTTTCCAAATTCACCAAAAATGATAATGAGGCAAAAAAAAAACCCATCCAAAACCAGGAAAAAAGCCCTGTACTCTAAATATTAAGTGGTACACATAAGATACCCAACATTATGATATAATGCTGCAAAAAATACAGTCCTTTATCTTTTCTGTTTTTACAGCTCATACACCTTGAAATAAAACCAGCAGTCCGCAATCAAATCATCAGGGAACTCAAAGTCCTCCACGAGTGTAACTCTCCTTTTATCGTAGGTTTTTACGGAGCATTCTACAGTGATGGTGAAATCAGCATTTGTATGGAATACATGGTGAGCTAGACATTCATTCTCATCTGTAGAATGTTTATAAATACACTTATCGATTCTTCAGGTAATTACAAAGTATTGAATTGTACCTTTGTTTTTATTTTCTTAAATGCATCAATATTTTTATTTTTCAAGTAATGTTTTGAAAACTTTTCTTTGTGATTTTTTCAGGATGGAGGGTCATTAGATCTGATCCTGAAAAAAGCGGGACGGATACCGGAACAAATCCTGGGCAAAGTTACAGTGGCTGTAAGTACAATACATACAAATCTTACAACCTCTACAGAAATTAAAATCACGTATAATGTACTAAAGTTAGAATCACTTCAAATGATATTGTCAGTTTGTTAATAGCAAAAGACAGTTGTAACTGGTAGAGAATGTCCAGAAGGCATTGCTTCGTTTAGAGATTTTGTTATCCTTTAATTTCTTTTACAGGGATTATCAATAAATTCTAACAGGTCTTAATTCAAGTGAATTTTTTGATAGTATATACCGGTACTTATCTTTTTGCTGAAAAAATATGTGTGTTCTATATATTTAGTAAATTATAATTCGATGATTTTAATTCAAAGCTGTGCCAGTATTAGGGATATTAACAGTAGAAAATATTAACAGTAGAAAGACTGATATAGGCAAAGCCTGTTGTCAAATCCCTTTGTACTATAACATCTTGTATAATAAAATTTGTTGAAATGAAAATGAAATGAAAACAGTAGAAAAGATAGTGCATGTACAGTAGCAGACCAAAGTAGCTGAGACTGGCCAAGTTGATATTTTTATACAATAAATAACCTGTTTGTTATATGAAATTTGAAAGCAAAATCTTCACTATAATTTTTTGAACACATGAAAGTGATATTTAATTTTAGACAGGTTTTGTGAGAAAAATTCCTATCTGGGGGGGGGGGGGGGATGTGTGTGTTAATTTTCAGGTTAAAAATAGTTTTTCTGCAATTATTTTTACATTTTTTTAATGTTGTTACCATGGTTTTCACAAGTCTTAAATATAGGACAACAATAATAGATTTTCACTTCTTTATTTAAATTGCAGCTGTCATGTAGTTTATAAATATATGTACAGATTACATGCTTATACATGTTTTGAACTGTTATCCTGCTATATTTACATCTTTAGGACCAGGACATACCACTTATTATTCAGAAATCAGCCAAAGTACTGTACTTTGGCTTTGCTACCTATATGTAATTTAACGCAATATTTAGAATTTGAGTAACTTTGAATTGATTCTAATCAGGATTACCCAGAAATCAAGAAAACATGAAAAAAAACAACAAAAAACGTATATGACCTAATAAGGGTGCACGACGCGGGTAATTGACAGTGGGGGCACCCTTATTAAGATTCTCTATTATGAATTTTTATGAAACAGACTATACCTTATAGCAGAATACCCAAGGCTGTGGAAACGGTAAAATATTCAGTCATACAAATATTCCAGATGATGATATCTATTCATTATCATAAATTAAGCTTAAACATCACTATTCCTGTAAACTTGTAAACCATGCTAGCTGTTCTTTAGAACAGAGAACATGTGTTCCACCATTTATGTTCAAATGGAACTCTTTTGTGTTCTATTTATAGACACAGGTGATTTCCCAGATCATATCAGACATCGTTTTTTTGACCTGATAATTGATTTACACTGTCTTTTACTAGCTTTGTGTTCTTAAAAAACATTTAGTTGACAACATGAATTAACAAAAGTTATTTCTCAAAAAAGGAAGGGGCGCCCTTATTAGGTCATATACGGTACATGTATCCTGCTCTCAGATAGAGCTTTGATATCTGATTTTCTATAATGTACGTGTTTCTGATAGACCATTTACAAATTTATTAGTAGTATTACTTGTATTAACTTGTATTGACTTTTGAGTATGAACAAGATACACATCTGAGCATTCAATTTTGTTACAGACACATAAATAATTTGCATATTTTCAGGTTTTAAAAGGACTGTCCTACCTGAGGGAAAAACATCAAATAATGCATAGAGGTATGTATATAATTTTTTTTACTATTGTTTACTGAGCTTGTTGTCTAGTAAAATATCACGCTTGTAGAAACCTGAAATGTCGCATCAGACACGATATCAATATGATGTCATTAATGTACACCAAGTGTTTCTTGTAGATTAAGACATTGGTTTATAATGTTACCAGCATTTAGTACATGTACTTAATTTTTGTCCTGTTTCAGATGTTAAACCCTCCAATATATTAGTGAACTCACGTGGAGAGATAAAGATCTGTGATTTTGGTGTGAGTGGTCAACTCATAGATTCCATGGCCAACTCCTTTGTAGGAACTCGATCTTACATGTCGGTAAGTTGGAATGTCAAGACAGCAGTTTACCTGAGGTGAAGGCTCATCATACATGCTATTGTTACAAGACTTTGTCCATTGTCTGTAAACTTTTCTTAATCAATATTGATGAAACTTACTATCAAGGAGGATTTGTAACAGGTTCTTACAGCAATGTATATTACGTAGTACTGCTTAAAGTGAAAATGCAATTCAAGAGTGCCAACCTGACCACTTTCTTCAAAACTTAATGGAACCTTTATTATAGCACATATTATTGCGTTAGTAATAATTTATAATTTTGTAAATGTTAAGTAGATGGTTCTGAACAAGTGTTTTTAAATTAAAGCTCAACTAAATTATTAGAGGATTTTTATAAGTATTTTTTTTACCAAACATTTTGTGGAATTGATGTAGGAATGCTATGGTGTCTATATGAACAAAATCTCTTGTACTTAGTAATTGAACACCCATAGCATATTAAGCTTTTCTTGCTCTTGAGCATGTCAGGTTAACTTTGGTTATAGGTTTTAATCTTACATGATTCTGTCTTAAGCTATGGTGAAATTATATAAACAACATGAAAACAAAATATGTTACCAACCAACATGACCAAAAGGAAGATAAGACAGTTCCCATTTGAGCATTTCTTCATTTGAGTTTATCTTAGTTGGATGATAATATTTAAGTAGCCAGTATGTAAAAGTGTAAACACTTACTATATTTATCCTCAAACATAAGGAACATGTTCAGTGCAATGTATTTAAGTTTGGGGAGGGCTTATTTTTGAACCACTTTCAGCTTACTATTGTTTTAAAATTGACGATTCTGCAAAATTGAAGAGAGACCTTAATTATAGGCAGTGGCTTATTTGCAAAAGAAATACAGCATTGAAGGCCCTATAAATGTGTAAATTCAACCTGTTATCCATGTTGCAGCCGGAGCGTCTCCAGGGAACCCACTACTCTGTACAGTCAGATATCTGGAGTATGGGGTTGTCCCTGGTGGAAATGGCCATCGGTCGGTACCCTATCCCTCCTCCGGACCCTAAAGATCTTGCCAGCATTTTTGGTGATGATGTATTAGAAGAACATAAAGAAGCATCTAAAACAGGAAAACCACTCAAGGGTAAGATAGTCCAACATTTGGACTACTAAGGGGTACGATTCTATATAATTTGGACTACAAAGGGGTAAAATCATTCAGCATTTGGACTACTACAGTGTAGAATAGTCCAACATTTGGAATGCTATGAGGTAAGATAGTCCAAACATTTGGACTACTAGTCGTTGGGTTAAGATTGTCCTAATGTTTAGACTACTAGGGGTAAGATAGTCCAACAATTGGACTACTACATGGGCTGAATATTCCATGAGGTCAGCCTCGAGCAGGTCTGTGCCAACCGTTTTCTTTCATGTTCAACCAGTTCTACATTTGCAACCAGATACGGTATACAGAATTAGTTTTCAAGCCAGACTAGTAATGTCTAAGGTAAAAATCTGAAGGTCAAAAGTCAAGGTCTTTGTTAATATGTATACAAAGGATTTTTTCTTCTCAATATCTCGAGTTGTGTTGTGCCAATGCCATTCAAACTTCATACACTGCTCAGAATGTACAACTCGACAGCATAACCAATACTTCAGCACCTGTCATCCAACAACAACAGCACTGATCAGGTATTGTTATAAAATACCCGGTTTTTTCTGCATATTTGGTGGCTTGATTCACATCATATTGTATAAATGTTCATATCTGTAAGCAAATATAGCAAATTATGTCTTGAGAAATTATGCACTTTTATATTTCAGGTCTCAAAGATCATAAAGTTGTATTTTATAAAAAAGGGTTTGTGTTTACATGGTGGTAAACAAAACATTTATTTCAGCTTCTTTACATATGGGTACTTATTTACTATGACCATATGTACTTCATATTAAATTGATGTTGTAAATATTGACATATATACTGCAAGATGGAAAATATTCTCATTTTATTTTGCCCTTATATGAGAAAGCCATATGCAGAAAGAGGCAAAAATATGTATGTTGATAGCATTGCTGGTAAGTATACACCAATGAATTAAGCAGTGGCTGTTTTAATGGTAAAAGGGCAAAAAAATTCAAGAGCTATAAGCTCATGTCAAACGAAGATTAGGCTACTACCATGCATATAGACATGTACATTAATCCATATAGAGTTTATGTAATACCCTGACTATATATGGAGGTAGTATACTGCTTTTTGCTACTTTTTTCTCAATTTATATTGAGAAGTCTTATCAGAAGTTTTAATATATTACTACAGAGTGTACTTATCAGAGGATTAAACAATAATTTGTTTGACATCGGTCTTCAAAATACAAAAAATGTAGACTTTTATAACTTCTGGACATTTACATTTAACTGTAAAGTTTCTTCTAATTTGCATATAATTTATGAGATGCTTGAATGTGTGAATTGGTATGCATTCACCAAATTTGTAAGTACACAGAGAAAAAATAGCAGCTGTACAGCATTCCTTTGTAAAGTTCATGTGAACTCCATATGGAAACTGTTCACACGACTGCATAGTACGTATACTGTAAGCTTGATTGATAATACAAGCCGAAGAACTACACAAGCATGTGACCCCTGTGGTTGACAATGCCTGTAAGATATTTTGTGCATGTATTGTGTGGTGTAAGAAAGATCTACTGCCCATTTCAGGCTGCCCTGGCGACTTTCAGGTGATAACAGGAGACGGCCCCTTACCTATGGCCATATTTGAGCTACTAGAATACATAGTTAATGAGGTAAAGCACGACCTGTCTGAGGGCATCTCACCACAGTAGCACCACCTGCTTCAGACATAGTTACCATGGAAACCTGCTCTAGATCTCCATAGTTCCACTAGCAGTTACCAGGCTGGATGTTTTACTGAGAGAATGTTACTAACGCAGTATCTAAGGTGTTTATTGCATCAGAATGTCTTGCATTGATTGATGCTTCGTATTGTAAATGATGCTATATGTAGGTTATTGGTCCTAAGGGGTATTGATACCTTTTCTAGATTCATAAAGTCATTGATCAATAGTTCAAGTTATTGATGTTCAGATAGTGTTATTGATGTTCAGATAGTGTTATTGGTGTTCTGATAGTGTTATTGGTGTTCAGATAGTGAATTGGTGTTCAGATAGTGTTATTGATGTTCTGATAGCGTTATTGGTATTCAGATAGTGTTATTGGTGTTCAGATAGTGTTACTGATGCTCAGATAGTGTTATTGGTGTTCAGATAGTGTTATTGGTGTTCAGATAGTGTTATTGATGTTCAGATAGTGTTATTGATGTTCTGATAGTGTTATTGATGTTCTGATAGTGTTATTGGTGTTCAGATAGTGTTATTGATGTTCTGATAGTGTTATTGGTGTTCAGATAGTGTTATTGGTGTTCATATGGGTTACATAGGTTATTGATGCTGTGTGACATGATGGGGTTGTTGATACTCCCATAAGGTTATTGATCATTAAGCTATTGATTCATAGTTGTACAAATATGATACTGGCCTTCACCTTGGGTTATTTATATCTATGACCCTTTATTTATAATACAGGATTTCCATTAAAATCCTCACTTAGCTATATAGTCCTTGATGTTCATATATGGTTTTATTGGTGCTCATGTAAAGATTTAGTTTGGTGTTGTCCTAACACAAAAAGGCAATTTGATGTTGGTATTATTTCATTGAAATGTCATGCTACACATTGGCCTTATCAGCTTACAGTTATGATTGTTAGTTTTATTGATCCTCATTTAGGAATATCATTTAACTCTTATTTCAATGTTCTCAAAACCATGCCAGTGAATCGAGGTACTATGTGTGGAGTTTGTATTAGGACTAAGTGTGATGTGTGTATGTACTGTAACTACGTGTGATGTGTTTAGTAGGACTAAATAGTGTGGTTATGTATGTGTGCAGTAGGACTAAGTGTGGTGTATGTGTGCAGTAGGACTATAAGTGTGGTGTATGTGTGTGTAGTAGGACTAAGTGTGGTGTATGTGTGTGTAGTAGGACTAAGTGTGGTGTATGTGTGTGTAGTAAGACTAAGTGTGGTGTATGTGTGTAGTAGGACTAATTAGTGTGGTATATGTGTGCAGTAGTTATAGGACTAAATACCAGCGGTAGTATGGTATATGTGTGTAGTAAGACTAAATAGTATGGTGTATGTGTGTACAGTAGGATTAAATAGTGTGGTTTATGTGTGTAGTAGGACTAAATAGTATGGTGTATGTATGTGCAGTAGGATTAACTAGTGTGGTTTATGTGTGTAGTAGGACTAAGTGTGGTGTATGTGTGTGTAGTAGGACTAAGTGTGATGTGTGTAGTAGGACTAAATAGTATGGTGTATGTGTGTGTAGTAGGACTAAGTGTGGTGTATGTATGTGCAGTAGGATTAAATAGTGTGGTTTATGTGTGTAGTAGGACTAAATAGTGTGGTGTATGTGTGTAGTAGGACTAAATAGTGTGGTGTATGTGTGTAGTAGGACTAAATAGTGTGGTGTATGTGTGTAGTAGGACTAAATAGTGTGGTGTATGTGTGCAGTAGGACTAAGTGTGATGTGTGTGTAGTAGGACTAAGTGTGATGTGCGTGTAGTAGGACTAAGTGTGATGTGTGTGTAGTAGGACTAAGTGTGATGTGCGTGTAGTAGGACTAAGTGTGATGTGCGTGTAGTAGGACTAAGTGTGATGTGTGTGTAGTAGGACTAAGTGTGATGTGCGTGCAGTAGGGCTAAGTGTGGTGTGTGTGTGTAGTAGGACTAAGTGTGATGTTTGTGTGTAGTAGGACTAAGTGTGATGTGTGTGTAGTAGGACTAAGTGTGATGTGTGTGTAGTAGGACTAAGTGTGATGTGTGTGTAGTAGGACTAAGTGTGATGTGTGTGTAGTAGGACTAAGTGTGATGTGTGTGTAGTAGGACTAAGTGTGATGTGCGTGTAGTAGGACTAAGTGTGATGTGTGTGTAGTAGGACTAAGTGTGATGTGTGTGCAGTAGGGCTAAGTGTGATGTGTGTAGTAGGACTAAGTGTGATGTATGTGTAGTAGGACTAAGTGTGATGTGTGTGTAGTAGGACTAAGTGCAGTGTGTGTAGTAGGACTAAGTGCAGTGTGTGTAGTCGGACTAAGTGTGATGTGTGTAGTAGGACTAAGTGTGATGTGTGTGTAGTAGGACTAAGTGTGGTGTGTGTGTAGTAGGACTAAGTGTGATGTGCGTGTAGTAGGACTAAGTGTGGTGTATGTAGTAGGACTAAGTGTGGTGTGTGTGTAGTAGGACTAAGTGTGGTGTATGTGTGTAGTAGGACTAAGTGTGATGTGTGTGTAGTAGGACTAAGTGTGGTGTATGTGTGTAGTAGGACTAAGTGTGGTGTGTGTGTAGTAGGACTAAGTGTGGTGTGTGTAGTAGGACTAAGTGTGGTGTTTGTGTGTAGTAGGACTAAGTGTGATGTGTGTGTAGTAGGACTAAGTGTGATGTGTGTGTAGTAGGACTAAGTGTGGTGTGTGTGTAGTAGGACTAAGTGTGATGTGTGTGTAGTAGGACTAAGTGTGATGTATGTGTAGTAGGACTAAATAGTATGGTGTGTGCGTGTAGTAGGACTAAGTGTGATGTGTGTGTAGTAGGACTAAATAGTGTGGTGTGTGCGTGTAGTAGGACTAAGTGTGATGTGTGTGTAGTAGGACTAAGTGTGATGTATGTGTAGTAGGACTAAGTGTGATGTGTGTAGTAGGACTAAGTGTGATGTGTGTGTAGTAGGACTAAGTGTGGTGTGTGTGTAGTAGGACTAAGTGTGATGTGTGTAGTAGGACTAAGTGTGATGTGTGTGTAGTAGGACTAAGTGTGGTGTGTGTGTAGTAGGACTAAGTGTGATATGTGTGTAGTAGGACTAAGTGTGATGTGTGTGTAGTAGGACTAAGTGTGGTGTGTGTGTAGTAGGACTAAGTGTGATGTGTGTGTAGTAGGACTAAGTGTGATGTGTGTGTAGTAGGACTAAGTGTGATGTGTGTGTAGTAGGACTAAGTGTGATGTGTGTGTAGTAGGACTAAGTGTGATGTGCGTGTAGTAGGACTAAGTGTGATGTGTGTGTAGTAGGACTAAGTGTGATGTTTGTGTAGTAGGACTAAGTGTGATGTGCGTGTAGTAGGACTAAGTGTGATGTGTGTGTAGTAGGACTAAGTGTGATGTGTGTAGTAGGACTAAGTGTGATGTGTGTGTAGTAGGACTAAGTGTGATGTGTGTGTAGTAGGACTAAGTGTGATGTGTGTGTAGTAGGACTAAGTGTGATGTGCGTGTAGTAGGACTAAGTGTGGTGTGTGTGTAGTAGGACTAAGTGTGATGTGTGTGTAGTAGGACTAAGTGTGATGTGTGTGTAGTAGGACTAAGTGTGATGTGGTGTAGTAGGACTAAGTGTGATGTGTGTGTAGTAGGACTAAGTGTGATGTGTGTGTAGTAGGACTAAGTGTGATGTGTGTGTAGTAGGACTAAGTGTGATGTGTGTGTAGTAGGACTAAGTGTGATGTGTGTGTAGTAGGACTAAGTGTGATGTGTGTGTAGTAGGACTAAGTGTGATGTGTGTGTAGTAGGACTAAGTGTGATGTGTGTGTAGTAGGACTAAGTGTGATGTGTGTGTAGTAGGACTAAGTGTGATGTGTGTGTAGTAGGACTAAGTGTGATGTGTGTGTAGTAGGACTAAGTGTGATGTGTGTGTAGTAGGACTAAGTGTGATGTGTGTGTAGTAGGACTAAGTGTGATGTGTGTGTAGTAGGACTAAGTGTGATGTGTGTGTAGTAGGACTAAGTGTGATGTGTGTGTAGTAGGACTAAGTGTGATGTGGTGTAGTAGGACTAAGTGTGATGTGTGTGTAGTAGGACTAAGTGTGATGTGTGTGTAGTAGGACTAAGTGTGATGTGTGTGTAGTAGGACTAAGTGTGATGTATGTGTAGTAGGACTAAGTGTGATGTGTGTGTAGTAGGACTAAGTGTGATGTGTGTGTAGTAGGACTAAGTGTGATGTATGTGTAGTAGGACTAAGTGTGATGTGTGTAGTAGGACTAAGTGCAGTGTGTGTAGTAGGACTAAGTGCAGTGTGTGTAGTCGGACTAAGTGTGATGTGCATGTAGTAGGACTAAGTGTGATGTGTGTGTAGTAGGACTAAGTGTGATGTGTGTGTAGTAGGACTAAGTGTGATGTATGTGTAGTAGGACTAAATAGTATGGTGTGTGCGTGTAGTAGGACTAAGTGTGATGTGTGTGTAGTAGGACTAAATAGTGTGGTGTGTGCGTGTAGTAGGACTAAGTGTGATGTATGTGTAGTAGGACTAAGTGTGATGTATGTGTAGTAGGACTAAGTGTGATGTGTGTAGTAGGACTAAGTGTGATGTGTGTGTAGTAGGACTAAGTGTGGTGTGTGTGTAGTAGGACTAAGTGTGATGTGTGTAGTAGGACTAAGTGTGATGTGTGTGTAGTAGGACTAAGTGTGGTGTGTGTGTAGTAGGACTAAGTGTGATATGTGTGTAGTAGGACTAAGTGTGATGTGTGTGTAGTAGGACTAAGTGTGGTGTGTGTGTAGTAGGACTAAGTGTGATGTGTGTGTAGTAGGACTAAGTGTGATGTGTGTGTAGTAGGACTAAGTGTGATGTGTGTGTAGTAGGACTAAGTGTGATGTGTGTGTAGTAGGACTAAGTGTGATGTGTGTGTAGTAGGACTAAGTGTGATGTGTGTGTAGTAGGACTAAGTGTGATGTGTGTGTAGTAGGACTAAGTGTGATGTGTGTGTAGTAGGACTAAGTGTGATGTGCGTGTAGTAGGACTAAGTGTGATGTGTGTGTAGTAGGACTAAGTGTGATGTGTGTGTAGTAGGACTAAGTGTGATGTGTGTGTAGTAGGACTAAGTGTGATGTGCGTGTAGTAGGACTAAGTGTGATGTGTGTGTAGTAGGACTAAGTGTGATGTGTGTGCAGTAGGGCTAAGTGTGATGTGTGTAGTAGGACTAAGTGTGATGTATGTGTAGTAGGACTAAGTGTGATGTGTGTGTAGTAGGACTAAGTGTGATGTTTGTGTGTAGTAGGACTAAGTGTGATGTATGTGTAGTAGGACTAAGTGTGATGTGTGTGTAGTAGGACTAAGTGTGATGTGTGTGTAGTAGGACTAAGTGTGATGTATGTGTAGTAGGACTAAGTGTGATGTGTGTAGTAGGACTAAGTGCAGTGTGTGTAGTAGGACTAAGTGCAGTGTGTGTAGTCGGACTAAGTGTGATGTGCATGTAGTAGGACTAAGTGTGATGTGTGTGTAGTAGGACTAAGTGTGATGTGTGTGTAGTAGGACTAAGTGTGATGTATGTGTAGTAGGACTAAATAGTATGGTGTGTGCGTGTAGTAGGACTAAGTGTGATGTGTGTGTAGTAGGACTAAATAGTGTGGTGTGTGCGTGTAGTAGGACTAAGTGTGATGTATGTGTAGTAGGACTAAGTGTGATGTATGTGTAGTAGGACTAAGTGTGATGTGTGTGTAGTAGGACTAAGTGTGATGTGTGTGTAGTAGGACTAAGTGTGGTGTGTGTGTAGTAGGACTAAGTGTGATGTGTGTGTAGTAGGACTAAGTGTGATGTGTGTGTAGTAGGACTAAGTGTGATGTGTGTGTAGTAGGACTAAGTGTGATATGTGTGTAGTAGGACTAAGTGTGATGTGTGTGTAGTAGGACTAAGTGTGATGTGTGTGTAGTAGGACTAAGTGTGATGTGTGTGTAGTAGGACTAAGTGTGATGTGTGTGTAGTAGGACTAAGTGTGATGTGTGTGTAGTAGGACTAAGTGTGATGTGTGTGTAGTAGGACTAAGTGTGATGTGTGTGTGTAGTAGGACTAAGTGTGATGTGTGTGTAGTAGGACTAAGTGTGATGTGTGTGTAGTAGGACTAAGTGTGGTGTGTGTGTAGTAGGACTAAGTGTGATGTGTGTGTAGTAGGACTAAGTGTGATGTGTGTGTAGTAGGACTAAGTGTGATGTGTGTGTAGTAGGACTAAGTGTGATGTGTGTGTGTAGTAGGACTAAGTGTGATGTGTGTGTAGTAGGACTAAGTGTGATGTGTGTGTAGTAGGACTAAGTGTGATGTGTGTGTAGTAGGACTAAGTGTGATGTGTGTGTAGTAGGACTAAGTGTGATGTGTGTGTAGTAGGACTAAGTGTGATGTGTGTGTAGTAGGACTAAGTGTGATGTGTGTGTAGTAGGACTAAGTGTGATGTGTGTGTAGTAGGACTAAGTGTGATGTGTGTGTAGTAGGACTAAGTGTGATGTGTGTGTAGTAGGACTAAGTGTGATGTGTGTAGTAGGACTAAGTGTGATGTGTGTGTAGTAGGACTAAGTGTGATGTGTGTAGTAGGACTAAGTGTGATGTGTGTGTAGTAGGACTAAGTGTGATGTGTGTGTAGTAGGACTAAGTGT
This sequence comes from Pecten maximus, assembly GCF_902652985.1. NCBI lineage: Eukaryota > Metazoa > Mollusca > Bivalvia > Pectinida > Pectinidae > Pecten > Pecten maximus. Next base: position 27,619,980 of record NC_047023.1, on the reverse strand, counting down.
GATGTGTGTGTAGTAGGACTAAGTGTGATGTGTGTGTAGTAGGACTAAGTGTGATGTGTGTGTAGTAGGACTAAGTGTGATGTGTGTGTAGTAGGACTAAGTGTGATGTGTGTGTAGTAGGACTAAGTGTGATGTGTGTGAAGTAGGACTAAGTGTGATGTGCGTGTAGTAGGACTAAGTGTGATGTGTGTGTAGTAGGACTAAGTGTGATGTGTGTGTAGTAGGACTAAGTGTGATGTGCGTGTAGTAGGACTAAGTGTGATGTTTGTGTAGTAGGGCTAAGTGTGGTGTGTGTGTAGTAGGACTAAGTGTGATGTGTGTGTAGTAGGACTAAGTGTGATGTGTGTGTAGTAGGACTAAGTGTGGTGTGTGTGTAGTAGGACTAAGTGTGATATGTGTGTAGTAGGACTAAGTGTGATGTGTGTGTAGTAGGACTAAGTGTGATGTGTGTGAAGTAGGACTAAGTGTGATGTGTGTGTAGTAGGACTAAGTGTGATGTGTGTGTAGTAGGACTAAGTGTGGTGTATGTGTGTAGTAGGACTAAGTGTGATTGTGGTGTAGTAGGACTAAGTGTGTGTGTGTGTAGTAGGACTAAGTGTGATGTGTGTGTAGTAGGACTAAGTGTGATGGTGTGTAGTAGGACTAAGTGTGATGTGTTGTGTAGTAGGACTAAGTGTGATGTAGTGTGTAGTAGACTAAGTGTGATGTATGTGTAGTAGGACTAAGTGTGATGTGGTGTAGTAGGACTAAGTGTGGTTATGGTGTATAGGACTAAGTTGATGTGGTGTAGTAGTTGTCTAGTAGGACTAAGTGTGATGTGCTGTGTAGTAGGACTAAGTGTGATGTTGTGTAGTAGGACTAAGTGTGGTGTATGGTGTGTAGTAGGCTATAGGTGTGGTGTGTGTGTAGTAGGACTAAAGTGTGATGTGTGTGTAGTAGGACTAAGTGTGGTGTGTGTGTAGTAGGGCTAAGTGTGATGTGTGTGTAGTAGGACTAAGTGTGATGTTTGTGTAGTAGGGCTAAGTGTGGTGTGTGTGTAGTAGGGCTAAGTGTGGTGTGTGTGTAGTAGGACTAAGTGTGATGTGTGTGTAGTAGGACTAAGTGTGGTGTGTGTGTAGTAGGACTAAGTGTGATGTGCGTGTTGTAGGACTAAGTGTGATGTGTGTGTAGTAGGACTAAGTGTGATGTGTGTGTAGTAGGACTAAGTGTGATGTGTGTGTAGTAGGACTAAGTGTGATGTGTGTGCAGTAAGGCTAAGTGTGATGTGTGTGTAGTAGGACTAAGTGTGGTGTATGTGTGTAGTAGGACTAAATAGTGCGGTGTGTGCGTGTAGTAGTAGGATGTGTCTGGTGTAATACAAGTTTCAGGGTTGTCTGAAGCAGGCGGGGTTGTCTGTGGGTATCTGCTAAGACTGTGTCCATATATATCTATATATACATATAGTGTCGACATCTGCCTTATCTGTTTTTGGTTTGTAACTGTATGACTTGATTACATCCAGGCCAAGACTGCAACCTTTCCACCAATGGCACATAAACTGATTCAAAGAATTTCTTTTGCAGAAAAATAATGTGTGATGTGTTTATCAAAACTTTATTGCAAATGCCGTAGGTGGTTAAATGTGTGTGTAAGTGTGACCTCTGTGGTGCCAATATTGGTGTGACTGTGGTTTGGACTTGGCCTGGAGCTTTGATTGTTCTCTGAATACTCTATGCTTACTGGTATGTTGTTCTACATTTTATGTTGCTGTTTGATTTTATTTTGTGCATTTTAGGATCAAACAGAAATAGCTTTAGCTTCCCCACGCCGCCCGGCAGTGATGGACCACGCCCCATGGCCATTTTTGAGCTTTTAGATTTTATTGTCAATGAGGTATGTTAAGGCCTATATAACACGGACGCTACTCTAGGCCATCATGTATTAATATCATAAAACCTAACATTCTCTGTATGGTGTTCTCACTCATCCTGTTATAACATGAAAACTAACACCTTCTCACAGTGTACTGTCCAATTACTAGTCAGTAAAGATACTTTAGTTACTCATAGGTTCCTGGTTATTATACACCAGCTTTTCCCATTGACTGTAGGCTAGTAAACTTCCCACGATTAAATATCACAGGCATCAGGAGAAACTGTTTACATTGCTTTTAGAACATTTTGTCGTTGTATATCCACTAAAATTATAATTTTTGTCAAATATACAGAAAAATAATACTCTGTCATATTTATATTAGACCTTTTCGCCACATTGACCATAGACTAAGTTATACCTGACTTTTTCACCATATAATGAATACCCGGCCTTTTTTCAATATAATGAATACCCGGCCTATTCGCCATGTGATGAATTCTACCCGGCCTTTTTTCCATATGATGAAATATACCAGGCCCTTTCGCCATATGATGAATTACACCAAGCCTTTTCTCCATATGATGAATTATACACAGCCTTTTTGCCAAATGGTGAATGATACCCGGCCTATTCGCCATGTGATGAATTATACCAGGCCTATTCGCCATGTGATGAATTATACCAGGCCTATTCGCCATGTGATGAATTATACCAGGCCTATTCGCCATGTGATGAATTATATTAGGCCTTTTTGCCATATGAAGAATTATACCTGGCTTTTTCAACTTATGATAAATTATCATAAAAAAAATCTTGGTTTTCTCTTCTTTCTAGAACACCCTTAGTTTCTGTTTTGTTTAAAATCCAACCAGCTTATTTTAAAAATGTGCACATCTTCCCAGCATCCTTTACCATCTAAAATCAGTTCAGCAGTACCATCCTCGTCTCTGGTTTCTCTTCAAATCCAGCAATAAATCTTTTGCCTTTTACTTAAGATTTCAGTACGGTCACTAGCCCGACCATGTGGAGTTTCCCCTTATACTTTGGTTTCCTCCCATAGTAAGACCCCTCGCTTCCTTCCTTCAAGGCCACCAAGAGTGATAAGTTGGTAAAACTGCTTTTACAATTGATGTAAAATAAATGAAGTGACCAAAAGTGTATCATTTTCAAATCATGCAATCTTTTAGCTGCAATGGAGTCTCGGTCTTCTTATCGAGCAATTATTTGTAAATTCATACTATGAACTGTCCATATCTCCCTCATATCTTACATGTATCTGTGGTCCTGGACAGTGAACTGTCGATATCTCCCTTATATCTTTACATGTATCCACGGTTCTGGAGAGTGAACTGTCCATATCTCCCTTATATCTTGCATGTATCTGTGGTTCTGGACAGTGAACTGTCCATATCTCCCTTATATCTTGCATGTATCTGTGGTCCTGGACAGTGAACTGTTCATATCTCCCTCACATCTTACATGTATCTGTGGTTCTGGACAGTGAACTGTCCATATCTCCCTCACATCTTACATGTATCTGTGGTTCTGGACAGTGAACTGTCCATATCTCCCTCACATCTTACATGTATCTGTGGTTCTGGACAGTGAACTGCCCATATCTCCCACATACCTTTACATGTATCTGTGGTCCTGGACAGTGAACTGTCCATATCTCCCTCATATCTTACATGTATCCACGGTTCTGGACAGTGAACTGTTCATATCTCCCTCATATCTTACATGTATCTGTGGTTCTGGAAAGTGAACTGTTCATATCTCCCTCACATCTTACATGTATCTGTGGTTCTGGACAGTGAACTGTTCATATCTCCCTCACATCTTACATGTATCTGTGGTTCTGGAAAGTGAACTGTTCATATCTCCCTCACATCTTACATGTATCTGTGGTTCTGGACAGTGAACTGTCCATATCTCCCTCATATCTTACATGTATCTGTGGTCCTGGACAGTGAACTGTCCATATCTCCCTCATATCTTACATGTATCCACGGTTCTGGACAGTGAACTGTCCATATCTCCCTCATATCTTACATGTATCTGTGGTCCTGGACAGTGAACTGTCCATATCTCCCTCATATCTTACATGTATCCACGGTTCTGGACAGTGAACTGTCCATATCTCCCTCATATCTTACATGTATCTGTGGTCCTGGACAGTGAACTGTCCATATCTCCCTCATATCTTACATGTATCCATGGTTCTGGACAGTGAACTGTCCATATCTCCCTCATATCTTGCATGTATCCATGGTTCTGGACAGTGAACTGTCCATATCTCCCTCATATCTTACATGTATCTGTGGTTCTGGACAGTGAACTGTCCATATCTCCCTCATATCTTACATGTATCTGTGGTTCTGGACAGTGAACTGTCCTTATCTGCCTCATATCTTACATGTACTGTAAATCACTTATATTTTGCGTGGGATTTATTTTCGCATTAATTTGCTAGGAGAGTCAAACGCTAATTCAAATCCCTCGCGAATATTTATATAAAAATGACAAGAATAATTGGCGTCCATTTTGAATTGATCGTAATCTTTAGTTGGTGAACAGACATCGCCATTAAAGTAATAATAGAATGATAGATTATATACTTACATGTAGATCAGAGTGTAATTTTATATCACAAAACACCAAAATTTCACACACACAAAACCCCACTGAACACTAATATTGTGGTTGAACTCGGACTTAATTAATTTCTTGGCAACGTTTTACATGTAGTTAATTAGGTACGGCCCCGAGGATCCCGGATGGTCATCCGGAATATGTCGTACTTTATTACGCACGCTGTTGTAAGTTATGGAAGGTTACATGTATATATAGCACTTCACATCGCTTTATTCTCGAAAAGATATTTACCATAAAGTTGAAATCAAACAGATTATTTATTTAATTCAAACATTCAGAACAAATAATCGCCTGGAGTATATATTATTCGAAATAGACTGTCCCGAGAACTGTTCATCGGTATCACTGTATACACACGTACGTTAATTACAATGTACGTTAATTACTCACAACCTATTGTAGTCCCGTCATCTCCCAGGCATTCTTAATGAGCCGTGGGTTTTGTCTAATGTCTGACACCGCCTTTGTAAGCGTGGTCATGTCGGTGAAATAATCCAGACTAACTACATATGAACGGGCGTGAAAGCTTTATTTATATTGAAAACAACTCATTTCACCCTCCAAATATAAACGCACGTTGAACACCACATTTCTTTTGTTTAATCCACTTGTATATAGCCGAGAGGCGTATACAGGTACGGTAAATACAATTCAGTATGACCAGACACCGATATCACATGATTGAATCACATGACCTTTCTTGTACCGTCATATGATTCTCATAAACAAAATGGCTACCAACATGGATATATCTCCGATCTGTTAACTTTATTCGCGAATTTAAAGTCATTTTGAGATCGGAATTCGCAAAATTATGTATTCGCGAATAAGTCAAATTAGGTGAGTTTGCGAAATTAAGTACTCGCGAAATATAAGTGATTTACAGTATCTGTGGCTCTGGACAGTGAACTGTCCATATCTCCCTCATATCTTACATGTATCCACGGTTCTGGACAGTAAACTGTCCATATCTCCCTCATATCTTACATGTATCCACGGTTCTGGACAGTGAACTGTCCATATCTCCCTCACATCTTACATGTATCTGTGGTTCTGGACAGTGAACTGTCCATATCTCTCTCATATCTTACATGTAAAAATATGTATCTGTGGTTCTGGACAGTGAACTGTCCATATCTCCCTCACATCTTACATGTATCTGTGGTTCTGGACAGTGAACTGTCCATATCTCCCTCATATCTTACATGTATCCACGGTTCTGGACAGTGAAATGTCCATATCTCCCTCATATCTTACATGTATCTGTGGTCCTGGACAGTGAACTGTCCATATCTCCCTCATATCTTACATGTATCCGTGGTCCGGGACAGTGAACTGTTGGCTTTCCTATCTAGTTTCATGTTTAAACAACTTTGATTTGAAGAAGAAAAACCATTCATTTACAGTATATCCATCCTTCAGTTTAGGAAGATTACCTTCCCTAATGATACATGTGTCCATCCTACTGTTGCAGTCAGATCACTAATACATATTTTACAAAGACTTGCTTTCAGCTAATGTTGTGCATTGATGGAATAATAAGTCAGCAAGAATTTTGTTTTTAGTGTTTGCTTTTCTCTTTTGTTGAATTAAGTTTTTTTTCATTGTATATGTAGTTCTTTTATTAGCTCACCTGGTCCAAAGGACCAAGGTGAGTTTATGCCATACCGTAGCGTTCGTCGTCCGTCCGTCAACAATTGACTTCTTCTTCATAACCACTGGTCTGAATTTGACCAAATTTGGTCAGAAGCATTCCTATGAGGTGGGGACTCAAAATTGTACAAATGGTAGGGCTGATCCCCCAGGGGCCTGAGGGGCGGGGCCAAATGTGGTCAATTGGGCTATATTGATATAAACGACTTCTTCTCTGAAACCGAGTAATGGATATTGCTTCTATTTGCCTGGTAGCATCACTATGGGGTGGGGATTTAAAATTGTACAAAAGGTGAGGCTGACCCCACGGGGGCCTGAGGGGCGGGGCCAAGAGGGGTCAATTTGGCTAAATTGATATGAACAATTTCTTCTTTGAAATCAAGCAATAGATATTGCTCATATTTGACTGTGTGCATCCCTTTGGGGTCGGGATTCAAAATTGTACAAATGGTGGGGCCGACCTCCCTTGGTACTGAGAGGTGGGGCCAAAAAGGGGTCATTTTGGCAGAATTGATATAAACAACTTTTTTCTGAAACTAACCAATGGATATCTCTAACATTTGACTGGTAGCATTCCCTTAGGTTAAGGATTCAAAATTGAACAAATGACAGGGCTAAAAATAACCCCCAGGGGGCTGAGGTGCGGGCCAAAAAGGGTCAATTTGGTTAAATTGATATAAACAACTTCTTCTCTGAAACTGAGCAATGGATATCACTCACATTTGTATGGTAGCATGATCATGGGGTGGGGATTCAAAATCAACTTCTCTGAAACAGCTCATATTTGACTGGTAGCATCCTTTTGGGTAAGGATTCAAATTTTTTAAATCCAGGTGAGCGATACAGGCCCTCTGGGCCTCTTATTTTTTTAATTATATTTGTTTTCTTAATGAAAAAGTAAATGTACGTTGTAATCTTATGAAAAATAAATGTTTAAGTGGTTAAGGTGCCCTGACATTTTATCACTAGCCCTCCACCTCTGGGTTGTGAGTTCTAAACGCAAGTGGGGCAGTTGCCTGGTACTAACCATAGGTCGTTGGTTTTTCTCTGGGTACTCCGCTTTCCTCCACCTTCAAAACAAGGCATGTCCTTAAATGACCCTGGCTGTTAATAGGACCTTAAACAAGATAAACCAAACCAAATAAATGTATGAAGAGTAATATTTAAAATCCTACTGAAGTAAAAGCAAAAAGGAAGTGTCCTGGATTTTTATCAATATATTTTTGTAATCTGAGGTAAAATGCTGCCTACTGTTGGAAATACATCTACATCAGGGAGGTGTGTCAAAAAATTATCTTCAACCAAACCATCCACTTTGCCAATTCAAATATCAGTTGGTGTCCTAGTATACTTTGTTAACAATCAGATATTGTTATAATTTACTTGTATTAACTAGAGTTGATGCAATAGTGTACTTGTATCAACTATCAACTGTACGTGTCATAGTGTACCTGTGTTAACTCTCTATTTTGTAATAGTATTCAATAGTGTTAGCTATGTTTTGGTGTAATAGTGTTCTTGTGTTAACTATCAGCTGGTGGAATAGTGTTCTTGTGTTAACTATCAACTGGTGGAATAGTGTACATGTGTTAACTATCAACTGGTGTAATAGTGTTCTTGTGTTAACTATCAACTGGTGTAATAGTGTACGTATTGCTATGATTTGGTGTAATGGTGTATTTGTGTTAACTATGATTTGGTGTAATGGTGTATTTGTGTTAACTGATTTGGTGTAATAGTGTATTTGTGTTAACTATGATTTGGTGTAATGGTGTATTTGTGTTAACTATGATTTGGTGTAATGGTGTATTTGTGTTAACTATGATTTGGTGTAATGGTGTATTTGTGTTAACTATGATTTGGTGTAATAGTGTTCTTGTGTTAACTATGATTTGGTGTAATAGTGTTCTTGTGTTAACTATGATTTGGTGTAATAGTGTTCTTGTGTTAACTATGATTTGGTGTAATAGTGTTCTTGTGTTAACTATGATTTGGTGTAATAGTGTTCTTGTGTTAACTATGATTTGGTGTAATAGTGTTCTTGTGTTAACTATGATTTGGTGTAATAGTGGCTTGTACATGTGTTAACTATGATTTGGTGTAATGGTGTATTTGTGTTAACTATGATTTGGTGTAATAGTGTTCTTGTGTTAACTATGATTTGGTGTAATAGTGTTCTTGTGTTAACTATGATTTGGTGTAATAGTGTTCTTGTGTTAACTATGATTTGGTGTAATAGTGGCTTGTACATGTGTTAACTATGATTTGGTGTAATGGTGTATTTGTGTTAACTATGATTTGGTGTAATGGTGTATTTGTGTTAACTATATTTGGTGTAATAGTGTACTTATAACTGTTTTGGTGCAATAATTTACTTGTGTTAACTATCGGTTAACATTGTGTTCTTGTGTTAACTATGAGATGATGTACATTGTAATAGTGTACTTGTGTTAACTTTAAATTTGTGTAATGGTGTACTATCAGCTGGTATCATATTGTACTTATTATTGTTAACTATGAGTTGTTGTAAAAGTTTAGTTAACTATGAGTTGGTTTTATAGTTAATTATTTTACTTTTCCTTATTTTACACCATATAAAAGGTAGACAATAGAAATGCTATTTGAAACACCTCCTCCAAAAATGTTATAACCAGGTCAATAGTCAAAAGGGCTACTTACCTGGAATGAGTTATTTGACCTGCATTCATATTTTTGCGGATTTGTTTGCTTCGTTCATTCTGATTTGACAACGCATTTGTAAGGAAAGCGTTTTCAAAACCAAGATGAAGCTGTCTCTGTTTGCTAAAATTGTGTGTGTGTGAATGCTACAGGAACATTTAAGAAAATAGCTTCATCTACGAGATTCCATAATCTGTATGAAGAATCGATGGAGAGGATTGTTTCTGAAAAAGACAGCGCTAACACACAATTAGTAATAAAAACGGCAGTTAGCATACTGAAAGACTGTTTTAGGGAAAAGGCATTAGGAACACTTGAGGATATAATCACTGGTTCGAGAGATGGAATCATCTCAATGTGGGTATTATAAAACAGTTATTGTATGGGTATTTCTTGAAATAACACTTTTATTGTCCCCTTGACATTAACTTTTCCCCTCTGCTTTGCCTCGAGAAATACTTAATATCTCAGGGGACAATAAAAGTGTTATTTCCCTCACACCCATATAATAACTGTATACAATGAGTTGGTGTAATAGTTTGTTAACTATGAGTTAGTATTGTAACAGTTTATTTAAAGATAAGTTGGTGTAATAGTTTAGTTGGCTATGGTGTGGTGTAAGAGTTAGCTATGAGTTGGTGTAAAAGTTAACTGTGAGCTGATGTAATAGTTATGTTGGCTACTAGTTGTTGTAATAGTTAGTTAGCTATGAGTTGGTGTAAAAGTTAACTGTGAGCTGATGTAATAGTTATGTTGGCTATTAGTTGTTGTAATAGTTAGTTAGCTATGAGTTAGTGTAATAGCTTCTTTAACTATGAGCTGGTGTAATAATTTAGTTAACTATGAGTTGGTGTGGTCATTTAGTTTACTTAAAATGGGTGTAATAGTTTCTTTAACTATAAGTTTGTGTAATAATTTAGTTTACTAAAAGTGGGTGTAATAGTTTTGTTAACTATGAGTTTGTGTAATAATTTACTTAACTAAAAGTTGGTGTAATATTTAGTTAACTATGAGTTGGTGTGGCAGTAATTTAGCTATGAGTTGGTGTGGCAGTTACTTAGCTATGAGTTGCTGTAATAGTATTTTTGTGTTAACCTTATCAGGTATGTAATCATGTTATACAATGCTTGTCTTATACTGGTGTATATTTTGTGACAATGTAACATCGATAACTCAAATGATCAGTTAACTGAAATCATGAAGATTAGTTCCTTCTTACTCACTTTGGTATTCCTTACAATACACTTCAATGACCTTCTCAATCAAATTATTGTACTCTTGGGTGTATAAAACCATCTGTTCTACAAACACCGTTAAGGAAATATTGACTCTTACTTTGATCAACTTTCTACACTCTACTAAATGTCCCATTACAAGACGTAACAATTCGTCTTAGGTGTTCTTAATTAACCAATTAGACATGATTGTACATAAACACTGTTTTAGATGTCAGTAGTGTTTACAAACCGTAGGGTTAATATCAGTGGTCCAAAGTCCTCAGTCAATTATTCTATCAATAGTAATAACATCTTTTTATTCATCTTCAATGCAGAAGTACCATGTGATGCTTCCCTAGCTATCATATTCTTGAGCCTTTCAGTCGAAGCTTTAAGAGTTTGAGTTTAGTATTAGCTATCCCGTTACTGAGTGTAGACACTGTGTTAGCTGTCCGTGTTAGCTGTCCAGTTACTGAGTGTAGACACTGTGTTAGCTGTCCCGTTACTGAGTGTAGACACTGTGTTAGCTGTCCTGTTACTGAGTGTAGACACTGTGTTAGCTGTCCCGTTACTGAGTGTAGACACTGTTTGTTGTCCCGTTACTGAGTGTAGACACTGTGTTAGCTGTCCCATTACTGAGTGTAGACATTGTTAGCTGTCCGTGTTAGCTGTCCCATTACTGAGTGTAGACACTGTGTTACCTGTCCTGTTACTGAGTGTAGACACTGTTTGTTGTCCCGTTACTGAGTGTAGACACTGTGTTAGCTGTCCTGTTACTGAGTGTATAGACACTGTGTTAGCTGTACTGTTACTGAGTGTAGACACTGAGTTAGCTGTCCCGTTACTTAGTGTAGACACTGTGTTAGCTGTCCGTGTTAGCTGTCCCGTTACTGAGTGTAGACACTGTGTTAGCTGTCCCGTTACTTAGTGTAGACACTGTGTTAGCTGTCCCGTTACTGAGTGTAGACACTGTGTTAGCTGTCCCGTTACTGAGTGTAGACACTGTTAGCTGTCCGTGTTAGCTGTCCCGTTACTGAGTGTAGACACTGTGTTAGCTGTCCCGTTACTGAGTGTAGACACTGTGTTAGCTGTCCTGTTACTGAGTGTAGACACTGTGTTAGCTGTCCCGTTACTGAGTGTAGACACTGTGTTAGCTGTCCAGTTACTGAGTGTAGACACTGTGTTAGCTGTACTGTTACTGAGTGTAGACACTGTGTTAGCTGTCCCGTTACTGAGTGTAGACACTGTGTTAGCTGTACTGTTACTGAGTGTAGACACTGTGTTAGCTGTCCCGTTACTGAGTGTAGACACTGTGTTAGTTGTACTGTTACTGAGTGTAGACACTGTGTTAGCTGTCCCGTTACTGAGTGTAGACACTGTATTAGCTGTCCCGTTACTGAGTGTAGACACTGTGTTAGCTGTCCCGTTACTTAGTGTAGGCACTGTGTTTGTTGTCCCGTTACTGAGTGTAGACACTGTGTTAGCTGTCCTGTTACTGAGTGTAGACACTGTGTTAGTATCCCGTTACTGAGTGAAGACACTGTGTTAGCTATCCCGTTACTGAGTGTAGACACTGTGTTAGCTGTCCAGTTACTGAGTGTAGACACTGTGTTAGCTGTCCGTGTTAGCTGTCCCGTTACTGAGTGTAAACACTGTGTTAGCTGTCCTGTTACTGAGTGTAGACACTGTGTTAGCTGTCCCGTTACTGAGTGTAGACACTGTGTTAGCTGTCCCGTTACTGAGTGTAGACACTGTTAGCTGTCCGTGTTAGCTGTCCCGTTACTGAGTGTAGACACTGCGTTATATATAGCTGTCCTGTTACTGAGCTTAGATACTGATACATGTTTATTTACCAAACAGATAAACATTCTGAATTTGCCCATTATTGTGTAGCTTAACATACATCATCTGCGATGTCCTGTTGGCCTTAACACTGTCTTAATTATAAGTGACTAGCATTTCTTGAAACTCCTCCATTAACAAAAACAAAACAAAACAAAAAAAAACTAAGGTATCATTTGCTTCCAAATAATTTATGTTTATTTTTGTTCAGTTTATTGTTTCTTATGAGTTTAATTTGTTTTGTTAATTTCTTTCTTGTTTATTATCAAATATTTATTTCACTTTTTGTATTTGTTTTGCGTTCATTCCTAATAAAACACAAGCGAGATATGCGTTGGATATTGTGACAATGCATGATATTATATCGTATTTTTCTCTTAATAATTTGCATGTGCAAAATACAGTGTGTATGATTAAAATTATTCTTGGAGTTGTTACAATTTACTACCGATAATTCTGGTAGATTGTTTGGTTTCTGTATTGCACCTTGAACATGAAAATCAATTGTATTATGAGCTAGTTAAGTACAAATACAAGAAGACAATTGCAAACTGGCAGTTCATTTAGTAAATACAAAATTCAAATATTGTAATTAAATTCACTTCCAGGGACCACAAAATATGTTTCCTTCTTATAATAAACACTGTCAAAGTATATACGCATAGTAACCACGGTACTGCCAGGGTATTCTGTGTATCTTATCAGAAACCTTTTTACCATTAATGATATAAACAAATTCATCCCCTGTCATAATAAAGTGTTATAATTTAACTGATGAGAGCCATACTTTTCTGTTCACTACATTAAAATAGGCTGAGTATTCTGTTCAGAAAATCAATTTGATTTGATTTTAAAGTGGTTGTTTTCTTAATGTTCACTGCAAACAATATTTTATCAATATTAAATGAATTCACTGTTGATGGGTTTTATAAATTCCTCATTAAATGAAATAAGGAAAATACTAATATCAAATTGAGCTGTCATTTTGAAGTGGCATGGTCATGTGAAGATAGCTTCTATAAAACACAATGTCAAAGGCTACATGTATCATCATGCATCCATTTGATGCTGATTTTTAAAAATGTAAGTCCTTAAAATTGTAATGAATATGAAGTTTTATGATCTGCTAATGAATATCATATAAATTTCACTTGTATGACAGAATATTTATAGATTTCAGTGGTAAACCCATCTGCACTAGTCAAGGGTTGATTTATTAAACACCCGTCCAAGACGAGAGTATTGTGGTATGGCATTGTCCAGAAGGCAGGCCAGTGTAAACTTCCCTTGGTATGACAATCTCCTGTATTTTTTTTTACTGATCTCTTTGAAACTTGCTACTAATATATAATATGATCCTGATATGAAGTTGTGTCTTCCAGAAAAGAGTTGTAATTCAAATGTTTTTACAAAAGTCATTGCCCTTTGTTTTTATTCAGTATTTGATTTTTGTCTGGCAATCTACTCCTTTGTTTTACTGATCTCATTGAAACTTGGAAGACATGTTCCTGATACAAAGCTCCTTGAAAAACAAATTCCAACCAATTATCAATTGTTTTTGCAAATGTTTGTTTATCTCGCTATCGTTTTTGTTTTGTTTTTTGTACAGAGTTATTGCTGTCAATGTCTGATGTTGAAGACTTGAGTACTTGCTTTCCTCAAACTGTCAGAAAATTATATATTAGCTTTGTAGTGAAAAGTGAGATTGATATAGCATGCTAGATAGCCACTCTCAAAGTGATGCAAATCTTATTTTAATACAAGATAATATATAACAATATATGGCATTCGACAGGCATATATATAATAGCAAATCTTATTTTGATACAAGATAATATATAACAATATATGGTTTTTTGTTCCACCCTGCAGTACTCTTGTATTTCCATGTATTCACCCTTGGTAGATTTAGCTTGTTTTCTTATTCTTACAACCGTCACCAATATAGTAAACTGAATTGTCCCCCTTTACCTGCAAAACTTTACTAACATTTAAGATTGTTCCGTCAGTGACCACCAATATATTCGCCTTGGTTTTCATTAACCTTTGGAATATAGTCAATTACCTCTACCGATGTATCAAATACAGGAAATGTTTCCCAAAATATTGTCCTTTGCATATGACATAGTTGACAAGGCGATCAACTTGGTAGTTGGTGTTAACTCACAGGGACTTGGCATGAATTTCCCACCCACAGTCCATATATAAATCAGATACAATTTCATTGGATAATATCGTCAGCTGAAAGGCCGTAAGGCCGTAATAGCGGATGTAAAACCCATAAATAAATCATTGGATGCCCTGGAAATCTAGGGCATGACAAATTTAAAGTTTAGGGAATGAGGCTAAATCTACAAGGATGAATTTGTGAAAGCAAAACAAATCCTTGACTAGCAAAGATGTGGTAAACCGTGAAATATCCCGATAGGTTTACATGTAAGCATATAGATTCTGCTCATCACCTATATATACATTGTATAATCAAAATAATTAACAACAATCAGGTGGGGTTTTTTTTAATGATAGTTTCATAATAATAAGAAATATTAGCTGACCCCATCCATTCTATTATTCATTTATTTTCTGATTACAGGCAGTCATGCATGTTTATTTTTACATTTTTTCTGAGTTTGAGCTTTTGATATCTATTGATTTGATATATTTATTATTAATTTTGTTGATTGTGATTAAAATTTAGATTTAGTTTCTGTAATAATTTCTATATTTTTACATGTGAATTTACCACACATGTAAAAGGTTTTAAATATCCAACCAATCACTGTCATGGGACATGTTTGTTCACTGTGGCAATCTGTCAAGTCTGGATTAAATAAAATAGGATGTGAAAAGATTTAATACATTATTATAAAAGTTTACCTAGCTCACATAACTGTAGCATCATATTTCTACTGTCTTGAGGCAGTGTACCAATTCTTCAGGATTATAATTGGTAATTATTTCCCTTTTCTATCAACTAACTTGAATGTCTTTGGAAAATTTGTCGTTTATATGGTGAGCATGCCTCTATGTAATATGTGGTTGTCTCCCTTGCATGAAGCTAATATTTAATACTATTTCACTTCAGCCTCCGCCTATGCTTCCAAAAGGGAAATTTACTGAAGAATTCATAGATTTTGTTGACAAATGGTGAGTTTATACAATGGGCTCCTTTTTGAAGTCATTTATAACCAGTTACACTTTCATTATCAATTGAAAAAGCAGTACTGAATTGCTTTCATTTTTAAGTAGAATGTAAAAGACATCCAAGATAGATCTATATGAGATAAAAGGGATGTGCGATTTCGATGTGTAACACTAAAGCTTTGATAATAATGTTGATAATGTTAGACCATAGCATTGTTTACAATGATAATTGTGTCCTTGTGAAGCCTGTGTGGCTCACTGACCAATACCGTTTTGTATTTTTCAGTCTGAAGAAGAACCCATCAGACCGAGCAGATCTTTCCTCATTAATGGTATGTTAGATCAATTAGATGGATAGATGACAGTATCAAATGTTTCTCAGGTTTCCCATAGTATTATTGTCAAAAATTATTGAAAAGTTTGTTTCTCAACTTTTCCAATGTCTAATTACCTCATGCCAAAAGTCGTTTTCAATAAAATTTCTTAAATCATAACTAGAATTGTATCGGCAAATCATTGAGGTAGCAACCATTTTACAGGTTGAGGTTTTAAGTGAGAAAAACCCACCCATCCTCTTACCAGAGAAAAGGTTGGGGTGCACTTACTGTATGTGCATGTAAATAGTATATACCTTGTAAAAATATATTCCCCTTGTATGGACAGAATCATCCCTTTGTGACCCGGTCAGAGACAGAAGATGTGGACATCGGCCACTGGGTGTGTAAAGTGATGAAGACAAATGCAGAGACCTAGAGAAATAGGTCAGTTCTAGCTGCGGTTTACGACGTCACACCTAGAGAGGTGTTGTAATGGCTGGTCCCCAGGATCGACTGCTGACCATGTATAGGCTGCTGGACTTATATCACTTATATATCACAGTATATAGGATGTTGTAACACAGGTGTGATGAGGGGCCACTGTGTAACATAGGGGGCAGTGTCGCCCCATATTTTCTGCATGTATGTGCATGCACACACACACACACCCGCACCCTCACACTCATTGTCTGTGAATTATTTTTTTTAATGGAGATAAACGTTACGATAGATACAGTAAAACTTTCAGACTTCTACCATATAACGCAAGGGAGTTTAGATCAGTCTTTACAAAATATGAACTTATTTTTAGATTACACAATATAAAGATTGATCTATTTGGAATGTGTGGAGAGATGGATGTTTTGAAGGTTTCGATGGAATGTCTCGTCTTCCAAACGGTTATCTTTGTGCTGGTATCTTTATCTTTGTGTTAAAGACTGAGTACTGTGTTTTATAGTAATGCTTCTGGAGGCAAACTTGTTAGTATCTGTTTGATAATTTCTGTAACAATTCTAACTTTTTGTTTGTATTTTGAACTCAACTATGAAGGGTATAGGTTGTTGTATGATGCAGCTACACAGATATCATTGTATGATTATTTTACCAGCATCATTCCCTTCAAATATGGAATCAATACTTCCAACTTTTGGCCCGGTTTGACATAATACAATGCTGTTTATCTTCAATACTTACCTGATTTATTCCAAACTTATTAACCTATTTTATTTTTAATGATTATGTTTTGCTAAAAAAACAGTTGCTATTCTTCATCTATTTTCATTGGTAGCAACTGTCAGTGTATAAAAATCCAGTTCAGTAAAACTCTACACTATTTGGACCTGAGATGGAAAATTTTAGTTTGATTTTGTAACAACTTTAAGCTACATCATGTTGATGGTATCATGAGGTTGAGATCTACCAAATTTCTGAGGCAAAGGGTACCGATCTATCATGATCAGTTGTGATAATTTTTTTTTTAGAGGAAAGTGATTTTGTGTAGGAAGAGTTGCTTCCCTTGTCACAGTTTTTTTGAGTGAAATCTTTCAAAATTCACCTGGAACGAATCAATATTGGGTGATGAAGACCCAGTATTGTATAGTGGATCACTGGTCAGTATTTAATTCAGAATCTGTAAGTTGCATTTTATACTGAAATTTACATGGCTGAATGCTTCTGTGGAAAGGAATTGGAAGAAACACTATTATAGAAAAAGAGGCATTAGTACTCTTTACGTTAGGGTCTTTTTGAGCCTGTAACAGTGATTGAAATACATCATGTAGAAAGAACTGAGATTCTGCCGTAAATGTATGCAATATAAAAGTGTGTATTTCTCAAATATGGTTTCCATGTCATCATAACAATGTTACATGTCATAATAATTATCTATTTAATATTAACGTGTAAATAGTTTCTGTAAGATATGATCAAGTTTATGTCCTGGTATATATTATAAAGATTGTGCTATCAGCAACTTGTTATATGCAGTTAAACTCTATTTTATCAGTTAAGTTGGTATTGTCGGAGTCGTCATTCCCCACCAAACCTGGATATCCCGGGATAATACGTGTTTTAATTCGGTAAATACTTCTCAATAGTCATGACATGGCAAGATTTTCGTGTTGTTGCTGATTTATCATTAATTTGTTGACAAATAATTTCTTCGTAAATTGTTGATTTTCTTAACATGAAAAAAACATGTTGGTAGTGGAGCGAGCCCTGTACATGTGTAGATATCTGTAATGGTTAACTGATGTGTATGTTGGTATTGTCAAGTTTAGCCACATGCTGGTGTGGACAACGCTCTGTTTTAGTATACAGTTTCAATGCATATCATGATCACTGAAGTTTTTGCAATAAAACATCAGGATCACTGAAGTGTTTGTAATACATGTTATCATAGTCACTGACATATTTTCGTAGTACAATATCATGATCACTTTAAAAGATAGTTTGATATAAAATCTTGATCACTTAGAAGATTATGTAACAGAGCACTTGATTAATTAAATTTAAATCACTGCTTCCCCTAGGGATCGAACCCAGGACCTCTAGCTAACTAGTCTTACACTCAATGGATCAGGGCTAAAGAGAAGATATCTCTAGCCGAGTGGTATAATGCAGCTAGTATTCATCAGGGTTACATTTAAAAAAAAATATCCGGGTCTCTTAAATTTTTGTAATACACTGTAACATAATGTCAATATCATTGAAGCATTCGTTATGATCACTAAAATGTTTATATAATGCATGTTACTGTTGTCCTATTATTTAGGCCAATTAAGTTAAATGTTCACCTAATGAAAATATGTCGAGTAATAAAACTGTCGAGATCACTAAAACGTTTGTAAAACAAGATGGTTATCACTAAACGTTTGTAAAACTGCAGTAAGGATTGTTATTTGATTGTATATGACATGTTTACTTGAGAGATTATGATATATAGATACCTTTAAAATCAGGTATAATTAGTGGTCATAGTAGTTAGGTGAGTGATGGTGCTGTATCTATGTGTATGTCCATCTGGATAAATTCAGACACAATATCCATACAACATTCCTTTATTGCTGCCTAGTCTTGTGTTTAGCCTCTGTATGTATGTGTAACTGCAGATTTTTTTTCTCTCTGTTAAAAGTGCTTCATAAATTTTAATTCTTATGATATTATGGTCATTTTTCTGGTGTGACTTTTTCTTAGGCCTTAGTCTTTCTTTGATAAGGAAATTTCTAAAAAGTCTTTGGTAATATGTGTTGGATTTCAGGACTGTGATAGTGGAATGGCATTACAGAGAATGGTCCATTGTTGTTTACAACTGGTGAATTGTTTGTTGCTTTCCTTTACTACTTTCACTTGTTTGTCAACATTGGAGCATATAGAACAGTATGATCTGAATTGTTGATTTTTTCACACATAAATTATTTCATTGTTTTAACTTTATACTAATTAATCAGATGTTTCTGACATGTGTATATGTAATCTTTATACTAGTACGCAAAGTAATAAAGGACATCATTCCCTGTTGACTAATTCAAATTGTGAAAGAAATTTGACGTCACCACTTGATAGATAAGAGGCATGTACATTGACAAGTACATACAACAATGATGTCTAGTTACTCCTGCTAGTCGATATTGATATGCTTTTTCAAGGGGAACCATTTCTAAATATGGATTGTAAAGTTTTGTCTTGATTTTGTATATTAACTATGGTAATATGGTACTACTGTAGTAACAATTGTTGTACGGATTGTTATATACATAAAAGTCAGTATTATGTATATATAACAAACCGTAACAAGAATGGTGACAAAATGTACCTTTTTTTGATAGTTGGAAAGTAAATGCCATTGGTGATTTCAGTTTGCATATAGTGTTAATATTTATTGAACAAATTAGCCAAATTGTAAAAGCAGAGCTCCTACAGTTTGACATTCTGTTAGTTGTAATATTAGTGTGTTAATAGATCTGAAACACTTAAGCATTATTTAGTTTCCTATTATCTGTAAGTGAAAAAAAACTAATAAACATAATAAAAAATCAACTGAATTTTCAAAGACTGGTTTTTGTTGGTTCTTTATCAGTCTGATATTTCTACTGGTTCAGTCTGTCCAATGATGCACCATTCATTGTCAATTTTTCCTTTACAAAAAAAACAACAACAACACTACTTGTTCAGAATGACTGAGCTGAATATGCCTAAATTTGGTCTGGAACATTTACTGTTGAATGAGGGTGTACTGTTGAACAGAAGAATAGAGCTATATATGGAAAGTAAAGGAAAGGGTGTTCCTTACATGCCAAAATCCAATCAAAACTTTCCTTATTTATGATAATAAAATATTTTTTAAATCAAGGTAAACCTATATAATTTTATGCCTCCAAACTTTTGTGGCAGTAAACGGTTTTTAACCAAAAGTGGCTTGGAACATCCTTGGGCGAGCTCTCTACAGTATACACCTTTAATATATGATGGATGGAGTCCGTTCCTTAGTTATAACACGGAAAAAGCTAAGAACAACACCCCATAACCACAATTGGTAGGAAGGCTAAGAGGTTGGCCATCAGGTTTTGGCCTAGGAGCCAGTCACACCTCTGAGGGATTAAGGGAAATTGCAATACACTGTATATAACAAAGATATTTGTATGGAGTATCTGTGGTTGTCAATAGTATGAAGTGACGTCAAAATCATACGTCAACATTGTTTTGCATTGCGTCAATATTGGATACATAAGAGAGTAAACAGAGTAAGATCATAAAAAAGTCATTTGCCCTGTGGGAGTGTGACAAGGAGATCTCAACCCTCTGTGTTGGTGTTGTCATAAAGATTATCATTTGAACCTTTGGACCCTGGGTAAATAAAACAAAGAATTCCACGGAAGTGGATGTGTCACCTGCGCAGGAAGTTGAGTGATTAAAAGAGTTATTGCATAGAAATAAATTTCTACTTTTAGTAACAGTAACCTTGACCTTTGGACCAGTCAAACAGCAATCCCATGCAAGTTTTTTCTGGTAAGGAAAAACTGCATGAAAATTTAGTTTGATGGTCCAAAAGGAACTTGAGTTATCACAAGGAAACACATTTGCTATTTTTGATAACTGATTTTCTATTTATAATAACGGGTACCTTGACCTTTGGACCAGTGAAAAACAGTTCCATGCAAGCAACTGTGTTAAGGTAAAACTGCATGAAAATTGAAGAAACTTGAGTTCTCACAGCAAGTGAATTCTATTTTTAGTAAGAGTGACCTTGACCTTCGACTTTCGTACATGAAATGCAATTCAATACAAGCACTTTTGGTAAGGAGAATCTGCATGAAGTTTGAGTTTGAACGGTACAACGAAACTACAGTTATTGCACAGAAACAAATGTTCTATGTCTAGTAACAGTGGCCTTGACCTTTGGACCTGAAAGCAATCCTAATCAAGCACTTTTGATTAGGAAAATCTGCTTTAAGTTGAATTTTGATTAGCTCAAGGGAACATAAGTTATCGCACGGAAACAACTTTTCTATTTTTAGTAAGTGACTTTGATCTTTGACCTTTGGACATGAATCCCAACGACACCGACACTGACGCTTCTGACACCGCCATAGCCAACATAGTGACAACTATGTCGTCTGCGACTCAAGGAAGTATGCAGGATGGGTGAAAATAATCATCCTCTGAGCCATGGACTTGGACTCATTCCTATACGTCCCAGCCTGAGCTGAGAGTTAGATCGACAATCAAGAATATCCCCAAGGGTAAGAGATTTCTCCAGCACATCCCAAGGTAGGGGATGATTCTGCTACTCTTTAATGATAGTAATGAAACAATGGAACTAATTAAGACCATATGACCTATTTACTAGGACCTGATATAATTTATTTACATTTTGAAGAAAAAAAATTCGCAAAAGTAGAATGATGTATTTCATTTTTTTCTAATCTGTTAAATCAAGGTCAAAGGTCTCAGCTATATATATACATGTATATATATCAGCTGGCTCGCGTCAAAGATCAACATAGGCTAAGATTTTGATGCAATATTTTAACACAACCTAAGAATATTGTATCGCAGACATCTGGTTAATATATATTATAGAAAGAAATATTGTATAGCAGAGTAGGGGCTAATATGTTTCTATCATGATTACTAACCAGATGCAGATGTGCAAGTTGTATAAATGGTATATATGGAATCTGATGACATGAACTTTCATATCCTAGTGTCAACCAGCCTAGCGCATACTAAATACTTTTAGAAATGAGCACCAACTGTATATGGAAATTAACTGCATAATTCATCCAAAACGGATACATGCCGAGCTGTGCAGTACGAATGGCTCTTATTTATTCTTAATAAATTTAAGAATGGTGAAATTTATTTGAAGAAGGAAATATGAACAGACAGACCATTTGATCGAAAAAATAAAAGAAATGCTTTGATGAATGTATTGTATAGCCTTAGTGCATTCCCTGTATTTTGCCTCTCACATCCTGTTTTCATATATCGTGGCCACATTCTGTGTTTTTTTGTTGATTTTTCGGCATAGCCGTCTAATTTTGTTTTGGCCCCGGATATGACGCGACAGGTGGCGTTACTGGCCAAGATGAAATATGTGATTGGTCAATGTAGCGGTCAATGCAAAATGCAGATATACAGTTAAAAACGAAACAAAGTTAAAGGAACCTCACGGTAAACCAATATTTATTTTGTATTTTTTATCATATTATTGGGTATATCTTTTAAAAAAAATAACCTTCTAAACAATACCCATTCGAATTCGATGATATATGTACATAAAAAAAGAATTATCAATTATTAAAAGGTTATCACAATTCGCTAATATGCAAAAATTTGGTGACATATACGATAAACGCATGCGCACAACAAACTAAAACACATGGAAACAAAAATGGCTTCCAATGTGAATCGACTGCGGTTGAAAACGATAACAGCTTCCGCAATGAAGAGAATAATAGGAAAATGGGTCAAACACAATCCTAGAATTAAACTTGGGAAGCAGTACAATAGACTGTAACAGTTCAAACATGAAAACAGCAGTAATACGGACGCCGCTCGTATTCTGCTTGATTGTTTGATAGTAGGTCATGACAATCTCTGTAATATTTACACAAACTCGGTAAGATTTCCACAATCTCGATAATATTTACACAAACTCGGTAATATTAACACAAACTCGGTAATAGTTCCACAAACTCGGTAATAGTTACACAGTCTGTACCAGTACATCGCTACTGTCACTATACTATATGAACAGTGCTTACACTTATTTTCACGTAAATATGTGTGCCGTAATATATACAGAACGTGTTATTTAACATTTAAACCACTATAATATCGTTATCCAACTAACCTAGATGGAATATAGATATCGCCTTGTAAACTATCGTGTGTTTGTGCTGCCACGATTTCAAAACAGTCATGCTCGTAATGATTTAAAAACAATTTCCGCGCTAAATTAAGAGGGGGATTCCCAACTAGTGGTCAAGCTGGACATAGGGATTGACTGTGGACATTGAGACAGCACAGAAACATAACTGGAAAGGAACAAAACGCGTACATTCAGTGAAAATTGCAACGTTTTTACCGTGATGTCCCTTTTAGTTTAAACAATATTTTATTCAATATTTACATGTCATATATATGATACATAATAATAAAAGGATTCAGAAAAAAAGTATGAAAATACTTATTTAAATCTGTCTCCTTAAATAATAGATTGGCGGGTGACAACACTGTATAGCCATTTATTAGTCAAATAGTATAACTTAAAAACAAAACTATTGATGATAGAGAGAGAGAGAGAGAGAGAGATAGAGGGAGAGAGAGAGGGGGGAGAAGAGAGAGAGAGAGAGAGAGAGAGAGAGAGAGAGAGAGAGAGAGAGAGAGAGAGAGAGAGAGAGAGATGTAATGGGACCTAGTGATACTATAGGTACTACATAAGCAAAATGACATAATAAAACATAGTAATATAATGTAAATATACAGCACTAGTGACCTCTTGGGACTCGTAAAATGGCACTATTAATTTAAAAAACGTTTGGTTTTTAAAATATAAAGTTGGATGCAATGGAAAATATTTTCATTCTCTGTAATCGATAGATTTGGATTTCCGTATAGAAGCATATCAAAAGTATAGTCTATTGGTAGATCTACAAAACATTCGTTTCTTACAATGGTATAGTTTGGACAAGACAATAGAAAGTGTTCAGTGGTTTCATGCGCTTGTCTACATGAACATACAGGGCTGTCGATAAGATTACGACTAAATAGATGGGCATTTAGAGAGCTGCAATTCATCCTCAATCTAGCATGATGAACCTGATCAGAACGTTTCCCATAACTATAATAAGGAGGGACTGTCGGTGAGTGTCTGTGTAGGTATTTTTTCAGGTTACTAAGGGAGGGGCTATTTTTAATATCTGGGGGTAGTGAATTCCACAGGTCAATAGAAGAAGGGAGAAAAGAGTTTTTGTAGAAGTTCGTTTTACAGAATACATTATTTAAGTTATCAGCATCGCGTGTGTTATATTGATGAACGTCCATTCTGCGTTGAGGGAGTAAATTAGAAAGGTATGGGGGAGTGAGGTCAAAAATCATTTTGTGTACCTGAACAATTTTCTTCACTTTACGGCGATATTGTAGAGTGTCCCACCCAGTTTCTTCATATAATTTAGCATGGCTTGTAAGTTTGGTCCCACCCGTTATAATTCTTGCAGCTTCCAGTTGAATATTTTCTAGAGATTGTGACTGTTGAATAGTAATATTATCCCAGACGATATCCCCATATTCTAGTATGGGCCTGATAAAGGAGAAGTATAAGGTTTGAAGTGAATTCCTATCTATTTTAAATCTGAAACGTCTCAAGATGGCTAGTTTATTTGATGCTTTTTTAATCATATAATTTATATGTTCAGACCAAGAACCGTCATGGGAGAGGAATAGCCCTATATGTTTATGATGTTTGACCTCACTAACAGGAACGTTATTCATGAATAATGTGGGGTGACGGGGTTTATTAATTTTCCTGCTCACTAAAAGAGATTCGGTTTTTTCTGGGTTAAACTTAACCAACCACTGTTCAGACCATTCATGTATTTTCCTTAAACAGTCATTTAACATATCAGCACAGTGAGTGGGAGTATCTACTATAGCATAAAGAGAAGTGTCGTCTGCAAATAATTTTATTGTGGTGTTGATGCCTTCAACGATATCATTAATAAAAATCAAAAACAATAGAGGGCCTAATATTGACCCCTGGGGAACCCCAGCACTAATTTCCATCCATTCGGAAGTCTTACTATCAACAACAACTCTTTGCTTCCTATTATTTAAATAACTTTGAAACCATGATAAAAATCTTCCACCGATGCCTATTTTGCGTAATTTGGAAAGTAAACCCGTATGCCAAACTCGATCGAATGCCTTACTAATATCACAAAAGATCATTCGAATTTCTTTACCCTTGTCTAGAGCTGAATAAATGTCATTAGTGATTGCAATTAACTGATTTACTGTAGAGTCACCAGCTCTGAATCCAGACTGAGACGGTGATAATAGAGAATTTTCAGTAATAAACTTATAAAGGTACTTAAAAACACATTTCTCCATTACTTTACCTACTATTGAAATTAAAGATATTGGTCGATAGTTTTTGAGAAGAGAAGGATCGTCTTTTTTAAACACAGGGGTAACATTTGCTAATTTCCATGTACTAGGAAAAGATGAAGTGGCTAAAGAATAATTAAAGATTATTTGAAGGGGATAACACAAAATTGCTGCCGCTTCCTTAAGTAGTCTTGGATTTACAAGATCAGGTCCCACTGCCTTGGAACAGTCCAGATTAGATAAGACGGAATAAATGTCATTTGTTTCAATATGGATATGAGTAAGCAAAGGTTCCCTTTTACATTGAATGCAAGCTGAATAAGTGGATGCATCTATTCAAATGACACATTTGCAGTCCTATAATCACCAAAAATGATTCAAACTGATATAATTTTGTTATCCGTGCTGAAACTGCGCATTTATTAATTAAAATGTAGTTCGTTAATTTATTTCACCAGTAGTTTTACGTTATAACCACCACCATTAAAACTATGCCGTTTATCTTTTTTTTAAAGATATTTCTTGTTAAAGATATTTCTTGTTTATTGATGGTTTCCTTGCAATTGAAATTAAAGCTTAATACTAAATGGTCACTGCATCCTATCTGATTTCATTTATCGTTTCCTCTTCATTTGTTACAATCAGATCAAAGCTAATGGGATTGTTCCTTCTCTACACCGTGTGTAAATTGTCACATGTTGGTATAAGGTATAAGAAATTATCCCTCAGACATTCTATGAAGTATTCGCTTTCCTTGTCATTTTTGGTAGATCATGACTTCCAGTCTATTTAGGGTAGATTAAAATCGCCCATAAGCAGTAGATGACTATACGTTTTTGTGGATGTTTACATCTTGGATTTTATCTTTGATTGTACAATATGTTATGTTAATAGACCAATTTGTCGTTCAGTTGATTTTTTTTCAAAGTTTACAAGCACTAGTCGCCATTTTTACGAGTCGTAGAAAAAGAAGTAGGTCGTTCCCACGCGTATGAATACAGTTCTCACGGAACCAGCCAATCAGCGTAGCGAAAGGTGTTATTACACTAGTGTCATAAAGAAAATTTATGTGATGGGTTTATGACACCGTATATAACGGTAGTCATATGATAAATATATATATATATATGAAAACGCAGCGTATACTTTTATTCCCGTTCCAGTTTGATTATAAATAATATAAGAGGTATTTCATTCTTTTAAAATGACATTTATTGGCTATTCATCCCTATTGATAGATCCGTTTCGGTTCCGATTCGGTCCGTTTCGGTGATTCTTCGCACCCCAGATAAGCTCCCTCGTCAGCTTCTCAGAATTTTCCTCTGTTGTATCAGGACTTCTGTATGCATCCGACCAGGACACATTTATTTCCATGTACAATATGTAACTTTGTCCCGACCCAGATACTTTCTTTGAAATTATTATCTTTACGTAGATTCACTGGAACTATATGATCTTAGCAACCACGGCTGTCGTACAAAGTAGAACTACCAACGTCGCAATACATCGATCCGACTTTTATTTTCTTCGTAAGGTATTTCAACGATTCGTTTGATGTAAATATATGCATTGAACGATGTTTTTGTTGCGTTTATATATATTGAATACGTCTGTATCCCATTGCGTTCATACAACCGTAAACGCAATAAAAACACCGTTCAATCCAAATTGGTCTTAAGTTCATCCATCTTGTTAGTAAGTAAAATATTGGATTCAACATTGGTGTAGATTATCTGAAGCAAGTTAGGTATTTGGCTGATTCAGGCCTTTCCTTTTTTGTCATATTTTTCTGGTTCTTCAATCCTCGAAGGGTTTGATTGAACTTCAAACGAGCGAATGAAGGGATGGGGTCAATAGTTATAGGCTAGTAAATTATTTAGTTGTGTGAGTCCTTAAAAACGACTATCGTTCACTTCCGGTAACCCAGACTGTCCCTCTTTAGTCGACATCAAAGATGGCGGAGTCGACTGAGAAAACCAGTGAGGTTTTAATGCGACATAATATAGGAGAAATCCATGAATTTTCATCGGATGAAGACGCTTACAGGTTCATATCTGATCAGGAATCCAGGACCTGCATGAAATACAAAACCCAGAAAGCTACAAGCGTACATGGTAAGATTGCGAAGTGTCGTTTCCCAGGCGCCCGCCTATGAACGCTAAATGTTACCCACTCAGTACTTTATGCTTTCGGTTTCACTCGTCAAGAAAAATTACTTTTTTTTTTTGCCGTCGAGGTATATCTTAATTGATATCAGAGTAGTACACGGCCCCAAATTGTACAAAACATATTTACATAAGCAAAGAAACTGCAAGTATAAGTGAAATTATGAATGCACGGTGTTTATAAATAATATGTATTGGGCGTCACTGTTGAGCGAGGGTAGATAAATCGACGGTTGGTTTGGGCACATACTTTATGTAAATTCATGGGGATTTGTGGATATTAGCCCGATTTTTTCCTCTGGCCCTGACACCATGTCTGGTGTATGAACTAGGGGGACAATATGTTGTCATTTTTAGTGTTTTTTTTTAGGCTGTAGCAACTTAAATTGTGAATATGCATTGCACATATATTATGTATGCACACATTAATGTTTACTTCAATATAGATAAGACCTCTGGATGTGATATATGCTGGGAGGACCTAGACAATGCCAGTGGATTTGGGTTTGTCCTAGCATCTGACAGTATCCCTTTTATCATTGTGGGGAATGAAGAAATGACCTGTATACAAGACACTCCAAGGGAAAGTCGTAAGCGTAAATTGGTAAATATGAGACATAACTGTTATGTTTGATAAATAATATTACACTTTCTGAATTCTTTAATACCTAGTTGTTCCTATATATATATATATATAATGTATCTCATTTTATTTTACATAGATACATAAATTTATTCTGACAAAAGTAGGAAATTACATTCCTTGGCAGTCATTTCTGTAATAAATAATATATATAAAAACTAAAACATTCACAGTTCAGGTTTTCTTTCAAATAATATTTTTGCGGTTGATTTTTCCAATGTTCTTCTCACTTCTATTCAAATGGCTTTACAGTTTTTAGCATTTACTACATTCGACGGGAGAGTGTTCCATACATGGACAGTTCTCTGTGTAAACAAATATTTTCCGTTATCACTCTGTCTGTCTGTTGTCCCATTTCATATGTAACAGAACTGGACAGGGTCAATCATCCATTTTTAATTCTAACTTTATTTGTTTAAACTACAATTATGTATGAAACAAAAGCTATGAATTAAAGAATCATATGATCCTTGATAGAAGCTTTGATGAATAACTGCAACATCTACAAATAGCACTTCCCATCAATGAGAAATTTTCTTTTCGTTTATTTACAGAATGAAGATGATCATGACTATGGAATATTGAGGAATTGTCCAGCACAAGTGAAAATATGCAAAGTTATCAAATTCCCTCAATTCAAGGTATGATATATTGTACAGGTGGATCAAGAAAGCATATGCCATATTTAACTTGCAATAAGCCAAGATGGTGAAGGCGCTCGGCACATAATACCTCAGTCAAGTAGGTAGAATGAGCTTTTGAGTTCTTACAGGACAACATATTCATTTGAAGAAGCATATATAGGGCTATTCCAGCATGGTGGTCATAGGAGAAAGTGTATCTGATATTTAATCATTTCTGTTGGTGGTTCCATTTTGACAAACCCTCCTGTTGAGTAGTTATTTACTGAAATTGCCCATAGATCTATTTCCTTAATCATAAATTGTACCATTAGAGAGACTTCAGCTTATGACCAGGGAATTATGCTGACTTGTTGAGATTCTGAGATAATTGTGAACTTAGGAACTTGCTTGGTTTACAGCATATGATGAAATAGTCAAAGTTTTGGTTAGGTTATTTACACATAGGTAATGGTACAACGTACTGATAACATTCATTGCCATTAAGAAGGGAAAGAAGTTATCTCCCTTAATTTTTAATAAGAACTTTTAAAGATAACGTTTTGTACAACAGCTTTAAAACAGGGCTTTATCAGGGGGTTTTGGGAAACGGATCCTGTGGTCAAATTAGGAAAAATTGATTGACAAAACAGCTTTTTGGGGAAATTCTGACAAATATTATTGTAACAACTACCGCAAAAACCAGTGTAATTTGTGCAGTAACTTTTTGGGGCTGAAAATGCCGGAAAAAACCTTCTTTCCATATATATTTTGCGCAAGAAAATTTTGACCTAAAACAATGTCCAGGAGGTCCCAAAATCAATGTATGTAAATTAAATACATCATATTTCTTGTCTCCATATAGAGAGACCAACCAACCAGTTGATTTCTGATATTCATTGTTAACCTTTTAAAGTTTATCATTCAAATGGTTGAATTGAATATGGTTGTTATGATTTATAACTAATGTCTAGGGTTTCATATAACATTTAATACCAAAAAATAAGAGGGTCAGTGTGAAGAATTGACCCTGATTTATAGAATTCACCAACTTTCTCTCCAGGTGATCACAATAATTTATCAGTTCAGTAACATTTGTTACTGAAACATATGAGCATATGGAGGTGATACTTCCAGATGTTAAGCTAGATCTTGAACCCCTAATCATGCAGCAACAAATCTGACTAAACATCCTCAAAACTGCTCTAAGCCCGTTTTTTTCTAACAATGAAATAGCAAATTTAGAACTGTTTTTAGGACACTTTGGTTTTTTGTTTGTTAACTCTCTTTGCTTTTCTTTCCCTTCACCATTTTATCAATGACACACATCTATTTTTTATAAACGTGTGAAAATTCCAACCATGATTGAAAGTATCTCTCCTGTGCAACAATATCATGTTTAGATAGCTGTCGGCAAGGGTGATCTCTAATGATTATATCCAGAGTACAGCTATCGTAATCGGTAAATGCTCGTATCTTGCTAGGTCCATTTCTCGCTGGTCAGAAAGATCAGCATTGGGCATATAGTTAACAGACTTATTGTAGGATTTCTTACGTTTGCTAGTAATGCATAATACTTGCTATTGTGTAACATCGTGTTCCTATTGTGATCTATCAGCGCTTGTAATTATAAACACCTAGTGCCACAGACGTATTTCATAAAACGTTGATCATTGAAATGGCTATGAATTTGGAACCCTCTATGAATTAATCACCATACTCATTGCCTAGTTCCGCTGCCCGCTGTCAAATGACAATGGTAGTTGTGCTGCTAATAGTCATATTTTTATTTTCTCGACACGCTCAACATGATAATTGGAAAGAATATTATATTTTCTATATGATTTGTTTTTGGAAATTTTCAAGTGGGAAATTGGGAAAATCACACTTTTTTTTCATTGGAAATGGGTCCGTTTACCAGACCTAAACAGATGGGTGAAAGCATGACAAAGTAGTATAATTATGATACAATTTATGTATTATGATTTCATAATCAAACACAATATTTCAACTGACAAAATATCGGAGTTGAATTTATTGTTTTATTTGTTAAGGCCATTCTTTACCAAACATTAATGAATGTAACCGATTTCTCCTGATTTTGATGCAGAGCGAAGGTAAAGACATGATGGGCAGGGCCCGGAGGACAGTTCTGTCAGAGAAGCTGAAGAAAAGTTTTAAAAACAAGTCCACTATAAAGGAGTACAAAGTTTATGTAAGAATGCCGGAGGAAGAGGATCATAATCATGCACCTTCACTTCCAACAGGGGTATGTATACATGTACTCTGCAAGCACTTGTCATTGTTCATCAGTCAGAAGTAGCATGTGTCATTGTTCATCAGTCAGAAGTAGCATGTCAAATACAGAAAATTTAACACATACATGACATACCCTGCATCCACTCTACATAGCTATTAGGTTTCCATTCACTTACAAAATGGAAAATTGTTGTATGGCAACACATACAATGTATATACCCGCGGGTAAAATTGACAACCTTTGGTTCTTAATGTATTTATTCAAAGTTAATTGGAGAGCAGTATCTTTGTCTTTCTGCCTATACAAATATTTTGTGATTCCAGGATAGTTTTTTCAAAGAGGTAAATCACCTTTTACACACCCACCATCTTACTTCAGATCACAAGTTATCAATCAGTACCTAATTTTCTGAACCAATTTCAGTATTTGAGAAGATACAGTGTTAAATATTTCATTGTAGAAAGTCATCAAGATTCCACTGAACGAGCTACTGCAGTCCCTGCCTGAGAAATTGATAGGTAGTAGGATAAAAGAGGAGCCAATGGATAAGGTGGAGGAGGAGCACTGTCGAGTAGAGATCCAGGTCATTATATAGTACCTTATGGGCTGTCATGGTTACCACTATTTTTTTTCAGGGGATAGTTTGTTTAACAATTTCTGCCAAAAGTCCATCTATTGTTTTGTAAAACCAGCAAATTGAACCATAAAAAAAAACTTCTACAGTATATATACACTCTGTAAAATTGCACTGTACCGGGAAATTTGATGCACAAAATATTCTGATAACAAATGTAATAGAGTCAAACCTCGCTATCTCGAAGTTATTGGGTCAGGAAAAACAGGAAAACTTGACATATTCTGAGGATTCGAGGGCTCTCAAGTAAATTATATATTTTTGGTATTGGAACTGAATGTTTATTCTGAATTAAGCATGGCCTTCAAGTAATCAGAGTTCGAAATAACGATATTTAACTGTAACAGAATTGTTCTCTGATCCTACACAAAATTGCAGCGACTGATTTTTGGATCATATTTCTGCACGGCAGGAAGAGAAAAAAATTTTCAGAACATGCACTTGTTTTTAAAACAGATTGCAGATGGGGAAATGGATATGTCGTCCCCAACTAGTTTACCAACAGGTCTGGAATTGGAACCCCCCTCACCAAGGAATATAGCAGCTAGTGCTCTGGCATCAATGAATACTTTGTCACCAGACCTGATGTCTTCTCCAACCAAATCAGTGTCCCAAACAGCTCCCACACCTGCAAAATTGGTTTGGTTAGAGACACCAGGCCAGACTCCGGGGTATGTGTTGATAAACACACCAGGAGAGAAAGTCCAACAGACACTGTCAAATTCCGCATCACCTAGGCAGCAAGCCCAGTCACTCCAGACTCCAAAATTAAATATTCAACAAAAGTACAAGAAATCTGTACATGTTTCACCGGAAAGGCCGATGAAGGAAGTGCCATGGAGAGGTATAGCAGGAAGCGTTGCTGTGTCAGATACTTGTTTCTACACCGACGATAGAAGTGTTATGGAAGAATGTATCACAAAGTATGAAGAGGACACGTTCAGTATATTTCGGTGCAATAAAACTACGAGGATTACTGATTTAGGATTAACAGGTAATGATGTGGATAGGTGTACCTTTATATATGTTCTATATCACAAAGGTTATATATTACCAATATACAAACTGTTCATCTTATAATGATTTGTTGCACTAAGATTTAAATTAGCTCATTATTCCCTCTGATGAATCGGCGAGGTTATTTAGGGATAGACTCGCTCGACCAACTTTATAAATGATCCAATTACCCTGAAACTAAGTACACTACATATCAAACTTGGTTCAAAGGACCATGGTCAGCTTTTGCTGTGTCCTTTATTTTTTCATCATTTTCTTTAAGTGACTTCTACTGAGGAACTCCAACATGGATTTTAACCAAATTTCAAATGTAGCATCTTGGATAATATGAGGTCCAGCTCTGTCATATAAAAAGTTCCCCAATCCCAAAGGGGCAGTTGAAATGGGCCAGCTAAAGCTATTTCTATGATTAGTCTTACTGTAAAACTGTGTCGAAGTTCTGTGGATATGGAAATTGACAAATATTATAAATTCCCAAAATTATTTTCCAATATTTGATAAAAGTGAAATTACATGACAGTATCAATATTTATTGCTGAATTAACAGAAAGAATTGTAAGTTTCACTTTTTGATATCTCACACTTGAGTTTGTTACTGAACATTAAGTACTGTTTCATGATTTGATAAGAATTCAATTCTAAAAACTAATATGACTGTTGTTCCATGACTGTCAGATTCAAATACTCATTTACAGAGGTTAAGTGTTTGGACAATCATCGGGTAAGATGGGCTCCTCTCACGGACCATTGGAAGCCAGCTGACTTTGTGGCGGACAATGTACCTTACTTGATACTAGGGAGGGAAACTCGAATGTGTCGCTTCAACCGCAACCCTAAAATAAGTAAAGTAAAGAAGAAATCCTGGTGTGCATTGTGTAACAAAACATCAGAGGAACAGAAGGTGAGCTGTAGTAGGAGAGATGGTGTGATATTAAATGTGAAACATGGTGTGAGACAGAATGTGAGATATGGTGTGATATTAAATGTGAAACATAGTGTGAGACAGAATGTGAGATATGGTGTGAGACAGTAGGTGAGATAGAATGTGAGATAGAATGTGAGATATGGTGTGAGACAGAATGTGAGACATGGTGTGAGATAGAAGGTGAGACATGGTGTGATACAGAAGGTGAGATATGGTGTGAGACAGAATGTGAGATATGGGGTGATACATAATGTGAGATATGGTGTGAAATTAAATGTGAGATATGGTGTGAGATAGAATGTGAGATATGGTGTGAGATAGAATGTGAGACATGGTGTGAGATAGAATGTGAGACATGGTGTGATATAGAAGGCGGGATATGGTGTGAGACAGAATGTGAGACATTTGTTGTTAATGTTTATTTTGTTTTCATTTTTCGCTTCTTTTTCAGGATTGCACAGAAGAATGTACATGTAGACTTCGCAAATCCTCAACTGCTGGCATGAAACAGCCATGTCCTGCTTTGATATCCATACACAGCATCATCAGATTTACAGACTTCAGGGTAAGAAAAACTGATCACTATTGGAATGGTTGATCAATTTTGATGACATGAAATGTATTAATACTCTTTGATAGCAGTAGTTATTTGTTTATATTCAATTAGCTATGGTCCTTCATTTACAGAATGTCAATGTCCCTATTTTAGTGTGGTTTTCTGGATATCTTGCTTATTTTGATAAAACTATGAAAGCAAGACCCGCATTCTGTATGTCGTACAACATGTTAGCTATGGTTCTGACTTGATTGGTTTCTGTCATTATATGTAGAGAAGGCGCCGCGGTGGCCGAGTGGTTAGGGTGTACCGACACTTTAACACTAGCCCTCCACCACTGTGTTGCGAGTTTGAAACCTACGTGGGGCAGTTGCCAGGTACTGACTGTAGGCCCGTGGTTTTTCTCCGGGTACTCCAGCTTTCCTCCACCTCCAAAACCTGGCACGTCCTTTAATGACCCTGGCTGTTAATAGGACGTTAAACAAAAACAAACCAAGTATATGTAGAGCACAGCAATATGTCATTTCTGATTGGGAAACAATTGTACCATTTTAATAGAAGTTGGTTGCAAGTACTTGTATTTAAAGTTTTAGCATTTTTGATTCAAATCAATAATCTGGTAAGATTGTTTAATAAATTATTAATCTAGTATATAATTATGTATTCAAGAAATATTTTTAAGCGGGTATTAGTGTTAGTCGGTTATATATCTATATATGTTATTAAAAAAGTGCCAAAGGAAACCAACTCTTGGATCACTGTAAGTAATAGACTAAGTATAGCCTTTGTGTTTTGCTGAGTTAGAGTGAGAAAAGTTGACCATGAGAAAGTGTGTGTAACAATGTAAGTGTTCCTAACCTTATTGAAGAGCACAGAACATGATAGGATTTAACGTAGGTCCAATGACAAACAGTAAAGGCACCAGAGTATTTTTGAAAAAAATATTTGTACTTTGATTGGGATCTGATAAAATTGTAGTACACATACTTAAGGTTTGGTACATGTTTTTCAACCCTGGTTCAGATCTCAAACCTGACCATGACCTGTGACAGGTTACATTGTACCTATTGCAGCCCTAATTATCAAGGGGGATTTATATGGTTTTAGGGCCATGACTGACCCCAAAGACCAAAGTGGTGGAACTGACAAAAAAAATTCATGATACATCACTGTACCTGTACTTTTGTGATCGTAGACTACACCTGCCATTGTCGGCATTATAGATATTGAGTATATAATATTGTAAATTTGGTCATCTTTCACAACAATACTACAACAACACCAGGTTATCCTGGTAATAAGATGTCCTTAAACTCATATAAAATCGTAATGTTATCTATTTTAGGAATTGGATTCTACATAATTTAGTGTCATTTCAATCTAGTATATAGTATGTCAAGTTTAGTATTTGGGAAAGAAATAGAAAATTAAATTTAACTGTTTTAAAATTAAGTCGGCTCTTTTAGTACATGTGAAGGCAGTTTACATGATTGGAGTATCCTTGTGTTAATGGGATTTTTCATGGACAATGGGTAAAAACCATGTGGTCCGTGGGCTAGTGAAGTGATTCACAACATCAGAAAATCTAAACTTGTTCTGGACTATTGAGTCTCAGTGTGTAATCTGTAGTACTGTGGACTTGTCGTTACATTTGTTATTATTATGACATTTTTTCATTCATTTCAGGCTAGTACTAAAAAGAAAAGGGTAGAGATGTCCAAAAACCTGAGGTGTGGTTTGGAGTTAGTGGAAAAGCTGAAGATGAGAATTCGCCAAGAAAAACGCATATATGTGACTTTGCCCAGTATTGAAGTTCATCAAAACCATCGTATCTTCCATTGTCCGGTAAGTTGAATAAATTCTTCAAATTACTTCGTAACCAATGACTGAAATTTAACTTAGTTTGACTGGAAGCATCCAGATCCCTGTGGAACAAGAAGGAAGTCACATGAGCAAGAGTCCCATCATAATACAGTCAAACCTGTCATATGTGACCTTCCAAGGGATGTAATAAAAAGGTCACTAATGACAGGTGGTCTATAATCCAGGTTCAGCTAACTAGTGAATATAAATGACATTGGAATTGAAAATTACGGTCAAATAGGAGAGGGAGTCGCTTACCCAGGGGCATAATTAAGGTGGTCTCTAAGACAGGTTTAACTGTATGTATAATTGCAATAGATTTTGAAGTCCTAACGTCCAACGTTTGGAACCAGAAAGCGAAACATTACATAAAGGAAAGTGTTGACCTCAATGCATTATACTTAGTGGCGGATCCCAAACCCAGACAGTATTTGTAATGTAACTCAAATGGGGGTGTTTTACCATAATCACTTGAATATCCAGCTGAGCAATACATGCACTCTAGTCCTCTTTTTAGATTCTCTTTTCATATGCATGTCATTTGATGGGAGTATTATGGTATGGTATTGTACTGTACATGTCCATCTGTCCATCTCGTGTAAACTTTTGTTTGTCTGGGGATCTCCTTTGTTATATTCCACTGATACTTTGTAAACTTTGTAGTTTTATAATTTTGATATGCATGTAGTTGAATTTTCCTAGCCACTTCTAATGCAGTAATTTTTGTGTCGCCTGCGAAAAGCAAGAGACATATAGGGATCACAATGTTGTCGACGACAGTAGCAGCAGTGTCGTCCACACAAGAAGTTTCTATGCGATAAGTCAGCTTTCCTTGGCCGATCAAACCCAAATTTCACACATACCTCCCTTACCAAAAGTGCTTGAATGGGATTTCATTTCAGGTTCGGAGGTTAAAGGTCAAGGTCACTGTTACTATACATATAATATGTGTTTCAGTGCAATATCTCAAGTTTCCTTGGGCTGATCAAGCTAAAAACTTCATACAGACCTTCCTTACCAAAAGGGCTTGCATGGGACTGCTTTTCAGACCTGAAGGTCAAAAATCAAGGTCACTGTTACTAAAATTAGAAAATTAGTTTCTGTGCCATAACTCAAGTTTCCTTGGGCTGATTAAGCTCAAACAGACATTCATACAGACATTCATTACCAAAAGTACAAGTGCTTATTTAAATTACCTGGTACATGAAATAATGACTTGTGGTAACTGGTAGTTCTCAGAAAAGAAACCATTGAATACACTGTTTAGCTATAAAGCTACATAATATGTATATTAATGAATAAAAAAACCTGTTTTGTATATAATGTGCATTATCTGTCGGGAAATGTTTTATGAGCTTCAAACACCCCAAAAAGTCTTTCCTTTTTGTTTGAATTGTATCACTTTCTTTGTAATCACCCAACATGCTTCGCAGGCGACACATCCACTTCTGTGGAATTCCTGTTTTGAAAAAGTTGTTGCTGCATTTTTTTTCACATATGTTCTAATCTGATCCAGACATTTCCTGACTTGGTATAATTTAAACAGATCTTTCTAAACTTGGTAGAATATATTACCATGACATATAGTTATTACTTTTTATTGAACAACATTTTGATACAATAATCTATGTCTCTTTGGCATCAGATATAATATAATAGTTCATTGTTCCACTCTGTGGTACTCTTGTTATCCAAATTCTATCAAATTTCATTTATTTTGTGTTCAAAAACATCAACAATTATCAAGTGTGTCACCCAACTCTAGACAAGTACATGTTATATTTCTTTGTAGAAGTTTGAAACCCCGTGTTGTCCGTGCTACAGGACAGGTACATGTGGGACATGTCCGTGTAAATCAAGTGGCTGCTCAAACTGCAACAACAATGCATGTCGCTTCAGGGACCTACAGGTGAGTAAAAGGGACCTACAGGTGAGTAAAAGGGACCTACAGTTGAGTAAAAGTCTCTTGTTAACAGTGAGTAGTTCACAGGATTTCAGTCCATACTCTCTCTATATCTAGCCAAGGGTTAACAGTGAGTAATTCACAGGATTTCAGTCCATACTCCCTATATCTAGCCAAGGGTTAACAGTGAGCAGTTCACAGGATTTCAGTCCATACTCTCTCTATCTAGCCAAGGGTTAACAGTGAGTAGTTGACAGGATTTCAGTCCATACTCTCTATATCTAGCCAAGGGTTAACAGTAAGTAGTTCACAGGATTTCTGTCCATACTCTCTATATCTAGCCAAGGGTTAACAGTGAGCAGTTCACATGATTTCAGTCCATACTCTCTATATCTAGCCAAGGGTTAACAGTGAGTAGTTGACAGGATTTCAGTCCATACTCTCTATATCTAGCCAAGGGTTAACAGTAAGAAGTTCACAGGATTTCTGTCCATACTCTCTATATCTAGCCAAGGGTTAACAGTGAGCAGTTCACATGATTTCAGTCCATACTCTCTATATCTAGCCAAGGGTTAACAGTGAGTAGTTCACAGGATTTCAGTCCATACTCTCTATATCTAGCCAAGGGATAACAGTGAGTAGTTCACATGATTTCAGTCCATACTCTCTAGCCAAGGGTTAACAGTGAGCAGTTCACATGATTTCAGTCCATACTCTCTATATCTAGCCAAGGGTTAACAGTGAGTAGTTCACAGGATTTCAGTCCATACTCTCTATATCAAGCCAAGGGTTAACAGTAAGTAGTTCACAGGATTTCTGTCCATACTCTCTATATCTAGCCAAGGGTTAACAGTGAGCAGTTCACATGATTTCAGTCCATACTCTCTATATCTAGCCAAGGGTTAACAGTGAGTAGTTCACAGGATTTCAGTCCATACTCTCTATATCTAGCCAAGGGTTAACAGTGAGTAGTTCACATGATTTCAGTCCATACTCTCTAGCCAAGGGTTAACAGTGAGCAGTTCACAGGATTTCAGTCCATACTCTCTATATCTAGCCAAGGGTTAACGGTGAGTAGTTGACATGATTTCAGTCCATACTCTCTATATCTAGCCAAGGGTTAACAGTGAGTAGTTAACATGATTTCAGTCCATACTCTCTATATCTAGCCAAGGGTTAACAGTGAGTAGTTCACAGGATTTCAGTCCATACTCTCTCTATCTAGCCAAGGGTTAACAGTGAGTAGTTCACAGGATTTCAGTCCATACTCTCTAGCCAAGGGTTAACAGTGAGTAGTTCACAGGATTTCAGTCCATACTCTCTATATCTAGCCAAGGGTTAACAGTGAGTAGTTCACAGGATTTCAGTCAATACTCTCTATATCTAGCCAAGGGTTAACAGTGAGTAGTTCACAGGATTTCAGTCCATACTCTCTATATCTAGCCAAGGGTTAACAGTGAGCAGTTCACAGGATTTCAGTCCATACTCTCTATATCTAGCCAAGGGTTAACAGTGAGTAGTTCACAGGATTTCAGTCCATACTCTCTAGCCAAGGGTTACAATCTGACTAATCCTCTTCCTTAAGAGATCAGTAGGCAGATCAGCAGAGATGGTAGTAATCAGTACTTATGTGGAAGACAGACTTTATGGTTTTCAGTCTCTTATACGTCAGACTTACAATTTTAATAGAATATACAATGTAAATATACATGTACACTTATCATTATTCTTCAGGTAACCTGTTTATTGGTGTTTTTTATTTAAAAGTCTAACATATAAGTTTATACATAATTAACCTTACCTGTTAATGTTTAGAAGTTCTTGTTTGTTTGTATGTATGTGTACGTAGGGCCGCGGTGGCCGAGTGGTTAAGGTGTCCCGACACTTTATCACTAGCCCTCCACCTCTGGGTTGCGAGTTCGAAACCTACGTGGGGCAGTTGCCAGGTACTGACTGTAGGCCGGTGGTTTTTCTCCGGGTACTCCGGCTTTCCTCCACCTCCAAAACCTGGCACGTCCTTAAATGACCCTGGCTGTTAATAGGACGTTAAACAAAAACAAAACAAAGTATGTGGTCAGGTGGTACAATGGTAACACACTTGTCTTTTCAATGAGACTAGTTTTCTCCTACTGGCCACAATAAGAGTCCTCACATGTTTCCAACAAGGGCTGTTGATATAACTAGTAACGGTATATAACTGTAATAACACTTGTTTCATGATTGTTGTAAAATAGAACAAGTTGATATTATATCATAGAGGATACAAAGAGGATGTTGTTCATATGAAGAGTAGTTTGTAATTTTATAAGTTGAAATGAAATGAAACATTTCGAAATGTGTATCTTTATAATGTAAAGCATTTAATATTATGTTTACTTTTCTGTCAGGGAATGTTTTTGCCATTGAGACAAAGCAGGAAAAAGAAAGGAACGAAGTTGAAGAAAACAACTCCATATGCTATCAAAAGTATTCGTAACGTTAGGATTAACGCAGATGAATTTTCTATGAATGAACAACTTGACAGAGAAGCAGAATTGGAAACTTATCAAGAACATTCTGTTGTTCTGAAAATTCAGGTGAGATTATGGTGGCAGAGGTGTCCCCAGGGTTCAGGAAAGATTATACAGTGTACTAAAATCCTATTAAATTACGGAACTCACACAAATATATATAAGGTACTATGAGTCTGTTGTCCTGGAAACACAGATATACAAATGTATGTTAGGTATGTAGGTTTTTTCCCATATATATACCAGTGAGGTAATGATCAGTTGTCATAAAAATACCGGTGACACCGCATGATTTTGTCAAAAATAGAGGTGAGACCACGATTTTGTCAATATACAGATGAAACTATGATAATTTGTCATAAAACGGGGGAAATTTTAGTAAATCATCAAAAATTCTAAGGTAATAATAGTTAAATATAAAAAAACGTGAAATTATTTATAAGTGACGTGTCATTGAAAGGCAGATTAATTAACCAAATGTAAAATTATGATGAGTTACAAAAGACTGGAAAAAAGACAAAAACCCTACTCTAGCCAGATTCTCAACTAAATTTCCACACAAGTAACACACCTATAGTATATGTCTATTGTATAATTGGGGCAGATTGAAGTATGATTTAGAATTGTGTTGGGCTTCTTATGAACTTCTGCCAAGAGTCCTCAGCTAATGCAATATTTGATTATCTATATTATCATGCCTGATTTTCCAAATTAATTATGATGAATGAATGTTTCATTGTTTTGATTGCAGCAAGAAATATTGGGGATGACACTTGAACAAACACGACAAGCACTGATACAGATGCTGGAAGATGACCCCTTCCATGTGGAGTCCTATGTAAAACCTGACCACGCCCCCTACCACCGGGTCCAGATAGACACGCCCCCTAAATGGTGCACCTGTACTCAGTGTGTGGAGATGGACAATAGCCTGATGCGGATGTGTTGTGGCCAGACTCCCTGTCTCACTTTTCACCCGACGTTCCGCAGTGTGTGCCTCAGGCCAGACCATCTCCTCATGGGCCTTCTAGACATTGGGTTACCAACCGAAAACTTTACAGAGCTTGGTAATATCTCCAATGCCCAGTACAGACGCCAAGCCTATCGCTGCTTTATCCTATGGCAGTGGAATAACCTTGGGAAAGGTGACATAGAAGTACCGAAACCCCCCAGCTGTGTGGTGGCTAGAATAAGGTGGCGCTACCCTTCCATAGATAACCATCTTAGTGATGCATTCTCTCCCGAAAGTGACTTTGAAGAAGGCAACAAGTGAATTATTGAGTATTGCTGTCTCTAGATATTTCAGTGGTACTGTGACATCTTGTCTTCTTGTGTGATTTAGACTGCTACAGTTCAGACATGCATTAAATGTTTTTGTCCTGGTACATGTCAGTTTAAAATTGAAAACTTGTGTGGTATTGTACAAAGATCAAGATTACAGTTGATATAGAAGTAACTACAAGGGTGAAATCACTGTTGTAAATGGTTGCTTATTGTGTTGAGTATAGAATTGTAGATCTTTGTTGATTTTGTTTTGGACAATAGTTTTTTGTGGTGTCTACTGACTAAAGAATAGTTTTTTGTGGTGTCTACCGACCAAAAGAATCTGATTTATTATATACGATCCTCTGACCAAATGTCATTTTAAGCAGGTGGATTTTGTTCAAATATCTTATCAATTAATTATAATTTATTAGACCCAATCCTCCAAAAGTAAGTGCCAAAAAAAACCAAAAAAAAATGAGATATAAATTTTGAAGATAACAATTACCTTGTGTGCAAGAATGTTAATGTTGAAATAGGATAAATTATTGTACCGATGATGGTACTCTTGTACCGTAAACATTTATACATGTGATTTGTAACATGTCGCATGCATATTGGGTGATTTGATATGAACTGTTCCTGAACATAACATAATATCTTTAAATTTAGTTTGATGTTAAATCATATATATGTTGCAGTGTGGTTGTGTGATGTTGTGTTCAAACCTGCTGTAGTACTACACATGTTTACATGTTCATTAAAATTATAAGCCACCTGTTGTTGATGGTGCACTAGTCTAATCACTCTATGCCCCTTGATCCCTAGTTGTGCCCATTCAACCTTGATTGTAATTGGTGAAACAAAATGGCCGAAAGATGGTCAATTTCCATTTTGACAATGGAAGTTATTTATCACTGTTTCTTGAAAAGCAAAGGAAGGATATTTCTCAGACTTTACGTGTAGGTTCCCGTTTGTCCCTAGTTGTGCCCATTAAGTTTTGATTCTGATAAGAAAAACTAACGAATAGCCATCATGGATTTTGAC
The DNA here is from genome assembly GCF_902652985.1 of Pecten maximus. NCBI lineage: Eukaryota > Metazoa > Mollusca > Bivalvia > Pectinida > Pectinidae > Pecten > Pecten maximus. The sequence goes on along the minus strand of NC_047023.1, from coordinate 27,577,601 downwards.
AATGTTTGTTATCACTATTTTTGAAAAATACTGGAAGGATATTTCTCAAGCTTCACAGGTAGGTTTTCCTTGCTCGCTAGTTGTAACAATTCAATTTTTTGAATCCGATAAGGAAAACAAAATGGCCGACAGGTAGCCATCTTGAATTTTGATGGTGTGAGTTTGTTATTTGTGTTTCTTTTCTGAGATCTTTATAAGATTTTATCTATATGAAGGTTGTCCTGGTTGTTGGATAATTAAGAAGAAAAGAGGGAAAAGTAGGGAACGAATCATTCTTACATAGATCCAATGAAGATCATTCAACGGTGAGTGCCAAGATCACTGTGATCTCTTGATTTGAACATTTTCAGACTGCATGAGTTACAATGCAAGTGAATTATTTTGTTTAAGTTTGGAAATACAATTGTTTTTAAGGTTTAGATATTGAGTTGTTTTCCTTGACATAATTGGTAACTTGATGTAATGTTTCTATACATGTAGATGTTTATAGGGAAGATGGATGCTTAAAATTGATATGTTCCGTGTGAACGATGGCATTGGAGTAAAAAATCTAATTAAAATATAGATGTTCATTCTCAATACGTTACATGAACATCTAACGACATCGCGGGTCACGTTCTGGTGACCTTTGTTACCTCAATATTTCGCTTTCAGGTCCAATTGACAATTTTTCGATATCATCGATCTTACCCAATCGTCACATCATGCATCTGAAGCTAACCACTTCGGTACAGCAGGTATATAGCTATATGCTTCGTTCGACGAAATGACTTGAAATAGATTGACACATGTAAGCCATGCACTCTAGTCATGCTATTTCGGACAAACGGAAATCACTTCCAAGATTCTGTAAATAGTAATTTGATTGGTTAATCCAAAAGGTCATTCTGACGTGACCCCATATGCGATGTTGTTAGATGTCCATGTAACGTAGTGAGAATGACCATCTAGATTTTAATTTGATTGTGGAATAAACGGCAAACAAACACTTTCTTATATTTTTCAAAAATGAATTACCTCCCTTGACTCTGAGTAAGGCCGACATTGGTCATTAAAAAGATAGACCACTCTTCGCTTGTACCGTCATTTGGTCACAGTTCTGAACAGTCTGAGAACATCTGCCTGAATCATTCATATCGAAGACAAAATTCAAAAACTTCAAAATAAAAAAAAAAAGAAGAAGAATTTTGCAGTTAGATGTAGATTACAGGTAAAGATCTTTTAATATGTAATAATATTTTGCCTTTCGTTTGCTGAATGGAATTAACTTTTAACTATAAATTGCCCATGACTTACACAAGTAAGCATATCATATGCTTCAATCAAAATTGATATCGTAGTGTAGAGAATGTAAATATTTGATGTGAAGTGTAGCCTAGCTGTTTAAATAAGTCTGTCCTTGACACATCTCATATCTCAGAATGTCGCGGATAGGAGATCTGTTTACACACATCATTGAGTAACAGCTCGGCAATGCTGTTCCAATATGTGACCTTTTGTTCATGTTGAAACTATGTAGCTTTATACACTGCATCGTACAAAAAGAAAAGTTTAGAATACTAAACTCCGGTAACATTAAAAGGCGTGATAAAAGCAAAACTGAAGAAAATGGCGACGGGATCCATTGAAAAACCAAAATTATAACACTGACGAAGCCAAACAATAATGACTTTGTAATTCCAAATATCTGATCTATTGTGAAGGGAGAACAACGGAGAATTGGGTAAAGTAAAATTAAAAGAAATAAAAAAAAAAACCTAAATAAAACAGGGGATAGGATCCATAAAGAAACTATAGAAAATAATAGATTCAGTATCGAGGTACAATAACAGATGCTGAAGACAACACAGCAGAAATCTTAAAAAAGGAAAAGGTTGATTCAGGGTCAAGTGAATGCCCTGACAAGGATGGCATATTTCAATGAAGAAACAGTAACACATCACGTGAAGAGTGTATTTAACATGTTTACGGGTTGTTACTTCTCACAACTTAATGTACGTGACGTGATAAACGCGTGTAGTTCGTCTTAGAGTGATTGTACAAAAAGCACGAGGGATTAGCTCCTCTAAATCAATTTCTCCAGAGTGAAAAGTACGCTTATATATGTATCAATATGTAATTGGTATCAAAATGAATGTAACTGATGTTAACACGTGTCACCTCTTTAAATGACGCAGGTGATATTTGTTTGCAAACATCATTCGGTAACAGTTGATCAACATCATCATATGATGATCTTGTTCATGTAATACTAGTATATATTCCCCAGTAGAAATAGTATCGCATCGTCAACACATACAGACAGAAACTACAGAAGTCACAAACTCCGGCAAAACAATAATGGAAAAAAAATGAAAATGAAAAATAGCTAAAGGAAACAGCGACGAGATCCATGGGTATATCCAACTGAGGAAAAACAACAGAAGTAAATCTCCCAAGTGAAGGACTCTATCGGCTGATCAGGGAAGTCTTTCTTTGGCTAACCCCTTGGCTGAAATTTTAAGAATGTCATCCCTCGTATTGAGATTTATTTGCCTGACCTCAAAGACACAAATGATGATCAATTTCTTTCGTCATTAACTGGTGGCATAGGAATATTTCATAAGGCATTTAGATGGTACAGGATTTCTTTTTCTGTTCTACTGTGATTTACAAAAACAAAAGCGCTTTTAGGAGACCATCATCAGTTTATTTTGGACCCCTAAACAAACTGGACGTTTAGGTTTGAATGGACATGTCTTATTCAACGTAACGTTTTAACTTTCAGATTTAATGGAAAACGTGGTTTTACTTTGAAAATGTTAAATTTCAAGAGTCAACTGAATGCCTTCACAACAATAACATATTTCAGCGAAAAAACAATTACACATCGAAGTGAACGTACACCAGAAATTGGTATAAAGGAGATGGAGAACGAACGAGATACAGGTAAGTTTTAAAAATACAGTATTTTAACATTTACACCGTATTTAGCTATTGTCCCTTTCAAACCTATTATATGTGTGATCTATATATGATTCTTAGAACCTCCGAGTTAGATGCTATCTAGAGAAACATGCTGCCTAGTACCGCTATCACAGCGACAGTAGGTGACGAATCATGATAAGGGATAATTGAAACTTTACCGATAATTCATGTTCTGCATGTACATAACATGCATTTCGCGCCTTGGTATGACACACATTGTTATAATGTTGTGTGCGGCTGCTTGCTTGATGCAGTGGATTAATCAACATGCCGCACACACAGCTATTAAAACCCCGTAAACCTGGCCATGTTTATTGCGTCCTGGTAAAATATTGCATACAAACTCATAAACCAGACGAACAATATCAGGTTCATCAGCTTAGTTCTGGTGAACTATGTACATTCTAGGACCTGAGATGGTAACCTAGGGCATAGACAAATACGTTCTCCAACGGTCCTAGCCTTAAATAGTCCATCTTAGGACTTATGTAGTCCTACCATATGATAACATAGCGTGTCAACATACATTGTGTAGTGACACATAGCACTATACGTAACAATATATACTACAGTATATTATATAGGTATGAACTTAGGATAACATTGGGTTTGTAAATAAAGTCATAGATTCTACGATATTCGTGTGAAAATATATAAACGAATTACAAAAATACCTTACATTGTTTCATTATCACTCTTAGAATGGTTACTAAGAAATATGGACGATTGTTTGATATACCTATAATAATTACCTACAACAATCGCGTTTCTTGCGTAATATTTAAAGTGAGAGATATTTTTTTTATCTCGTTCGTAAGACTTTTAACTCGTAGGAATATTTTTCTCGCTCGTACAATTTTTTTTCTCGTTCGTACGACTATTTTTCTCATTTGTATAACTTTTTATCTTGATCACAAGACTTTTTATCTCGTTCGTACGCCTTTTTATCTTGTTCACAAGACTTCTTATCTGGTTCGTACGCCTTTTTATCTCGTTCACGAGACTTTTTATCTCTTTCGTACGACTTTTTATCCAATTTATACGATTTTTTACCCGTTCGTACGCCTTTTTATCTTGTTCACAAGACTTTTGATCTCTTTCGTACGACTTAATTCTCATTAGCAAGATTTTTATCTCTTTCGTACGACTTTGATCTCTTTCGCAAGACCTCGTATCTTGTTCGCACGCCTTTTTATCTCCTTCGTTTGACTTTTATCAGTTTCGTACGACTTTATTCTCATTAGCAAGATTTTTTATCTCTTTCGTACGTATTTTTATATCCTTCGTTTGACTCTTTATCTCTTTCGTACGACTTTTCATTCAAGGTCACAGGGGTCAAATATGTCAAAATCTTTAAGCAGCTTCTTCTTGATAACCAAGAGGCCCTAAGACCTGATATTGGATTTTTAGCATTCATGGGTAAAGGGTTATAATGATTGTTCAAATGAATGACCTTAACCTTCATTCAAGGTCCAATGTATCAAAACTTAGGTGACCGTTAAAGGCCAATGGGCCTCGTGTTATCTCATTCATGCGACTTTTTCTCTCGTTCGTACGCCTTTATTTCTCGTTCGTACGCCTTTATTTCTCGTTCGCACGCCTTTATTTCTCGTTCGTACCACTTTATTTCTCGTTCGCACGCCTTTATTTCTCGTTCGCACGCCTTTATTTCTCGTTCGTACGCCTTTATTTCTCGTTCGCACGCCTTTATTTCTCGTTCGCACGCCTTTATTTCTCGTTCGTACGCCTTTATTTCTCGTTCGCACGCCTTTATTTCTCGTTCGCACGCCTTTATTTCTCGTTCGCACGCCTTTATTTCTCGTTTGCACGCCTTTATTTCTCGTTCGTAAGACTTTATTCTCACTAGCAAGACCTGTTTTCTCGTTCACACGACTTTTTATCTCGTTCGTACGTCTTTTTAATTCCTTCATACGACTTTTTATCTCATTTGTACGACCTTTTTCTCTTTTGTGCAACTTTTTATCTCGTTGGTAGGATTTTTATCTCCTTCTTACGACTTGTTTTTTCCTTCGAATGTTTTTTTTATCTTCTTCGTACGAACTTAATTTTATCTCGTTCGTAGGACTTTTCATCTCTTTCGCAAGACACTTGTCTTGTGCGCAAGACTTTTTATCTCGTTCGTACGACTTTTTATCTCGTTCGTACGACTTTTTATCTCGTTCGTACGACTTTTTATCTCGTTCGTACGACTTTTTATCTCGTTCGTACGACTTTTTATCTCGTTCGTACGACTTTTTATCTCGTTCGTACGACTTTTTATCTCGTTCGTACGACTTTTTATCTCGTTCGTACGACTGTTTATCTCGTTCGTACGACTGTTTATCTCCTGCGAAAGAATTTTTTATCTCATTCATTAGACTTTTTAATTCTAGGGTCGAATACGTTTTTAAAAACCCAAATAAACTTTCATAGATTTGGCGGACGCAAGGTCAAATCATATGGTTCAAGACCTCACTGTGAAAATCAGCCATAACGTCAGTCTCCCCACTTGTTTCCTGATCGTAATGCTATGTAACGCTGGGTTGCCATGTCAACACACCATGATAAAATATGCAATATCATACATTTCCTCATAACTTCAGGGGCCGCGGTGGCCGAGTGGTTAAAGTGTCCCGACACTTTAACACTAGCCCTCCACCTCTGGGTTGCGAGTTCGAAACCTGCGTGGGGCAGTTGCCAGGTACTGACTGTAGGCCGGTGGTTTTTCTCCGGGTACTCCGGCTTTCCTCCACCTCCAAAACCTGGCACGTCCTTAAATGACCCTGGCTGTTAATAGGACGTTAAACAAAAACAAAACAAAGTATGTGGTCAGGTGGTACAATGGTAACACACTTGTCTTTTCAATGAGACTAGTTTTCTCCTACTGGCCACAATAAGAGTCCTCACATGTTTCCAACAAGGGCTGTTGATATAACTAGTAACGGTATATAACTGTAATAACACTTGTTTCATGATTGTTGTAAAATAGAACAAGTTGATATTATATCATAGAGGATACAAAGAGGATGTTGTTCATATGAAGAGTAGTTTGTAATTTTATAAGTTGAAATGAAATGAAACATTTCGAACTGTGTATCTTTATAATGTAAAGCATTTAATATTATGTTTACTTTTCTGTCAGGGAATGTTTTTGCCATTGAGACAAAGCAGGAAAAAGAAAGGAACGAAGTTGAAGAAAACAACTCCATATGCTATCAAAAGTATTCGTAACGTTAGGATTAACGCAGATGAATTTTCTATGAATGAACAACTTGACAGAGAAGCAGAATTGGAAACTTATCAAGAACATTCTGTTGTTCTGAAAATTCAGGTGAGATTATGGTGGCAGAGGTGTCCCCAGGGTTCAGGAAAGGTTATACAGTGTACTAAAATCCTATTAAATTACGAAACTCACACAAATATATATAAGGTACTATGAGTCTGTTGTCCTGGAAACATAGATATACAAATGTATGTTAAGTATGTAGGTTTTTTTCCATATATATACCAGTGAGGTAATGATCAGTTGTCATAAAAAAACAGGTGACACCGCATGATTTTGTCAAAACTTCAGGTGAGACCACGGTTTTGTCAATATACAGATGAAACTATGATAATTTGTCATAAAATGGGGGAAATTTTAGTAAATCATCAAAAGTTCTAAGGTAATAATAGTTAAATATAAAAAACGTGAAATTATTTATAAGTGAGGTGTCATTGAAAGGCAGATTAATGAACCAAATGTAAAATTATGATGAGTTACAAAAGACTGGAAAAAAGACAAAAACCCTACTCTAGCCAGATTCTCAACTAAATTTCCACACAAGTAACACACCTATAGTATACATCTATAGTATAATTGGGGCAGATTGAAGTATGATTTAGAATGGTGCTGGGCTTCTCATGAACTTCTGTCAAGAGTCCTAAGCTAATGCAATATTTGATTATCTATATTATCATGCCTGATTTTCCAAATTAATTATGATGAATGAATGTTTCATTGTTTTGATTTCAGCAAGAAATATTGGGGATGACACTTGAACAAACACGACAAGCACTGATACAGATGCTGGAAGATGACCCCTTCCATGTGGAGTCCTATGTAAAACCTGACCACGCCCCCTACCACCGGGTCCAGATAGACACGCCCCCTAAATGGTGCACCTGTACTCAGTGTGTGGAGATGGACAATAGCCTGATGCGGATGTGTTGTGGCCAGACTCCCTGTCTCACTTTTCACCCGACGTTCCGCAGTGTGTGTCTCAGGCCAGACCATCTCCTCATGGGCCTTCTAGACATTGGGTTACCAACCGAAAACTTTACAGAACTTGGTAATATCTCCAATGCCCAGTACAGACGCCAAGCCTATCGCTGCTTTATCCTATGGCAGTGGAATAACCTTGGGAAAGGTGACATAGAAGTACCGAAACCCCCCAGCTGTGTGGTGGCTAGAATAAGGTGGCGCTACCCTTCCATAGATAACCATCTTAGTGATGCATTCTCTCCCGAAAGTGACTTTGAAGAAGGCAACAAGTGAATTATCGAGTATTGCTGTCTCCAGATATTTCAGTGGTACTGTGACATCTTGTCTTCTTGTGTGATTTAGACTGCTACAGTTCAGACATGCATTAAATGTTTTTGTCCTGGTACATGTCAGTTTAAAATTGAAAACTTGTGTGGTATTGTACAAAGATCAAGATTACAGTTGATATAGAAGTAACTACAAGGGTGAAATCACTGTTGTAAATGGTTGCTTATTGTGTTGAGTATAGAATTGTAGATCTTTGTTGATTTTGTTTTGGACAATAGTTTTTTGTGGTGTCTACTGACTAAAGAATAGTTTTTTGTGGTGTCTACCGACCAAAAGAATCTGATTTATTATATACGATCCTCTGACCAAATGTCATTTTAAGCAGGTGGATTTTGTCCAAATATCTTATCAATTAATTATAATTTATTAGACCCAATCCTCCAAAAGTAAGTGCCAAAAAAAACCAAAAAAAAATGAGATATAAATTTTGAAGATAACAATTACCTTGTGTGCAAGAATGTTAATGTTGAAATAGGATAAATTATTGTACCGATGATGGTACTCTTGTACCGTAAACATTTATACATGTGATTTGTAACATGTCGCATGCATATTGGGTGATTTGATATGAACTGTTCCTGAACATAACATAATATCTTTAAATTTAGTTTGATGTTAAATCATATATATGTTGCAGTGTGGTTGTGTGATGTGTTCAAACCTGCTGTAGTACTACACATGTTTACATGTTCATTAAAATTATAAGCCACCTGTTGTTGATGGTGCACTAGTCTAATCACTCTATGCCCCTTGATCCCTAGTTGTGCCCATTCAACCTTGATTGTAATTGGTGAAACAAAATGGCCGAAAGATGGTCAACTTCCATTTTGACAATGGAAGTTATTTATCCCTATTTCTTGAAAAGCAAAGGAGGGATATTTCTCAAACTTTGCGTGTAGGTTCCCGTTTGTCCCTAGTTGTGCCCATTAAGTTTTGATTCTGATAAGAAAAACTAACAAATAGCCATCATGGATTTTGACAATGTTTGTTATCACTATTTTTGAAAAATACTGGAAGGATATTTCTCAAGCTTCACAGGTAGGTTTTCCTTGCTCCCTAGTTGTAACAATTCAATTTTGTGAATCCGATAAGGAAAACAAAATGGCTGACAGGTAGCCATCTTGAATTTTGATGGTGTGAGTTTGTTATTTGTGTTTTTTTTCTGAGATCTTTATAAGATTTTATCTATATGAAGGTTGTCCTGGTTGTTGGATAATTAAGAGGAAAAGAGGGAAAAGTAGGGAACGAATCATTCTTACATAGATCCAATGAAGATCATTCAACGGTGAGCGCCAAGATCACTCTGTTCTGTGATCTCTTGTTTTGGAACATTTTCAGACTGAATGAGTTACTATGTAAGTGCATTGTTTTGTTTAAGTTTGGAAATACAATTGTTTTTAAGGTTTAGATATTGAGTTGTTTTCCTTGACATAATTGGTAACTTGATGTAATGTTTCTATACATGTAGATGTTTATAGGGAAGATGGATGCTTAAAATTGATATGTTCCGTGTGAACGATGGCATTGGAGTAAAAAATCTAATTAAAATATAGATGTTCATTCTCAATACGTTACATGAACATCTAACGACATCGCGGGTCACGTTCTGGTGACCTTTGTTACCTCAATATTTCGCTTTCAGGTCCAATTGACAATTTTTCGATATCATCGATCTTACCCAATCGTCACATCATGCATCTGAAGCTAACCACTTCGGTACAGCAGGTATATAGCTATATGCTTCGTTCGACGAAATGACTTGAAATAGATTGACACATGTAAGCCATGCACTCTAGTCATGCTATTTCGGACAAACGGAAATCATTTCCAAGATTCTGTAAATAGTAATTTGATTGGTTAATCCAAAAGGTCATTCTGACGTGACCCCATATGCGATGTTGTTAGATGTCCATGTAACGTAGTGAGAATGACCATCTAGATTTTAATTTGATTGTGGAATAAACGGCAAACAAACACTTTCTTATATTTTTCAAAAATGAATTACCTCCCTTGACTCTGAGTAAGGCCGACATTGGTCATTAAAAAGATAGACCACTCTTCGCTTGTACCGTCATTTGGTCACAGTTCTGAACAGTCTGAGAACATCTGCCTGAATCATTCATATCGAAGACAAAATTCAAAAACTTCAAAATAAAAAAAAAAAAAAGAAGAATTTTGCAGTTAGATGTAGATTACAGGTAAAGATCTTTTAATATGTAATAATATTTTGCCTTTCGTTTGCTGAATGGAATTAACTTTTAACTATAAATTGCCCATGACTTACACAAGTAAGCATATCATATGCTTCAATCAAAATTGATATCGTAGTGTAGAGAATGTAAATATTTGATGTGAAGTGTAGCCTAGCTGTTTAAATAAGTCTGTCCTTGACACATCTCATATCTCAGAATGTCGGATAGGAGATCTGTTTACACACATCATTGAGTAACAGCTCGGCAATGCTGTTCCAATATGTGACCTTTTGTTCATGTTGAAACTATGTAGCTTTATACACTGCATCGTACAAAAAGAAAAGTTTAGAATACTTAAACTCCGGAAATATTAAAAGGCGCCATAAAAGCAAAACTGAAGAAAATGGCGACGGGATCCATAGAAAAACCAGAATTATAACACTGACACAGCCAAATAAAATAAGAACTTTATAATTCCAAATATCGGATCCATTGTGAAGGACAACAACGGAGAACTGGGTAAAGTAAAATTAAAAGGAATAATAAAAAGAAGATAAAACCGAAATTTAAAAGGAGATAGGATCCATAACGAAACCATAGAAAAGAAACCATCCAAAATCGAGGTACATGTACAACAACAACTGTTGAAGACAATACAGCAGAGATCTTAAAAGAAATGGAAAAGGTTAATTTTGGGTCAAGTGAAAGCCCTGACAACGAAAGCATATTTCAAGGAAGTAATTAACAAAAAAAACAACACGTTGTTACTTCTCACAACTTAATGTACGTGTCGTGATAAACGCGTGTAGTTCGTCTTAGAGTGATTGTACAAAAAGCACCAGGATTTAGCTCCTCTAAATCAATTTCTCCAGAGTGAAAAGTACGCTTATATATGTATCAATATGTAATTGGTATCAAAATGAATGTAACTGATGTTAACACGTGTCACCTCTTTAAATAACGCAGGTGATATTTGTTTGCAAACATCATTCGGTAACAGTTGATCAACATCATCAGAATATATGATCTTGTTCATGTAATACTAGTATATATACAGTGTATGCTGATCATTGTTTTTTCCCAGTAGAAATAGTATCGCATCGTCAACACATACAGACAGAAACTACAGAAGTCACAAACTCCGGCAAAACAATAATGAAAAAAAAATGAAAATGAAAAATAGCTAAAGGAAACAGCGACGAGATCCATGGGCATATCCAACTGAGGAAAAACAACAGAAGTAAATTTCCCAAGTGAAGGACTCTATCGGCTGATCAGGGAAGTCTTTCTTTGGCTAACCCCTTGGCTGAAATTTTAAGAATGTCATCCCTCGTATTGAGATTTATTTGCCTGACCTCGAAGACACAAATGATGATCAATTTCTTTCGTCATTAACTGGTGGCATAGGAATATTTCATAAGGCATTTAGACGGCACAGTATTTCTTTTTCTGTTCTACTGTGATTTACAAAAACAAAAGCGCTTTTAGGAGACCATCATCAGTTTATGTTGGACCCCTAAACAAACTGGACGTTTAGGTTTGAATGGGCATGTCTTATTCTACGTAACGTTTTAACTTTCAGATTTAATGAAAACGTGGTTTTACTTTGAAAATGTTTTTCAAGAGTCAACTGAATGCCTTCACAACAATAACATATTTCTGCGAAAAAACAATTACACATCGAAGTGAACGTACACCAGAAATTGGTATAAAGGAGATGGAGAACGAACGAGATACAGGTAAGTTTTAAAAATACAGTATTTTAACATTTACACCGTATTTAGCTATTGTCCCTTTCAAACCTATTATATGAGTGATCTATATATGATTCTTAGAACCTCTGAGTTAGATGCTATCTAGAGAAACATTGGTGTTGGCACATGCTGCCTAGTACCGCTATCGACTTTACCGATAATTCATGTTCGCATGCATGTCGCGCCTTGGTATGACAAAGACTGTTATAATGTTGTGTGCGGCTGCTTGCTTGATGCAGTGGATTAATCAACATGCCGCACACACAGCTATTAAAACCCCGTAAACCTGGCCATGTTTATTGCGTCCTGGTAAAATATTGCATACAAACTCATAAACCAGACGAACAATATCAGGTTCATCAGCTTAGTTCTGGTGAACTATGTACAATATAAATCTAGGACCTGAGATGGTAACCTAGGGCATAGACAAATACGTTCTCCAACGGTCCTAGCCTTAAATAGTCCATCTTAGGACTTATGTAGTCCTACCATATGATAACATAGCGTGTTGACATACATTGTGTAGTGACACATAGCACTATACGTAACAATATATACTACAGTATATTATATAGGTATGAACTTAGGATAACATTGGGTTTGTAAATAAAGTCATAGATTCTACGATATTCGTGTGAAAATATATAAACGAATTACAAAAATACCTTACATTGTTTCATTATCACTCTTAGAATGGTTACTAAGAAATATGGACGATTGTTTGATATACCTATAATAATTACCTACAACAATCGCGTTTCTTGCGTAATATTTAAAGTGAGAGATATTTTTTTTATCTCGTTCGTAAGACTTTTAACTCGTAGGAATATTTTTCTCGCTCGTACAATTTTTTTTCTCGTTCGTACGACTATTTTTCCCATTTGTATAACTTTTTATCTCGTTCATTAGACTTTTCATCTCGTTCGTACGCCTTTTTATCTCGTCCACAAGACTTCTTATCTGGTTCGTACGCCTTTTTATCTCGTTCACGAGACTTTTTATCTCTTTCGTACGACTTTTTATCCAATTTATACGATTTTTTACCCGTTCGTACGCCTTTTTATCTTGTTCACAAGACTTTTGATCTCTTTCGTACGACTTAATTCTCATTAGCAAGATTTTTATCTCTTTCGTACGACTTTGATCTCTTTCGCAAGACCTCGTATCTTGTTCGCACGCCTTTTTATCTCCTTCGTTTGACTTTTATCAGTTTCGTACGACTTTATTCTCATTAGCAAGATTTTTTATCTCTTTCGTACGTATTTTTATATCCTTCGTTTGACTCTTTATCTCTTTCGTACGACTTTTCATTCAAGGTCACAGGGGTCAAATATGTCAAAATCTTTAAGCAGCTTCTTCTTGATAACCAAGAGGCCCTAAGACCTGATATTGGATTTTTAGCATTCATGGGTAAAGGGTTATAATGATTGTTCAAATGAATGACCTTAACCTTCATTCAAGGTCCAATGTATCAAAACTTAGGTTTTTTTCCATATATATACCAGTGAGGTAATGATCAGTTGTCATAAAAAAACAGGTGACACCGCATGATTTTGTCAAAACTTCAGGTGAGACCACGGTTTTGTCAATATACAGATGAAACTATGATAATTTGTCATAAAATGGGGGAAATTTTAGTAAATCATCAAAAGTTCTAAGGTAATAATAGTTAAATATAAAAAACGTGAAATTATTTATAAGTGAGGTGTCTATATAAGTGATCTATATATGATTCTTAGAACCTCTGAGTTAGATGCTATCTAGAGAAACATTGGTGTTGGCACATGCTGCCTAGTACCGCTATCGACTTTACCGATAATTCATGTTCGCATGCATGTCGCGCCTTGGTATGACAAAGACTGTTATAATGTTGTGTGCGGCTGCTTGCTTGATGCAGTGGATTAATCAACATGCCGCACACACAGCTATTAAAACCCCGTAAACCTGGCCATGTTTATTGCGTCCTGGTAAAATATTGCATACAAACTCATAAACCAGACGAACAATATCAGGTTCATCAGCTTAGTTCTGGTGAACTATGTACAATATAAATCTAGGACCTGAGATGGTAACCTAGGGCATAGACAAATACGTTCTCCAACGGTCCTAGCCTTAAATAGTCCATCTTAGGACTTATGTAGTCCTACCATATGATAACATAGCGTGTTGACATACATTGTGTAGTGACACATAGCACTATACGTAACAATATATACTACAGTATATTATATAGGTATGAACTTAGGATAACATTGGGTTTGTAAATAAAGTCATAGATTCTACGATATTCGTGTGAAAATATATAAACGAATTACAAAAATACCTTACATTGTTTCATTATCACTCTTAGAATGGTTACTAAGAAATATGGACGATTGTTTGATATACCTATAATAATTACCTACAACAATCGCGTTTCTTGCGTAATATTTAAAGTGAGAGATATTTTTTTTATCTCGTTCGTAAGACTTTTAACTCGTAGGAATATTTTTCTCGCTCGTACAATTTTTTTTCTCGTTCGTACGACTATTTTTCCCATTTGTATAACTTTTTATCTCGTTCATTAGACTTTTCATCTCGTTCGTACGCCTTTTTATCTCGTTCACAAGACTTCTTATCTGGTTCGTACGCCTTTTTATCTCGTTCACGAGACTTTTTATCTCTTTCGTACGACTTTTTATCCAATTTATACGATTTTTTACCCGTTCGTACGCCTTTTTATCTTGTTCACAAGACTTTTGATCTCTTTCGTACGACTTAATTCTCATTAGCAAGATTTTTATCTCTTTCGTACGACTTTGATCTCTTTCGCAAGACCTCGTATCTTGTTCGCACGCCTTTTTATCTCCTTCGTTTGACTTTTATCAGTTTCGTACGACTTTATTCTCATTAGCAAGATTTTTTATCTCTTTCGTACGTATTTTTATATCCTTCGTTTGACTCTTTATCTCTTTCGTACGACTTTTCATTCAAGGTCACAGGGGTCAAATATGTCAAAATCTTTAAACAGCTTCTTGATAACCAAGAGGCCCTAAGACCTGATATTGGATTTTTAGCATTCATGGGTAAAGGGCTATAATGATTGTTCAAATGAATGACCTTAACCTTCATTCAAGGTCCAATGTATCAAAACTTAGGTGACCGTTAAGGCCAATCGGTCTCGTGTTATCTCATTCATGCGACTTTTTCTCTCGCTTCACACGCCTTTATTTCTCGTTCGCACGCCTTTATTTCTCGTTCCTACGCCTTTATTTCTCGTTTCTACGCCTTTATTTCTCGTTCGCACGCCTTTATTTCTCGTTCGCACGCCTTTATTTCTCGTTCCTACGCCTTTATTTCTCGTTCGCACGCCTTTATTTCTCGTTCGCACGCCTTTATTTCTCGTTCCTACGCCTTTATTTCTCGTTCGCACGCCTTTATTTCTCGTTCGCACGCCTTTATTTCTCGTTCGCACGCCTTTATTTCTCGTTTGCACGCCTTTATTTCTCGTTCGTAAGACTTTATGCTCACTAGCAAGACCTGTTTTCTCGTTCACAAGACTTTTTATCTCGTTCGTACGTCTTTTTAATTCCTTCATACGACTTTTTATCTCATTTGTACGACCTTTTTCTCTTTTGTGCAACTTTTTATCTCGTTGGTAGGATTTTTATCTCTTCATACGACTTGTTTTTTTCCTTCGAACGCCTTTTTATCTCCTTCGTACGAACTTAATTTTATCTCGTTCGTAGGACTTTTCATCTCTTTCGCAAGACACTTGTCTTGTGCGCAAGACTTTTTATCTCGTTCGTACGACTTTTTATCTCGTTCGTACGACTTTTTATCTCGTTCGTACGACTTTTTATCTCGTTCGTACGACTTTTTATCTCGTTCGTACGACTTTTTATCTCGTTCGTACGACTTTTTATCTCGTTCGTACGACTGTTTATCTCGTTCGTACGACTTTTTATCTCGTTCGTACGACTGTTTATCTCGTTCGTACGACTGTTTATCTCCTGCGAAAGAATTTTTTTATCTCATTCATTAGACTTTTTAATTCTAGGGTCGAATACGTTTTTAAAAACCCAAATAAACTTTCATAGATTTGGCGGACGCAAGGTCAAATCATATGGTTCAAGACCTCACTGTGAAAATCAGCCATAACGTCAGTCTCCCCACTTGTTTCCTGATCGTAATGCTATGTAACGCTGGGTTGCCATGTCAACACACCATGATAAAATATGCAATATCATACATTTCCTCATAACTTCAGGGGCCGCGGTGGCCGAGTGGTTAAAGTGTCCCGACACTTTAACACTAGCCCTCCACCTCTGGGTTGCGAGTTCGAAACCTGCGTGGGGCAGTTGCCAGGTACTGACCGAAGGCCGGTGGTTTTTCTCCGGTTACTCCGGCTTTCCTCCACCTCCAAAACCTGGTACGCCCTTAAATGACACTGGCTGTTAATAGGACGTTAAACAAAAACAAACCAAAATCATAACTTCAGAACTTATGATATACTAACTCATAACGTCATCACTCAATTATAAAGCATACCATATACGTTTTTTTTCATAAATACAAAACCTAATGAAAGATCACGCCTTAACGTCAACATACACTAGTGGAGTATGACGTACGCTAACGTTAACGCAACGTTTCCCCTCAATATGTCAACCGTCAACACAAAAAGTAATATACCACATTGTCGACAGAGGAGGACAGAGTTCAGAGTTCAGAGTTAATTACGACGATAAACAAGAGCAGAGGAGTTCTTGGACTACCAATTTAGTTTTATTGTAGCGTTTTATTATCATAGTAACCACTTATCAAATGTACATTGATATCGGTCAATAGCAGTAAGGTTTGAATGACAGTGCATTTTATTATTCGGACACACAATGTGTTCAAAGTCAAATATACTCAGCATTCAAACACTCCTCCTGAACTAGTCAAGTAATTAATTGGTCTGGATCAACCACAATCAGATAATGCATGTTTCCAATTATTGCCTACTTCCTGACCGCTGGTAATGGGTCATTAAATTTGTATATAGAGGATAAATAATTAGCATCAAAAGCGCGCGACGGCTTGCCGGCAGCCATTTGCTGTTTTCAACTTGAACACATCCAGACTTGCTAGCCACGTGGACAGGGACTGACGATGTAAACACTATTTCGGTCATATACATGTATATGTATTTATTTAGCATATAATTTGTATATAATCGTTAAAAAGTATACGTAGAAGTTAGATGCGGAATATTTTGAAGTTGACTGTGTAGTGACTGTAGATGTAACATTAAACAGTTGTACCATGTCATTAAAGATTAGATTCCTCACGCGAGTATCGTACCACTCATAAAAACTAAGTTCTTTTTCATGATTTCACTTGCAACCTTTTTGTAAAAATAGTTGTTTGAATAGTCAGAAAGCAACCTTTACCGTATGACTATGCACTAAAATATACGAGGGCTGATTGATATGTTTAAGCCTCATATTGATGGATTTGAATTTTGCCAGACATATTGTATTATTTTTCAACATAATCCCCTTCAGTATCTATACACTTTTGCCAGAGGTATTTAAGGGCCTCCATGCCACTTTTATAGAATTCCTTTTTTGGCTGTTCAGAAAGTCATCCACTGCATGTATGACGTCATCATCGGACTAAAAGTGGGTGCCGGAAATAGCTGTATTCAGTTTTGGAAAAAGATGAAAGTCTGATAGAGCGAGATAAGATGAATAAGGCGGATGCTTAATCAATTTAAAGCCACAATCGGGAATGGCAGCCATGGAAATGACAGACTTGTGAACAGGGGCATTGTCCTGATGGAATAACACACATTTAGTTAGCTTTCCGCGGCGCTTGAGTTTAATATTTTCCCGTAACTGCCTCAAAATTGAAGCATAGTATGTGCCGTTAATTGTTTGCCCGTTTTGGAGATAATCTATCAGCAGAATACCATCTCCATCCCAGAAAACCAATGCCATAACCTTCCCAGCTGATGGAACAGTCTTTGCCTTCTTTAGCGGGGAGAGCTAGGTTCCTCCATTTTTTCTATTCTTGTTTGGCCTCTGGGATAAAATGATGGACCCATGTTTCATCCATAGTCACAAATCTCTTAACAAAGTTGGCAGGATCTTCCGCAAAAAGGTAACGATTAGCACGCGATAATGTGCGCCTGGTGTGCTTCTGATCAACTGTCGGAATTCTTGGTACCCATCTGGCTGAAAGCTTTCTCATTGCAAGATCCTCGTTCAGAAGGGAATGTACTCTTTCCTGAGAAATGCCAACTCTACTGGCTATATATCTTTCTGTGACTCGTCTGTCAGTCATAGCAATATCATGAACTTTATTGACCATTCTTGGGTTGCAACATTGACAGGCCTTCCAGGACGGGGGTCATCCTCAAGGCTCTGTAGGCCGCGCTTAAATTCCGCCACCCACCATTTCACTGTAGCAGATGGAGGGGCATCTTTCCCTAGTGTTGCTACTATATCTTTATGGATATCCTTAGGCATTAAACACCTTTTTATGTAAATATTGGATCACTGCTCTTTCATCGATTTTGTTCATATTGCAAAAACATATCTGTCCATTAGCGTCCTTAACCAGAAGTTCCTAAATCCATTCTTGGACGGTTCATTTGTCAGCGCTGTAAACGCCTATGATTGTACAGGGCTCTCAGGAGTGTTTTTCATATTTATCGGCTGAAGTTTTGTCATATTCTCTTTCATTTTACTGCGGCGTTTATTTTAGAAAACTTACTCTACGTGATAAATGTATTGTGTAGTCCTTAGAATGTCGAAACTATAAAATTCCACCATCATTTATCTCTATACCGGACGTCACTATATACAGCCAGGGTAATATAAATATAATATTGATCAAGATAGCACTGTTAGTTTGTATATATCAAACCTGGTCTGATTGCCAGCCTTAAAATATATCAAGGTCATCTGGGTTAGTTCTCAACGCAGCACAATACAATGTATAAGTGCTCCTACCTCATACAGTCCAATGTCCTTTGTAGACATACACATATTAAAACATAAGTAAATATTTATATGATAAAGGGAACACACAACCAATTTAATATAACTCACGACGAATGTACTTATCTCCCTTGTTGATTCGCTATTGTTTGGTGATGTATCTTTAACTTTTCATCAAAATATTGAAATATTTAGAGCTACTCAAAAGTACATAAAATCAAGTAGAGGCTTTACAAAACAATAAGTATTCAAGATTGCCATCGATCATTTAATGATACATGAATCATATTAATAATGTCATGAATCATATTGATAATATCATTGATCATATTAATAATGTCTTGGACCATATCAATAATTTCTTGAATCATACTAATATTGCCATGGATCTTATTGTGCCATGAATCATATAAATAATGTCATGACTCATATTGATATCCTGATTCGTATTGATAATGTCATGAATCATATTAATTATGTCATGAATCATTAATTATGTCATGAATCATTAATTATGCAATGAATCATATTAATTATGTCATGAATCATATTAATTATGTCATGATTCATGTTTATAATGTCATGGATCATATTGAAAATGCAATGGATCATATTAATTATGTCATGAATCAGTTTAATAATACCCTGGTAATCGAACTTCCCATCTAACCGGTTAATTTGAATTACAAATCATTATTGCTCCCTCTTTTTTTTTATACATTCCTCCATTCTCATTTCCTATTTTATAATTCAAAATTACAAAGCCTCTGTTTTCGCTGTTAATTCCTGTAATTACTGTATATTAATTAACAAGATGTCCCTGATAAGGTTTCACATATTTACAGCAGTTTGTTGTATTTGATGAGAAGGACTATGTGTCGGTACGTCATGTTTCCATAGCATCCTTTGTATGCATGCTTTCAAATGTTCATGTTCCATTTACTAGAAGAAAAAAAAGTTTAAACGAGAAATTAGTATTTTATACATTTGGCGTCGGACGGCATTAACTTAATGGATGTTACAAGGCTTCCTTCACATTCTTAAAGCGACGATAAATAAACTAGATAAATGTATTCAAATAAACATGATCGCAAATACTGGAATTTGTCATGTTGATATCATCGTTTTGTGGGATGTTTAAACCAGGTTCCATCTAAGAGATATCCATACTTTAATCATGAGATATGTAATGTATTATATACCATCATATATGTTAAAGGGATGCATTTATACCTTAAGATACGTTATACATTTGAACAAGAAATTGATGTGCCTTTCAAAGAACATAATCGGAAATTGAACTAAACCCATTAATCGATACCAAAAAGATAAACCAGTTCAGATGTTGAAGGATAAAGTCTCATTTATCTATATAGGTTTAATGATTCATATAAATTAGAAATCAGGTACGTCATAACCGGTAGGTTATCCTTTTCTTTGTTGCTGTGGTTGGTATTCAATAAAAAGAAAATAAACAATCCGTTTCGAAGCTTCTAAATATGATTAAATCTCTTTATCTCGAAGTCGGTGAATATCCTTTAACGGGCTTAGTATAAGTTTGAACACGTGTGCCCAATCCATTTGTGTATATAACTGTATAATCAATATGCAAATGAAATATGTTTAAATCAGATCATGAAAACTTTCGAAATATCCTGGGTAATCGATTAAACCGATTTACATCATATCTTGTTTTTTGTACGAAATATACTGAACTCGAAGATTACTATGGATTTCACATATTTTCCCCAGAATGTATTATCCTCTCTCAAGAACTAAGGTCGTATGAAGATGACTTTTGTGAAGAAGGACAAATCCTTGATACGAATCATAATTCAATATAACCATGAAGCCGAACATTTTTCAAGTTTTTGTCCTTTAAAATTGATTTCATTTTAGTTTCAGTGACAAGAATACTTCATCGCCTTGTATAAACAGCTTTGTTTATCATTCATCAGCAGCTTTGATCATGTTTTTGTATATACTCTCTGATTTGGCCTTGTGAAGTAATTATAAAGAACGACGTTTTATACAAACAGCCATAGGTTTGGTATATAGTGTAAAATGCTGTCAAACAACACCACTGTGAATAGCTGGGAATAGTATAAAGGAGCACAAGGGAACCGTGGACCGACTTCTGTCGGGGTGGATATCGGGTTATACAAAATGTGCACAAAATACTCTTGGATATTTAATCATATGTGTATAGAGTTAAATGCTCATAAACCCTTCCTACCATCATAGCCTAAACAATCTCACCAAGGACGGCTGTCTATTTTTTTCACTTGGGTTGAAATTCTGTGTCGATGTATACGTCATGTTTGAATATTCAATCTGTCAATGATAAAAAGGAATGGAAATGTTTCTATTTATCAGATCAGGGCCCCTAGCTACAGAACTTCTCTGTTTCCGCTTATATTACTCGCTGACAAGGCAAGCGCAGACGTTTGTGGTTTTACCTGTAGTCACGTGGGCGACCTCAAACAGCTAAACAGAAACTGCGCTTTATGGTAAAACATCGCGATAAAGAAAATATTAACATAATTGAAAATATTCGAAACATGTTTTCTATATCAAGATATATTTAATTTCCCGATAGACGAGCGGGACGGTGATGCCTCAGTTTAATCGAAGGCATCTCACCATAAATGCACATTTATGTAAATATCTACGTGAAAATTTTTGATAATTTTCTATTTTTCATCTAATGCCTAGCGTTGAGCTTTGCTTTAATACTAACGTTATAAAGTAATTCGCGGTATAAGTAATCCAATGAAAAGACTTTATCTCGGATTCGGTAGGTACACCCGCCTTATATAGCCTAATCTGTGAGTCAGGTCAGAAAACTGTTTTAGGAAGTAAACAGAGAATCACGTGACAAAATGACAGCCCGTAATTGGATACATAGTACATTTTAATCAGTGTAATGTCGCGTTCTCAATAAAGTGACAACAGAACCACCTGTCATATCAGCATGCATCAAACATTTAAAAATTCGAATCGTATAAGGAAATCCCAATGAGATCATAGTGCAAACATATTTATCACAGCACAATTATTTCTACTTAAAAAAGTAACGATCCCGAGCAATCGAAACCCCTCGTCATTTTCCCTGAAACTAGACTCGGACAAAAGTAGTAACCATTTTGGACTATTTTCGATCACATGACACAACAAATGGCGGCGCCCATTTTTGATTAAACGGCGAGATTCAACGATCATGATGATGTGAAAACGGTAGTTAATACGTTCGCAAACGGATGCGATTTTCGATTGGATAATTAATCCGATTGTTAAATAAAATGTATTGTTAATCACTCTCCGTTTTTCATGTAATTGTACTATTGAATATTTATGTATAATCATATTTTTATTTTTACTTAGGGGCGATAGGTCCACGGAATAAATTGAACTCGAATTTTAACAGAAAGATAAAGTAGCGAGGAAATAGAAAAGTTTTGCACGAAAGTGTTGCAATTGGGACAGAATATCTATTTTGGTCTCTTCAGTGTCCCCTTAAGAGAAAAAAAAAGAAATCCCGATTCCTCAGATGATCAAATTGCAGTGGAATACAGCGGATATTATCATTAGGCTCTCGAATGTTAACAGAAGACATGATATTATTATTCGGCTCTCGAATGTTAACAGAAGATATGATATTATCATTAGGCCTTCGAATGTTAACAGAAGACATGATATTGTCATTAGGCTCTCGAATATTAACAGAAGACATGATATTATCATTAGGCCCTCGAATGTTAACAGAAGACATGATATTATTATTAGGCTCTCGAATGTTAACAGAAGACATGATATTATCATTAGGCTCTCGAATGTTAACAGAAGACATGATATTATCATTAGGCTCTCGAATGTTAACAGAAGACATGATATTATTATTAGGCTCTCGAATGTTAACAGAAGACATGATATTACTATTAGGCTCTCGAATGTTAACAGAAGACATGATATTATTATTAGGCTCTCGCATGTCAACAGAAGACATGATATTATTATTAGGCCGTCGAATGTTAACAGAAGACATGATATTATCATTAGGCTCTCGAATGTAAACAGAAGACATGATATAATCATTAGGCTCTCGAATGTTAACAGAAGACATGATATTATCATTAGGCTCTCGAATGTTAACAGAAGACATGATATTATCATGAGTTTCGAATGTTAACAGAAGACATGATATTATCATTAGGCTCTCGAATGTAAGCAGAAGACATGATATTATCATTAGGCTCTCTGATGTTAACAGAAGACATGATATTATCATTAGGCTCTCTGATGTTAACAGAAGACATGATAGAAACCACTCCCGACCCTGCAGGGGGCCAGGGGCGGGGTGTGCCACAATTAGTCGCCTCCCTACTATATTCAGCGAGATACAGCAGGCTATCATTTCCCCACTCCTACACGAGTTTCAAATTACTGTTAAATATGTACAACTAAATGTAACATAGATATCAAGAATATTTGATTTCGACCAATAGAGTGTTCAATCGACTTGTCAGAATAATATTGACTGAGTACCTCTATTGATATAATCTACCAGTTCGAGAAGTATCACTGGAAGAATAAAGAGGACTCTCTTTTCGAAAACTCTCCAACCATCTATCACGATAGGTTGATTTGAATAAATAAATAGATAAAATAAATAAATAGATAAATATAGTATCAACGCGGACGGATACTTAATTGTCATGTGACACTTATCAGGCGTTTCACAGCGTGAGGTATCATTTGCAATATGTTACATGCCATATATTTATGCTCAGACAGTCGATATTAACAGATTAACATAACCTTAGGTTATATAACACAAGTGTTTTCATCGTCGTTACTGTGTGACGTGAGTAACCCCTTGTCATATACATTTTCTAGCAAATTACTATTCGTTGGAAATAGTTATAACGTATAAATTTTAATCTTTAATGAACCAAATGGTACATACAAGTTATACTTATAATTATTTTTAAAATATTGAATTTAAGAAGCTGAATTGCTGTCTGCTGACGAAATAATGAAATGATTATCTATATTACTTATCTACTACTAGTATGCTATTACTTACAAAGTTAATTTGGCATTCCATCAAATATGCATATTTTTATATCCACGTGAACATTTTTTCTCCTGAAAAGACTAAAAGGGGAAAATGCACCTGAATACAATGGACAGATAATCAAATAGATACACGCAGGATGATATGATTTATGATAACTTACTTGATATACTTCGTTATGCATTCTCTACGTTTGTCATTTTCATGATTTCATACCCTGAACATGTTAATCAAACGGAAATGTGTATTATTGAATTACATGATCAATATAATATTATGTTATTCATAGTATTAATTGACGCCAAAGGGATTTGTAATCGTCTATTAATATTTGACTTCACGTGTTACGTATCATATATGTTTCATAATCAATCAATATTTAACTGTTAAAAATGTTTAAGGTAACACCTACATATCTGTATATCCTATTGAAAAACCGATTAGCCTTGTCTGACGTAAATCATTTAAAATCATAGACATTTTGTATTCCTGTCACCGTTTCCCTGTTATTCATATACGGCAAAACAATGACATCAAATATTGCATTTTAACCGATTTATGTGCATCATAGTTAAGAGAAATGTTATTTCCGCATGTGTGTATCACCTGTCTATTATGACGCTAGTGACGTAATGCGTTTTGTAGTTAGCTATAGATAGTCACATATGTTATATTATGCGTTTATGTAAATTACGGTTATTTATGAATTGACATATTAACATAGATGCTGAAATGAAGCTGAAAAAAAGATAGTTTGACAGAACACATCATTTTGTTTTAAGCCTATGTTGTTTGATAATTTAAAAGGTTAAATATAGGGACGATTGAATAAGTGTAATAGTGAATGCTTATAACATGCAGTCTGACACCCTGCTCCGATTCTTATATTCCACAACATTGATCAGAACCTTTATAGACTAAGCACCCCTTCCAAAACATATTATTGGTTGTATAGACTTGGTTCCTGGTGTTCAGATTCTACAACTTCTTGCATGTTGAGATTTTAACTTTTCCTGGGTTTGAATTGCACACACTGTTCTTGATTATCGCTCAACAGTTTTCAACTAAGCTCCATGGTGACAGGCTTTAGTTGAGAAACATTATAGATATAACAATCTGTTTCAGGATTTAAAAACTTGTTCCATAATGTTGAGTTTTTACGTCCTTTTTCCGGGTTTTGGTTCCACAAAATTCCAAGTCTGTAAGTAATATTTTGTTTTACTTTGATCCACCACTTTTAAGATTTTATCTACTCGTCCTACGTTATTATATGTGTTTACACACTTTATTGCATAGTGACGCGTCATGATTGTATGTTGCTATATTAGTATAGTAATTAACGTATTATGATTTCGTGTATCTTGATTGGTACATTAGTCGAGTAGTGACGTATTGTAATGTGTGCACGTGGTTTGGTTGTTTTAGTTTGAATTAATTTTGATGACTTTATGTATATGACTTCATTGCTATACGTTAGTGACACAGTGTGATCCGATGTGCGGGACTAGATTGCTTTATCAGTCTAATAGTGACGTACTATGGTTGTTTCACGTGACTTGATTGGTTTATTAATGCATGTTAAACAGTGACGTATTATGATTGGATGCACGTGTCATGATGATTGGTATATTGTAGTAACAGACATAATTATATACTAAAGTATACTGCTTCTTATTTCCTCAGTGGTAATTTATCACGAGCCTATGATTACGCGATGAATCACCTTATAGTGACATGCTATGCTTTATGTATTAGTGAACGTGTTATAGATTTGTAGGAAGTGTAAGGCTCATGTGTTCCTTTGTTTACAACTACTATCATATACACTGAAGCTGCCTGCATGGAACAGAAACTCAGTCACATGAAACTCTATAATGGACATTTAGCTCCAAGGCCTGGTTGCCATAGCAGCCAGTCTCACGTATCACGTTAAATCAATACCATGCTGCTATTATATATATTACATATTGTACTGCTGTGTATCCTCTCATCTTTAATTTGTATAGGTGCATATGCACTACCTTAGTTTACAATCTGACAAGAGATCTTAATCTATAGGTTAACGCTTCCTGCTTTTCGTTGTAGAATGCATCACATATGAATGATGCATGATTGCGCGTGTAATATATGAATGATGTACAAGAGTATAGCATATGAAAAGGCTATATCTTTATATGATGTAGACACGTTTTGCATGCCAGTTGGCGGGGAATTTATATTATTGAATCATTATAGCATTCAAAACACTATAACATACATTGTATATAGTTGATAATTTCTAGCAAATGCAGATCTTTTGATTTTGAAATTTCAGTTCATTACTGATGAAAGTCCCTATATAAGCACTAATAGAGGAATGGTTTTATAGAAACATGGATACCATGTTGACACTTGTGAATATCACGAAATCTATATAAGCAGCCAACATTTAAGTGAAGTGGTATTTTCCAAAATATCATTTCCACTGAACAATTGGACGGATATGAATTAAAATTTATTTAGTACTTGTGCAATAGTAATTTGGTGTTTCGTGCACGTCTCTTGTATGAAGTGAACATTTTAGGATAGTTAAGTCTAGCTGTGTTACAAAACCAACAAACATGATCCTTTTGTTTCATTAATGTAGCTTCCTTTTTGTTTGTTTTTGTCGTTTGTATCTCTTATTGAATGTAGCATAGATATGTGAAGCATAATTACTTTAGTACTAAAATGCCATGTCGCTATTATGTATAGAACTTTCTAAGGTAAGACGATATCATTGGGTTATCAGATAAAGAGCCCAAAATAGTATAAAAGGGGGACATGTATTCTATATATTGCTACCGATATATCTCAGCCATGATACACCATGACACAACATTTTCTTTCTAGTTTCCCTCTTAAACTTCTCCAGCACTCTTTAGAATGAGGTATAACGTTTCTCTTCTTTGTGTTCCAATTGAGTATATTGGCTTCGTTGATTTACAGGCAAACGGTTTTGGCGACATTGCGGATAGTCTATGAGGGTATAATGTAGGACAAATTACTGTTATAAAGTGGAACGTCAATACCTATCAATATAAGTAAGCGACACCACTCGTTATAATTTTGTTTTTTATTATCCTTTTGTGTTGTGTGTTTGTTATCTCTTTCTACAGGTCTGATTGCCCAAATAATGTGTATTCATTTTAGTTTCAATCAAGTATATCGCCATCATATCCGTTAAAGAAATCCTCCATGTCTCCAAAATCCTGGTGAAATAATAATGACATTTCAGTTTTACTATGTTGAGTATTCGTGGTGTCATTGAAGTTAACCAACAGTAGTGATGCGTGTTCTCTATAGCTACTACTACCTACACGATGATATATCAATATAAGGACTCATAGCTGATATGCAAACACTAAGAAATCAAAAATGTACATGCAAAATATGTTCCACATTAATACTGCAAAAACGATGCTTATCTAAAGTTCTTATAGCCGCCTCTTCTCTTTGAAAATTGTAAATGTACTCTCCGAGGCTTTTTACTAGTGTTGTATATGTGTGACATTTTCCCCAAATGTAACCAAATCTAATTAAGGATTTACTTCAATATATATTCTTTACTGTTCTGGAGCCGAAACGAGAAATATATCCAAGTTAACCCTTATCATTTAATCTAATCTACACAGTACCTATCAAAATTCACTTTTGTTGATGGACTCTTTCTTCTTATTACGTACATCATTGTATCAACCAATTAAAAGCGACGTCATTTTTAAGAACTGATAAGCCAATGAAAATACTTATAGCAATCAATATTAAATCGTTTAGATATATACCTATCTATTAGTCTTTCATCGCTTTACACACTTTACATACCAGGAAAAGGATGACTCATTTTCCAACAGCTAAGCAGACCAATATTTCATCCTGTGGTTTGACGGGTTGATATTATATTTTTGAATTGTGTTTAGCGTTAACAAAAGGATGGATATTATCTCAGATTATCTGTCTATAAGTCGAATGATCTGGCAATAACAGCATACACAACAAGAGTAAGTAACGGATGATAAACCACACACTGTAAAGGAAATACTTTATTAAGTTTTCATTTCAATAAAACGCACACTGACGTCATTATGAACTACTTCTTTTGCTATATGATATATGTGGGTTAGCTGCATTGATTGAAACACGCTTCGCTGACCATCCTAGTAAAACATACAAGGTGATATATCATC
This sequence comes from Pecten maximus, assembly GCF_902652985.1. Taxonomy (NCBI): domain Eukaryota; kingdom Metazoa; phylum Mollusca; class Bivalvia; order Pectinida; family Pectinidae; genus Pecten; species Pecten maximus. The sequence goes on along the minus strand of NC_047023.1, from coordinate 27,549,844 downwards.
GTGGCTTCTAGGAAGTCACTCAAAGTAAAAAATTCGATGTTATTTATCATAAATATTTAATACTCAATGATAACGCCTTGTTCGTGTTAGATAGATCTTGTCTTTCCTCTTGTTTTGGTCTCATGTACTGCTGCTGAGTTCTCGTCTTTCTCCATAGTTATAGTGTATCCCAGGTATATACTGTAAACGTGATTAATTTCGCGGGGGGTTAATTTCGCGATTTCAATATGAAAACTATACGCGTGGGGGTAATTTTCGCGATCGATCCACTTTCGTTTGTAGTTCAAGATTACGCATTTACGCATATTATTAGAATTGATATAAAATAATACGTGTGGGGGAAATTTTCGCGAACAAAAGGAGTCCGCGTAATTAGTGTAAATTTTCCCCTCGCGTAAATTTCAACGTTTACAGTATTCTTTTTGACAACGCTAATACTCTAAAATATTTACCGGTACAATGGTATTCTTCACGCTGTTATACAAGTTTTGTTCTCATGCTTAACAAAGACAAAAGCAACCGGGATTATTAGAATATCCAGGAACATATCATTAGAGGTTTTCACCTAAACAAGAGTTATAAGGTAAAATATATACTTTAATTTAAATGGACATTAAATGTTACTGATGCAGTTATCTTTACGATTTAAAAAGGGAAATGCTACAGTAGAAGCAAAAAGAAAAGCAAATGTAAATGTTATTTTTATTTTAGGATTATTTAGAAACTTTTTAACAATAGAGCTATGGCTGTTATAGCTATAGGAATCGTCAGATAAATAAACAATAACAAGGATAATTAGATATATGCGAATTCACTAGAACATTAGGGAGAAACACAACTGTATTTCTGGTGCTTATGGATATGGCGCCCATGCCATTGCGTCAAAGCCAATTTTTTTTACTCATAACGCATTCGGAATAATACTTTTTCCTAACCATTTTCACGCTATTGTCATACGCTGTTGGTAAATCAGAGATTATGAAATATTCCCCGAATGATACTGTTGGATAGATAAAAAGCCCTTAACACAAATATTTATAAAACACATCCCGAGACTCAATCTCCTTGTACTTCATTTTTATTTATATTTCCCCTCGTTCAACCGATTCAGAGGTGTAATCATGGTTTTGTTATTACGTCACACTTATTCTGCTGTTGTTCTATTGTTGATTCGGTATGACAATAATAGGCAAACAAATATACAGAGGAAATGGTTTGTGGAATGAATATGTATGCCATGCCACACAATTGAATCTGATTTAAGATGTGGAATTATAACAAGAAACATAAAGTTCGATAACAATACACGTCACTTTTTTAATATAATAGTTTACATTATGATTTTTAAAAAGGTAGTTCCATGGGAAAACATATTTCATAGTTATGTGTACCATCTTTATTTAGGAGTGTCTACTTTGTTATCTAACCCTGTTCTTAAGTACACCTTAAGTATATTCATGCATCAAATGAAATGGAAATTAAACAAAATCACAGCTGTGAACCGCTCCAAAATATAGCGTATAAAAGACAAGTTAAAGAGAATAATATATACAATGTATTAACAAATACATCGATTAAGAGAAAAATGTAATTGAAATTGACATGTAAAACAATACTGCTTAAATCAGGTGTAAATATATTTATTGTTTAATCCACAGAAATGTATTGAAATCTTGTTTACCTATATTATTAAACCTCCGAATAATATTAAGGCTGAACGCGGTTCGGTGATATTGAACCCGTGTACCGTTATATCTTCACATAGACAACCTTTAATACAATAACTGCTGTGTTCCCGTCTTGGGCTGGGCTTATAAAGTCTATAAAGGAACGCCTCACGCGGAACAAAAGAACACGATCTGAGCTCCCACTCTCATCGTAACGAACGTGGCCAAGGCCACCAGGTATTTACTGAAGCTACGGTTGGGTGGGCAGGATTTTCACCTACAGTCAGTCAATCTCGCTACGAATGCTATTAAAGCCCCTGTCACCTGTAAGGCTGCCAGTATATCAAAACAAACGTGTGTATAGGCATTGATCGGCACAGGGGAGAGTCTACCATACAACTGAGTCAATCAGATGTCATCTGCTCACAACATTACAACGTAGGACAGCGTTCATATCATATTCTCTGTCTCTTCCTCAACCAACACAGACAGCCTTTTAAGGCCTGTCGCACGGTGATACTTTCATTGACAGTTTCTTTGGAAAATATTTGAAATACACTGCCATCATGAATTTCAAAAAATCCAAGTTGTACAAAACAATTGTCAATGGTGCTCCTGACGCAGTGATGAAGACCCTTTGGGACTACCTTAAAAGCGGTAAGGATGTCAACCTGAAAGATGAAACTACGGGAGAATCATTGCTTCATCTTCTTGTCCGGCACGGAGAAAGGTTCTGTACCCCAGAAACAATCCAGGCTATCTATATGTTGGTATGTAAGGATGTAGATATTGACGCCCAGGATCAAGCTGGCGAAACGGCCCTCCATATCGTGATGAGGAAAAAAGGCACCTACAGGATAATGATGGCAATAGTCAGGTGAGTCATATCTGACACACAAATAGTTTTTATTTATCAACATCAAATATGGCGGACTAGGAATAATGAGTGTTTTCTCTGGTTTTGTTCCGTGTGTGTTACATGTGGTGGTGTACACACATGCTCAGGTAAGATAGACACAGGTGAAAAGCTGGATCGCCAGATAAGCTGATGTGTACATACAAAAAAGGAAATGATCGTATTATGTGTCATATAGGAGTAAAACAATGACATTTAGTATCGATGGAGTGAGCGATCAGACATATACATATGATTAGAACTGTATTTGTCTTATACATTTCTCCATTTTCGATACAGTTTCCAACAGACGGTTATGTTACTGACAGCGAAGCAAGTCAAGCATGACACCTTCGCCACATAAAATCAGTGAATATGGATATTGCTGTGAGGTATGATTATGACCTCGGTTTGAAACTTTACTATGTATTGTGAAATCATTTCTACATTTTATTCATTTCATATCCCCCAAATCTCTTATTTCCAAGGAAATTATAAATCTAAACTAGCACCATCCAGATGTACCTTGCATAACGCACTTCATCGAATATAATCTCAGCATTGAATGTGACATACGACTTGTGACTATTGGACATACATTTGAGCCGTTCGACTTTCATATGCATGACCTGGTATAGCTAGAGCTGTAGTGTGTTTAATTTAAATAGCCACACAAGCGCATTTGTTCTCTTAATTGGTAATCGATATTTAGATGGTGAAAATCGACAAAGCCTGCGGTAACAGGGCATATCTAGCTGGTGTTTACGGTTAATTCTATCAAAGTGCATTGTTCACTGGTCCTGCAATACTCATCATTTTATTACTTTATGTGTTTTGTGCAGATTATTTCTCTCTCTCTAGTATTTCTGAAAAAAATACCTCGACATCACACACAAGTCTTTAAAGCAAACTGATGACAACACTTTAGTTTACTCATTGAAGTCCAAAGCGAATGGTCAGAAGTCTGAAGTATTAATAGACAAAATGTGTTATTTATCTGTATCTGTTATTATAAATAAAATAAAATGGAGACAGATACATTAGAGCTCTATATTAAGTTTATAGATAGTTTATGGAGAAAACAAACGCAAACATATAAGTACATATAATGAAAATACCTCATTCTTTTTTTTTATAGAAAACTTACGAATTGACATCAATTGTCTTTTTGTACCATTATTCCCTTTAATAGGTGTTTCCTGAAATAGAAAGCACAAAATACGGATAACATTACTCGGTGTCGAAATCAGAATAATACCTTCATGTCTACAAATGATATGGGCTGAAAGCAAATTGGAGATGATAAATAACATGAAATGTTAAGTGAAATAAGAATTTCCTTTAGTTTGAATATCAACTCTTAGTCATGTCTTATATTTGATCTACAAGTGTGTACTGTGTTTACATCGACAAGTATCCCAGTCAATGAGTATTCTCATACCATCCTCCCGTAATATTATATATTCACTCCGACAAAACATACATAATCTTCAGTTAATACATACTGTTTTCACTCCGAAAATTTAAGCAATTCTCAAGTATTATACCCCCCCCCCCCCCCCCCCCAACCAATTATATTTAATTCTCAAATATTATCAATGCTTCACCTCGACAAATTATAGTCAATTAGTCAATTGCCAATTATTTTTACTGTTTTCACCTCTACAAATTATGCTAAATTCTCAATTGTTATTATTATTTTCACCCCCGACAATACACTCACAATTCTCAATTATAATAATAGAGTTTTAATCCCAACGATTCTTACACAATTGTCCATATTTATTTTTTATTCACTTCGGCAAATCATACAAAATTCTTAATATTGCTGCTTTTACCCCGACAACTCGTACACAGCGCTCAATCATTATATGCTTTTTCAGCCCGACAAATCATACACAATTCACATTATTATCAAGTGTTTTCAACCAAACAAATCCTACAATTCTCAATTATTACTGTTTTTCACCCCGACAAATCATACAATTCTCAATTATTAGCCTTTTTCACCCCGACAAATTCCAAAACTCTCAATTATAAGTCTTTTTCACCCCGACAAATCATACAATTCTCAATTATTACTGTTTTTCTCTCCGTAAAAAAATCATACAACTCTCAATTATTACTGTTTTTCTCTCCGTAAAAAAATCATACAACTCTCAATTATTACTTTTTTTCACCCCATCAAATCATACAATTTTCAATTATTACTGTTTTTCACCCCAACAAATCCTACACAGTTCTCAATTATTACTGTTTTCACCACGATAAATCATACAATTTTCAATTATTACTGTTTTCACTCCGAAAAATCATACAATTCTCAATTTTTACTGTTTTTCACCCCAACAAATCCTACACAGTTCTCGATTATTACTGTTTTTCACCCCGACAAATCATACAATTTTTAATCATTATTGTTTTTCACTCCGAAAAATCATACAATTCAAAATTATTAATGTTTTTCACCCCAACAAATCATACAATTCTCTATTATAACTGTTTTTTACTCCGAAAAATCATACAATTCTTAATCATTATTGTTTTTCATTCCGAAAAATCATACAATTCACAATTATTACTGTTTTTCACCACGACAATTCATACAATTTTCAACTTTTATGTACCGTTTTCATCCCAATAAATCATACAAAATTTAGAATTATTAAATTTTCTCAATTATGACAATCTTTATAATACTGTTTTTTTCATCCCGACAAATCATACATAATTCTAGGTCATTATATAATGTTTTTATCCCGAAAAACCATTCACAATCCTCAATTATCATATTATGATTCATCCCGTAAAACTTCACAGTGCCCAGTTATTATATGCTTTGTAAACTCCGACAGGTGGTTCAACAAAATATCCCCTTAAAATCGCCAATTATTATATAATATGTACATCCTTACAAACAGGAAACAGATACATAACTCACAATCTCCCGTTATCATATCCTGTGTATACTCATTTGTCTTTTCGTTTTGATATCTGCGATAATCCCGGTATTTTCTAATTCACCATGTATTGTACACCTTTATCTTATTGACTCCGCACGCTTAACTGACCAGTGTTAATTCCCATCTCAGTAGGCCAAAATACGTGCTTACATACAATAATTGACACTTATTTTAATCTGTAATCGAACCGTCTTAAGTGTTAATCATACCCAATTAGCACTCCTCGTTAGGTGTACTTTACATTTCCCCGTTTCGTCTCTTGGTCAAATGTTCTTTATTTGATGATTTAATGATAATTTCAACTCTGTATCAGGTTATTAACAGCTAAAAGACATTGATGGAACGATACATAAAGCAATGTTTCTTACCGAACTATCTGACAAGGCACTAGACTATGTATTTGTTTTAATATCTTACAATTTTAAAGCAACAAACAAGGTTGTCTACCAGACATTTTAGGATAATTACCTGACTTTTAAATGTGATAACACAGACTGATATCTTATCCATCCTACACACAAACAACTATGTATCTGTTTGTAACATCGTCCGGCTGAGGCAGGCGTAAACAAAATCCCTTATCATTAAAATTAGCATTTCTATTTCACACAATGAATTGTGAATTAATTGAAGACGGTTGAGCGACCGCATAATGCATGTGGGTAAGTATAAACCTTCACAGGAGCGACAGGTGAGATAACAATACAGCGGATCACGCAATAATGAATGCTAATGAGTTAACACAGGTTTCCTCTTAACACGCCCTAATCTATAATGACATAAAAGTACACCAAACTACCAAGAGCTAGCAAGTCAAACAGAAATACATTTCGTCTGATATAGATTACATAAATAGTGGCATAATTTTACGGTTAACTTTGAGCAACTGCTCAAATAAAACGTGGTTTAACTATATGTAACGAGCGCTACTTGATTTAGGCCATACAAAATATTTTCAGAATAAGATGATTTTCATTCATACATAACATATGTATTAAACAATGTTAATTTATTTAAATTAACTACATCGTCATGATTAAACAAATATCTGTTTTATATCAGATTTAAAATGTGATTTGCAAGTAATCGTATAAAATCAAACATAGCAATACATCACTTCTGAGCTTTAATGTTGCATTAGGGGATGCAATACTGTAGAAATCAAGCTTTCATTTACCGTTTAATTTTCGTCTTTATTTCACCCTGCAAGAACAGGGCGAATTTAACAGGGCGATTTTAACAAAGTATCGAAATATACTATGAAATAAATAAAAAGTTATCCTCACTGACCCGGATATTATTGTTGGAACCTAATGACTAACGGATATATATATATAAAGCTATCCTCAATGACCCAGATATTATTGTTCTAACCTAATGACTAACGGATATATATAGAAAGTTATCCTCAATGACCCAGATATTATTGTTTAACCTAATGTCTAACGGATATATATATATAAAGCTATCCTCAATGACCCAGATATTATTGTTCTAACCTAATGACTAACGGATATATATATAAAGCTATCCTCAATGACACATATATTATTGTTTAACCTAATGACTAACGGATATTTATAGAAAGTTATCCTCACTGACCCAGATACTATTGTTGGAACCTAATGACTGACGGATATATAGAAAGTTATCCTCAATGACTCAGATATTATTGTTGGAACTTAATGGCCGACAGATATATATATTATATATTATAAAGGATTTTAATCTCTGCTATTTTTCGATTTGTTAAAAGTTCCTAGACCTTTGATGTTCCGAAGAGATTCTTTTAAAATCTTCCCTCTTGCGAAGTAATTACATATCTATACAACATACTTTAATACCATGACACAATCAATGTTTTACCGAAAAAAAATTAACATTTACGGGCTTGATGTGTTTTTCAACGGTCAAAAATAAATATGTTTAGATATCGATCACATTTCATGAGTAGGTAGGTAAGTGTGGTATACATTCGACCATGACTTCCGATAGCAAGGTTATTTCGTTACAATTATGATTTATTTGTTAAATGATATAATTAATAACTAAGCTTAGAAACAAAAATATACCACGTCATAACTGTTTACTACTTCAACTCCTCACTAGTGTTCATTTCGTTCCCTTTTATTCATTCGTGTTTTGGTTTCATGTGATGTTTTGGGACATGGTCCTTACTTTGTGTTGTCATTTTTAATAATGATTACCTTCAGCTAGTAGATATCTGTTATCATACAGACTATTAGTATTTAAACTCATATTTAATCAAACATCAAATCCCTACTGCAGGTTTCTGATCAAAGCCGTGTATGAAGTAAAACCGTCCCTTTGTCAATGGGTTTTACCATGTAAACCAAATAATCATAGGGTTGATAATTGTTCCAAGTGATGTTTTTTAAAAGAGGACGTCTTTGGAAATAAAGGGTGTCAAATGTCTTGATAGGTCATTGGAATGTGACCTATAATCAATCTTTGAACTTTAACACATGTAAAGGATAGAAAAACAAAGAGGAATTTAAATGATGCTTAAACACACAGGTTGACTTAAGTTAATTTCGTGATCTTTTTCTTTCTGTGACCTATATATGAGATCTACATTATTTCACAATATATAAAGGTTCTTTGTATGTTTTCTTTCGTGTCTTTTGTATACATTTTCAATAGTTCTCTTCGTGTACTTGTTCTCCAATTATCTTATGTAAATATGTATTTTATATGAACGCCACTCCTTTTTGTTGTTTTGGCTGTAGGTATTGAAACTTGCACTCAAATGGAGGTTGTTTTGATATTAGTGAATGCTCAATAAATGTTAAATATTGGCCAGCTACATTTTGACCAAAACGACATCTTATAGTTCTGGAATGTCACAAAACACTAAGGCGTAGGTTGAATTGTTATCCATACACATGGTATTTGTCATCAGAGTAGTCCTAGCTTTGATCCCGGCTGAACGCGATCAGTCCGTCCAACCGGCAGGTGTATTACTTGCATGACCGAACATCTATAACGTCTTCTACTTCAGCTTCGATTCTTTGATTGAAATTCGTTTTCACTCATTTCTTCTCTATAAGTAATCACAATTGAAGCGAAATGTCTATTGTTACAACAGGTTTTCCGTTTTGCCTGACCAGCTCTACGCGACTAATACCCCAGTAAATGAGAGATGATTCTGTCCTATCGCCTACTAGGTCAGATCTGTCGTGATCTTTCTATAATCTGGCAATTTACGTTATACCCCTGATGAGAATTTGAATACTTTCCTTGTATAACATGCGCCATGATGTTTACTTAGTTTTATGGATCAAAAGGTTTGGGGTTCATCGCGGTGGATTTCTAGAGTTCGTAAACAGTTAACTATAACGAAGAAAAGATGACATAACTATTCTTTATCTTCATAGATACTGAACGTTTCACCAGAATAAGGATATGGGTTTAAGTGTATACTTATAGAATATTAAGATTTTCTCAAGAAGTATCGTAATAGGATGTATTGTGCCTTCTTATAAGCATCTCAACTGTAGCAGTATAGTTGAAACCAGTCCATTGATACATATACATTACGTCTTGTAGATACAAATGTAGAATGAAATACAGCATAAAGCCTTAGATGTATATATGTGAATTGAAATAGTAATGTCGTATTCTGTCAACGTTTCTGTCATGAAAAGCAATATACATGCATATATATGTCTGTAAACGTTTCTGTCTTCCCATATCACAATTCCGGGATATACTTGGTATATGGGTTGTTAACAAAACGTTTACAACACATGGTTTCTTTATATGGTTATCATACTTTTATCTCAGAGACTTACTTTGTATAATTAAGGTTTCTGATGCTCGTTTGTAAGGTCTGTATATACTTTTTTATCACTACCTCGGTTGTCTGTTTGAAAACGTGACATTTCTTGGATTTGACGTATTTTTTGCATCTCCATGACGATATATTTTTTTATTTGTTTAGGGACTAGAATCATACTGATCATAGGCATTTTCATATAGATGATATGTTTGATGGTATACATTATTCAGAAACATCCGTCGTCAATGGCATTTAATATAACATAATTTAAACCATACTTAATTAGCATTATACCAAAGAAATCTCTATTAAAACCCTATAGATATCTGTAATCCCGAGGTCATGATCAGGTAGACGCCGAGTCCAAGGTTTACTCTTTGGATAGATTGGGTATTGCAGTGAACATATGACACTTTCTCATGATGTGTAACGTTATAGGACTATGCAGTAAGCTTAAAATAGACCATAGTATGGAGTCTTTAGAATATTAAATCGAGCAATGATAAAGCAAACAGTACACAGAAACTGCAAGTCACAAACCTGCGTTACCTGCATCATATTTCAATGGGGACAATAGGTCAATACTTTTATACAATATCACGTAAAAAACGTTCAACACGACTTTTAATAATCGTTTGAAATATGTTAAAGAATTGAGCAACATTTATTAACCGGTTTTGTAGGCTTCTAACTTTTGCCATAGAATGTTAGATAAGATAAATTTTGTGTTCATTATAGGTAGTACACAACGATGCCTTTAGAAAAAGAACTCCAGTTTTCAAAGTGGAACGTGGTAGTGACTGTACATCTAGGCTATCAGCATCCCAGTAAAACAGGACACGTGTTGTCCAGTGAGACTAGCAGTAGCTCAGTACAAACATGGATCAAGCCCATTACTATCCAGTGCAGTGTCCCTTTGTGCAATGTCAAACAGTCAAAAAACGGAGTAACGCCACGTAGTAATGTAATCAATTACAATGTGTCTCTCAGAGGTTTCTCGACCGTCTTTTTTTTTTTTTATCTATGCCTTCCTCTTTGACGGGATGTCATCAAGAACATGTTTGCTCTTTGGATGTACCTATAAGCCAATTATACTGTTTTTCCTAATTTAACTTTCCTTCTGATTAATCAGGTGAACTTCCTTGCTGGTAATTGTCTTCCTATTCTTGGTTCTTATGCTTATATTTGTGATGGTGTTGGCCATCAGTGTAAACGGGTTATATAAAACAAGGCTTGTGTTAAAAATGTGAGTCGTGGTTTATATAACGGGTTATATAAAACAAGGCTTGTGTTTAAAATGTGAGTCGTGTTTTTATTATAACGAGAAATATAACATAAAGCTTTTGTTTAAAATGTGAGTCGTGGTTTAAACAACGGGTTATATAAAACAAAGCTTGTGTTTTAATTGTGAGTCGTTTTTTGTATTACGAGAAATATAATTTCAGACTGGTATTTAAAATGTGAGTCATGGTTTATATAATGTGTTATATAAATCAAAACTTGTGTTTAAAATGTGAGTCGTGGTTTATATAACGTGTTATATAGAACATGTCTGATGTTTGAGATGTGTTGTTTACCACGGACAGGGTAATAGTCATATGACCAATATCACGTCATACAAAGATTGATGAAGTATTGTGTCTTGATGTTCCGATATTGTACAGAAAAATGGTCATTATTAACCTTTATGTTAAGTAACAATGCGTATACTTTTCTTTAAAAATTACGTTTATTGTCCGTAAAAAAGTACATATTAAAAATGAATTGGTATATCGTTAGAAATCACACGTGTGCTTGCAACCGTACGTTGTATTCCTGTTTGTGATGCGAATCATACAAATGACACCCATCCCCACACCTTACACTCTCACGAGGGCTCGGCACCGACTTATATACAATACAGTGGCATCGGTAATATGTGTAAATGTACCTGATTTAGCCGTTACTACATCAACACCCGTACAACGACACCGCCCAAATTAGCGAGTATTTGCCTGGGGTTCCAAATAGATCTACCTGAACAACGCGGTACGGCCACTCAGCCGGGTAATCCTATATCCTGGCTATCTACCTAACGTCCTCTCGGCAGTTCAGATTTTCCCTGATCAGAGCTATTATTTGTTTGCGTTATAAAGTATACATATGACTAATAGTTAGACGTAGGCTGTGTGAATTCCACTGGTTTAAAACCGTTTTTAGATATGGAAGTATATACATTTAGTACATTAACTATTAAGGACATAGCCATGATCTCTTCCGGTATGTAGCTTAAGTATGTGAGTTGTAAAATGTATTCCGAATATTTCTACTCATGCTTTTAGAAGTTTTAGTTCATGTGTTGTTTATTCAAAGACTTTTATTTACAAGAAAGTTAGATACCAATTCTGGGTCCTCACCGCGACTTTACTTATTCACCCACATCTCAATAATAGTAAAATGCCTTATCAGGTTTCACAAGACTGTACCAGTTGGCACCGTCGCCTTTTGTGCAGTTCTCAATGGGATATGATTTGTTTTCCTCGGGATAGGCTAACTTGTGCTATTTTTGATGTATGTACATGTATTATCAAACTATCCTTTCACTATCGTAGCAAACGAAATTAAACGCTACATCTTGACATGTCTACAACCACTAAAATTCCAAAAGCAGGAATTTCCCTCAAGATATCCATCTAAAAGCGACGATATTATTATGCAGCAAAGCATTTTCTGTGTCGTTCTTACACAATATAATTATATAACTTAAAATGTATTGTTAAATCGATTGACATAGTAAATGATGTGGGCTATATACATATCTATGTGTGGAGAAGATGGCCAACAATGTTTTATTTTAAGTACTTCTGTCCATAGTGACCTGTCTGTCAGCCTTTCCGGTGAAGGGTGACGCTGTCTCGCGTTGTACCAGGTACTACGTCATGGCAAATCTTACCATCAACACCAGCAAATTAGCGCCCCACTGTGTACACTGCCGTACCCCCTCCTCCGGTTACCCGTCCGACACAGCATAGCACATCACAGGATACTTACCGAATTTTCCTGATGCTATTCAATCTACCATTTAATATCAGAATATCTGATATAAAATTTATCTGCTTTTCCTCGGGATTGTTGATTTTAATTACAGAGAAAAATGTATACCAGAATTAAAACATTGGTTTGAAAATAGGATATTAGAGGCCCCTCCTAGTGTATTTTCACTCATTTCAAATGGGAAAAAATAAATTACAGTAAATATAGAAAACCTACTGTGTCGTATAGGTTACGGGCTGTGTCCTAGGGGGGATGTCGTATAGGGGCTGTGTCGTATAGGGGGCTGTGTCGTGTAGGGGGGGGGGGGGGGTGTCGTATAGGGACTGTGTCGTGTATGGGGCTGTGTCGTATAGGGGATTGTGTCGTGTAGGGGCTGTGTCGTGTAGAGGATGTGTCGTATAAGGGACTGTGTCGTGTATGGGGCTGTGTCATGTATAGGGACTGTGTCGTGTAGGGGATGTGTCGTGTAGAGGGCTGTGTCGTGTAGGGGATGTGTCGTGTAGGGGCTGTGTCATGTAGGGATGTGTCGTGTAGGGGCTGTGCACTGAAAGGTTATAGCAATACAAATAATATAGATTTATTCTTAAAAAGATATGTCGAAAATATGGTGTTGTAAAACGTTATTAAATCGACGATTGATGGATATTGGTGACCTGAAAATGGACAACTTTATATGTTAATCTCAAAAGCAGTATTAGTTATGGATATATATTTACTAATAAGATATTATGTTTGTATTAGATTTTTAAACATTATCAATACTACATTCACGTACTTAATGTTATATTGGCCAGTAGAGCTGATTTTGAGTTAGTTTAGAGGCCTTATTCAGCGATATGCCCAATTGTACATATTGTACTTTACAAACATAATACAAGTAAATGAGAAAACAGTCTTCATTGTATTTCTTGTGTAATCATGCAATTCAGGATAAAATTCTGAGTTAGAAACAGGTTGTTAAAAACTTCTTTTCGTACAGTTTTAACAAAACAGTAAAACTCAACGTTAAATATAAAGATTGCAGCAAATGGAGCTTTCACCAATAAGAGTTGAGGCGAATATGCCTACCTAACCGACATTAAAACATAAAATGGTTTTGTTTACGCAACATCGCTGATTAAGTTCCAAGCAATATGAAATTTAATGCTTCAAAACAACATTTTGTCAAGGAAAATAAACACAAAAACATGTTTTCATCCATTAGTTGCAAACACATGCCAATATATCCATGGTGACTTCCGAACCGCAAATGACAACCAGATTCCGGAAGAGGCGACCATAGTCAGGGAGTAGAAGACACCCGATACATGATTGATGACTTTTATGTGTTAAAAAGGAAGAAACATACCGATTCTGGGTCCTCGCCGCGACTTTACTTATTCACCCTCATCTCAATAATAGTAAAATGCCTTATCAGGTTTCACAAGGCTGTACCATTCGGCACCGTCTCCTTTTGCGCAGTTCTCAATGGGATATGATTGGTTCTCCTCGGGAAAGGTTAACTTGTGCGTTTTAAGATGCATCTGTTTGCAAGCTATCCTCTGACTACCGTAGAGATTAAACGTTATATCCTGACGAATGCATTTATCATATTTTTGGGAAATGTTTTTTCCGTTACGTAGTTCTACATTGACACCAAATCCTTCCAATTTTAGACATCAGGGAATGTTGGTGTAATTTCATAGAAAAGCAATATAATATTCTCCCCCATCAAATGAATAGAGTCCTGTTTCATTTTTCCTGATGCAATATAACACCTGCATTAACTCTGGAAATGTCCATTGAAAAGTAGGGGTTCCTTTTCAAACCTGCTGTGTTGAATCTTTTTGTCTATATTAATGTTTCCTACGTGTAGTTATATATAATATGTTAAGTGGTTTTGAGATACTTATTTATGAATTACGGTTACTGGATACACAAAGTATATTATACTCTTTAAACGTGACTTCTTAAACGTCTGTACTGTGAATTAGGGTATACAGCGCCATACTCTGTTTACACTTGCACTGTGGTGTGACGTTGGACGAAGGGACCTTTCTAGTTCGACTATCCATGTGCTACACTGATCCCGAGCCGATAACACCTGACATAACTGTGGTTCTACCTGTAGTGTCATACCTGTACAGGTACGTCAGGGTGCATGCAGATATGGTACATATAGGGTTACACTGCCCTGAATTATATGCACAAGAGTAATAGCTATGTCTTGAGTACTTGCCGCTCTTTACGTACATCTAATGCTATAACATTTGCATACTCATTAAAATAGAATATACACAAGGATTGGGTGTAATGTGCTAAAGCTTGCCATACAATTTATCTCTATCTGGATCAGATCTAACACCAAATCCTCTCTCCCATCCTAGAGTTTTCACTTTCATTCGTAAACCATCGAACAACATTTGGGTAATTTAAGGAACATGCATTGGAACCAAAATAATGGAAATTAATCGGTGCAATGATGCATTCCCCTCTCTACTGTACCTATATCTATATATATATCGGAATGAGTCAGATATGTGTCATTTGTTCATCCTTTTCTGCCCTGGGGGTCAAGAGGGGAGTAGTATATGCTTTTCAGATGACTTTGTTATCAGGACTATGGGACCGAACACACGTAGCCTTCCACAGGACGAAACTCAAAGGCGGGAGGTGAGGCAGTCCCAAGCGAAGTATTCGGGAGAATAGTTCTTGTCAATCTATAAATTAAGTAAAATCAATGTTTCAAATGGTAGTCTCTTACGGACCACACACTCTCCCCGCAATGATCCTTCCATACAGGAGTTGTAGAGCACAATAAATTATATTTGTTATGTTTGTAATCGATATAGACGTTTAGTATGAGGAAATTTGTAGCAATGAAGGATACGAAAGATCCACCAAACACACTCACTAAAACGATTCCATAGTGTTACTTTAGCTAGAACAATTGAATATTTTGTCTACGACTATTATCATTGGGATGGCCTGGATTACGGGTAAAGATATTCCAACTCAGTAGAGGAGGGGGTACTGGGCCCTGGATGGAAAATGTATTTGATATGTGTCACGGTTGACGGTATCAGTTTAATAGATATTCTCCACTCCCCAAAAATAGTAAAATGGTAACTGGAATGTAGCATTGCCTTCAAGTTGTGGATTATATGTGACCTATTGAAGTTATACGAAATAGTAGAGAATTCAAACCCAACAGAAGGACAGGAACACGTTATTGTTGAAAACTTCTAAGTACAATACATGTTTTTGAAAAAAATGTTTACGAATAAATCTCTCGAACCTATACTAGTCTATACACCTGTGTTACAGTTCTGTCACAACCTAGGCAGACAGCGGGGACCCCGACGTATTTCCTTGATGGAAGTCATCACCTCAATGTCTGTCCGAATTATTGAAGAGTGATTTGTTATCACTAGTTTATATAAGACCTGTCATAGCCAACCAAAGCATGTATTTAACAACAGGATATACTTTTACGTCATTTTAGATCACAGGGAGGGGTCGTATAGCTTAAAATAATGATACAAATCTTCAGTATACGGTATCTCTCTACAATCAGTGAAATGTATTTGTAATACATATACATGCAGAGACAATATAAATACATGGTGACGTACGTACGTTAGCACCATGTATAATTACTACAACGTTTTAACTCAGATAGGGATATCAATGACATCGATAGTGTTTTGCCAACTTTCTATAAAATATCGTTTTGAAACCACTTGGTGGATCTGTGTACGAAAAGCTTTTACATGTTAACCCGTATATTTGGAATAATGAATCCATCTAAACTATGTAATACTGGCCAATAGACCAGGCTAGTATCTACAAAACAACTATAGAATATACAGTAATACCAACATTTTAATATGTTGTTCCATTCTTTTTACACTATCATGGAACCTCGGATGAGTTGCTTAGAGTACCATCATGAAGGCATATTGTGCTGATTGAAGTCCAATATGGCTACACGTTAAATTTGGATGTAACTTTACATTTTACATTTATATTAATGTGTATTTCAAGATACCTGACAGTTAATAAAGTCATTATATTGAAGTGTCTGTATTTTCAATGTGAACGTAATTTAGACAACCATATAACGTCCTGTACATGTGTATAAAGTCAGGCCATATTTTTCAAGTGAGAATTGTTTAAAATCATAGAACATAAATAGTTGCTTTAATTCTATTTTGGTTATATGATGCAGAGTCTGTTTTCTAGGAGAATTGTTACTAAACTGATTGCCATTGTTATTATGACGTAACAGATTGGTTCTGGGACAATTAGACTTGATTTCATTACCTTTAATCTGCATAGTAAATGAAAAAAGAAAACCCCACTATAATCTCTGTTCGACAACTTTATGACATTAAACATTTTTCGAAACTTTTTTCGCTGAGAGAGTTGTAAGATTTTAGGATTTAAAGATGCCGTGCCTTATTTATTTATTCATTGACTGAAAATGAGTTCAATCGTGAAATTGTCGGGTTGTAATGATGCAAACAAACTCCAAATCAAGATCTAATTCAAGTTGTGTGGATGTGTGGATGCATTCACCACCATTTGAATCATGACAACGAAGCTCTCCATCTCCAGCCTTTAAGATCAACACAAGCTTCTTAATTCATTTTTATTGAACTCTTTATGTCCTACTTCCGGTCAATCCTGACCTTCGTGCGTTATGTTTTCTTCCTAAAGCGTCGAAATGACGTTGAACCAATAAACACATTGTGATGATGCATTTGTATGATGATTTCAGTAGATGAGATAGGAGATTATAATAATCATATTATCCGCGTACCGGATGTACTTATAGTGAAACTATATCTATTTTTTATCATACTTTTATTGGTCTTCTGCTCTATACAGGATTTTCTAATATGGAAAATCGTTGATGGGCTCCATGAAATAAACCATAAGTCTTCTAAATCATAAAATCTAAGGCAATAAATATCTGACTGAAAGAAACAAAACTAAGATCGGTTTCGTGTTATATTTATTTCTTGCAAATTCAGCAATTTTTTTTTTTTTTTTTAATTTTAACCATCTATATGGCCCGTAACCGGAAGTAATATGATTGCCAATATCGGACATTAAATCGTGCTTGTCCCGTAAATAAAGGATAAAGATCAACAACTTTGAAAGTAAACTCGTCGCGAATGCAATAAAGACAGACTGTCTTTCATATTTTATCAGATTTGAGATGGAAGTCTACCATTTATGGCTATGAGATGCCCGGATTACACTGTACGGTGAATTTGTCATAGCTTGCCGGTTTAAAAGCCCTACACAAAATGTTTCATTGACTCGCGTGTTTTGATATCTATAAATCAAATTTAAATTTCTAACATCAGGCGAGAATCAAGGAAAGCCTATTCGTATGTATATAAATCAAACGATACATATAAGATGATGGAGCGCCATTTACAGGACTGGCGGTACACACGTTATCACAGGAGCTCTTCTGTATAATTCAATGTATAATAAGCGGCAAGTAAACGAATGAAATCGTTTCATTTTGTCTGTATTTTCACCTATCGTTTTACATAGTCTGTTTACCCCTACATTCATGTGGCTGATTTTGTTTGCAACCGATTTAAGAAAATCTCATGTCCTGATTTTGAGATAGCAAGAAGGCAATTAAAATGCACATATGGAATCTATCGCCGACTTAATCATCGTTCCATCAAGGGAAAAATCTTTAACAGTTTCCTCATAACACAAAAAGCCTTTTATACAATCGTATTGTGTTTACCAGTAGGGAGACCCACCATCACACACAATTACTCCTCCATTTACACGAGATCAGTCAGGCGTGACTTAGGTTAGAAGGTAGGACGGCTCTGTTACAGGTACATTGGTTATGGAGGCTGCCAGGATTTAATGATAACAAACACCACTCGTCTGTACGTCACCATACAGACTCTCCTTCACTTTTATAACCGGAAGTTATAAAAGCCTATGTATTTAAACTAAAATGGCGGCCACAATATGCTGGTGACTCAAAGCTCCCCTGTAGACAAGTTGTACTTTATTATCCTGTTTATGACTGACAAGGGAAGGGAGACACCAACGCACGTCCTTAATCACCAACGGCTATTTTGAACAAATTTTATAACTCGTACTACAAACAGAAAGTGAAAGATAAATGAGTGGTTTGGGTAGGAAGCGTCATTGTTTTACTAATGAGGGATGAGAACTTATTGGTGGGTAATACAGCCATGAACAGTGCTAGAGTATAACTGGGTCTAGGAATAGGCAGAGAAAGTCATTAATTAACTGAACACCACAGCCCTGCCTTACCGTGTGTATCGGTGTGTTATTGTGACATATGTCCCGATGTATCGACCAAATACTGCAGCACACAATAGCAAAATAAGGAATAGGAAAAGCCATAGATGGCTAATGGAAAAGGAAATATTCTAGATTATCCTTTGAGAAAAAAAACCTTATTTTTTACGGGAGCAAATCATACCGTTGATTGTTTGTGGAATTGGAAAATCAATGCTATCATATTGGATAAGAAATAACAACTAGGGTTGTTATATAATAAATAAGTAATAATTTTAAAAATAAATATATGAAAATAAGAAACAACAAATATATATTGTTATGTAAGACAGTGAAAATAACAGTAATTATAAGAACACAGATTGTTAGCAAAAAACGGCCAGAGATATTAAACATGAACAAATGTACAATGTTCCCTTGTAAACGTTAATACCCGAATAAAACATTTAGTTTAAGTCGTTATAGTTATTCAACTTTACAAGTATCTCGGTCCTGCCGACAGGTAAATCAGAGTCTAAAGTCCATCGACAGTCGTGCCACTTAGTGTAAACTTATGACGTAATTTTCTTCAAGCGATATTCTATAAATTACTGGTTTCCCCATTTAGTTTCTGCTTCATTTCTAGCTATACTTGGCTGGGAACAGTGTTGGGTTAGCTATATCAAAGAAAGGTTTCTTAACAGCTCCTAATGTTTCTAGATCTTACCATAATATCATTAAAACGTATGTATTGACAGTCGAAATGCCCGTATGGTAGAATTTGGGCACGTGTTTAGTTGTACGGAGGTCAGTTTTGATGTACGTGATAAAAGAAAATGCTTCGTCACACCTTTCCACGTGTTCATCACACTGCCAGTTGATCATGTATGACGATGACCAATGGACTGACCCCATACCTCGCGGGATAATGTCCGGTCTGAAATACCACAGACTGATCCTCTGTCCTGTCCCTGCAATGAAGGTTTATACATTCCAAATCTAATATTTATCAATAACAGAATGGAAGACAATTATTTCGATATAAACAGATGAATTACAAAATGACAAATTATAAAAAATAACATGCGGCACAAGCAGCTGACCTTTTCAACTCCGTTTCGTTACGGCTAGGATACAGCAATGTTCGCCACACCAAGCCCCGAAGCGGTGACTGTACACACCATATATTGCAATTATTACTTAAAATATTGTATATTCCCTTGTCTGTAAGGTAATGTGAAGACCGCTTTATCTTACCTGAATTAGATTTAGATTACGACACTTAATGTAATAACAACAGGAAGTTAAATATCGACTTACAAACTAACAGTTTGAGGCATATTTGTGTGATCTTGTGAGCAATTCAAAGCACATTTGATTGGGTTTGTTTGTGATCTGCAGTTTGAATGGGTGTTGCGATTAGCGATTTGAGGTGCATTTGAGTGGGTTTCGATGGCAGTTTTACGACAGAAGAGTGGGTTTCGATCAGAAGATTGAGGGGTATTTGAAATGGTATGCGATGGGCAATTCGGGAAAGATTTGATAATCGTTTGAGTCGATTTGTGATACACAGTTTGAGGTGGTATTTTATGAACGTTTGTGTGGGTTTGCGATAAGTGTGAAGTACATTTGATGAAAGTTTAATTGAATTTGCGATAAGCAGTTTTATTTCAGTGTTTGATGGATGAGAAATGCGAAGCTTATTTGTGGAGTATGCGGCGAGCAGGCGTTGGGTTCATTTGAACGAGGTCCCGTCTCTCGATAACTGCTATAATATAATTTCACCGATATTGGATTCCGGCAGTATTATGATACCTAATCAATTAACTGTCTGTATTACAGGTGCGGGATCGACACGGCTATCAAAAACAATGACGGAAAGACAGCGGAGGAAGTGCTTCTCACAGAAAAACCAGACGGATGGCAGGAGATGCAGCACTGGTATAACAAATACAAGCCCGGTAAGTGGGTCAAATGACCGTCACCTACAGACAATAGTGTCGTCATATACGGTCCATCTGGTGATACCAAATTATCATCGTATACCAGTCAAATGAAAACCAGATAAATAGGTTAAATCATCGTACTGTAAAAGTCATCTTTGCGGTTAAAATGTCGTTATATACAGGTCAAATGAAGTCCAGATAAACTGTCCAAACAATCAGGAACAGGTCAAATACATCCAACTTAAAGAGGTTAAAAAGTTATATACAGGACAAATACATCATATTCTGGTCAAATGAAACCCATTAACCTTTATAAACAGGTCAAATTTAGCACATGAAAATGCAGTTCAGATTCAGAAAAAAATCATTCCGAAACAGAAATGCCACTTTTGGGTTCAAGTAAAAGGTCTGTATAATGTGCGTTTGTAGCTGTATTGAATTACCGGAATCCATTAAATCACAGGTTTTTAAAAGCTAAACACGAAACCAGACAGTTGAGAACAGGAACTGGTGATGTAATAAATGAGTCAAATGTCTGTAAACAAGTATCAGTCCCAGACTGATGCAAAAGTCTATTAAATGGTGGGTGCGTCGATAAGGTTTAGTACAGGTAAATACATGTTAATACAGGTAAAATATGATTACATCAAATTTTACTGATATTGCAATACGGATTTCCCATTGGTAGTAGTTCAAAGAGGTATACTTATAAAAGATTCAGACGACATAATACGAGATGATGGTTAATTAAACCCACAGAAAACAATAAGATCAGAAACACAGACCATACAATTAAAAAGATATTTCATTAGAGCAACAGTATTTCAAATCAATCAGGTATATAGGCCATATACAGGTGAAATATAGTGATGGCCAGCAAAAATACATTTATGCAAGTAACACGGTTACAACTAGATCAACGTAAATCAAATTGGATGCCACATAAGTCAACCAGACTTTAATTCTGTTTTAATTTAAATACAGTTAATGTCAACATGTCAAATCTATACTTTATATATAGGTTAGGTAGGGTTTAAGTCATCATTCCTTATAGTCATACAAATGATGGTACATTGCAGGTGCTTTACGTCTGCATCTAGTACTGCCATAACATAAACTATTGTTGAGAATGAACTGTATATATGTATTTGTATATAAAAGGACAATAGGAATTCTATAGGTAATACATGTACCGAATCATGATTTTATTTCAATGAAGTAAACATTCATGTACCTGTAGGAAGTCCTTCCGCTCCAAGCCAGTACTTAACGTAAAACATGTTTTCACAGTTTATTTCAATTTCCTACATATTAAGAATTAGTGTCTATTCAGCACCAGGATATTCTCACTCCCCTTTATATTATCGAGGACTCGTTAACGTCAGGAATAAAGTAATCCATCATTTCATGCATCTAATACAATTTTGTCACCTCCTGCCCTTACGCTGGTAATAGTTTGATTAATTCAGTGGAGTAATCTTACTAAGATGTCTTCCTAAAGTTCATTTCTTATGTTTTCAATCTTCGTATCTTCAAAACATATGTACTTGACTAGCTGATCCTTGCTAGCTGTTTCTTTGCCCCGGAACCATATCTATACTTCCGGTCTAACCTTTGTTTCTATAGCCTTTAAGATGTTTGTATTGATTCCGTACGCAATTCCCTTAGCCTTATCCCTCAAATAATCTGTCTTTGTTCACTTCTTTTTTTTGTCCTGTTGTCAATAGGAATATTTCTTCACTCCTGGTTCCTTGTGTATTTTCTGTAGCCTGTACTTTTAACATTGCTCGGTTGATTCCCTCCGTGTCTTGACCTTGAAGTTTAACATTTGGATTTGTAAAGAAGGTCAAGGGATTTGTTCCAAGGCACAGACAATGTGTTAAGTCTAAAATTGCAGTTTATCCTCACTTTTTGACGCCCAGCATTAATTGAGACAATATCAGGGAACATAATTAGTCAATTTTGGTATCAGTATGATAAATAAGAATGTATTGTATGCCTAATACTCCTACTACATCACATCTTAGTGAAATGCACAATAAAGAGACCCTTCGAGCAGTTAGTGTCCTTTAGTGACCTATGTGAATTGATAGGGCGTCAAGAAGTACTTAGAAGTTTTTACCCTACTATTTGAATTCCGCCTTTACCCTTGACACGACTGGAGTCCCTGGTTCTCCGACTACCCACTAACTGTTCTCTTAATATATAATTTAATATATAATTATGACCTGGACAGTTAATAAAATATATCCAAGTATATGGTAAAGTCATCTGTTTGGAATAAATCACGAATTTTCAATTAAAGGTTATTTTGGGTTATACCGTCAAATTAACTTTATATCAATAGTAAACTATATCTGAGTACGTCTTTGTTGTCAGCCGTCGTGATGGCGTTAGGCAATATCTGCTTCTGCTTCCCCCTAAGAACTCATAGTACTTCTATGCTTATTCAAGCGCTTTATCCATCAAATAGTTTGTTTTGATAGTAAACAACACGACCAATATTGAAGACAAGAAAGAAATTAGTTTTCAGTGTATAAAAAGGTTAGTTTCAGAGAAGGTTTAAAGAAAGGACTCTTTGTCGGGGACAGACGAGGGCCGAGACAGAATGGTACTACACGTCGCTTGTTAATTTGCTCACTATCCATTAGTGAGGGTTTTTTTTGCTATAAATGTCGTGTTCAAATTACTGGATTTTATCAGGTAATCTGACATTGGCTGTTTATCTGTCTTTAAGCCACGCCCCTCCATCCACCCCATTAGTCGGCAACATAAACACCCTATTGTGTAGTGTCTACTGCACAGAAAGTGCAGAGTGTCAAAGGCGAAATGCCATTTGAAAACAGACTTAATATATATATTTATATGGATTCGTTTACATATAAGAATCATTTGGTGACATGATAGCGTATACTTAGTTATGTTCGAGATATTTCTAATTGCAACGCGATTTTATTGTGTCTACTGTCAGTTCACCCCCTAAAACTTCTTTAGTACATCGATTAATATGATGGGGGTTTATTAACATCAATGGTAATATTATCCTATTTGTAGAATTATCATTAATATTTCGCAACAAGAAAGTGTTACTGTATCGATATCGATACACCATTGGCTTGTTTCAGACAACCGATGACTATTCATATCTTTTGCACACACCCATACAACCCATGGCATCTCATGTTCACAACCCCACGACACCCCTTGTTTATCGAGCAGAAGCACTGTACTAATCCGAGACCACCCTTAGCATCCTGTATTTATCGGAGACAACCCATGACACAATTTATATCTAAGACAAACCAGACAATCCAAGACACTATATGATTTGTTCCAGACGATCATTGAAATATAATATTCCTATGTTTTACAGGTCTCTGGCGAGCCCTTGCAGCTGAGGAGCCCGACCGGAAACTAGTTGAAAAACTTCTTAAAAACTGGTGTCGACTCACTTGCATAAAAGGTGGCAAAGTGACAAGTATGAAGTCATTAGTCAAGGAAGATGTCCGTAAAATTGACCTCCTGCACATGATCGAGGATTATGAGAACGCCAACGAAATGGCTCTTGCGCTGAACGCCGGGTTTGGATTCATTGTTAAATCATGGATGAAACAAGGTATGCTGATTGCAAAACAATTAAAAACAAAACAGAACATATTTTGATGAAATCCAGTTTCATGTATAACTGCCAAGACAATAGGTAAATGCAATGTATGAAATAATACAAGGTTTAGCATACATTATATGATTGCATAAACGTTTCCAATGTATTGGTCTACAGTAACAATATTTAAATTAACATTTAATTGTTACTGATTTTTTTCATTTAATAGGTACGGATTTAATGAAGTCAGTTGACCCGAACACTGCCGATTACTCATACCAATTCAACTACCCAGACTCACCCGAAGTACCACGCCCCCTGTTGGCTGCGGCCTGGGAGACAAACAGCTATGACACTGTCGACGTCCTCATGGACATGAAACCCAACACAAGAGCTCTGTATTCTAACGAACCAGATTCTGTTAATCCTCCCAAACCGCTGTTCTTTCAGGTGAGAATGTGACATTTAAGTAACTTCAAGAGTTCGAAATCTAACAGCAAGTTAAAAAAGAAGCATTGCCTTGAGCTTAGAAGTACCATTTGCGTGATGAAATATTCAGAACATTTTGTAAACTTGTTTTAGTTTATTTTTTTCTCAGTCATAAGTTGTTTGTTTCAGCTCGTATGTGGCAATTCCATTCCCGCTGACGATCGAATTCTCCTGAGGGTATTCAGAGGATCTGATCTTCAAGCAAGAGACAGGGATGGACAGACAATTCTTCACAAAGTAATTGAACACCAAAAAGCAGAAAATACTTTCCGCATTTTAATGACATATGGTGCTGATATTGCGGCACGTGACCGTCAAGGTCGTACGGCTCGTGATTTAGCCTTGAAGTTAAACAGACCGGAATATAGCACATGTGTGGATGAACATATCATAAAACTTGTGAAAGACAAGAAATTCGAAGACATTGAGAGACTTATTCTGCAAAGTTACGACCAACTTTTGAATGTTACTGATAGTGCCAAGAGAACAATGGTTGATATTGCCAAGAAATATGGGAATCGCCACATCTATGAAGTTGTCAAATTGTCAGCGGCCATTCAGGTGAGTAACCTTTTAATCAGATGCAAAAGGACAAGATACAGAAACGGATTTTCTGATGGTGTTATGCGACTCCAATGGCATCA
The DNA here is from genome assembly GCF_902652985.1 of Pecten maximus. NCBI lineage: Eukaryota > Metazoa > Mollusca > Bivalvia > Pectinida > Pectinidae > Pecten > Pecten maximus. Next base: position 27,524,528 of record NC_047023.1, on the reverse strand, counting down.
ATTAATCATTAAAACTGCTGTATAAACACGAGGTTATACCACACGTGCTATAAACTGTAAATTCCTTTTGATTGGCTTACATGGTGATCTTTGACTTGGATTACTGATAGCAAATAGAAAGTAATTTACACCTGTTTATTTTATGTTTTTTGTTTTTGTTTGTTTTTGTTGTTTTGTATAATTGATTGTTTAAATATATTTCTGTCAAATTTAATACTTTAAAGATAATACAATTGTTAAAACGATTAATTATAATACTCCTTTATATTTCTCGCTAAAGTTCTTGTTGTTTTGTATCTTTTTTCAAAAACTAACAATCTCGAATGAAAGAAACATGATATACATCAACCATTCGTGTGTACTGGGGTCAGTGATTAAAACATCTACATTGTAGTTTACGGAATAAACCTTTCTTTCCTAGGCATACGTTAGACGAGTATTCCAGGCAGTTGCAGATGACAAAATGGAGGACCTCAAGAAACTGCTCTCTTGTAAAAAATACCACAATGTCCGAGACAAGTGTGGACGGACGCTGCTGCATAAAGCAGTTATGAAGAAGAGGAGGACAATGGTCAAGTTTCTCATTGAAGAATACCCTCAGAATCTCAACGTTGGCGACACGGTATGAAGGAAAATTAAAATCCGATACTGAACAGAGATATGAACTTACGGGACATTTGGAAAGCCTAAATTTGTGTGCGTTTTTGTTTTCGTATTTTAATGCTTATTCTATAATTTTGTTGACAGATGGACCGTACACCTCTGCACTACGCCTACCTGTTTTCAGATGACGGCGACAATTCTGTCACAATGATGGTCAACAATGGTGCCAATGCCGAGTTTTGCGATGCTGTAAGTTATTAACATATTCTGGCACATAACACTGCGTCAATTCGTTATATATAAACGATTATCTGTGTTTTTACTTTTAATCAACAATGAAGGATTAAGCAATTTCAAAAAACAAATTATCAATTAATTCTGATATACAATTATAACCTTTTGATATATATGGTATTATTAACCTGAGAACAGATGTTGACCGAGGACGAAGTCTGGTGTTGATATTTTCCCAGATAAATAAAAACGTGTTGACCGAAATCAAAAGGCTATGCTAGTTCAATCAAAAATATTATTGAAAAATAAATGAATGTAAACAACACTTATAATACATATAAAGACAGTGACTGCTATGTGAAACATTTGTAAATTATATCTTTTAAATACCACACAACCAAAACGGTAAATTTGCGCATTAGAATACATTCCGCACACTAACAGAATCAATAATGTAATAAATTTCACACATTCAGAGTTAACATTCATTTATGTTTTAATTGCATGCGCGATATTGCCATTGTTTGAAAATACCAAGGAGAAGTAATTGATAATTTATTTTTAGAAGCAATTAGTCAACCAGCTACTTTTACATTTTTGTTTTTATTTTTTTACGGTCGGTTAATATGACTTTTCTTCTATCAGACATGACAATATTTTCATCTTATCCAACCAGAAAATGCGGAAAATACTATATCATAACAACATAATAATATTTTTCGGTAATATCGGGAAATAGTTTGATTATGTCGAAACGAGTTTCAAACATTTTTGTAAGAGTTTTGAAATATTTTGTCCGGTATTTTTAAAGATGATTATGGGAATTTTTCGTGTCTTTTACGGATATTAGTCGTGAAGATGTTCGTTAAAGGTTTTCATTGTTTTTTCGTCTGTATTTTTTTTAAATATGTATTCCAGGTAGTTTTAACGATGCTTGCAAACGATTTCTTCATTGTTTTATACTGCAGTTTGGGATGCGGCCAACCGATATGACAGTAGCCAAATGTGGCAACCAGAAATTTGGTCAGATACAAAAGGACGTGACAGATCTCGACTTCAATATCTACCTGTCGGAGAAAGATTTCTTAACGTCATTCTCGTCCGCTATACAGGTACGTTAATTATTCTAATGACATCCTACACCAATCAGGAAGGAAGACGCTACAATTTTATGGGTACAATTGTTGAACTTTATCATCATACGATTTTGTGATGAACCTACAATAAGGTAACTAGATACAGATGACTACACTCTCTACTTTATTTATTTTGTGACTTAACTGGATGGAAGCCAGATACACATCGATTTTGTTTATGATACTCATTTTGACGTTAAGTGCAATAAATAATAGTGTAAACAAAAGCAAAAACTATGAATAGACTGCTTTTATTAAGTGAAATACTGAATTTGAAATACCATGGGAACTTTAGCTTTTATTGACGTCATATTTCCCGACCAACAGAAAGGCGATCTAGAGACGGTCAAAAGCCTGGTTTCTGGACTCCGGGCCTTCGGAGACATGTCACAGTTCAGCAAGTCTCTTTTCGAGTGTATTGACCAGAATCAAACAGAAATCGCAAAGTTCCTTATCATGGCTGGTTTCAAGACAGACATCTACAAGCAGGTAATGGGGCAATGCTTAAACATTAACGGCTATTTACAAACAAGAATGAGTTGAAGAATAAAAAAGACGGATATGTATGTATATGCCGGTTGATAATGACTGGAAGATTTGTGGATATGATTTTGACTAGACTACACGTGGTTCCTGTATTATGGATTAGTACTAATTACATCTTGTCATTAGTAAAACCAAATGGTCCTAAAATAAGCACAGGGTAATTTACACTAAATATTAAATGATATATACATAATGCAATATATTCTATAATCAAATTAAACAATTATTGCCGATATTGGATTCCATTATTTTAATACTCGTATACCGAAGGTGACAAGTGAATGTCGCATGAATTTAGTAACGGATAAACCTATCGTTAAGTTAAGGGATAAAGGGAAATGACTCTTCTTACAGTTTAAGCTCTAACTGTTAAATAGGAAGTAACTCTTATTACAGGGAGACCACTCTTATTTCAATCCTAATTTAACTGATAATTCAACTCATGATTACTCTCTATATATAATCAAGATATTTTCACTCAATAACTATCAATGCCATATTTTTTTTCGTACGCTAATCATAAAACGTATATAAACTGTGTGTGCTTCGTCTTCGCTCTTGTGTGGTGCGTTGTCCGTCACAATGGGAGAAAAGAGTTTTATGTATGATATTCATATTAAACTAACACATGTGAAATAAACAAACACTACATTCCAGTATACCGCATGTGACCCCAACGACCCAATGTGTGCAATGATGGAATGTGGCCACAGCATGACGTCACTGAAAGAGAGAGCTACCGAGAAAAAGTGTGATGATATAGTTAATCTTATTGACGGAATTTCAAATGGAAAGGTAATTGATTTTTTTTAATATTTTTTTTTATTTTATTTTTTTTTTTTAATTTTTGCTTCAATTTGATTCCTTTATGTGTTCTGTTCAATTGATTTCTTATATTTCGTTTAGCTTCCCTTTGTTTTTACTTTTGTTTTATTTTGCTATTAATCCGTTTACCATCATTGAATATTCGAGTTTTATATGGATAAAATGTAGCATATTGAATATAAGGGTTGGGTGAATTGAGTTTAGGCTTAAAAATCTTAAAAGATTGTTCAGGTGCTCTTTTTAAATATCTTGCGAGACAAACCCTTTTAATCTCCTGATAAATGTAAAATGTCTTTAGATTACCGCATGTCCTGTTTCAAAGTTTGCCATTGTTTAGTAGACACATGCATTTCAACGTTAAAATGCGGTTCATCATTGAACCAAGCACTTATCTAACTGCATGTTTTATACATGAATAGCTTTTTATTACTTTTTAATTTGTTGATATGTCGGTAGCTTTGACAAATATACAAAATACTACTGTTGAATGCATATACGTAGAGGCAATATCAATCTTGAGTCAGATTTTGGGTAGAAATCAGTGCATCAAAACTAGTATTGAACATAGTCAATATTTGTTATAATATGATCTGGATAATTTTCCCGAGTGTCTGTTTTAAGCATTTTAGTTGATTTATACATTTTAGTTGACTTATACATTTAAGCTACCATTCTATGACATTACCAAACCGCCTCTTTCATTATTATTGATATTATAAGATATTTTGATATAGAGGAAGCTGTAAAGTTGTTTCTTTACTGAATGTGTTAAGATCTTGTCATCATTTTCTCTTCTTGTTTATCGCTTATATAACTATAGATCCATCTGCGGGTGTAAGACTTTTTTCTCTTTGAGCACAGTAGTCAACATATCACAATGTTATCACGTTGTGTTGGATCACCATTGACAGTCATTCCACTAAACTCTCACTTTATTTTCTATATAGTAGTTTTATGGTCACAAATGTAAAATATATATTATATATATATATGTGATAGTGTCTACGGTAACAAACGTCGCATGTGTCGTAGTTTTAATGGTCAGAAATGTCACATTGATTTCTATTTTGTAGTTTCTATGGTCACAAATATGACATATGTTGTATACATATAGATATATGGTAGCTTTACGGTTACAAATGCCACATATATTGTCTATATATATTGTGCTTTTTATGGTTGCAAAATGTTACACATATTTTCTATATGGTAGTTTCTATGGTCTATTTATAAAGTCGTTTCTTTGATTGTTACGAATGTACGTACAATGTACATTGTCTATGCTGTTGCCTGTAATTACAATGATTAACGCTTATAGTCTTTATGATATTGTCCGTGATTACAATGTAGTTCATTGTGACCGAAGAAATCCAACCATACTATTCTATAATAGAGATATGATCTTGTATTATCAAACTATTTTTGTATTGCTATTATTTATTGCAGATTTAGGGCGAATTACCTATGACCATAACAATGTCTTAAAAAACTCCATATTGTCAAATATACCATAAAAAATGAATTATATATCACCCATGTTTATGATATGTTCAATCCTTCAGTTCAACAAACATCATTTACGATAAGGCATTTACGCGTGGTGTTTGTTTTCCCCGTTTTGTATGACAGGACTATGTGACATACGCTTGTAATGTATAACACACTATTGTTAGGTCATGACGATATTAGGTCCACTAGCCCACTGAAAGAAATCTCTCACAAATACATATTTGTCACCGACCTAATCTTGTAATCTTAGTCTAGGTGTATGAGCTGTTATGCTGTAAAAGCATGTCTACTAACTTTCTTCTCTAATGCAGTTTTAGACAAGATTAAGTAAGCCGATATATTTAAAGTTAATGCAATTATTTCATTGCATAACAGAGGACATTTGAAGTGCAATATTGGTGTTCAGTAAAAACGACAGGACGCGCGTACAATAAATATATAATGTATAAAATTATAACTAAATGACGTCACGCTGTTATAGATGGTTTTGGCTGGTCAATTTATATCTTTGGTGATTGATCGTGTGTGTAAACAATGTAGAAGAGGCATCAAAGTGTGATACTGGAGTTATATCGTTCATAGTGTCTACCATTTATGTGATATTTTAACTGAGGAACTGTGCTAGATCCGTTATATCTAGTTTTTATTTTTATTAACATTTGTATCACTAGTTAATAAGAGGCATTTTTAGCACTGGGCATTACTAAGCACAATAATGGAGACATATACATATTGACGAGTTAAATATATGAATATATCGCTTTGAATTCCATGAAGCCATCTACGATACTTGATTGATGGAGAGATCCCTTCTGGTTTCTTTGAATATATATGATTTATATATATAATTTTATTATTGCAGGTAAAATTAGCCAGAGTAGAACCACAAAACGGACTCGGAGAATATGGGATTGCATAGGTATGCATATATACTGAACATAGCATGGCGGATATGACGTCATGTACCGTTCATAGCTGACATAGAAGAGTTTTAAGTTCTAAATTTCCACGGAAGTAATTCCAGTGTGTAATATTCGTGTATTATTGAATCTCATTCGTTTCTACTGTAAGGAATACACGGTAAACATGTGAGTGATAAACATGGTGAGGACAGATGACCATGGTATCCCGGATGTAGAGTACTCGTAGTTGACATTTAGTCATTGTATATACATAAATCATTGTTGAAAGACATTGTTAGTATGCGTTGTGATTCATGTACAGTACAAAGGTGAAAACATGTTTGTGTTGAACAAGCTTGCGCCATTAATCAATCAACTGTAGATAAGCTACTGTTTAGATCGTGTTGTTTAGTTTTACAATACGGTGCTGTGCTATTTCAGTTACACTTATGACACTTTCAATATATCTTCTCTTATTCACTTCTAGGTTTTGTATTTTGACAAGTGTTTTGTGAAGATCAAATCAAAGCCTTAGAGAATATTTTCTTACGCAATTTCTGATATTATTTTGGAAATATGAATATGTATGTTGATAATAAAATAGTATACAGCAATCCCGCATGAATACAAATACTATGAGTAAATTATTATAATACTCAGTTCCTCATTTACTGTAATCAAACTGCTCTCACTCTCTGTGTGTGCGTTGGTATTGGTGTATTTGTCCAAACCCAATATTTACTGTGTATTGTGAATCTCATACTTATCATTGACATCTGTTGTAGTGTTTGTGAATCTCGCAGTATCAGTTTTTATTGTGATTTTACAGCATCAACAATATAAGGTTCAGGTGTCCTATTTAACCAAAAATGTGTTCAGCATATTGTTTTAAATATTTCTATTCACAAAAATGTATTCATCAAACGAGAACAACACTTTTCGACATGGCAATACCTGCATTTCCTCAACATATCGTTAACTATTCTTTCAAGGTAGGTTTTCTGTCTATATCAATACATTTGGGAGGGGAAACATAATTGAAATATGCTAAAAAATACCCACACTACTTCTATTGAAGATATGTTACAGGTGGCCAGTGTTAAAAAGGCATTTTACTGACGTGCTCTTAGTATTAAGGAATCTTCAGATCTTTAAAGGTCATAGTATAATCTATCTTTATGAAGATAAATCTTACCCTGCTTAAAGCTTATAGTAATCTAAGGTAACATGAAAAGATAAATGGTGACTTTTAAGTGCTGAGGTACATTAACAGTTGCCATTTACCTGTGTAGATACTCTTGAAACTTACCTATATAAAGGTAAAACTGTGTGGTTTTCTGTATAACAAATGGTGTGTCAGATGGTGCTATACATAATGAACACTTCTTGCGAGTGAGTGCGTTGATAGTAAATGACTGAATGATAGAACATCTGAATCTATATAAATCAAAAGCTGCATTCATCTCCGGTCACCTGGTATACATTCATAGAGCTGGAGAATACGTATATTTTTATAGAGGCAATGTCTTATTGATGAACTCGAGTCTTTGTTGTGTACCTTATATATGTTGTGAAGTAACAAGAGGGAGCATGTGTCGCAAATAAACCCGACTGAGGATGATGACGGCGAATTGGCATGCAGTGCTCAAATAAGGGTCTCCTCGAGTGCAAGATATTCCCATACTAATGGACAGGATATCTGGTAATCCAAAAAGGGGCTGTTTGAGTAAAGGTTGTTCCCAGAGTTAGGGATAGGATAGCAGGTAGTCCAGTAAGGGGCTGTTTGAGTATGGGTTCTTCCCAGACTGATTGATATAGCAACACATGATTCAATAAGAAGCTGTTTGAGTAAGGGCTGTTTTTAGACTGAGGAATGAGAGAGCAGGTGCTCAAATACGGGGCTGTTTGAGTTAGAGTTTTTCCCAAACTGAGGGATAGGATGTCATATACTCCAATAAGGGGCTGTTCGAGTAAGGGCGATTCTGAGGGGAGAGATGAGGGTGCAGATGTTCCTAAGATGAGGGATGGATAAGTAGGTGCTCAAATCAGGGACTGTTTGGGTAAGGGTTGTTCCCAGACTGATGGATGGGATAGCAGGTGCTCCAATAAGGGTATGTTTGAGTAAAGGTTGTTACTCAAGTATAGTATCATAGTATTATACCTGCTTCACTGTATACAATATATATACTTTAAGTCTGCATTCTGTTCGTTGTAAATGGGTAAAATATATTTCACAGATACATTGTTCTCGTTATATATCAATATGTATTGTTACCAAATTATATATATGTGTGTTTATAATGAAATGACAAGATAATAGTAATGAGATGTTGACGTTTTCGTGTCGTATGAGAGAGGTGTACGTTTTATATATCATTCTGTTATATTAGGAGAGAGTCGTTTATATACAAAATCGTACGTCCAATATTTTGTCATGAAAACAGTATGTGAACCAATAAAAACTTCTGCCTTAAAATGGTATTTTTTTGTTTTTGTTCTTTATATGTATATGTATGGTTTGCAATTATCATCATGATCATAATATCCTCAAGATCATCATCATCATCATCATCATCATCATCATCATCGACACAGAAGATAGAAAAAGAAGGATGGGACCATTCAATACATAAAATTTAATTATACATTGTATGATAGGAGATGGGAAGTAATTATTAACTGCTTATTTAATGGGTATCAGCAACACAGTATTGGAGAAGAAGGAGATTAGTGATTTATAAGTCCGAGATTTTCCCCAGTTTTTCCACTCTTTTCCAAACTTTTCCCTACAGGCTTCTCCTTTACTATTTGCAATAAATTTGTGTGACTCATAAAATTATCTAAGAGCACTAATCAGACCGTTGATGTTTAAAGACTTGTGAAAACATCGCATTTTATAAATATATTGTTTGATAACAAGCAGAATTTCATTGTCAACTTTACAGTTATTAAAATTTTGAGATAGTAATCCAAAAATAAAAGATTGCTTATTGAAATTAATTAAATGGGATAAAAAGACCATCTCATAAAATTCTAAGACTTTCTAATAAATTCTGAACTTCACAACATTCCCACAAGATATGTATGATAGTTTCAATTTCAGAATTGCATAAAGTACAGAGAGGGGAAATTACTAGCTGTGTTTTAAAAAGAAAAGAGTTTGTGGTTAAGATGTGATGATTGACTCTGTACTGAAACCACGGAAGTTTGGTATTTTTGTAACACTAAAGGGAATCTTGAATATCCTAGTCCATATTGTATCATTCAAGTTGAAAACTTCATTCCACTTCTTTTTACCTGTAGGAACAGTGTTTTTTTTTTTTTTATAAAAATATTATAGAAATCCTTTGAGCCTTTTCTGTGTTTCGTGAATAATTCTATGTCCATAGGCAAACAAGGACATGGGATTTTTAATACAGGAATTTCATTTGAAGACAAGAACTTTCTCACTGCTGACAATAGGCTATGATACTGAAGAAAATTAGTTTTTACTTGATATGTGCGAGTAACTTCCTGGAGAGTGTGAAAACATCCAGTATTATGATCTAATATCAAGTCATTTATCATAATTATGTTTTTGTTATAAAAAAATTCTTAAAAAACACTAATTTCTGGCCAACAGTTATATTTTTATTAAACCATAATGGTGTTTTAGGATAGAATCTTTCATAATGCTATTTTTTTTTCGATTGATACATTTATATTGTACCAGGCTTTAAACACATCAGCCCAGAATATATTACAACTTTTTGCACATTTCTGCACATAATCATTGCCACAATTGGCTAGCAAATCAATGTTAATGTAACTTTTCAAAATAGCTTGCCATTTGGCTGTAGACTGAAAAAGCTATCTCACCTAAGATAATTTTAATGAATCTATAAAAATTCAATCCTCAATAGCGTGAATTTGTGTTTGCCCCATTGCAAATTAAGATCTGGTAGGAAGGTATCATCGCTGAACTTTTTACTACCTATCCAAATTACCTGTGTTTTTGAAACTTTACTTTTAAGACCAGAAATTTTAGCGTATCTATTAAGTTCATTAACTGATTCTTTAAGAGATATCTCGGAGCCGTTTAATAACAAGGATGTATCATCTGCGTATTGTGAGAGTAGGATCGGACTTCTATTGACTTCAATGCCTGTTATATATGTGCAGAAATATTAGCTATCAAATTACGACATAATAAAAATATAACAGGCATTGAAGTCAATAGAAGTCCGATCCTACTCTCACAATACGCAGAGTTGTATTGTGAGAGTAGGATCGGACTTCTATTGACTTCAATGCCTGTTATATTTTTATTATGTCGTAATTTGATAGCTAATATTTCTGCACATAGAATAAAGATATAAGGGGCTACCGGGTCACCCTGTCGGCATCCCCTTTTAACATTGAAGAATGAAGACAAGTTTCCACCCTGAATGATTGCGGCGCTGACATTTTTGTAAAATATATTTATCCAATTTCGTATATTTTCCCCAAAACCAAAAAATTGTAATACTTTTTCAATAAACTCCCATGAGACCGAATATATTTGTTTCCAAAGCGAATCAAATAGATACGTGAGGAATGGTTTATTATTTCGGAATCTATTATTTATTTAGATGTGATGTCAACGTCATATGAATTGTTATATGAGTGAGAATGATAAAAAAATCAATGCAAAGTTCATGGCTTTTGAGAATAAAACATTCAGAAAATATTTCCCGATGTTCTTTTAGGTCGCACTACAAAATGTATCATTGGTAATATATAGACATAGGTAAGAGATGCATGGTTTACCTACAGTTATGTCAGAGTTTGTTATCACTACTGCAGCTGCCTGAGCTGTCTATTATGAAGCCGTAAAGCACTTATGCTCACGTCAACAGAAAGAGTATACCCGAAGTTGTCTGGTGGTAAGGATTCTGCCCCCCCCACTGCGGCGGTTCGATTCTCCGCTTGGGAACGTAATTTTGTTACTTTTCATTATCGATTCTTCTGAAATCATTAATCAAAAGTTTCCAGCCATTTAATTATACAAAACTAAATAAAAATATTGGTTTAGTTACATTTCACTGTCGAGCCGCGGAAAATGTTTTTTTTTTCTCAAACGCCGTAAGATTGTAACAATGTTCTATCAATCGATCATACATAACGTTGCGTATGAAGAAATAACACATTTTGATGAAAACAAATAATGAAAAAAGACAAGAAGGAAATCGGCATCACGCATCTATCAATTGATTTACGGAAAATGATGTAATAAAATATGCAGAGGGTAGAAACTTCAGATATATCAGAACTGAAGGAACGTGCATGACACTTTCAAATCATCCAATTGCTTCTAACGGCGTCTGTCACAAACAATGAGTGACATATATATAGGGAAACCTAATGCTGTTACTTTTTCGGAAATAGTTGTCCTTCCTTAGAATATTTAATAAGGGCACGTATCTAACTAACTAACGTCCCTTTTGCATTTCCTTCCACGAAAGCCTATTTTTTTTTCAATTTTTACTCATTACTCATTACTTGTTGTAAATACTAAATTCATACCAAAACCCTTTTCCCCTTGTGTGTCATTTTTGTGTTTTCCATCGACATGTTTACAGAAATATAAAGACTGCATCAAACTGATATACACTGAGAATATTTGGGACGAAAGAAGGTTGTAATCAACAATAATGCTGAAATATACAAAGTGACTTGTTTAAACTGGTATTTTAGTTGTGAAATTACACTGGGTTTATTGTATTCAATATTCATTGAGTAAGTCAGGATGGCCGAGCGGTGTAAGGCGCTGCGTTCAGGTCGCAGTCGGGTCTTCCCGGCGTGGGTTCGAATCCCACTTCTGACATCAATGTTTTACACTTTTTTGACATTTACATGTGACGATATTATATTTGAGTCTGATTAAATCAAATTATATTATCAGATTTCATCAAATGAAAGACTAGAAGGTTTCTCAACATAAAGTCAGATATCATGGTTATACATCGACACCTTTGCACTATAGACATTATTGATTTTTAAAAAGAAACTGGTAAATCACAATGAATCATTTTTCTGGATAACAAAACATGATATTAAAGTTTTATTAGTTAAATATCCCATTCTCTGCAAAATTATCTAGATTGAAACCAAATAAAAATATATTTCCCAAGCGGGGAATCGAACCCCGGCCGCCGCGGTGAGAGCGCGGAATCCTTTTTTTTTTTATCTTTAAAATATACTTTTAATTTTCCCAGCAAATAGGACCCCCGGGGTTGGGGCCCCGAAGGCTCCTCACAGTGCATATAAATCACATATTCAATTAATTTAAATCAAACAATATCACAGTTTTGCTGAATATCACATAATGAAATATCAATGTGAGCCTTGAGTGCTTTTTATCTTTAAAAATAATTTCTTCACAGTTCATTTAAAGCATATTATAGAATTGTATGAAAATATCATATCACAGGCTTTTGCTATAATTCATACATACTAAAAATATCATACGGATTCTTTAATCCTCAAAAATACTGTGCTTATAATCAGATATCTAAGACATATGATGTCAAATCCTCTGATACTAGGGAAATATCAATTTCCTTTAATAAATTGTTATCAACAGCAATATACTTTTTAAACAGCCGATGCTTCTTCTTCATCTGGTAATAGAATCGGACATAGTCAAAATATTTTCGAAACGTGTACTTGAAGAACGTCTTCAAGTTCAATTTAATCATCTTACCAACTACTAGATTACGTCTCTTCAAAATACAGAAACGCACTACACCCAGAAAGAAGTTAATGAAAAACGGATTTGTACGTTTAATTTTCCTTGTGTAACCCAGAAAAATAAGACTTCCAAGAGATATATCCGAAACGTAATTTTGATCAGCAGCCGAAAACAGTTTTTTAATTAACGTTTGAACATAAGCCAAAAAATCCGAAAGTTGTGAGCAGTCAAGAAATAAATGCTGCAAAGTTTCCGAATCAGACGTACAGACTAGACATTGATCACTAACAACAGTGCCAATTTTCTTTAACTTCTCCATCGTAAATATGGTGTTATGTACAATACGAAAGTGAACTTCAATAACATCACAGGGTAAAAAAGGCAAGTACATAATTGCAAAAACTTATGGAAGACAAACATCATGAAAAATATCTGACCAATATTCAGATGATTTCGGCTTTTGAAAACAATAACGAATAAAACAAGCATAAATATCCCGTGTAGTTTTAGGATGGAGTTGTACAGTTGTTCCACAACCATCCGTATAAGTAATTTTAGGTCCGCAGTCTGTTCTTATATTAGAATGCACATAGTTCAAAATAATATGTTTATATTTCACTGGAATGCAACTCAAAATAGTTTCATAATCAGATAAAATAGTATCCCTAGAAATATCTGGGTTACTCTCTTTAATAATATCAGCTACAGCATTTGAATTGAGAAACTTGGAAATAACCTCAAACGTCAAATGCTTGACTTTGACAATACCAGCCTTGGCAAAATATTCAATGAAAATAGGCTTGTCGACATTCAAAAACATAGAATTAAAAAACAAAGGTTGTTCGTAAACAAAAAAGGCGTCCTCATTATAGTACACCTCATTCACTGTCTGAAAGGCATACCAAGCCTTTAACATTTCATGATAAACAATTGGCAGTGATCGCAAACATTTGTTTGGAAACTTACAATAAATTACTTCAAATCCAAGATTTAAATCAAGAATTTTGTTAAAGAAATAGCTACACTTACACTTCCAGGCTGCTGTACAGGACATATCCAGCCACCTAAATAAAAACTTTAATCTAAATGATCTTAATTTTAACTCAATATCAGGCACATTTAAACCACCAACCTTTCTTTTGCCAATGATAGTGTCATATGCCACTAAATGAGCACCATTTGACCATAAAAAATCAATACAAATCTTCTTAATATCAGTAATAGCTGACAGAGGCATAGTCTGTGAAGTAAGACAATACCAACATCTCGACATCAATAAGGAACTAATTACGGTAGCTCTACCTTGTATGGTTAATTGTCTTTGTGACCACATTCTCAAAATATTTCTTATGGAAGTAACTTTAGTGTCCCAATTCTTTTCATTACATACTCGTAAATCTACACCAACATACACGCCAAGAATGCAAATAACTTGTTCACACAATTTTATCCGAAAATTGTCAAGTTCAGCTTGTGTAATATTTCCATTGCCAATACATAATAATTCTGATTTATCTTTATTCACTTTAGCACCAGAACCCTTACTATATACTTCCAGTGTTAAAGTTGTATCGTCCGCATGTTGATACACTTTTGACTCAAAATTGGTACGAGGAACATTGATACCTGAAACATCAGGAGATTTTAAAATCATTTGTCCCAGAGGTTCCGCAGCTAAAACATATAGCATCCCTGAAATCGGACACCCCTGCCTTACTGAGTTATGGATAGAGATAAACTTAGTTAGATTACCATTGTATTTTACAGAACTAGAAATATTTGTATAAAAAATCTTGATCCAATCAACAAAGTTTCCTCCAAAACCAAATTTTTCTAAAACTTTAAATAAATACTTATGACAAACACGATCAAAAGCCTTCTCTTGATCAATTTTAAGGATATATCCCTCACAATCTTCCTGTGTAGTTAGATCAATGATATCACGGACACAAAAAATTGTGTCCGAAATATCACGACCAACCACACAGCACGATTGAAAGTTTGAAACAATAGAGGGTAAAACAGTTTTTAATCTATCAGACATAACACGTGCTAAAATGTTATAGTCTACATTAAGAAGGCTAATAGGTCTCCAATTTTTCAATAGACTTTGATCACCTCTTTTTTTTATATACAAGATTGATAACTCCTTGCCTCATTGTTCTGGTCAATTCTCTATCATCCCAGATACTTTGCACAATACAAGGGAAAACATCTTTCAAATCATCAAAAAAGTGACAATAGAATTCAACGGTCAGACCATCCAATCCGGGACTTTTACCTTTTGACATAGTTAATAATGCTTTTTGTATTTCATCAACAGTCACAGGCGAATCACACCTTACTCTATCCTCATCAGTAACTTTTTTGTCAATAAATGATAAAAGATTATCTATATCACTATCATTTGTTTCAATACAATTATACAATTTATTATAAAAACTGAATATTTCATTGGACATCTCATCACAAGAAGTCAATACAATTCCATCTATGTCCTGTAAACATTTAATAGTATTACAATTCTGTCTATACTTCTCAAGTTTTAAAAAATAACTGGTGTTTTTATCACCATCTACGGCCCATTTCGCTTTTGACCTCAAAACAGCACCATTACATTTTTCCTTTTCAAACTTTTCTAAACTCTGTCTTAATTCATCATATTTAGTACAATCAAAAGGTTTCCCATTAGCTATATCACAAGAAAAACCCTGTAATTTATTCTGAATCCTATAAAACTCGGACATCCGTAACTTACGTCGGTCCTTACCATATACCTGAGAGAATCTCTTTATCTTATACTTGAGATTATCCCACCAAACTTTCGGCTCATCCACATATAAAGGACACTTCTTAGCAGAATTAATTATAGACCTTATTTTTGTATTAAATTCTTCTTCTAACAAAAAACAAATAAAAGAATGTTAAAAGTTAATTAAAGTAAAAATTGAGTTTTTTTTCTAAAAATTGAAAGTTTTTTGTAATGCTGTAGATTCAATTCAAAACTTAAATTATGCAATGCAAACTCTCCCTTCATATTTTCATATTTTTGAACAATTTTGGAAGTGAAATACTTTTTTACCCATGGTAAAATTTTAGAATTCCATCAATCATTGATTATTTCATTGAAACAGCTTTTATAACAATGTAAAAATTTAATTGAATCATTGTTTTTTAATATATATTATTACCAATGATATTTATATTGTGAAATACATCAAAGAAACTTAAAAAACATGATTATGCAATTGTCATTTATGCAGGCAAATTTACCAGGAATGTGTTAAAACTTGTATCAATCATGATCACATTAGTAATTCCTGTTTGGAAATCAATGACATTGTATTTATAATAACTATGATGATCATGTTTCCCAGTAAATGAATGCACAATTAAATAACATCCCCTACTTTAATGAGGTAATTAAAAAATAACAAAAAGCTGTGTACTAGATTTTGGAAACCCTACCACTGCCATGCCAGAATGGTTGACAATTATTGATACATAATATTGGGTAACACCTTAGCTTGTGAATAAGAAGACTGTCACTTAATGGTCAGTGATGGAGACAGCGGAACTACGTGTTGTTTTTGCAATAAGAAGTCAGGAAACTGCTTGGTCAAGTATGAATGTTTTCATCATATCCACTTTATCGAGCAATGCTGCAACATGGACGTTGATCTTTATGAAGAAGTTGTAACCTTCTTACAGAGTGACCCAAAAAAGAGGCAATGGCCAAAAAGAGTATTGGTGAGTACCTTTTATTTTAATCAGTATAATTAATTTGATGATTGTGTGATTTACATTTCATGCATTATGACCAATTCAACGGATACAAAGAAACATATTAATGTACTTTGGTGGTAATAACATATATGTATGCACGGTTATATAATGTTACTCTCACTGTTCATTGGAATTGTATTTAATTGCGATTCTCAAGAAATTAATACTATCACATCATTAAATTGATTTATCTGCTGAGTTTGAATTAAGCAACATTGGTGTACAGTACAATGTACATATATGTGTGTGTGTGTGTGGATATGATTAAAAAGTTAATATAGTATTATAATGTCATTGTGATGAACACATAAATGCTAATGAAAAAACTCAAAAACTATTTTCATCTGCTTTCGATATCAGACCATGCAATTTAAAGTTCTTAGTGTAAAATGAAAGGTTTTATTTGTGACATCACTGTGTGATATGGTTACAATGATAATGTAAATCACAGAATCATCATGCATTTATGGACGATACAAATATATCAATAAAGAATATATGAGTATTTTACAAAAAAAAGCAATCATGGATATATATTCTTGGTATGCCAAATATAGGGTGGATGTATATATATCTACTTTGTGGGAATTGATTGGTGTGTAAATATAAAGGGTATCAATCATGGGTATTATACTCATGTAAATATGTATTTTTTTTGGGGGGGGGGGGGGGGGGGGGGGGGGGGATCAGCATTTTATGGGGATTATAGAACAGTAATTTTTAGGGGAAGATCAGTATTTTTCATGGGGGTAGGTGAGTATTTTATGACCTGTAAATATTACTTAATTGGTAGTGCTATGTATTTTATAGAGGGTAGGTCAGTATTTGATGGGGCTAGGTCAGTATTTTATGGCAGGAGATATTACTTAATTGTTATTGAAATGTATATTAAAGGGGGTAGGTCAGAATTTTATTGGGGTAGGTCAGAATTTTATGACATGTAGATATTACTTAATTGTTATTGAAATGTATATTATAGGGGTAGGTCACAATTTTATCGGGGTAGGTCAGTATTTTATGACATGAAGATATTACTTAATTGTTATTGAAATGTATATTATAGGGTGTAGGTCAGAATTTTATGGGGTAGGTCAGTATTTTATGGCAGGAGATATTACTTAATTGTTATTGAAAAAAGGTAAATTATATAAATTGATATGTCTAAAGTATTTGCCAACACTGTTTATTTAGAAAGTCTGAATTGCAACAGTTGGTCTCCCTATATTATTCATCCTACTTATCAAACCTGATGATGCAATGTGAGGATTCAGGATTTCAGTTTTTGGGAAAACAGGATGACACCTTTATGATAATTGAATTTTATTTGAGGCATTATTTTTTTTATTTAAATTATAGTTTGAAAGTAATATTATCTATATATATATATATACATGTTTATCCTCATATAAGCAATGAAAATATACTATATATATATGGGACAAAGAAGTAATTCAAACAGTGTGGACATGTGCAATGAGGCTTAAATTGTTAAATTTTCGAGGCAATATTAATGCCACCCCTTTATCAAAACACAAAACTCCATACATTTATGTTAGGATCAAGTGTTATCTGGATTATATAGAGGATATCTAACAGTGTCTTCAGTAATATCAAATATATTTCTCGAGTGGGGCTAATATTTTGATATTTTTCACGAGTGCGCAGCACGAGTGAAAAATATCAAAATATTAGCCTCACGAGTGAAATATATTTGGTTTTACTTAAGACACTGTTAGATATTCTGTTTATTACATTTTTTATCAACGAAAACCCTACCTTGTATGCTAACTAGGACTTCAGCGATAATTTGTAAACAAAAAAAGTAGTTTCCACTGTCCAGGCGCTGACATATATGTCGGGCTTTCTGATTGGTCAATTATTTTGGTATTTTCTAATCATAAATTTGATTGGTCAAATCAGTAAAAGTAATATTTTTCACTAGTGAAAAAATATGATATTCTTCACTAGTGAAAAATATCACTTTTATAGAATGAATAATTTTTGATATTTTACTGGTAAAAATGTAATAAACTGTTTATATTACTTCTTTGACCCATATATATAATTAAAAAACATTGTTTTAAAGTAGTCTTTAAAAACGTCTTCACTTTATGCATCATAATTTAACTTATATATTTCAAGTTATTATGTATGATTTACCCCAAAACTTACATAAAATCTTCTGCCATATTGATTTAAAATACATAATTGTGCACATCATTTGTTTCTTTTAAAGTACAGAAAATGCAGATGTTAACATTTAGATAGCATTGAACTTTCTTTTGTAAAAGTTTAAGAATCAATTAATATATTAATCAGAGATGTATGCATAACTTAATTTTCATTTGTATATACACTGTATATAGTTATACAGATTTCTGATATCATATATCCTTGTTTATTTAAATCAGAAAAATATATAGTATATCATGTTAAAATGTACAAATATAGATAGATTAATTGATACTAAATCATTAACACTATAAACTTTCTTTAGCCATATACATGCATGTATATACCTGGTAATATTGTATAGGCCTGAAGGCCACACCTGAGTGCTGGTCACCTATAGCAACTGGTCATGTTCTCACCTTTGCAGCTGATTATAATTAGCCCCCTGGCCCTATCCTCAGGTGTGACTGACAACCTGTTTATTTCTTGCAGGACTGACATGCAAGAATTATGTATAAAAGCTTAGATGATTTAATAATGCTGTCAAGTTTGCTTTTATGTAAATTGTTTCATCACAATGTAGGGGGGATCAATATTTTATGGGGTAGGTCATTATTTTATGCATAAAATACTGACCCGGGTCGGTATTTTATGGGGGGTCAATATTTTATATGACACCGGCCGCACCGATCACACAATGACTCTACATGCCTGGGCGCGCACGAACAGTCACACAGGTAACGAATTTCTCCACACCTGGTACACGGCTGAGTTTTACAAGCCCGTCTAAAATTACCTTGACCTCCACATGTATAACAAACAAACTGCGGACAGTCTCGAAACAAATGTTGGTCTGAGTAACAGAGCGAGCACACCTTCAACTGGTTATCATGAATAACCCGGTAATATTCACTTCCAAATTTCATGGTATAAGGCAGCGATTTCAATGTTTGTGGTAATTTAACTCGCACATATCGAGTGCCATCAGCAACACTAGTGCCCTGATAATATCTACGTTTAATGGGCGACACCAATTCCACATTAAGCTGCTCGAGCTTGCTCACAATGTCAGTGTCACTAACATACGCCGGAAGGTGAAGAAAACTCACAAGGATAAACCGTTGCGTAACATCGCGACATTCAAACCTTTTCCCGTCAATGAGTACACCATCCAACAAAATGTTAATCCCTGCTCTCCCCTCAAGGGTGACTTCAAACAGATTTCCAGATTTTGGAACACACGCAAAAACTGAACCCTCGCCACAAAGTTCGACAATTTCCGTAATTACACGAGCCGCTTTGACATTTATATTGTCTAAAACATCCAAAACAACAGTATTTTCTTTAGTATATTGTCTCTTCAAAACAGAACCTCCGGAGGCCGCCATCCCCGCCGGTAAATCCCGGACACAGGAATCACCGAAATATCACTAACTTTATTAGTTAAATATCCCATTCTCTGCAAAATTATCTAGATTGAAACCAAATAAAAATATATTTCCCAAGCGGGAATCGAACCCCTAGACCACTTGGTGACGTGACCGTATGCGCTTCACGGGATTACCAAACTAATCAGCTCCGGCTGCAGCAGTAGTGATAACCACGGTTCCTCTGACATAAACGGTAAGTCTATATCTGAATGTATTGTCAGAGTAAAGCATTGTAGTAACTATGGCGATCTGTAGAAGTAGTTTGGAAATATTTTCTGAATGTTTTCTTCTCAAACGCCGTAAGATTGTAACAATTTTCTATCAATCGATCATACATAACGTTGCATATGAAGAAATAACACATTTTGATGAAAACAAATAACGAAAAAAGACAAGAAACAAATCGGCAGCACGCATCTAATAATTGATTTTGGGAAGGGAACAGGAGTAAATGATGAAATAGAAAAAGCAGAAGGTAAAAACTTGAGATATATCAGAACTGAAGGAACGTGCATGACACTTTCAAATCATCCAATTACTTCAAACGGCGTCTGTCACAAACAATGAGTAACACAGATATAGGGAAATATAATGCTTTTATTTTTCGGAAATAGTTGTCCTTCCTTAGAGGACTCGCACAACTAAATCAGCCAATCAGCTGGTGTTTCACCTGAACCAAGTCCCTGTGGAAAATGTGTTTCTTAGGTTTGTAGCTGTTTTCCTGAGTAAATAACATAGGAAATGGGTACTTTCTATATACGAGAATAAAGTGTTGGGTCTTGCGGTTTGGAAAATCAAAAATATACACTCCTACTGAAAATAGAATGGCGTAGGATTCGCGGTGTCAAAAGGCGGGAATTCCCCAGGTGGGGGTACCCCAGTGTACAGTTAATGTCAGGGTTACTGTCTTTCGAGTACCCGTGTGCTCTAATATGCCATTAAACCTATACAATAACAACATTTATCCGATAGAAAAAACTTCAAACTTTAATTTGATATAAGTTTGACATCATTTGAACTTCAAACGAGCGAATAAAGGGATGAGGTCACCAGTAATAACATATAGTAAATTATTTAATGAGGCATGTATCTAACTAGCTAACATCCCTTTTTCATTTCCTTCCACGAAAGCCTATTTTTTTTCAATTTTTACTCATTACTTGGTGTAAATACTAAATTCATACTAAAACCCTTATTCCCTTGTGTCATTTTTGTGTTGTCCATCGACATAAATTTCATCTTCATTATTACATTGTTGATTGATCACGTTTGCCGAGATATGACCTGCAGAAGGAATGATTTAACTGGTAGTTCAGCAGTAGAAATACACTGGGAGTTAGAATCACCCATAACTGCATGAGTTCCATAGCATCAAGTGTGTTTTACATTGAGTACGAGATAATTCTGTTTTTGATTTTGATATCAATGCGTTCGTTATTATAACACTTTTACCTCGTGTTTACAGAAATATAAAGACTGTATCAAAATGATATACACTGAGAATATTTGGGACAAAGTAAAATAATAATCAACCAATAATGGTGAAATATACAAAGTGACTTGTTTAAACGGATATTTAAGTTGTGAAATAACACTGGGTTTATTGAATTCAATGAAGCGTAGAGTAAGTCAGGATGGCCGAGCGGTCTAAGGCGCTGCGTTCAGGTCGCAGTCGGGTCTTCCCGGCGTGGGTTCGAATCCCACTTCTGACATCAATGTTTTCCTCTTTTTTTTAAATTTACATGTGACGATATAGGTTAGATTCTGATTAAATCAAATTATATTATCAGATTCCATCAAATAAAAGACTAGAAGGTTTCTCAACATAAAGTCAGATATATTGGATATACATCGACACCTTTGCTCTATAGACATTATTGATTTTTAAAAAGAAACTAGTAAATCACAATGAATCATTTTTCTGGATAGCAACATATCATATTAAAATTTTGTTACGTAAATATTCCATGCTCTGCAAAATTATCTAGATTATATAGAAATATAGATTATATAGAAAAAAATCAAATAAAAATATATTTCCCAAGCGGGGAATCGAACCCCGGCCGCCGCGGTGAGAGCGCGGAATCCTAACCACTAGACCACTTGGGACATATGAACTACGGTGACGTGACCGTATGCGCTTCACGGGATTACCAAAATAATCAGCTCCGGCTGCAGCAGTAGTGATAACCACGGTTGCTCTGACATAAACGGTAAGTCTTTATCTGTATGCATTGTCAGAGTAAAGCATTGTAGTAACTATGGCGATCTGTAGAAGTAGTTTGGAAATATTTTCTGAATGTTTTCTTCTCAAACGCCGTAAGATTGTAACAATTTTCTATCAATCGATCATACATAACGTTGCATATGAAGAAATAACACATTTTGATGAAAAAAAATAATGAAAAAAGACAAGAAGTAAATCGGCCACACGCATCTATTGATTGATTTTGGGAAGGTAACAGGAGTAAATGATGAAATAGAATAAGCAGAATGTAAAAACTTGGGATATATCAGAACTGAAGGAACGTGCATGACACTTTCAAATCATCCAATTACTTCAAACAGCGTCTGTCACAAACAATGAGTAACACAGATATAGGGAAATATAATGCTTTTATTTTTCGGAAATAGTTGTCCTTCCTTAGAGGACTCGCACAACTAAATCAGCCAATCAGCTGGTGTTTCACCTGAACCAAGTCCCTGTGGAAAATGTGTTTCTTAGGTTTGTAGCTGTTTTCCTGAGTAAATAACATAGGAAATGGGTACTTTCTATATACGAGAATAAAGTGTTGGGTCTTGCGGTTTGGAAAATCAAAAATATACACTCCTACTGAAAATAGAATGGCGTAGGATTCGCGGTGTCAAAAGGCGGGAATTCCCCAGGTGGGGGTACCCCAGTGTACAGTTAATGTCAGGGTTACTGTCTTTCGAGTACCCGTGTGCTCTAATATGCCATTAAACCTATACAATAACAACATTTATCCGATAGAAAAAACTTCAAACTTTAATTTGATATAAGTTTGACATCATTTGAACTTCAAACGAGCGAATAAAGGGATGAGGTCACCAGTAATAACATATAGTAAATTATTTAATGAGGCATGTATCTAACTAGCTAACATCCCTTTTTCATTTCCTTCCACGAAAGCCTATTTTTTTTCAATTTTTACTCATTACTTGGTGTAAATACTAAATTCATACTAAAACCCTTATTCCCTTGTGTCATTTTTGTGTTGTCCATCGACATAAATTTCATCTTCATTATTACATTGTTGATTGATCACGTTTGCCGAGATATGACCTGCAGAAGGAATGATTTAACTGGTAGTTCAGCAGTAGAAATACACTGGGAGTTAGAATCACCCATAACTGCATGAGTTCCATAGCATCAAGTGTGTTTTACATTGAGTACGAGATAATTCTGTTTTTGATTTTGATATCAATGCGTTCGTTATTATAACACTTTTACCTCGTGTTTACAGAAATATAAAGACTGTATCAAAATGATATACACTGAGAATATTTGGGACAAAGTAAAATAATAATCAACCAATAATGGTGAAATATACAAAGTGACTTGTTTAAACGGATATTTAAGTTGTGAAATAACACTGGGTTTATTGAATTCAATGAAGCGTAGAGTAAGTCAGGATGGCCGAGCGGTCTAAGGCGCTGCGTTCAGGTCGCAGTCGGGTCTTCCCGGCGTGGGTTCGAATCCCACTTCTGACATCAATGTTTTCCTCTTTTTTTTAAATTTACATGTGACGATATAGGTTAGATTCTGATTAAATCAAATTATATTATCAGATTCCATCAAATAAAAGACTAGAAGGTTTCTCAACATAAAGTCAGATATATTGGATATACATCGACACCTTTGCTCTATAGACATTATTGATTTTTAAAAAGAAACTAGTAAATCACAATGAATCATTTTTCTGGATAGCAACATATCATATTAAAATTTTGTTACGTAAATATTCCATGCTCTGCAAAATTATCTAGATTATATAGAAATATAGATTATATAGAAAAAAATCAAATAAAAATATATTTCCCAAGCGGGGAATCGAACCCCGGCCGCCGCGGTGAGAGCGCGGAATCCTAACCACTAGACCACTTGGGACATATGAACTACGGTGACGTGACCGTATGCGCTTCACGGGATTACCAAAATAATCAGCTCCGGCTGCAGCAGTAGTGATAACCACGGTTGCTCTGACATAAACGGTAAGTCTTTATCTGTATGCATTGTCAGAGTAAAGCATTGTAGTAACTATGGCGATCTGTAGAAGTAGTTTGGAAATATTTTCTGAATGTTTTCTTCTCAAACGCCGTAAGATTGTAACAATTTTCTATCAATCGATCATACATAACGTTGCATATGAAGAAATAACACATTTTGATGAAAAAAAATAATGAAAAAAGACAAGAAGTAAATCGGCCACACGCATCTATTGATTGATTTTGGGAAGGTAACAGGAGTAAATGATGAAATAGAATAAGCAGAATGTAAAAACTTGGGATATATCAGAACTGAAGGAACGTGCATGACACTTTCAAATCATCCAATTACTTCAAACAGCGTCTGTCACAAACAATGAGTAACACAGATATAGGGAAATATAATGCTTTTATTTTTCGGAAATAGTTGTCCTTCCTTAGAGGACTCGCACAACTAAATCAGCCAATCAGCTGGTGTTTCACCTGAACCAAGTCCCTGTGGAAAATGTGTTTCTTAGGTTTGTAGCTGTTTTCCTGAGTAAATAACATAGGAAATGGGTACTTTCTATATACGAGAATAGAGTGTTGGGTCTTGCGGTTTGGAAAATCAAAAATATACACTCCTACTGAAAATAGAATGGCGTAGGATTCGCGGTGTCAAAAGGCGGGAATTCCCCAGGTGGGGGTACCCCAGTGTACAGTTAATGTCAGGGTTACTGTCTTTCGAGTACCCGTGTGCTCTAATATGCCATTAAACCTATACAATAACAACATTTATCCGATAGAAAAAACTTCAAACTTTAATTTGATATAAGTTTGACATCATTTGAACTTCAAACGAGCGAATAAAGGGATGAGGTCACCAGTAATAACATATAGTAAATTATTTAATGAGGCATGTATCTAACTAGCTAACATCCCTTTTTCATTTCCTTCCACGAAAGCCTATTTTTTTCAATTTTTACTCATTACTTGGTGTAAATACTAAATTCATACTAAAACCCTTATTCCCTTGTGTCATTTTTGTGTTGTCCATCGACATACATTTCTTCTTCATTATTACATTGTTGATTGATCACGTTTGCCGAGATATGACCTGCAGAAGGAATGATTTAACTGGTAGTTCAGCAGTAGAAATACACTGGGAGTTAGAATCACCCATAACTGCATGAGTTCCATAGCATCAAGTGTGTTTTACATTGAGTACGAGATAATTCAGTTTTTGATTTTGATATCAATGCGTTCGTTATTATAACACTTTTACCTCGTGTTTACAGAAATATAAAGACTGTATCAAAATGATATACACTGAGAATATTTGGGACAAAGTAAAATAATAATCAACCAATAATGGTGAAATATACAAAGTGACTTGTTTAAACGGATATTTATGTTGTGAAATAACACTGGGTTTATTGAATTCAATGAAGCGTAGAGTAAGTCAGGATGGCCGAGCGGTCTAAGGCGCTGCGTTCAGGTCGCAGTCGGGTCTTCCCGGCGTGGGTTCGAATCCCACTTCTGACATCAATGTTTTCCTCTTTTTTTTTAATTTACATGTGACGATATAGGTTAGATTCTGATTAAATCAAATTATATTATCAGATTCCATCAAATAAAAGACTAGAAGGTTTCTCAACATAAAGTCAGATATGATGGTTATACATCGACACCTTTGCTCTATAGACATTATTGATTTTTAAAAAGAAACTAGTAAATCACAATGAATCATTTTTCTGAATAGCAACATATCATATTAAAATTTTGTTACGTAAAGATCCCATGCTCTGCAAAATTATCTAGATTATATAGAAATATAGATTATATAGAAAAAAATCAAATAAAAATATATTTCCCAAGCGGGGAATCGAACCCCGGCCGCCGCGGTGAGAGCGCGGAATCCTAACCACTAGACCACTTGGGACATATGCACTACGGTGACGTGACCGTATGCGCTTCACGGGATTACCAAACTAATCAGCTCCGGCTGCAGCAGTAGTGATAACCATGGTTCCTCTGACATAAACGGTAAGTCTATATCTGAATGTATTGTCAGAGTAAAGCATTGTAGTAACTATGGCAATCTGTAGAAGTTAGTTTGGAAATATTTTCTGAATGTTTTCTTCTCAAACGCCGTAAGATCGTAACAATTTTCAATCAATCGATCATACATAACGTTGCATATGAAGAAATAACACATTTTGATGAAAAAAAATAATGAAAAAAGACAAGAAGCAAATCGGCAGCACGCATCTATTAATTGATTTTGGGAAGGTAACAGGAGTAAATGATGAAATAGAATAAGCAGAGGGTAAAAACTTGAGATATATCAGAACTGAAGGAACGTGCATGACACTTTCAAATCATCCAATTACTTCAAACGGCGTCTGTCACAAACAATGAGTAACACAGATATAGGGAAATATAATGCTTTTATTTTTCGGAAATAGTTGTCCTTCCTTAGAGGACACACACAACTAAATCAGCCAATCAGCTGGTGTTTCACCTGAACCAAGTCCCTGTGGAAAATGTGTTTCTTAGGTTTGTAGCTGTTTTCCTGAGTAAATAACATAGGAAATGGGTACTTTCTATATACGAGAATAAAGTGTTGGGTCTTGAGGTTTGGAAAATCAAAAATATACACTCCTACTGAAAATAGAATGGCGTAGGATTCGCGGTGTCAAAAGGCGGGAATTCCCCAGGTGGGGGTACCCCAGTGTACTGTTAATGTCAGGGTTACTGTCTTTCGAGTACCCGTGTGCTCTAATATGCCATTAAACCTATACAATAACAACATTTATCCGATAGAAAAAACTTCAAACTTTAATTTGATATAAGTTTGACATCATTTGAACTTCAAACGAGCGAATAAAGGGATGAGGTCACCAGTAATAACATATAGTAAATTATTTAATGAGGCATGTATCTAACTAGCTAACATCCCGTTTTCATTTCCTTCCACGAAAGCCAATTTTTTCAATTTTTACTCATTACTTGGTGTAAATACTAAATTCATACCAAAACCCTTATTCCCTTGTGTCATTTTTGTGTTGTCCATCGACATAAATTTCTTCTTCATTATTACATTGTTGATTGATCACGTTTGCCGAGATATGACCTGCAGAGGGAATGATTTAACTGGTAGTTCAGCAGTAGAAATACACTGGGAGTTAGAATCACCCATAACTGCATGAGTTCCATAGCATCAAGTGTGTTTTACATTGAGTACGAGATAATTCAGTTTTTGATTTTGATATCAATGCGTTCGTTATTATAACACTTTTACAACATGTTTACAGAAATATAAAGACTGTATCAAAATGATATACACTGAGAATATTTGGGACAAAGTAAAATAATAATCAACCAATAATGGTGAAATATACAAAGTGACTTGTTTAAACGGATATTTATGTTGTGAAATAACACTGGGTTTATTGAATTCAAAGAAGCGTAGAGTAAGTCAGGATGGCCGAGCGGTCTAAGGCGCTGCGTTCAGGTCGCAGTCGGGTCTTCCCGGCGTGGGTTCGAATCCCACTTCTGACATCAATGTTTTCCTCTTTTTTTTTTAATTTACATGTGACGATATAGGTTAGATTCTGATTAAATCAAATTATATTATCAGATTCCATCAAATAAAAGACTAGAAGGTTTCTCAACATAAAGTCAGATATGATGGTTATACATCGACACCTTTGCTCTATAGACATTATTGATTTTTAAAAAGAAACTAGTAAATCACAATGAATCATTTTTCTGAATAGCAACATATCATATTAAAATTTTGTTACGTAAATATTCCATGCTCTGCAAAATTATCTAGATTATATAGAAATATAGATTATATAGAAAAAAAATCAAATAAAAATATATTTCCCAAGCGGGGAATCGAACCCCGGCCGCCGCGGTGAGAGCGCGGAATCCTAACCACTAGACCACTTGGGACATATGCACTACGGTGACGTGACCGTATGCGCTTCACGGGATTACCAAACTAATCAGCTCCGGCTGCAGCAGTAGTGATAACCATGGTTCCTCTGACATAAACGGTAAGTCTATATCTGAATGTATTGTCAGAGTAAAGCATTGTAGTAACTATGGCAATCTGTAGAAGTTAGTTTGGAAATATTTTCTGAATGTTTTCTTCTCAAACGCCGTAAGATCGTAACAATTTTCTAATCAATCGATCATACATAACGTTGCATATGAAGAAATAACACATTTTGATGAAAAAAAAATAATGAAAAAAGACAAGAAGTAAATCGGCAGCACGCATCTATTAATTGATTTTGGGAAGGTAACAGGAGTAAATGATGAAATAGAATAAGAAGAGGGTAAAAACTTGAGATATATCAGAACTGAAGGAACGTGCATTACACTTTCAAATCACCCAATTACTTCAAACGGCGTCTGTCACAAACAATGAGTAACACAGATATAGGGAAATATAATGCTTTTATTTTTCGGAAATAGTTGTCCTTCCTTAGTGGACTCACACAACTAAATCAGCCAATCAGCTGGTGTTTCACCTGAACCAAGTCCCTGTGGAAAATGTGTTTCTTAGGTTTGTAGCTGTTTTCCTGGGTAAATAACATAGGAAATGGGTACTTTCTATATACGAGAATAAAGTGTTGGGTCTTGAGGTTTGGAAAATCAAAAATATACACTCCTACTGAAAATGGAATGGCGTAGGATTCGCGGTGTCAAAAGGCGGGAATTCCCCAGGTGGGGGTACCCCAGTGTACTGTTAATGTCAGGGTTACTGTCTTTCGAGTACCCGTGTGCTCTAATATGCCATTAAACCTATACAATAACAACATTTATCCGATAGAAAAAACTTCAAACTTTAATTTGATATAAGTTTGACATCATTTGAACTTCAAACGAGCGAATAAAGGGATGAGGTCACCAGTAATAACATATAGTAAATTATTTAATGAGGCATGTATCTAACTAGCTAACATCCCTTTTTCATTTCCTTCCACGAAAGCCTATTTTTTCAATTTTTACTCATTACTTGGTGTAAATACTAAATTCATACCAAAACCCTTATTCCCTTGTGTCATTTTTGTGTTGTCCATCGACATAAATTTCTTCTTCATTATTACATTGTTGATTGATCACGTTTGCCGAGATATGACCTGCAGAGGGAATGATTTAACTGGTAGTTCAGCAGTAGAAATACACTGGGAGTTAGAATCACCCATAACTGCATGAGTTCCATAGCATCAAGTGTGTTTTACATTGAGTACGAGATAATTCAGTTTTTGATTTTGATATCAATGCGTTCGTTATTATAACACTTTTACAACATGTTTACAGAAATATAAAGACTGTATCAAAATGATATACACTGAGAATATTTGGGACAAAGTAAAATAATAATCAACCAATAATGGTGAAATATACAAAGTGACTTGTTTAAACGGATATTTAAGTTGTGAAATAACAATGGGTTTATTGAATTCAAAGATGCGTAGAGTAAGTCAGGATGGCCGAGCGGTCTAAGGCGCTGCGTTCAGGTCGCAGTCGGGTCTTCCCGGCGTGGGTTCGAATCCCACTTCTGACATCAATGTTTTCCTCTTTTTTTTTTTAATTTACATGTGACGATATAGGTTAGATTCTGATTAAATCAAATTATATTATCAGATTCCATCAAATAAAAGACTAGAAGGTTTCTCAACATAAAGTCAGATATATTGGATATACATCGACACCTTTGCTCTATAGACATTATTGATTTTTAAAAAGAAACTAGTAAATCACAATGAATCATTTTTCTGGATAGCAACATATCATATTAAAATTTTGTTACGTAAATATTCAATGCTCTGCAAAATTAGCTAGATTATATAGAAATATAGATTATATAGAAAAAAATCAAATAAAAATATATTTCCCAAGCGGGGAATCGAACCCCGGCCGCCGCGGTGAGAGCGCGGAATCCTAACCACTAGACCACTTGGGACATATGCACTACGGTGACGTGACCGTATGCGCTTCACGGGATTACCAAAATAATCAGCTCCGGCTGCAGCAGTAGTGATAACCACGGTTCCTCTGACATAAACGGTAAGTCTTTATCTGTATGCATTGTCAGAGTAAAGCATTGTAGTAACTATGGCGATCTGTAGAAGTAGTTTGGAAATATTTTCTGAATGTTTTCTTCTCAAACGCCGTAAGATTGTAACAATTTTCTATCAATCGATCATACATAACGTTGCATATGAAGAAATAACACATTTTGATGAAAAAAAATAATGAAAAAAGACAAGAAGTAAATCGGCCACACGCATCTATTGATTGATTTTGGGAAGGTAACAGGAGTAAATGATGAAATAGAATAAGCAGAATGTAAAAACTTGGGATATATCAGAACTGAAGGAACGTGCATGACACTTTCAAATCATCCAATTACTTCAAACAGCGTCTGTCACAAACAATGAGTAACACAGATATAGGGAAATATAATGCTTTTATTTTTCGGAAATGGTTGTCCTTCCTTAGAGGACTCGCACAACTAAATCAGCCAATCAGCTGGTGTTTCACCTGAACCAAGTCCCTGTGGAAAATGTGTTTCTTAGGTTTGTAGCTGTTTTCCTGAGTAAATAACATAGGAAATGGGTACTTTCTATATACGAGAATAGAGTGTTGGGTCTTGCGGTTTGGAAAATCAAAAATATACACTCCTACTGAAAATAGAATGGCGTAGGATTCGCGGTGTCAAAAGGCGGGAATTCCCCAGGTGGGGGTACCCCAGTGTACAGTTAATGTCAGGGTTACTGTCTTTCGAGTACCCGTGTGCTCTAATATGCCATTAAACCTATACAATAACAACATTTATCCGATAGAAAAAACTTCAAACTTTAATTTGAAATAAGTTTGACATCATTTGAACTTCAAACGAGCGAATAAAGGGATGAGGTCACCAGTAATAACATATAGTAAATTATTTAATGAGGCATGTATCTAACTAGCTAACATCCCTTTTTCATTTCCTTCCACGAAAGCCTATTTGTTTCAATTTTTACTCATTACTTGGTGTAAATACTAAATTCATACTAAAACCCTTATTCCCTTGTGTCATTTTTGTGTTGTCCATCGACATACATTTTTTCTTCATTATTACATTGTTGATTGATCACGTTTGCCGAGATATGACCTGCAGAAGGAATGATTTAACTGGTAGTTCAGCAGTAGAAATACACTGGGAGTTAGAATCACCCATAACTGCATGAGTTCCATAGTATCAAGTGTGTTTTACATTGAGTACGAGATAATTCAGTTTTTGATTTTGATATCAATGCGTTCGTTATTATAACACTTTTACAACATGTTTACAGAAATATAAAGACTGTATCAAAATGATATACACTGAGAATATTTGGGACAAAGTAAAATAATAATCAACCAATAATGGTGAAATATACAAAGTGACTTGTTTAAACGGATATTTAAGTTGTGAAATAACAATGGGTTTATTGAATTCAATGAAGCGTAGAGTAAGTCAGGATGGCCGAGCGGTCTAAGGCGCTGCGTTCAGGTCGCAGTCGGGTCTTCCCGGCGTGGGTTCGAATCCCACTTCTGACATCAATGTTTTCCTCTTTTTTTTTTAATTTACATGTGACGATATAGGTTAGATTCTGATTAAATCAAATTATATTATCAGATTCCATCAAATAAAAGACTAGAAGGTTTCTCAACATAAAGTCAGATATATTGGATATACATCGACACCTTTGCTCTATAGACATTATTGATTTTTAAAAAGAAACTAGTAAATCACAATGAATCATTTTTCTGGATAGCAACATATCATATTAAAATTTTGTTACGTAAATATTCCATGCTCTGCAAAATTATCTAGATTATATAGAAATATAGATTATATAGAAAAAAATCAAATAAAAATATATTTCCCAAGCGGGGAATCGAACCCCGGCCGCCGCGGTGAGAGCGCGGAATCCTAACCACTAGACCACTTGGGACATATGCACTACGGTGACGTGACCGTATGCGCTTCACGGGATTACCAAAATAATCAGCTCCGGCTGCAGCAGTAGTGATAACCACGGTTCCTCTGACATAAACGGTAAGTCTTTATCTGTATGCATTGTCAGAGTAAAGCATTGTAGTAACTATGGCGATCTGTAGAAGTAGTTTGGAAATATTTTCTGAATGTTTTCTTCTCAAACGCCGTAAGATTGTAACAATTTTCTATCAATCGATCATACATAACGTTGCATATGAAGAAATAACACATTTTGATGAAAAAAAATAATGAAAAAAGACAAGAAGTAAATCGGCCACACGCATCTATTGATTGATTTTGGGAAGGTAACAGGAGTAAATGATGAAATAGAATAAGCAGAATGTAAAAACTTGGGATATATCAGAACTGAAGGAACGTGCATGACACTTTCAAATCATCCAATTACTTCAAACAGCGTCTGTCACAAACAATGAGTAACACAGATATAGGGAAATATAATGCTTTTATTTTTCGGAAATGGTTGTCCTTCCTTAGAGGACTCGCACAACTAAATCAGCCAATCAGCTGGTGTTTCACCTGAACCAAGTCCCTGTGGAAAATGTGTTTCTTAGGTTTGTAGCTGTTTTCCTGAGTAAATAACATAGGAAATGGGTACTTTCTATATACGAGAATAGAGTGTTGGGTCTTGCGGTTTGGAAAATCAAAAATATACACTCCTACTGAAAATAGAATGGCGTAGGATTCGCGGTGTCAAAAGGCGGGAATTCCCCAGGTGGGGGTACCCCAGTGTACAGTTAATGTCAGGGTTACTGTCTTTCGAGTACCCGTGTGCTCTAATATGCCATTAAACCTATACAATAACAACATTTATCCGATAGAAAAAACTTCAAACTTTAATTTGAAATAAGTTTGACATCATTTGAACTTCAAACGAGCGAATAAAGGGATGAGGTCACCAGTAATAACATATAGTAAATTATTTAATGAGGCATGTATCTAACTAGCTAACATCCCTTTTTCATTTCCTTCCACGAAAGCCTATTTGTTTCAATTTTTACTCATTACTTGGTGTAAATACTAAATTCATACTAAAACCCTTATTCCCTTGTGTCATTTTTGTGTTGTCCATCGACATACATTTTTTCTTCATTATTACATTGTTGATTGATCACGTTTGCCGAGATATGACCTGCAGAAGGAATGATTTAACTGGTAGTTCAGCAGTAGAAATACACTGGGAGTTAGAATCACCCATAACTGCATGAGTTCCATAGCATCAAGTGTGTTTTACTTTGAGTACGAGATAATTCAGTTTTTGATTTTGATATCAATGCGTTCGTTATTATAACACTTTTACAACATGTTTACAGAAATATAAAGACTGTATCAAAATGATATACACTGAGAATATTTGGGACAAAGTAAAATAATAATCAACCAATAATGGTGAAATATACAAAGTGACTTGTTTAAACGGATATTTAAGTTGTGAAATAACAATGGGTTTATTGAATTCAAAGAAGCGTAAAGTAAGTCAGGATGGCCGAGCGGTCTAAGGCGCTGCGTTCAGGTCGCAGTCGGGTCTTCCCGGCGTGGGTTCGAATCCCACTTCTGACATCAATGTTTTCCTCTTTTTTTTTTAATTTACATGTGACGATATAGGTTAGATTCTGATTAAATCAAATTATATTATCAGATTCCATCAAATAAAAGACTAGAAGGTTTCTCAACATAAAGTCAGATATATTGGATATACATCGACACCTTTGCTCTATAGACATTATTGATTTTTAAAAAGAAACTAGTAAATCACAATGAATCATTTTTCTGGATAGCAACATATCATATTAAAATTTTGTTACGTAAATATTCCATGCTCTGCAAAATTATCTAGATTATATAGAAATATAGATTATATAGAAAAAAATCAAATAAAAATATATTTCCCAAGCGGGGAATCGAACCCCGGCCGCCGCGGTGAGAGCGCGGAATCCTAACCACTAGACCACTTGGGACATATGCACTACGGTGACGTGACCGTATGCGTTTCACGGGATTACCAAAATAATCAGCTCCGGCTGCAGCAGTAGTGATAACCACGGTTCCTCTGACATAAACGGTAAGTCTATATCTGAATGTATTGTCAGAGTAAAGCATTGTAGTAACTATGGCAATCTGTAGAAGTAGTTTGGAAATATTTTCTGAATGTTTTCCTCTCAAACGCCGTAAGATTGTAACAATTTTCTATCAATCGATCATACATAACGTTGCATATGAAGAAATAACACATTTTGATGAAAAAAAATAATGAAAAAAGACAAGAAGTAAATCGGCCACACGCATCTATTGATTGATTTTGGGAAGGTAACAGGAGTAAATGATGAAATAGAATAAGAAGAGGGTAAAAACTTGAGATATATCAGAACTGAAGGAACGTGCATGACACTTTCAAATCATCCAATTACTTCAAACAGCGTCTGTCACAAACAATGAGTAACACAGATATAGGGAAATATAATGCTTTTATTTTTCGGAAATGGTTGTCCTTCCTTAGAGGACTCGCACAACTAAATCAGCCAATCAGCTGGTGTTTCACCTGAACCAAGTCCCTGTGGAAAATGTGTTTCTTAGGTTTGTAGCTGTTTTCCTGAGTAAATAACATAGGAAATGGGTACTTTCTATATACGAGAATAGAGTGTTGGGTCTTGCGGTTTGGAAAATCAAAAATATACACTCCTACTGAAAATAGAATGGCGTAGGATTCGCGGTGTCAAAAGGCGGGAATTCCCCAGGTGGGGGTACCCCAGTGTACAGTTAATGTCAGGGTTACTGTCTTTCGAGTACCCGTGTGCTCTAATATGCCATTAAACCTATACAATAACAACATTTATCCGATAGAAAAAACTTCAAACTTTAATTTGATATAAGTTTGACATCATTTGAACTTCAAACGAGCGAATAAAGGGATGAGGTCACCAGTAATAACATATAGTAAATTATTTAATGAGGCATGTATCTAACTAGCTAACATCCCTTTTTCATTTCCTTCCACGAAAGCCTATTTGTTTCAATTTTTACTCATTACTTGGTGTAAATACTAAATTCATACTAAAACCCTTATTCCCTTGTGTCATTTTTGTGTTGTCCATCGACATAAATTTCTTCTTCATTATTACATTGTTGATTGATCACGTTTGCCGAGATATGACCTGCAGAGGGAATGATTTAACTGGTAGTTCAGCAGTAGAACAATGTTTTCCTCTTTTTTTTTTGACATTTACATGTGACGATATTAGATTTGAGTCTGATTAAATCAAATTATATTATCAGATTCCATCAAATGAAAGACTAGAAGGTTTCTCAACATAAAGTCAGATATGATGTTTATACATCGACAACTTTGCTCTATAGACATTATTGATTTTTAAAAAGAAACTAGTAAATCACAATGAATCATTTTTCTGGATAGCAACATATCATAAAGATCCCATGCTCTGCAAAATTATCTAGATTATATAGAAATATAGATTATATAGAAAAAAATCAAACAAAAATATATTTCCCAAGCGGGGAATCGAACCCCGGCCGCCGCGGTGAGAGCGCGGAATCCTTTTTTTTATCTTTAAAATATACTTTTAATTTCCCCAGCAAATAGGACCCCCGGGGTTGGGGCCCCGAAGGCTCCTCACAGTGCATGTTATATATATCCAAAAGTAAAATTATCAGAATATAATCATCGCATTATCACAGTCTAGCTAATTTTCTCATACTTAATATAAACTTTATTTTATTCATTCAATTCATACATATACAATACACAATCATACAATCATAATGTGAATAGGATTCGGAAACAAGTATAAGACTTATATTAATCCGTTTCCTTTCATGACACATTGAGTAAACGGCAGCAAGTGGGAGAATACGTAAGTGAGCAATGTAATACTTGAATAAATGAAAAAAGGAGATATCAGTGACCTCAGCAATTATAGGCCTATTGCCATTACATCTATTTTAATCAAAATTTTGGAAAAGATTATTTTTAAATATTTATTTAACTATATATCAAGTCATAATATGTTGAGTGTACATCAGTCAGGATTTCAACCCAGAGACTCAACAACTAATCAATTAACTGATATTTATATTTATAATACTATAACTAGTAATCTGGACCAAGGCAAAGATCTACGTTTTGTTTTCTGTGACATAAGTAAAGCATTTGATCGGGTTTGGCATTTAGGACTTTTACATAAGCTAAAAAGTTATGGTATTAAAGGCAAATTATATAATTGGTTTAAGGCTTACTTATCTGACAGAAAACAAAGGGTAATCTTTGATGGTTATAAATCTAGGACCAAACTTATTTCTACAGGGGTTCCTCAAGGATCTGTCCTTGGACCATTTCTCTTCCTTTTATTTATCAATGATATTACTAACAATGTCAACTCTCATATAAAACTATTTGCAGATGATACCTCTCTCTATGTTGTAGTAAATGATAATGATGACCTTCAGACACCTACTAATTTGCTTAATAATGACCTTGAGTCTATATCTGAATGGGCAAAACGATGGCAAATTCTTTTTAATCCAAATAAAACTGTAGCTATGAATTTCACACGAAGACACACTAGCAATCATCCGCAACTTTCATTAAAAATACCCCAATTGTACAGCTTGAACACCACACTCACTTAGGTCTGACATTTAACAGTAAAGGCACATGGTCTGATCACATCTCTAATATTTATAGCAAAGCTAACTCCAGATTGAGTATCCTTCGAATTTTAAAAACTATTGTCGATAGGAACACCTTAAAAACTTGATATGGCTCCTATATTCGACCTATTTTGGAATATTCCGATGTAGTATGGGGTAACTGCACTAAATCTGAATCGGATCTGCTAGAAACAGTTCAATTAGAAGCTATGCGGATAATTACTGGTCTCAGACGTGGCACGTCCCATCACATACTCTATACTGAAACCCAACTTGAACCACTATTTATACGAAGACAAAATCATAAATTAATTTTCATGTACAAAATTCTTAATAACTATGCACCAAATTATCTTACTAACATTATCCAACCTTTTATAAATGTAAATAATACTTATAACTTCAGAAATAATAGAGTTTTTAATATACCGCAGTCAAGAACTACTAATTATATGAATAGCTTCTTTCCTTCTACAATGGTTAAATGGAATGAACTTGATCCCTCTTTACGAGACTCTATGTCAATTTCAACATTTAAAAAGAAGCTTATAAAATACCTAATACACCTGTCTCTAATACGTTTATCAATTGTGTTCCGAGAAAACTTAATATCATTTTATGTCAATTAAGAAATTCTAAAAGTGATCTTAATTTTGATAAATTTCAAGATCACCTAATTGATGATACTTCTTGTAATTGTGGTGCACCTAGGGAAGATCTTACTCATTTTTTCTTTCAATGTCCTTTGTATGATAATATTAGACATTACATTTTTAGTATTCATGACTTATTAGGCTACTTAGATTTGCACTGCCTATTATATGGTATCAATAATGATTCTGACCATTTAAATAATACCATCCTTATAAATGTTGATTCTTATATAAGATTATCAAAGCGTTTCTGTACTTACTCGTGAAAAATACACATATATGATATAATATGATATTTGTATATTAATAATGAAAAATATGTTAACTGTATATTAACAATATTCTCAATGGGAATTACATATAAAAGTGTGTAAGTGGGTGTGCGTGTGTGTGAAAGCTGAATTAGGTTATAGTTAGAAATGTACATCTCTACCGGAATAGAAGAAGACTGATATAGGCATAGCCTGTTGTCTGATTCTTTTGTAAATACTCATTTAATGACTGTAATTAATGTACTTTGTTAAAATGTATTTACAATAAAATATTTTTGAAATGAAAATAAATGAAAAATGGGGAAATTCGGAAAGAGGAGAGATGAAAAGACCAGAAGAAAAAGATCAGAGAGGAATTTTATGCCATGACATGAGATATACAACCTGCTGTAACAGCTGTGCAAACAATAAAGAATAAAAAAATACTTATATACATACTTATATGCATAATGTCATTGTAGCTTAATACACCTGAAGTGATACTGAAATACATGTACACTCAAGCTAAAGCTTTATCAAATCGATAAGACATACATGTATATTGCCAATTTATCATTTCCCAGAGACATATCCACATCCTTTAGTAATTTATTATCAGCAACAATATATTTTCTGAACAATTTGTAATCTTTCTTAATGTGATAATAATGCTTGATGTAATCAAACACTTTCTAAATGTGTATTTGAAGAAAATTTTCACATCCAATTTTGACATATTGTTCACAACTAGATTGCGCCTCTTAAGAATGCAATAACGCACTACTTCTAAAAAGAAATTGATAAAAATGGATTTGTACGTTTGATCTTACGAGTATAACCAAGAAGTATGAGACTTCCAAGTGAAACATCTGAAAGATATGTTTGATCAGCACCCGAAAATAGTTTCTTGGTTAACATTTGGATATAATCTAAAAATTCGGAAAGCTCAGCACAATCTATAAACAAATGCTGTAATATTTCCGCTTCGGATTTGCATACTTGACATTCATCACTATCGACTCTGCCAATTTTCTTTAATTTTTCCAAAGTAAATATGGCGTTATGCACAATACGAAAATGAACATCAATAATATCACAGGGGGAAAATGGAATATACATACTTGCAAAAACTGGTGAAAAAAAAAAACATTTTGAAAAACTTCTGACCAATAGTCTGATGATTTCGGAGTTTTGAAGCAATATCGAATAATACAAGAATAAAAATCACGTGTGGTTTTGGGATATAATTGCACAGCTGTCCCATTACCATCCTTATAGGTAACATATGGTCTAGAATCCGGTCTCATATTATTATGTACATTGTTAAGAATCACTTGTTTATATTGCACTGGAATACATGTCATAATTTTATTATAATCACACAAAAGTATATTTTTAGAAACATCATGGCAACTCTCTCTGACGATATCCTCTAAGAAACTTTGACACAACTTCTAATGTCAGATGCTTAAGCTTAACTATACCTGCACTGGCAAGGTATTCAATAAACATCGGCTTGCCATCCTTTGCCACCCCCGGGCGAGAGAGCGCGGAATCCTAACCACTAGACCACTTGGGACATATTTCCTATGGTGACGTGACCATTGGTGTTTCCTGGCATCATGATAATCAGTTCAGGCTGCTGTTGCTGCCACTGCTGCAGTGATAACAAACGGATCCTCTAACCTTGAATGGGACAATCGATGTAGATATTACCAGTGTGAAACACTGTAGTAACTAATAACTAATTAGTAACTAATGCGTCGTGTAAAAGGACATTTGGAAATTTGTTTTGAATGCTTAATTCTCTAAAGCCGTAAAATTGGAATTATTTTCTCTCAAGCTCTCTTACATATCATTACATATGAAGAAACTAACACATTTTAATAAAAAAAAAATTAAAAGAAATAAAAAGTGCTTTGATAATCCAGAAATCCGTATCACATACAATTTAGTCCTCTTGGGAAAGTCACCGGGGTAAATATTAAATATAATTTATTGGGGGAAAGTTATATACGCTGATGATGTAGTGATAACAAACGGTTCCTATAACAATAGGTATATGACGTATATTCTGTTTCTGTCAGTGTGAAGCATTGTAACAAGATTAGTAACTTAATGGCCCGAAACCTCAAAATTATTTGAACACAAAAGTTCCTTGTTATACAGTATCACATTTCGTGAAGTTGAACTGGCCATGGAAATAAATATTTATTTGTCATACTATACTGTCATTTGCTTTTCACAAACGTCTGTACAAAGAAGCTGTCAAATAGTCTGAAACCGTCAAAGAAAGTATCCAGGAATAGGTGGGAGCCTGAAGCTGACTTTTGACTTCAGGCTTCCGGAACTCGGAACCAACTTCAGGCTCCCGAAATAGTTCATGTTATGCAATATCAGATTTTGTAAAATTGGGGCTTAAATTTTGGTGATTCGGTTGACATCTTTATGAATTCCACAAGGTTACCTTTCGAAGGAAATAGTTTTCAAGGGGAAAGAACAAAACAACGCAAGTACAGTTACAGTCAAATCAAATCTACACTTCTGGAATTTTAAATATAACGACATTCTAAATATAATACCAAGGTCGATAACTCTGTCATGCTTAAAGCAATATGTCAATGTGTCTTGTAACGCATAATTCCATACGTATCGTACATTGCACAGGAATGCATTCATTATTGATACAATCGAGGATACGAGCAACACTGCCGTCATAAACTATACCTTAGGAGTTAAACAATGGTAGCACCTGTTGTAGCATTTCTTGTGTCGACACATTTACGTTGATATACATCCAACTCTTGCACGGTCGCTAACCACAAACAAAACAATTTAAACGAAATAAATTTTGAAAACGATTTTGATCGATTTGAGAAGTACTTATTTTTGTAATTTAAGTGGGGTTATTTTCTATATTTGGATAATAATTATTTTAGAAATTGTTTATAATACATTAAATAATCAGTATACCAGTACAGATATAAAAATAAATACACTGTTATCTAATTGCCCAAATTATAAACATGAAAAAAGATTGATTTTATAAATAGAAACACATCTGTTGAAATTACACCGAATAGCGAATAAATACTTTTGATAATTGCCAGACAACCGTTCGGGATAAACGTTACTCCGTCTCCGTATTAATCTGTCTAATAAGGTATGTCGATAGTATATGTTTCTTGCACAATGCAGTGTTTTCAATACATAAAGCAATGTATAACTGTTATTCTAAAAACGAAGTAAGGATCCATCATTTATAGCCTTATATAAAGCCAATCAAAATAAAGGGTTTCACTGTACCGTGTAGGTAAGTATAGCTTTTCAGCATTACAGCGTTTGTAGTGGTATCAAAACTTACATAACAATGTTGAGACACTACGACGCATTGAACAATAAAAATAGTACCAATTTGGAGAGTGGATTACACGCATTACTATTGTTGAAATGTATTGTTATATCGATATATTGTTGTATCGGTCGATAAATGGAACACAACAAATATTCCATTGCATCACAACGCAAGAACACTGCACAGAAGTATGTATAAACAGACACACCAATTGTACAAATAGACACACCGTTTGTACACAATTTGTCTCTCTTCACCCAAGTAGGTTTCAGACCGAATATGGACCAACTTGTTATTCCTACCGTACAAGAAGGATTTCAAAGAATTTATGATACCTCTTACATCGAGAACGACTCCTCAGACCACGTTTATACAAATTGGTTTTTCTCTTCAATCAAGAATACTTCAGACTAGGTAAGACCAAATTCTCTCACTCCTACAGAAGTCAGATTTCCAAAGTATTTTGCTGTTAACCCCCCTCCCATTTTGCACCGCCCTTCAGATAAGTAACCAAGGCACGAAGTCCAGTGTCTCGCGTATTATACTGTAAACATACAATAACAAAACGCCGCGGAAGAGTGATGAGTGTTTCCTGGACAACATGTGACACAATCAATAGTTACGATATATCTAGTTTGTAAGTTGATTATTTTTAAACTCTTAATTCTCATTATGTATGCACCAAGCAATAAGAAACTATTTATCTATCAATAATGACATTAAAGTAACCACTGATAGACGTTATGCCATTTTCTGCAGGTACAAATGACACTGGGATGAAAGATATGTGTTATTAAAAAAGGACAAATCAAACATCAAATATCATATTTAAACAATATTATCATTTCGTCTTAAATAAGTTAACCCTTTACCGAAAAAAACTTTCATTGGAACAAAATGGATATATTCAATAATCCATCCGACAACAAAAATAACATAACAAGACTGCATTTTGTATTAAGATGACATTATATTACTTTAACCTAGATTAGCATGGTAAAAGTGACGTAGATTTACATGGTTAGATTTTTTTTGTTAGAGTGAAGTAGATTTACATGGTTAGAGGAAAAAAGATTTACATGGTTTGAGTGAAGCATATTAACATGGTTCAGGTAAAGAAGATTTTTTTGTTAGAGTGAAGTACATTGTAGATTTACATGGTTATAGAGATTTATATTAACATGGTAAGAGTGAAGTAGATTTACATGGTAAGAGTGAAACATATTTACATGGAAAGGGTGAAGTAGATTTACACGGTTATAGTGAAGTAGATTTACATGGCTAGAGCGAAGTAGATTTACACGGTTAGAGTGAAGTAGATTTACACGGTTAGAGTGAAGTAGATTTACACGATTATAGTGATGTAGATTTACACGGTTAGAGTGAAGTAGATTTACACGGTTAGAGTGAGGTAGATTTACACGGTTAGAGTGAAGTAGATTTACATGGTTATAGTGATGTACATTTACATGGCTAGATCGAAGTAGATTTACACGGTTAGAGTGAAGTAGATTTACATGGTTAGAGTGAAGTAGATTTACATGGCTAGATCGAAGTAGATTTACACGGTTAGAGTGAAGTAGATTTACATGGTTATAGTGATGTACATTTACATGGTTAGAGTGAAATAGATTTACACGGTTATAGTGAAGTAGATTTACACGGTTAGAGTGAAGTAGATTTACATGGTTAGAGTGAAGTAGATTTACATGGCTAGATCGAAGTAGATTTACACGGTTAGAGTGAAGTAGATTTACATGGTTAGAGTGATGTAGATTTACATGGCTAGATCGAAGTAAATTTACACGGTTAGAGTGAAGTAGATTTACATGGTTATAGTGATGTACATTTACATGGTTAGAGTGAAATAGATTTACACGGTTATTGTGAAGTAGATGTACACGGTTAGAGTGAAGTAGATTTACATGGTTAGAGTGAAGTAGATTTACATGGCTAGATCGAAGTAG
The DNA here is from genome assembly GCF_902652985.1 of Pecten maximus. Lineage (NCBI taxonomy): Eukaryota > Metazoa > Mollusca > Bivalvia > Pectinida > Pectinidae > Pecten > Pecten maximus. Next base: position 27,481,508 of record NC_047023.1, on the reverse strand, counting down.
ATTTACACGGTTAGAGTGAAGTAGATTTACATGGTTAGAGTGATGTAGATTTACATGGCTAGATCGAAGTAGATTTACACGGTTAGAGTGAAGTAGATTTACATGGTTATAGTGATGTACATTTACATGGTTAGAGTGAAATAGATTTACACGGTTATAGTAAAGTAGATGTACATGGTTAGAGTGAAGTAGATTTACATGGTTATAGTGGAGTAGATTTACATGGTTATAGTGGAGTAGATTTACATGGTTAGATTGAAGTAGATTTACATGGTTATAGTGGAGTAGATTTACATGGTTAGATTGAAGTAGATTTACATGGTTAGAGTGAAGTAGATTTACATGGTTAGAGTGAAGTAGATTTACATGGTTATAGTGGAGTAGATTTACATGGTTAGATTGAAGTAGATTTACATGGTTAGAGGGAAGTAGTAGATTTACATGGTTAGAGTGAAGTAGTAGATTTACATTGTTAGAGTGAAGTAGATTTACATGGTTAGATTGAAGTAGTAGATTTACATGGTTAAAGTGAAGTAGATTTACATGGTAAGAGTGAAATATATGTACATGGATAAAGTGATGTAGATTTACATGGTTAGAGTGAAGTAGATTTACATGGTTAGAGTGGAGTAGATTTACATGGTTAGAGTGAAGTAGATTTACATGGTTAGAGTGAAGTAGATTTACATGGTTAGAGTGAAGTAGATTTACATAGAATGAAGCATATTAACATGGTTTGATTGAAGTAGATTTACATGGTTATAATGAAGTAGATTTACATAGAATGAAGCATATTAACATGGTTAGATTGAAGTAGATTTACATGGTTAGAGTGAAGTAGGTTAACATAGTTAGAGTGAAGTAGATTTTTATTGTTAGAGTGAAGTAGTAGATTTACATGGTTAAAGTGAAGTACATTTACATTGTTAGAGTGAAGTAGATTTACATTATTAGAGTGAAGTAGATTTACATGGTTAGATTGAAGTATATTGACATGGTTAGATTGAAGTAGATTTACATGGTTAGAGTGAAGTAGATTAACATGGTTAGAGTGAAGTAGATTTACATGGTAAGAGTGAAGTAGATTTACATGGTTAGAGTGAAGTAGATTAACATGGTTATAGTGAAGTAGATTAACATTGTTAAAGTGGAGTATATTTACATGGTTAGAGTGAAGTAGATTAACATAGTTAGAGTGATGTAGATTTACATGGTTATAGTGAAGTAGATTAACATGGTTATAGTGAAGTAGATTTACATGGTTAGAGTGAAGTAGATTTACATGGTTAGAGTGAAGTAGATTTACATGGTTATAGTGAAGTAGATTTACATGGTTAGAGTGGAGTAGATTTACATGGTTATAGTGAAGTAGATTTACATGGTTATAGTGATGTAGATTTACATGGTTAGAGTGATGTAGATTTACATGGTTAGAGTGAAGTAGATTTACATGGTTAGATTGAAGTAGATTTACATGGTTAGAGTGAAGTAGATTTACATGGTTAGAGTGGAGTAGATTTACATGGTTAGAGTGAAGTAGATTAACATGGTAAGAGTGAAGTAGATTTACATGGTTAGAGTGAAGTGTTAGATTATTACATGGTATATAGATAAGTTAAGTGATTTTACATGGTTAAATTGAAGTAGATTTACATGATTAGAGTGAAGTAGATTTACATGGTTAGAGTGAAGTAGATTAACATGGTTAGAGTGAAGTAGATTTACATGGTTAGAGTGAAGTAGATTAACATGGTTATAGTGATGTAGATTAACATGGCTAGAGTGAAGTAGATTTACATGGTTAGAGTGAAGTAGATTTACATGGTTAGAGTGATGTAGATTAACATGGTTATAGTGAAGTAGATTAACATGGTTATAGTGATGTAGATTAACATGGCTAGAGTGAAGTACATTTACATGGTTAGAGTGAAGTAGATTCACATGGTTATAGTGAAGTATATTTACATGGTTATAGCGAAGTAGATTTACATTGTTATAGTGATGTAGATTTACATGGTTAGAGTGAAGTAGATTTACATGGTTAGAGTGGAGTAGATTTACATGGTTATAGTGGAGTAGATTTACATGGTTAGAGTGGAGTAGATTTACATGGTTATAGTGGAGTAGATTTACATGGTTAGAGTGAAGTAGATTTACATGGTTATAGTGGAGTAGATTTACATGGTTAGAGTGAAGTAGATTTACATGATTATAGTGATGAAGATTTACATGGTTAGAGCGAAGTAGATTCACATGGTTAGAGTGAAGTAGATTAACATGGTTAGAGTGAAGTAGATTAACATGGTTAGAGTGAAGTAGATTTACATTGTTAGAGTGAAGTAGATTTACATGGTTATAGTGATGTAGATTTACATGGTTAGAGTGAAGTAGATTTACATGGTTAAAGTTGAGTAGATTCACATGGTTAGAGTGAAGTAGATTTACATGGTTATAGTGAAGTAGATTTACATTGTTAGAGTGGAGTAGATTTACATTGTTAGAGTGGAGTAGATTTACATGGTTAGACTGAAGTAGATTCAAATGTTGTTCGCCGATATATATTTATTGCTGATATTTCGAGTCCATAGATATTTTGTTATCTTTCTTCTGTATTAGGAAGGAGTAATGATAAATACCCTGCCCTCTACTGAAATATTTTTGTCTTTTTAACTGATATATTTTTGTTTATGAAAAGAATTATACATTACTTTCACCATTTCAATGGGACACTGTTATAGGTACTCATGTTTTAGTTATATACATTACTATCTTGTCTTTTACTGCTGCATTTTTACTGCTATTTCACTGATGAACGTCACAAACAATGTGTTGGTACAATAATTAGCTGATCAGACTAGAGACACAGATATCCAAATCAGTTTCTATTACAGTAGTATTCATTCCAATAATGAATTCCACATTACCTTGTGTCGGAGAGACTGTTTTACCCGGCGGTATAATGTACAAGGATGTCTTTATTATGTTGTTCCACTTAAAACATTTACTCCCGATGACTATCTCCAACCATCTGAAGCGTGAAATTCCTATAATCATATAAGGATTTGGTGTACTTTTACAGCAATTAGGAAGCTAGTTACTGTATTCCTGTGTAAAAACGCCGAGGGTTATTGTGCTGTAGTGTGATATACTGGATTTTTCTGTTAAAATAATTAAAATGGACGTATCATGTACCAGATGCACTTCCGTTGCTGATCTGATGAGACGCTAATTAGTATTAATGCTAAGGTAAGAATGCTTAATTACAAGTATATTGGAGTCATTTTGTTTTTACTTCAGACATACAATACTTTGTGACACCCCTTCAATAGCTTTACCCCCAGGCCAATCGAAGTTTTAGCACCAATAATCACTGTTAAAGTTACCTGTACATGTATGCTAGCAGGTAAATAATTATATATCGTGTAGTTATGAACACCGTGCCGGTGTATCATTCGTGTTTAGAATACGTTGTTCTGACTGTAGCACATATGGACATTTCTTTTCTTTTTCAAATGAAATACATTCTAAAAGTTCAACTTAATCCTAGCTGTCGGTTTTAGCAAAGTGATTTAAAACAAGTCTAGGGGAAATGGTTCATGAGCGGGGATTGATTTTAGGAGAGGAATTTTCATCATTATCATTATCAATACCCTACACTACAATTTTACTGAATACATTTATGAGCGTTACGTTGTTGAATGTCCAACACAGCCTTCTAGTTATACCAGCTGACTTCTTTTCACGTTTTGTTTTTTGTTTTTGTCCATTTCTGAAATTGCTGGCGTCGTGAAATATAGGGGAGATAATCAATCGTAAATAAGTAATACCACAAGGGATAATTGCACAAATTAAGTACGGACATAATTAGTACCTCTTCCGCATGACTGGAATTTAATTAAGAAATGTCAAATGTCATATTTTTAACCACCCTTCAAATATAAATTCATTTCATTATTGTATTTGAGTTTTACATTTGGTAGCTGGAAGCAGAACTATTACGTTCTGACACATTGACCCTATATTTGTCATGAAAACAACACGTGAATGGCATTGTTACTGCGGAATTTAATACAATAATTCATCAATCATTTCTAACAGCGAACTGTCATATTTTCAATAACACTGCACTGAATGTATGAAAAAAGATAATTAAATTAATTTCTCTAGAAATTTGCCAAAGGAGTTGAGTTCGAACAGAAATACACGTTGGCCATAAATTGAAATATAGAAAAGTGATTGAATGCACATCTGAAACACAAACAGCGGTTCTCTAGCTTAGAGTATAGTGATAACTGTCCCCCCTTTTTATTAGTCCGTCACCAATTTAATTGATGTTTAGTATTCTTTAACACTCATCCAACAACAACACATTGATGCTAGAAGTTTGTATGAAAGTTCTTTTGGGATGATAAGTACATGTCGTGTAGTCTAGCTTTCAGTCAAAGAGTTTGGGTATTTGATAAGCATTCTCAATATGGCAAATACTATGTATTATAACATCATTCCTAGCATTTTATCCATGGAATCACTATTCGTGAAATATTTAAATACATGGATGATTTTAATTTGGCGAATGTGCAAGAATATCGTCTTTTTAACAGATTGTGCTTTACTTATATGGACTTTGGTCAAGATATTCTTTTATGTCGACAAAATGTACACCTTGTGTTTTGTATTACTATGAATCTCGCATCAGATTATTGAAAAGTATCTCACTGACCATAGTAAGGGCCGGTGAAGGCATACAGGTGGTCGCCGAATGCTATCTGTGTCTTGTACAAAATATCTTTATGTCAATTCAGGTCTATTTAAAGTAAATATTTACCTCAAAATTTTTTACCTGTAATTACTAGTTTGTTTAACGTCGAGTCGAGTTTCGGAATATCTACGTTTTCAGTGTCATGGATGAATATTTGATCATCAGTGTAGATTATTGTTAGGAATTTTCATTTCACGAAAACAATTGTATTAAAAGGGAAAAGTGACTCAACTGCTGCAACCAATTCAATTTGTTTTCGGTCTATTCACCTTTAACGTTAAAAAGAGGGCCGATTTTTATAATCTGGTTCATTCTTTTCAATATCATTACTACATGTATATCTTTTTAAATGTAGTTTGTAATCGTTAAGCTCCATTTTCTTAACACCTTTTCTGATAAGACGAATTCTGCTCATCAATGATATATATATCTAGAAAATGCTACCCGAAATGGATATGAACTCATATTCAGATATCGTGCAGTTTCTAGCGCGTCGTATTACTGGCGATGCAACTCAGTTTACCGTTGATATTTTCATTGGAGCCGGGATCCTTAAATGAAGTATCGTCCTAAACCCATCTGCTTTTGTTTCATTCATATACATCAAATAACAATCTTTTCGAGAGTTTCACATGTTTTTATGCCTCATCTCTCGGTTTCCATACTTACTCATTAACATTTGTGATGGATATGCATTTTTATCAACTGCAAACATCATTATCATAAGCAAACAGATAGGATTTACGGTATTTAAACATATGTTTCAGTTGATACTACTCTATAGGGTGTAATGAAAAAGGAAGTAAGAGACTTTCTTTCACTTTGAGTATGTCGGTGGGTAAATTTTTCGGATGATAATGAATTAGCGGAAAACAAACGGCAGTGTCTCTTAAATTACGATTATGAGGGTAAAGACTAAATAATCTGAGGTATATCATAAATTCATTTATTCACGTTGAGACTTGTTTCCCTGAAAAATCGTCATAGATCGTTCACGTGAATGTTGTAAATCGTATGATTTTTATGTAAAACCATTAGTACAATTTTGTCATTGCCAAATATATATTAAGTAGAGGCACTTCTGTATTACGTTTGATCTTGTGGCAGATGTAAGAAAAGTTTACATTAACTGAACCACAAATGACGTCAACGTGGATACAAAGTGAGTTTCAAACACCTATCCTTATATTAACCGTGTACCTGTCACGAAAAAATTTGATCAAACGGCATCATGTTAGAATAAACCATTAAACAAGTTGAGTATGAAGGCCTTTGATTTCTAGTTTTATGATATAATTAGTCAATAGTAGAAAAGAAAAAAATAACATTTTCAAATTCAGCGAACGTGATAAATATATATCGATTTTAATTTGAATTGCCCAAGGAATAAACATTGGAAACTTGTACATAAGTACCAGTCAGTTTATCCATGGCGTGTGTCTAATTAAATTTACTTAATGACAAAGAAGTATTTGTATTACGTAAGCCTACGTGACGTTGCCAACGATTACTCAGAAGATCAGATTGGGTTGTGAATTAATAAAATCCGTCGTGACGATTATATCTCATTAAACATTATGTTTATTATTAATATCAGATTGGGTGTTAATATATACAATCCGTCGGGACGATTATATCTCGTGTAAACATCATGTCTAGTATTATCATTAGATTGGGTGTTAATTGATACAATCCGTCGGGACGATTATATCTCGTGTAAAAATCATGTCTAGTATTATCATTAGATTGGGTGTTAATTGATACAATCCGTCGAGACGATTATATCTCATTTAAGCATTTCGTTTATAATTAATATCAGATTGGGTGTTAATATAATCCGTCGAGACGATAATATCTCATTTAAATATTATGTTTAGTATTATCATCTGATTGGGTATTAATTTATACAGTTCGTCGTTATGATAATATCTCATGTAAACATTATGTTTAGTATTATCATCTGATTCGGTGTTAATACAATCCGTCGAGACAACTATGTCTCATTTAACCATTATGTTTATTATTATCATTATATTACGTCCTATGTTAATACTTTTCTTATAACTTCTATACCTCAATGAAACATGACTGTATGCTCCCTGTATTTTTGGGCCTTCGTATAAAGCTGTCTTTTTTGTTTTTCTTTTTCCCAAATCGAGATGTTAGAATGTGTTGTTCTCTTTGCACTTTTTATTGTCCCACGAGAACATCTTTTGTTACTTTTTGTTCCGATTTATCGACCTCGACTGAGATTTACAGTGTTAACACATATTGGCATTCGTTATCGTGTCTTAACACAACATCAACGTCATGGACATTGCCAATCAGAGAGTATTAATTGGTTAGTTTGTATTGACATTAAATGTAAGTGCTTAATTATTAAACAGAGAAATTAAAAAAGAAACTCTGCGCTTTGGCAATTGCAGCATTAGCGGTATTTAAACCTATCAATAAAATTCATGTATTAAGAAGAGGGATAGAGCGTTATCAACTTAACCACTGACAGCAGTAATTCAGTGTCGTAGATCGAAAGCTCGAGACTCGGACGAGATCATAAATTGACGGATGACCTTTTTGTCTCTATATTACGTGTATGACAAATAAATGAAGTGACATTACTAGTGTGCATAGACAGTGATTTTGTAACGGTGATAGGTGTGTGTCTAGTCTAGACAGCACAATCTCAATGTATATCCTTAATTTTACCTACATGTTCGGTGTATTTTTATTCATTTTTTTACATTAAAGCATCTTTATGCTTTTGAAACATATGCATAATGAAAAAAATACAGAATGTGATATATTTTAATGATGATATCACGTGATAATCAATACCGTACTACTTCATAATTTCAATTAAATTTGGGGAAATACCCAATGAATACGGGGAATCTCTAAAGCGGTGCTCCACTCTCTATATGTAAATGAGCGGAAAATGTGTGATGCATGCATGCGTAAACTGGCTTGTTTTGAAGAACGGCGGACTGGCAATCAAAGTCACGCATGAGAATCAAAGAGTCGATCAGCCATACTGACAAAGAAAATGATTAGGTAATAGTAACACCATCTACGACAAACATACACTTTTCTGTTTATCATCCCGGGATTGATTCACGGTCTATGTTTTATGTTTATGACATATTTTACTTATAAACTGTTGACTTAGTGAGCAAATCTGAGGGAAATAAGATGAAGATTAAACCCATTGGGGATTATGAATTTAGTTGATAAAGTTTTATATCTGTAAAAAAAAAAAAGAAAAAAAGAAAAAAAAATCGTAGAGAGGACTCCGGTCCTATAATCACATGTATAGTTGAAATAGAGCTGAAATTATAGATTACACTATTTATAAGATGACTTACTGTGTAAAAAATATAGGCCAAATATTCACTCTGTCGTATCTTTGATAAACTTTGACAAACAATGCAGTTCCTATGAAACTATATCATTGTCATACGTAATCAATTTGTTATTATTATTATTTTTAAATTTTTCATGACTAATTCTAAATATAATAGCATTTTGTCATGTATACTGTACAGAACTTTAATTTTTCAATAATAACGGTGTTCCATGGTTGTTCAATGACATCAGTTACCTATCGCCTGCAACTTGATATGACTCAGTAATAGGTCGCGTGAAGATCGACAATATGATAGCGTTTCAACATACCAGAAATTATTTTAACAATTTTTTTATGTTCATTTTATAAATGGTGGTTATTATCAATACAAGTACATGATAATGAAATATGACTTAACACATAACTGTGTCTTTAAACCTGAGATATATCTATTAAGCTGTAGATATACTGTCCCCATTAAACATGCACCCCGCTGTTTCTCACTGCCCCGTTTCTTTTACCTGTTATCGATACAGTAGTTTATTGTCGTTGTTTGGACATAAGTATGATAAATTAGCCCTGTATGTCGATTTAATAAACATGGACTGGTTTGCACCCACTGTTAATGTAGCAGATAAAGTAAATTCAGAGCACAAAGTAAACCGGATGTGTGAAGAACTGTGATGATGTTAAAACATACCAAGCTGTCCTGTTTGGTAATCTAGGAATACTGACCAAACAATCCTCTTATGTCAAGTATTAAATTATCGGAGATGGACCTTAATTTATAGTTGGTGGATAAGTTAACAAACAGATTATGCCATTTCTGGGGAGCAGAAAAGTCATACTTCATGCTGAGAAACCACTGTACAGCCAGCAAATAACTCCGATATCTGAACGTTATTTGGCAATGTTAAAGAAGACGTTTGTCCATGAATTAATACGCAGAAGAATTCATGAGGAAAGTGTTGTTTCAGCAAGACAGGGCAACTCCTTTCATGGCAAACGTGGCCGTCAGATACGTTTTAAATCGTTGCATTCTGACGTTAAATGGCTTTCACATTCGCCCGATTTAAACTTATTGGGTTGCCTGAAGGATCCTGTCTATTTTTTAACGAATTTAAACATATAATTAACATTATTAGTCAGTAATTGTTATCTAGAAATATTGAGAAAACGACCTTCTAATGCATTGTTCTTGGCGAAATGCTGACCACATTTTTTTCACAATACATGATATTAAAAATCATAAATGTTATAAACTATGTGCGAGAAAAGATTTATGTCATCACCTGGAAAAAATATAGTGCTTTGATGGAAAAGAGTAGTGTCATGAGGTTGAGGAAGAATATAGTTAGTGACTTGTAAATCAAGTCACATGTCGTCGCATGCTGGGGGTTTACATGGGTCGTTTTTGCATGTGGAGGTCATTATACTGCCGTTGCAATGACAAAAAAACAAACCAGTGGTTCTTTATATCTTGTTGCAAAAATTATATAGCATAATTGATTTCCATCATTGACTGATTGTGTTAATACTACAGGTGCAATGTATGATATGCCTAACATCCTATATATATCAACACGAGTTACAGCTACAGTCGCAACTCATATTTTCACAGATATATCAACTTCAAACGATTTTAATCCAAACAACCTCATGCGAAGCTCTGAGAAAGTGTAAACGCATGTGTCTAACGCGATCCATGAACTTTGAAGAACGCATGGGGTATTTTCCTCACAGAAATCTTTTGTTTTGTATATAATCTTTGCATCTTAACCAATCGTTTCTTTGACCCTGATTAGACGATCGATTCACTTTCGTTCAGACGTTTGAGGTATACTGGTTTATATGTACAACAAGTTGTAGTATTGTTTGATTACAATCTGTGCACTCAATCACAGTTATATAATCGTCATATTGAGAGTTAGCATTGATCAAGCATTGAAACACGGGAGTAGATAACCTTACAAATTGTAGGTCAGGCGTGCTTTACTATGAATGAAAATCTGTTATTTGTGATTAATATCAACTCAATCCCAGATATCAAGCCGATTCAGCGCCTGTGATGAGGCTAGGAAGTAATTTAACCAAAATGTAACTGTAACATTTCGATAGGCTCCTTATCAACGTATCAACGTATCAAATAAAAAAGTTATTTATGACATATTTTGAGACCAAAGATTGATTCAATGGTTGTTGAATAATTCTACATCAAGCATTTAAGAACAACGCACGTGGACCTGGATGTTTTAAGGTATATGCCAACTGCAATTTATCACGCATTAACAGGAATAAATAAACATTAGTATAAGAAAAAACAATGTAAATACTGTGTTTGTATTCATAATCAGAGTTGAATTAACTTCTTTAAACTGTTGTTTTTGTTCCGATTAAATACTTCGTTTTCATTAAACACCTGTTCTTTACGCGGCTGGTTTACAATAAGTAGCGATTTTCACAGATGAGTGATTATGAGATGTAATATTAACCATGGATCGAATAAAACACATCAGAAGTAAGGTCAAGCCACATCCGCTCAACACTTCTCATGCACAAGCATTAATATAGTATTTTTATTTACAACGCTTGTATATAAACTCTTCCCTTATCATCTGACTTCTCACGTGTGCATTACGTCATTATTTATGGCAACTTAACCGCTAACGCGATTTCGATTTATTGTTATTTGGTTACACGTTTCTTGGACAAATCTGCTGATTTGACAAGTGTGTATAGAGAATGTTTGTTAACCCTAACCCAGTTACTAGTGACATTAAAGTATTCCTTATAAAACATTTAACTTTGTACTGAAAGGAATTGAACACAAATAATATATATCCAGTATTAACATCAATTGCTATTTCAATTTCAACCCAAGTTTAAGTGTGTAATGAAAATATATATTTTTTATTTATGATTAGCAAATAGACAAGAGAACACTGGCATTAAAATGCAAAGTAGATAGAGATGAACAAAAATACACGGAGACATTTGAAAAATTACCAGGGGAAAACCATGTGTTCTGAAATGATAAACGTTACTACATCATCCACCACGCCTGTCATTTTAATGAACGTCAAGTCTATTTTCTCAAAAGGAAAAATTTAGGTGTTGACAACGAAACCATTAAGGTGTTACGAGCATTGATTTCAATAACGTCACATTGCAGAAATAAATATATTTCATTTCAACAAATTTTATTGTGCCGAAGTATACAATAGGATCAGAAAGCATCCTATATAAATCTTTTCCAGATATAAATAGATTATTTCAAATTTAAATACAGAGAGAAAATTGAAGCAGATGAAGTACAGTGTAATATTGTTTGAAGATGTCATAATGACGACCATTAATCTTGCGTTATCTATTTATCGTCAGAAATCATCCTATCAACCTTATGTTCTATATTTAAATCTAGAGAACTTGTTCAGCCATTATTCCTTATATATAAATTTATAGATCTTGTTCAGTCGTTCTTCCTTATATATAAATATATAGATCTTGTTCAGTCATTATTCCTTATATCTAAATCTAAAGATCTTGTTCAGTCGCTAGTCCTTATATCTAAATCTATAGATCTTGTTCAGTCATTATTCCTTATATATAAATCTATAGATCTTGTTCAGTCATTTTTCCTTATATCTAAATATATAGATCTTGTTCAGTCGTTTTTCCTTATATCTAAATCTAGAGATCTTGTTCAGTCGTTTCTCCTTATTCATGCTGCGCCATTTCATTTCATAACATAATGCATTTTTAATTTACATTCTCACTAATAAGAAAGTGTCATATTTCAATTTTTAAACACGGTATTTTCTAATACATCATGTATTTTACACAATACTTACAGGTACTAGGCCCATTGATAATAAAGAGATAATTACAATTTAATTGAATTGAGGCGTCAATAATGTTTATGTTACAGAGAACACATGTAATTGAAACCGAATCTGATAGTAACGTATGGAATAGACAAAATGTGTACGCCAATTACATCTAAATACATATTCATGCTTTTCAGAAATCAATCACGTTTGGTATTTTATTCAAAATAAACGTTCGATGAAAGATTGTTTGCTACGTGGAGATAACGAAGCCGTCACATATTGACAAGGGGCCACCCTACTGTATATTATCACTGCATACAACAGTGTATGACTACACCCTTGATCGACACAAGTCTCTAGCCATAAGGTGACTGTCTTAACAGTCTCGGTAATACAATCTGTATGTTATTACTGCTGTTTATTTCGATATCGCGAGTTCTTGCTACCCTATTAGAATGTCGTAATCATTGTTAGACCTTGGTCAACTGTCATTGTTCTATACCTTTAAGATATGGCAATTGTTTTCACATCTTCGCATTGCAATTACCTTTTGGCATCAGGTAATTGAAATACTGTTAATTAAGCAGTAGGACATTGCTATGCCTGTGTAACCTTGGAACATTTCAATAACTGATAAAGGTTGGACATCGTAATTATTGTTAGACAGTGGGACAGTGTAATTACTATAAAACATTGGGACATTGTAGTTACTATAATAAGTTGGGACATTGTAATTACTGATAAACATTGGGACATTGTAATTACTGTTAAACATTGGAACATTGTAGTTACTATAAAACATTGGGACATTGTAGTTACTATAACACATTGGGACATTGTAATTACTATAACACATTGGGACATTGTAGTTACTATATCACATTGGGACATTGTAGTTACTATAACACATTGGGACATTGTAATTACTATAACACATTGGAACATTGTAATTACTATAACACATTGGGACATTGTAATTACTATAACACATTGGGACATTGTAATTACTATAACACATTGGGACATTGTAGTTACTATAACACATTGGGACATTGTAATTATTATAACACATTGGGACATTGTAATTACTAAAACACATTGGGACATTGTAGTTACTATAACACATTGGGACATTGCAGTTACTATAACACATTGGGACATTGTAATTACTATAACACATTGGGACATTGTAGTTACTATAACACATTGGGACATTGTAATTACTATAACACATTTGGACATTGAAATTACTATAACACATTGGGACATTGTAGTTACTATAACACATTGGGATATTGTAATTACTATAACACATTGGGACATTGTAATTACTATAACACATTGGGACATTGTAATTACTATAACACATTGGGACATTGTAGTTACTATAACACATTGGGATATTGTAATAACTATAACACATTGGGACATTGTAATTACTATAACACATTGGGACATTGTAATTACTGATAAACATTGGGACATTGTAATTACTGTTAAACATTGGGACATTGTAGTTGCTGAAAAAAACATTGGGACATTGTAATTACTGTTAAACATTGGGACATTGTAATTACTATAACACATTGGGACATTGTAATTACTAAAACACATTGGGACATTGTAGTTATTTTAACACATTGGGACATTGTAATTACTATAACACATTGGGACATTGTACTTACTATAACACATTTGGACATTGTAATTACTATAACACATTGGGACATTGTAGTTACTATAACACATTGGGATATTGTAATTACTATAACACATTGGGACATTGTAATTACTATAACACATTGGGACATTGTAATTACTATAACACATTGGGACATTGTAGTTACTATAACACATTGGGACATTGTAGTTATTTTAACACATTGGGACATTGTAATTACTATAACACATTGGGACATTGTAGTTATATTAACACATTGGGACATTGTAATTACTATAACACATTGGGATATTGTAATTACTATAACACATTGGGACATTGTAATTACTATAACACATTGGGACATTGTAGTTACTATAACACATTGGGAAATTGTAGTTACTATAACACATTGGGATATTGTAATTACTATAACACATTGGGACATTGTAATTACTATAACACATTGGGACATTGTAATTACTATAACACATTGGGACATTGTAGTTACTATAACACATTGGGATATTGTAATTACTATAACACATCGGGACATTGTAATTACTATAACACATTTGGACATTGTAATTACTATAACACATTGGGACATTGTAGTTACTATAACACATCGGGATATTGTAATTACTATAACACATTGGGACATTGTAATTACTATAACACATTGGGACATTGTAATTACTATAACACATTGGGACATTGTAGTTATTTTAACACATTGGGACATTGTAATTACTATAACACATTGGGACATTGTACTTACTATAACACATTTGGACATTGTAATTACTATAACACATTGGGACATTGTAGTTACTATAACACATTGGGATATTGTAATTACTATAACACATTGGGACATTGTAGTTACTATAACACATTGGGACATTGTAATTACTATAACACATTGGGATATTGTAATTACTATAACACATTTGGACATTGTAATTACTATAACACATTGGGACATTGTAGTTACTATAACACATTGGGATATTGTAATTACTATAACACATTGGGACATTGTAGTTACTATAACACATTGGGACATTGTACTTACTATAACACATTTGGACATTGTAATTACTATAACACATTGGGACATTGTAGTTACTATAACACATTGGGATATTGTAATTACTATAACACATTGGGACATTGTAGTTACTATAACACATTGGGACATTGTAGTTACTAAAACACATTGTGACATTTTAATTACTGTAAATCAATGAGATATTGCAATTACCGTTAAAGTTCGGAACATTGTTACTACTGTTAAGATTGGAACATTGTTATGACTGTTAAGATTGGAACATTTTAATGACTGATAAAATTTGGGATATCATTAATTACTATAAAACATTGGGACATTGTAATTACTGTTAAAAATTGGTAAATTGTAATTACTGTTAAACATTAGGACATTGTAATTACTGTAGATCAGCGAGATATTGTAATTACTGTAAAACATTGGAACACTGTAATTACTTTAAAACATTAGGACATTGTAATTACTATAACACATTGGGACACTGTAATTACTTTAAAACATTGGGACATTGTAAATACTTTAAAACATTAGGACATTGTAATTACTATAAAACATTGGGACATTGTAAATACTGTTAAACATTGGTACATCTGAAAAAGACGATGTAAATGTTAGATACTACTCGTCAAACGTTGTGTAACACTATATATTAGATATATCAACAGTAAACACACTGACAAAACATTTTGAAGATGTCGAATAGATATGTAGTACATAAATAAGCATGTTAAGATAATTTGATTTTCCGTTTTTTATCAACCATTAAAAATGCACATGCTAAGTCCTACATACCTTCCGAGAGGTATTATCTTGTTTAAATTGTCATTTGTACACGTGTTGGTATGTGGCCTTTCATCTTACTAGACAGACATGGATTCATGATTTCCTTACAAGCTCACACACACTCTTTATGGTCGCTTTATGTATGTATAGTTGAACAGCCTCCTTGCCGATAAAGAAAGCATTAAGACCATGTTCCCTGTAAAGAAAACAAAACACAAACATACCTCTAATTCTCGATTAACGTATTTCATTTATCTTTTTATAGGATTTTAACAAAGAAAACATTCTGTCTGCTCTTTGGAACGCACACCGTGCCGTCGTGCTAACAGAGTGGCATTGATGACGACGAACACAGGTGCAATATAGAACCTTTCTACAACAACCTTACGTACGGGACGCCACATGGTCATAACTCTTTTGAACCTAGTATTAATGCACAAATGCAAACGTAAAATAAAAAAAACATAAAATCCACTTCGGTATAACTACCTTCCCATCCATCTACAGTAAATATCATGTATATATGATATCATTTTCGCACGACATTAGGTTTGTCTTTGAATAGCGTGTGAACGCTACATATCAAAGGCCATAAAACACTTATACTTTTTAAAGCACGATCCATACCACGTTTAACTTATATTTAAGTCTTTGAAGATTTTATTGTTTCTAATTATTTTTTTATTTATAGAAAGAAATACATGTCCTACTTTCCTTAAACTGATTTGAATAAAAATATACATTATATCCAGCTGTAGATATATATAAAACATAACTGCAACGACTGTTGGTGGATAACGTAAATAACTTTAATACCTATCTGTCATGAAAACAATATAATAAATATACTTCTCAATAACCTGCTTTGAATGCTCATACTATGGCACAGGGCATAAAAGTATATGAAAGAGTTGTCTATCGTAATATATGAATATACGAATATACCTCATCATCATTAAATGTTATTTCTTGACAAACTTGTGTTGTGATCAAATGAAAAAGTCATTGTTGGTTGGTTAGAGTCTTTATATATGAATAATTATACACATTTTCACCCCTTTAATAACAGTGCTGCAGTCAAAACTAGTGTACGGAAGGTCATTGATGCCAAATGAATGACCTATCGTGTCGGATTTTGCAAGGAGTAGTCATATCGAACAAATAAATTGATCCCACCTGGTCATTATTCCTGGGTATCGAGTACAGACATTCCACCCTTCCGCGGACATGGCCATTGCTTTACTTATAATGTATAATGTGTTAGCGATGTTCTTTTTGTGCGAATGATCTATGAAAATATCGTCTCAGCTTTCACTAATTTGATTAAGGAATTCATTCTAGTCTGTCTACCTTTTGATGATAACTCTGTCTAAAACTGATATAGTATGCTTTACTAATATTGTAAACTTTCCCGTACTATGTTCAATGCCATGGTTGTGTATTGTGTTATTCATGATCAGAGGAAAATCATACCTTAATAACATTATATATGAAGACACTGAAACTATAGGTTTGGTTTGGTTTATTTTGTTTAACGTCCTATTAACAGCTAAGGTCATTTAAGGACGGCCTCCCGTGCGTGCGACATACATGCATGTGATGAGTGCATATGTGTGTTTTGGGAGGCAGCGGTATGTTCGTGTTAAGTCTCCTTGTCATAGGCCGGAACTTTTGCCGAAAATATAGGTATACTTCAGAAATTTAACCTGACCGTACACATTATATTAATTATTCTGTTCCTAAAGAGAATGGACTATATTAATAAAGTAACCAGATCAACGTCCAGATATAGTCATCTACGGCACGTCTGTATTACCGTTCCTTGTATGAGCGTCCAAGGTTGACTCCATAAGAAAGGAAATATACAATTTACTTACCATTTGTATGATAAATAGGGAACCGCTCGTGCAGTGTGGAATAGTAGCAGGGGTTTATAACGCTCTGTATGTATCTGTTGACCAAATTTGTCTGTAAATAATGTAAACGTGAAAAAATATGTCCATCTTCATTTTGGTGACACTAAATCCATTTGCCAGTAATGAAACGACTACATACACTATGGTTCTTTGACAATAATACCTTAATACCACGCCTGAATTTTTTAAAGTTGCAAAAAACACTCGCTAAAGCTCGTGTCTTTTGTAACTTTTAAAAAATAACTTACTCGTGTGAAATAAATTCCATATCCAACAACCACTCGTTGTGTAACCTCTATATATACACCATTGTGCTAGGACAATGATATAAAAATAACATATTTTTATTGACATCACTCTTAATCTGACCCGTGGTATGTGTTTCTATATTAGGTATGATATCGATATACATTGCATTCATCACTACCGTAAACATCGATTTTCGGAAACATTTATCGTGTTTCTGATAAAACTCCTGCTATTAATGGCACCACTAGGAGAAAAGATAGTCAATATGATTCACATAAATCTTTCTGATGGTATCTGTGCTATCGTCATAATAGTCAGAAAAAGATAATTATGGATGTTAATTAAAGCACTAACCCACCACCCAACATATCCAGCAAAAAAGCTGTCACTTGATAACTTTTCAATACACATATTTGACCGATCCTTTTTCATAACCACAGTCATAGATTTCTGACAGACTCAATTTTACATAATAATATATAAAAAGTATGCCGGGAAATTAATGGATTATATATTGAATTTTTTTTTTAGTTTATGATTTCTTGATAATGGTACATATTTTTTATCCGACAGTAATTATAGTCACCATCTTTTTTTTTACCGACTACCGACTAGAGTTGATGGTTATACTTTGTTAGTTTCTATTTTTTGTGTAAAAATATGAAGGCCATATTTACATATTCATTATTTACATCCAGTGGCATTGTCTCTTTTGACATATCATTTCAATATGCACTTTGATAAATATTTTATCGCATGCAATTTTATTCTATTCCTTTTCTATACCATGCAATTGCTCCTAATGGGGTTACATTTTTGCCCGTACATCAATCTTCTTTTACACGTCTAAAGGCGATTTCACCTAGTTGATAAAAAAGTATCCCATTATTGTTCTCGATAATGCAAATTTGCCATAAAACGGACAGAAATTTACATATATAATGCAAGCTTTACGTTATGTACCGTTTTTATAATGCGCAGCACTATAAAGACTCAAGCAACATATGTCAATGTGTACTGGCTATAAATACATCTGGTTAAGTAAGATAGCACTATTATGGTTAATTAAGCATGAATATATATGCTATAAAAATTATTTTTGGAGAGATAGAAATAAAAAAATTATAAAATCCTAATAATTCCTTTTTGTTTACAAATGGGTGTTCAGAATACACAGAAAGATGGGTTTTTTTTAGTTGTTTTTTTTTCCTTTATACAATGTACAAGATTTAACAATTTGTTTAAAACACGGGGTTTGTGTGGTAACCCTTTTACGTAACATGTTTCAGACCTACTGTATTTTTATTTTCCTTACTTCGCAACAGGATTTCTACTTCCTTGACCACTTACATCCCTGACGAGTACAAGGACAACACAGTTCTGTGACGTAGTTTTAATGGGCCTTTTTCCTCAGTATCGGTTTTGCAGCGACATTTTTCACGCGCATGCTAAATGGTTTTGTATAATGTTTATTTGCATATTTTTCTAGTTACTATCTCCACCGTGACATGAATAACGCATTAGATTATTTTTAAACAGATCATCCCTATTTAACTATCTGTACTGCTTTTAACGAGAAATTTGATCCATCAATATTGACAATTTCTGTGTTTTCCCCTAGCGAACATTAATCAAATCGTTAACAGAATATGACCTGCTGAAAAACTTGATTAAAGTCATTTTCTGTCAGAATCAATTAGATAGCTTCACGGATGTAAATACAGGGGGAAGTCACGTGTGTTACGTTAAACAGAGTCAGAAGGCTGCTATATGGTGAGTGTAGAACAAGGATGATAAACGTTGACGTTATTGCTTACACGGAGTATAGTACGGAGGTTGTTTAGGGCTGGTACTACAGAGAGCTGTGAGTACGCTAAATATGTCAGACCAGGTACTATATAACTGGCCACCGGTCTCTAGAATATTAATATTATATATTAAATTGAGGTGTATGATTTTGGTCTCGAAGATACGTGTTGAAACTAAGGGGAGATAATTTAGTATTATAATTTAGTGGAACAATTCTAACAAAAATTTAAGGGCTGGTGGCTAGTCTTCTGTATAACATGTAACCCCCATTGTTAACAAAATTTCGTTGTTTTCGTGGCTGCTATGGAACCACGAATATAAATACAACGAATACCGTTGTATGTATTATTGTTATATTATTGCTGCATGATCAATCCTCGAAAATAGTATGCACGCATAGTTCACGTTATACATGATGAAGGATACAATCAATGAATTTCAGGGAAAAGGTGTGTAAATCTGCGGTAAATTTCGGTAAGTACGGGTGTATAAATAAATGCTATAGATACTAAAGTATTAAGATGTTGCAATGAAATGAAAATATGGTCAAGTATAATAGTATACATTAAATGTCATAGATGTTGAGATGATGAATCAGTTAAAAGTAAGGTAAGTATGGTTGTATCAGGGTAAATGTACAGTAAAATGTTTCATCAGGGTAAAAGTACAGTAAATGGTTGTATCATGGTAAAAGTACAGTAAATGGTTGTATCATGGTAAATGTACAGTAAATGGTTGTATCATGGTAAATGTACAGTAAATGGTTGTATCATGGTAAAAGTACAGTAAATGGTTGTATCATGGTAAAAGTACAGTAAATGGTTGTATCATGGTAAAATGACAATGAATGGTTGTATCATGGTAAATGTACAGTAAATGGTTGTTTCTTGGTAAAAGTACTGTAAATGGTTGTATCATGGTAAATGTACAGTAAATGGTTGTATCATGGTAAATGTACAGTAAATGGTTGTTTCATGGTAAAAGTACCCTAAATGGTTGTATCATGGTAAAAGTATACTAAACGGTTGGATCATGGTAAAAGTACAGTAAATGGTTGTTTCTTGGTAAAAGTACAGTAAATGGTTGTTTCATGGTAAAAGTACCCTAAATGGTTGTATCATGGTAAATGTACAGTGAATGGTTGTATCATGGTAAAAGTACACTAAATGGTTGTATCATGGTAAATGTAGAGTAAATGGTTGTATCATGGTAAAAGTACAGTAAATGGTTGTAGCATGGTAAAAGGACGGTAGATATTTGTATCATGGTAAAATGACAATGAATGGTTGTATCATGGTAAAATGACAGTAAATGATTGTAAAGGAGCAAAAATTACAAAGGTAAAGGTGTGGAATTATTGGATGTAAGAGATTATAAAAATGCATGTAGGTTTGCTTGATATAGTCTAGATATGATTGTTAGGTGTGGTCCATAAAGCATTAGGCGCTTACTCTTGTGGAACACTTGGTCTTAAGATCTGTGTTCGAGTGTCCCCATGCATATATATATATATATATATATATATCATATTTCAGTAAGAACTAGAGTTGCCTTTGCATGTGGCATTTTTTCTAATTATTATTTGACAAATTAAGTGGGGATATGTTGGTTTTTGTAGGCATACCATAAAACCATATTAAGTATGTTTAAGATAGATACCAGTGGTAAAGTGTAAGGCGCTGTAAGAATCAGACCTCTTCAACGAAATAGGGTAATAATTTTCATATGCTCTTCTTGCCATGTATATAGGTGATTTATATTCCTTTGTGTGTCATTACTACAATCCATCTACCTCAAATTCTAGCAAAACCGGAGAAAAACGTCAGAGTCAAACTCTAGGTACATCGAATACTAAATGTAAAATGTCTAATACAAATGGTATAGTCTTGTGGAAGCTGAGATCTATGAATCTGAAAAAGAAGTAAGACACAAAAGAAACGTTGCAATGTAAACGGTACCAACTGGTGTTTTCTGGTGACACTATGTGGTAACGGTACCATGTTTTTTATCTCGTGATAAACTACCATTAATCAGTGGCCGTCACCAATCTATATCCCATGTACCCTGTAGAGCCCATACCGGTAATGATGATAGGGACTCACACCCTTATCTAGGGTCGTCGGGCGTGACACGTATTAACGTATTAGGTAGTGTATGTTAAACAGTAGTTATTAGTCCAACAATATGTCCATAAGATGCTTGTTTAAAAAAAAAAGCAGGCGAAGAGGCATACGGAATGGATCAAAAATCTTGCTCAATCACTAGTATATGCTACAAATATATGATATAAGGGTAAATTTCATTATAAGAGTCGCACATGGTGTAAATTGTTCATACAAACTCAATAATTAACTAATCAAACATACTAACATGTCCACATGTCATGCTACAGTGTACCAATGTGCAATATCTTGACAATCATTCCAAATTTTTGACTTCTTAGGTAATAGCAACAAGGAAATAGATAATTCCACTTCTCAAGTCACCATCTTGGCTGTTCCATTGTCTACTTTAATTTGAGTAGACTTTGGAAACGCCAAGATGTGACTGATATATATTATACCTTGTATATTTAGACTCCACTATAATTTTCTAATTAACAGGTTTCACCTGTTTATAAATAAACCTGAATTTGATTTCTGCAAAAATGTAAAATGTATAAAAATGAGTTTAAAGCATCTAATCGTTTGCTATGCTCCGGTTGAAAACTTATAAAGAAGCGACTTTACTGAGGTCGCCCCCCAAACGAACTATCATAAATCAGATGAAAAATTACATTCAATATTCAATTTATTTCTTACAAATGACATATAGGTGGAATCCCTTGAGTCATTCCCCAATCAATATCAACACATGCTGGGTACAGCTCATTATAGACCTTGCCATTCTGTCGGACTGTCGGACACAGTAGGTGTCGAAAAAAAATAGCATTTTTCGGTAAGATCTTTTTGTATTCATATTGAATAAAATATTTGTGATATAATGATGAAATAAACCTTTCATTTACCTGTCTAGTTATGGGGATCGTCTAGATGGAAAATTTGTTTGATCAGATAGATAAGTGTCGCTGTGAAAGATTTATTAGTTAGGTCCCCTGGCCCCTATCCTACACATATTAATGTCTTCAAAAATATATTTACATGTCTTTATATCAGACACTGTTAACGTGTTACAATTATAGAATAACGTAATCGAACTGTTGCCCTGTCTTTTTATTTTCATATTTTAAATTGGCACATGTCTATTATCACTACATATCGTTGATATAATGTAACCGATTTATATAAAATATTTGCTGCCAAGCACAGTGGCTCAATTAGACAGCTTTGATATCAACATTTTTTTGCGTATGTCGGAATCAAAGTGAACGCTTGTGGGCTTCCTCTTACTAGCATGGTTTCTATCTTCTAATATCGTACAGAAGTGAACCCACCCATCTCATCTACTGAATAATACATTCCTTTGTCCCTCGATTCCTTACTGAATTTGATGAAACATACTATTTTATAAACGTGCTGTCACTATTATACTTAAAAAAGTGAATTAATAACGTAGTTAACATGGGACCGCGGTGGCTGTGTGGTTAAGTTGTCCCGACACTTAATCATTAGCCCTCCACATCTGAGTTGCTAGTTCGAAAAACAAGCTGGACAGTTGCCTGGTACTGACCGTAGGCCGGCGGCTTTTCTCCTAATATTCCAGCTTTCCTCCACCTCCAAAACCTAGCGCGTCCGTAAATGTCCATGGTTGTTAATAGGACGTTAAGCAATATACAATCACCTTTTTGTACTTTTATATCAAAACAACCTGCAGGAAAATTAAGGTAGGTAAATAACATGTAACTCTCAAACATGGGGATCAACGAACGTTTTACGCAGTTTCACATTGTTTGATATGTAAAAGATTTGTAGCAATCTATTGAGGAATAATTAGTAATGAAATATTAAATGTAGAAATATTTACAGGCGATAACGTATACATCCTTATGATAGATAAGTATCGAAACTTGATTGTAGAATACAATGGAAACACTTTTACAATACGGTGGACGTGTGATCAATGTGCTAGAGAGATCACAGGTAGAACAACTACATCAACGGTCCATACTAATTTTACATCGTCTCGCGTGATTAAATTGATTTGTAGGTCATGACACAGATCTCGGAGTTGATAAGGTATGAAAAATTCGATACCATTTTCTCGCCAGGAGGTTGAATTTATGTATCGTATTGAAATGTTATTTGTCCATTTATTTAATAAATGTGGATTTTATTAATCGCCTTCGGATAATCTTACTTCAAGTTGGTGGCAATAATGTTTGATGATGATGATAATCTGTTTATTTTTATTACATTTGTTTGCTAGAAAGATAAAGAGATGTATATTTTTGTCATTGTGAGACCACATGGAATCATTGTTATTCCAAATGCACATTTATACCAACACATTTCATTAAACAAAAGAAGTATTGTTTACCGATGGTTACAGATAATTCCGTTAAAGCGTTTGTGGACTCATTGTTTTTTTTTTTTTTTTTTTTAGTTATCTGCTTTCTTCTTTAGCTATCAACTCTTGTCCGACAATTGTCTTTAAAATAATAATTGAGATAAAAGCATGTCTTTTATCTGACCATCAATAATTATGCAAGGACTTTTAAATCAACAATTCGATTTAAGATGACTTTTTATAGTTTGTGTTTGTTTGTACCCTTTTTACTTGCTAAATTGTTTTTGAGATTGGATAAGGAGGCGAGGAGTTTCATCGTTACCATTGCTATCAACTTTCTCAATGCGACATATCAAGACAGACGCCCTTGTCACTTGTTAGTATGTACACTGAACACAGAATTTGATACGCCAAGTATTCCGGAACACCTGGTCCAGCTGTCTTTGTACATTGTTCTTCATAAATCTATGTATCATATATTTCTTTTTCTTTCATCTATCTAAAGTTAGAATTGTGTTTTTTCTTCTGTATGGTAAATGGATTAAGACTTGCATTTTTGTAGTCGTCTGGAAGAAAAAGAAAAATACTACATAGTGTTTTATACCTACGGGGACGATGGTGAACCAACACGTGTCGATTTAAGGAGAATTGTTAGATAAAAGTGTAAGAAAACAACGACGATCAAGTGTAGCATTGTGTGGTGAGGTAGACGTGAAAAGGAAACTTGACCCTGTCTGTTTTGCTCTTGACATTACTAGTGTTGTGGTACTATAATAAATGTCACTCGTTAAACAAATTGTCTTCCTCCGTGTAACCACAAATGTGCCATGGATTGCATTTAAGGTATCCCCTTACTCGTTGTTGAACGGTATAATTCCCTAGGCCCACATGTTCCAGAAGACTGGGTCTTTTCGACTACTTGCAATCACTACAGAAGTCTCCTCTCTAATGTGTGAGGGAGAACACATTTTGTACATATGTTCTGGAATATAAAGGCCCGAACTATAAATAAATAAATGAATAAATGAATACATATGTTTATATATATTTTTCTTTTTATGTAATATTTATCATTATATATCAAAAGTAAAGTTTGATAAGTCACCTACATGTGTATGGAATTTTCAATACGAAATACATATTATATGTAAAAAAAATATAGACGCCGTTACAGTTCATTGAATCAAACAATATTATGACCATACACGTACGCAAAAATATGATATAACCCTTGTATTGATATGAAATATATAACATCGTAATACAATGATGGGGAACCCTATCTGAACTCAGAAAAATGTCCCGGTGCAGCATTACATATTTCATTACTAGCAATATTTTTTTCAGATAATATGACTATATTTCATTCGTAGATCATATACATAAATGGTATACACTGTGGGAATACTGTACTTCGTAGATTCAATTTAAGCATAATGTTCTCTGCTACTTATTTGGAAATGGACTTCGTCCTTCCCACTCGGAAATGTTTAAGAACGAGAAACCATTCCTTTTAATATGTAGTATATTACAGTGTCTATAAAACACATGTTAGATGATTGAATTATGTATGTTAATAAACAGATATTGTTTTTCTACAACAATGCAGTGTCATTGTTATATCTTATCAAAAGAACATCGCAAACATAATTTCAAAAAGTGCATTTCCCGCAATAATTGAAAATCCAATTAAGGGTTTGGTATGAACAATGAAATAATTTGAACAATACGTGTCATTAACTACAATAGATGGTGTATTGTAGAGGAAATAAATGTGTTAATGTAATAGAAAGTATCCACATGGTTCTTTAATATAAAACCATCCATAACGTAAATAATCGAAAATCAGGCCAGATCTTTCTTCACGTTGCAGCCAACAAAATTACACCATTTACCTGATGGTTGGAATATTTGATAAGGTATCTGCACTGGAACATGTTGTTATCATTTGGGTGTGTGGTTTGTATTCCAGTTATTAACGCCCTAGCAACACCCAGAATCTTACGAGGACGGATGTCGAGGCAACACCAAGAAAAAAGTACTTGCAGAAAGAGCAGATAAGAAAATTGCTGAAATAAAACGGGCCAATTGTGTTTACATTTTACAAATGCGAAAACTAATCAGAGTGGAAAAGAGTCATATTAGTAATCTCAAATTTGAACAGATTAGATTTATAAAATAGCCTTGCGTACTGTGTGAAGCAAAGCACGTCTGTAACTTAATCTTTCCTTGTGTTTTTACATATCTGTAACTCGTCGTCTGCGAATAGTAAAAAAACAACTGAAGGTGATATATTATGTATGGACAGTGTCATGGCAGTGCTATCGTACAGGATGCCTACCGACCGGTCCTATGACTGTGTGGGTGTCCCTTTATCTAAAACACATCAACTCACCAGCTTATTTAGGTATATTTAGGTACTAATAATGCACCACATCACACCGCTAATTAGAGTTAGTTATCTCTAATTCTGTCTGTGGAGCAGTTTATACAATCTTACATTGTAAAAAAACACTGGCATAGACCAAATCCGGAACTTACACATAGTGCTAGAGTGTCACCAATTGTAGCTGCAATGAAACGATTTGAAGACAATTATAAATAGGCAAAGATTGTATCAGAGCGAGAAATCCGCTTCCGTCAGTCACTTATCTAATTATCATGACTGGAACGTACATTGATTCTTTCACATAATTAATTAGGAGCGTCTGGCAGTTGATTTTGAGGAAAATAGATTTCCTTTTGACCTGAAAAAATCTAAATCGGTTTTGTTAGTGTTCACAAGACTAACAATGATGTAAGTGTCTCGTGAGATTTTCTCCAGATAAACTTAAACCCAGACCACCTTAGATTTCTCCCCACGGTGACTGTTGTTTCATTCATAAGTAAATTTAAGTCGTCTAGTACAATCGTGAATGGGGGTTCGAGCGGATGGCTGTCCCCGACCTACAACTCTGCTTCCTGCCCCAGGCAAACCAGCCAGTAGAAATCGTTGACCCCCTCTGAACTGATCTGCTTACAATTGAACCGCGAAACCGCGGACTAAGGATTGCTGTAGAAAAAATGAATACTGCATACACGATAAACAATGCACAATTATAGACAAATTGGGCTGGTTTTGAGCCCTATGCTTGAGGTAAATTTCTGATAGCATGGTTGGTGTCAGCGAACCGCTGGACAATTACGACGTGTGTACGTGTGACATATCTGAATTCACGCTACCTGTGTGTATATAGTCACATGGATGTTTATCGTGGCGTCAGACTTGGGGTAGCCCTTTAAAGTGTCGAGGACGCAGGTAAAAGGGAATTACCGTGTACAGGTATATCACACCTGTCAGTACAGGTACATCCCAATACACTGCCGTGTTACCGTTAAGGATTGTATATAAGATATACAGGTATGTGGTGATCTATTATGGAAAAGTTTTCAGATTACACATTTTAGGAATGTACTGTATAGTTACAGACATATTTTACAATACCCTGCTTTTTATTATAACCTGAATCTAAATGATATATGTAAGTTTACTAGCGCTTTGTTCGACTATTATAATCCTAGGGGTCCTGTATTGATGGTTTATTTCAGAACTATTTCATCAATCTTTCCCAAGTATTTCAGTAACAATATTTTCTTATTTCCCCATATTGATTATTGTATAGACATTGCTTCGTATTATAAATTACGATATTTTCCATAAAGATTATTCAAAATAAGAATTATACATGTATATAATTATTTAAACACAATCTCATTATATGAATCAATTACAGTTATTTAAAAATAGAAGGTATTTGTTTTTGATGGGTGATACATTGTTGTAACTGCTTAAGAATCCCTGTTCATGCTTTTAATTTATCATAAAAACGCTCGTTTGAACATACATCCCTATCAATGATTGATAATGTCTATGGTATTGAGACTTTACTGTAAATAGACACCGTATCCTTGTTATCACTAAAACAAGAGAAATTGATTCCCTCAGATACAAAGCTTCATTGGGTTATTTTTTCTAATTTCAGAATACAGAAATCATGCCGATGCTTGCCGATGATAGGACAAAACCATCTTTCGTGCTTAAACTGTACATTGTTAGTGTACTGATTACAACAGGTATGTTAACTTCACTTAATTCAGATATTGTACTAGAAAAAGTCATACGTGTAAAGAGTAGAATTGGATTATTGGTTTGGTATTATACATGATACCGTGATGTAGCAGTATACTTATATAACACATAATACCGTAATGTAGCAGTATAGTTATATTACACATAATACCGTAATGTAACAGTATACTTATATAACACATAATACCGTAATGTAACAGTATACTTATAGAACACATAATACCGTAATGTAGCAGTATAGTAATATTAAAAATAATACCGTAATGTAGCAGTATTTTTTATATAAAAAAGAATACCGTAATGTAGCAGTATACTTATATTACAAATAAAACCTCATTGTTGCAATAAATTATTAATAGTTTAAGTATATTGCCGAACGTAATATCTTTGAAAGCAAGAATCAAGACAAAAACCATTAAACAGAAAATTTATGTTAAAATCATTGATAATTTTTGTGCACGTTTTAAACATGCACTACATGCAGTACTATAAGCTGTTATATCGGGTTTGGCATCCATTCATATGTAGAATCGATAAAATAAAACAGGTGTAAAGCGACACACTATATATACATGCTGCTTAAATAACACATAAATATATGTAATTGTAGTTTAATATTAATCACGATGCCAGCTTTGTTACGGTGTAGTATGTCCGTTGACTCTGGGCCACGTTAGTGTTACCAATATGCTGGTTTCGACTCCAGATCTGTAACATTGCCGTTGAGGCCTGGTGTGACTTTCGCATAGTTTTTATCCAGTTCACTCAATTAGTTCTGACAGAAATGTCACCTCTATTTTATGTCTATTCAATAACAATGGAATGAATGCGATGTCACAAGGCCATTAAAAGCCTCTATGCATATATCTACAACTAAATGAGAAACAAAATGATAGCACGTTGCTGAAATATATGGGATGATCAAATTTCGAGACTCAACAGGTTTTTACAAATTCGCTGGTTTTGTTATATGAATTCACATAATTACGAATGACTCATTTACGCAATGTGTAAATTCATCCTGTTTTTTTGAGCGTCTGTCTGCAATAAGTTTTCTTTCCACAATACAAAAATGCCTGTATTATTTATTGCATGAAGCTAAATCCAGTTTTATGCCAGATTTGTCAGTAGTGTGTTAAAGAACACGGTGAACTATTGATTATATGCTCTGTGATGCAAATTATAAATTGTAAATTTGACAGTTTTAAATTTGATAAATATTTATGAGTATGTTTTGGACTAAAGAACTTGTATTTTGTATCAAAATACAACATTGTATTTAATTGATTAACCTACATTTAATTCGCTTTTTAGAAATAGTAAAGCTTTGAAACTATCACGTTTGCTTTAAAAACCCATCTGATCGAAGTTTTAATACATTTAAATATCATTTATACTTCTTTAACAGTTTTTAAGCATAAACATATAGAAAAATATTGAGTCTATGTAACACTTTTTTGAAGGCGGTTAATAAATATCATGTTAATAAAACATATACTATGATTAGCGCTTTACATCAAACAAATCTTTTAAAATATAGTACGAAGATAATGTAGTTCCAGTGAATCTACGTAAAGAAAAAAAATGGCCAACATTTTTTGTTTAATAACTTTTACGTTTTTAATTAATTGGTATATTCATAATCCCCAGTTTTCGTCTCAGATTAACTATGATTGCCGTGTATTAACACAAATTTAGTAGTGACGTGGTCTAATGTTCTCTTGGAACTGTACCCTAAATATGCATCCATTTCCGCTATGTTCAGTTTAGTTTTTGACAAGATACTCACTTGACGTTACCTTGTTGTGCAGAGATCATCGGGTAACAGGGGAAAACGCTAAAATTGCGTTGATCAGTCCTTTCAACATAGCGCCGTCCAGTTGACGGTAACGTCACAAACAGACGACGTCATGATTATATTAATTATATTAATCCGCTAAGCCTTTTTTCACTGCGCATACGCTAATTTATTCGCAGTCAGAGTTTATTAAGCAGAGAAAAAGGAACAGATGTGAATATTTTAACTTTTAGTGGTCTTGTGTTCCAACTTGTCTAATGTCAGGACAGGTCATATGTAATAGCGGAAGATCGTTGCTTCATTGGATAAATTACTATATGAAAAAAAAATATTGAAGCTAACGAAAAAAATAGATTTATCTTTCTTTTCGTTTTAAAAGTAGACAGTCATCTGTATAAAATCCCATGAACTATTTATATATTATGGCCCTGTTGAGAGGGTACTGATGCCTCATAGTATTGTCGGAGATGGAGCCGAAGGCGAGGAAACTATCTTATCACGAGACCCTTACAATTTTTATAACATTAACTGAAATTGCCGTAGTGATTTATAACAATTGGCTTACTTCAGACATCTTTAAAATTTCACAAAATAGCGTCGAATATCTTATCACAACTTTAGTTCCTTTTTTCGTTATTTAGCACAACAAATAGAATTGCCATCTGTAAGAAAGCATACATTATGGGAACGCTTGTATATAATAGCATGTCCACCATATTGACGTCTTGGTTCACCGCAACGCAAGAGTGACGTAATGTAATAGTGACGTCACAATCAATTCACGTTCAATCTTGCGCCAAATCGAGGGGAAGCATGTACTATCGCCTTTTAGTACCCAGCTGTGTAGCCAATAGAAACCCAGCTTTCTGTCATATGATGTACTAATGGTGCGTATTGACAGGGCTGCAGGGGTCAAGGATAATTAGTGTTAGCTCTTTGTGTTTTCGTTTTGTTGTGAATGATTAGTTACAAGCTCCACTGTTGATGTTTTCAGTTTCATCTCAAACATGCAGTGTTGCGGACCCCAATGTGTTCCCATCCACATCAGAAATAACTGTATTTTCGTCGCCTGGTTACAGTGCTGGCACAGGAAACTACAGCCCGTAAGTTATTGTACCTTCAGCAAAAGTACATTCCATCAATGCATTTTTTTTTTTTATCTCTGAAAGACATGTCTTTCAAATAGCTTGCTAAAACATAATATATGCAATGGACACGTTTTAATACAGAAGTATACACATCCATGCAAAATTATACCATAGCAACTCCCCGGCGCATTCTCCCTTTCAGGTTTGTAAATGAATATATTGTTAGATATAATAACATAATGTAGCATAAAATTTTACTCTAAATCTTGCATTCACCTACCGTGTTTTGAGTTATTTTGGCTATGCTCTATGCAACTCTTAATTTGTATTGAAAAGTTCATAATAATATTTGTATTTTGTACATTCTTCCCCTTCTATATCCTTACCATTGTATATATCCATGGGCACGTTTGAACCTAGCATTATTGCAGAGCCTTGCAAGGAAAAGTAATATGATGTTTTGTTTGCATTTTTTGATATGCCATCCAATCTATTACAAAACATGTACTAAATTCATATTTGAAGAAAAGTGCTCTTCAACTGGGAGATGTATGTTCACTCCTCCATGTGGTTTGCTAGCTTGTATAGTAAGATATAATTAGATAACTGGTTGATTTTCAGTGACATCGATTGTTTCTGGCTAATAGACGCCGGGGCGGCTGACCTGAAGTTATTGATATTTATGACCTACGACACTTCATGTCCAGGCGATAAAATATACATTTTTGATGGTAAGACCAATATCTCTTTGTTTCCCCCTAACGATTTCTTTCCTGTATTACAGAGAAAAATGCTAACACATCACTAGCGTGGCGTGGTAAACGGCAATTAGAGTATCTTGGCTTTATGAATCATTTAACTTTCGTTAATCAACCTTGATTAATGTTTGCTGGTTAGTGTTAATCATTTAAATAAATATGTGACAATGTATTTCATTATCTTACAATGTGACATTATTCGATGTCTGCCATGTTTTTCGATAATAGTGCTCGGTCGTGTTTATCCGATATTATCATTTAATATATATGTACTCTCAGTAAGTTATCGGTCATCATGACCCCAGTCGTTGTGTACTCTTGATCACATGTTATAGTCACGAATCAATCAGACTATTGGAATGAAGCTAGAATCAACGTCGTGGAAATATTTGGACTTTTTCCTTCTGAATTTCCCAACCCGTTCATATCCAGTTAGGCTTCTGGGGCTCTACTGAGACACTTGCTTCGTGAGTCCCTGGAGAACCGAATTGTACTCAATTTATTAACCATGACATTTTAAAGTTTGTTTGTATCTCAATAAAATGCCCAAAGCTTGCATTATTGTAAAAGATTATATTTTTTATTCAGTTATAACTCATGAACTCCTTAGAAATGTTTTATTTCATTAAACATGATTAGTTTAACATTATGGTATATTTGTACAAACTCCATGGTATGATTTTGTCTTTGTTGTGTTTCCTAGGTAACTCTACATCAGATACAGCTCTAGCCAATGGTGTGTGTGGAACCCCTTCGGCTCCAACTCCTTATTCTACAACCCAGCGCTACGCATACGTGAGAATGGTGTCTGATAGCGCTATAGAGAAGGCGGGATTTCAGATAGACGTCATCGCTGCTAAAGACAGTTGTAAGTAAAGAAAAATATTCTAGAAATTGATGTAAATATTGTTAGTTGTCAGAAACAATACATATGTGTAATGCATACACTGTAGCTCACTCGAATAAATCAAATTTTAACAGATTATCGTAATCCCAATATTATTTGCCGTAGAAAAAGTGTATAAGAAACGTCATGATTAAGAGCAAAGCTTCCAGCGCGGAAAACCCTAAAATAGGACGTACTACCAAAATATATACTTTTACAGTATTTTAGAAAATGATGTCTACATTGCATACTTACTGCCCCTGTAATTGCAATACAACCACGTGCTATTGAAAATGTCATTAAGGATAGGAACGTGCATATGAAATGAGATAAGACAGTATACATAATATATACAGTATTAATACTGTTGCTTGTATATGCTACATTTGACAAGGATATACCTAATATATTTTACTTGCTTAAAGTTATGAGCATTTTATCTAAAATTTCGATCTGTCTGTCCTAATGCAACATGTTGGTACTGATCTGATAACAGATGTGTTACATTCACGAAAACCATCCTGTTTTCTTTGTATATAAGTATCCTCATCTTGATATTTTATGTGCATGTTTATATGATATTTCTAAGCGAGATTTTCTTAAATAGATATTTACGACGCTGCAGTATCGTTTTCAATATATGCCATGTGATCTCGTCAGCTTGTGATATATATTTATATAAACACTACCTCATCGCAATTCTTTGTTAAATACACATCTTACTTCTTAAAGTATAACCTATCTAACGCAATGAATAGATAGAATGTACTTAATTGTTCAGATTTCTAGTTTTTCCACAGAGACTGGTTAAATATCCAATCAGTTACAAAGGTCGCTGTCCTGAACTTCAAATTATAAATATTGCTCTCAGTTATTATTACAAATAACCACAGAAAAATATATTTTATATTTGGGTCAATTCGTATCACAAAAACGACCGGATGGATCATCCAAATCAATAGGGAGTGAGGATACAGTGGAAAATATCTTGATTTAAATCGCAACATTAACGGCTGGGCTTCTATTGAAGTATTCCTATCATCGGGGTGTGATATACCACAACTGAAAGCTTTACCTTTACGACAAAGGAATTCATATTAAATTATGTTATTTGGTTCCAAACATTGGATGCGTGAAATTAGAGCAATCAATGCCTACTACATTGACAGGGATTATTTTGACTCGGCGGAATCACAGGGTAATGGATGTTTCCTGTTTGTTTATAAATGTGACATCGTATCTATTTTGGAACCATATGTCGGGACAGGCAACGATGTCCCAGCTAGCCCGCCGGGAATATATGATAAAGTATAACTGATAAATAGGCTTCGATAAATTATTACACACTTAAGCTAACTGACTAATTAAATGCAAATGTACCTACTAGGTCACGATCAAATGCATTAACCTATACAGATGCGTGCTGCGTTAAACCCGTTTCAATCAGCTTGGAATATCATTTATTTAAGTTCCAAACATTTCCTTGTTCCAGCAATGTTGATTGTTTTATACATGTACAAACAAACAAAAGATATATTTACATGTAAATATGTAGAAGAGAGAAATGTCCCCAGAACAGATAAGAAGGCTTTCACTTTCTACAAATCGTTAAGTAATATTTTTAATATTATACACAATTCTAATTAAGTCTTCTTTTAATATGTATATTTTGTAGAATAAAATAATATATATTAATGCTACCTATCAGGGATTTCATAAAAGGAAACCAACTGTAAATCTTTATTTCGTTTTAATACTCAGCTACATTATGGATAAGAATTGTAATAAATTTGAATGATGTTTTGTTTCTCTGTTAATTGACATCTGGATGCTATAGGTTTACAAATCTGTCAAATTTACATCTATTTCTGGAAAATATGGATTATACCCCGCTCAAGTACGTATACGCTGCCGCTCAATATCGACATTATACAAGATTATGCAATGATACATTATTAAATTCAGAACCATTAATCTTATGATGGACTTAATTATCCGGAACGGTTGATACTGTTCCTTTTTGTACCCTAACATTAAAGAGTTAATTAAAGTGAAGCATCCCCAACGGGGCAGTTTTAAAACCTATTCACGTATCTTCTGATGAATCGCCACTTTTAGTTACTACACCGTAAAACTGACGGGGTAGGACGCTACTTCACTTAGTAAGTCATTATGTGTCAACAGACGAGATCACTTTCGGATAGCATGGCAATGTACAGTATAAATTTCTCACGTGAAATGCAATTACGTGTTTATTGGTGTTACATGATTAATAATAAACAACGTTGAAATGGAATGATTCGTTTGTGTCAATTGCTTAATTGTATAACTACCGTTGCTGAAAGCTTTGAATTATTTATGCATTATGTTTCGCATAAAAAACTCAACGATAAACGCTTAAAATACTTAGGTGGTAGCCAAAAACGAAACCCGACAAAATCTTAATGCCAAAATTTTGGGAAAAAATACTTCAATCATTAAAAAATCCTACGCTTTGATAATTTAATGAATATTTACCTGTAATATGTTTATTTCAAAGTTATCATATAAACCTATCAACTTAATTGATACAGTAGTAAGCATATAAACTGTCAATACAAGTTCCTCCGCATTTTATTCTTTCTCATCTTATCTTGTTTAGATTAATCTGTAAAGACAAGAGATATTGTAACATGCAATTGCAAAATAATGTTCTTGCTTTAAGATGTAAGGTTACCTTAAACTGAATCAATGGTGGTTTTCGACCATTAACAACATTGCAATACGTTACTGAAACTTCAGTATGACATCGAGAAAATTACGTAGCTATTTGATACCATTCTAAATTACCCAGCTTCATCTCTGTTGTACTGTCATATGCATTACAAAGTCCTTGCTGTTTTTGCAGCCATTTTCAACTTTGTAACGAATATCGTAAATAGAAAGTCGCCAAGGACACAATAAACATGACGTAAGGTGATTTTTAAAACATATTTATTTAAACGATGAGTAACATTAATTAGACTTTGGCAAATATAAAGTTAAAGATACACATTACTGAGAAAATCTAGAGATGACAACTCCCTCTTGGAGGTAATCCCGTTGAGTAAAGATATTTAATGTGGTTGAATGATAACTCATCTAAACATTAAAACAGGAGGTATTCTATAATTAAAGAAATAAACTTAAACGTACTACATTACACAGAAAAAGAATGGAATAGAACAGAAATCATCAAGTCACTTCCAAGTTTCCTGACAGGTGCTTAGATATCCTCAGTACACTTAATCAGAAGTTGGTCCCGATAGTTTATCTTTCGTTATTCCCTTAATACTCTTCTCAGCGACTATGACGTATGAACAACACAGTTTGTGCTTGTTTAGCTGATGTTATCAGATAGGTCGTACGGGCCAACAAACCTAAACGTCCTCAACGTTGTGTGATTTCATGTGTTACAGCAGGAACAGGGTGCACAGCTACACAGTCCATAACTGCCACAAGCTCGTATCAGATGCTGACCAGTCCTAATTTCCCTGACAAGTACCCAAGGTAAATATTGCTGTATAGACAACGATTGTTCTAGGTTGTCTATATCTTAATATTATCAACACTCTCCGAGCCCGAGTGTCATCATGTTGAAGTCGATAAAAAGCCGAGTGATACTTGTCCTTATCTGGTATTTAGGATATGCTATTTGAGTCTTGGTTAAGTGTCCTATCTATAAACCTATTGAAAAATACAAACATAAAATTCATGAAAGTATGGGCCCTGCATTTTTTTCATTCATAACGCCCCCGCCTCCATTATTTGATGTCTGATATAATGTGTGGTCACGAATGCCTATGCCATTGCGGTAGAGAATGTTTGCCTTTAATATGCATATACATATATATCAACACAAAAATAGATTATGAATTTAAAATAAAGTCTACGTATTGACTCGAAAATAGCGAAAATAAGTCTAACTTAGGATAGCCACAGTACACACTTGAAACGCTTCAAAGATTATCGATTTTTTTACTATCAGCCAGATCAGTCATTGTTTCCCTCTCTATTCACGTAGAGATGCGAAACCATAGTATTACGTAGTATTCACGTTATACTCATATTTAAAAATTCAAATACATTAGATTTGATAATATGAATAATTAGCAACAAACGTGATAGCATTTCGTCTGGGATTTTATCTTGTAAAACCCGATATGTGTGGTCGTGTAGATCAGTTTTTGTGTAAACAATGATTACCATATACAGTAACAGTTATCATGGACAAAAATAAATACAAATACGAATGTGTAATATTATCTGAACATGCATTACAATACAGGGTGTGTCTGTATGTACATATGATATGACATGTCTACTGGTGACGGTTAAATGTTATTACCTAGAGTTTTAATTATCCTTCAGGAATACACACACATGATATTGTCACGGAAATAAAAGATATCTGCAGATGGCGAAATAGTTTGTCACACATCAAATGTCATGAAACTAAATACAAGAAAGAAAGTAAGAATATAGAAAAGTCGATTCAAACACTAGATATCTAGTTACATCAAACTTGTCACCGGGGTCAGGGTAGATAAACACAGATATCAAATTATCTTCTGGCTTAGAAACCCTTTCCTGTGGACAAGTGTTGGAATACTTTTTCTTGATTTTTTATATATATTTCCCCATTATTTCCAACACCCGTGAAAGATAACCGTATAGCCTGTGTAATGCGATTAAAGTAGATTTTACTATTCAACCTATGTAACAATATACTCCTTCTGTCTGGTCATGGATTAATGACTTGCAATAACCTTGTGGACATATGCGAACATTTGTCTGAGGAGAATTTACAGAAATGAAAGATTCCATTGCAGAAATGGGTCAATTGTGATTTCTTTAAACAACACTCCGATCATCAGGGATCGGGCCTATGGGTTCTTTATATAAGCCGTCCAGTATTGTACTAATTAGTCGCGAACTGTCGTCAAAATACATAGATAGATATTTGATGATAAAATTAATTGCTGCTTTCAGTCTGAAATGTTGATATATTTAGATATGTACCGGCATGTTTATCGAAATAATTGCCTTAATCCCCGCTCTGTAATTGTCTATCTATAGATTTGTTTTTATTATGATACTGATGTGAAAATAAAACGCATGCCAAAGTCCTTTGTACTTATTTAGACAATGAAATATATTATAAATCGAAAGTTCGAAATTTGGTTTGACACTCCATACCTGTTCTATTTATAGTAACAGTAATTGCCGCTGGGCACTGACCAGTCCTGACGGATATCTGGAAATAGACGTGATTGTGAGTGATGTGGAGGATGACGACCCGGCGTCCTGCGATTATGACAAATACCTGTTATATGACGGTAGGTGACTCGTTTTTAGAAACATCATCATTTCAAAACATGAGAAGATTTTATGCACCATGTATGACACAAGATGTGCTAATCAGTTTTTTTCTTTTTTTATTCCTTGAATCTTGACGTTCCGAACACAATCGTTTGGGAGCAAATTAACTTTGCCACTTTTTATCAATACCATAATTTGATGCATAATGCATTATTGAAATAGTGTTAGCTGTAGTAAACAAGAAATGAATATTCGCAGGTCTATATAAACATTACAATGTTCTTTAGATGTCATACTCGTTTAGGCATAGGTTAAGGATAAGAGTTTTAGAAAATTGATATTCATTCCAAATGTACCTTGTAGGAGCCAACAAATGTGACAATAACAATATTCAGATGATATGCTCGGAATACCCGAAAGTTACATCGTACAGTACGAATTCCACGGAACCAACAGTGACCGTCACTCTGGAGAGCGACGGTTCCGTTAACAGGCGTGGATTTCTGTTACGTTTCCGGTCCGTCTCTACGCCAACCACGACCACGCCCACTACTACAACCGTCACTGCCACCGCCGCCACCACAGCTTTTATCGCCGCTGTTAGCTCCACAACCGCCCGTACCACAAGCGGTCAACGTAAGTTACATTGACATGGTTGCTTCCTTTCATTACCCGATTGCACCACCTACAGTCAGTAGGGTTTTTGGTTATTAATAAAAATATTCTATTCATTACAGTTTTGGAAATGAACATGGAGCTACTGGTTGGAATCGTCTTTGGGTCACTACTGTTGATATCCTTCACAATTGTCACCGTTGTTGTGGTGGTGAAGAAAGTTTCGATTCCACTTGAGAAAACAATAACACCGGTACAGCCGTACAGACCGCGTCCAGAAGTTCAGCCTCGGGCACGACGGTCAAACGGCAGCACACAGCGGCAATCTCTTCCTAACGGACACAAGACACAGGCAACGGGCATTGGAACGACGCGTACAATCACTGCCTGGTGACGTTATTAATATAATAATGACGTCACAGTTGGACCTTCTTAAAACGCTCAATAGTCACTGACTGTGGTAGCCTGATGACATCTCCATGAGTATCCTACGAACCATCAAACTGCTTGAAATAGGAATATTCAAAATTATCAACTAATCTTTATTCCGAACGCACCGCCATACATTATATTTTCGGATAACTGGGTCCACAAGACCTCTGTTCGGTATTGTATCAAAGGGTCCACAAGTCACTGACTGAAATATATATTGTGAGCGTTAGATAATAGCTTCCACGTTGTATCTACCATGTTAACACTGCCAGTTGATGAACATGGAACAGGATAAGTGCAATATTTCATTTCTACATTCCTTCATTTTGAGAGATCATTTGTTTTAATATATTTATAATGTTGATTAAGTTTGATAGTTAATTACTATCTCAAATGATATGATTTAAATAGCAGCATTTTCCCCTCTCGGCATATTACCGGTGTAGTGTTGGGCGTGTGGTTAAGGTGTCCGGACACTTTATTACTTGTCCTCCACCTCTGAGTCACGAGTTCGAAACCCACAGGGGGCAGTTGCTTGGTACTGACCATAGGCCGGTGGTTTTTCTCCGGGTACTCCGGCTTTCCTCCACCTCCAAAACCAGACACGTATGTAAATGACTCTGACTGTTAATTAGAACGTGAAACAAAAACAAAACAAAACCAAACTTAACCAATCCCGGTGTAGCACCAAAACTACAGAGGAGAAATTATGAATAAAAACATATTAACACATACCCGGTATATGAAATATAAATATTATTACAATTTGTCCTAAAAGGCATTCCGCAATGAAAGAATTAAGTGCAATACGCAAAACGTATAGCAAAGTAATGTATATAGACTGACATGCCATAACTTAAACTGCATAAGTTCCAGCTGTTTTGGAATAAAACGAGCTTCAAATACGGGATACACTTATATTGTATCCTCTCGTATCATACTTCATAATAAATGGAGTTATTTATTATGAAATAATATGACAATAACGATTGCATTAACATTGCATAATGAATTATATTCGTAGTTATCGAGACTTAGCAAGAGTGCATTGATTTATGGTGTAATAAGTAATTTGTTTGGGTTGATACAAGGTAAGAAGAATGTTGGACCAATGGATGTGTGATTGACATAGTGTACGAGTTAAAAAGATTTGCACAAAAGGTTACAGACGAAGAGTAATTGGATGTTGTGTTTTAATAATGTCTTTTATAATAAACCGTATGTACACTTGTTATTTGATATGTCTGAGTTTCCGTTTTAATTTCGATAAAGAATGAATAAAGAAGCTTATCAAAGAGATAAAATGGATTTTCGTTTTGTATACATAATTCAATACGATTTCTGTGTTTATCAAAAGGAATCATTAATTTGAAATAAATCCAAGAATACCAATGTCACCGGATTTACGACATTGATATTGGCGATTTTTTTTTTCATTTTTGGGTGGGAAGGTTCAGAACAACAAAAATTCTAGTCACAGTTTTACTGTAAGTGTCGATTCCCGACAGGTTTTTTTTTGCGGTCTTAAACTTTGCTTAAGTAAATCAAGTATCAAGAATGTGTGACTTTCTTTCCAAACACAATATTGACCTACAAATACATTTTCTGTTGAGCATAGCTAGAAGTGAAAAGTCACATTAGATAAACCCATATATGCAAAGTATTGTTCAGGTATAACGTACAACAGTGTTGACAAAGGAGAAAATCTCCTAACTTCTACACAATAAAACAACGAAAGAGTTATAAACCAAGGTGGCTACATTATTCCAAAACTTATTTCATCTAACTGAATGAAAGGTTTGATAGAAGGGAAGCAACCCCTACGTCATACATCATTGTGCTTGTATTCACACGGATGTTAGGGACATAAGGCTCGTTTTCAAACTTAACTCAAAATAAAAGGACAAAATCCACAACCAGATTACTTGACACCACATCGTGATGTTTTACGCTATTATAATGGCTACACACCATCACTATAGGTAACAATATACATATATTTGCCACGAATGTATACAAACAATCATTGTTGTCTCACACTATCTTTGTTGAATCTCCTTTCAAATTTCAAATTCAAATTAGTAAGAACATTTTGATCATATTTACCATCCGCAAAATCCTAGAGTAAACAATTGATAATTAACACCCCTCTTTATGACTTACCTCACACAATTATACCAGTATCACATACCAATTAGTAAACAAAAAACATCGACATGTAAACGTAATCTTAATTCAAATCAAAAATCAACCATGCATGGATACCAATCAAGAATTACTGGGATAATGATTCTGTTCCAGACGGTTAAACGCCGTGCAAATCATGGATCACATTCAGGTAGTGCCAGGTTCTCAAAATTAATCATCGAGGTTGTGACAGCAGAATAGACATCGACAAATCTTACGTCACAACCAACAAGGGAAAATACTACTTCTCATTGAGTCCATGGAACTTCAAGGGTTTCTTCAGCATACATCTCTGGAAACCCTATGTTGTAAGGTTTTTTTCTTCCAGCTGTCACTTTCAAGCATGTTTCTCAACCAAACTTTCAATGCAGAATCCAAAAATGTGTCAAACGACATTTAGAACAGTAAATGATTAACTCATCTAGAGATTTTTTATTATGATTTTGTTTTCTTATCATACCAGCGGAAAACTTAATTCGGAAAACACCGAGAATGTATTTAAACATTTTGAAGTCGATAACGAAAGTTAAGCCAGATATGCATTTCCTACATGAACCATCATTGAGAATCGGTATATCATCGATGATGCAGAAGAAAGAATACCGACATAATAACAAAACCCTAATTCCATCTCAAATTTGATAATAATGAAGGCAAGCTGGGAACAAATGGTGTATTTGCATGGAGATTATTGAACATATACTGTGAGTAACCGTCGTCTGCTTCATCTATGACACCCGCACGTACGATCGCACTTGTCAAGGTAACAGATACTTTTCCTCTGAGTTATAGTTTTATTTTCAAGAATAGAGAAGGGGAAGACTTGGCCTAAACCCTATACATTATTACGTTTTCATTTTGACTTTCGTTCTTTAAAGCATATTCTTGTAATCCATGTTTAACCTCTTAAGAATGAAAGTTTACCTGCAGACAACTACCTTTTTACGTAAAGTATTCATAAGAAATACCGAAAATGTATCTATTTTGAGACAGCAAAACAGTAAAGAGTGCCAAACAGAGGCAACATCTCATCTAAGCAGGACTCACTCGCAGAACAAAAGATCAGAAGAACGAAAATCCATATCGACTGTTCCGAAATATTTGCTGTTGTGCCTTTGTTAACCAGGTAGTTACCTGGAATGCCGAGAGATATCGATCATGGCGGCTTTGCCTTCTAAAATGTATATTGTTTGGTTATAGCGTATCGAACGTTGAGCCGAATGATACACAAAATGTTTTTATTCATGTTTAGTTATTATTCTCACCGTCTCGTTATTCTATTGTAAAATTCGCAAATCATATTTCACGTTACCATGACTGTTTGGTACAGAATGACTCCCTATTTTCTATTAACTTATTTCGAAAACATTGGACGAAACATGATATCACCAGCACAACATTCTGAAAAGACCATAGTGCTGTTTGGTTTATCTCCCTTCGTACACAGTACCAGAGTACGATATTTCTTTTGTTTTACTCCAAAATATATCTTTATTAACCATTTCAACCAATGACTTAGATAATTGAAAAATCAACTTTGTATGTACTTGTTATAAAGTATGTAGTGTTCGAGAAACCAGACGAACCCTTGGTATGGCACTGTTACCTATACGTGACCTCATTCTAAACGAGTCAGGTTCAGTCATAGGTTTCTGACAAGTAGGCTCATACAATCTATCAAAATATGATACTGTGTGAAACTTAAAAAATGTTTGGCACAAATAACACAAAATATACATAAACAGAGTCAGCGAATTTTGAAAACAGAAACGAAAGTACGGTGGCTGGATTAGCACACAGATATATTTTTAGTTACGTCGAGCGATCGAGATCATGAGTCGGACTATCGAGATAGTAGGTCGAATGCTCGAGGTCATAAGCCGAGCGCTAAACTTAGATTTTACAAAATGCGTGTCCCAAACACCGTAAAAACAGAGTTAACGGGACCCAAAAATGTAACAGGTCTGACAATGTGTTTTAAATCCCTAGCTATTCCCAAACATTGTAGTACCAGGAGACGGAATGCCTGTAAACCAAACTTAACCAACCAAACATTGTTTTTACAAAACAAGATATCAGTATGGAAATTCAATATGGTTATCATTATTGCGTGTAATATAAACAAGTTTATATCTTGAATTTATCAAAAATAACTTTTCTCCGATCGTACCACAGCCCTCCAATCCATTGTTCTATTGTAGTGTCACCAGTTTATGACACCTAAATTCTGACCTATGCTCGTATGACGTGGGTATTTTAATTTGAAACAAAGGATCTCATGTATATATGTAGCTGGCTAATTATGTATAAAGCATTTACAATCTTATCCGTTCGTCTTCACAGTGCATAACACCCGTATACTGTACTTGTACGCGTCAATAGGATACGATCGTCAAGCTGTGTATATCGTGTTTTAACTTACCTGCGTAGGTTAATTAGATCGCTTGGAAATCTC
Organism: Pecten maximus; assembly: GCF_902652985.1. Taxonomy (NCBI): domain Eukaryota; kingdom Metazoa; phylum Mollusca; class Bivalvia; order Pectinida; family Pectinidae; genus Pecten; species Pecten maximus. Next base: position 27,437,953 of record NC_047023.1, on the reverse strand, counting down.
ATAAATTTTGTATGAATGACCACCACCTAATGGCGAATACATAGACGTACAGTTACTGATTGACAGGAACTGTTTCCTACCTACCACTATGCTTTGAACTGGAGGTATTGTATATATGTTTTATTCAAATTTACATTTTAGACAGAACATTCAAGTACTGAAGTCTCTTGGGGAAAAAGAAAATTTGCTTTGGCCTACATTCAAAAAGGTCCCTTTCGATGAGGCTGGCTAATTATTGAGTAATACAGCAGATAAGATAAGCTATATAGATATGACGGTAAAGTGCCAAGATCAATGAAGAATTACAGTATAGACGATCAGTGTGATAAATATTCGATAGATACATGGAACAGTAATTAGTATTACAGTTATTTGTTTTATGCCGACTTGGATTCATAAAAAAAACTCTAACATTATTTTAACCACGTGATGACGACAGGATCTTAACGAGATTTCTGACAAAAAACATCGACTAAATCTAAAAGCATGCAGGAAAAAACCCACCGTGAAGAGTACTGGATTGCTGGAAGCATCAGGGACACCAATGTGGAGGATCTCTACACACTCGGCACAGAACTGGGCAGGTAAGTTCCTCCACAATAAATAACAAAGAGTAAGATTCAGAAATATTTATGTTGTCTGTGTATTGTTTCTTGGTATCCGTGTCTGTGTTTCCCTTTGTTTGGGGTTCACATTGTCCCTATGATTGACTTTATGTTGGTGTCCTTGTGTATACTATAAAACACAGAATATATGAATTTGTACAATGAATATTACTGACATAGTTGATATTTGTGTCTATTTAATGTTACGAATGCTGCTACAATGAAGCGATAAAAATAGCTTCAAATCACGAAAGAAAACGTCGGTGAAAATTGCATACTATATAGTACTGGCGTATAACCTTCTAAAGATGTCCATATTAAGGCCTTTCTTGAAAGTATCTCCATTTTACATTTCCATGTGTGAATTATGGTTTATGTTATTGAATTTATTACATTGATTACAAATTGCATTTTTACATATTCAACACTCAGGGGTAAAAGTGCGGTTGTCTACAGATGTGAGCACAATGGAACTAAAAAGGCGTACGCCGTTAAAAAAATCCCTAAACAGGTATGTACTAATAGGATAAAAAAACGTTGGATGTGATAATTGTTACTACATCATGAATGGATAAGTACAGTGAAGTAACGACAGTGTGACACAGAAATATCCTCTCGCTACCACAATACTTCAATATAGTAAATTATAGAAACGCTACTTACAAAGTAATGGATCCAGTACGTGCAGATATATAAGTTGTACAATATATACATATATATTATAGTCTCCCATGGTATTATTATAGTCTTCCATGGTATTTTGATACCTTTGGATGAAAGAACCATGTAGGTGGTCCGGTGACACAGTGGTAACACACTTGCTTTTCACATAGACGCTCGGCGTTTGTTTGATTCCCCAATCGGACGTAAAATAATTTAAAAAAAAAAAGGGGGGGGGGGGGGGGGGGGGGGGGGTAGGGGGATGATTGATATAAATTGGTATAATGTTGTAAGATAAATAAAAGTTTACATTAAAGGAAGAACCATTTGCAAAAGGTCTATTCATCAACAAAGGGTTACTTTACGAAGCAGTACGTACGGACTATTTCGATGTCTCGTACACAAATGTAATTAGATATTGATATCAAAACCCCAGAAATAACCATCGTATTTATTTCGTGCTAAAACATTCAAATATTTTATAATGACTGGTATAACGAATAGATAATATCAAACTCGGTATCAATACTTTAATTAAATGTATCGCTAGTATTTTCTGGTTTCTACATCTAGAACTGTAAATCTGCGTATAAATTAATATCACAGAACAACCGAACAAACATCCAACTAGCTGTTGAACAATTAAACCCTCCGTATTGGTAATCATACGGTAATATCCAACTCAACCTTACACCAGAGCTGGTATAGGCGTGTATACCCATTATCGACCGGTTTTTGATAGGCGTGCTAGATAATGGTTTTACCAGGTTCAGGTGAATGAGTGCTATTAATTATCGCATATATAAAAGACTTGTGTGTCTGTGCTCACCACATTTGTTTTGTTTCTGTAAGATTCTATAAAACTACCACTAATATATATACAATGTACCATACCAATGTTCTCGATTACATTCTATTTAATATATTTAAGCTGGGAGAAACGAGTAACATTTATAAATAATGGTCATTGCTGAAATTTGTGTTAGATAAAAAAAAAGTTTAATTTACATGAAGTAACATTTACTCAAAGGATTTTGGACAAATAATTGGTTTAAATATTACTGATGATAAAATAGGAACTATACAATACTCCTCCGCTTATGTGAAAGGAGAGTGCGCTACCACTGCGCCACCCGACCACCCATAGCCGATATGTTTAAACCAGAGATGTAACTCAGGAATTCGAGTGATTATCATTTCATCTACACCAGTTTAAAATACAATTTGTTTAATTGCAGAAAGGCCGGAAAGTCTTAAAAGAAGCAAATGTTGGAAATATCTTACACATCCGACATCCTAATGTTGTAAGTCCCTGTAATCAATCTGTTAATGAAGTTCCATACACATGTATTTACATATTTATTAAATCCCAGTGTGCTTATTCGCCTCCATAAGCAAAGTGTTTGCAGAAACCATCCCTGTGATGAAAGTATACACCCCGATACCGTAATTCATTCCAATAAAAATTTTAATGTTGTAAGTCAATTATTCTTTGCATAAAACATACCAAAGCTGTAATGATATATCTTTCACATACCACAATAGATAAATAAAATCATAGTCCAATTTACTTTGATTATATAATTGCAAGAAATCCTGAATTAAAACCAAAAGAAAAGATTGATAATTTTCGCGATTATGATCTAGAACATTTTTCATAATTTTAACATAATTTTTGTCTAGATACACTTAACAGAGCTCTATGAGACGAAGACACATATCTACCTGATGATGGAGTTGGTCACAGGGGGAGAGCTTTTTGACCGGTCAGTATCCTCATCAGCAAATGATCTAAACAAATAATTATATCATATGTATGGCATGTTTTAGTTCAATTTAATAGTGATATGGTTCAAAATGTATACATGTACTCGAAGTTCTTTTGAAATATAAAGGCTGAAAATTATAAATCATAGGTTATTTTACCTCCCAAACTAGATTTTGACATTTCTTTCGACCTAAGTTGAGTTTCCACCATCACTTCTTAGGTACGAACACTTTAGGCCGTGATAATCACTGACAAGTCCTAGGACGAAACACCTGTATGATTTATTGTATTTTTGCTCTACTGTATCTTAGTCTTGGTATTGAAAGGTGCTAATGTCATGTGACTTTTTATTCTATTCTTCAGCATTTCTACATATCATTTGAGTAAATTAACATTCATTCATGATTGGGAAGTTAATACAAATAAGATTATATAGCAATTATTAATATTCATAATATCCCCGAAATATAGGTCATTTTTGCTTCAAATGTTCGGTAAAACCGCGAACATTTATCAACCGAATACAACAAAATCTACAATACTCAATAAATACTTTTGCAGAATCATACTTTATTAGCTGTGTTTGATCACATAACCAGCCTTTAATCCAGTGGATTCGCCAGTGTAACATACAGTTGAGCGTTTTCCATCGGTTGCGCCAGTAAACAATTGATTGTTAAGACGTTATAATATAAACAATGACGTCACGTTATCTTAAGTTTGTTTTCAGTTCATACGAGATTTTATGAAACTCATGTCAATGTTGTGATTTTTGCTCGTCAAGGTCCGCAACAATAAAAACTAGTCTACCTATGATTTGCTTCCGTACATAACTCACAGTCAATGTTTAATATCCTTTCTCTAGAATCGTTGCCCGTGGATCCTTCTCCGAAAAAGATGCGGCGGAAGCAATGAGAGACATACTACGAGCAATTAAGGTAAGGCCATGTGTTCTTTATTGTTACACGTATCATACTTACACAGTTTAGGAAAGCATGGTGTAGTACAGCAACGAGTTCGCGGTTCTTGTTTTGAGTACGTCACATAGCCTGGATTTGGTCTAGATGACGCTTAGGATTCCAAAACACTGAGGATCATTAGCGTTGTACTTGTTTCTTCATGTAAGTTTGATTTTGGTTCATATTTTAGGCTCTTCTTTCGATTTCGAGTAATATTCAAGATTTTATCCTTAATGCCGACAAAAGTAAGTTTTAAGAGAATTCGAAAAATTTTGTTCTATAATTCACAAAATGTCATTTGTTATACTATTAAACAAATTCTCCTTTGCTTTCTCTGTTTTAGTGCATCCATGATAATGGTGTAGTCCACTATGACGTCAAGGTTAGACCATATATTCTGTCTGTATAAAATAAGTACACAAGGACATTTTTCCGACATTATAATTTAAAATTTAAAACATTATTGAAACTTGGATCAAGGAATCACATTTGTAAAATATTCAATGACATATTTCCCGAAATATCTAACAACACAGTTTGTGGTTAATTTAGATTAAATAATATATGTCTCTAGGAATGGAATACTTTGCTGAGAGATGTGTAACGGCACTGTTGTTGAGATCAACCATACACGTAGATCGGAAAGAACGCACCATAGAGGTCGTTATTGCCGGAATGTTGGTCTAGTTGTACATGCAAATTATTTAACCTAGAGCTACTGTGAATAATTAGGTTGATTTTATTAATTTAGGGTTCACTTTGCATGTTTATAATGGCTTATGAATCTTAATGTTATTTCAGCCTGAAAATCTCCTGTATGAGAGCAACAAAGACCATTCAAAATTGAAATTAGGTTTGTATGACAAGCAAAATATCATAACATTTTACGAAGTATAGAGAGAAAAGGATATAACTCTCTGATATAGCATGCTATATTATCCAATGATAATGTTCAATATGTTACCAGGCATCACTTCAAGGTAACATGTTGACTATCAACATGTGTCATGTCAACACGTCTAAATGTGTTGTAATATGTAGTATGCTATACAAGCCCTTCATTTTCGACTTTCTACTCAGTAGTAGTGTAAATGTTGTTAGTTGCATCAAGATCTTTCATAATCGACTAGGTGAATTTATGATAAATGTTTTCAAAAAATAAAACGCAAAGTAAAATAATTTGTTATCAACATGCTTTTGCGCTGTTGAAACTGCTAGAACGTCATTATAAATCCTTGGTATTTTGAGTGCTTGTAAACTTTCGATTATGGGAGCAGCAATACACAACTTCAGAAATACAAATGTGATTTTGAAAGTTAAAATGCTTATATGCATTTTTAATCAACATTCAACAAACACAGGAAACATGCACATAATGATATCAAGCAACTGAATAAATAATGTTGTAAGTAATATAAGTCGGGTTATCTCCCTTAACCATACAGAATATGCAGTTTTATTTCATTATATATGTTTTACAGCTGATTCCGCACTGTCTCAAATAATAGCTGGTGACGTAAGGTGTAACTCAGTCTGTGAGTCCCCGGGGTATGTCCGTAAGTATACAAGGTATCTCTTGCTGGTTTTATGAATATTGTTAATGATTGCTGTTAAGGAACACTGGTAAGGATCACTGTTAAGGATCACTGTTAAGGATTACTGGTAAGGATTACTGGTAAGGATCACTGTTAAGGATCACTGTTAAGGATTACTGTTAAGGAACACTGTTAAGGATCACTGTTAAGGATCACTGTTAAGGATTACTGTTAAGGATCACTGTTAAGGATTACTGGTAAGGATTACTGGTAAGGATTACTGTTAAGGATCACTGTTAAGGATTACTGTTAAGGAACACTGTAAAGGATTACTGTTAAGGATTACTGTTAAGGATCACTGTTAAGGATCACTGTAAAGGATTACTGTTAAGGATCACTGTTAAGGATCACTGTTAATGATTGCTGTTAAGGATCACTGTTAAGGATCACTGTTAAGGATTACTGGTAAGGATCACTGTTAAGGATCACTGTAAAGGATTACTGTTAAGGATCACTGTAAAGGATCACTGTTAAGGATCACTGTTAAGGATTACTGTTAAGGATCACTGTAAAGGATTACTGTTAAGGATTACTGTTAAGGATTACTGTTAAGGATCACTGTTAAGGATCACTGTTAAGGATTACTGTTAAGGATCACTGTTAAGGATCACTGTTAAGGATTACTGTTAAGGATTACTGTTAAGGATTACTGTTAAGGATTACTGTTAAGGATCACTGTTAAGGATTACTGTTAAGGATTACTGTTAAGGATTACTGTTAAGGATCACTGTTAAGGATTACTGTTAAGGATTACTGTTAAGGATTACTGTTAAGGATTACTGTTAAGGATCACTGTTAAGGATCATTGTAAAGGATCACTGTTAAGGATTACTGTTAAGGATTACTGTTAAGGATTACTGTTAAGGATTACTGTTAAGGATCACTGTTAAGGATTACTGTTAAGGATCACTGTTAAGGATCACTGTTAAGGATTACTGTTAAGGATTACTGTTAAGGATCACTGTTAAGGATTACTGTTAAGGATTACTGTTAAGGATCACTGTTAAGGATTACTGTTAAGGATCACTGTTAAGGATAACTGGTAAGGATCACTGTAAAGGATCACTGGTAAGGATCACTGTAAAGGATCACTGTAAAGGATCACTGTTAATGATTGCTGTTAAGGAACACTGGTAAGGATCACTGTAAAGGATCACTGTAAAGGATCACTGTAAAGGATCACTGTAAAGGAACACTGTTAAGGATTACTGTAAAGGAACACTGTTAAGGATTACTGGTAAGGATCACTGTAAAGGATCACTGTAAAGGATCACTGTTAATGATTGCTGTTAAGGAACACTGGTAAGGATCACTGTAAAGGATCACTGTAAAGGATCACTGTAAAGGATTACTGTTAATGATTACTGTTAAGGAACACTGGTAAGGATCACTGTAAAGGATCACAGTAAAGGATTACTGTTAATGATTACTGTTAAGGAACACTGGTAAGGAACACTGGTAAGGATCACTGTAAAGGATCACTGTAAAGGATTACTGTTAATGATTACTGTTAAGGAACACTGGTAAGGATCACTGTTAAGGAACACTGTTAAGGATTACTGTTAAGGATCACTGTAAAGGAACACTGTTAAGGATCACTGTAAAGGATTACTGTTAATGATTACTGTTAAGGAACACTGTTAAGGATTACTGGTAAGGATCACTGTTAAGGAACACTGTTAAGGATTACTGTTAAGGATCACTGTAAAGGAACACTGTTAAGGATCACTGTAAAGGATCACTGTAAAGGATCACTGTTAATGATTGCTGTTAAGGAACACTGGTAAGGATCACTGTAAAGGATCACTGTAAAGGATTACTATTAATGATTACTGTTAAGGAACACTGGTAAGGATCACTGTAAAGGATCACTGTAAAGGATTACTGTTAATGATTACTGTTAAGGAACACTGGTAAGGAACACTGGTAAGGATCACTGTAAAGGATCACTGTAAAGGATTACTGTTAATGATTACTGTTAAGGAACACTGGTAAGGATCACTGTAAAGGATTACTGTTAATGATTACTGTTAAGGAACACTGTTAAGGATTACTGGTAAGGATCACTGTTAAGGAACACTGTTAAGGATTACTGTTAAGGATCACTGTAAAGGAACACTGTTAAGGATCACTGTAAAGGATCACTGTAAAGGATCACTGTTAATGATTGCTGTTAAGGAACACTGGTAAGGATCACTGTAAAGGATCACTGTAAAGGATTACTATTAATGATTACTGTTAAGGAACACTGGTAAGGATCACTGTAAAGGATCACTGTAAAGGATTACTGTTAATGATTACTGTTAAGGAACACTGGTAAGGAACACTGGTAAGGATCACTGTAAAGGATCACTGTAAAGGATTACTGTTAATGATTACTGTTAAGGAACACTGGTAAGGATCACTGTTAAGGATTACTGTTAAGGAACACTGTTAAGGAACACTGTTAATGATTACTGTTAAGGATTACTGTTAAGGATCACTGTTAAGGATCACTGTAAAGGATTACTGTTAAGGATCACTGTTAAGGATCACTGTAAAGGATTACTGTTAAGGAACACTGTTAAGGAACACTGTTAATGATTACTGTTAAGGAACACTGGTAAGGATCACTGTTAAGGATTACTGTTAAGGAACACTGTTAAGGAACACTGTTAATGATTACTGTTAAGGAACACTGTTAAGGAACACTGTTAATGATTACTGTTAAGGATTACTGTTAAGGATCACTGTTAAGGATCACTGTAAAGGATTACTGTAAAGGATCACTGTTAAGGAACACTGTTAAGGATTACTGTTAAGGATTACTGTTAAGGATCACTGTTAAGGATTACTGTTAAGGATCACTGTAAAGGATCACTGTTAAGGATTACTGTTAAGGATCACTGTTAAGGATCACTGTTAAGGATCACTGTTAATGATTGCTGTTAAGGAACACTGGTAAGGATCACTGTTAATGATTACTGTTAAGGATCACTGTTAAGGAACACTGTTAATGATTACTGTTAAGGATTACTGTTAAGGATCACTGTTAAGGATCACTGTAAAGGATTACTGTAAAGGATCACTGTTAATGATTGCTGTTAAGGAACACTGGTAAGGAACACTGTTAAGGATCACTGTAAAGGATCACTGTAAAGGATCACTGTTAAGGATTACTGTTAAGGAACACTGTTAAGGATTACTGTAAGGATTACTGTTAAGGAACACTGTTAAGGATCACTGTAAAGGATCACTGTAAAGGATCACTGTTAAGGATTACTGTTAAGGAACACTGTTAAGGATCACTGTAAAGGATTACTGTAAAGGATCACTGTTAAGGATCACTGTTAAGGATCACTGTTAATGATTGCTGTTAAGGAACACTGGTAAGGAACACTGGTAAGGATCACTGTAAAGGATCACTGTAAAGGATCACTGTAAAGGATCACTGTTAAGGATTACTGTTAAGGAACACTGTTAAGGATTACTGTTAAGGAACGCTGTTAAGGAACACTGTTAAGGATCACTGTTAAGGATCACTGGTAAGGATCACTGTTAAGGATCACTGTTAAGGATCACTGGTAAGGATTACTGTTAAGGATCACTGTTAAGGATTACTGTTAAGGATCACTGTAAAGGAACACTGTTAAGGATCACTGTTAAGGATCACTGTTAAGGATTACTGTTAAGGATTACTGTTAAGGATCACTGTTAAGGATTACTGTTAAGGATTACTGTTAAGGATTACTGTTAATGATAACTGTTTACGATTACTGTCTACGATTACTGTTAAGGATTATTACTGTTAGGGATTATTGCTGAGAGTAAATGTTAAAGAATACTCTTAAGCATTACTGTTAAGGAACGTGACGTATCACAGACCGAGAGGGTGACAATAAACGACGGTTATTGCACAGGGACATATTTTTAAAATAAAATAGCCAGAAATACCTAAATAAATAAGACTTTATGCAGAAATATGTATATATATCTAGGTATTTCTGGCTATTGTTTATCTAATATAAGAATAAGGTAATTTGTTCCAATTCTTCTTCAAACGCCTCCATTTAAGTGTACGTTCAGATCATATTCAATCAATTTTGAGTTATATATGTACATGTAATTGCGCTTACATGTCTGATTAAAAACTAGCTCTGCGGGTTTCAAAGCATAGCTATTAATGGTATAGAAAGCCATGGGATTACCCATCGAGTTACATGACAAAGTGATGACGTCGTGTACGGAAACAAGTTGGGCTGTATGGACTTTGATCTAAGTATATCGTGATCTCAATAAGATCCATTATGTTTTCAGCCCCCGAGGTTTTTACTGGAAACGACTCTAAGAAACCTACTGCTGTGGATATGTGGAGTTGTGGCGTCATCGCTTATATTCTGTAAGTATCTATTTGTATAAGGAGGATACGTGCTATTCTTAAAGAGGTTCTTTTTTTCCATTTCCAGGTCAGGAGAGCTAATCTATCTTTAATAATGTCATGTAGTCAAAACTTGAAATATGATCATTTTAAAACGAATAGCATACAATGCTATGTATATACACAGGTAACATATCATAAAAACGAAAACTGGAAATAACAAAATCATTTGTAGTATGAGGCAACGAGATATTTACAATTTATATGATACAGCAATGTATAAAACAATAAGGACAATGCATAACATGACGCATATGATTTATGATACATTACATAAACATAGTACCCACTACATTGTATGTAGCAAAGCTATATGATATATAGTATTTAATGTTTAATAATCAATCCATACTAAAATGCATAATAATACATGCATCAAAAAGAAATAATATGTTACATCATATTTCAGACTCTGCGGCTGTGAACCCTTTGAAAGCCCAAAGCAAGACTATAGTGAGATGTATAAGAAAATTATCAAAGCAGAATACAAGATTGATCCGAAAGTCTGGTCCAAAATCAGTGAGAATGCAAAGGTTTGTACAGCATGCAAAACTTAAGAAACATTTATTAATAAAAAAAGTACACTTACCTTTCGGAATATCTGGTCCCAACTCCAGAAGGGTTAATGACCAGTTACTGTCTTTTCTTTTTGTATATATTGTTGGTCCGTATTATGTCCTTCTATATCAACAATATCGCAATTGAAATTATTTTACTATACATATTTAGAGATAACGTTTGCTATTTCACTGAACACATTCAGAGATAATGTTTTCAAATTCACATTTAGAGATGGAAATTGCTGTTTTACTGAACACATTTAGAGATAAAAATTACTATTTTACATAACACATTTAAAGATTAAGTGTTGATATCAATTAAACGCATTTTCAACGTTTCGTTAAATAGCCCCGTCGAAACAGAAATTAAAAATAACCACATCCATTTATAAACAATATGGTACAACTCCAGCTATATATAAAGTGTGAAGTTGTATGACTAGTGTACCTTTTATCAAACTATATAGGATATGACAACACATTTGTATATGGGTCTTTATTTTGCATTAAACTTGTCACCTTGCAGTTGCCATTTTCAATTCATAATACCCTTTGATGTTTTTGCAGTATGAGGATTATACATAGATATGTTTATATATAAGTATCAGTATACAGTCAAACCTGCTCTAACGACCCCCTGTATATAACGACTGCCTGTCTATAACGACCGGTTTTAAGATTCCCCGTGAGATTTTACTATATAACGACCCTCTGTATAGCGACTACCTGTCTAATGTGGCTAACGACCGGTGATTTCGGAACGGCGGTCGCTAATTTGTTTTCTATAGCGACCGATTTCTGTCAGTCATCTTCTGCTCTCTTCAGTCATCCCTCATAAAATCCCCGGAAAATTCAGACACATCGACCCTGGATTGATTATACAAACAAAGGACCACCACAACCCTGGCCTGAGTATATAAACAAAAGACCCCTACCACCTGTTAGACTATAATTACTGTAGCTGCCCTGGCCTGGGGCTCGGTAAGAGAGGAGTCGGGTCACCATGCGTGTCGGTATTACATTACAACTGTGCACAGGTGGCTTCATTTGACACGGTCAGTTAATTTTGTTATTACAACGAGGATACATCACTTCAATTACAAACACTGGTCATATCTGTCAACAAGATTTACTCACATGAAAGCCAATAATGCCTTTCTTAATCGTAGCTGTCGGTAGAGTGGGGGTACGTAATTTCGCACACTTTCGGTATGTATTTAAATACATTTCCGTCAAATCAATTTCAAATCAAGAAAGAATACCTCACATTGTTAGATGTACAAATGTTTCGTAACATACAAGTGTGCAACCTGATATGCGCACACGTATCACTGCGTAGGGGAGCTGTTGTTAACTTGTGTTTATTGCTGGGTTTGAAGATGATCGGGTACGTAATTTCGCACACCCATCTAACTTCTTTAATTTTGTAGGTAAAAATAGTTTTCAACCATTTTGTAGACAAACAACATCCTAAACTAAGATAAAGCCCAATGACACGATTAAAAAAATCTTTAAAAACAAAATAATGTAAAATTGGAAAGAGTCAATTTACCGCCATTTTTGCTTTAAATAATGACCGCTCCCTACGGAGGTAATGTAAACAAGGCGGTGAAAATGACGGGGTGTCTACAGGTCAGCGCTGTTATTAGTTATACTTCGTGGATTTGTATTAAGTTTTGTTTATAATCTGATCAAATGATATTTTCCTTAAATATTTGCAAATTCTCATGCCAATCAACAACTGGGATTATTTTAAATAAAATATTTAATCATCCGGTATCCATTTTATCGGACGAGAGTCGTATCAGTTAAAATTTGTTTTCAAAACGAATTTAATCTGAAAAGATGTACTTAAAACGGCAAATGTTCCATTAAAGGTTAGCATTAGTCAACATATAAACAAAAAAACACAGTCCTCGACCACTTGGAGCAAAAACGCAAAAAATCGTCAGGTGTGCGAATTTACGTACTGTGCGAAATTACGTACCCTTGCTCTACTAGCGTTTGTACTGCCGCCTGTATGTTGTAAACGCATCTTTCTACATTTCAGGATTTCATTCGAAAATTATTACAAAAAGATCCAAGTAAGAGATTGTCAGTAGATGCAGCTCTCCGACACCAATGGGTAACTGGTATCGCCGCAAAAGGCGATCACCTTATCGAGACCCAGGAAAAAATCCGAGAGTTTAACGCCAGGCGTAAACTAAAGGTACGGTGAACTTATATAATATAGGTCATACTCAATTACATAAAGTCTAGGCACACTGATGTTAACAAGGCAAAAAAAAAAAAAACGCTGATGAAAAGCCACGGCCTGTTGATAGATAGATAAGGAACAGTAATGTAAAGATAAAAGACATTTGCAATAAAGTAAATCAAATTAACATTTATAAAATAGTAATGTAAGAAAGCTAAGAAAAAGGTAATATGCAACAAGATATCGATAAGGTACAAGTATATCAGGTTATGCTGAAAACGTAAAACAGTAAGGTACACCAAGGTGAATCTTGGAGAGGTTAATGTATGATAGACTGAAATAATAATCACTAGACTTACACAAATGTAAATGTATGACATATACTCATATAAATATAGAGGTATGACAGAAGTATATGAATGTAAATGTATGATAGACCTATTTAAATCTACATGTAAGATAGACTTATATAAATGCAAAAGTATGATATACTTATATAATTTAAATGTATAACAGACTTATGTAAATGTAAGCAAAATACTCCAACAATAAAAGGGAACTAGATATCAAATTTCACACATAAGCCCCCACTGCCGAGTGTCCCCAATGAGCCACATGTATAATCAATAACTATAGAATATAGAATAGATGAGACTGTAACAGTAATCTATTGTAGGGTGCAGCAGGCGGAGTCATCTTCGCAGCCAGAGCAGTCAGGATGATGAGCATGAAACCAAGAGTGAAGATACAGCTGGATAACAACAAAATATCCTCAGACGCTTGACAGTGATGGTCAGAGAACAACTGACCTTATTCACTGGACAACGACATATCGACAGTTTGAACAACGCCTTCTCGACAGTTTTACGGAGATACCACACAGAATTATTGAATTAAAGAATATGAATAGTTTGGTAGATAAAACACAATTCAGCTTTGGAAGTTCCATGTATTTCAAATTGTTTTCATTTTAAATCTTCCTTAATGTGACTCAGAAACACGGCTAAAGCTTTTAATACCAGAATCATGGCATAGCAATTAGCACCCTGGGAAAAAGATTTTGTGACAATCTGTCAATCTCTAAACTATTTTACTGCAGAAATAAAGCTAAATGCTAAGTTGTTTGAGAGTAATTTACGTATCAGTACACTGATTTTTGTTTTGTTCAGAGGATGGTATCATTGGTGAATATATGTCGGTTTTTTTTTAGCTGAGGTTGATTATTTTTGCAGATGGTATCGATCGCGTTATATTCTTTATGTTAGTACTACCGATAACATATTTAGCGAATTTTGATTCGTGTGAAGACGAGTTAAGCTGTATGTTTTTTGTTATCATGACAAATCGACCTTATATATGCTTGATGAAGTTAAGTTCAAAATATTGTGAATTTCTTTCCAATCCAAACACATCCTAACGTTCAGAAAAGTTTAGTGACGGAAAGTATCCTTAAAATGAGTATTTCGTTGTGATCTTTAACATTGAAATAAATTTCTATAGATGCATGTCAGAATATGTTTCTCTTCTCCAAAATTCTCATGCATCTAAAATCTAAAACTTATTTAGATATATCCTTCAAGCTTTGACAACACATTTTGATAAATACGGGTACCTTGGATTCCCAACACAGCAAATAGGGGCTTCTTATCCCCGAATCAAACTTTTTGATAAATACGGGTACCTTGGATTCCCAACACAGCAAATAGGGGCTTCTTATCCCCGAATCAAACTTTTTGCCTCAATTTTAAACACCTACAACCTGATGATCATATTTTCATAAAATTATTTCAAAATTGAGACATTTATTAATATTAGCAAACGAATTATTTGTATTAACAACCAAATTATCAATGCTAATAAATTAACTGTTCATATTGATAAATGAATTATTTATATCAATACATACATGAATAAATGCCTCTTTTTCTGCAACGGATTATTATAATTTGGTCATATCGATTCATTAACACATGAGATGTGACAAGTTTTGTTGGTTTTAGAATGGTTGGAATCCAAGGTTTTCCTTACATGTCGTAAAGCTCGACCTAACATGCACATGTCAAAAATGTAAATGAAGACTACTTATGCAATTTGAACTGCACTGCAACTAGAAATCATTCAAGAAGTTTGTCTAGATTAGTCAATTATTTGAACAAGTTCATCAAACAACTTACAATGCAATTTATGTACTCAAAGTGCATTAATTTAAACACCCAAACCTATTTTCAAAGATATCATTTTCAGTCTTTATTTTTGAAAGGCGACATATACAATTGTAGATATTTCGACAGACGACTTTTACTACCAATCACCCATAGCATCGTATACATTGTAGAATTTACAAAACAATAAATACGATTTTTGATAAACATGTTTTGTTGTGTATTTATTTAATCATCAGAACAAATTATGTATTGGATGTATCACAGAAAAGAGCCAGTTCTGCTTTGTGATTCCATTGTTATGCTTTGGAAGGAAAACTTGAAAGCTTCCTTCAGCATTCACATTTATTTAGCTTTGTGGTTCCATTGTCATGCGTTGGAAGGAAAACTTGAAAAACTTCCATCAGCATTCACAAAGAAGAAAAGAGACGACGCTGATTCGCCTTGAGACAGAGTGAAAACTAAAAGTACAGAACTTATAATACAAATCTAAGACACGAAGTTCAAACCATATAGCCCTTTAGCGATACAGCTATGTTGTAACTATAAGTAAATATGAAATACGTTATATTTTGTTAAATTAGAACTATTAATAGTATCTTCAAACTATATACTGAAGGCTGATATTGTTTATGGAAGGGAAGATTTAAGTCACTGGTTTGAGATTCACCTCCAGTTATCCAGAAATTGTATTACTTTCCAGTAATTTTTTTCTTCTATTCCTAACAGATATTTAATCATTGGATATATATTCTATCACAGATGTTAGGATAGGATCGTTGAGAAATATCTGTCTGAAAACGATGTTTGCATATAGCTACTGGAGTGAAATGTTGATATGGCAAGCGAAAAACTTTCTACCATACATCAATAGCATCTGAGCTCCTATGTGTGCGAAAACAAAGGGCCGCGGTGGCCGAGTGGTTAAGGCGTCCCGACACTTTATCACTAGCCCTCCACCACTGGGTTGCGAGTTCGAAACCTACGTGGGGCAGTTGCCAGGTACTGACCGTAGGCCGGTGGTTTTTCTCCGGGTACTCCGGCTTTCCTCCACCTCCAAAACCTGGCACGTCCTTAAATGACCCTGGCTGTTAATAGGACGTTAAACAAAACAAACAAACAAGTGTGCGAAAACATAAAGAAAAAGCTAGAATCATTAAAGATGAAAATATCAGGTACTGTGTGGTTTATTTTTTTAATGTCATATTAACAGTCAGAGTCACCTCAGGACGTGTCAGGTTTAGAAGATTGAGGAAAGTCGGGAAAAAGGATATAATAATGGAGAAATTTCACTTTTGCCAACATTTCCCCATATATCTATCCTCTATCAACGTCGGTGAATAACTAATTTTGTGTGAAAACGTTTCTATGCAATAATAACCTGTTTTAACCTGATGGTGTCGGCCATTGCACTCGGCAATAACCCTTAAGTATATCAATTCACTACAATATTAGTGTCTGGTTTACTTCATATGTGGACAGATACAGTAGAGTGAATATGAAAAAGTCAAGGGTCAGGACCATCAGGTCCAAAGGTCATTGTCAAATTTGTTATGTTTCCATTGACGATGTTGTTATGACGTGAAACAAAGTTGGTCAGAACTGAACGAGTCAACTGACAAAAGTCAAGAGCTTTTCATGGATGAACAGTTTGTGATATGATGAAGCAAAGTTAGTCGGGATTCAACTGACCAAACAGAGTCAAAGGTCAAGGCCAATTTTGTTAGCGTTTCACTGATGAATATTTCGGTCAGAATTAAACATATCAAATGACCAAAAGTCAAGGTCGCCTGTACAAAGATTAAGGTAAGATTTTATACATACAATGTATTTCATTGTTATAGCATTATAATGTACAATTGGTCAGAATTATACAAGTTACTGGTCACAAATCAATGCCACTGGGTCAAAGGTAAAAGTTATTCGGGTCTAAAAGTTAGGACAAAATGGGTATCTGACAATGACCCTGATTGCTGATAGTTGAGGAATCTAAAATTTAAGTAAAACAAATAAAAGCTTAACAAGATGCCCATGGGGCCTGTATCGCTCACCTAGTTGGATTTGGCCAAATGTCAAAATAATGTTCATGTTCAATTTGTTTTGTTTGTCAACCTCAAACAATGCTATATGTAGTTATAGTGTGGGGATCCCAACTGCTTTAAAGAAATAATGAAGTCCAGACAGCATGCATTCATAAGTTTATGGCAAATAGCAATTTAAAGGAATCACCATTATTTCCCCTATGGAGCCCCATCCCTTTGGTCCCTTGGGGGTCAAAATCACCATTTATGCAAAATCTGTTCCCCTTCCTCCAGTGATGTTTTTGACGAAATTGGGATCAAATCCATTCATAACTTTATGACAAGTAGCGATTTAAAGGCATCACCTCTATTTCACCTATTGGGCCCCGCCCTTCCGGTCCCTTGGTGATCAGAGTCACCATTTATGCAAAATCTGCTCCCTTCCGAAAACGGATGTTTCTGATCAATTGGGTTCAAATCCATTCATAACTTAATGACTAGTAGCGATGATGTTTTTGACCAAATTGGGATCAAATCCATTCATAACTTTATGACAAGTAGCGATTTAAAGGAATTACTTCTATTTCCCCTATTTGGCCCCTCACCTCCGGCCCCTTAATTGAGGGTCAGATTCACCATTCATGCACAATCTGATTCCCTTCCCCAAGGATGTTTGGACCAAATTGGGTTCAAATCCATTCATAACTTTATGACTAGTTGTGATTTAAATGAATTACCTTAATTTCCCTTATTGGGCCCTGCCCTTTTGGCCCCTTGAGGGTCAGAGTCACCATTTATGCAAAACCTGTTCCCCTTCACCCAAGGATATTTCGGACCAAATTGGGTTCAAATCCATTCATTACTTTATTACTAGTAGCGATTTAAAGGAACTACCTCTATTTCCCCTATTTGGCCCCTCCCCTTTGGCCCCTCGGGGGTCAGAGTCACCATTTATGCAAAATCTGTTCCCCTTCACCCAAGGATATTTCTGACCAAATTGGGTTCAAATCCATTCATAACTTTATGACAAGTAGCGATTTAAAGGAATTACTTCTATTTCCCCTTTTGGGCCCCGCCCCTCCAGCCCCTCGGGGGTCAGAGTCACCATTTATGCAAAATCTGTTCCCCTTCACCCAAGGATATTTCTGACCAAATTGGTTTCAATTCAATTCATAACTTTATGACAAGCAGCGATTTAAAGGAATTACTCCTATTTCCCCTATTGGGCCCAGCCCCTTTGGCCCCTTGGGGGTCAGAGTCACCATTTATGCAAAATCTGCTCCCCTTCCCCCAAGCATGTTTCTGACCAAATCAGATTCAATCCATTCATAACTTTATGACTAGTAGCGATTTAAATGAATTACCTCAATTTCCCCTATTGGGCCCTGCCCCTTTGGCCTCTCGGGGGTCAGAGTCACCATTTATGCAAAATCTGTTCCCCTTCACACAAGGATGTTTCTGAGCATATTGGGTTCAAATCCATTCATAACTTTATGACTAGTAGCGATTTAAAGGAATTACCTCTATTTCCCCTATTGGGCCCCGCCCCTTTGGCCCCTCCAGGTCAGAGTCACCATTTATGCAAAATCTTCTCCCTTTCCCCGAAGGATGTTTCTGACCAAATCGGGTTCAATCCATTCATAACTTTATGACTAGTAGCGATTTAAATGAATTACCTTAATTTCCCCTATTGGGCCCTGCCCCTTTGGCCCCTCGGGGGTCAGAGTCACCATTTATGCAAAATCTGTTCCCCTTCACCCAAGGATGTTTCTGACCAAATTTGGTTCAAATCCATTCATAACTTTATGACTAGTAGCGATTTTAAGGAATTACCTCTATTTCCCCTATTGGGCCCCGCTTCTTTGGCCCCTCAGGGGTCAGTCACCATTTACGCAAAATCTGTTCCCCTTCCCCCAAGGATGTTTCTGACCGAATTTGGTAAAAATCTAATAATTTTTTTTTTACTAGTATCGATTTGAAGAAAATGTTGACGGACGACGGACGCCGCGCCATGACATAAGCTCACCAGACCTTTGGTCCAGGTGAGCTAAAAATGGAACAAATTTCATCAATTTTATTTTCCAATAAATAATTTATTATAAAACAATTTACATATTCCTCTACATAATGAAAGACTTAAGTAAATATTGATAACTAAAGAAAATAACAATTTGTAAAACGTAGCTAGGTAGAATGTTCTGAACACTTACATGTAATGACAGAAAGAATACTAACCACACTGTCTCAATAATAATTACGGCATATCAGTATTAAAACAATTACATAAGGTCCAAGTACACAAAAATAAAATCATAAATATATATATAATAAATCCTTAATACCAATATCAAACTATCATATGAAACATTGGAAAAAATAACATTGAGCATATTAAACTAAGATAACTGTAAACCAATTTCTTTTCAGAAAATCTGTGCTTATATAAAATCAAGGAATTTGATACTTTCAAATAGAAATGGATATTGAATTTCTAAATTACTTGGTACTTTGTTATTGTATACTTAAGATGTGGCTATTAATTTATATGTAGTAAATCATGAAGTGAAAATGAAAATGTGAGTAAAGTTAGCTTGTTAATTGCTGCCAACTTCATGCAACATGTAAATCTTCAAATTAAGCATCCATGAAACAGACAACCCGGATTATAGTAAATAGTTGATGCTCGAAGTAGGCAATCACTCTGGCTGTTGGTCTTTATTAATATATAGCCAAGTAATTACTGATGACTCTGGAAAAAAATATATAACTATGGTATGGTGAGGGCAGAAAACTTCACCAGTCTGTACATGGTAGTTCCAGTATTTGTCTACTATGTTATCAGGGTCATATCAAAATGAACTGTTATTAAGGAAAGAATTTTTAGTGTTAGTTTCAGGAGCAAGTTTCTACTGCTTGTTTAAATTTGTTTTGTTTTAAGGTGTTTACCACCTCTGCAACAGTCATGGTCATATGAGGATGACTTGTTTAGAGAATACGTATAATTCTACTTTTTGTTGAAGGAATCTAACATCAATTCTACCATTTGTTTAAAGAAACTAATTCTACTACAGTATTTGGTTAAGATCATGTCTATTTCTTTCAATTTCTATTGCTGTTATGAGGTACTCGTTTCTACTGTTTAGCTGAAGCACTTGTATATTAAGGAGTTAAGGTGTCCATTCCTTTTCTCAGTTTAAACTATCCCACTTCTGCAATATGCTCAGTATGCTAGATTTTGTGATTACTGTAATAAGAGAGGCATGAGGAAAAAACACTTTACCATAGCATTTAAGTTAAGCTGAACACAAGGACAATAATGCCACTTCTAGGGACATGTCACAGCTATTGTGCACAACATGGCATTGGACTGATTTTTATCTACAGCCTCGTTAGAGGCTATGTATGTTCTTCGAGCTGTTTCTGCCTCGTTAGAGGCTATGTATGTTCTTCGAGTTGTTTCTGCCTCGTTAGAGGCTATGTATGTTCTTCGAGTTGTTTCTGCCTCGTCAGAGGCTATGTATGTTCTTCGAGCTGTTTCTTTCTGTTTCTGGCTCTCCAGATGTTGATGATACGGTCATCAGCTACAGTGACAAGGCACTCAGGGTCGACAGGGTTGAAGGCAACTCCATTGACGACACCTTCACAATGTTGGAGTTTGGCCAGACAGGTACGATAGCGGCGGTCCCATAAATAGCCCAGAAACTGCTCACTTCCACTGTAAATAAACACATACATTTAGGTATAGATACCAGTTAGCACTTAAGCTTGTTTGACATACAATAGTAATGCATTTCCTGCACACGTACAGCTCTAGTGATATCATAAAAACATCTATAAATCATGGTAGTGTAACCCTGGTAAATACTAGCCACAATATACCGCTCGGCTAGAGAGATCTTCTCTTTAGCTCGATCGGTTGAGCGTAAGACTAGTAAGCCAGAGGTCCCGGGTTCGATCCCTAGCGGAGGCAGTGATTTAAATTTAATTAATCATGCGCTCTGTTACAGTAGAATATGGAGTACAGGATTGTAGAGAAGACATTGACATTGGGATACTGGATCTTAGAAAGGGCATTGACATCAACATTCTGGATCTTAGAAAGGGCATTGACATAGATAGGACATTGACACCTGGGTACAGGATCTTAAAGACAGGAAACAGGATAAACAGGGTATTGACATCGGGATACTGGATCTTAGATAAGGCATTGACATCAGGACACATGATCTGAGATAGGGCATTGACATCGGCATACTGGATCTTAGATAGGGCATTGACATCGGGACACAGGATCTTAGATAGGCCATCGACATCGGGACACAGGATCTTAGATAGGGCATTGACATCGGGACACAGGATCTTAGATAGGGCATTGACATCGGGACACAGGATCTTAGATAGGGCATTGACATCGGCATATAGGATCTTAGATAGGCCATTGACATCAGGACACAGGATCTTAGATAGGCCATTGACATCGGGACACAGGATCTTAGATAGGCCATTGACATCAGGAAACTGGATCTTAGATAGGCCATTGACATCAGGAAACTGATCTTAAAAAGGGCATTGGTATCAAAATACAGGATTGAAGGGAGGATATTGACATCAGGAAAAATGAACTTAGATTGGCATTGACATCAGGAGAAAGGATTTTAAGGCAGAACATTGACATCAGGGAACAGGGTTTCAGATAGGACATTTACACCAGGACACAGGATTCAGATGATTTGATTGACATCAGGTTACAGGATCTTAATTATATAGGAAATTGACATAAGGACCACATGATCACATGATCTAAGACAGGACATCAACATTAGGACATATGATTTCAGGTTGCATATTATGAGTACATGTACATGATCTTTAGATAGGACATTGAAATTGGGACATAAAATCTTAGATATGACTAGCAAGATGCATCAGGACCAATCGTATCTTGTATATAGTGCTAAAGATATGATAAAAAACATGCTCTTACATGAGTCATGTCACACAACAATACATTGATACATTTACCTAGCAACATAAACTGTCACACAGCAATACATTGATACAATTACCTAGCGACATAAGTCCTGTCACACAACAATACATTGATACACTTACCTAGCAACATAAGTCATGTCACACAACAATACATTGATACACTTACCTAGCAACATAAGTCATGTCACACAACAATACATTTATACACTTACCTAGCAACATAAGTCCTGTCACACAACAATACATTGATACACTTACCTAGCAACATAATCATCACAGGAATCAAGACATATGTACCACGCCGGGAACTCGGAGAACCCCTTATGGCCCCCGAATACTAGCTCAGGCACCAGGCGAAATGTTTGTAGATCAATAGTTTTGACTTCCATATCCTCCATCAATTTTGGAAAGCCTAGTTCCACATCATAAATGGCGTATCGACAATTAAAATACAGATATCTGGAAAATTAAATATATGTAATTGTGTCAAAATATGAAAAATAAAGACATTTAGGATTGAGAGAATTATGTTTTCTATTTGAAAAATGTTTTCCATCATATTTTCAGAAATACTAAAATATCAAGAGTAAATTATTTATCCAAGCTGTCATTAACGCTATAATGTACATATTGCTATGTACCTGTGGTCACGAGATAGCTTCATTCCTGATATGTAGTGGCCAGGTAGGTGGATGCTTTTGGTAGGATTTACAGGTGTTGTCAGTTGAGTGGCGGTAATGTTTCCTTGTCCTCCATTTTCTTCTGTGGCCTTCCTTACCGTCTCTTCAAATAATTTCTTATCCTTCAACTTCTTTTCTAAGGTTTCAGGTAAATCTTCTACCCTGTGAAAGGCTATAGCATTGTGCTGTTCTCCTGTCACAAATATCATATATTTATCAAAGGACGGCAATGCTGAAGCAGCACTTGACATCTTCCCACATCTATCACATGCATCCTTAGAAGATTTAGACTTACTATTTGCTTGATGCAAAATGTTGGAATTATTTGCATTGGCATCTCTTTTGCTGGAATTCAAAAAGTCTCTAGTATGATCTCTTGGAGCTATGGTAGGATTTATATGGAAATCTTCACTGAATGTTTTAAGCAAATCTGATTCAATTTCAGAACTTTGCGGAGTGTCTTGCCCTGAATTTTTATGCTGGCTTCTCAAGACTGTTGATTTTTCTGGTTTATGTGGCACATTGGCCACTAGCAAGTTCATAGTACGATGGTGATCACCAAAGAAGGAATAGATGACAGATCCTTCCTCATAAGGACATCTTAGTGGAATCCTCTCTGGCACCTGTGAAACAGAAAGCATACACAGGTACATGTATACAACAATGACAAACTTGGAATACTGACCAGTAAAAAAAATACACTTTTAGTGATTCTGTTTTATTTCAAATACTAATATCTGCCATTCAGTATAATGCATTGCAGTCAACATGTTCCTTTACTAACATACGTACAGCTTACTGGTTCCAAATATTTGACATTTGGACTTCAAAATAAATTATACAATAAGTCATGTACTCCAAATGATGTGACTCTTGTTTCATTCCACCTCCATATTTGCTGGGTTAACAGAAATGTAACTACCAGCATAATACTTGTATTTAACTTTTATTGGATTTTAAACCTCTGGATCCTCCACTAAAAGGATCATTGTCAGAGATTCATATTATCCTTGACCTTTAGACACTAATGACCTTGACCTTTTCCTCAGTGATCTTGGTTTTTGGCTAGCTGACTCCTTGTTTAATTCTGCACAACTTGCTTCATGATAGCATAGCAAAATTTCATCAGTGAAAAGATACTGTTAACCTACTTATTTTAGTGCAAACTCAGAACAAGAGGCCCATGGGGCCTGTATCGCTCACCTGGTTGGATTAGACCAAATGTCAAAATAATGTTCATGTTCAATTCGTTTTATTTGTCAATCTCAAACAATGCTAAATATGGTTATGGTGTGGGGATCCCAACTGCTTTAAAGAAATAACGAAGTCCAGACTCTCTAAGGGTCTGAAAGACCTCAGGAATTGTTTCTAGAACATCCATTCATAACTTTATGACTAGTAGTGATTTAAATGAATTACCTCTATTTTCCCTATGGCGCCCCGCCCCTTTGGCCCCTCGGGGATCAGAGTCACCATTTATGCAAAATCTGTTCCCCTTCCACCAAGGATGTTTCTGACCAAATTAGGTTCAAATCCTTCCATAACTTTATGACAAGTAGCGATTTAAAGGAATTACCTCTATTTCCCCTATGGGGCCCTGCCCCTTTGGCCCCTTGGGGGTCAGAGTCACCATTTATGCAAAATATGTTCCCCTTCCCCCAAAGATGTTTCTAAATAAATTGGTTTAAATCCATTCATAACTTTATGACAAGTAGCGATTTAAAGGAATTATCTTTATTTCCCCCTGGGGCCCTGCCCCTTTGGCCCCCAGGGGAGTCAGAGTCACCATTTATGCAAAATCTGTTCCCCTTCCCTCAAGGATGTTTCTCACTAAATTGGGTTCAAATCCATTCAATAATTTATGACAAACAGCGATTTGAAGGAATTACCTCTATTCCCCTATGGGGCCCCGCCCCTTTGGCCCCTCCTGGGTCAGAGTCACTATTTATGCAAAATCTGTTCCCCTTTCCCCAAGGATGTTTCTGACCAAATTGGGTTCAAATCCACTCATAACTTTATGACAAGTAGCAATTTAAAGGAATTACCTCTATTTCTCCCATGGGGCCCCGCCCCTTTGGCCCCCTAGGGGATCAAAGTCACCATTTATGCAAAATCTGTTTCCCTTCCCTCAAGAATATTTCTGACAAAATTGGGTTCAAATCCATTTATAACTTTATGACTAGTAGCAATTTAAAGGAATTAACTCTATTTCCCCTATGGCCCCTAGGGGGTCAGAGTCACCATTTATGCAAAATCTGTTCCCCTTCCCTCAAGAATGTTTCGGACCAAATTGGGTTCAAATCCATTCATAACTTTATGACTAGTAGTGATTTAAAGGAATTACCTCTATTTCCCCTATTGGTCCCCACCCCTCCAGCCCCTTGGGGGTCAGAGTCACCATTTATGCAAAATCCGATCCCCTTCTGCCAAGGATGTTTCTGACCAAATTTGGCCAAAATCCAATAAGAACTTTTTGACTAGTAACGAATTGAAGCAAATGTTGACAGACGACGGACGGACGGACGACAGACGACAGACGCCGTGCCATGACATAAGCTCACCGGACCTTTGGTCCAGGTGAGCTAAAAATGTAAAATATGATTTATTAGTGTGGACACAAATTAGCGCAGTCAGGAGTATCAAATCCCAAAAATCTTTGTCTCCAGAATTAAATACCACTGATAGATGTATGCATGGGTTATATATGTTCTACAGATAAGTTCACAATTGAACTGTTCTCATTGAAATTACCTGTGAGCTGTAGTCATTCTGTTATTTGTTTTCTTCCCAAATCAGATTATAGCATTCTAAAATTCACCATGCATTATTAATCAGTGTTTGTGCGGGTCTGAATTTTCGCATTTTTAACTTAAAATGAAGAAACTAAATTTACACAAATTAAATTTTCGTGATCCAAAGATATGATAGAAACCTATTTTTTGTGATAATGTTCCCGTGTTTTTTACCGTAAATGGCCCATCATCGAGTTATGTCTATCATTGAAGAGAACTGTTTCTGATGTAACAAAGAATAGATACAGAGTTTCCCCGTATATTCAAAACAATAATAATAAAGATAATTGTGATATTCAAATTTGCTGAGGAAATGGCTTGTTCAAACAAAATGACAAAAAAGGCCCAAAATACACTATGATACTTACATCATCAATAACTTTAAAAGCCTTCACACAGAAGAAATCATTGTTGGCAGCAGTAGGGACATATCCTCCAACACATATATTGTCATTATACCAGTCAGCAAATAGGTGGGGCGGGTCCATAGGCATTTCCTGTACCAGCCGGAAATCTGTATTACATCAATTAATAGTTTAGAAAGACTTGTGGTCCAATACTAGATTCAAATACTTGACTGAAATCATCAGTTGAATTCAGAATGATGCTGTTGAAACATCAAATTATCTGTGACTGTCCAATAACAGATTGACAATTAGTGACAACAGGATTTGTCAGCAAACAACAATGCACGCCAAGTAGGTTAATTTAAGAATTAGCTTTTTAAAAGCAGGTTAAAGGTGACAGTCAAAGTCAGCAGGTCCAAAAATGTAGTACCAATGAAAAAGTACTGTGACAAGGACCACACAGTGGATTAATACGTAAGCTGACACACCATTCCTAGACCTTAAGACTATTACTTAAGCCTGGGATTATTACCTAACTTTCATCATAAACACCTGATTCCTTGACTTACCTTTCATCATAAACACCTGATTCCTTGACTTACCTTTCATCATAAACACCTGATTCCTTGACCTAACTTTCATCATAAACACCTGATTCCTTGACCTAACTTTCATCATAAACATCTGATTCCTTGACCTAACTTTCATCATAAACACCTGATTCCTTGACTTACCATTCATCATAAACACCTGATTCCTTGACCTGAGACTACACCAACCTTTCATTCTCAACACCATTCCTAAGCCCTAGACTTTCATCAAGATCTGAGACTATTAGCTAGACCTGAGACCATAGCAACCTTTCATTCTAAACACTGTTCCTAGACCAAAGACTTTAACCTAGTCCTGAGACTAGTACCTACCTTTCATTCCAAGCACCATTCCTAGACCAGAAACTATGGCCTAGACCTGTAACTATTTACTATTTTTCATTCAAAAACCATTAGTAGACCAGAGACTTTTACATAGACCTGAGACAATTGGCTACAATTCACCTTTCATTCTAAACACTGTTCCTAGACCAGACACTATTACCTAGACCTGAGACCATTACCAGTGTTCGAAAGTAAAGGTGGTCCGATAGCGTGAGGCTATAGAAAACCTGGTCGGTCTATATAAAATGTCTAAATGTTGGCCCGATTGGCTATGAAAAGTTTGAGTCCTGACATACATTACAATTCATGTAAACAACATTCCAATATTTTCTGACAAATTATCATAAGAAATCAGAGCTTACAATCGAGGTGTTTTTACTAAGAACAGCATGTTATTTGCTTCAAACATTTGAGTGAGTATGAACTGGATGATGCAAGTGTTTGCTTGACACAGTTATGCTACTTTCAACAATATGTTTACAAAATGGGTCCATGGAAAAATTACTTGGGCTATGGGATTTCAATTTTCTGTAGACAAATTGTCTAAGGAATGTTCATATATACTTTCATACACTGCATTACCTACCTTTCATCCTAAACACCACTCCCAAGCCTTGAGATTGGGATCCAGCAGCTGGGAGTTGGAACTTGACTCCACAGACTAACAGGTAAGTGTCATTACTATTGAAGGTTGCATACTGTGTCATGTTCCAGTCCAAGGCCAGACCAAGGTCTGCTGTGTGTTTTAGCTGAGTTGGGTTCCCCACTTCCCAGATCTAGAAATCAATAGAAAATAACATTATATACTTGTATGTAAGACAAGAGGCCCATGGGCCTTGACAGTCACCTGAGTTTCGAAAAAATTCCGTTAATTAAATTGACCCCTTTTTTACCCTATCCATCAGTCCAAGGGGTCAGTCATGGCCTACATGTGCATACCATTAAGCTGTCATCCGATGCTGATAATGTTGCCAAAGCAAGAATGAATTCCAATAGAAATCAAACAAATTATAAACAATAGTAAAGTTTATCCCCTTCCCAGGGGCAAACGAGATCTAGACCACAGGGTCATGAAATTCACATTTTTGGTAAAGCACCTTAAGACCCTTTTATCTATGAAGAGTATTTGATTCTACCATATTTAGGTCTGGAGAAGAAGATTTTTGAAATTTCAGTCAATTTGACCCTTTTTGCCCAAATTATCAACTCCCT
Organism: Pecten maximus; assembly: GCF_902652985.1. Lineage (NCBI taxonomy): Eukaryota > Metazoa > Mollusca > Bivalvia > Pectinida > Pectinidae > Pecten > Pecten maximus. The sequence goes on along the minus strand of NC_047023.1, from coordinate 27,410,051 downwards.
GGGGGTCAGTCAGGTCTAACATGTACATGCCATCAAACTGTTATTCCATGCTGATAATGTTAACAAAGTTAGAATGAATTCTAATAGAAATCCAACAAAAATAGTCAAAAATGTGATTACCCTATATAAACTATAGTACAGTTTACGACCTACCCAGGGGCAAATGTGAGACCCTAGTGTCATGAAATTCACAATTTTGGTAAAGCACCTTAGGACCCTTCTATCTATGAAGAGTATTTGATCCTACCTTATTTGGGTCTTGAGAAGATAGGTTTTTTTAATTTCAGTATATTTGAACCTTTTTGACCCTGCCTATCAGCCTCTGGAGGTTAGTCAGGGTCAACATGTGCATACTACCAAATGTTCATCCAATGCTGATAATGTTAACAAAGTTAGAATGAATTCCAATAGAAATAATTATAAAACAAATGATAGCCAAAAATATGATTTCATTGTATGAACTATAGGAAAGTTTATCCCCTCCCCAGGGGCAAACATGAGACCCCAGGGTCATGAAATTCACAACTTTGGTAATTAAAGCACTTTGGACCCTTTCATCTATTAAGAGTATTTGATTCTACCTTATTTGGGTCTCGAGAAGAATAGCCCCAAAAGGTGGAGGACAGTTCAATGGGACCTTAACAATCTGTTTACCAAAGGTCAGAGGACAGTAACCAGGACAATTTTACGTACACCATGACCTTGGTAATCTGTTTACCAAAGGTCAGAGGACAATAACCAGGACAATTTTACATACACCATGACCTTGGTAATCTGTTTACCCAAGGTCAGAGGACAGTAACCAGGACAATTTTACGATTACCTTGGTAATCTGTTCATCTAAAGACCTTGACCTTGGTAATCTGTTTACCTAAGGTTGAACGACAGTAACCCAGACAAGTTATAACCATGTCTTAGTAACCTGTTTAATTAACCAAGGTTAAACAAGAGTAAACCCAAACAAGTTTGACAATATTGGTAATCTGTTTAACCAAGGTTTGAACACTGTAACGCAGATAAATTTACAATTACCTTGAAAACATGTTTACCCAAGGTCAGAGGAGGGTAACTGATATAGAGTTACCTTCACTTTGGTATCTTTAGAAGTTGTACAAAACAGTCTTCCATCATGTGAAAATGCTACATCTAAGACCTCATCTGAATGTCCCTCAATCCTCTCACTGAACTGAGTTGGCGCATGATAAAACAAACGTTTATATTCCTGGTACCATGTTTGGTCACTGTCCTTCCGGCCACCTGGAATGTCACATAACTTTTAATTTACACAGCTGAAAATATACAAATGAAATGATTATAAACAATTTCGATATAAACTCAAGATCTCCAACAGAACTCCTTGAAATTCAACTTTTACAGTGTATATGCTGCAGATACAGTAACTTATAAAATGTACAACTGTTGCTACCTTTAGTGTCCCAGTTAGTTTGAGTCAGGATTTTCCACAAACTCTCATCTCTGGCAATTCTGTACCACCTGTGGCAAGTACAACTAGCCCTTAGTAAAGATTTGGCTTCGAGGAAACTGAAGATGTGTAGCAAAACTGGGTCTGGAATAAAATCCTGCCATGGACTTGGATTTGTCATACTAGTGTTATGGAGTTGACTACCAGCATAACAGCATCGGAATATCATCTGACGTTAGGAATCACAGGCTGCATCACCTAACAGTGAACAAAAATATAGAGTAAAGATATTAAATACAAATTAATTATAGCTATATTTCACAAGTGTATGAATATTTTTTATATTTTCCAATAACTTTGAGGTGGTTTAGTTGGAGTCATATATAGTTTTTTCATTTTTCTTCTCCCATTTTGAGTTACTGCATTTTAAACCCAACACAATGTGCTCAACAGAAAGTCTTATAGTGTCATGCGTGTCTTGGTGGGATGAAGATTCCAGGATTCCAGGATCCGGAGGTACTGCAGAACTGGACTACTGTAGACTAAGCACAGTAGTTAAAGATTAATTGTAACTTTCACATGGACCTTGGGTGTTTGATGGACTTACATGTAAATGCCACCACAACCTCTCAACACAAAGAATAAATATCCTATTAATAAAAAAATATCAATTCACAACAAATTTAAAAATCTATATTAAGCTTTAATTTACTGAGTTATAATTATACAGTTTCTTATTATTCATTTAGAAAATAAGCATTAATCAGATATAAATAGCATATCTGGAAGATAAGGCAATTAAAATGCGTTGTTTGATTTGTTTGCACTATTATAAAGCATATACAGTATACCCAACCACAGTGACATCGATTCCATGAACAATCACCCCGATCACAGCAATTTCCTAAATATTGGCACGCCTTCCGCATCGTAACATCGTAGTGCAAAAACAATATGTTGCGGTTGGTTCTGACAGAAGTCGGACACTGTCTGATATTGTTTTAGCTCACTCTTTTCGACAAATACTGATAACTAACATTTGATGAAAATGGCAACATGAACCGAAAAACAATCACGCTTACACGTATTTATGTGTCCTTTACCAGTCGTTCCTTTTCCGTTTTCCTGTTTACAATCCATTATAATCGGAGTCTCAAAAACGATTGCACGGATATAGTCTGGGTCAATTGACGCTTGCAATAGAAGACCTTGCGGTGTGTTTGCTGGTAAAGCAAACCGACTAACGTGATTAACGTAAGCTTATGCGTTATTGAATTAGTTTTCTTACTATTCTTAGTCATTTTCCCGTAAAAATAACCCTTTGATGTCGGCCATATGACTCTCCCATGGACTGCTAAAAAGGGGGACATTTTGATACTGTGATATCAAAGTAGCAATAACAGGCTATTTTTTTAAATTATAGGAAACATTTCATGTTATACATTGTTGGAAAGGTCTTTACAAATAGAGTTAAATGGTGAAAAAATGAAGACTCTACCTTCAAAATTGACAGAGTTATGGCACTTTGAAATGTAGGAAAAACAACTTGATTCTGCCATCAAAGGATACTTTCCTATTTCTTCAAAAAATAAGGCAACTATCTTCAGGAAGATGTGTTTATTGTTATATTTCAAGTCAATATAATTGTAACGAGAAATATCTTTAAACAAGAGGCCCAAAGGGCCTTAACGTCACCTGAGATTTGAAATATTTCGGCCAACTAAATTGACCCTTTTTGGCCCCACCCATCAGTCCTAATGGGGTCAGTCTATGAAGAGTATTTGATTCTAACATATCGTAGATAAGAAGATTTTTGAAATTTCAGTCAATTTGACCCTTTTTGGCCCCGCCCACCAGCCCCTGAGGGTCAACTAGGGCCAACATGTACATAACATCAAACTGTAATCCCATGATGATAATTTGAACCAAGTTAGAATGAATTCCAATACAAATCCAACAAATAATAGTCAAAAATGTGATTTCCCTATATAAACTATAGTAAAGTTTACCCCCTCCCCAGGGGCAAACGTGAGACCCCAGGGTCATGAAATTCACAATTTTGGTAAAGCACCTTAAGACCCTTCCATCTATGAAGAGTATTTGATTCTACCATATCTGAGAGTAGAGAAGAATATTTTTGAAGTTTTAGTCAATTTGACCCTTTTTGGCCCCACCCCTCAGGCCCCTGGGGGCTGGGGACCATATAATTCACAATTTTGGTTGACCTTCAGCCATAGAAACTTTCTGCCAAATTTCATTGAATTTTGTTAAGTGGTTTTCTGCCAAATTTCATTGAATTTTGTTAAGTGGTTTTGGAGAAGAAGTTGAAAATGTAAAAAGTTTACGGACGCACGAAGGACGACGATGGACAAAAGGCGATTAGAATAGGTCACTTGAGACTTCATCTCAGGTGACCTAAAAAGATAAACGACATAGTTTTAATGCTGGTGGTTATCATGTAAAACTGATGGTGAAATAAATTTACGAACTAAGTGTTTTAGCACGAATAACTAAATCATATCAGTTTGAATCATTTTTGGTAATAATAAGACTGCATTTGAATAAGGAATATAATTTATAATATCTATAATTTATAATTATGAAAATGGAAATATATTTGATTATTGAATTGATTTCTTTGTGAAAAAAATGAGTCAAGTGCAATCTGAATTTACATTTAAATTAAAGAACATACTTTTATATTAGTACCGTCCATTAAAACTAGTGATCTCCACTCAAATTGACGACTTTTTTTGTGTAAAAACGCTTGATTAATAGGCTCACTGTACGTTTTTATATTCCATAAGTAGTAAACTACGACTACTAGATTAGAGTTATCCCCCTTCGAAAATCATGGCGCATTACATTTCAGTGTGGAATACTCATCTTCTTTGACCCTGCGCACGGTTGCGCTTCATTCTAAAGTTTTGACAGTTATGTTTTCTGAAAGAAAAGTGCCCCAGGTTTCATAATATCACTGTCAAGGGGGTGTCACAAAGGGTAAGTAAGGAAATATTAACGATTTTATCGGTACCTCGTCTCTCCGCTCCAGTTTCTGTTGCCAAACTATTTTCTTTTCTGGTTTACCACATGTTTAGATATTGCTTTGCATTCCTATTAGTCAAAACACACAATTGATTTCGATTCACACGTGTCTTTATATATATTTTAGGCGTCTTTTGCTGTCACATCGCTACCAAAATGGCAGCGATGACGCCATTTTTACGCCGAGGGAGGCTATGAATAAAGGCGTTTTTGCTGAAGAAAACATCGATAAACGTAATAATCATATGAAAGACAAGTAGAACATACTTCATTGTGATTACTGTGTAGTGAAAATAGAAAGAACAGACAATTATAGTTGGTAAACATGGAATTCAACATTGACCTATTTAACATGGGGCAGAATGGGAAAGTGCCATAACTTACGTATGCCTGTCATTGCTAATCAAAGGGGATGCATCTTATATTTTAATGAAGGATGTAGGGTACTTTACCTGATCTTCGGTCCGTATAAGCATTAGCGTCTATACAACCTTTATTCTTCAAACTTTATTATGTTGTGGGTTGTGCTTAAATATAATACAGTTCTTTTAAAACACACCCATGCAATTCCCCCAATATGTAGCTATATAGTTTAAAAAGCATCAGTTTTAATGTAACAATCTGGGTTGTGGACAAAAAATGCATCACTCACCATCACAACATCAGATGTTGCCAAAATTCTTTCATAGAGTTCAAACACCGGGGCCGAGTGGTTAAGGTGTCCCGACACTTTAACACTAGCCCTCCACCTCTGGGTTGCGAGTTCGAAACCTACGTGGGGCAGTTGCCAGGTACTGACTGTAGGCCGGTGGTTTTTCTCCGGGTACTCCGGCTTTCCTCCACCTCCAAAACCTGGCACGTCCTTAAATGACCCTGGCTGTTAATAGGACGTTAAACAAAAACAAACCAAAACAAACCAAAGTTCAAACACACAAGGCGGTGGGCCTAGACGGTGTTCCAAACCAGATTTTGAGGGTTTGTGCAAATGAATTAGCTCCAGTGCTAAGCCCCCAGGCTGACAACCTGGTTTTATTCCCTTCAACCACGATTCCTTGCCACAAATGATATTAGACTTAACATAATCTAGGGCTGCACTAAATTTAGACTGATGCTTGCGTACACTTGACAGATTTCTGTTCCTAGTCAAAAAAGGGATATATGTGTTGCTGTATCTTGAACTATCATCAGCACTGCTTGACCTCCTATGTGAACGGGTGTTCGAAGATGTATGGGCACTAGTTTTCTCTTTAGGACTTCTATATGCATGGGACTGAAGTTCATTGTTGATGAGACTGAACTAACAGAGCTGTCTAAATTTGAAAGATATTGATATTTTAAAACTATTAAAGGTCAAGCTATATATCAATATTGATTTATGGTGTTACATTTACAGTGCCAAATTACACTTTATGATTCCAAATTTGACAAATTTGCAAAGCTAATGTCTCCACAGGTCTTATGGTACCATACACTACAGTTTTTTAGAACACACTCACACCAATCTGTTGCTAGGTGACAGGGGTGTCATAATATCTGCGACAGAATATGGATTGATTTCCAGGGCCTTGGTTAATATTGATATCACCAGACAATAGAATGAAAAGTATTCTGTAAGATAATGCATCTACGTTACTTACATTCATTTAGGGCAGTAGAGCGTGTTGCAACATTTCATACCACGAAACAGATTCCATGAGATCCATTAAGACCAACTGTAGCTGTGAGGGCAACTTTTGATGGCTGACTGTTAGAGTCATTACATTTTGAAAACCAAAGAAAGGTAGGAAGCATCAAGAGAAGACAGAAAATTGGTAAAATAAGAAACTCAAAACAAATGACATTTCATTGAATGACAAACTTGCATTTGTGTGATATCCATGGCCATCACGTGCACCATCCGTTGTGGTGAGGGGAAGTTAAGACTGGTGACACTGGACACAGGATGATGTTTATCCAGTGCTACCCTGGATCACAAAATAAAGTATACACAAATGGAGCAGTGTTATGATGCCGTATAGTGTAAGGCATTGGAAACTTGAGACTGAATGTATTATGATGTTTTTAACCTAACGGAATAAGAATAAGATATAGGATTACTAGAGAGTTGAGTTGCAATATGTCAAACTATGGGATTATTATCCATAAATACGACTTAGAAAGATGATATATTTGAAGAATTACAATGATGATGGTATTAAGAGCAAACAGCAGACCTAAAAGCTGGTATCAAAAATGATTCTCAATCTGAGAAGTGTGTATAACAGAGTGCATGATTGATTAAATACAAATCAGTGCCTCCACTAAGGGTCAAATCTGGGGCCTTTGGATTAGTAGGATTACTGGTCTTAAGCTCATGCAACCAATCAAGCTGAAGAGGAGTCCTCTCTAGTCGAGCAGTATATTGTGGCTGGTATTTACCAGGCTTACATATACTCCCCAACCAGGGAAGAATCCATCCTCGAGTTTCCAGGGGTAATGTAAAATGTAATTCCTGAGTCTCTATAGGAGTCCAAAACAGACTGTTTGAAGATTTAGATGTGGTAAAAGGAAAAACTGACATGGTAAAATTTGCTTGTTTTACAGAAAGAAAATGCTGAGAAATGTGTTATTATGCAACAGCAGAAGGATTTATACCTGTCTGTTTGTTCCAATGAAGACCAGACATCCAGCATCTTACCAAGGTATATGTAACTTTTTTTACCAGAACTGATATAAGTTTTATAAGATTAAAAATGAATGTGTGCATCTCCAAAATACTTGAGGATTATGGAGATTTAGAAATGTTTGACTTATGAATTGCCACTTTATAATAATCATACATTATATCAGACAATGCAACATGAATTTAGACTGATCCTTTATACCACTTCTCTAAAAGAGTCTGGGGCATCTAGTTACTAAATAGATTTAGAGTAATTTTAAAATATTAAATTGATAAATAGAAAAATGACATAATATTATGTCTTGCAACTGATTTTAAAGTAGGTGTCTCTAAAATGATGTTTTCACCTTAGTTCCTGGCAGCTTTTACCTGTAATTTATTGTATACCAGAGTATTGACTATCAAGGTGAACATTGACTACTTCAGTGGGACAGAACTCTTAGTAAATATTCTCAAAAATCAAAATGGACACATCAAAATATAAACAGGTTGATGAGATAATATAAATGCTTCCAATTTGTTTGAGTGTACATAGTACATCATCTTCGCTAAACAAGGGTTTTACTACGCTAAGTTCCATTTCACATTTCTGTTGTAGTTTTTGAAGTTCAGACAATTGCATATAGACTGATAACACATTTGGTTATACTTGCAATTTAAAATATATTCATACTTTTATTACAGTGGCTAGTGCTTATCAAATCCATACCACTTTGGACAGCAGGAATAGAGAAAAAAGGTTATCTGAAAGAGCAGAGGCAAAGGATGTAGGTCGTCGGTTACAGAAAAATGAGATGCTAAAAGAACGCAGATTCACTGGTTTGGAGAAGGATGATTTTGAGTAAGTACATTATAATTGATGAATATGTTTAATCCTCTTCATTGCCAAGTCCTATTTTTAGTCCACCATCATCAGATGGTGGGCTATTCAAATCGCCCTGCGTCCGTGGTCCGTCCGTCAGTCCGTCAGTCCCTCCGTCCGTCCGTAAACAATTCTTGTTATCAGTAATCCTCAGAAAGTACTGAAGGGATCTTTCTCAAATTTCATATGTAGGTTCCCTTTGGTGCTTAGTTATGCATATTGCATTTTGAGACCAATCGGAAAACAACATGGCCGACAGGCAGCCATCTTGGATTTTGACAATTGAAGTTTGTTATCGCTATTTCTCAGAAAGTAATGAAGAGATCTTTCTGAAATTTCATATGTAGGTTCTCCTAGGTGCCTAGTTATGCATATTGCATTTTGAGACTAATCAGAAAACAACATGGCCGACAGGCAGCCATCTTGGATTTTTAGCCCACCATCTGATGATGGTGGGCTATTCAAATCGCCCTGCGTCCGTGGTCCGTCGTCCGTCCGTCCGTCCGTCCCTCCCTCCGTCCGTCCGTCCGTCCGTCCGTCCGTCCGTAAACAATTCTTGTTATCGCTAATCCTCAGAAAGTACTGAAGGGATCTTTCTCAAATTTCATATGTAGGTTCCCCTTGGTGCCTAGTTATGCATATTCCATTTTGGGACAGATCGGAAAACAACATGGCCGACAGGCAGCCATCTTGGATTTTGACCATTGAAGTTTGTTATCGCTATTTCTGAGAAAGTACTGAAGGGATCTTTCTCAAATTTCATATGTAGGTTCCCCTTGGTGCGTAGTTATGCATATTGCATTTTGGGACCGATCGGAAAACAACATGGCCGACAGGCAGCCATCTTGGATTTTGACCATTGAAGTTTGTTATCGCTATTTCTGAGAAAGTACTGAAGGGATCTTTCTCAAATTTCATATATAGGTTCCCCTTGGTGCGTAGTTATGCATATTGCATTTTGGGACCGATCGGAAAACAACATGGCCGACAGGCAGCCATCTTGGATTTTGACCATTGAAGTTTGTTATCGCTATTTCTGAGAAAGTACCGAAGGGATCTTTCTCAAATTTCATATGTAGGTTCCCCTTGGTGCCTAGTTATGCATATTGCATTTTGGGACCGATCGGAAAACAACATGGCCGACAGGCAGCCATCTTGGATTTTGACCATTGAAGTTTGTTATCGCTATTTCTGAGAAAGTACTGAAGGGATCTTTCTCAAATTTCATATGTAGGTTCCCCTTGGTGCCTAGTTATGCATATTGCATTTTGGAACAGATCGGAAAACAACATGGCCGACAGGCAGCCATCTTGGATTTTGACCATTGAAGTTTGTTATCGCTATTTCTGAGAAAGTACTGAAGGGATCTTTCTCAAATTTCATATGTAGGTTCCCCTTGGTGCGTAGTTATGCATATTGCATTTTGGGATTGATCGGAAAACAACATGGCCGACAGGCAGCCATCTTGGATTTTGACCATTGAAGTTTGTTATCGCTATTTCTGAGTAAGTACTGAAGGGATCTTCCTGAAATTTCATATGTAGGTTCCCCTTGGTGCCTGGTTATGCATATTGTATTTTGAGACTAATCAGAAAACAACATGGCCGACAGGCAGCCATCTTGGATTTCGAAAATTGAAACTGGTTATTGCTATTTCTAAGAAACTAATGAAGGGATCTTCCTGAAATTTCATATGTAGGTTCCCCAAGGTTCCTAGTTATGCATATTGTATTTTGAGACCAATCGGAAAACAACATGGCCGATAGGCAGCCATCTTGGATTTTGACAATTGAAGTTTGTTATCGCTATTTCTCAGAAAGTACTGAAGGAATCTTTCTCAAATTCCATATATAGGTTCCATTTGGTGCCTTAATCTTAACTTTTATATATAGGTTTCCCTTGTTTGAAAAGTACTAGAGGTTTCTTCTGAATTTACACAGATTAGTAAGACTTAGAAGAAGAGAAAAGTAGAGAAAAGATCAATCTGACATGGAACCTATGAAGAACATTCAATGGTGGGCGCCAAGATCCCTCTGGGATCTCTTGTTACAATTGAAGTTTGTTATCGCTATTTCTCAGAAAGTACTGAAGGGATCTTTCACAAATTTCATATGTAGGTTCCCGTTGGTGCCTTGTTATGCATATTGCATTTTGAGACCAATCGGAAAACAACATGGCCGACAGGCAGCCATCTTGGATTTTGACAATTGAAGTTTGTTATCGCTATTTCTCAGAAAGCACTGAAGGGATCTTTCTCAAATTTCAAATGTAGGTTCCCCTTGGTGCCTTGTTATGCATATTGCATTCTGAGACCAATCGGAAAACAACGTGGCCGACAGGCAGCCATCTTGGATTTTGACAATTGAAGTTTGTTATCGCTATTTCTCAGAAAGTAATGAAGGGATCTTTCTGAAATTTCATATGCAGGTTCCCCTTGGTGCCTAGTTATGCATATTGCATTTTGAGACTAATCAGAAAACAACATGGCCGACAGGCAGCCATCTTGGATTTTGACAATTGAAGTTTGTTATCTCTATTTCTCAAAAGCACTGAAGGGATCTTTCTCACATTTCATATGCAGGTTCCCCTTGGTGCCTAGTTATGTATATTGCATTTTGAGACTAATCGGAAAACAACATGGCCGACAGGCAGCCATCTTGGAATTTGACAATTGAAGTTTGTTATTGCTATTTCTGTGAAAGTACTGAAGGGACCTTTTTCAAATTTCATATGGAGGTTCCCCTCAGTGCCTAGTTTTGCATATTGGGACCAATCCGAAAACAACATGGCCGACAGACAGCCATTATCGCTAAATCTTAAATTTTATATATAGGTTCCCCTTGTTTGAAAAGTACTAGAGGGCTGTTTCTGAATTTACACAGATTAGTAAGTCTTAGAGGAACGGAAAAGTAGAGAAAAGATCAATCTGACATGGAACCTATAAAGATCATTCAATGGTGGGCGCCAAGATCCCTCTGGGATCTCTTGTATCAGAACCTGTGGTTTGTTACAGTTCATATTGTGACACTAGTTCCTGTCCAATGTTCTTCCATATGTAACACCATTGATCTGGATCAAATATCTACATTGTATATACCAATATCTGGCTATTAACTGCATCATATTTAATTCGCCCTTCAGTTACAAGTTTTCCTGTTATGCATTTAATTATAACCCAAGTAGAATTTTACCTATCATATTATATATCCAGTAATAAGTTCATTTCTGGTAATAAGCCCACTTATGTACATATAGCTTACAGTTTAGTAGAAAATGTCAAGATTGCAGTTAATCCTGCATCCTACTTTGCCTCAAAGTATTGATGCAGGACCCACTGGGCCTAATTACTATATAATTAAAAGATTGAATGTTAGATTGTATTTAATATTGACAGTAAATGCTATCTAATCTGACATATATTCAATACAATCTGCAATGCATTATTATGATAAAGATCAACAAAGTGCCAAAATCACGTCATCGTTCATAATAATGGAATTGTTCTCAATCAGAATCCTTGCTATGTTTGATTCATCCATATATAGTGGTGTGCAGAGTATTTCAGTGACTTAATCAAAATGGTGAAGCTATCCGATCATGTGATCTAGATTACATCTTTGAGCTCATATATGTAGATGCAGCCCAATTATGCAAATTAACATTGATGTAATGGGACAATACATTGATAAATTATACAATTTCCTTTGACAGTTCCTCATTTCCCACAGAAGAGACACCTGATATGATTATACAGGGGACCAAGTACAAAGATCTACCAGTGGTCTATATCCAGGCCTCTGCCAATAATTTCATCATTACGCTAGCAACTGCTGATGGTAAGATATACCTATAATCTAGAGCTGGTCCTTCACAAATGATATGTCATTACATGTGCACTAGGTACTGCTCAAGGCAAGAAATGTGGCCTCTAACAAAATCATGACTAGTTGATAATTCACTTACAAGTCTATTACACTGTCTAGGCTAACAGTTAAACCTTGATATTTTGTTTTCAATTTTCCCAGAAATCTGAATAATCAACGCAGGTATCAAAAGACAAGTTCTTTCTATCCTAACAGCCATAGCGCATTTAAGGAGTCAAAAACATGCTCCTAATGGTCAAGGAATCGGGGATCAATAAATGACAGAACTAGTGAATCATCAGTCAAAGTGAGCCAGTGTGGGTTATTTGAGGGACTAGTTTTACCTTGATGTGAAGCCATCATTATAACGCATAACTGGTTAAATGAATCAGTCCTGACTGATGATGGGTACATTGTGTTATGGCTAATCCTTAAATACTTACTAACATTTGTATATTTTAATTCACTCACCCTGAATTCCTTTCATTTTGTATAGAATTAAAAGATAGATACCTGTGTTTCGCTAACTCTACTTTATATTTTTCATCGCCCTACATTTGTGGTCTGTCCATCCATCAAGAATCCTTTTTATCACTATTTCTTGAGAGGTTCTAGAAGAATATTTCTGAAACTTCACATGTAGGTTCACCAATATGTCCCTAGTTATGTCAATTCAATATTGAGTCTGATGAGGAAAACAAAATCGCCAGCATTATATATGCCGCTATCTTCATTTTTGACAGTTGAAATATGTTTTTATTATTTCTTCAGAAGTACGGGAAGGATTTTTCTCAAAATTCTTATGTAGGTTTCCATTGGTTCCCAGTTGTGGAGTGGAAGTGGAAGACAGTTCAAATTTGGCACTGCTGTTTCTAATTCACAGAAAGTTCTTAGTTCTCTCTTTGATTTCATATGTAGGTTTCTCTTGTAGTCCAACAATTTAAGTAGAGAAAAGATCATATAACTGATCAGGATCTTTCGATAGTGGGTGCCAAGATTGCTGTGGGATCTTGTTTATTTCTGGCATGTTAGCGGAAACACAATAGAGGTCATGTAAACTATATATAGGACTTATCCCTCATGATGGTAAACAGTAAAGGTCATGTACACTATATGTAGGACTTATCCCTCATGATGGTAAACAGTAAAGTTCATGTACACTGTATGTAGGACTTATCCCTCATGATGGTAAACAGTAAAGGTCATGTACACTGTATGTAGGACTTATCCCTCATGATGGTAAACAGTAAAGTTCATGTACACTGTATGTAGGACTTATCCCTCATGATGGTAAACAGTAAAGGTCATGTACACTGTATGTAGGACTTATCCCTCATGATGGTAAACAGTAAAGTTCATGTACACTGTATGTAGGACTTATCCCTCATGATGGTAAACAGTAAAGGTCATGTACACTGTATGTAGGACTTATCCCTCATGATGGTAAACAGTAAAGGTCATGTACACTATATGTAGGACTTATCCCTCATGATGGTAAAAAATCTAATCCATATTCCAGTTCTGATGTAAGTCTTTTACCCTTAGGAGCTATTACACACTGAAAGCAATGTTTTATAGTACTGATAATTATGTTCTTAAATCTGTAAAAAATACTGATATATGGACATAAAGAATACTTCATTATCATCTCATACATTTATAAGTATCATAAAGGAACAGGTTGTTATTTTTCATTTGTTTTTTTTGCAGGCAGAACAATCAAGACAGCCTCGGGGGTAAGTTGTTATAAAATATTACTTTACTGAACTGCCATCAAAATATCAGTGTCAATCTGAATGAGTCTAGAAAATCTGAAAATTTAATAATACCATGGCTTAATTATATCAAGTGGAAGCTTACATTTATGAGGAAATTATTGTCAGATGCTGAATTCTTATTGTAAATCAAATTTTATTGAAACGTAAAACAATGCGAGGAAAGGAGTTGTCACTCTCATTTCATTTTTAGCTCGTCTCTTCGAAGAAGAGTGAGAGCTTATGTTGTCACTCCGGCGTCGGCGTTGGTTTTCCAAATGTTAAATTTTTGGTGCAAGTGTTGAAAGGCATAGTAATTTATGGTAATATGGTCCCTGTGGGGGTCAAACTATCCCCTGCCGGAGTTGAACTAAAAGATTTTTTGGAGAAAAAACAGATTTTGGAAAATTTTTGGACTTAGAATATTTCTGCGTTAAGTTTTTGGAGCAAGTGTTGAAAGGTATTAATACATCACTTTATAATTGTACTAGGGTGCTGATAATTGGTGATAGACTCCCTCTGGGGTTAAACTATCCCCTGCCGGAGTTAAACTAAAAGATTTTTTTGGGAAAAAAATCAGAATTTTCAAATTTTTGGACTTAGAATATTTCTGCGTTAAGTTTTTGGTGCAAGTGTTGAAAGGTATTAATACATCTCTTTATGATTGTACTAGGGTGCTGAAATTTGGCAATAGAGTCCCTATGGAGTAAGACAATCCCTTCCTGGAGTAAAACTTTAAAAAAAAAATGGATTTTTTCTTTTTAAATCTGTGTTTTTTTGTTTTTGTTTTTAAATCTTTGGACTTTGTGTTAAGTTTATATTGTAAGTGTTGAAAGGCATAGTAATACATGGTATTAGGTTCCCTGTGGGGGTTAAACTTTCCCTTTCCTGAGTTAAACTGAAATATTTTTTTGAGGAATAACACATTTTTTTAAATTTTCGTGCAAATGTTGAAAGCTTTTTAACACATCACTTTATGATTGTACTAGGGTGCTGATATTTGGTAAAAGAGTCCCTATGGAGTTACACTATCCTTTCTTGGGGTGAAACTGAATATAAAACAATATGAAAATGTCACAATAGACAATTTATACGGGTCCACATTTTTCAAGGGAGACAACTCTCATTAGGATATGTTGTCAAAAAATTGAAGAAATATTTAATCTACAACAGCATAGCTTGTCTCTCAAATGTTTTTCAACAATATAATTTATATATATATAAATTGGTATGGTTTTGAAAATTGCATGAATTCACAAAACATAATCTGATCAAGTAAACAATATAAATATTATTAATGCAATTTGCGAAACCATTCCAATTAATATATTTTATTATTTATTGACAAACATTTGCGAGATGAGTTATGCTGTTCTCCAACAGCTCTTGTTAACAGAATTTGTAATTTGATGGCACTGGTGAGCTATTTATGGATACCATATGGTAGTTCCAATGGAATACCTTAAAAATCGGAGGATTCCAAATTTGTCGAAAAAGAACCACTAGAAGAAGTGATTTACTTCAAACAGTGTTGTATAATAAGCCAAATTTACTGTTGTGTCCACCATACATGGGATGTATGTATGTATTTCTGGAGTCTTCCAGTGGGATAAGAATTTTATTTGGAATGTTACTCAGGTGATCTAGATCTACCGGTACATGGTTTTTGAACTCTGTAGCTTGAATTAACATGGCCAAATATAACATTGTTACCTAAAGGTTATTATATTAGATTACCGTTAGGTTACTAGGTAGATATTACTTAAGAATGAAGCTATTAGCAACAGTTTGGATGATGTAGAATTTGTTTTGCAGGGTTCTGTTGGTTTTAAGAATAAGAGGGAATCTACAGCTGTTGCTGCCCAGGTTGCTACAGTGGCAGTTGCCAAGGTAAGTTTATACTGTAATAGTACCTAAGCTTAAAGGTCATGTAAGGTCGTCACTAGTCTCTGCAATGCCTGTGACCAACTCTAGGTCAGTACTAGTCTCTGCTATGGCAGTGACTCGATGTCATTGCTAGTCATTGCTAGTCTCTGCAGTGACAATGACCAAGGTCAGTCTGCAATGACAGTGGTCAAGGTACATATTGTATGACACTTGCGACCAAAGGAGTGCACTACAGTGGCAGTTGCCAAGGTAGGTAAGTCTCTTTAGTGGCAGTGACTAAGGCTAGTATTAGTCTCTGCAGTGACAGTGATCACTCATTGAAGAAGACGTTGACCAAGGTCAGTCTGCAGTAGAAGTTGTCAAGGAAAACTCAACAGTGGCTGTGGCCAGGGCAAAGTCACTACAGTAACAGTGGCCAAGGTAATTCACTACAGTGACTACGGCCAGGAAAAGTCTCTATAGTGTCAGTAGCTAAACTACAGTGCCATTCACCAAGGCAAGTCACTAACTGTAGTTGCTGTGGTAGGTAAAGCTACCCTTTTCAAACTTGGAATACAGGTCAGTATGCATTATATTCTAACCTTTATTCCTTCTTAACTATTTTGCATTTGATCAGATTGACATTCCTATGATTATATTCTAAATACATTCTTGTATTGGTATTTTTTTATGAGCAGGAGGCGAAGCGAGAAGGATTTTATGCAGTACGGGTAGCACTGAAAGGTATCGGCACAGGTAGAGAGGTATGTTGACCTTAAATATTTTCCACTCATTGAAACAAAGATTAAGTGTCTTAAATGATCATCCTATGATATGTATACTCTTTCAAGTATTTTAAAAATTCAATTTTCAATTTTTATATTGTAGTATGCATAGGGTTGCTTTAGATCATTACAATTATTAAAATGATTTTAAAGTGAAATGTTCATTGTCAGGATTTCATCCATCCTATCAAACGGTGCTTTTTTAGATTAGCTGACTTAAAAACGAAAATTGAAGTCACAGTTTTTCCCTTGCCAGTACAATTAAAGCTTTTTCCAATTGTTAATAATTTTCTTTAAATTTGGCACTTGTGTACAAGCAAAAACTAAATGTTAATTACTGAGTTTTGCCCTGCCTATGCTTTGATCATTGAAAAACTATTGTCATTCAAATGTGCATTATTGTTGTCAAATTGAGTTTCAATGTGGGTAGTTCAATTCATATTTCTGGTGATGACAGATTATCAGTTTCATCGGTTGTTAGCTCACCTGCCCGAAGGGCCCAGGGACTTGATCTTGGGCCTGTAGCATGCTGGTGTGAAGGGCTACAAAGTTTGTTCAAATAAATTACCTTGACCTTCATTCAAGGTCAAATGGGTCAAATAGGCTATAATCTTCAAACGACTTCTTCTCAATAACCAAGAGGCCCAGGGACTGGATATTGGGCCTGTAGCATGCTGGGGTGATGGGCTACAAAGTTTGTTCAAATAAATGACCTTGACCTTCATTCAAGGTCACATGGGTCAAACAGGCTATAATCTTCAAACGACTTCTTCTCAATAACCAAGAGGCCCAGGGACTTGATATTGGGCCTGTAGCGTGCTGGGGTGAATGGCTACAATGTTTGTTCAAATAAATGACCTCGACCTTCATTCAAGGTCACATGGGTCAAATAGGCTATAATCTTCAAACGACTTCTTCTCAATAGAATGCTGGAATGTAGGACTAGAAATTTTTTTTAATACAAATAAAACTAGCTTACTATGATATTTGAATAAAGAGGTAATCAACATGGTAGAGCCAGGTGAGCGATACAGGCCCATTGGGCCTCTTGTATTAGATATTTAGTTTCTGGTTTAAAAATACTTCATTGCATTTTTTTTAAATGGGCAGATTATCAGTACCAAATGCTTTAATTTTCAGGCTGGTCTGAAAGCATTGGTCACCGCAGGACTTTCAGTAGTGTCAATAAGTGATATCACTCCTCTTCCATTCAATGGTAACAGACCACCAAAGAAAAGATCCTTGTAATAAAATACAGGTATGGATTGACTCTTGTTTGTGAGCTTTAGTGACATCATTAAACTCTCTTTAAGTTTGGTAACCTAAAAATAGGTAATCTGACAACTTCCTCAGCCTGGTCACCTGACAACAGTCCTGCCTCCTTTTGTTAACTTTGGTCACTTAATTTAAAAGTGAAGGTGTTAATGTAAATCTCTCGACCTACATTTGTATTTTGTGGAAATAAGTCCAATCACCTCATAGCTGAATAGATGAAGTACAGACAACTTACCCAATATGTTTTCCATATTAGTTCTATCATTTCTCCCCTCCGAATGAAGGATACATTGTATTACAAAATATACGAATTAGAAAAATTGGCAATATACATCAAAGCAGCTAATGCCAAAAGAATATTTTTGTCAGTGTTATGAAAATTTGTATATCATATATAATTATGTGTGATGCTGAAAGTAGGAAGACTCACTTAAACCTGGCAGTACTGGTTCTTCTTTTTCTGGTTTCATCACCTAAAACCTATGTGCAGTGTGCTGCCGTTTGGTCAATAAGTGCAGTAATGATTGTCTGGGTGATAATTTTTAAACCATTAATGATCTTGATGAAAGTTAATGTATACCTTTATCGCCAACTGATGAAGTACAGTGCTATGTCATTGAATTATTGCGACCTTGACCTCAAGGTCAAAGGTCAACTGAGAGCAAAAAAAACCCCAAAAAACGATGCCTAGTAAGGGAAAAGGAGAGAAATATTTTAGTTCACAAAACAATCTCTAGTTATTTGTATATTATGCTTGTGAGTTTGTAATTAAAAGGAAACCATTTTAATACAAATTATACTATCATAATTGCTCATCCTATTAATATATACATTTGCCTAAGTGATTAACTCAATACATCTACATGTATGAAGCATAGTACAAACTTCTGATTTTAATAAATAGAAGTTTCAGTTTTGAGCTTGATCATCATTTTTTGTTAATAACATGACTGATTCTTTACTGTAATAAATTGTGTTGATTGATTTGTTGTTTTGACTGTTTATGATATTACATTATAAATATAGTTGTTATTTATTATAATTGATCAATTTTACTTTAACAAAATTCTCCTGTTGGTTTCAGACCCCCTCAGACTGACATCATCATATCAACAAAATATGCATTCAAGATACAGAATTATTGGTGAAATATGTGTTTGATGGGAAAACATCACTTTACACCCATAAGTTAAATTTTGAGGAATTGTAAATGTTTAAAATTGAACAATTATTTCCTAGTTTTTTGAAACTGCGTTATATATACATTGACATTTTATAGTATTATTATGAATCAATAATAAATTGAATGTTCGATGAAATTCAATGCCTCTAGTGTTTTATAAATCATGTGCACCTTTAGTTTCTTTTTTTATCAGAAGTATGTTATTTGAACGAAAATTATGAGAGGTCCATAATATCATGGAGCCAGTTTGATTTTATTTGAGGTTTTAATTGTAGCTGCAAGAGGATGAAATTCAATGCAGTATATATTTACATCTTTGTTATGGGAAACTGTGTATGAATTACTATTTATTAGCTCACCGTGAGCTAATGCTGTACCCCCGGCGTCAGCGTTGGCGTCCCACTCCACTTTAAAGTTTTTGGTATCAGTTTTTGGAAAGCTTCTAAGTCCAAAAGAATACACCTCGCACCCTTCTAATTTGGTTTATACATTCATCAGAGGTCTAGGAGTGATGTTATAGCAAAATCATGCAGAAAAAAATTGTGGTTTATTTTGGCATTTTACCATTTAGTGGACTTCATTTTTTTGTCACGAAAACCCACTTTAAAGATTTTGGGGGTAAGTTTTGGAAAGCTTGTAAGTCCACACCTTATTTGGTTTATACATACATTAGAGGTCTAGGAGTGATATTATGTGACATACAAGTTCAAAATGACATGCTTATACATACATAAAAAATGAATGCATAGTGGGATTGCTGCCACCTGTGAGTGTTCGCAATCATTGATTGCACTTGTATAACAGATAAGGTTCTGTGGTTTGATACTGCAGTATCAATATGGCTGTGGGCATGCTTCAGTACGATTCCATCAACTTGTGTGTTATGATAGCAACTGCTCAGTTTTTACAATATTTGAAAATCACACAGCAATATTCCAGGTCCTTCCAGTTTTATTCAACAGCAATGGTAACGTCCACAAATGTATATGTTCTATGTTATACACTTCAATGTCATGTCCACCGACGACACAAGGCAGCAAGGTTCTAAAATAACGTGGTACATTACGACTATTGAGTGGTATCTCAAACAGTATCCCATGGAGTGGTACATGGACAGACAGAAGACGACAATATTTCTACAATAGACAACTTTATTTGTACAGGTTTTTCCACAGTTAGTTCCACAGCCATTTAAATCAGATAAAAAGTCTTTTACAGATCATAAAAATATAAAGTAACATCATAATAAAAGTTAATCATATTTCATATATATCACCAGAAAATTTCACCAAAGAAACCCTACATCCTATTGAAACAATAGCCTTGGATTCATTATGCAGACATAGAAAATACAGTACAGAAAACAGCAGTATTGTTTTTCAATGAAATAAAAAATACATATAATTTTAATAATTTCAGCAGTTTTGTAATATCACATGGTAAATGTCTTTACCCATTTGAATTGTCAGGCACTGCATTATACTAAGTGAGATTGGGCATACATTGCCTTAAGGACGATACTTATTGCAAATGTCCTTGGGATATTGTAAATAACTTCATTGAAAAACCTGGTACGTTTTCATGAATCTTTTCTAATGCTCTTTTTCTTTTAAACTGTGATGCTTTTCATATTTAAAATATGAAAAATCTATTTTTAGTTAATTATAGATCAAGGACCCGGTAGTGTTTCCTATTTTTGTTAAATACCTAAATTCTAGATTTCAGAAATATTATCAAGCTTTTTATGGGACTGACAAATAAGAATCCATATCATCTCTGAATTACATTTCTGTAGAAAAAACTCATTGTAAACTTTTTCAAGAATAAAATGAAATGTAAGATTTAGTATAATGTACACAAAAACAATGAAACCATTGATTCATAATTCATTGGTTCACATGACATTTTACATATAAAATAAGTTAACAGCATGTCTACACAAACTCAAAAAACATGTTCAAACCTGGTTTTGAAGGATTAAGAATGTTTAATGGTTTATTGTGTTGCTGATGAGAAAAGCAGATGATGTTGTTTTATGAGATATTTACTACTTATTGCTGAAAAATGCAAGAGCCGATACATGTTATTAATCATCTTTCAAATGTATTTTAGAAATTCTTAGTAGCCAGATATTTTCTTCTGCAATTTCAACATCATATTGGTAAGCTAAAAGTTGACTTAAATTAAAGCACATAATTATTAATATACTAATTCATAAATGTCAATGCACTGTTCGGTATTGAATGTCTACGCTGAATTGAAACGCAATTCAGGGATTCTGTTTAGTATATATGTAATAACATGGTACCTACATAGATGAGATTCAAGTAATTACATGTATACTTTCACAGTTGAAATATAAGTAATTACATGACTGTATACTGACAGTATAGTTTCTTTGATAAATATTTGCAAAATAAATGATTGATAGCAAGTTTTAAAAGGAAATAACTTTAAAAATGAAAGTGAATGTTTTTGTTTTACAAATATTAACACAAAGCAACTCTTCATCAGCAAGAAATAATGTTAAAATGATTGCATCATTATATTTTTATAGCAACAAGTCATCAACAAGTTCATGTATCAATGTATCGGACATCGAAATATAAAAAATAATACAACAGGACAAATTAAAGCAGTTACCGGTACACACATTATATATATCACAGAGGTAAGAGGTCAACAATCAAGTCAAAGGTCAATCACCTTGAACAAGTCATTGATTTACCAAACCTGTAAAAAAATTATCATCTTGTTTAACTGTCATTGCCACACTCAGAACATTACTTATTACAAAAATACTGTCGAAGCCTCAAAGAGGACTATTTAACAGTACTGTCTCTGCGTACATCTCTTAAAAGAGCCTGCTGTCGAAATGTATTTGACCAAATTAGACTAAGACAGTTGTTAATATTGTCCAAACCTCTGAGAATGCCATAAGACACTTGTTCCGTTCAGTGTTGGTTGATAATTGCAGTCACTTACAAGACTACAAGACTACACCCAATATTAGAGAATGTTCTACTGCATGGAAAATGAATATGGACGGGATATCAGCAACATAATTTTGTTTCTTGAGTAATACACAGTTTTAAAGGTCCATCAGTTCCTGTCCGGCAGAAGATTGCTGTTGTGCGAACAAGGACTTATTCAGCAGGGTGGTGGCAAGTTGGTTTGGAGCTTGAGATGTTGCTATGTCATTTGGGAGGCGAGTTGCCCTTGCAGTAAGAAGAACTGTTTCTGTCAAGGCCTGGTGCATAGAAAACAATAACGTTATGTAAGTATATGCTGTATGATGTGATAAAGTACAGGGAACCAACTTAGTATGGTACAAGTTCTCATTGCAATTCAGTTTAGTAAACCCTGTTCAAATTTGATCATTTTGAAAACAAAAATACTGAAAGTGTATTAAATTTCTTTCAAAAATAAAAATAGACTGCTGAAAGTGATAAGTGAATTAACAGATAATTATGTAAAGGGCAAAGTTCAGAGGCATTGTCAGATTTGTAACTCTAAACTTACTTTAAGCCTCCTCTTGGCATTGAACTCTTTGATTTTCTTGTGGGTCTCGGCGAGGTGCTCTCCCTTTGCAGCTGTCCCCTCTGTCCAAGGGTGTGTCAAGGCGGCTTCCTCTGTAATCCTTTTTTTAGGGTCTTTCTTAAGCATCTTTCTTATGAAATCCTAGGAAGATAAATATTCATATAGTTATCAATAAAATTACCCTTAATCGTATTTGTTCATTACACTCGCTATCATGGCGGACATTATATATATCTTGCTAAGTATAGCAATGTTATGCAAACCACCTGCATAGCTTGAACTAAGGTCATGGTTTGATTTTTAGGTCACCTGAGACAAAGTCTCAAGTGACCTATTCTAATCCCCTTTTGTCCGTCGTCGTGCGTCGTGCGTCGTCCGTCGTCCGTCGTGCGTCGTCCGTCGTCCGTCGTGCGTCCGTAAACAATTCACATTTTCAACTTCTTCTCCAAAACCCACAAACCAAATTCTATGAAATTTGGCAGACAGCTTCTATGGCTAAAGGTCAACCAAAATTGTAAATTATGTGGTCCCCACCCCCTAGGGGCCTGAGGGGCGGGGCCAAAAAGGGTCAAACTGACTAAAACTTCAAAAATCTTCTTCTCTACTCTCAGATATGCTGGAATCAAACACTCTTCATAGATGGAAGGGTCTTAAGGTGCTTTACCAAAATTGTAAACTTCATGACCCAGGGGTTTCACGTTTGCCCCTGGGGAGGGGCTAAACTTTACTATAGTTTATATAGGGAAATCACATTTTTGAATTTAATTTATTTTATTTCTATTGGAATTCATTCTAATTTTGTAAACATTGTCAGCATGGGATGACAGTTTGATGACATGCACATGTTGGCCCTGACTGACCCCCAGGGGCTGATGGGCGGGGCTAAAAAGGGCCAAATTGACTAAAACTTCAAAAATCTTCTTCTCTACTCTCAGATATGCTGGAATCAAACACTCTTCATAGATGGAAGGGTCTTAAGGTGCTTTACCAAAATTGTAAATTTCATGACCCAGGGGTTTCACGTTTGCCCCTAGGGAGGGGCTAAACTTTACTATAGTTTATATAGGGAAATCACATTTTTGACTTTAATTTATTTTATTTCTATTGGAATTCATTCTAATTTTGTAAACATTGTCAGCATGAGATGACAGTTTGATGGCATGCACATGTTGGCCCTGACTGACCCCCAGGGGCTGATGGGCGGGGCTAAAAAGGGCCAAATTGACTAAAACTTCAAATATCTTCTTTTCTACTCTCAGATATGCTGGAATCAAATACACTTCATAGATGGCTGGGTTTGAAGGTTCTTTACCAAAATTGTGAATTTAGGACCCTGGGGTCTCAAGTTTGCCCCTGGGGTGGGGCTAAACTTTACTATAGTTTATATAGGGAAATCGCATTTTTGACTCTTATTTCTATTGGAATTCATTCTTATTTTGTAAACATTGTCACCATTGTGTTACTATAGTTTATATAGGGAAATCACATTTTTGACTGATTTGTTTTGATTTCTATTGGAATTCAAAAAGGTTCATTAAAATAAACTGAAATATTTCAAATCTCAGGTGACCGTTAAGGCCCATGGGCCTCTTGTTTTTTTAAAAGGAATAATGTCATATATGGTGTCCAAATTATTTATACATTCAATCATTTATCTTTTTAGACATTTCAGATGGCTATAGGTCATGCTAAAATTTGTTCTTTTGTCATTCATTAAATTGTTGATTCAAAATGTGGCTAAACATGCAACTCACAACTGAAAATGGTTAAAACTCAAATCAACTTATAAAAAATTGGATCTATCATAAACTAAGAGAAATCTCAGTAAATTGCTGAAATAACTTGTTCAGAAATTGTAAAATCACAATGACATTCCGCCACAGCTAAATATTATGATCATGAGGAAAACAAAAAAAAGTTTCAAGATTTGTTTAAAATTAAGAGGGGAAAATGTTTCAAGATTTGTTTAAAATTAAGAGGGGAAAATCTCCTAACAAACAAACTCCAGACAATTTTCTCCATTGATGGACAATGCCTGATAACACGCTATCAAATTCAGACAGTGATATTATGTAAAATGCCTGATTTTATCACCTTTGCATTCTCACTAATATCGTCCCACCATGGAGAGTCAAACTGGTACTCAGCTTTGAGGATCTTTCTATAGAAGTCTTTCTGGTTATTGTCGTAGAAGGGTTCATATCCACACAACCTTTCAATCAAAACATCATGTCAAAACATTTTCATCACCAAAACAAAACAAAAATTAAACAGTTAAGATTAAAGTATTGCATGATCATGATTATTGTTGAAAATTATCAAAAAGTACATGCACTAAGTAGAATGTTTCATCAATCAAAATACTTAAATGATATACATGTATAAAATTGGGTAAATATGATAAAGAAATGATTCATTGTTCTTTCAAATGTTAAACCACAAGATCAAAATATTTAATCTTACAGTGGTATTATCATTTTGTTAGTGGTATGCTGTCATCTGATACTTTGGCAGGTGACACCCCGTTCTGCAGTGGTATTTTCAAATTAGCAGAATTCACAAAATGTCAATTGCTTCATATGGATATATTCACTACTTTGCATTTAAGACAAATAAACCATATGGCTTTTATCAAAGATTAGTGTCATTACAATTACTTTAAAGCATTTTCAGTTTTTGCCTATTTTACATTTCATCATCATTTTTATTTTTCAAATAACAAGTATATTTATTTATTTAGGTATTTTATTCAGTTGTCATGGTAACAGGATTCTAGGATTAGCTTGTAAATAATTCCAAATAAATACAAATTGTTCATCAATATAACATACAAAATGTAACAGATCACTCCACAGCTCCACATGTCCACTGACTTGTCGTATGGCTTCCCCATCAACACTTCCGGAGCTGAAGGTATACATATCAGATACAATGGAAAGAAACAAAGAGGCCAAATGGGCTGGCCTGTATCCTTATATACATATACATGACATAGAAATAAATTATTCTCTGCATGCACATGTATCACAACTATGACTTTCAACTAGGTATATATGCACATGTATCACAACTATGACTTTCAACCAGGTAAATAATTGTAATTTGATATTGGTTGAAATATTTGATTTTGTATTTTCAGTAAATTATTGTATTACAAATATAATTTATTCTATGTATTTTTTATTCTTTAATAACTTTTCATTTCTTCATTTTAATATGACTGTTATTATTTTATTTGATGAACAAATTAGATTTCAAATTTCTTCACATGATAAATCAAACCTAATTATAGATATTGACACCCTTAAAATCAAAATGGTTACCGAATGTCAACAAGACAATTACCCTAACAAGTGACTATACACTCACCACAGTACCCAGGAGTTCCACACACAGTAGACATCAACACATCACTGTCGAGCATTTTTGACAACCCAAAGTCAGCTGTTGAAACAAAAATAATTTTGATATATATACCCCACTAGGTAATTGGATTTCTGAAAAAAAGTGAGTGGAGTTCAATTAAAACTGTTTGTTTCGCTTTTCTTCAATCACATTTTATACCAGAATTTAAAATTCAGTATTTATCTTTCTTTTTTTTTCTTTTTTCTTTTTGTACAAGACAGTTGTTTTAGTAAATATGCATTGTTAATATATATAATTTATATGTGTATTCAACTTGTTTGACTGGAAATGGAATGTGATATGATTGATAATACCTACCAATTTTAAGGGGCGAGTCATCTTTGCTGCTCTCATATAACAAATTCTCAGGCTGAAAGGTGAAAAAGCAACAATGTAAAAAGGTATTTTGAATCAGACTTTTTTTTCATTAAAATTATCTATAAAACTGCTGTGTGATTTTCATTTGGTAATATTTTGTATTTGGGAATTAAAAAAAAAGTAACAAAGACATTTTATTTCATTATAACACCAATATCAAACTTCATCAATTCTACAACAATATTCATCATCATAAACAATATACAAGTGTATAGATATTAACAGTAATAGTTCATAATTCAATTTAGTCAGCATTGAAAATTGTTAATGTAACCAAGGTAAATTCTTGATCTCGATTGATTGAGCCGGAGGTCCTGGGTTTCATCCTTAGTGTAGGAATTGAAATAAATCCTAATTGTTTTATCATGGCGTCTGTTTGAATTATAATTGTATTATCATGGTGTCTGTTTGAATCCTAATTTATTATCATGGTGTCTGTTTGAATCCTAATTTATTATCATGGTGTCTGTTTGAATCCTAATTTATTATCATGGTGTCTGTTTGAATCCTAATTTATTATCATGGTGTCTGTTTGAATTATAATTGTTTTATCATGGTGTCTGTTTGAATCCTAATTTATTATCATGGTGTCTGTTTGAATCCTAATTTATTATCATGGTGTCTGTTTGAATCCTAATTTATTATCATGGTGTCTGTTTGAATCCTAATTTATTATCATGGTGTCTGTTTGAATCCTAATTTATTATCATGGTGTCTGTTTGAATTATAATTGTATCATCATGGCGTCTGTTTGAATCCTAATTTATTATCATGGTGTCTGTTTGAATCCTAATTTATTATCATGGTGTCTGTTTGAATCCTAATTTATTATCATGGTGTCTGTTTGAATCCTAATTTATTATCATGGTGTCTGTTTGAATCCTAATTTATTATCATGGTGTCTGTTTGAATTATAATTGTATTATCATGGTGTCTGTTTGAATTATAATTGTATTATCATGGTGTCTGTTTGAATCCTAATTTATTATCATGGTGTCTGTTTGAATCCTAATTTATTATCATGGTGTCTGTTTGAATCCTAATTTATTATCATGGTGTCTGTTTGAATTATAATTGTATTATCATGGTGTCTGTTTGAATTATAATTGTATTATCATGGTGTCTGTTTGAATTATAATTGTATTATCATGGTGTCTGTTTGAATTATAATTGTATTATCATGGCGTCTGTTTGAATCCTAATTTATTATCATGGTGTCTGTTTGAATTATAATTGTATTTTCATGGTGTCTGTTTGAATTATAATTGTATTATCATGGTGTCTGTTTGAATCCTAATTTATTATCATGGCGTCTGTTTGAATTATAATTGTATTATCATGGTGTCTGTTTGAATTATAATTGTATTATCATATAGGTGTCTGTTTGAATTATAATTGTATTATCATGGTGTCTGTTTGAATTATAATTGTATTATCATGGTGTCTGTTTGAATTATAATTGTATTATCATGGTGTCTGTTTGAATTATAATTGTATCATCATGGCGTCTGTTTGAATCCTAATTTATTATCATGGTGTCTGTTTGAATCCTAATTTATTATCATGGCGTCTGTTTGAATCCTAATTGTATTATCATGGTGTCTGTTTGAATCCTAAT
The DNA here is from genome assembly GCF_902652985.1 of Pecten maximus. Taxonomy (NCBI): domain Eukaryota; kingdom Metazoa; phylum Mollusca; class Bivalvia; order Pectinida; family Pectinidae; genus Pecten; species Pecten maximus. The sequence goes on along the minus strand of NC_047023.1, from coordinate 27,382,392 downwards.
TTATTATCATGGTGTCTGTTTGAATTATAATTGTATTATCATATAGGTGTCTGTTTGAATTATAATTGTATTATCATGGTGTCTGTTTGAATCCTAATTTATTATCATGGTGTCTGTTTGAATCCTAATTGTATTATCATGGTGTCTGTTTGAATCCTAATTTATTATCATGGTGTCTGTTTGAATTATAATTGTATTATCATGGTGTCTGTTTGAATTATAATTGTATTATCATGGTGTCTATTTGAATTATAATTGTATTATCATGGCGTCTGTTTGAATCCTAATTTATTATCATGGTGTCTGTTTGAATCCTAATTTATTATCATGGTGTCTGTTTGAATCCTAATTTATTATCATGGTGTCTGTTTGAATTATAATTTATTGTCATGGTGTCTGTTTGAATCCTAATTTATTATCATGGTGTCTGTTTGAATTATAATTGTATTATCATGGCGTCTGTTTGAATTATAATTGTATTATCATATAGGTGTCTGTTTGAATTATAATTGTATCATCATGGTGTCTGTTTGAATCCTAATTGTATTATCATGGTGTCTGTTTGAATTATAATTGTATTATCATGGTGTCTGTTTGAATTATAATTGTATTATCATGGCGTCTGTTTGAATCCTAATTTATTATCATGGTGTCTGTTTGGATTATAATTGTATTATCATGGCGTCTGTTTGAATCCTAATTTATTATCATGGTGTCTGTTTGAATCCTAATTTATTATCATGGTGTCTGTTTGAATCCTAATTTATTATCATGGTGTCTGTTTGAATCCTAATTGTATTATCATGGTGTCTGTTTGAATCCTAATTTATTATCATGGTGTCTGTTTGAATCCTAATTTATTATCATGGTGTCTGTTTGAATTATAATTGTATTATCATGGTGTCTGTTTGAATTATAATTGTATTATCATGGCGTCTGTTTGAATCCTAATTTATTATCATGGTGTCTGTTTGAATCCTAATTTATTATCATGGTGTCTGTTTGAATCCTAATTTATTATCATGGTGTCTGTTTGAATCCTAATTTATTATCATGGTGTCTGTTTGAATCCTAATTCATTATCATGGTGTCTGTTTGAATCCTAATTTATTATCATGGTGTCTGTTTGAATTATAATTTATTATCATGGTGTCTGTTTGAATTATAATTGTATTATCATATAGGTGTCTGTTTGAATTATAATTGTATTATCATGGTGTCTGTTTGAATCCTAATTGTATTATCATGGTGTCTGTTTGAATTATAATTTATTATCATGGTGTCTGTTTGAATTATAATTGTATTATCATATAGGTGTCTGTTTGAATTATAATTGTATTATCATGGCGTCTGTTTGAATCCTAATTTATTATCATGGTGTCTGTTTGAATTATAATTGTATTATCATGGTGTCTGTTTGAATTATAATTGTATTATCATGGCGTCTGTTTGAATTATAATTGTATTTTCATGGTGTCTGTTTGAATTATAATTGTATTATCATGGTGTCTGTTTGAATCCTAATTTATTATCATGGTGTCTGTTTGAATCCTAATTTATTATCATGGTGTCTGTTTGAATTATAATTGTATTTTCATGGTGTCTGTTTGAATTATAATTGTATTTTCATGGTGTCTGTTTGAATTATAATTGTATTATCATGGTGTCTGTTTGAATTATAATTGTATTTTCATGGTGTCTGTTTGAATTATAATTGTATTATCATGGTGTCTGCATACCTTCATGTCTCTGTGAACAACTCCATTTCCATGTATGTACTACAAATGAAACAAATCAGTCATTATCAATTAATGTATTTGTTATAAACATTTCCATGACAAATGTTATCTTGCCATTAAATCATTTAAATGTGTAGTTTTATTATGATAAGGAAAATGTTATTAAATATGATAGCATTACAACAACATCTCACAACTTCTCCATGAACATAACAAAATATCAAGTTTTGTTGAATTAAACAGGCACTTTTTAAAATAAGTTATTATACATTATTGTAACTACCTTTAAAGCTTTTAAGATGTCATGCATGGCTTCAGCAGCATCTTTCTCCGAGTATGACCCTCTTGCAACAATTCTGTGAATGGAATTCATAACCATGAGATTTCAGTTATAAGGGACATAGATAAAGTATATACATGTACTGGGATACTGCCAGATAAAATGTTAATATCTGTCAATCATTCACTGGATGCAGTACTAATAAAGTCTGTCTATTCAACTCAACAGAATCAGATCAATTTTTAGGACCTCCTGGACATTGTTTTTGGCTGAAATGGTTTTATAGGGACAGATTTTTTCAGCACTTTCAGCCACAAGAAGTATACCTAGCTGGAAATGATGGATCTACACGCTGAGATAACTAATGGTTGATGGATCTACACGCTGAGATAACTAATGGTTGGTGGATCTACACGCTGAGATAACTAATGGTTGATGGATCTACACGCTGAGATAACTAATGGTTGATGGATCTACACGCTGAGATAACTAATGGTTGAGGTTGATGGATCTACACGCTGAGATAACTAATGGTTGATGGATCTACACGCTGAGATAACTAATGGTTGGTGGATCTTCATGCTGAGATAACTAATGGTTGAGGTTGATGGATCTACACGCTGAGATAACTAATGGTTGGTGGATCTACACGCTGAGATAACTAATGGTTGGTGGATCTACACGCTGAGATAACTAATGGTTGGTGGATCTTCACGCTGAGATAACTAATGGTTGATGGATCTACACGCTGAGATAACTAATGGTTGGTGGATCTACACGCTGAGATAACTAATGGTTGGTGGATCTACACGCTGATATAACTAATGGTTGGTGGATCTTCACGCTGAGATAACTAATGGTTGATGGATCTACACGCTGAGATAACTAATGGTTGGTGGATCTTCACGCTGAGATAACTAATGGTTGGTGGATCTTCACGCTGAGATAACTAATGGTCGGTGGATCTACACGCTGAGATAACTAATGGTTGGTGGATCTTCACGCTGAGATAACTAATGGTTGGTGGATCTACACGCTGATATAACTAATGGTTCCAGTGAATCAGCTTACCTTTCAAATAGTTCTCCTCCTGTCACAAGTTCCAATACCAAGTAAATCTTTTCAGGAATCTCATAGATTTCTTTTAAACCAATCTAAAATAGCAAAGAAGACGTACAGTACAACTGCAAGCATACTGGGTATTGCAAAACAATATACATATGTCTTCTACCTTCCCCTGCTAAAAATAGTAACAGTGATCTTGACCTTGACCCAAAAACCTGAAACTCAAACTTGTCCGAAATATTATGGTCCTTTTATCATCGTTTGAAGTTTGATCAAAATGCCTCAAGGAATGAAGCCACTAGAGAGCTGACAAACTTTATAAGTGGAAACATTGCATGTGTATGATGCTGGAATTCATCAATTGAACCTGCCCCCCCCCCCCCCAATATTATATAACCATGATATAAGCAAGGCTACAACAACTATTATATATATACTTTTAAAATTAGATTGTACAAAAACCTATGTACCTATATACCGGTTTTATTTAGGAATCTAACATGTACATGAGTGACTATACTGTCATATTGAATTTATTAATTGAATACATGTTAAATAAATGGCTTATGCCATGAGCCTAGGTGGGTGGCATATCTAATTATTGAAAGAGTTTAAGAAAATTCATTTGACTTAAAGCCATGATGATAAGATATCACATAACTCATATTTATGAAAATAAGTTACAGGAAATATTTTTTTGAATCTGTATAAGACAGGCAAGTTTTGACTCTGACGTTATGTGATTTTTCTCTACAGAGACGATTGTGCAATGTCATATAGTTATTGCGATTTCAGATTATTTATGACGTTACAATATTGTTAATATTACATGTATCTTGCAACATTTATGACATGGCTGTATATGACACTATAGACATAACCTAAAACATTGTTACTATCAGTGAAACACAATTACATATTAACTACTGTCAACATACTTTTTAAAGTAAACATAGTATTACATATCCATTATACTTGGTAATACATATATAACATATATATATACATAAAAATCAAACTCTGGTATTATCTTCTTGAGATACATATCATTTATATGTGGATTAAAGATATATTTCTACTGACCATCGACACCCTGATTACGTCTGCTTATTGCATATGTATATATTCTCAGGGCTTTTTCTTAATGATTTTGGATGGGGCATTTTTGTCTCATTTTGGGGAGAAAACTTAGGAATTGGGAAGGAAATTTTCAGGAGTAACCTGCAAATTTTGGCAACTGGCTTGATTATCAACTAAATTCGATTGGGAATGAAGCCCATTCTTGTCTGTCCCCAAAAAAGCCCTCATGCTACATTTGATAATCCTAGTGTAGTGTAGCACAATCAAAGAAAAGTAACCAACTATGATTGCTGACTAATTAATGTGTCAGTTTGAAGCTGGACATTTTTTTTTACACTTTTATGACATAAAGATGAGAGATGGGCAGGTTTGATACTTACCACATTATTATGTTGTAGCCGAAACAGAATTCCTACTTCTGTGGTGATCACCTTCCTGTCAATCTTTAAAAGAAGCATTACAATGATACAATGTTACCTTGAATTAAACAGCTTGATATACCGTAGTCTAACATGACACATAGATCTAAGTCTTTTCAAGCATTAGCTCAGTAGAAATGAAAAGTTAATGTATTACACTATTTATCGATTAAGTTTAGATACTTTTAAAATATTTTGTTGTATCAGAATATCAATAATGTCATTGCTATGAACTTCTCACAAAATGGAAGTATTAAGGGTATTATTTGTTGGTGTAAAAATTAAATGAATCGTTGTAATTACCTGTTTTGTGATGATCTTTACAGCCCAGGCCTTGTTGGTCCCATTGTGTTCACATTTATATACCACAGATGTCGCTCCTCTACAGGCAATGATGACAATTCACAAAAAATCAAATTATAATTAAACTTAACAGGAATGCATCATTTAGAACAAGTTCATATATATATGAATGTAACACTTTATCAAGCTGTTAGCTATAGACATCTGTATGAGGTGTTAGCTATAGATTTTGTCTGTATAGAGGTGACAGCTATAGTTGTTGTCTATATGGAGGTGACAGCTATAGATGTTGTCTGTATGGAGGTGTCAGCTATAGATGTTGTTTGTATGGAGGTGTCAGCTATAGATGTTTTCTGTATGGAGGTGTCAGCTATATATGTTGTCTGTATGGAGGTGACAGCTATAGATGTTGTCTGTATGGAGGTGTCAGCTATAGATGTTGTTTGTATGGAGGTGTCACCTATAGATGTTGTTTGTATGGAGGTGTCAGCTATAGATGTTGTTTGTATGGAGGTGTCAGCTATAGATGTTGTTTGTATGGAGGTGTCACCTATAGATGTTGTTTGTATGGAGGTGTCAGCTATAGATGTTGTTTGTATGGAGGTGTCACCTATAGATGTTGTTTGTATGGAGGTGTCACCTATAGATGTTGTTTGTATGGAGGTGTCAGCTATAGATGTTGTTTGTATGGAGGTGACAACTATAGATGTTGTCTGTATGGAGGTGTCAGCTATAGATGTTGTCTGTATGAAGGTGTCACCTATAGATGTTGTCTATATGGAGGTGACAGCTATAGATGTTGTCTGTATGAAGGTGTCACCTATAGATGTTGTCTATATGGAGGTGACAACTATAGATGTTGTCTGTATGGAGGTGACAACTATAGATGTTGTTTGTATGGGTTGTCAGCTATAGATGTTGTTTGTATGGAGGGGATATCTATATATGTTGTCTGTATGGAGGTGACAGCTATAGATATGTCTGTATGGAGGTGTCACCTATAGATGTTGTCTATATGGAGGTGACAGCTATAGATGTTGTCTGTATGAAGGTGTCACCTATAGATGTTGTCTATATGGAGGTGACAACTATAGATGTTGTCTGTATGGAGGTGACAGCTATAGATGTTGTCTGTATGGAGGTGTCACCTATAGATGTTGTCTATATGGAGGTGACAACTATAGATGTTGTCTGTATGGAGGTGACAGCTATAGATGTTGTTTGTATGGGTTGTCAGCTATAGATGTTGTTTGTATGGAGGGGATATCTATAGATGTTGTCTATATGGAGGTGACAGCTATAGATATGTCTGTATGGAGGTGACAGCTATAGATGTTGTCTATATGGAGGTGACAGCTATAGATGTTTTCTGTATGAAGGTGTCAGCTATAGATGTTGTCTGTATGGAGGTGACAGCTATAGATGTTGTCTATATGGAGGTGTCAGCTATAGATATTGTCTGTATAGAGGTGACAGCTATATATGTTGTCTGTATGGAGGTGACAGCTATAGATGTGTCTGTATGGAGGTGACAGCTATATATGTTGTCTGTATGGAGGTGACAGCTATATATGTTGTCTGTATGGAGGTGTCAGCTGTAGATGTTGCCTGTATGGAGGTGACAGCTATAGATGTTGTCTGTATGGAGGTGACAGCTATATATGTTTTCTGTATGGAGGTGACAGCTATAGATGTTTTCTGTATGGAGGGGATATCTATAGATGTTGTCTGTTTGGAGGTGACAGCTATAGATATGTCTGTATGGAGGTGTCAGCTATATATATTGTCTATATGGAGGTGACAGCTACAGATGTTGTCTGTATGGAGGTGACAGCTATAGATGTTGTCTGTATGGAGGTGACAGCTATAGATGTTGTCTGTATGGAGGTGTCAGCTATAGATGTTGTCTGTATGGAGGTGACAGCTATAGATGTTGTCTGTATGGAGGTGTCAGCTATAGATGTTGTCTGTTTGGAGGTGTCAGCTATAGATGTTGTCTGTTTGGAGGTGACAGCTATATATATGTCTGTATGGAGGTGACAGCTATAGATGTGGTCTGTATGGAGGTGACAGCTATAGATGTGTCTATATGGGAGTGTCAGCTATAGATGTTGTCTGTATGGAGGTGTCAGCTATAGATGTTGTCGTATGTAGGGGTCAGCTGTAGGATGGGTGACAGCTATAAGAGTTTGTCTATATGGAGGTGACAGCTATAGATGTTGTCTGTATGGAGGTGACAGCTATATATATTGTTTGTATGGGTTGTCAGCTATAGATGTTGTTTGTATGGAGGGGATATCTAAAAATGTTGTCTGTATGGAGGTGACAGCTATAGATATGTCTGTATGGAGGTGTCAGCTATATATGTTGTTTGAATGGGGGTATTGTCTGTATAGGGGGCAACTATAGATGTTGTCTGTATAAGCGGTGGTGGCCAGCTCACAATGTTATCTGTATGAGATGACAGCTATATAGTATGATGTTTGTCTAGAGGTGTTGTCCTATATAGGTTTCAGCTATTAGATGTTGTCTGTATGGAGGATGACAGCTATAGATGTTGTTTCTGTATAGAGGTTGTCAGCTATAGATTATTGTCTGTTATGGAGGTGACAGCTATAGAATGTTGTCTGTATGGAGGTGACAGCTATATATGTTGTCTGTATGGAGGTGTCAGCTATAGATGTTGTCTGTATGGAGGTGACAGCTATAGTTGTTGTCTGTATGGAGGTGACAGCTATATATATTGTTTGTATGGGTTGTCAGCTATGAGGGGATATCTATAGATGTTGTCTGTATGGAGGTGTCAGCTATATATGTCGTCTGTATGGAGGTGTCAGCTATAGATGTGTCTGTATGGAGGTGACAGCTATAGATATTGTCTGTATGGAGGTGACAGCTATATATGTTGTTTGAATGGGGGTATTGTCTGTATAGGGGGCAACTATAGATGTTGTCTGTATAGAGGTGCCAGCTACAAATGTTATCTGTATGGAGATGACAGCTATATATAGTATGATGTTTGTATAGAGGTGTTGTCTATATAGGTTTCAGTTATAGATGTTGTCTGTATGGAGGTGACAGCTATAGATGTTGTCTGTATAGAGGTGTCAGCTATAGATATTGTCTGTATATGTAAGGTGTCAGCTACAGATGTCTGTATATAGGTGCCAGCTATAGATGTTGTCTGTATATACATATATAAGATCATCTGATGCCAGCTACAAATGTTATCTGTATGGAGATGACAGCTATATATAGTATGATGTTTGTATAGAGGTGTTGTCTAAATAGGTTTCAGCTATAGATATGTCTGTATGGAGGTGTCAGCTATAGATGTTGTCTGTATGGAGGTGACAGCTATAGATGTTGTCTGTATGGAGGTGACAGCTATATATGTTGTCTGTATGGAGGTGACAGCTATAGATGTTGTCTGTATGGAGGTGACAGCTATAGATGTTGTCTGTATGGAGGTGTCAGCTATAGATGTTGTCTGTATGGAGGTGACAGCTATAGATGTTGTCTGTATGGAGGTGTCAGCTATAGATGTTGTCTGTATGGAGGTGTCAGCTATAGATGTTGTCTGTATGGAGGTGACAGCTATAGATGTTGTCTGTATGGAGGTGTCAGCTATAGATGTTGTCTGTATGGAGGTGACAGCTATAGATGTTGTCTGTATGGAGGTGTCAGCTATAGATGTCTATATGGAGGTGACAGCTATAGATGTTGTCTGTATGGAGATGCCAGTTATAGATATTGCCTTTATAGAAAGTGTCATCTCTAGATGTTGTCTGTATGGGGGGAACAAGGGGGATGGGGGGGGGGGGGGGGGGGGGGGGGTTATAAATGCTTTCTGTGTTCATGTGGTGTGGTGGTGGTGATCAGTACATTAAATGTTGACTGCACAGGTACATCAGTTTAGCTATATGTACAAATATACAGTCCCTTTATAAAGGTTTTCAGCTATGATATTGGTGGGGTGCAAATCTTATATGTAAAGTGGTACTCACGGTCAATTTAAACACGAACTATATAACTAATATATCTGGCTAATTATATTTGTATGACATGCAATTGTTGAAAGAATTAAATATTAATTTTGAGTATTGGATTTTGTCAGAGAATGATTCGTGAAGTCACAATTATCATGGCCATTTTTTCTCCAAAAAACCTCACATGGAAACTTTTTTCTCTCATAACTCTCCATGTTGGATAGAGTTTGCCCATGTAAGATAGCTATGTAAGATTAATCTATCTTAAATAGCATTTCACGCGCGCTGAGTAATCTCCGTTCAAGGGGGACAACTCTCACAACGTCGTCTGCTTGTGTTTACATCCGACAGTCCTTATCGTCGGTGTCGGTTTTGAAACGTTGGACTTAACTATAAAAATACATACATTCTTAGATAAATATATATCATATCAGCAGTAAACCAATAGGGCCACACGGTTAAACGATTAGACATTTCATCTGAGCGAACATATAACTCCGTTACTGTAGACTAGGCCTACAGGCCTGTTGTAACAGTTACAGTACAGTAATACAAGCTGGCCTACCAGACAGCTTTGTCATTTGTCATTAAAAAAATGTAAACACACACAATCACCTGGCAATGACAGGAAGTAAAATAAAAGCCATACATAAAAAAATATAAAAAAGAAAATGTCAAACATCACAACCTATGAAATGGTTCCGTTTGCGTCAGCAGGGTGGCCTGGAATTTGTTTACTCGTACTGTACTGTCAGTAACTGCTAGGCCTACTCAGTAACCTGTGTATTTGGAAGTTGGGAATTGGCTCTTAAATGAACGAACATTCGGTAAAATAACACCCCTCGATGTTCATATAAAATATTTATTTTAATTGTAACTCAGAGTCTATATTTGTGTAGAGTAACCATGAAAACTAACTGACATCCTAGCCTTTCAATATGTCAGATCATCGTTATCGACGGACCTACCTTCGTCATTCCATCAAGACAACCGGTTAAACACATATAATCCTATGTCACAGAAAAGATCGAATACTCGTATAGAGTCACTGTTCGCTGGTTCACACACGAAGTTGCCAAAATCACAGTGAATTTAAAATTACCACCCACGAAACATCGCCGCGTCATGGCGATCGAGATCAACATCACTCTCAATATCCTTGAGCTATGAATGGAATTCCAATGACAGTCGTGACGTCATGCAGTGACGTAGTATTTTATAAAAAAAAATTTTGACTTGGCATTTAAAAGTACAGTACTAGTGTATTCTGTGAAATGATAAAATATGTCGAGGTGCAAATCAAATTATATGTAAAGTTGGAAAACTCATTTCAGCGTTGGCTTTCAGTATTGTTGATAGAACTTCTTTTTCTCGGATGTTGACAATTTGATCACGGCCACGTAAAAGTCGGTCAAGTTACGGTAATTTTTATCGGCGAATTGTTCATTCGTTCATCACTTAACCACAAAATGAATGAAATTTGTGTGCAAACTTAGTTTGCCAAAATAAGGTATGATCTTTCAGAATATCACAAGTATTTTTAGTAAAAACGTCAAATAAAGAAATTAAAAAATTGAAGAAAATGGATGGCTGAGGGACACTTTCGCCAGAAATTCGGTAATGATATGAGAGAAAAAGACTCTTTCATTATGTGTGTATGTAGGATAGAGATATTCCACCCTCGGGATCACAAAATGTGGTAAAACCCTCGGCAAGCCTCGGGTTTCACCACATTTTGTGACCCGTCGGGTGGAATATCCCTATCCTACATATACACATATGAAAGAGTCTTATAATCTGTAATCAATATGTACATTTTAATATGCCCTGTCATTTTGTGTCATGATCAATCGGTTGTTTGAACAATATACTCAAATCAAAGTAGAGATATCACAACACTACACAGTTGACAGTTTTCAAAATAATAATAATAATATGGCATACATAAACAACTGTTATCACCATGTTATTTAAATGTACATATATATTTTTACAACTATATACAATTAATAGGCAAAACAGCCAGGGGAGATAACCTATACCAGACACGTCGGTGATACATATCAAATGCATGAATACCAAATCTATCTGCTATTCATTTTGAAAAAAAAATGTATATGAAATAGTTTTAAGGCTTGGAGGCGAAATTATTTCAACGAATCTGTTATATATGCAATGATAATAGACAATCGGAAGTGAAACTAATGTAAATAATCTCGTTACTACGGCAAAAACGGGCACCTGACCACGAGTGAATTACCTGCCAAGTTCCGGTCCGAATGTATAATTGTCCTCAAATTTCTGATCTCGTATGCTTTCCTTTATCCAGTAATCCTGCTGCTGACCTTTACTCGACATGGTTACACAAAATGCGTGTTCGATAATCCACCCGAAGCGAATTCCAGTGTCTATCAATTATGGATTGTTGTTATCACGTGACCTAAAAAAAAAAAAAAGAGCTCCGATAATGCGGGGGACTAATAAATGATGTAAAACGCGTGAAGATGATAACAATAGAAAAATGATACATTTATATAATTATTGGGGTTGTTGGAGAACACATATCCATGCATTGCATATGATAAAGAGTCCGATAAATTTACAGATAAATTCCGAAAAAGGGTTCTAAGTTTAGTAAATCTAATTTACTTCCGGAAGAGGAAAACTAAAAGGTACCGAATGTCAATGAAAATAGATTGAAACTACAGTGCATTATAACAATTTCATATTGGAAAGATATGCATTGATTGTGCATCTGTTCAAAACCAAGTAACATTTTACTAATACTGCTTGATAAAATTTGCACACTTGACATGTAATTGTTTTGCAGAGGCAGTCACGTGGTTGAATGGTTCGGCACATCATAATTTCCCGGTATTAGATTTTCCTTCGTGTCCAATGTTTGCTCAACATTGTGCTGTTCCTTGATATCAGTGAAATGCCTTTGTATTTATCCTTATACCATACTGTATGCTTCACAGTTTAAAAGATTATTAGCTTTAAACATGCAAGTCACCAGTTTTGACGAATTGTATATAGGTCTCTGATGTAGGCTATATAAATTACGAAAAACCAACTTCCGTTACAGTGTTTTTCAAGTTTATTTTGAGAAAATCTATTTAGCCAAACCAGAGATATAGGTCTCTGGCCAAACTAGGGACATTTTACTGGTAAATTGTGTTTAAAATTTACATGACAATATTTTATTGAGAGTGGCATGCTTACCAATTTTATAACCATGCAGGTTTGGGGAAAACACTTAACTTAGGCAAACTTGCCTATTATTTACTAATGATAATTATATTTACTCTGCAATTTCCACCGCATTGTCGGAATACACCCATCATATATATTTTTGCTGTATACAGCAGTGATGGAAAACAGCTGTGTTTTGGAATCTTGGCACGTGTGTCAATACGATAAGCCTTTAGCTACTTCCAAGTAAAACAACGTTTAAAAGACGAACATATTTGGATTTATAATAATTGATACCGTTTCACTCCAAAATGATTATTTTTGATGACTATTGCCGGATAAATAGAATACATTTTTGGCTCGGGACAGAAAGACAAAAGTGGCTCGCCATTAGGCTCGCCACTTTTGTCTCTCTTTACCCTCTCCAAAATACAGCTTATATTTTAAGAACCTGACCATGTATCCCTATATACACTGTATATGCAAGTTGGGTGATTTTCCCAAACCTGAATACGCAAATCTGAAATGTTAGCTTTATATGATTGCACACCAGTTTTATGATATTTCACTAAAATTAAAATTGACTCCTTTATTCTAACCTGTTTTATAAAATATTTGCTGTTATAGATTTTATGTACAATGTATTTTTTTTTATTTTTTTTAGTTTTTGTTTAAACAATCAGCACGATTCTGAATATCAAGCTCATTTTTAGGAAAAGAAAGCTAAAATATTGAAATAGGAAGGAGTAATGAAAAATACCCTGCCTGTGACAGGTTTCGAACGAGCGACCTCTCGCGATCGCTTTCAATGCAAACATCCTACCACTAGTCCGAGCTAGTAAGATGACCTTATACTCTCTAGTTTTACACAACTCCCCCCTTCTTCACAAAGTCTTTGACCCGAAGACAACTATAACCCAAGTTCTTTTTTTCCAAGAAAGCCTCCCAATCTCCTATTAGCTTTCACTTGGAGTGGTCAATGGCACCAAATCTGTAATAGGGAGGAGAAATGAAAATTACCTTGCCCATATGCATGCCAGGCTTCGAACTAGAGACCTTTTGCTCTCAAGGAAAACATATCCTACCACTAAGCTTAAGGGAAACTCTCACTAGTCTGAGCTAGTAAGGTGACCTTGTACTCTCTACTTTTACAATAACATTACTGTTATCATGCACAATAAGCAGACCTCAAATTCACCATAGTAATCAAAATTGATGGCATGATAAATGTTAATAAAATCAAGAAAAAGAAAATGCATTGCAATGGAGATCATTCAAAGCACGCAGTTATATAAGCAGGAAAAACCACTGAGTCTTGAGAATACAGACCACTGCAGAGTTTGCTATGATGACAAAGTTGTACACAGTTATGATTATACATGTATAGTCATAATCATTGCTTAGAAATAAATATAAATTCCTATTTGGCTTCAAATTCTGAGCAAAAAAAGACATAATTATTTTAATGTTGCAAAAGTGTTGCATTTTCAGGATTTCAATCATCAATAACCATATTGACTATTGATAGACTATAAAAGGTATAAAGGTTATTAGGTAACAAGATATCAGACAAAAGTCACAATATTCAAATAACCAAATTTCAAAATATTTTCCTATAAAGCAGATAGGAACTTATGGATGGTAGTACAGTAGCCAAAGAATACACTTATGTTAAATAATAGTTATGTTATATTTTCAGGTTTTAAATTGTGAAGACAAAAACATGGATGAACTTACAGCACAGCTAGCTGCTGACTTCTCTGTAAGCAGTGACCCAAATAGCATCGCAGCACAGCACCCTAGATATTCACAATACAAATCTCGTGGCGATGTCCCAGACCAGAACACACGAAGATCAAAAATTCTGAAAGCACAGAAGAGGTAGGAATATTCTACTCCAACAATACCATGTTTATCCTGTAATTAGCCGAAGTCTCTGGCGCTTATGTAACTGACCTCCGATATAATGTAGGGGATTGAATTATTACAGCACAGGGAAATTGTGTAGATCTATAGGAGTGGGTTTATTACCAGGCATGGGTGAAGTACCAGATAGATACAGTATAGGTTTATGTGCTTGATAGTGATAACCATAATAACATTTTATTATCATAATTTTCAGTTCTGAATTAAAAAGCAACGTTATTTGATAGGTAATCTCCTTTTCAGTTAAATTTTATGTAACAAAACTTCAGTTTATTATATATACTTTACATTATGACTTGGTGTTAAATTGTTGTAATTTTTGGTTTTTAAATTATTTAGACAAAGGTTTGATTACCTATGCCACACCCGATGTCTGTCAGAAGACACGTGGGAAAAGGCTGATGCAGAGTCTGTGGCTTCCAATGACAGCATGGAAGTGCAGTTGGAGGGTGAGGAGGTGAAACTCAGAAAGCCTGGAAGAAACTTTAAAAATCAGGTACAGATAGGTATACATTATGCAAGTATATAAAGATGGATTTTACAAGAAATATCTATTTACAAGAAATATCTATTTACAACCTGAAATTCAATAAGTTTTATTTTCTCCCTCCATACTGTCTGTCTGAAAATAAATATTGTCTTACGTAGTTATATCAAAGACCAGAAAACCATGAATATAGGATGTGCGGCTCGTGTATTTCATTTCCAGCATGATAACAGTATTTCACAAAGATTTACTGATATGATTGATACAACCTTATTGTTGTGTTTTGTGCCCAATGAGACAAAGTCGGTGTACAGTTCAGCCATGTTTATTATAATGCCAAAACGAGGCGCACACATACATGTGCTCAATGCACAAGTACCAGGACTAACTAGTCGATAAGTAATGTACACAGATTACTACAACTCCCTTTCTTTTGAGTTTATGTAAACAAACTGATGGTTATGTACACATGTATGTATTTTTATGATTCGCAAATAATTAAATTTACCTGAAAATTTCACTTTTGTTGGTTATTTACGAAAAGTGTTATTATATTTTAGAGCAGTTCTTGGTCTGAAAGATAACTTATTTGAACAGTATATAATATAGAATTATGGCTAGTGAACTCTCCAATGACTAGATATAACTGAGTAATCAACAACAAACACAAATTACTGTCCAAGTCACTTGCACCAGGTTACACATATCCGGATTTCTTGATCCTGAATAAGTAGATTGGCACTTCAGAAAATAAATGAGTTATAACACAAATGCGAACAATTCCATTTCATGGAATTTACAATAAAGGGGATTATTATGCCCCTGAACACAGTAACACAACAGATCACTTGGACATGTCGAAATCATCAAACCTCTTTGGCGCACGGATTGTCCTACCACTTCGAGTGTTGCCATGAGATTGAGAGACGCGAATTGGAGTACTTGGAGGATTCGAGCGCGATTCTATACTCCCACTATTACTTGTTTGTGTTCCACTTCCGGTTCACGTTCCGGTATCTCAAAGTCGTCAGATATAGGGCATTCCGCGACATCTGGTTCACTGATTTTGAATTCGACCTCAGCTGACTTTCTGATGTGTCTCCTATTTCGTCGAAACACTTTACCTGTGGGTGTTCTCACCTGATATGATCTAGGTGACTGACTCTTTACCACCTGACCAGGCTGCCATTTGTCATTGTGACGGAAACGTACCATGTCATGTGGAGCCAACGATGGTAATTCCATTGACGTACGATCATGAACATCCTTCTGCTTATACTGAGTTGTCTCCCTTGTGTGACATACTGTAGAGCGGTCTATGACTCCTGGCTGTAACCGTTTACTGCTAACTGGAATGACAGATCTCAACTCCCTACTCATCAGAAGTTTCGCAGGCGACGGTGTGTCGGTCGGTGTGTTACGATACTCCAACAAACACAGATAAGGATCCTTGTTGTCCTTCCTGGCTTTCTCTAATAGCCTTTTTACTGTTTGCACTGTTTTTTCAGCCAAACCGTTTCCTTGAGGATAGTGAGGGCTGGATGTAGTGTGTCTGAAACCCCAAGTCTCGGCAAATCTTCTGAATTCTCCAGAACTATACTGGGGACCGTTGTCGCTCCTCACCTCAGAGGGTATGCCATGTCTGGCAAATATAGACTTGAGCTGTGTGACGACACTTTTACTAGTGGTGTTGTCCAGTTTACCAATTTCAAAGTACCTGGAATAGTAGTCTGTGACCACTATATAGTCAGCATTGTTCCATGTGAACAAATCTGTTCCCACAACACTCCAGGGATATTGAGGTACCGGTGTGGGAATTAGTGGTTCCTTCCTATTTGTTGACTGGAGATCCATACATACACTACACTTAGAAATCTTGTCCGCTATTTGGGATGACATTCTGGGCCAAAACAGTAGTTCTCTCGCTCTCCGTTTGCTCTTCTCGATTCCCATGTGTCCCATGTGGATTTTCTCAAGCATTTCTGTCGGGAGAATTTTAGGTACAACTATGCATTTGTTACGGAATATGATTCCATCCATTGTAGTTAGTTCATTCTTGTGAGGCCAGAAATCATGAATTCTGGTGGGAGCCTCATAACGATGATCGGGCCACCCAGTCTCAATTATCGTTTTTAGAACTTGGAGATTCTCATCCTTTGAGGTTTCTATGCGGATCTTCTCCAGTTTTTCATCCGTTACTGGAATGTTGTCCATTAACATGTGGACATGACACTGGATCTCCTCGTCAAAACCATCCTTATGTCCTGTTGTCTTAGGCAAATAGGCTCGTGATAAGGTGTCTGCGATCAGCAATTCTTTCCCAGGCTTATAAACAAGATTGAATGTGTATCTCTGGAGCCTGAGCAATATACGTTGCAGTCTTGGAGGCGCTTGTGCTAACGGTTTCTTCATGATTGCTTCCAAAGGCTTGTGATCTGATTCAACGATCACCTGTGTGCCATAGGTGTACTGATGGAAACGTTCCAAACCAAACAACACAGCAAGTAGCTCCTTTTCTATTTGAGCATATCTTGTCTCGGGTTCTGTCAACGCTCTTAGACGCGTACGCGATAGGTTTCCGATCGTGCATGACCACGCCACCTAAGCCTGATTTCGAGGCATCAACACTGACTGTCACTGGTTTCTCTCTGTCATAGAAAGTGAGTACAGGTTCACTGGATAAAATGTTCTTAATTGTGTTGAATGCTTCCTCCTGTTCTCGTGACCATTCAAACTCAATGTCCTTCTTCATCAATGCTCGAATAGGTCTAGTCACCTCTGACATGTTTGGTATGAACTTTGCCAGATAGTTAATGGTTCCTAATAGTCTCTCCACACCTTTCTTGTCAGAGGGAGCTGGCATCTTTGTGATTGCCACAACCTCTTTCTGGATCCGGGCGTACACCTGTGTCTGATAGTCTGTGTCCAATGTAGTCCACCTCTTTCGCTTTGAGAACACACTTCTCGCGATTCAATGTCGGACCTATTTCACGACATCGCTTTAACACAGAGTCTAGTCGCGCATCATGTTCCGCGTCATCTTTACCCCATACCAAAATGTCATCAATATCTTGTTTCAACACCTGGTAAGTCCGCAAATTGCTGCGCGATACGTTTCTGAAATACCTCTTGCGCACTATTTATTCCGAATGGCATTCGTAGGTAACAGTATCTTGCGAAAGGTGTCGAAAATGTTGTCAGTTTCTGACTTGACTCATTGAGAGGAATTTGCCAATATCCATGATTAGCATCCAACTTGCTGAATATTTTGGCCCCAGTGGTCCTTGTAGTGATCTCCTCAATGGTCGGAAGGTGGTAATGCTCTCTTTTTATCGCGTTATTGAGGTTTCTAGGATCCAAACATATTCGAAGTTTTCCAGTTTTGGGTTTCTCGACTACGATGATTGAGTTCACCCAATCCGTTGGTTCATCGACCTTTCTGATTACTGCATCGCGTTCCATCTCTTCAAGTGTTGTGCGCAGTTTATCTCGTAGCGCTGCAGGTACTTTGCGCGGGGGGTTAATTACAGGTGACACCGATTCGTCAAGACGAATGTGATAAGCCTCTTTGAGACAGCCTAAACCTGTGAATACCTCAGGGTACTTCTCAAAATGTTCTTCACTACTCACAGTCTTATCTAATTCTGTGCTGAGAACTACCTTAATCAATCCTAACTCCTGTGAGGACTTAAATCCTAGCAGAGGGACTTGATTTGTGTTGGTTACATAGAAATCTAACAGTCTTTCCTTGGTTGCTAAGGTACACTTTCCAACTACTGGTAACTTATACCCTGTGTAACTGGTAAGGGTTGTATCACAGGCGCTTGCATAGAAAATATCACTTTCGATTTTTTTTTTTTGATATGACAGCGGTATGTGTAATGTGTAAGAGGGAAGGTTGGCAACTACGCTACGAGCGAAACGGCACCCCATCTCACTTCAATCGACTAAAAAACACATTTATTCAAACTGACACGGCGCACACTACATGCGACCGTCATCAGAAAACATTCATCTTTAACCTACCGTGCCACTCAATACGAATTGTTACATCCAAAACACAATAATCCGTGAAAACATCACCGAATTCCTCGCTCAGAACGCCATTTCTCAAACTGCTCCCTGAGCCTGTCCAGATTCTTCATTTACATACGAGGTTCAAAGGTCATGCGATTATATGATCGTCAGTCGTCAGGTGTACTTTTGGGGGTCATCTCTGCATGCATTTTGTCCGGAAAATGCTTCGGCTCGCTGAAGAGTTTCATCTAATTTACGATTATTTGAAGAGTTTCGTCGATGAACGATGATTTATAATCATAAATTATTCATTATTTTGAACGTTAGATTACCATGCACCGTATATGACAGTACACAGCAGGTGCAGATCCAGGAATTGGAAGGGGGGGGGGGGGGGGGGGAGATTTAGTGTTAATGTGGTAATGCGTGCGCCATAGGCGGGAGTCGAATTTTTTTTTGGGCGAGGGGTCTGGGGGCCGAAATTTCGGAAAAATTAAATGATTAAATGATTATAGCAAATTTTGCAATCTTTCGAGAATAAGATTTTCGATAAGTGGAAAGGGGGGAGGGGGCATAAATTGATTCACACAGAACGTCACTATCGTATCGTTTTCTAAATAATGAAATAATTGTCACAAAGGTAGAACAAAATGCTTATTTATTGATTAACTTTTGTCAGTTTACTGAAATCTGGACGAACAAAAAGAAAAGTGAATCACGAATAAGACTGTCATCAGGTTACTGGAACGTATACATGTGTACCAATATTACTTACTTCAGACCAGTTCATTTATTTCTGCACATTTTACAAATATCATGTCGTCGTCAAATACAAAAATCATACTTCAGACCTGCCAAACGATTTGTACGTTGTGATCTTTGATCCATCATCAATTTATTTTCATTTCCCACGATATTAGATTTAATGTTTGCTAGAAGTTCTTCGAGTTCAATCCAAATTTTATGAGTACATCTATCACTGTATGATTATCGAAATATTGAGTTCCTTCAGTCATTTTGTTTTAAACCCCTTTTTATTCAAATTTTCGAAACAGCATTACTTTCTTACTTGATTTCGGTTTTAATACACTCGATATCAGTTTGCCCCTTAGTGTCTACAATCAGGGGCGGACAGCGAAATTAAAGGGGGGGGGGGGGGGGGGGGTCCGCGGGTACTCCTCCTGAAAAAAATAGCAGGTAAATGCAAAATCCTGCATTCTAGTGTATTTCACGATAGATTCATACCTAGTGTGTTTTATAAAAACAAGTATATGAGAGATGTCTTTTAATGATTTTATATTATTATTTCGCTGATTGATACGGGAATTCGTTTTTTAAGATACCCTTACTTTGACAATTTTAGGGGGGGGGCTTTAAATCCGCCAGTGACAATGTCAAAGAGTTTAATGCATTGTAAAATGTATTCTTTGTAATACTCATTATCCATTTATTCCACTTTACATCGCTCGCATATATAAAATTTAAGTTATTGATGATTTACCTGATTCATTGAGTGTGTAAGCATCAAACGCTACTCTAATAACAATCAAGCTGGCTGAAGTGCTTACAGAATTATGAAACTGAATTAAAATGAGAAAGAAAAGAGAATACTTGAGGGGGAAATACATGTAGTGGTTATTTTGTGTCAACGCCAGACTTTTATAGTATTTTAGGGCTAACGCCAGAATACCCAGAACAACCTCTTATTCTTATCGGTATTGTGTGTGGTATATACATTTTTAACTAGTCATGTAGGGGTCCATTTTTTAAAAATTGAAGATTGGCATAGTCCTAAATAGATGGCAAGTACAATAAAAAATCAAAATATCAAACAACTATCAGCTATTACCCCATCAAAATTTTAACTTCGAAAAATTCCAACTGATACTGCTTGTTCATGGTATACGTATAATGTCCCGGCCCTGTCTTGAACAAGTTATTGAGCACCGTTATATGCAATCTTTTTGATTGAAAACGAAGTTCAACAACTACCGAAATGATGCAGTTGAAGAAAAGGAAAGGACGATCTCATCACTGCATGGCATTAAAACATGCTATCTTATTAGTCCGTGATATCGCAAACGACGTCCTGTGCATGCACCTGTGAAATAAAGTATGCCGAGATGACCCAAAAAAGTGCACCTGGTGACAGTCGGGTTGTATTGGTCTTCCCGAGTGTGATATCAGGTTTCACATTCTTGACGACATCTAATGGTATGACATTGGCCTGTGACCCAGTGTCGACCTTGAACTTGACATTGGTATGTAGCAATGGAAGATCCACCAGCATTTCATCTTGCTTTATTTCTGTTGAGTGTACTGCGCCAATGAAAAGGTTGTCCATTTCAGGCATGTCTTCAGAAACAGAGTGAATTTGACCTTGGTTAAATGTTCCTCTTGACCTACACATCTTCTGAAAGTGATTGGCCTTGTGACACTTTAAACACTTTCTCCCATATGCTGGACACTGACCCTTGGGATGTTTAGTTCCACATTTACCACATGCGTTTGTGTTCGTCACTTCACTGTTATTAACTGGACCTTTCCTTACAGGTGTTCTGTTTGCCTTTGGGCGCGTTTGTTTCTGCCTGTCATGTTTTTTTGTTACAGCAGCAGCACATACCTCTTCACCAGAATCCTGAATGGTTTTCATTCTCATTTGTGATTCTTCATTAGCTCGACAAATCGACAAAGTTTTTTCTAGTGTTAGGTCGTTGTCACGGAGCAGTCTCTCCTTTATCTTGTCCGATGTGACTCCACACACTACCCTGTCGTGTAGCATATCATCTTCTAAAGTTCCAAACCGACAGTTCTTTGCTATGATTTTTAACTCTGTCACATATTGATCAATGGATTCTGTTTTACCCTGCATTCTGGTGTAAAATCTATGTCTCCATACAGTTATGTTCTCTCGTGGGGCACAATAATCCTTGAATTTCTTAAAAATCGGATTGATTTTATCGGTTTCTGTCTCACCAAGGTTCATGGTATTGAAAATTTCTCTACCGTCCTGTCCGATTAAATACAGGAAACATGCACATATGTCCTTCTCATCCCTACCTGCCATAGCTACTTTAAGATATAGTCTCATGGATTGCTCCCATCTTCGCCATCTTTCCGCGAGATTGCTGTCACTTGACGAGAAGTCCATCTCGGGTGGAGGTCTTATGTGCTCCATGCTTCTCCCACGTGTTCCAACGGCGGGAATCCTGTGTGGAACGCTGACCGAACTAGCGTGATTCGTTTCAGGGTATAAATTGACGAAACTCGAGTACCTACAGTTCATTTGTGGTAAACACTCCTTCCGGTGTCTTACTCACGCTGCTAGGCTGTCTATCGCTCAAATTCATCCCGTAGTTCTGACATCATGTTGTGTTTTGTGCCCAATGAGACAAAGTCGGTGTACAGTTCAGCCATGTTTATTATAATGCCAAAACGAGGCGCACACATACATGTGCTCAATGCACAAGTACCAGTGGGGCAAACACAAAACGCGGACAATTATAGACATGTCCTTACTGAACAACAGCGAACCTCGCTATGTCCAAACTCTACACGCCACGTGACGGAACCTACATGCAATTAATATAACAATATCATACCTGTACAGGTTATGCCGCTTATAATCTCAGGAAGGGAGATAACTCGTACAACCTTATACACTTAAGTTGACCGTAAACACAGTAAGAAATACATTTATGTGTGGAACATGTAATAAGATCTCCTTGAAACTTTGAGCATGTTCATTTAGGCATGCCATACTTTATTCTTGCAGACCTTCCCAATTTGGAAGGGAAACCCCAATATTGTACCTTGAACTTCTTAGGTTCATAATATAAAAAATCCTATTTAGTCTAGAAAAAAACTGGCTTAAAATATGTATTATTTAGGTATACGTTTGTCAAATATAGGGGTCTATGGACATACTTTCTTATGCTTGAAAATGTACTGTTTGCAGTCTCCCTCAAAAGAATTAAAAGAAGTCGATAGGTATAAAATTTATAACATTTTGAGCGTGACTGGATAGTTGTGTTTGACATATGATATTAAGTGATTTTTTTTTTACCTTTTTGCAAAGAGGCCTGTACCTTTTCCATTGGGAAAAAATGGTGTTATTTTCTTAATTTTGAGTGAAAAGGTACTTTCTCCAATGTCGAACATAACCATTCTTGTTTAATATGCATGATTTGAAAAAGGGACTTGTAGAATTATTACATTGACTAGTGAAAACATTATTTGAAATGTATTATGATAAACATTATGTCATATTAATTGACAATTACATACACATTTCTGATTGGGAAAATATGAACTCAAAATTGGGGAAAATAAAGCAAAATTCCTCTAGGGGAAGCAGCCTTTTTCAGCCCCAAATAAAATCACTGATATTTGGGCCTCTTGTAAATACATGATCTGATGTAAGACTGCTGCCAGCCATTTTTATCTTTGATTTAGAGGTTGTTTAAATTGCTTTCTTAATTGACTTTAAGTAAAACTTGAGCCAAAGTAAGATATTCTGACTGCATGACCACCAGTGGACATTTTGAATTTGGTTACTTCTGCTTCTCCTTAAGGGATCTCTTGTTAGACTTTTTCTGGAATCATTATATTAAATAACCTCACAACTTTTCCTTTCAGTTGATGATGTCTGAATGGCTAGTAGAGGTACCAGAAGATTTTGCTGAATCGTGGTGTACAGTCATCTGCCCCTGGGGAAAGAGGTGCCTGGTTGTTGCATCAAGGGTAGGTATAATGACAGTGAATCCTGTACATTGTATTTAACATTTAGATCTGATATACCCAGTAGTAATTGGACTATTGCCATATTTGACCTAATTAGCGCACTGCGAGCTTAAAAAAACACATAAGGAGTGTGCTTAACAAAACCATGTACAAAGAAAAATGTTCATGTGAAAGTTCTTGTTTTCATTTGTATGCCTTTATGTAGCGAAAACAAATCTAGCCTAGGGTATTTGGTTAAATGACTGATATCATGTTGGCAGATCAGTGTGTTATGGAACGTTTATATTTGTCAATTAGTGCACCCGTCCTTTTTTCCTAAAGTGAGGCGTTGGGTGTTCTTACAGGGGTATGTGTGCTTGTTAGGTCAAATATAGTTTGCTGAATAGTAATATAGACATAGTAATATAACAAGACAATTATTAAAAAAGTTCTTCAGAAAAAAAAGGCACTAAGAATTAATCATTTCAAACATTACCAATACTGTAGTCTGTAACTGGTGACATACACTAAAAGGAGACACATGTGTTTTACAGGGGAGAACCACTGCCTATTCCAGGGGAGGATACAGACTCAACACATTCTCATCAAATCTACCAGGAGGTTGTAAAAGTCAGCCTGGGCGTTTCAAAGGTAAGATATTGTAGCACTAGAAATTTGAAATCAGTGTAAAAGTCAACACGTAGCACTAGAAATTTAAATTAAGTGTAAATGCAAGACGGTTTGACCAGTTGTGTTATAAACTTTGAGCTTAATTTACATGCAGTGTTTATAAATAGTCGCATGAAAATAGGCACTTAAATAAATTTTAGTTTGTTATTAGTGAAAGAATTTTCAAATTACTGTGGGAACTATACCAAAGAGTGTATTTTGTTGTCTGTAACTATAGAGAGCAATATATGAACACAATATCATCACAGTGGAGGTCAGTGGTCTAGTGGTAGGGTACAGGGCTATGTGATCAAAGGGTCACAACTTCAAGTCCTGGCATGGGCCCTTTGTTGTATCCTTGAACAAGATACTTTACTCTGTTGTGTTCTAGTCGTAAATGAGTATGTGGTAGGGCAGTGCAAAGACATTTACTGGTTGCTAAAGGCCAAATAACCACGGATAATATGTACATTTTTTTTTCCAAATAATATTCAAAATTTAGAGGAATTATTGTTTTACAGTCATCGACAAGAGCTAAAGGTATTTCAAAAATGAATGATTTTTGTGTTTTGTATTTTAGACAATGCCATTCTAGATTGTCTCTTCAATGAAGCTGAGGGTACATATTATGTGCTGGACATAATGTGCTGGAAAAATCACCCCGTGTATGATAGTGAGGTGAGTATACAAAATATCACTGTATGATAGGGGAGTATAGAATTACCCTGTGTATGGTAGGGGGAGTATATAATTACCCTGTGTATGTTAGGGGAGTATAGAATTACCCTGTGTATGGTAGGGAAGTATATAATTACCCTGTGTATGGTAGGGGAGTATAGAATTACCCTATGTATGGTAGGGGAGTATAGAATTATCCTGTGTATGGTAGGGGAGTATAGAATTATCCTGTGTATGGTAGGGAAGTACAGTCAAACCTGTCTAAAGCGACCGCCCAAGGGGAGACAGAAAAACGGTCACTATAGACAGGTTGCCTTTATAGACAGGTCAAAATTATTGCACCAACCAATTTACTTAAACCTGCCATAAAATTTTTCATTGAACAGGGCATTCAGAAGACCAGTCAGAAGTTAAATAAATGCATAAACTTTATAAATCTGAAGGGTTTAATATTTAATGATTTGTGGACCCAAACACAAAACATAACTCAAAATGGTCTTATGGATAATTTTTTTTAAATATTTTGTTCTAAAATAATGCTATATGTATCTATCAAATTATCTCCCTTTCTTTCATAAATAAAGAATACACAATAATTAATAAATTAATTATATTTGTGTTACTACTAATTATTTTGTGTTATAGTCTTACTTCTTAAAACCAATTTTTTTTTTCTGACCCAAATTGAAATCCGGATATTTGTGTCAGTTTACGACTTTTTATTAGTATTGACTAATTAAAGATGGCGGCAGTACAAACGCTAGTACCGACAGCTACGATTAAGAAAGACATTATTGGCTTTCATGTGAGTAAATCTTGTTGACAGATATGACCAGTGTTTGTTATTGAAGTGATGTATCCTAGTTGTAATCACAAAATTAACTGACCGTGTCAAATGAAGCCACCTGTGCACAGTTGTAATGTAATACCGACACGCATGGTGACCCGACTCCTCTCTTACCGAGCCCCAGGCCAGGGCAGCTACAGTAATTATAGGCTAACAGGTGGTAGGGGTCTTTTGTTTATATACTCAGGCCAGGGTTGTGGTGGTCCTTTGTTTGTATAATCAAGCCAGGGTCGATGTGTCTGAATTTTCCGGGGATTTTATGAGGGATGACTGCCGAGAGCAGAAGATGGCCGACAGAAATCGGTCGCTATAGAAAACAAATTAGCGACCGCCGTTCCGAAATCACCGGTCGTTAGCCACATTAGACAGGTAGTCGCTATACAGAGGGTCGTTATATAGTAATATCTCACTGGGAATCTTAAAACCGGTCGTTATAGACAGGCAGTCGTTATATACAGGGGGTCGTTAGAGCAGGTTTGACTGTATAGAATTACCCTGTGTATGGTAGGGGAGTATAGAATTATCCTGTGTATGGTAGGGGAGTATAGAATTACCCTGTGTATGGTAGGGGAGTATAGAATTACCCTGTGTATGGTAGGGGAGTGTAGAATTACCCTGTGTATGGTAGGGGAGTATAGAATTATCCTGTGTATGGCAGGGGAGTATAGAATTATCCTGTGTATGGTAGGGGAGTATAGAATTACCCTGTGTATGGTAGGGAAGTATAGAATTACCCTGTGTATGGTAGGGAAGTATAGAATTACCCTGTGTATGGTAGGGGAGTATAGAATTACCCTGTGTATGGTAGGGAAGTATAGAATTATCCTGTGTATGGTATACGTAGGGGAGTATAGAATTATCCTGTGTATGGTAGGGGAGTATAGAATTATTCTGTGTATGGCAGGGGAGTATAGAATTATCCTGTGTATGGTAGGGGAGTAAAGAATTACCCTGTGTATGGTATGGGAGTATAGAATTATCCTGTGTATGGTAGGGGAGTATAGAATTATTCTGTGTATGGCAGGGGAGTATAGAATTATCCTGTGTAAAGAATGAAGTGTAGTGAGGGGCGATAACTCATTAGAGTTATCGTTCCTTACGGAACGTAATGATAATACGAGCTAATTCGCCTATTTTGCCGGATATAATAGCGATTTGAGGACAGAAAAATTGACACATACAATTCGGTTGATACTTTGAGCCATTGTAAAACTCGGCTCGATCTAGGTCTGGGTGTATCTGGTATCCCTGTGGAAAATCGTTTTTGTGAGATATTTTGGGTCAAACATGCCAAAATCGACATTTTGACCGAGAGGTTCTGTTTAAATCGCCCTCAAAATTCAGAAAAAAATCCAAAGATACATTGTATATACAACGGTCATACTAAGAGATAAATGTTTCCTGAAGAAAACAGTCTGTTTAGTTTTTCGATATCTTTAGCAGAACGGACACAATATTGTTTTGAAAATGGCCTATTTTTTCGACCTTCTCAGTATTTTTCCACTCGACTGGGGTAATTTCCTATAAATAGGCTGCCTGTTTTGATGACGCAAGGCCAGGTGTTTCCTTTCCGTTTAGCACGGTTGAACAGATGGACCGGGACGGCATACATAGTTATAAGCATTAAAATCATTACAGATCAACTGGTTTTATATTTGTTTTGCGCGAGTCATCTTGATGATGTCTTTTAAAGCCTGCATTAACATCAACAGGTCCGTAAAAATTGCCGTATGAAGTTTATACGGAATAGAAATTATACACGCACTTGGTTTGGTCGTCTTGTCCGCATAAATAAAGGAAAACTATAGAATAACGCCATCCTGAACTCATCAAGTATTATCACTGAAATGATTCCCCGATGAGTTCCGGATGGAATAACACCGGGGACTTCACGCCGCTTACTCGTTCAACTCCAGGCTTTAGCTGCATTCTAAGTGAGTTGTATTAAATTTTCCCGTCAGGACCAGGACTTTTTAATATAATGTTATATTAAAAGTGACATTGGAGGTTACATTTGTTCTATTATGACCATAATTAATGCTTTCCAGGATCAGTATTCATCGTCAACCCAGACCAGCGTTCAATTCTTTTCTATAACAAATCTAAACTCGTACGGAGTCGTAGGCTTCCAGTTGGCCTAGTGTAAATGTTACGTGCTTATTAACGTTTTTGAGACAGGTGACGTTTAAATATGTAATATTTAATTTCTTAACTGTTTGTTTGTTTGATGAAATTACTGTGTCGTTAGTTGATGCTTTGATGTCTTGATCAGCTGATATTTGTTTATGTTGAGGAGCAACGACGTTTCGAGAATCATATCTCGTACATATTAGCTTACGATGACACGAACTTTCAAGGAACTACTGTGCATTTACTTAAGTACACACTAGCAGTATATTGAACAATTCTTTTTCAGTAATAGAAGTTTTTTTTCAAATTTTTAATGAAATATTTATATTCTAAGTAATGCTTTAAATTTTGAAATTAAAGTCTCTGACCTGCCCTTTATAATTAAGTTTATTGGGATGGTCCCTAGGACAGTGTCAAATTATATCATATTTTGCATTAATAAATAAATGAAAAAAGTTTTCAAATATATTTAAACCCTTCACTTTTATGCACCAAAGAAAACTGTTATGCACCAAAGAAAACAATATGCAAGAAAGCAGTTCTGATAAATTTAAGCTAAAATATTGTCAATTATTATGTTGCATTAAGTAAAATTATGTTGCTTTGGGCAGAGACATGTTATATATGTTATATGTCTCTGCTTTGGGTGTGTAGGAAGATGTCATGTATTTTTTTTATCTTTTGAAATTAAATTAATTTCAACTTATTACAAAATAGGTATGAGATGGAAAATTATTTGCCAAAATCAAAGAGCTACCAGGTTTTAGCTATCACAGTTAAATTTTACAAAATAGTTGACTTTGGAATTTATTGAATTAGTAAATTTTCAGATATCTATAAGTTGCTTTATTATCAATTCCACATCAACATATTTCAGCTTTTTGCTTACATGTGCCAAAGAAAACCAAGTGCGAGAAACCTGTTCTGACAAATTTTACTATGATTATGTCAATTGTTATATCACATTGAGTTAATTAACTAATTTATCTTTTGAATTTTTAATCTGTTTCAACTTATTACAAAGGGTATTATGGAAAACTACTTGTCAAAATTAAAGAATTACCAATATTTTATTATCACTATTTTTACAAAATAGTTTTTCTCCAAAATTTCATCTGCACACAGGTTGCAATAAGTAAATTTTGAAATGTCATATTTCAACCTTTCGCTTACATATACCAAAGAAAACAATGTGCAAGAAACGAATTCTGACAAATTTATACTTAAGTTTTTTGAACTATTATGTATTTATTGTGTTGCACAAGTTTTTTGAACTATTATGTATTTATTGTGTTGCACAATGTTAGGGAACCATATGTAGTTTTTTTAGCCCACCATCATCAGATGGTGGGCTATTCAAATCGCCCTGCGTCCGTGGTCCGTGGTCCGTCCGTCCGTCCGTAAACAATTCTTGTTATCGCTATATCTCAGAAAGTACTGAAGGGATCTTTCTCAAATTTCATATGTAGGTTCCCCTTGGTGCCTAGTTATGCATATCACATTTTGAGACCTATCTGAAAACAACATGGCCGACAGGCAGCCATCTTGGATTTTGACAATTGAAGTTTGTTATCGCTATTTCTCAGAAAGTACTGAAGGGATCTTTCTCAAATTTCATATATAGGTTCCCCTTGGTGCCAAGTTATGCATATTGCATTTTGAGACCAATCAGAAAACAACATGGCCGACAGGCAGCCATCTTGTATTTTGACAATTGAAGTTTGTTATCACTATTTCTCAGAATGTACTGAAGGCATCTTTCTGAAATTTCATATGTAGGTTCCCCTTGGTGCCTAGATATGCATATTGCATTTTGAGACCAATCGGGAAAAAAACATGGCCGACAGGCAGCCATCTTGGATTTTGACAATTGAAGTTTGTTATCACTATTTCTCAGAAATTAAAAAAGGGATCTTACTGAAATTTCATATGTAGGTTCCCCTCGGTGCCTAGTTATGAATATTGCATTTTGAGACCAATCGGAAAACAACATGGCCGACAGGCAGCCATCTTGGATTTGGACAATTGAAGTTTGTTATCACTATTTCTCAGAAATTAAAAAAGGGATCTTTCTGAAATTTCATATGAAGGTTCCCCTCGGTGCCTAGTTATGGATATTGCATTTTGAGACCAATTGGAAAACGACATGGCCGACAGGCAGCCATCTTTGATTTTGACAATTGAAGTTTGTTTTCACTATTTCTCAGAAAGTGCTGAAGGGATCTTCCTCAAATTTCATATGTAGGTTCCCCTCGGTTCTTAGTTATGCATATTTCATTTTGAGACCAATCGGAAAACAACATGGCCGACAGGCAGCCATCTTGGATTTTGACAATTGAAGTTTGTTATCACTATTTCTCGGAAAGTACTGAAGGGATCTTTCTGAAATTTCATAGGTAGGTTCCCCTCGGTGCTTAGTTATGCTTATTTCATTTTGAGACAAATCGGAAAACAACATGGCCTACAGGCAGCCATCTTGGATTTTGACAATTGAAACCTGTTATCGCATATTTCTAAGAAAGTGCTGAAGGGATCTTTCTCCAATTTCATATGTAGGTTCCCTTCGGTGCCTAGTTATGCATATTGCATTTTGAGACCAATCGGAAAACAACATGGCCGACAGGCAGCCATCTTGGATTTTGACAATTGAAGTTTGTTATCGCTATTTTTCAGACGACAGACAGCCATTATCGCTAAACATTAGATTATATATATAGGTTCCCCTTGTTTGAAAAGTACTAGAGGGCTGTTTCTGAATTTACACAGATTAGTAAGACTTAGAGGAAGGGAAAAGTAGAGAAAAGATCAATCTGACATGGAACCTATAAAGATCATTCAATGGTGGGCGCCAAGATCCCTCTGGGATCTCTTGTTTTTATATCTTTTGAATTTAAACTTTACTTGTATAAAGGTATTATAGAATATTATTCGACAAATTCAAACAATGACCATAATTTTACTGATAACCATTCTACAAAATAGTCTTCTTCATAATGTCATCACCACACAGGTAAAATACTGTAATACAGGGACAAGTGAACATGTAAACAGTTTATATGTCTTTTTTTTTTTAGGCCAACACCACCATATGCTTAATTATTTATTATTGAGGGGCCGCGGTGGCCGAGTGGTTAAGATATGTCATGACACTATCACTAGCCCTCCACCTCTGGGTTGCTAGTTCGAAACCTACGTGGGGAAGTTAACTGGTACTGATCATAGGCCGGTAATGTTTCTCCTGGTACTCCGGCTTTCCTCCACCTCTTAACCTGGCATGTCCTTAAATGACCTTGGTTGTTAATAGGATGTTAAACCAACTACACCAAGTTGATTATGATATTATATTTATAGAAGAAGTATAGAAAAGTTTGAACAGTTGTCCTGCAGAAGAAAAGGGAAGCTGACAATCAGGCCGGCATGTGCTGTTGTAATTGTGTCTTTGGGCAAGACCACTTTACCCTTATTGATCTGGATGATTTTTACCTCAAATGATGCATGACATTTTTAAAACTTAGAATACTGCAAGTGCATTTGTTCCTGAGCTGAACTTAGTTTGGTTTGTTTGCTGGTTTTATCACCACACATATGGTTTAGTCATGCAAGATAATTTTGAGACTTGGTCTCCTTGTAGTAGTTGGTGACTACCTCATTGAACAACACACTAGAACCCTGATTTTGACATCATATTATATAATATGCATGACATTTCTTAATCTTTGATTGCATATGTCACTATTTATGGATTAGAATACCGCGAGTACATCTGTTACTAAGCTTAACATAGGTTTGTTTGTTTGTTTGTTTGTTTTATCACCACGGTTCAGTCAGGATCATTTTGAGGTTGGGTCTCCTTGTAGTAGTTGGTGACTACCTCATTTAACAACAGACAAAAGGCCCTGAACTTATGCTTGGATAGATGCCAATTGATGTCTCATAATCAATTAAAGTGTCATATTCCAGAAAACTGTAGAATTTTGAGAATTATTATTATATAGGAGGTACCAGTTATATATCACTGTATCGGAGGTATATACATAATGTATTGGTATAAGAGGTGACTACCTCATTGAACAACACACCAGAGACCCTGAACTTATGCTTGGATAGATGCAAATTCATGTTTCATAATCAATTAAAGTGTCATATTCCAAAAAACTGTAGAATGTGTGAGAATTATTGCACTGGTAACCCCAATAACTTTCAATTTCCTCACGCCAGTATGAATTTTTAAACTTAGATAAATGTCGCGTGTGTCAATTAAGTGCAAATGAGGAAATTTAGTGCAAGTGAGGAAAATCAGTGCAAGTGAAGGTATTAATGCTAAAGGAAAGGAATTTATTTGTATTTATCTGTCTTTCATGGTCAAATAGAGTTATCGCCCCTCACTACACTTCATTCTTTCTGTGACACTCCTTTAGGTGTCACCCCACTAGTATGGTAGGGGAGTAAAGAATTACCCTGTGTATGATAGTGAGGTGAGTATACAAAGTATAACTCTGTATGGTAGGGGAGTATAGAATTACCCTGTGTATGGTAGGGGAGTATAGAATTACCCTGTGTATGGTAGGGGAGTAAAGAATTACCCTGTGTATGATAGTGAGGTGAGTATACAAAGTATAACTCTGTATGGTAGGGGAGTAAGGAATTACTGTAAATCACTTATATTTCGCAGGTACTTAATTTCGCGAACTCACCTAATTTGACTTATTCGCGAATACATAATTTCGCGAATTCTGATCTCAAAATGACTTTAAATTCGCGAATGACGTTAACAGGTCGGCGATATTTCCATGTTGGTAGCCATTTTGTTGATGAGAGTCATGTGACGGTACAAGAAAAGTCATGTGATTCAATCATGTGATATCGGTGTCTGGACATACTGAATTGTATTTACCTTACCTGTATACATGCTAAATGGCTTACAAAGGCGGTGTCAGACATTGAACAAAACCCACGGCTCATTAAGAATGCCTGGAAGATGACGGGACTACAATAGGTTGTGAGTTAACGTACATTGTAATTAATGTACGTGTGTATACAGTGATACCGATGAACAGTTCTCGGGACAGTCTATTGTGAATAATTTATACTCCAGGCGATTATTTGCTCTGAATGTTTGAATTAAATAAATAATTTGTTTGATTTCAACTTTGTTATGGTAAATATCTTTTCGAGAATCAAGCGATGTGAAGTGCTATATATACATGAAACCTTACATAACTTACAACAGCGTGGGTAAAAAAGTAGGACGTATTCCGGGTGACCATCCGGGATCCTCGGGACCGTACCTATTGTACTTTAATTAACTACATGTAAAACATCGTCTAGAAGTTAATTAAGTCCAAGTTCAACCACAATATCAGTGTTCAGTGGCGGTTTTGTGTGTGAAATTTTGGTGTTTTGTGATATAAAAACACACTCTGATATAAGTATATAATATATCACTCTATTATTACTTTAACGGCGATGTTTGCTCACCAACTAAAGATTACGGTAGATTCAAAATGGATGCCACTTAGTACTTTTGTCATTCTTATACAAATATTCGCGAGGGATTTGAATTCGCGTTTGACTCTCCTCGCGAATTAACGCGAAAATAAATCCCACGCAAAATATAAGTGATTTACAGTACCCTGTGTATGAAAGAGGTAAAATTTAAATATCACCTTCGTATTTAGATGAGTATAAACATTATTTTGTGTGTAATCATTGAAATTTGAAAATTGAAATATCACCCATTATAAGATAGGGCATATGGTGAGTAACTATGGTTATACCAAGGCAGGTATAAAATCATACAGTAGGAAAGCAGTGAATATTAAAATCACCAAAGTGTGCACACCATGATACACTTGTGTTACAGGTTAAGAAAACCATATATGGCGATTATTTAGAAAAAACACCCGTGGTATGAAAACAAGGCAGCTTCATAATTGGCCTGTTCAATTAAGAGGGACAAATTTAAACTACCTGTGTAAAAAAAAAATGATAAATAAAGGGGCATTCCTTCATTTGGACATCAGAAACATGCACAATTTCTATTGATGAAATCTATGTTCGTACTATGATTATATGAGTGTTTGTGCCTATAAGTAATGAAATTAACGCTGAAATGTAGCAGAAAAAAGGCGTAGTGTAGACAAATATCTTATTTTTTTTTGTGGTAATTAGTGATACTTTGGGTCGAATTCAGAATTTTCAGGACTTTATACTCGAAGAACTTTGGTTTATCTTGATAGTAAAACTGCCTTATGTACAGATTAAACTTTTACTATTTGGAAAAAATACATATTTTCCAGTAAGTTCAATTTTGACGACCTAAACTTTTATTCAAAGATGTAATGCCTCTTTAAATTAAAGAAAATTGTACTTATGATGTGTTCCATTTTGGCCATCCATCTGAGAAATTTGTGTGATGCCTTCAGTTAAAAATCAATCCTGTTCTTTTAAAACACGAAAAGTTTCCTACATTTTCTTACTGATGATTTTCCATATCACATGCAGAGTATGGATGGAAGACATGAAAACAAAGTGATTTTAAATTGTGATGTATTGGATATTGAAAATGATTATTTTGTTCTTTCTTACAGACAGAGTTCCGATTTTTCTGGCTGCACAGTAAGTTCTCCGAAGAGCCAGATCTAGGTATAAAATCTGATGAAAATCCTGTAAGTACAACATATATTTGTCACCAATCTTGGCTATCCATGTTTGATACATTTGTACATGTCGAATCTCATAGAATCTGGATATCGACCATGTTTGGTTGAAATCAATCTCAGCTATTTAGGCATTCAAATTGTGCAAATAGATGGGCTGACTTTTTGTTTAAAGGTCTTTTAATGAGTTTTGCAATATTTCTGACCAACTGTTGAACACATTAAATTTGTATTATATTTGTGGATTATTTTAGCGTTTTAATGTGTGTTTAGTGGAGACAAAAAGTATATGAAAGTAAGTGCATGCCTTAATCGCATATAACCAGTAAGCCAAAGTTATGAAAAAAAGAAAACTGTCCATTCTCTTGTTTGCTATGGAAAGGATTTTTGTTCAGTTTCCCAGTATTCAACCCTTAATTGTTAACTATTATCAAATGTATGCTTGTATTTCGTTTGTTTTATCTTCCAGTTTAAATTTGTGGCATTACCAAACTTTGTCTGCACACAAGAGTCTATTGGCCTGGCTATAAACACTGCAAACTTTGAGGTATGATTCTATATAATAGTTGTTTTTACCTTATGTCATGTGAAATTCATCCGATTAAAATATAAAAGAAAAAAATGCAACTGATCAATTTGAATCAAATTTGTCATGAAAATTGTAGTGTACACCCATATACCACTGAGATACATGTAGAAATAGAGTGATATTCCCCCTTGGAGCTAGACACAAAACTGGGGATTGAATTTTTTTTTTTTTTTTCAGAGATATAATTCCTAATCTTAAAAGTGAGTGAATATATTGTTAACACAACTCATATTCTAAGGAAGAAAGAAACTTAAAATGATTTATGTTTTTATTTTTCTCTATATAGATTGATGGCATACTGTTTTACCACAAGAGAACACACTACACATTCGGATCAACACCCCTGGTGGTCTGGCTGAAACCTTACATGGTGCCAGAGATCCTGAATATTCAAGTGATAGACAAAATCATGGAGAAAAGACCTGACTCCTACACAAACTATGCTGCTCACATGACAGCAGTGGCTACAGAGAAGGAGAAAGCAAAAGAACTGAGAAAACAGAAGGAAAGCGAAAAAAAACAAGGTGTGAAAATACTTCAGAGAGAACACGGTAAAGGAGATGGTAGTGGGCAGGATACCAAGAGTGATGGGCAGATTTCAGGTGGTGGATCTGGAGGAGGAGGAGGAGGGAAACGTGGCAAGGGGAGGCGGAAAAAGGGCGGGGCTGCGGCCCATATGGATGTGAGTTACCAAGATGATACATTAGAAAGTGTGGAGGAGGAAGGTATTGGAATAATGGAGGCAATAGAGGCCCCTGGTGGGACCTGAAATATTATAGAAAGTATTCTTGCCTTTGCTGGAATCTTAATGTCTCATTGATGTTAATGGGAAGAGATCTAGCTATATTTCTGGCTTTGGTCATTTTACCACGAGTGGTCTGTTTCTACATCTGATGTGTAGAGAATTATAACTATTAACATGTCTCTGTGTTAAGATCACAAATCTTTGGCCGGCCCACTTTGGTGTCTATTCCAAATCTCCTTGTGGAAACACATTTAGGCGATTATTTAATGATGAATATTCAAGAAAATTTCACAAGTAACTCCTTTTGAAATCATTCATCAAGTCATTTTAAGAAAATTCCAGATCTAATATGATATTTGAAATTTCTTACTGGATACAACTAAAAGACACTTTGATAATGTTCTTTCAAATCTCCTTTCGTCATTGATCCATTCCATTAATCCGTCCTAAAATCGATTCTAGTTCCACAATTCCTCAAACCTACTATTAAATAGGATCTTCTTCAAACCTGATGAACTTGTTCAGTATGGGGTCTCATTGTGACTACACTGCCTGCCAGCAGCCATTTTGAATTTTGTGACATTTGTAGTTTGTTATGGCTACCCTATTTTTCAAGAACTTCTTGAAACTTTCTGGAAACGTTCAACAGGAGTTCTAACAGCTGTGCACTTAATATTTTGATTTTGATTGGATTATCAAGATGGCTACCAGCTCCCAGTTTGGTGATTCTGACATTTTTTTCACATTTTTTCTCAAGAATTATTTGAAGGATTTTCTTGACACTAGTGAAAGGGACAAGTTCAGTGTATGTTAAAGTTGTACATGTGTATGCCACATTTTGAACATAATGTAATAAATGTAAGACTTTATATTGAAATGTATACCAGTATCATTTTGGCCATTTACGATGTGTGTGTCAGGTGAGATTCTGATCGTTATTTACAGCTTAGTTTACCCAAATATTGTACATGGGAAATGTTGGGAAGTTTTAGAAATAGTGCTAGCTTACTTTGTAATTTGTATCTATAATCGTGTGGAAACCATTGCAACCGTGATAGGACGTTGCCTATGGAAAACAGAAGTGGAATCTGTGGGATTGATTCGATAACTACACTTAATCACATATCAAACAAACTTTCGTTCATAATGAACTATCGGGATGTGTTACGTACTTGAAATACAGGATTTTCGTCCTTGGATTACGATCACCGAACCACGGAAGGGACATTATCGTAAAGCTAAACATCGTGACTGAGTGTGTTGTCCTATTCGCGGCGCCATCTTTGTTGATGAAGGAAGTGATGTAACGACTATGTTATAAGATAGGGACCGATAAATACTCTCTAAATAGTTTAGATAATTAGTAGATATATTGTATAAGTGATTTGGAAGAATCTGGTATCGAGTTGTGAGAGCGAACAGAGTTTATTTATTGAAAAGTCTGCGGACTATGTTTCATGTTAGTAGCATCGATGCACTTCCGGTACTATAATAGTTGTGTATACCGAAGTGCCGGACAAGTTTACAAAAGCTTTCATAGTGTGTAATTTCTGACGGACAAGTCATTATCTAGTATTAATTTATGTCTACATTTATTATAAGCCAAACGGACAGGCGACCGGCAATTATTTTGGTATTTTATTACAACATTGATTTTATTGTCCGGTGACGAGATTATGGTCCGGCGCCGGACAAGCGCTGATTGGTCAGATTCGATCACGTGGTCGCTGCAAAAGTTTATAAAGGCGCGGAATTTCGACTGGCTCTCTCAGATCTGCTCAGCCAGCGACAGCACTAGCATCATTCTTGCAAGGTACTTATACCTATACAGCCATACAAGATGGCTTGGGATTTTATGGAATATCTTTTTATATTCTACACTTAGTTAACTTAAGACTAAATTGTATCTCTAAATGATGGTAAAGTTTTC
Organism: Pecten maximus; assembly: GCF_902652985.1. Classification (NCBI taxonomy): domain Eukaryota; kingdom Metazoa; phylum Mollusca; class Bivalvia; order Pectinida; family Pectinidae; genus Pecten; species Pecten maximus. Next base: position 27,344,923 of record NC_047023.1, on the reverse strand, counting down.
AGTATAACAACTTTATTTACATGTAATATTTCATGGGTTATCTCCCATTTACTAATAATATACTGAGGTGGTACATCTGACCAGCCGGCGTGTCCGATATTCTAATAGTATGCCACTGTAGGGCTATCGCGAGCAATCTCCCACTACACTAGTGACTTAGAGAGAGAGTGAGATTAAGAGGAAGGCCATATAATGTTGTACAAATGTATAGATGCTCCTCGCTAATAAATTGACCGACTTGAACTTAAAGAATTCTGTCTGTTGTGTTTGAGAAGTTACCTGGAGGAAATCAATGAATCGGCATTCCTGTTACAAATGGTGTCAGAAGTGGGATGTCATAATTCTCAATGATATCCAGGATACGGACCTCGCCTCGACGACTTGCTAGTGTAGTGGAACCCTTGTATATATATATTTAGTTATTTAAATGTTATGTTATAGTTAACCAAGTCTATCAATTTATGATGGCCAACTCACCGGATCGCGACATAGTATTTCGACACGAAACGGAACCTGATGAGCAAGGTCAAGGTGACCGCGATGACATAGCCAATGACGAGACAGCAGAACTTGAGGAATTTGAAGAAGCATCTGGTTACATAGAGCCAAACCGCATTTTAGAGCCTATCGGGCGCTTCCAACCAAGAAAGACTATTCAAATGAAGCCTGAGAAGTATACGGGGACAGAAGATTGGCAGGAGTATATATCCCATTTTGAAGCATGTGCTGAGTTGGGGAGGTGGGATAACAATGAGAAAGTATTGGCCTTAGCAACATGTCTTCGTGGACCAGCACGAACCTACTACATTAGTTTGCCTGCAACTGACAGGACGAGATATCAGGGTCTTATTGAGAAGTTAGAGCTACGCTTTGGGAGCTCCAGACAACAGAATAGATGGCTGTCAAGATTCGAGGCTCGTAAACGTCAACAAGCTGAAACTATAGCTGCCCTTGGGGATGACCTCCGACAGATGTCGCAAAGAGCATACGCAAATCTTAGTGCAAGTGCCCAGGAAGCCCTAGCCTTGAACCAACTTTATAAGAGCATTTCTTTGGAGATGAAATGTCGGTGTATTGACAAAGATTGCAAGACTGTAGAGCAAGCTGTGGAGGTGGTAGAGAGATATGAAGGGATACTGGGAGAAGATGATAAGAAGAGGTCAACAGTTCGAGCTGTCAATGAGCAAGTTCGTCGCCCCCAGGATGGTACACCACCGGACACAACAAACAACTCCAGTGGCATTGAAAGTTTGCTGAAGAGGCTTGAAGAACGTCTTGAGAAGCTAGAGAGCAATCATAAGAAGTCATATGGAGGTACAGGACAATCCAGACAACAGAATAGTAAAAGGACTTGTTACATCTGCCAGTCCCCTAACCATTTCATGAGGGATTGCCCGGATAATAGGCAGAACCAAAATGATAGCCAAAAGAACCAGGGAAACTCCTACCCGTCCGCTCAGAGGGCCTAGGTGTGACGGAGGACAGGCCCGACGGAATTGAAAGTGTGATGTGGCTGGGAAATGTTGGAGAACCATATAAGAAATGGGACAATGGGTTATACATAAAAGGATATATCTGCGGTGTTTCCGTAAATTTTTTGATCGACACCGGCTCGACAGCAACTTTAATCCCGACATCCATATTTAACTCTGTAAATGAAAATCTCAACCTTACCCCCAGTTCGCGTAAGCTGTTAGACGTGAACGGTAACGAGGTCACCGTTCAAGGATGTACAGAGCTGGGGATTCTTATTGGCGATACCATTTATCCAACACCGGTTACCGTTTGTGACATAAATGGAGAAGCTATCCTTGGACAAGATTTCCTGCTGAAAAATATTATTAGGATAGACTACAAGAAATTGGCGCTGTGCACAAAAACCAACGACATCCCTTGTTGGCTTGGCGGAGAAACACAGATGATATGCAAGGTTTCGGCAAGTGAGACCACCGTAGTTCCACCTCTTTCACGTGCTTATGTCCCGATTTCGATATCAGGTTCAACCCATTTAGCCGATGCTGGACTCATCGAGATGACAACAGAGGGTATATCCGACCAAACAATACTTTTACTTCCAGGTATAGTTGATACTCGGTCAGAGCGGAAGGCTGTAACTATTGTGAACTTAGAGAACTGCCCTGTAACCCTGTACCCAAACATGCGACTGGGGACTTGTGAATCCTACTACGAGGAATCTATCCCAGAGGTTGTCAGGGCTGTGACCGATGCGGAATGTAACGACAGCAGTTCCAGTGACCAGGAAGTCCCATCACATTTAACGGACCTGTTGGAGAGAAGCTCCGCTCATATTTCAGCAGATGAAAGGAGGCAATTGGCATTATTGCTGACTAAATACAGTGATGTTTTCTCAAGGTCATCTAGTGACCTAGGCCGGACAGACAGAGTTCAGCATAGAATCAATACTGGAACTGCCCATCCCATACGGCAACCGACACGCAGACTACCGCTTGGTAAGCGAGATATCGAAAAAGCAGAGTTGGAGAAAATGATAAACCGTAATGTCATTGAGCCATCTAGTAGTGCTTGGTCTTCACCAATTGTACTAGTTTCGAAGAAAGACGGGACTACTCGATTCTGTGTGGATTATCGTAAACTGAATGATGTGACGGCAAAAGATGCCTACCCTTTGCCCCGAATAGACGAGTGTCTCGACTCTCTCACTGGCGCCAAATGGTTTAGTTGTATGGACTTGAACTCTGGGTTTTGGCAGATAGGTATGCATGATGAAGACAAAGAGAAAACAGCATTTTCTACCAGTCAAGGATTGTACCAGTTCAAGGTAATGCCATTTGGTCTGGCCAATTCACCATCTACATTTGAACGACTCCTTGAGGATGTTTTGCGAGGACTTCAGTGGGAGATTTGCCTGCTGTACATGGACGACATCATTATACCAGCAGTCAGTTTTGAACAGACTCTGACGAGACTCGAATTTGTCTTTATAAGATTGCTTGATGCCAACCTAAAGCTAAAACCATCAAAGTGCCATTTCTTTCAGAAACAGATCCAAGTTTTAGGCCATGTAGTCTCTGAGGCCGGAGTACACACAGACCCAGCGAAGGTAGAGGCAGTTCAGACTTGGCCACGACCCACCAGCACAAAAGAAGTACGCAGTTTCCTGGGACTGTGCAGCTATTATCGCCGCTTTGTTAAGGGTTTTGCAAACCTTGCCCGTCCCTTACACCGGATCAGTCAAAAGAACCAAAAGTATCACTGGAACGATGATCACGAATCGGCCTTTCAGCAGCTTAAAGCAGTCTTGCTCTCCCCGCCTATTCTATCATATCCAATCCCCGGTATAGGATTCATCCTTGACACCGATGCAAGTGATCAGGCAGTTGGAGCAGTTCTTTCCCAACTCCAAGATGGCGTGGAGAGAGTTATATCTTACTTCAGTAAATCCATGAACAATCATGAACAGCGCTACTGTGTCACGAGGAAGGAGCTACTGGCTGTAGTTTGCGCCCTTAAGAATTACCATTGTTACCTGTATGGGCAGGAAATACTTCTTCGCACAGACAATGCAGCTGTTACATGGATGAGGAACCTCAAAAACCCCACTGGTCAGGTAGCTCGATGGTTACAGGAACTAGGGACATACAACTTGACTGTAGTACACCGTCCCGGACAGAAACACTTGAATGCCGATGCTCTATCTAGACGCCCATGTAATACCTGTCGACGTCAGCAAAACTTAGATGATGAACCTGGTGTCGAGGATCCCAATGATGAAGATGAGTGTACCTATGTTAAGGTTGTAACCAGAGGACGTAGAAGAGAACAAATTCAAGAGACTATCCAGAACCAAGCATTGCTACCTGGTTGGGAGCCAGAACATATTCACCAGCTTCAATTACAGGATCCGAAGATATCGCCAATAATGGTTGACAAAGAGGCCGATGCAACTAGACCCGAATGGAGTAGAGTGTCTGGTTTATCAAGTGAAGCAAAATGCCTGTGGCGCCAATGGGAACGACTAGAGGTTAGGTTCGGTATGCTATACAGAAGGTGGTTGACTGACAATGGAGGATCTCATCTGCAACTTATAGTCCCTGAAGATAAGAAACAGGAAGTTCTGAAGTATTATCATGATCTACCAACTGCTGGTCATCTAGGTGTAGAGAAAACCATGGAAAGAATAAAAACAGCATTCTACTGGCCAAACATGAAAGCATCTGTGGAGGAATATTGTAGGACATGTGGATGCTTCGCTCGCAAAACTGGAAAGAACACAAAACATGCTCCAATGCGGCAATTCATAACAGGTGGACCAATGGAGAGAATTGAAATCGATATTCTTGGTCCATTGCCTTTGACAACCAAGAATAATAAGTATATTCTAGTTGTTTGCGACTGTTTCACTAAGTGGACAGAAGCATACCCGTTACCGAACCAAGAAGCTGTTACTGTCTGTAGGGTCTTTGTAAATGAATTTATTTGCAGATTTGGAACGCCACTCCAGATACATTCGGATCAGGGAAGGAACTTCGAATCCGAGACTTTCCAACAGATGTGTAGCCTCCTGAAAATAGACAAAACCAGAACAACAAGTATGAGACCACAGAGTAATGGTAATGTAGAACGCTTCAATCGAACACTGACAGCAATGTTGACAATGTACTGCGAGAAAAGACAGTCCACATGGGATGAGTTGTTACCCCAGGTTATGATGGCCTATCGGTCATCTGTTCACAGCAGCACTCACAAGACTCCAAACATGATGGTTTTTGGTCGAGAGGTAGTGATGCCTATGCAAGCTGTTGTCGTGCAACCTGAAAATCAGAGAGAAGATGATGTTGATGAAAATGAATACGTACACAATCTACAGAAGACTCTAAGCAAGACTCATGAGATGACTCGAGACACATTGAAACGAAGCAGCGAGTATCAGAAAAGACGATACGATGTACGAGCCAAGAAGAATGTGTTGAATGTTGGACAAGTTGTGTGGTTGTATGAACCTTTACAGAAGAAAGGTGTATGCAAGAAGCTGACGTGTGCATGGAAGGGTCCTTGTGTAATCCTGGAGAGGATAGATGATACGACGTATAAGGTCCAGAGGTCAGCGAAGAAGCAACCCAACTTGTACCATATCGACCGACTGCTTCCGTATAGAGGACGCACATTGCCCGTGTGGGTGAAGAGGATGGTGAGGGAGGTTACTACAGCAGAGTAAAGCAGTTGCAGTATTTATGTGGATGGAAGTCAGCTACATGCTGAGCTCGCCGTACTTAACGCATGAGGTGGAATTCTGTTCTAGCCCGGAAGTTTTGACTGTTTGCCTAGGTGACGCAAGCACGCTAGATGGGAAGAGAGCTCTCGATGGATGTGCGACTGGCTTGATCACCCAGTTAGGACTCATCCGGCTCGGCAGGTCCATAATTGCGTTGGATAGCCGAGCACTTAGTCATGTAAAGCTCGAAGCTAGTAGAGACTGAAGAATTGCCACGCGTTTGATTTTGTTGAAAATATGTAGCTGTATTGCTGAATTATTGTTATAACCAGCCTTCCTCTTCGTCCACTCCATGTAAATGTGCCGGTTCCGCTAGTTAAAAAACGTAGATCCAATACTTACCTGAAGATATACCACCTCAGCATTATTGCGATAGTTCATGATGATAAAAAAAAATGCTAATAGCTTGATTGTATCTCGCCTTCAGATGACATCGACTGTGACAAAAGTTTTCAACTGCTGGCTGTGCTCATCACACACCTCCTTCAGGTCAAATAGGGAGTTGAAGAGTCACCTGATGTCGTCGCCTCATTCAGTGCTCAGGGTTATCTGTCCTTGGTGTTTTGATGAGGAGAAGACCTTCCGAAGGGTAGCAGACCTCCAGCCGCACTGCCAGAAGAAACATCGGAAAACTCTTGGGTCAACAGTGGACAGCTTTTTGACAGAGGCTAATGGGTTTTGGCTGGCAGTCCATGCGGATGACTACCTGAAGGTTGTTAGCCCCACAAGATGGGAGGCACCGGAGGCTGTCCAGGCACGTGAGGCTGTCCTCGACTGGCTACGGAAGGTAAGGAAGACTGAGAAGACCCAGTCAACATTCCGGTCTGGATGGGAGTTATCTCGTAGACGACTACGATCGCCCTCAACTGAGAGCCAGTTCATTCCGGACTATGATGAAGACACTCAGATGTACTCTCCAACAAGACCTGATATGCCGCTTCCTGATATTATGATTGGACACATATCACTTACCAGCAGGAACGCCAGGGTCGAATTTCATTCCAGAGACCAGAGGACCTTCTGGACAGCCGAGTTGGAGGAAAGGGCTCTTTCCAATGCATCCATCATTGCTAGCTTGGCAAGAAGGATCCCAACCGCCGTTCCCTCTACCGTAGCCAGACCACCAGTCCGCCGGGTCCTGAAGGGGTCACAGTCTGCCCTCAAGATGAAGTTGTCTTCTGTGCTTGGAATCGCTGACAAGACCATTAAGACAGTCTGGGAAGGGGAAACAACATTGCCAATCGTTCGCCGTCGATGCCTAAGTCCAGCACCAAAGAAGAGGAGAATGGAGCCAAGCTCGGAATCCACCTCCAGAGAGAAGATGGTTCCAGATAAGGATGGCAAAGACGAGACTGCTGGAGAAGCTGCTCCGGAAGTAGAGCTCATCATGCGTCCTGAGTGTCCATCCCCCTATGAGGACACTCAGAGAGCGCGAGGGGATGAAGGGGACGGTGAAGTGCCAATGACGGAGGGAGACACTGACACAATTCAGGAGGGCAAGCAACTGGAGGCAGTGAAGGAAGGTCCAGCGTTGACAAAGCGTCCTGAGTGTCCATCCCCCTATGAGGACACTCAGAGAGCGCGAGGGGATGAAGGGGACTGTGAAGTGCCAACGACGGAGGGAGACACTGACACCACTCAGGAGGGCAAGCAGCTGGAGACAGTGAGGAAAAGTCATGCGGTGGCAAAGCGTCCTGAGTGTCCATCCCCCTATGAGGACACTCAGAGAGCGCGTGGGGACGGGACTGTGAGCCCGCCAGCTGCTCGGAGACAGGCGGAGGAGACAGCCAGCTGCCAGGTCTTAGACCTGAGTATCGACAGAGGGGCACAGATACTGGATTGTCAACCACCGCCAGCCAGTGCTGGAAAGAAGAAGGGCTGTCATGAGGGACACCAAACAATGAGGGAGCCGCCAAAGACAAAGGAGTGCCGACCCGTTGAACTGCAGTCACTTCCAGCCCAAACTGAAGATGGGAAGAGAGCTGAACGGATCTTGAGGACGGGGTGCATGCCTCTCGTTGCGCCAGCCAGGAGAGCTTGGGCTGAGGAGCAGGTATCCATCTCCTCTGTTCGGTGGCCACCATCTCAGTGGAAGGCATTCACACCAGGCCAGAAGCTGCGGGCATGGGAATTCGCTGCCATGACCCTGGAGAGAGGTGACTCCATTGAGATAGACGTAACCCGCAGCCGAGGGGACCTTCTCGATAGATACAACATGCTTGGACTGCCAGGAACTGATATCCCACCGGTTGAAGGTCCAGCCAGAAAATCAAGGTATTATACCTATGAGGTATTGAGGGGATTGGTGCACTCCAGTAGACCCACCGTAGACCAGCTACATTTTCTACGCCAAGTGGAAGTTTCCTCATCTGTGAGAGAAGTTTCCACAGATTACATCGTGAAAACATTGGATGAGGCTGGGATACCATTACGACTGTGAGGGCCAGTGATTGAGGAACAGTCTACTCGCGTGGATGACATTACAAACATTGAAAAATATAATGAACTTTTTAGATATATCAACCAAAATCCGGGAGTATTTTTGACTTGGGAGGGGGGAAGTTGTAATAAATGTAAGACTTTATATTGAAATGTATACCAGTATCATTTTGGCCATTTACGATGTGTGTGTCAGGTGAGATTCTGATCGTTATTTACAGCTTAGTTTACCCAAATATTGTACATGGGAAATGTTGGGAAGTTTTAGAAATAGTGCTAGCTTACTTTGTAATTTGTATCTATAATCGTGTGGAAACCATTGCAACCGTGATAGGACGTTGCCTATGGAAAACAGAAGTGGAATCTGTGGGATTGATTCGATAACTACACTTAATCACATATCAAACAAACTTTCGTTCATAATGAACTATCGGGATGTGTTACGTACTTGAAATACAGGATTTTCGTCCTTGGATTACGATCACCGAACCACGGAAGGGACATTATCGTAAAGCTAAACATCGTGACTGAGTGTGTTGTCCTATTCGCGGCGCCATCTTTGTTGATGAAGGAAGTGATGTAACGACTATGTTATAAGATAGGGACCGATAAATACTCTCTAAATAGTTTAGATAATTAGTAGATATATTGTATAAGTGATTTGGAAGAATCTGGTATCGAGTTGTGAGAGCGAACAGAGTTTATTTATTGAAAAGTCTGCGGACTATGTTTCATGTTAGTAGCATCGATGCACTTCCGGTACTATAATAGTTGTGTATACCGAAGTGCCGGACAAGTTTACAAAAGCTTTCATAGTGTGTAATTTCTGACGGACAAGTCATTATCTAGTATTAATTTATGTCTACATTTATTATAAGCCAAACGGACAGGCGACCGGCAATTATTTTGGTATTTTATTACAACATTGATTTTATTGTCCGGTGACGAGATTATGGTCCGGCGCCGGACAAGCGCTGATTGGTCAGATTCGATCACGTGGTCGCTGCAAAAGTTTATAAAGGCGCGGAATTTCGACTGGCTCTCTCAGATCTGCTCAGCCAGCGACAGCACTAGCATCATTCTTGCAAGGTACTTATACCTATACAGCCATACAAGATGGCTTGGGATTTTATGGAATATCTTTTTATATTCTACACTTAGTTAACTTAAGACTAAATTGTATCTCTAAATGATGGTAAAGTTTTCAGTATAACAACTTTATTTACATGTAATATTTCATGGGTTATCTCCCATTTACTAATAATATACTGAGGTGGTACATCTGACCAGCCGGCGTGTCCGATATTCTAATAGTATGCCACTGTAGGGCTATCGCGAGCAATCTCCCACTACACTAGTGACTTAGAGAGAGAGTGAGATTAAGAGGAAGGCCATATAATGTTGTACAAATGTATAGATGCTCCTCGCTAATAAATTGACCGACTTGAACTTAAAGAATTCTGTCTGTTGTGTTTGAGAAGTTACCTGGAGGAAATCAATGAATCGGCATTCCTGTTACAATAATAAGATATTCAAGATGTTTTATCTGCAGTTTGAACTTAACAGGTATTATAAGTCTGTATGTGAGTTAAGCATGCCACAAATATTGTTTCAAGATGGATGCCAGCAACTATTTTAATTTTGAAAAATCTTCTTACCTAATGCTACATAATTAAGTGTGTTAGTTAGTCTACCAATTGAAAGACACTCACTTTAAAAGGATAATCACACACAAAGGAAAAATAATCCCAGAACTTGTTACTACCTAGAGAGGGATTAGATCAAACTTAGAAAGAACTAATAAAGATCAAGTGATGGTTGGCACAAAGATCTGTCTGTGATCTCCATGTTAATCAATACTGAATTCATTATTTTGAAATTTTTGCCCCCATATATCAATGTAAAAACAGCCATTTTAGTATTTGGATGTTCCATCACTTTCATCCATGGATCTTATGTTGAACACATATTAAGATCAGTCTGCAGAGATAAATGTAGTTTTCCTTTCCTTTAAATACAAAAACAAAAAAATTATGATTTATCAACTCCTCCTATACAGTAGTTGATATTACTCTTCCACCAGACAATACATACTACCTAATTAATGCCAGTCAGTACATAATTAAATAGGTAATTGGTATAAAATCGTCACAACATACTATCATGATCAGTGATGCTAACATACAGCAGTTTTAGGTTTACAATTCATCATGTTGAAACTTTGAATAGCTAAACAGATTATCCTCTGTACAAAAAGTTCACTTCCATTACCATGAATTAAAGACATAATGTACAATGTTATATCATTTGGCATGTTAAATAGGACATTTTTTCAGAGAAATATTTTCTAGCTATGTCTATAACTATATATTTTAAACTTGACACACATTATAATTCATAAATGTGAGTGAAAAATTTCCCTTCACAATTGTAAAATTATGATGGGAATTTTGTCAATAAAAGTCAGATTTTGAAATTTTGTGTTTTAAGTTTTCTTTTTGTGGAAAGTATTCAAACTTGGTTGATAATTATCTGCTATAGTTTTAAGTGTGTGGATCACGCTATAGCATAGTAACAGTATACTAGGGATTAGTTGGATTATATTCCCAGCCCAAATTTGGTTAAATGTATACAACACCAGATTACAGCTCCAAGTTTGAAAGCTAGGCCCATTTTTAAGATGATTTTAGGTGTTACTATACAACATGACCTTTTATCAACACATGCAATTTTTAACATGTTATTATACTAACTTCAGAATTAGATGTTTTTCCCCAAAAATGTGTTTGAAAATGAAAGGCTTAGAACAGTATTAACCAATTACAGAAACACATAATGTAATGTTAACATAGAAAAATGATATATGCGTGAAATTGAAAGTGCTACACTGCTGATAGTGGTGTCAGTAACAGTATTGCTGAATGTGGAGTTAACTCAAAAACATATAAATACATTGTAATGTAAAGTTAACACAGGGACTTGTAAATAGTGTAAATTAAGTAAACAGGGGCACATAATTAATGTTAAGTTAACACAGGGGCTTGTAAATAGTGTAAATTAGTAAACAGGCACATAAATAATGTAAAGTTAACACAGAGACTTGTAAATAGTGTAAATTAAGTTAACAGGGGCACATAAATAATGTAAAGTTAACACAGGGACTTGTAAATAGTGTAAATTAAGTAAACAGGGGCACATACATAAATAATGTGAAGTTAACACAGGGACTTGTAAATAGTGTAAATTAGTAAACGGCACATAAATAATGTAAAGTTAACACAGGGACTTGTAAATAGTGTAAATTAAGTAAACAGGGTACATAAATAATGTAAAGTTAACACAGGGACTTGTAAATAGTGTAAATTAAGTAAACAGGGTACATAAATAATGTAAAGTTAACACAGGGACTTGTAAATAGTGTAAATTAAGTAAACAGGGTACATAAATAATGTAAAGTTAACACAGGGACTTGTAAATAGTGTAAATTAAGTAAACAGGGGCACATATATAAATAATGTAAAGTTAACACAATGTAAAGTTTACACATGTACAGGGACACATAAATAGTGTAAAGTGATCACGGGCATGTAAAGAGTGTAAATTAAGTTAACATGGGTGAAAAATAGTGTTTAGTTAACACAGGGGCATGCAAGTAGTGTAAAAGTAACACAGAGGCATACTAAGAATGTTTACACACTGTCAGGAACATGTGCTAATTATAAGTTTACACAGGAAAAGTACCTGGTACCAATCAAAATTTGTGTAGAAGCTGCATGCTAAAGTTAACACAGAAACATGTTCTTGTGTCATATACAGTGTAAAGTTAATGTACACTGCTGCTCTGTTTGGTACTGGCCTGGACATTGCAACAATAGCAATATTAAGTTGGTATGCTAACAGTATAACACTGAACAATTCTAGTGATGTGAAATTAGTACACGACCAATTCATAGGTGGAAAATAACTACAAAAAAGGTAGTTAGGTGCAATACATTAACAAAGTTGTGAAGTACTTGGGGCCCTGCATCACATGTTTTCTAGTAATAGCATGGTGTCCCTCCATCTATCTGTCTGCCCAAACTTTCTGAAAATTCACATGGTGTTACACTGTGATGTGAGGATGTGTAATTTTAAAAAGTTCCAAAGGTCAAGGTCAATTTATTAAGGTCACTTGTTCACTAACAATAGAGCTGAATATGTACTGTCAAAAATACATCATGTAAGGCCTTTCACAGTAATCTATTTACCTTAGAATTTAAGGTTTAGTCTCCTTTGTGGAATCATTCATTAGACAGTGCTTTAGTTTTGTGGGTAGCAACTTTTGTATTTACACATATTCTAACCATGAAAACAACAAAAGTTTTTACACAACCTATGTTTCATGTTATACATGATTCAAATGTACTTAATTTTATTCACAACTTCAATACAAACTTTACTGATCATATGGTAGAATTATAATTACTCCATGTGTATAAAACACTGTTACCTTTGTCATGCACCATGTTGTACAGGTGATATTGTAGACATTGAGAGGAATTTTACATACCTGTTTAGTTAGGCTTAAACATATGATAATCACTTTTCAAGATCATCAAAAGTCCAAGAAGGCAGGGTATCAGGGGATTAAATACTGGTAGTTACAACAGTCTAAACAGACCACTGCTAACCATCATTTTACGAAGTCTTTATCTAGAACATACAACATTTATAGCCCGACTGATGTAATAAACTGACATCAGAAACTCCAGGAAATTTGAAGACAACTGCGTATGAAGATTACTTGACAAGTTTTCAAGGTCACTTGGATAGAAAGAATCAAAACATCAATTTTTCATGAAATACTGAATATATTGAAACACCAAATTTTAGTGGTGTAACAATTCACCGATGCATTGATGTATTGAATCGCAGAATGGTGCATCGATGCATCGTCTATCCTTGATTTGTATCATGATACCTGATTGGTAGTTGACTAACATTAGCTTACGTTTTGTAGTAAACAACATGGCTGACAATTTCTTTCAAATCCAAATTATCTAAATTCAAGAACGCATTGTACAGGAAACAGACACAATGTATGCGTTTTGTAAAGAATGTAGACAAAGACTCAAATATTCCGGATACCACAAACAAAAATATGAATGGAATACCAGATATATAAAAGGTCATCAGTTTCTCATATATCGTGATATGTATCATATCGTGATCCCTGTACCCACCCTACGAAACACAGCTCTTCTAAATTTGTGACATATTTGTGTATCATCTACAAGAAGTGGAATATCGGGGCTGAAGATCAAAGGTGAAATCCATTTTCCCCAATCAAGAACTTTATAGTCCTTTCAATATCCTGAAGGTCAAAGTTAATTCTGAAGTGTCTAGAAGTCAAAGGTAACAGTCAATGTCCTGAAGGTCATAGGTCACCATGTTGGTGTCCTAGAGTTATAAGATAACACGTTGAATGTCCTAAAGGGTCACCATGTTGGTGTCCTAGAGTTATAAGATAACACGTTTAATGTCCTAAAGGGTCACCATGTTGGTGTCCTAGAGGTTAAAGGTAATGCAGCTTTTGATGTGATGAATGTTGGAGAAACAATTTATTGTTTTCATGGGGCCAAGATGGCTTTTAAAACATTAATTATAAGGTCATTATTGATTTATTTATTAAATAATGATTTGATGAGGACAAGTATCCTACTGTTAAAGTGTAACATCAAATCCATCTTTGGAAAGTGATCAATTGACCCTGATATGTATTCAATCTTAAAACAGTTGATTAGATTTAAATGCATATTCAGTAAAGTATTGGTGAGATCCATGCCCTTTTTGCCAGGTGATGTTCTCTGAGTGGATGACAGAAGTACCAGAGGATCTAGTTAAAAATTGGTTCATGATTATCTGTCCTAAAGGCAAGCGGAACCTAGTGATATCAGCACAGGTGGGTAATATATGTTTATAATACTACAAGGGTAGTTACCTCATTAGGAAATCATGTAGATGTGTTGTCCAGGTAGCAGATTTTAATTGTAAATAGTGTACATAGTGATATGATGATAACATATTTCAAACTTCTTCTCCAGTTCTAGTGGAGCCATTGAGCTGTCAGTTGATGGGGATGTTAAGGAAGAGAAGCCAAAAAAGTTTTTTTTTTATTTTCGACCTTGTAAAATGTTCAACCTTGTAAAATGTTTGAAATGGCAGCAGTAACAGCCATTTTACAACATGATTGCGTAATCATGGTTTTCCAGAACAACACCTATTTAAACTTCTTCTCAAGTTCCACCAGTGGGATATTCAGCTCTAACATTTCTGAAATGAGCTAGAGATGGCTGAACGAAGATTTGTTATTTTTGGGATCGGTCCAAAATCCAAGATGGCCGCCAACTTGAAACTTGGTTTTCCTGAACAACACATATTCCACCAGTGAGATTCAGGTCAAACTTTCCCGAAATGATTCAGATGGTCCTCAGTAAGTGTCGTTATTTTTCGGGTAGCTCCAAAATCCAAGATATTATTTCATAATTATGGTTTATTGAATAAACGTTTTATGTTAATTTATAAGTCTATCCCATATAATGCATGTGTTATATCTCTCAATATATATATATATACCAGTTACAATTTTAACAATTTGCCTGTCCGTAATGGATGATTAACCATCCTTCTTTGTTGTAGGGGAGAACATTCACCCAATCTAAACAGGGCCTATTACTGGAGGATTTCCCATCTTGTCTACCAGGAGGGAACGTGGGAGATCAGAAAGGTTTATAACTAACATATACTATAAGATTAAACAATTTTGGTGCAGTACTCGGCACATAACCACCTTTTAACAGGTTTACAGTAACTAGTGCATTGATGATTGGCTCGCTCATGTTACTTGCTACAGAAATGGTGTAATAGAGGTGGAGTTAGCACAATTAATGTTTAACTACTAAAATAAGATTAATACTAAAAGCAAGTTCACAGTAATTGAAATGACTATCTATGTTTATCTTCAAGCAATATTCAGAGTACTTTTGTATCAGTTTGTCAGTTTTTGAAACATAAAATCAAAGTGTAACAACAGTTGGCTTTGTCTGGCAAGGCAAGGTTATAGGTACTGCTTCAAGGTTTACGAGATATATATTTTCAGAATATCATGTTGGATACTCATAAATAGTACTATATTCTTGATCTATCTAAGGAAAGTCGTGTATTGATCTTTTGTAGGAATGTCTGTACTGGACTGTATCTACAACAAGAAAGATGATGTTTATTATGTATTGGATATGATGTTTTGGAAAAGTCAGGATATGACTGATTGTGATGTGAGTATACTTATGAAAGAAATTTTTAATGTGTAATTGTCATTTGTTCGAAGATACCGAAGGTTGTTCAATATCACATGGGTTCATTTTTTGCTCTATATGAGGATGTTATAAAATCAGAAAAAAAATGAATCTTGAAAACAGAAAATTTATGTGGTTCATTTTTTCTGTTTTATTTCCGCTAAGAAAACTTATTTTTATTTTCAAACTTTTTGTAAAAATGCAAAAAATTGACTATGAGCTTCCATGTAGGAAGTAATCAAGACTTTCTATGGTTGAAAGATATTCAAAATGGTGTTGACAGTGAGAGTAATTACTTGGCTATTGTTAAGAGGTATATATTACCATGATATCTGTCATGACTACACTAGGTTTAATTGATTACTACATTAGAGATTTTAAATGTACTTTAAACATCAATGTGTATATATTGTATTTAATTTTAGTGAGAAACGGAAAATCAAACAATGACTTATCTGTTGCATGACTTATTGAGTATATGTAAACTGATTAATGTCTCATTGTTTTACACTGTGGCTGAATTTGATGTCATTTATTCAGAGTGAGTTCCGCATTTTCTGGATGAATGAACGACTTGCGGAACAGAAGAGCATAGGTCGACGGACCAAGATCAACCCTGTAAGTATCTTTACCTTCATCCCTATAAAATTGTTTCATCCTCAGACTATTTTTGAAAACTTAGTGAATTCTGTTTAAAATGCATTTATTAGCTCACCTGGCACACAGGGCTGGTGAGCTTATTGCATGGCGCTGAAAACAGTGTCCATTCGTCAACTTTTCATATAAATTGGTAATTGTCATTAACAAGTAGGTGGATTCTTGGGGGAAGTGGAACTAATTTTCGAAAAAACTAGGTATGAAGCAAAATTAGTCAGAATTAAAGAAAGAGACAACTGAACACTGGTCAGGGTCACTGGGTCGAAAGTCAAGGTCAAATTTTGTATCTTTTCTCCAATGAACATTTTGTTATGACATTATGAAACAAAGTTGTTCTGGATTAAACATAGTGTCAAGTGACCACTGGTCAGGGTCACTTGGTCAAAGTTCTATGTAAATTTTTGTATCCTTTTTCCAATGCACATTTTGTGACGATATGAAACAAAGTTGTTTGGAATTAAATATCAAATCATCTGACCAAAGGTGAAGATCACGAGGTCAAATATGGTATCTTTTCACTGATGAATATTTTGTTATGAAATTATGAAGCAAAGTTGGCAGGAATCATACAAGTCAGCTGACCACAAGTCAAGGTCACTGGGTCAAAGTTCAAGGCTATTTGGGTCCTAAGGTCAAGGACAAATTGATCTTGGACAATTGTCCAGCACTAAATAAACTTTACAATTGAGTATTATACAAGTATACAGAGGTTAAATGAAACAAGAGTCACACCAATCTATATTTTGCTTCCTACTTGCTCTTGTTTTGAAGTCCAAATGTCAAACTGAACCTCAGCAATATCGGCAGATGTCCTTGATTATTACGCGTGATATATAGCCACATGATGGGGTCTTTTCTAACCTGTCAGTATTCTAGTTTGCTTTGAATTTTTTAAATATTTTTTGGAACCAGAACGCTAAATTAAGTTCAAGGAAAAAGATTACAGAAATACATGGTACTAAGAGGTAGATCCCTAAATGGGAAAACTATTGGTAATGTAAGTATGGGTGCTTTGCCATAATAATTGAAATATCCAGGTGAGCAATACAGGCCCAATGGGCCTCTTTTTAATTATACCAGTTTATAATTGTGTCACAAAATGAGCATACATACTAGATTTATTTTGTACTGATAAATAGTCTTTTCAGGCACAGTATTAGTATTATTAATAACATATTGGCCATAATGTTATTATCTATGGTTTATTGAATGATGTTCATATATCATTTCAGTTGTGTATTTTGTATTGATTGTCATGTAATGTTTTGGTTATAATGATATGGTTATTAGCTCACTTGTCCAGCGTGAATTTTTTTCCATTGAAACAACTTCTTCTCAATAACCAAGTGGCTCTGAGTGAGGAACCTGAAATATTTTGGTATGTAGACTGATGGAATGAAGGGCTACACAATTTATTTAAATGAATAAATTAGCCTACTCTGATATTTGAATTAAGTGGTAATCAGCTAAGCATTTGCAAAATTACCTAGATCAACTTCAAAGTTACGTTAGAAGCAGATGAGCGATGCAGACTGGGCCTCATGTTAATTATAAATCCTACCTTTATGTGATGTATACATTAAGTTATAATCATATTTCTATAGTGATATTCATTTTGTAATAATAATCATGTTGTGTATTATGTTATATCACAAAATGTATCTTTGTGACAGAATTGATCAACATTTCATCACATATTTAGTACATACTGCTCCGTTTGATTACAGCACAAGTTTGTCCCATTGAAGTCCTATGCCTGTACAAAGAAAGTGATGAACCAGGCTATGAGCTCCACCGATCTTGAAGTATGTCTTTGTGGTAATAATGTGTATTTAAATGAAATTCATCCTTGACCTACTTTGACTTTCAATATCCTGATGACCTAGAACTAAATCAAGAAACCTTGCTTTTAAAATAAGGATTTACTTTTGAATTTTGATTCAAGAATATAGCAAAGGTCACATTAAAAATGTTGCACTTTAAAATTGTGTGACATTGAATATCTTTGTTGTTGGTTATCATGTAAGAATAAATACCTTAATAACAAGTCTATAGTCTGAATTCCTTTTTTGTAGGTTGATGGTGTCCTTTTTTATCATAAGAGTCTTCCATACAGACCTGGTGTGTCCTCTCAAATCCTCTGGTTGAAGCCATACATGATGTCCGAGGCCCTGGGGGTGGATGTCTCACCACAGCTTGCGGCAGCACCAGCCAGTTACACAACATTTGCAGACCATGTGGAGAGTGTTAAGGAGGAAGAAGGGGAAAATAAATCTGGTAAAGCTGGTGGACGACAAAAGGCTAAACCTTGTATTGACATTGACAAGATTGTGGAAGATATCGGTGACCTGTATATCAGTAAGAGGCAACTGGAGGCAGACACTATCGGGCCTGTACACATCCGTGACCGCCCCCAAACCAGTGTGTGGAGAGCTGAACAATCGGGGAGGAGACATGGTGATGGACTTCTGGGAGATCCCAGACAAATATACGGGGCTGATTATTATGATCAAGGAGCCTATCATCAAGGCTATTACAATCAGTGGTATAGCAATCAAGGATATTGTGATCAAAGCTATAGAGGCTACCAGGACTGGAATAGCCAGAACTATGGTGGCTACAGTAGCAACCTGCCTGCTGTAGGGGCCCGAGGGGCCTGGGGCTATGAGGAACACAAGAAAGCTAGACAGCCCAAGGGAAGGGGAGGCTTACTCAAGCTCAGTGCCATGGATTCCTACAAGCAAACACACAAGATCTTCAAGGAGTAAAATAGCATTTTAAAGGTGTATGTGTTCATGTGCGAAAGACACTGGTGCAAGCAGTCAATCAATTCAAAGGTTAAATAATATGGTTCAAGATTGTTCTTAATATAATATTTTGTTTTCTATATTGGTGCTGATATATTTAAGTTGTACCAGAGTTAAGAAACGAATTTATTCTGAGAGACTACAAACATGACAATTGTATGATATTGAGTTCATGCTGAATAAATTCTTATTTTAGAAATCTAAATAATATTATAAATGTAATACTAGCCGCAATATACCGCTCGGCTAGAGAGATCTTCTCTTTAGCTCGATCGGTTGAGCGTAAGACTAGTAAGCCAGAGGTCCCGGGTTCGATCCCTAGCGGAGGCAGTGAATTAAATTTAATTAATCCTGCACTCTGTTACATAAATATTCTTTGTGCACACACATCTGAATTTATATTTTTGTTTAGATATCTAAAATATATTCTTTTTCTTAACAAATCTAAAATATGTTGTCTTTTTAGGTTAATTTTTGAACAACTGGGAATATTCTTGGGTTTTGCAATGTACTCTTTTGGTTAAAAAATCATAATTTACATGTATCAATTCTTTTTGTTAGATCTTCAGTATGAATGGTATCATTCTTATAAAATTATGAAACATTTTCAGAAATTATTGTGGCTGAAGAATATCTAGATAAAATATAATTATCTAATGATTACCAATGTGTTCAGGTGTGTTTTGAGAATTGATACACATATAATTTAAGCATATATTTCATGATGCACGGATAGGTTAAAGAGGCTTGCCCGCAGAGAGATCAGAAAAATTGGCTAATAGAAAAAGATTTTTTACACATGACAGATTGTTGGAATTGTTGAGTTTTTCATTTTATTTTCCTTATAAAACGCTGAAAAGTGATATTAAAACCTCATTTTATAAAATATTATTTATTTAATCGCAACCCGCAATAAGTCCCCGCTATAAAGTGGAGTCTAATTTGATTGACACATCAAAGAAACAAGCACGTGCACAGTGCCGCACAGTGATAACTTCAAAGGCAGCGGCGATTTACAAAGAAGATTTGCCGTTATATTCCATACATTTCCCTCTCAGGTTGAGTTTTAAAACGTCTTTTAAATACATATTCTGTAATTGTTTTCAAGAAATAAAGTCGGAAAGCCTCTAATTTTGTCACATAGAAACGTGTACTGAAGTTTATTTAGTGATCGGAGATGTGCCGTTTACCGGTCCGTCTGCGGGTAAGCCTCTTTAATATTTAAGCCCATTTCAAGCTTTTCTCAACTCAGTTCATAACTTGCCAGTCATGTAGCCTAATAGGGTTTGAATTGAGCTTACTACCAGTC
The DNA here is from genome assembly GCF_902652985.1 of Pecten maximus. NCBI lineage: Eukaryota > Metazoa > Mollusca > Bivalvia > Pectinida > Pectinidae > Pecten > Pecten maximus. Next base: position 27,325,123 of record NC_047023.1, on the reverse strand, counting down.
TGGCATATAATTGCTACTGTAGCACATGTTATTGGTACAATCAGATGTACAGGTCGTACATTTTCATTTTATGTGCGACAACTTTACTGATCATTACCTTTATATATAGAGATGTATAAGATGAAATGTATGAGTCAATGTTATTTACTATTATCTTACTGTAATGAGTGACATGAGTTCACAAGTGAATGAGGTATATTTTCATTGCTTCCTTAGCTTTAACCATCGAACCTGCAGAAGTTTGTGTAGGATACTGTTAGGTATTCATATTGATATCATTCTGCATTGTCTAATCAGTAAATCTTTTGGCAGGCCGATTGCACCTTTATAAGGACTTTTTTCCCCTCATGACCCTGAAAATGTGAAACATAATAAATATATAATTGAAATATGACTACAGGGTCACACTTATATTCCATTGCTTTTGTTCCAACAGATTTCTCACTTTGTTATTTATATTTGACAAGTTATGTCACACGATCTTTCTATTTTATATCTGTGGATACAGTAAGCTGTATATGAACTTTGTTACATGTATATGAACTAAATTTAACATTCTAATGATAAAATTAAATCACATTTTAAATTCAATTGCTGGATTTTCTTTTTTTTTAAAGAGTTTAATGTCTTGCTTTGAAATCTTACATTCAATTTTAATGAAAGCTAATTATGTGTTCATGTTGAAAGAAAAATGTATACAACATACATGTATTAGTCAAGTGTTTAAGGTCACTGTATAGAGATTTTTTAGCTGACCTGAATTCAGTTAACAGTGTTGAGGTCATTTAAGGTCATTTGCTAACCTGATTTCAGTTACAAATGTCCAGGTCAATCAGTTTTATAAGGTAAAGCAATTGAGAATAGTTGACCTTAATTCAGTTTTTCCTGTGTTAAGGTTACTAAGTCCAGATGACAACTACACTGTTTGTTTAGATGAATCCGCTAGGAAGTAGTGTTTGTCACGACATTTTATTTTTTTAAAGACTTAAATTTGTTAATTATACAAAGGCATTTTGTTTTTGATTTATTTCATGTGTTAACGTTGTTGTGGTACGTTATTGTGATACTTTCTTTAAAATATGATAATAGTTGGTTGGCTGAATGATTTGATTGCAAGTGATCTTGTGTTTTGAGTTTCATAAGTTTCAACATTAAATAATTAAATCATTAGAAAAATCTTGTGTTATTTTGTATATAAACAAGCATTCTGTAAGTATTGCTAAAGCAATACATCATACATGTCAACAGTCCCCTACACAGGAAAAACGTCTGCAGGTATATTTGACCTGAAAAAATATTGACCTGAAAATTAGGTCAATTTCACGTTAAGAAATTTTCAGGTCAATTATAATTCTGGTTCTTTTTAGGTGAATTTGACCTGAATTGACATGAAGACATTTTGCCTGTGTACTGGTCCCCGCTAAAAATAGTAAAAGTGACATTGACTTTGACCCAAAAACTCTGAAAATCGATCTTGATCTGTATCTACTCGTACTAAAGTTACATAGCAACTTCAACCAACATACCTTGAAACATGGCTGAGAAAAGTGAAAAGGAAAACTGAGTGGATGGCCAGACTGACAAGAGGAAATCTATAGTTTCCTCGGTTTTGTCGGTAGGGGACTAATGATGCATTCTGGGTAGTTGTTCAAAGATTTTAACTTGCCTGTCAAGAGTTCATTCTTGGGTCATACTGACAATCCAACAACTTCAGACATTTTTTTCTTAAATAAAGAAGCCTCTTGCCATATTTGGCTATAGCATACAGAAAACAGGCTTGAATAAGTTTCTTTAAATAAATGATTGATCCACTTTCATGTTAAATACATCACCAGATTCTTCAGCATATACCTTATAATTTACTGCAGTAGTATAGCATGTAGTATGTCTGGCTATATAATTTTATTCAAAAGAATTACCCATTGTACTTAGCGTCATGTATATCACAATCATCAACAGCTACTGAATGACTATGGCCAGGATTCCCGGTGTCGTAAAATTTTGGCAAGTAGCATGCTATGACAAATTAAGCTAGGGATATCTAACCGACAGGAACAAGGTCCACTTTCAAGGTTCAGATGTGTTAAAATCCTTAAACAACTTCTAAATAATAAAGACCCATTATGTTATGGGTCGTAACATTTGGAAAGTTAATTTGATCACTGTAATGACTGGGAATTCAATTGTCGTGTGATTAATGACCAAGAATTCAATTGTCATGTGATTAATGACCAAGAATCAAATTGTTGTGTGATGAAGGACCAAGAAAACGATTGTCATGATATTTGGGCAAAATTTTCGGCATTTCCTTTGTTATCAAGAAGCCAATAGTTATCATATTGACGCTGTAGCATGCTATGCATTTCCTTTGTTATCAAGAAGCCAATTATGAATACAATGAATGTTGTTGTATTGTATTATTGTAGAATGTGCTAACCACGAAAGTTTGTATCCACTGCGACAACTCAGTCGGTAAGATCGCTGGTCACTTAACCTCAGGTGAAGATTCCAGTGGCATGGTTTGACACTCCCTACCCATGTTGGTTTGTGTTTCTTGGGAAGCTGAGAAACAGGCCTTGTCTGTGCTGTCATGGTTGTGTCCTTTGGCAAGACAATCTATCCTAATTGCTCTGGATGGCATGTGATGGCATTGTTCAGTAAGGTTAACTACAAGGAGACCCACCTCAAAATATCCCTGGCTCATGGGGTGATTAACCAGCTACCAAACAATATGTAACAACAAAATAATCTGAAGGCTCCAAACCTTGAAAGAAAGTACACACAAACATTTCGTGTAACAATAAATTATATTGAGGCTATACTATCAATTTTAGTCGGAATGTTCTAGGTTGTATTTGTGGCTGGGCCTACAAATCACAAAAGACATTATTTGATACTTTAAAATTTAAATATTTTATTTTCTATTATTTTTACACATGTATACACACATCAGCACTATCACACTTACAGTACACCCCCAACCGATTATCACTGTACAATAAACAGAAATCTTTCCCTAAAATTTGCATGAATTTGAAATGAACAAGAATTGAAATCTTGGGAAGGACTGTTTATACTGTAATTTCATCATACCTCATGATCCCATGAACTCTAAGCATGAGTATCTGTCTCATTCCATACAGAAATGATAAACAGAGAGTTTTGGAAGATAGATGTTTCTATAAATACCAATATTTCTATATTGTACTCTGTATTAGTAACCTTACCCAAGTCTATTCAACCATATACATTCAAAGCAATCTGATATCTATTGGTGCTGGTGGGTAGGCAATCTGGTAATAGTTTCTACCAATGTACAACACAGTCCCAATACCACTTCAGTTTGAAGGAATTGTCTCCCAATTTGTAACATGATCCTCTAATACCAGTACGTTTTTGGTAGGTGTGGATTTTTTTCCTCTTCAATCCCCATAGACTCCAGAATTTCCTCTTCAAATGTGGCCAGTTTGGGTTCAAATGTAACCTCAAGAACGTCTTTTTCTGCTGTATCTCTGTTGCCCTCTGCAAAACAAATCAACAGTAGAACATCACATTAAAGACGATAAGTTTAACAAATACCTTTCAAATAATATAGACAGTTTATGAACTTCAATTCATTAAAAAGTCTGCATGAGAAATTTTCTGCACAACGATTTTCTTTTTTTGTAAACTATTGAGACATGGTTTCCAACATGAGGATATGCAGATTTTCGTCAAGTGCATGCGAGTGTATACATCTGTCATAACTTGATTACTAGTTTAGTAAGTGCATGTGTTTACACTCTAAATTGTGATGTAAAACTGGATTTGAATGACCAACCTTTGGAATTTAGAATTAATTTGTGACAAGGATCTATTTAAAAGTATTTTTCATATAGTACTAATGACAAATGGACTAAGCTACTACTGATGGCAAGAGACATCACTCTGGTGAAAATGTAATCACCTTGCTAAAACATCAAGGTTAATCTCTCCAAACTTATACTAACTTCTAACAACTTATTTACCTATTATTCATTCGAGAACTCTTGTTACTACGGTATTGTTCTACTTACTTTTATAAGTACTTATGGAACCAGATTCAAGTTTCAACTTATCCTCTACATCCTGGGGAATGGGAATGATTCTTCCTGTCCGTTTCGACACTCTCACCTTTTCTCCGTCCTCTGAGTAGCGCCATTCAAATTCTGTAGGTTTTCTGCAAACATTTTTTTTTTTAATTTCATGGACAAACATTTGTTAATGAACGGAGCTATGTCTTCTGATAAGAACTTTGATATGGTGGATATAATAATACTTGATACAATGAGAAATAGCGAAAACAAAGGATTAAAATACTACTGCAGAAAACTTTAATTTAAAAAAAGTTATCATCTTATATCTTATCTAAAAATATGAGCGCTAGCCCTTTCTTAAATTTTACAGAACCAAAATGTGGTTCACAGATAAACCTAACTTCTGATGTGAAATTTTGCACTATGAAAGGGGCTTATTTAAGATTAAATACAGTAATCAGTGTTGTTCTGACATACCTATCAGAGGGGTCAACTAAGGCCACTTCTGTTGTAACCAGAAGGGGCTTCTCTTTGCTTTCACATTTCCCAGGGTCAGTTGGTGTGTTTCCAGGCTTGTATGAGTACTCCTATTTATAAAAAGAAAAGTTTTTAAACAATCTTCATTTACAATTGCTTAATATAAAAAGGCTTTATATGAAAACAGATGACAATAATGATTTTTATGGGAGGCGTGCCTCACATTATAGCATCAGCTATAGGATTTCATTGCGGAACCAATCGTTTGGTACCTCAAGCGGCTATCTTTTTTTTTTGTGTTCAGTGACCTCACAAACTCAGTCACATGAGGGTTGGGTGTTATAGGGGCTCTAACAGAAGAAAAAAATGCAGAACAGGAGAGGAGAGTAACCCAGACAGGAAAAGATAAAGAATGTTGACAACAATGGCCAGGATGATTTGATAATGACTGTAGACATGATGATGAATTATTCTATTTGCATCAAGAAAATCATATCATTTTTGTCAATCCAGTTAAGATTAGACTTGTAATGCCCACTCTTCCAAGTTCACCCTTAGCCCAGATACGAACAATTTCCATGGTAAACTGTATCAAACAACTGTTAAACATAAATTTGTAGCCATTATAATGAACTATGTAATCAGACAATATCTACACAGCCAGGTGAACATTTTATGAATATCTAAAACTTCTTTTCAATAACTAATAAAAGTTTATTACAATTATGCAACTTTCATATTGTATTGATATAGTGAACTATAAAGTACACTGGCCCACAGGGACATTACACAAATTTCCAACCCACAATCCATCTTTATAATAATCATATATATAATGTACACATATTTATTGCATTTTTGCTTACTAATAAAACTTATATTTTCACTGCAGGGAATAAGCAGAGAAAAGATAAGATTTTGCAGTGAAAATATAAGTTTTGAAGTGGAAATATAAGTTTTTCATTTTTGACCAATCAGAGGGAACCTTTGTATTCACCTCATGAATTGAAACTTGCTAATTTTTTCCAGTCGAATGGAAGATAGATAAATTGGTTAATTTGCTCGATTTCTGAAATATTCAGACTAGTTTTTGTCTTTTTGACAAAATACTCACGTGACGTTAACTATTCATGTCAAGTTGATGTTAAGTAACGTCAACAAGAGATGATGTCATAAATTATGTTTACTGATTCCTGCACTTTTTGACACTATTAATTTTTCGATGTTTTTAATTTTGTTTTTAAGTACAATGCAATAAAAAGAAAATTGAATGGTTTCCCATTTGATATACTTCACTCGTATGACAGAATATTTCAATATTTTTCACTCGTGCTTCGCTCCTTTGCACTTTCCCATGATTATGGAGAACTCATGTTGAAGCATTGTACAGTGTGATTATAACTTACCAGATGCAAGCCCTGAACGAAGCACCAGTTCCTTTCCTTGACAATTTGTGATACATGCCCTTGTTTCCCTTTATCAACACCAACTAGAATCTCCACCTGTAAATCACAAATTGAGTCCAAGGTACCATACTATATTTAATATGTATTGTTTTGTGATTGTTCGTGGATATGAGCATTTCAGCTGCATAGTTAAATGGCTAGCTTTTGTGGCTGTGCTGTTGAGTGTTGTTTCTGTGTACCAAAGTTAAGCCATGTCAAACGTGATCAGTTCTTGGATGGTGACTGCTCATGATCAATTGTACCCCCAGTGCATGTTATAGAATGATATATAATAAAACACCCATTTAAGTTCCACATGCATGCATAAGTGTATAAGTATGTTTCATTGGTTGAACTGTTTGTATACTGTACATTATAAGAAAGCATTAAAACATTATCAAAGTATCTTTGAAAAGTACTCTGAAAACAAAACTGGTTTATAGTTAAAAGAAACCTTTTCCATGCCCTGAAATATTACAGTTGACAGACAAGTCCCTATGGGGTTTTCGAAAATACGGATAAATGACAACAATGTGCATGATAAACAAGACCATATCCCATAAGTATGATAGTTTTTGGATAATGTAGTAACTTTTGTAGTGGCCTAAATAAAATGATGTGCTTTTTGTGTGTATTTAAAATTAACAATGTTTTGGTCTGACGTAATGGCGGCATAATTACAAAACTAGGTCATGTCGAATAGGACCCAATTGATTTTCGAAATTACGGATAAATGACAACAGTGTGCACTATCATCAAGACTTGTCCCATAAGTATGATAGTTGTTGGATAATGTAGTAACTTTTGTAGTGGCCTAAATAAAACGATGTGCTTTTTGTGTGTATTTAAAATTGACGATGTTTTGGTCTGACGTAATGGCGGATTAACCAGAACATGTCGAATAAGTTCCAGTACATCGATACACACATGCGCAAAGCCTAATTTACCTGTGCTTGCATGTGTTTGATAGGGGACAAGGCGCTCTCGATAAGGGATATGCTTGAGTGGTCACGAATAAAGGGAGCCAACACTTGTACGGGAAAATAGCGATTTTACTTATCTCTCTATATATGTCTCTGCTTTTACTTACTAAGTCATCTTCAAATATATTCCATTGTTTAATTGGCTGTAATGGTGGTATCTTATTCTTCTTCTTGTATGTCATTCTTGCTTGCTCACTCCACACAGGATTTTCATCATAATGCCACTTTGAACTTGTATATTCACCAGAAACTGGTACCCATCCAGTATGAGGTTTCCATTTTTTTCTGCCAAGAGTATCTTGCATTGTTCTCTCTAAGTAACGCTTGACATACTTGCTACTGTCCTTCAGCAGAACTATTGTAAGCCTCATCCTGAAACAAACAATACAGAAAACAGAATCAAGAAAAATGAAAATACACAAAGCAGACTACATATGGAGACATGACCCTCCATTTATATGATTACGAAATATGTATACACAGAAAGGTTTCACCATAAAAGATACAATATACAAGATTTGTTTTTCTTAAGAGTTGTACATCCTGGAGGATTGACATGTACATTTGTCCATTATAAAACGATTTATTCTTCTCACCATCATTAATTATATAATGAAACATCACATTTGACTCCTGTGACGAGTGTCCCCACAAGTACCTGTAACTTACACATATGTTCCTGACGCATAAGCAGGGGTCAACATTAAGGCTTGTCCAGCACTACGCTGCCAAACTTATTCTCTGTGTTCATCGGCGGGCCAGATCGGATATGGTAGAACCAATGCTTGGTTTATTTAGAATATCTGCGGAAATTGACAGGAGAAAGCTGTGCTTCTTACAGAAAGTTATCTCCCTTGACTGCTCTTTTCTGGTTAAAAGGATTTTCTTAGCGCGACTATATTCGTTTCTGAGTGCGCATGCCTTCAAACCTGGATGTCCTCGCGCCAACGGGTACTTCCCAGATATAACCAATGTGCTCCAGAGATATAAACTATTTCCGTACCTTGTTACATATACTCAAACCTACGTCTTTCCTCCGAAACGGCAATGGAAACGTCTAGTAAAGGCGGCTATATCTAGTACCGAAAACAAAGCCTTACAGGATCGCATGGCATCTGATCGCGATTTTGAGTTGTTTCGTGCGTGCCACTGCTCATATGGACCTTACGTTATGTGGCAAGTCGCGGAATCTCTATCAGACACCCAGATAATTCAATCGTTATGTGCAACATTGACCTCAAGCCATGTTAGTGCAGTGTGTGTCTTGTGCAACCAGCCCTTCAGCGATGTCATCGTGCATAGCAGCTCCATCTGCCCCCACTTCAGGGAATCACGTGAACGTTTCCTACAAGATATTCTGAACGATTTTGGCCGTGTTTTCAACATCGTGACATGCGAGAACAACGCATCATTTGTTCAAGTCCTACTAGGCGCTAGTAAGAACATTCCATTTGATGATGATATTTGCAGGAATCGCTTCCTTATGAAGGCGGCTCGATTCGTTGTTAGCGTCACGCGCTTATTCTCGCCCTGATTCTGATGTAAGTACGCGATAGTGAGTAAGCTACATAGTAGCTACTCATGGAAAGCGCGCTAAATGAACTCTTCACTTATTTTGATATTCCTTTTTTTTCTGTCGATTTTGTTGTATTCCACTTCTCTCCTTTGGGAGGAAATAAAGTTTGATGATGATGATGATGAAGGACTAAAGTGGCGACATATGCTGATACTATCAGGCTCGCTATTTATTACAAGATTTAGCATAAATAGTATTTCAGATATTTATGCACTATTGCATTTCTACAATTATGTTCATGTTTTAGTCAGTTTATTTCTATTCTACTAGATTCCACTTTATATTAGTTTCTGTAAATCGAAAATAGGCAGTCAGTAGCATTTTTTTTTTCTTCTTCATTATGTAACTTGGACAATACACCAATAAATATCAGTAATATAGTTGTCATTGCAATGTTATCGTTTTACTGCATGACACACAGACATTGAAAAAACATCATTAAACTTAATTGAAAATTTTCAAGTGGGACAAGTGATAATTCCATTCGGACAAGTGAATATAAATGTTACTTGTCCAAAGGGACAAGTGCAGAAAAAAGTTAATGTTGACCCCTGATAAGAAGAAGGATTAAATAATATATGTAATAATTTAATTTGTCTTCAAATGTGTCAGCTGCAGGAATATCTGTTAATCTGAAAATTAAACACGTGCAATCTCTCCCATGGAAAATCCAATAAGTTTATACTTAATCATGAACGTCATTCGTACAAATCCATTGTGTTATGTAATAATCCTTGTGTATTCAACTTACCTGACTTATTATCATTTGAATATATATCGCCTAAACACTACCATTTGACTTCACATATCCACACCACCTTGGTGTACTCCTTGGTGTCCAAACACAGGAAATAGAATTATGATGGTCAGTTACCTCCCTTGACAAGGTCCATTCGATCAGGAAGTTCGAGGCCCAGTTTAATAAAAAAAAAAATTACCCACTCATTCTGAAATAACCCGCAAAACTACTGTCACAGTACATGATGTACGGCAGATCATCTTATGGATAAGCTAATATACAGTAAAGTGCCAAAAGTATTCGGTCACGTAATGTTTTTACTGTATTTACAAGTCTCTGATTTCATGTATTTTGATATTTTCATTTAATTTTTATGACTTCCTTTTCAATGGAATTTATTGAATTTTCACATACATGTAAATAATTATTTGCTCATTCCTCTAATAATATTTGCATACATTTCTGTAGATGATTTCAAGAGATATCTTCACGTTTAAGCTTTTAAAATTAGCAATGAAATAAAGAACAAAGTGACGTCACATTTCGGGCAAGGTTCATTTATTTATCTAATTTAGGAAAATAAAGCAGCGGAAAAGTATGTAAAAAATATCAGGTGAATGGGCTAACGAAGAATGAAAAACGAAGTCATAAAAATTCATAAATTTGTCAAAATGCATGAAATATGTCGTAAAAATATTACGTGACCGAATACTATCATTACGGACACTTACCCTCAATCACTTTGGCAAAAAATTCAGCATATGGAATATCTTTAAACAGCATGAAATATTAGTGTATCTATGGTATGCCAAAAGTGTGAAATAAAGCATATACATCATTCCTTTAAGGAGAAAAGATATGATCCTTAGGGGAAATAGTTTTCGCCATTATGTGTTGACCAATCATTTGGACAAATTGTGAAAAATATAACCTCAAGTAGAGAGATATGATCAAGTCAAACAATGACAAAATAAACCATAATTTATCTAAAGTTAAAATCCTTTGAAATTATGTACTGTATAAGCATATTGCAGGTCATTTGGGTTTTACCAATTTAATTTAGATATCTTTATCTAAAATAGAGAATAGAGATACAAAAAAAAAAGTATATATTTTTATTGAAAAATATAGATATCTCTATTTAAATTATAGATATATGAATTTGAATTAAATATACATGTACATAATTGTGTTTCGATTAGAAATATCTCTATTCAAAATAAAGATATCTCTATCTAAAATACAGATATCTCTATCTAAAATACAGATATCTCTTATTACTTAATAAATAGAGATATATGTATTTGAATAGAGATATCTCTATTCAAAATACATATATCTACCTTTAAATACAGATATTTGAATTTAATAGGTGAAAGCCGTAATTGTTATCATGCCAAGCCGTTCGGGGTTTTACCCATTTACTTCAGACATTTTTATTTGAATTAAAGATATCTGTGTTAATTGACAAAATACAGATATTTGTATTTAAGTTAGAGATATCTTTAATCAGATAAGATATATCTGTATTGATAGAGATTTCTTTATCTTAAATACAGATATCTCCCTTTTTTAATAAATAGGGATATCTGAAATCGTAGAGATGACAAAATTGAACTCGGTTTTGACATTATATATATATATTACTGATACCATCTTTTGGATACTTTTGTCGTTATGTAAAACGGCGTCTTTATTGTCATTAAGGTGGAGAAAGCTAAATCATATTTGATGTAAGCACTTGCGTAGTCGTTCTAAAATTTGATATTTGAACATAGTTAAAACCTATATTGAAATGATATGCAAGCTCGGGCTTAGGCCCTAAAACCCCGAAAATAAAATAGCCGTGAGAGGCAACTAATTGAATCACGTACTGTTTTGCCTTAGCGGCATAGAATGGACTGAATTTGATCTGCTGCCCAAAATGAGATCTGTATACGTGTATTACAAATCGCCAGTTTTCACCTGGACAAACACAACCCGTCTCTGTGTAAATTTATCCGCTATCCACTGCGCCACCGGACCAATCATGGTGATGATTCATCTTTTATTTCATATGTTCATAAATCGTTGGACATTGAATACAAGTTAATGGAAAATGCCATCTTTATGTAAGATATAAAAACCATATGTACTCTAAAATATTATCCTCGTGTCCTGTAACATTGTGTACTCATGAATTGCATGATATATAGGCCTATGTATCTTGGAATTCTATTTGCTGTGTTGTATTTTGAAATAAATTGAATGGAAATTAGTGTGTATTTATTAATGAATCATCCTCGGGCATATTAAAACAACACGTGCAACAGCGGGTAATATATAGTGTTCGCAAGGGGGATTGACACGTCCATATGACCGAGAATGAAAAAAGAGAAAACAAATAATAACCCCAAGATCAGCTTATTGTCAAGAGGTAGGACCCTGGGGTTAACTTTTCATTCTAGGTCATAGGTTGACTTGTGCAGGTAATTCAAGATACGTGGATAGCGGTACATCGACCTGTGTTACCTGTTACAATGCCAGTGTATATATTAGCCTATCTATTGTATATTAAATTAGCTAGTTACAGATTGAAAATATAACAACCACGATCTCCAATATAACACAAGGTCATCGGGAGTGCTCTATTTTTAATATATATATATATATTTAATAACATCTATTTATAAGGTATGATCTGTCACTGTACTCTAGGTAACGCCTACAAGTCTCGACTCGTGGCGTGTACGGTACGTACTGTATTGCGGGGAATCCCCTTTAAAAACGTGTAACGTACGTATACAAGTGTATGCAAGGTAGGCGTGTTCTCCTTCGGCACAAGTAAAAACAGTCAGAAATGGATTGTAATCTCGTGAAACCAAGACATGGTCTGACAGAATGTAAACTTCACTTCACGTCAAATGACCACGATTGTGGTCAAGGTTTGCTGGACATAGTGGATAAGACACAAGTCGAGCGGTTTAAAGGTGAGTGTTACAGTGTTACGACACCTATCGACGATGTTGTGAAATTGTACAGACTATACACCGACACTGAACCGAGATCGCCGGTGTCTGAAACAGGCCAGTACTGGTCCCCGATAGGCCCACCGCCTGATGAATCCGGACGCGCGGACAGATTCGATATACCGGACAGACCCGATATTCCGTACACAATGTCGAGTTCAGACGTAAGGTGCAAAGACACAACGGAGGATGTTTTAATTGTGCCAAAAGGAATACTGTTATATGAGGGTTTATCATCAACAACGGACCCCTTGGGTGCTGAAGACAAAAGGTGGCAAATATTCATTCCGAAAATAGTGGTAACGCCACTTCTTAGGTATCAGAGAGAATTAGTCAGTGGTCAAATGACAGATGTCAGAAGACAGTTCCTTTTGGATAAGATTGACAAGATTCAAACACAGCTTATGACAGAGTGGACACAGAAATACATATCAAATGTGCTATCCGGTGAGAAATTTGACATTTTGTATCTGCTGGTGAAAGGCAACAATGCAATAAATATTCCTGGTGAAGTAAGGAAACTACTTCCCGCGTTTTAGTGGTGTGAGTGTACATTACAATGAATTACGACTGTCACTACTTGCAGACCTAGCTGCTCGTAAATGCTCATAAACCCGTAATTGTATGCAAGGTGTCATGTGATGTCTGATGGAAGATGTTTGGTTATATGTCAGATTCGATATGTTTTATAAGAATACATATGTGTGTGTAAATTGAATGCAAGCATAATCCTGCCACCCTTATCCCAAAGGCTTAATTAATAGTCCGAAGGTCCGTTAGTCCGAAAGTCCGTTAGTCCGAAAACGGGCAGTATATAGTATTTAGCACTAATAGTTATTTGTCGATGTAAGCTTCATACCAAGTATATATGTGTTTCATTGTTTATATGACTTGTGGATACATACATAGTTTCGGACTTTGGGGCCTACGGACTGTCGAGGTGGCCGAGTGGTTAAGGTGTCCCGACACTTTATCACTAGCCCGCCACCTCTGGGTTGCGAGTTTGAAACCTACGTGGGGCAGTTGCCAGGTAATGACTGTAGGCCGGTGGTTTTTCTCTGGGTACCCCGGCTTTCCTCCACCTCCAAAACCTGGCACGTCCTTAAATGACCCTGGCTGTTAATAGGACGTTAAACAAAAACAAACAAAGTCGAGCATTCAGATTATAAAGGTATTTTTTTAATATTGATGTCTCATTTTTATATAATACATTTGTATATATACAGTATTTGCATTTGAGAATATTGTAGGTATGCTGTCCTCAAACCCCAGGGACAAATCTTTGATGTACCATTCATCTGCAGCTATGCACCCATAAGCAATATTGCTTGATACAGTTTTGATGCTTTAGATGCCAGTTGATGCTTTGAGTGTGTGTTTGTCTGTTTTGTTAACAACATCTTTTAAAATAAAAAATATGTATACTTTTTGAAAATAAATTGACGATGTGCCCAACAATGGGCATCGTTTAATACGAATAAATGCCTGTCTCATTTATTATTCGTTGAAATATTCAGAATACATCGGGTACCGACAGAAGTATGTACATGTATTCTCGGGAGGGGAAGAGGATATAACTCCAGCCCACTCCCCGATCTCTCCTCATTAAAGAGGGTCCGAGTTAGGTGGTAGAGGAGGCGGAGGGGTTAATGATGTGACGGGTTCCTCTCGACTTTACATACATTTATGTGTATAGCATGCCTTTATACTATAAATCATATTAACAATCTAAGCCATACTAAAGGTATAGACGCACTTGGGTGACAGTACACATTTTTCGGCATAGCCGTCTAATTTTGTTTTGGCCCCGGATATGACGCGACAGGTGGCGTTACTGGTCAAGATGAAGTATGTGATTGGTCAATGTAGCGGTCAATGCAAAATGCAGATATACAGTTAAAAACGAAACAAAGTTAAAGGGACCTCACGGTAAACCAATATTTATTTTGTATTTTTTTATCATATTATTGGGTATATCTTTTGAAAAAATAACCTTCTGAACAATAACCATTCGAATTTGATGTATGTACATAAAAACATCAATTATCAATTATTAAAAGGTTATCACTCTGAATATGCAAATTTGGTGACATATACGATAAACGCATGCGCACAACAAACTAAAACACATGGAAACAAAAATGGCTTCCAATGTGAATCGACTGCGGTTGAAAACGATAACAGCTTCCGCAATGAAGAGATTAATTGGAAAATGGGTAAAACACAATCCTAGAATTAAACTTGGGAAGCAGTACAATAGATTGTAACAGTTCAAACATGAAAACAGCAGTAATACGGACGCCGCTCGTATTCTGCTTGATTGTTTGATAGTAGGTCACGACAATCTCGGTAATATTTACACAAACTCGGTAATATTTACTCAAACTCGGTAATATTAACACAAACTCGGTAATATTTATACAGTCTGTACGAGTACATCGCTACTATCACTATACTATATAAACAGTGTTTACACTTATTTACACATAAATATGTGTGCCGTAATATATACAGAACGTGTTATTTAACATTTAAACCACTGTGTATAATATCGTTATCCAACTAACCCAGATGGAATATAGATATCGCCTTGTAAACTATCGTGTGTTTGTGTTGCCACGATTTCAAAACAGTCACGTAATGATTTAAAAATAATTTCCGCGCTAAATTTAGAGGGGGATTCCCAACTACATCGAGTGGTCAAGCTGGACATAGGGATTGACTGTGAACATTGGAACAGCACAGAAACATAACTGGAAAGGAACAAAACGCGTACATTCAGTGAAAATTGCAACGTTTTTACCGTGATGTCCCTTTTAGATTGAATGCAAGCTGAATAAGTGGATGCATCTATTCAAATGACACATTTGCAGTCTTATTATCACCAAAAATGATTCAAACTGATATAATTTTGTTATCCGTGCTGAAACTGCGCATTTATTAATTACAATGTAGTTCGTTAATTTATTTCACCAGTAGTTTTACATTATTTAACCACCAGCATTAAAACTACTGTATGCCATTTATCTTTTTTAAAGATATTTCTTGTTGTTTATAAAATCAATTATATCTTATCTATATTAACAATACATCACAAAGACAAGTCCTATTAAATCTATTGCATTCTTTTATTCTCAGTGGCGTTGGTACAGACAAAAAATAGCCAAGTCACTGTTATGCAGTGCATGAGCACCCCCCACCCACACCGGAATTAGTTTTAAGTTTGATTTCCTAAAGTGAATATGATTCGATTTACGTTTGAAAACAGCTAAAACGATAAAAAAAAAAAGAGCAAAGACTGCTAATATACCACAGAAAGTCTGCCAGGCATTGAGTATTAATGACGTCATTGATCTGGTCTACTACAGTGATGTTCCAGTTCATAAAAAAGGTGATAAAAGTGATGTGAATAATTATCGCGGAATTAGCCTCCGGAGTTGTATGGCGAAGCTCTTCACGTCTATTCTGAATAAAAGACTTGCAGAGGGGTCAGAGTCAAATGACGTTTTAAGTGATGATCAGTTTGGATTTCGACCCGAATATAGCACAGTTGATGCTATTTTTGCGATCCATGCCATTATTACAAAATATTTTGACGCTGCTCGACAAGATATGTTTGCATTATTGGAGAATTCCTCAAATGTAATTTGTATAGACATGTAGTAGATGATATATCACTTCAACATTATTTAAGTAAATATATAACAAAACGCAATATAATTGCTTTTAGTAGATTACGTTTCTCAGCACATACTCTGTACATTGAAACTGGTCGATATCAAAATATTGCAAGAAATGAGCGTTTGTGTAAAGTTTGCCACTCTGGTGACATAGAAGATGAATATCACTTCCTCTTCATTTGTCCAAACTTTCAAGCCTTAAGATCAAGATGCATTAAGACTTATTACGGGGAAAAAAACATCAGTATTTAAGATGATCCAATTAATTAGTACAACTAACTTTAAAGATTTAACAATGTTATGTAAATATGTATATGATGCCACACCATTAAGGAAAAACTTGATATAATTTTTTGGGGGGATTTAAAAAAAAAAAAAAAAAAAAACAATTTCACAGATGTCCATTCTCTAAGATATTGTTACGTCACTGCTATATTGCTGTGACCGCCAATTTATTGTATTGTATATATGTTATATGTACTGATGAGCTGTAAAGCTTAAAGTCAATAAAATGAATTGAATGACCATCTGATGACGTCATAGACAGTAATTCGTACCAAGTCCCTATTCTTGTATCAACCCGACCTAAGACGCGGGTACTAAACATACATGGATGAAAAGATAAAGAATGATTTTAGGGTCACATTGTCATTTTGAGAAATAGTAGTTTTGCGAAATTTCCAATTTTTAAATGAATCGATATTTACTTGTATGATATATATTATACATATGACTATAACGTACATATACAGGGTGCTTCCAACACTATAATATTTAGTTTTCCTTTGTTTTTGTTTTTGTGTGCGTGTGTGTGTGTTTTTTGTTTTGTTTTTGTTTTTGTTTTTTGTGTGTGTTTTTTGTTTGTTTTTTTTGGGGGGGGGGGGGGGGGGGGGGGGGCGGTAGATTTGGATGTACTCTACTGACAAATCAGGACAGACGAGACGGATAAATGACTGCGCGCGTAATTCTAGTCTTGTTCCTGGGTGTCTTAACGTACACTTGAACACAAGTTCTATCAATTTCTTATCACTTCTTTTCTTAATATTATTTCTTTCATTATGATTATTTGTTATTACATTTTTCTTTGAATATCGATGTGCATGCAATTGCGTTTTTGTTTCAGTGTTGGCTACGCCATGTATGTGACAGTATAGTAAAGTTCTGTTTTCTGATCACTTATCATTTTGATAACTTATATATTTAATTAGCTCTCTCATTACGTTAACCTGTTTGTAAAATCTTCTTAATGGAGTAAATGAAAATGATGTCGATGTAGACAATTTTAGACATATTCCTTGATCAATATGCACACGTGTTATTTGTATAAGTAATTATCATAATTGTAAAAATCTGAATCGATACACTCCCAGAATGTTAATACAAAATTAATGCTGGTGGTTTTCTCATATATGTATTTAAAAAAGCAACGTAAACTACTCTTGAAAGTGCATTTTGTTGGAAGTGTTGAAAGGAGAATCGTCAAAAGTGCTGGCTGGACCCTGTATGATCTGAATAGAGAAAGCTGAGCTCTAGGCCTATGCTAGAGTTCATTTAAGGATTGAATACAGTTATGTTGAGGTGTATGGGGGTATAAACCTCGAGACAAATTTTATAGCAGTTCATATATATGTTTATGGCACACGCGTTAATTGTGGTCACTACCTAAACACATTATATTGCCAAAATTAATTTGAACAAGGGATTGCCACAATTTAATTTTTTGCAACTTTGCAGACATGATATTTATTCGTATTTGATAACAATGATCAACGTATGTGGATCAAAGTCTAATAATTATTATCTACTATGTAACAATAAACTGATTTCATATGCTGGAGGTGTAGATCTACTGTAACCGATTACATCAGATGTATATATATATACTCTATATGAATATAGAGTAATCAAACTGACACATCAGCAATTTTAAAATCGCAACATGTCGATATAGGTATTTTAAAAATAGATTTCTGGTCACAATACACGTACCCACTTTAAAATGATTACAGTAAGCTAATATAAAATATAATGTTAGATTTAAATAAATACTATAGAGTCTTCTATATTCTACTTTTAAATAAGTACGCATTATATAAGTTACGTTCTTATTTTGTACCCCTTGTGAAACTATTGACTACCAACAAATCATGTGATGTCATATATCTATTTTAAAGTCACGTGTGATACTTATTTTTAGACATCAGCCGTCAGGTTCATTCTTGCACAATGATGATCTTTCTGGAACGGCTTATGATTCGTGCAATCTAGTCACATGACTTACTGTGGTAGTGGTATATATATATCCGAGAGAACAGCGCAGAACCAGACACGAACACTGAGAGAAGAGAACAACAGAGAAAATTTGCTGAAGTTAAACACAGAACAAAGGTAAGTTAGAAACTTCATATAATATATCAGTATATACCTTTATATTCTACTTTAATATTAATATATAAATAAATAACTGCCCAACGAACACTCAAACTTGTAAGGATTCTACTGCAGCGTTAGAACTTAGGTGTTGATAAAATCTAACCCGGACGTTGTATGAAACTCATGAAATCCAGAAGTATGTCTGATCTATTTCGCCATTTCAAATATTTCATTTTATAACTGGTACATCTCTGTTAATGAAATAATCGAGTACTTTTGATGTTATCTTAGATTGATGATAACTTGTGAGTTTTTGTTTGTCGTTGGCGTTGTGCATGCGATTTCGTAGCGATTCCCGCCATGGGAACAAAATATATATATTTTGGCATTAATTTACTTTAAAAAATCATGTTTGGAATAATTGAAACCACAATTTAACTGATAATTAGTGTTTATTTTTAACAAGCAAGCTTTTCAGAGTCGTAGAAATGTACTTGTATATTATTTCAAGATGGCGGCATGTTTATGCGATATATGTACATAATGAATTGTGACGTCATTACCGGATGTTTGAATCAGCTGATGGTGGTCTCATAGGGTAGTTCCGGTACTAGGCCTAAATTCTGAGATACGACCTCTTCTTAATTTACGCGACGTCCTACTGAATCTTTTGACAACGGAAATGTTTAAATAATACCATCATTTTGTTATAATTTTGAAAAAGTAATTCGTTAGGAATTTTGTTTCATTTTTTTTTCTGGATCAATCGGTAAAAATTTGGCTGTTATTCGAGGTTGTAACAACTATTCAATTTAGATTTTATAATTAATCCAGTTATCAACATCATATTTTTCAGAACCATGCAGATCTTTGTGAAAACGCTTACTGGAAAAACCATCACCCTTGAGGTTGAGCCATCAGACTCGATCGAGAATGTGAAGGCCAAAATTCAAGACAAAGAAGGTATTCCCCCAGACCAGCAGCGTCTTATCTTTGCTGGTAAACAACTGGAAGATGGCCGTACCCTTTCCGACTACAACATCCAGAAGGAGTCCACACTCCATCTTGTGCTCCGTCTGAGAGGAGGAATGCAAATCTTTGTAAAAACCCTCACTGGGAAAACCATCACCCTTGAGGTTGAACCATCAGACTCAATTGAGAATGTGAAGGCTAAAATTCAGGACAAAGAAGGTATTCCCCCAGACCAGCAGCGTCTCATCTTTGCCGGTAAACAGCTGGAAGATGGGCGCACCCTTTCCGACTACAACATCCAGAAGGAGTCCACACTCCATCTTGTGCTCCGTCTGAGAGGAGGAATGCAAATCTTTGTGAAAACCCTCACTGGGAAAACCATCACCCTTGAGGTTGAGCCATCAGACTCCATTGAGAATGTGAAGGCTAAAATTCAGGACAAAGAAGGTATTCCCCCAGACCAGCAGCGTCTCATCTTTGCCGGTAAACAGCTGGAAGATGGGCGCACCCTTTCCGACTACAACATCCAGAAGGAGTCCACACTCCATCTTGTGCTCCGTCTGAGAGGAGGAATGCAAATCTTTGTGAAAACCCTCACTGGGAAAACCATCACCCTTGAGGTTGAGCCATCGGACTCCATTGAGAATGTGAAGGCTAAAATTCAGGACAAAGAAGGTATTCCCCCAGACCAGCAGCGTCTTATCTTTGCCGGTAAACAACTGGAAGATGGCCGTACCCTTTCCGACTACAACATCCAGAAGGAGTCCACACTCCATCTTGTGCTCCGTCTGAGAGGAGGAATGCAAATCTTTGTAAAAACCCTCACTGGGAAAACCATCACCCTTGAGGTTGAACCATCAGACTCCATTGAGAATGTGAAGGCTAAAATTCAGGACAAAGAAGGTATTCCCCCAGACCAGCAGCGTCTTATCTTTGCCGGTAAACAACTGGAAGATGGCCGTACCCTTTCCGACTACAACATCCAGAAGGAGTCCACACTCCATCTTGTGCTCCGTCTGAGAGGAGGAATGCAAATTTTTGTAAAAACCCTCACTGGGAAAACCATCACCCTTGAGGTTGAACCATCAGACTCCATTGAGAATGTGAAGGCTAAAATTCAGGACAAAGAAGGTATTCCCCCAGACCAGCAGCGTCTTATCTTTGCCGGTAAACAACTGGAAGATGGCCGTACCCTTTCCGACTACAACATCCAGAAGGAGTCCACACTCCATCTTGTGCTCCGTCTGAGAGGAGGAATGCAAATCTTTGTAAAAACTCTCACTGGGAAAACCATCACCCTTGAGGTTGAGCCATCAGACTCCATTGAGAATGTGAAGGCTAAAATTCAGGACAAAGAAGGTATTCCCCCAGACCAGCAGCGTCTTATCTTTGCCGGTAAACAACTGGAAGATGGCCGTACCCTTTCCGACTACAACATCCAGAAGGAGTCCACACTCCATCTTGTGCTCCGTCTGAGAGGAGGAATGCAAATCTTTGTAAAAACCCTCACTGGGAAAACCATCACCCTTGAGGTTGAACCATCAGACTCCATTGAGAATGTGAAGGCTAAAATTCAGGACAAAGAAGGTATTCCCCCAGACCAGCAGCGTCTTATCTTTGCTGGTAAACAGCTGGAAGATGGCCGTACCCTTTCCGACTACAACATCCAGAAGGAGTCCACACTCCATCTTGTGCTCCGTCTGAGAGGAGGAATGCAAATCTTTGTAAAAACCCTCACTGGGAAAACCATCACCCTTGAGGTTGAACCATCAGACTCCATTGAGAATGTGAAGGCTAAAATTCAGGACAAAGAAGGTATTCCCCCAGACCAGCAGCGTCTTATCTTTGCTGGTAAACAGCTGGAAGATGGCCGTACCCTTTCCGACTACAACATCCAGAAGGAGTCCACACTCCATCTTGTGCTCCGTCTGAGAGGAGGACAATAAACTGAAAATGTGTTCAAGTTTTAACTTTGACAGTTTTAGCTTTAACATTAAATGTGCTTTGATTAGATGATACAGACTGGGAATTTATTTCATTGTTCGACATTTCCAATATTGTGATGAACATTATAACATGTAATTTCCATGGAGCCAGTATTTAGGTCCTAAGCCAGTCAAGTGCACATTTCTTTTTAAAGTGTAATGGCCAAAGTGTCGGTGTTAATTGGAACAAATAATCTAATTGTGTCACTGTAATTTTGTGTTCATTAGTGAACCATTGTCTTTCTGTGATGTATGTTTTTAAGTTATATATACTGTCTTATTAAAATTGATGAAATTAATGAAGATGTTTGTGATTTGAGATTTAGTGTACGTATTTATCCTCAAATAAGCCTTCTCCCCTCAATTGTAATGTTAAATTATTTGTAAATCACTAACAAGCTTCCTACTATTTTGGATAATATATACAATTTATACCTAGTTAGTGTCGACACAAACGATAAATGATGCAACGCAGCTTTGCAAAGCGAAGTAATTCTTCAATGAAGGTTTTATTTTATCGAAATTGCTTGAGAAAGTGACTCCGATGTTTAATCCAGGAATGACCAAACTCAATTATGTGTCTGAATGAAAAATAAGATTTTTTAGGAAAGGTGGTGGATTGATAATTTAGATCGTGCTTTTATACATGATTGGATAAGATTAGACTGACCAATAATGTTGGGTCAGAATAGCTACTAGAAATATAAACATTTGCTAACACTTGCAATTGACTAGCGAAGTACAAGTAGCTTCTAAAACTAGCAAAATATAAGCTTAAATGATCGGACTTTGCAACAAATTTACAGGTCTTTGGTACGCACTGGGTAAATATGTGAAATCCAAATTTATTTGTCTCGTTGTGGGACGTGTTACTTTTTCTTCGGCAGCAATATATTGTCGTTAAGTTTCGTCTTGAATCTCCATAAACTAGCAAGGACATATAGCATTCCAATCTATGGATTACATGCATTTTAAAGAAATTGATACACAAATAGAGAGGACCATGCATAGATGTGCATGAAGCCGTTAAATTGCAAAATTTTAGTTGCCATGGTTACTGGTCACTATTCATAGGTTTTTCTTGTCCGGACAACTAAACTTGTGAACCAATTTTTACAAAACTTAATCGAAATGGTAGGGAACGTGCAGATGTGCATGCAGCTGTTTAAGGGTCATCTATATAGCAGAATAGTGTTGAATTTCAAACACGAATAAATACCTAAAGATTTGCACAAAAAATGTGATGTAATATACCAAAATGTTTGTTTGGACATGTAGCTTCTTACAATCACCAATAAATTGCTATAGATGCTACCAGTTTCTTCTATAGAGTAACTTTGTGGTAAGATGTAGCATGGAATAATTCTAAGTCACGCAAATAATAAAACCTGAAAAATAGCCAAGCTGTTATGTTCACAAGTGTCTATAGCACAGGGTATACGTAGGAGCATTTGTTTGACCGGATTTTACTGTATGTACGTATAAACACTTATTTTGTTTTGACCTTGTAATGCAAATGGCGGCTGAGAATAATATTACATAAATATGGCTAAGAGGAGGCATTTCAGTTAATAACAATACTCCTATATCGTACTTTTAAGACATCTTATCATAGTAACATGAACATTTTGAAGTCAATTTGTTAAACTGGTGAGTTTGGAGCCTTTTTCAGAAATAGGCTTATTTTACCCCAAACTCAACGGTTGAACATTTTTTCATAAAAGCAGTCTTCTTGCCACTTCAAGAATACTTTATATTGTCTAATAAGAGCATTTTTGATGTTTTAAATACCTCCTGATATGCCATATTTGTGTTATATCATTCACGACCGCCATTTGCAATTCAAGGTCAAAATAAAAACAGCGTTTATACATATAATAATGTCAAAGCTGGTCAAACCAATGCTCCTATTTTGTGCTTTAGACACTTGTGAGCAAAACGACATGGCAAGTTTGTGTAATATATGGGATACAAATGAGTTAATTATGTCCCCCTGAAACATGCATTTTTCTTACGTTTTGTTGAAATTTACAAACAGCTTAACAAATTACATGTTAACAGCAAGTCCCACGGTTTGCCATGATACATACTAAAAGTTCATCATGTTACTTCTGTGACATTGCACCATAATAGGGATTTATAGGCCTGTAAAATATCAATGTTTTGACTGGATTTGCTGTTAAGATGCCCCTTAAATTACTAATTTTTTGTTGACATGGTAACTGGTCACTATTAACAGGTTTTTATTGTCCAGACGACTCCTCCAAAATTGGTGGGCCGATTCCAATGAAACTTAACACAAATAGAGAGGACCATATGTAGATGTGCATGCAGCTGTTAAAATTCCAAAATTTTGGTTGCCATGGTTACTGTCACTATTTATAGGTTTTTCTTGTTTTGATAACTCTTCCTAAACTTGTGAACTGATTTTAACAAAACTTGATGGGAATGTTGGGGAACATGTGCAGATGTGCATGCAGCTGTTTAATTAAATTCCAAATGGTAACTGGTGACTATAAACAGGTTTTTAGCTCACCTGGACCGAAGGTCCGGTGAGCTTATGTCATAGCCCGTCGTCCGTCCGTCAACATTTGCTTCAAATGGCTACTAGTCAAAAAGTTCTTATTGGATTTTTACCAAATTTGGTCAGAAACATCCTTGGCAGAAGGGGATCAGAATTTGCATAAATGGTGGCTCTGACCCCCCAGGGGTCGGAGGGGCGGGCCCTATAGGGGAAATAGAGACAATTCCTTTAAATCTCTACTAGTCATAAAGTTATGAATGGATTTGAACCCAATTTGGTCAGAAACATCCTTGGGGGAAGGGGAACAGATTTTGCATAAATGGTGGCTCTGACCCCAAAGGAGCCAAAAGGGCGGGGCCCAATAGGGGAAATAGAGGTAATTCCTTTAAATCGCTACTTGTCATAAAGTTATGAATGGATTTGAACCCAATTTGGTCAGAGACATCCTTGGGGGAAGGGGAACAGATTTTGCATAAATGGTGGCTCTGACCCCAAAGGGGCCAAAGGGGCGGGGCCCAATAGGGGAAATAGAGGTAATTCCTTTAAATCGCTACTAGTCATAAAGTTATGAATGGATTTGAACCCAATTTGGTCAGAAACATCCTTGGGGAAAGGGGAACAGATTTTGCATAAATGGTGACTCTGACCCCCGAGGGGCCAAAGGGGTGGGGCCCAATAATGGAAATAGAGGTAATTCCTTTAAATTGCTACTAGTTATTAAGTTATCAATGGATTTTAACCCAATTTGGTCAGAGACATCCTTGGCAGAAGGGGAACAGATTTTGCATAAATGGTGACTCTGACCCCAAAGGGGCCAAAGGGGTGGGGCCCAATAGGGGAAATAGAGGTAATTCCTTTAAATCGCTACTAGTTATAAAGTTATGAATGGATTTGAACCCAATTTGGTCAGAAACATCCTTGGGGGAAGGCGAACAGATTTTGTATAATTGGTGACTCTGACCCCCCGAGGGGCCAAAAGAGTGGGGCCCAATAGGGGAAATCGAGGTAATTCCTTTAAATCGCTACTAGTCATAAAGTCATGAATGCATGCATGTTCTCAAAACAATTCTTGAGGTCTTTCAGACTTTAGAGAGTCTGGAATTCATTAATCTTTAAAGCAGTTCGGATTCCCACACTATAACCATATATAGCATTGTTAGAGATTTACAAATAAAACTAATAGAATATGAACATTATTTTGACATTTGGTCTAATCCATCCAGGTGAGCGATACAGGCCCCATGGGCCTCTTGTTATTGTCCAGACAACTCTTCCAAAACCTGTGGACTGATTTCAACAATACTTGGGGACTAAATTATCTTTCTTATGAACAACACATATTCCAGCCATTCTGAATTTCAGAAATTTGGGCATGCACAGGTTGTCTTAGTAAGCCTCTAAATAACAGTTCCAGTTGTCCATTGACTAGTGCAGATTGCAGGGGTATTAGTACGCCATCCTGGCGACAGTTTTAGTTTTTTTGGTGAACAAGATGTCAAGGGTCTTAACGGTCACCTAAGTAATAATATGTTTTAGTCATTGACCATGCCTTTCGGCCCCTAGGGGTCTGTCAGGGCCAATGTGTGCATACCATAAAAATGCCACCCCATAACGATATTTTTACCTTTTTTAATCATTTCCAATGGTGATTCAACAAATTATGCATATAATGTTATTTTCCTTGTAAAAACTAGGACATTTTAACACCACCCCAGGGGGAAACGGTCACGAATTTCAAGCACCTTTAGACCCTTTTATCTATAAAGAGTATTTAATTCTACCATATCTGGGTATTGAGATGATTTTTGAAATTTCTGTAAATTCGGCCCTTGGGGGTCAGTCAGGGCCAACATGTGCATGTACCATCAAACTGCCATCCCACACTGATAATTTCAACAAAGTTTAAATTATTTCCAATGACAGATCAACAAATGTTGCCTATATGAACTAAATTATAGTAAAGTTTACCCCCTCCCCAGGGAGAAATGTGAAATGCCAGGGTCATGAAATTCAAAATTTTGAAAAGCACCTTCAGACCTTTCAATCTATGAGAAGTACAGTATTTGTTCCTACCTTGTTCCGGTCTTAAGAAGGAAGATTTTGGAAATTTTAGTCAATTTGACACCTTTTGGGTAAGAGACCATATCAGTTACAATTTTGTAAGGCCTTTAAAAGTTGCTGCACAATTTCCTTGAAATTTGTTTCTATTTTCTTTTGCAATTAATTATCAATATATTTACACACATACCAGGTATGTTTATTAGGTAAACAAGGTGTTAATGTACTATCACTATAGTAACATGAGCTGTTTTGGAAAAAACAATCTTTTTGGAGAATTTTGGAGTTTGCCTTATAAAACTTACCATACTGACAATGGCTAGATATCATTTACTTAATGCATGAAATCCTTGTATGACTGCACTAATGTGAAAAAGGCTCGCATGCAGTTCTAAAATCTAATGCCAGAAATTTTTGTACGATATATTTTTATTTATAAACAAATAATTGAAGAAGTTGAAGGTGTCTTGGGATTTTTATTAGTTTGCAACACAAACACATGGATAGATCTAACAGACATAATTAGCTCTCACTCATTTCTAACAGACTTAGCTCTCACTCGTCTTTAGTAACAGACTTCGCTCACACTCGTCTTTAACAGACTTAGCTCTCTCTCATTTCTAACAGACTTAGCTCTCACTCATTTCTAACCGACTTCGCTCTCGCTCATTTCTAACAGACTTCACTCTCACTCAGTTCTAACAGACTTCACTCTCACTCAGTTCTATTAAACAGACAGCTCTCACTTAGTTCTACCAGTCTCGGCTCTCATTTGCACCTTGAAGCTCTGACTTGGATCTGAAACATGTTTTACTTCACTCTGTAATGTGATAGAGTGTTACATTTTATAGATAGACCTACCATAAGGACTCGACTTAAACCTCTTGTCATGAAAAAAATTCACACACCACTAAGTGAATTATTGATCAACTTTATTGCAAAACAGTGATATAATAATAAATAGTTCCAGCAGTGATCACAGGGATTACCACTATTCATTCAGATGATCTATGCTTGTTTGTCCACACAATCTGGGGATTTCTATTTTACACCCAGCCTCACTGACAAACAGTAATGGGAGTCAGAGTAATGCAAATACATCTACATGTATATAATTATCCATGCATTTGTTCAGATTTGTCAGATTGCCTGCGTACTTAGGGCCAACACTTGCTCTGTTTTTTTTAACAGATAGTTTGCCTTCCATTGATTCTGCAGCATTTAATCTCATAACAGAAAATTAACTTGTTGCCATATCATTTCTTTCCTCAGATGATACATTTGAGGATGGCCACATTTAGTTTTCACACTATTCATCAGCCCATGTCACTTGGTTGTTCATAGCAACGACGTAGATTCTCAATATCTCCCAAAATCTCTACATAGTCATCCTCCTCCATACCAGCATCTAGATAACGGTGGTGTTTACGTATGTTCAACTTGGTGGCCTCTGTGTGGAGTGTGTGAAGTAGCTGAGCAGTGTCTGATGTTATCTGTAAGCTTGTCATCACTGGTACACTCTCAACTCCTACGCAATGGAAACACAGGTTATAAAGCTAATAATATTCATAACAATCAATTTCTAATTTTTAACAAAAATTGTAGTTTTCTCCATTTAATTGAACCTCCACACAATTAAGATACAAATCATAATTTGTCGTCATATGTCTCTCGCTTTAATATTTGAAATCTCTTACAATCAACCACAGACCCAAACCCAACTATCATCGGTTGTATGCAGAACAAGTGCTTGCATGATAAGATAGTCGAAAATAAGCAATACATAATAACAAAGAAATTAATTAATTGTACATGATAACAATTATTCCTTTATCTAATAAACAATATTGTGCACAGTTACAGATAAAAACAAAGTTCATGCGTAAAATAGTCTTTGACATAGACACACGATTTACACACGGGAGTCGCAAATGACAGCATAATATTCTATGAAAACGTTACATATATTATAAGAATATAAATGTATATATTGTACTCATATTATCTATCTTTAAATCCGTTTATATTGTTCTCCAATTTAACAATATTAATCAATAAACAGTCCGGGGAAATTGATCGACCGTACGCGTGCTGATTTTGTATCAAAGGTGAAGGCCGCGGTCAGTGTTTTATCGGCTGCATAATCATGCATTGCCACAATCTTTTGAACAGAGTAAAAACATTCCGCATATCATTGTTACTATTGCATCGTCGTATTCAGAATTTAGGCATATATAGATAAATCAATGACAGACAGGTATTTTTCTTTGCATTTTTCGATGGAAGATATGTAATTTATCGTTTACCTTTTCCTTATTTTTTTCGGCGGCCTTGTGCATCAAAACAGTAAACAGAACACATCGGTTTGTAGACTAAAACGTGCACATTTTATTCTTAGTTATGTATACCTGAACGTTTTACTTCACCTGAGCACCTGTATAAACAATTGGATGATGCGTAACCGACAGCCGGAAACTAATAATAGGCTCTGTTTACACCGTTACGGGTGATCGGTCACACTCGGTCAATCAGACGAGGCCAGCAAATTTTACCTGAGACAGCATGACGCCTCGATGTTCGACACAAAAATGGAAATTTTGGTATAGTTTAGAAGGGAGGGACCACAAAATATATTCGACACAACCGCAGTATTCGATTCAACAGTGTTCGAGTCATCCGTGCTTAATTTACTAAGATAAAGAAGGGAAAAAATCGGGACCGAACGAAACGTTCGACTCATCCGATGTATTCGATTCAACCGTGTTCGACACAAGTGAGTTTTACTGTATCAGGTTTAATTTCCTAAAATGATTGAATAGTATTACATTTTGTTTTTTAGTTTAATCTGTGCTAATGTTTTCATTGGACATGAAGACAGTGAGTCAATCTATTTGTTTGATTATTGTCAAGTAAATGAACAGAAATAGATTGAAAAATTATTTCAGTAGTACCTTGCAAGTCTGGTCGATTGGTTGAAGACAGAAATCCATTTTTGTTGACATTTGGTTTAAAAACATGAGGACAAGGGGAGACAACCTTACATGGATCCTGCAAAACTTTCCCAGCACTGAAAGTATTGCATAATACAAGATTCATATAGGTCCATTATGTATTTACAACCCAATACCTGAAAAATGTTATGGTCTATTAGGGTAAGAAAAAATAAGAAACAATTTAATGTCACTTTGAAATAATTGAAGACAATTTTTATCCTTCAACCATTCATTTGAAGAGTTAGAATTTATCAATTTTCTTTCCATATCATAAACGATGACTTCTCATTTATCTTATAAATGGTATTAATGTAAGTTATAGGTTAAGTACAGCTGTATAATATAACAGATAAAACAATTCTGAGAAGAATTATTAACGACAATGTATGCATGTATAATCGCCCGAGACCGGAATATACCTGTGTGAGGTTGGGAATCTCTCCCTGAGATAGACTTGTAACACATCTTGTACATTATCACAGTTGTTGAATGGATTTGGAGATCTCTCATCCTGCACAGATCTGTAAGTAAAAAATGTTGCAGTATTGCAATTTAATGCTAATGTCTTAGAATCTGGGTGGGTGCTCGCAAATAAAACCCAACCCCACCTTCCCTTTTTTCACTTCTCTATCAGTAATAGGAAACATGATAGAATATTAAACACAGCAATTACTTAGTTGGGTAAATAAGAAATAAGTATGAAATCATTTGCTCATTTTCGATTATTAAGGGCTATTCCAGTAAAATATCTACCCAATGGGAAGACTTTCAGTTTTTCAAGCAGGAACTATCGTAAGAATTGGGCACAATAACAGAATGCTTTCTTTTCCCCTGTGGGATATACTGTAGGTACATTTTAATGAAATAACCCTTTATAAGTCCTACAGGTTCATTGATAGTAATAAAGGGACATTTTCTGGTTGCTTACAAAAGACATTATCATTACCTGTATATGCATTCATGAATGAGTAAGGAATGATCAATAACTTATCAGATATTGACAGTCGATGATCATGAAAACATAACAAGACATATATTGTTCTTAATTGGAAGCTTAACACTTGACAACACAATACAGGTAGGATTTTAATAAAGCATAGACTTCAATTCATTATAAAGAGGTTAAATAATAACAATGTGTTATTACCTAAATTTCCTTAACTCAACAGGTGATACGAATAACAGGGTCTTCTAATAACAGGTGTTATGATACGAATAACGGGGTCTTCTAATAACAGGTGTAATGATACCAATAACAGGGTCTTCTAATAACAGGTGTTATGATACCAATAACAGGGTCTTCTAATAACAGGTGTTATGATACCAATAACAGGGTCTTCTAATAACAGGTGTTATGATAACAATAACAGGGTCTTCTTATTACAGGTGTTATGATACCAATAACAGGGTCGTCTAATAACATGTGTTATGATACCAATAGCAGGGTCTAATAACATGTGTTATGATACCAATAACAGGGTCTTTTAAAAACAGGTGTTATGATACCAATAACAGGGTCTTCTAATAACAGGTGTTATGATACCAATAACAGGGTCTTCTAATAACAGGTGTTATGATAACAATAACAGGGTCTTCTAATACCAGGTGTTATGATACCAATAACAGGGTCTTCTAATAACAGGTGTTATGATACCAATAACAGATTCTTCTAATAACAGGTGTTATGCTACCAATAACAGGGCCTTCTAATAACAGTTGTTATGATACCAATAACAGGGCCTTCTAATACCAAGTGTTATGATACCAATAACAGGATATTTTAATAACAGGGGTTATGATATCAATAACAGGGTCTTCAAATAACAGGTGTTATGATACCAATAACAGGGTCTTTTTATACCAGGTGTTATGATACCAATAGCAGGGTCTTCTAATAACAGGTGTTATGATACCATTAACAGGGCCTTCTAATACCAGGTGTTATGATACCAATAATAGGATATTCTAATAGCAGGTGTTATGATACCAATAACTGGGTCTTCTATTAACAGGGTTTATGATACCAATAACAGGGTCTTCTAATAACAGGTGTTATGATACCAATAATAACAGGTGTTATGATACTAATAACAGCGTCTTTTTATAACAGGTGTCATGCTACCAATAACAGGGTCTTCTAATAACAGGTGCTATGATACCAATAACAGGGCCTTCTTAGAACAGGTGTTATGATACCAATAACATGATATTTTAATAACAGGTGTTATGATACCAATCACAGGGTCTTTTAATAACAGGTGTTATGATACCAATAACAGGGTCTTTTTATAACAGGTGTTATGTTACCAATAACAGGGTCTTCTAATAACAGGTGTTTTGATACCAATAACAGGGTCTTCTAATAACAGGTGCTATGATACCAATAACAGGGCCTTCTTAGAACAAGTGCTATGATACCAATAACAGGGCCTTCTTAGAACAGGTGTTATGATACCAATAACATGATATTTTAATAACAGGTCTTATGATACCAATCACAGGGTCTTTTAATAACAGGTGTTATGATACCAATAATAACAGGTGTTATGAAACCAATAACAGGGTCTTCTAATAACAGGTGTTATGATACCATTAACAGGGCCTTCTAATACCAGGTGTTATGATACCAATAATAGGGTCTTTTTATAACAGGTGTTATGATACCAATGACAGGGTCTTTTAGTACAGCGGTAACAGGTGTTATGATATCAATGACAGGGTCTTTTTATAACAGGTGTTATGTTACCAATAACAGGGTCTTCTAATAGCAGGTGCTATGATACCAATAACAGGGCCTTCTTATAACAGGTGTTATGATACCAATAACATTATATTTTAATAACAGGTGTTATGATACCAATAATAACAGGTGTTATGATACCAATAACAGGGTCTTCTAATAACAGGTGTTATGATACCATTAACAGGGCCTTCTAATACCAGGTGTTATGATACCAATAACAGGGTCTTCTATTAACAGGTGTTATGATACCATTGACAGGGCCTTCTAATATCAGGTGTTATGATACCAATAATAGGATATTCTAATAGCAGGTGTTATGATACCAATAACAGGGTCCTCCAATAACAGGTGTTATGAAACCAATAATAACAGGTGTTATGATACCAATAATAACAGGGTCTTTTTATAACAGGTGTTATGACACCAATGACAGGGTCTTTTAGTACCATGGTAACAAATATTATGATACCAATCACAGGGTCTTTTAATAACAGGTGTTATGATACCAATAACATGGTCTTCTAATTAATAACAGGTGTTATGATACCAATTAGAACAGGTGTTATGATACCAATGATAACAGGTGTTATACCAATAATAACAGGTGTCATGATATCAATAATAGCAGGTGTTATGATACCAATAATAACAAGTGTTATGATACCAATAACAGGGTCTTTTTAAAACATGTGTTATGATACCAATAATAACAGGTGTTTTGATACCAATGATAACAGGTGTTATGATACCAATGATAACAGGTGTTATGATACCAATGATAACAGGTGTTATGATACCAATGATAACAGGTGTTATACCAATAATAACAGGTGTCATGATACCAATAATAACAGGTGCTTTCATCACCTGAATACTGCGTTATGTACATGTAGTATGGTACATGGGGGATGATCCATATCCTACATAAGAAAAGTAACAACACTCCGACTAAAGCAAGGTTCTATTATTACTAATAGATATCACAGGATTCAAACCTTTTGGTGATTTTGTTTGGGATGCCTCGTATTACAGTTGACTGCATCATGGGGCTGACAGTGTTTTTCACATGAGGAGTCAGAGAAACCCAGGGAAGCTCATCACCAAGAGACATCAGGGAGTCAACCAAGAATTGGTCTTCATCAATTGGAAACGGAAAACTCGAGCTCACAGACGCTACCTATCATACAAAATTATACATATATTTTGAAAACCACATAATATTAGCAGCCAACAGTCTGAAATGCCTATTTCTTACATTATTGGTATGATATAGTGTCATATCTTACAGTCATGTAATAAATTTTGTAATGAACATGTGCAATAATACAATTGTGACGTCTTAAATACACAAATATGCGACATCGTGATGACATCACATGATTGTTTTGCTGGTGTAAAACTTTTCATTTGAGTAAAAGTCTTATGAAGAAATCAGTTTTTTCTCTCTCATTAATACGACTGATGTGATAAATACAATCTTACACTTGCATCAATGGAATATCAAATTTAATGTAAATGTTGTCATGGCAACATTCCTAACACAGTAACATGTAAGCTGTCATGGCAACATTACTAACACAGTAACATGTAAGCTGTCATGGCAACATTCCTAACACAGTAACATGTAAGCTGTCATGGCAACATTCCTAACACAGTAACATGTAAGCTGTCATGGCAACATTACTAACACAGTAACATGTTGACATTGTCATGGCAACATTACTAACACAGTAACATGTTGACATTGTCATGGTAACATTACTTATAGTGAAATGTTAATATTGTCATGGTAACATTACTTACATAGTGACATGTTAATATTGTCATGGTAACATTATTATAACGTGACATGTTAATATTGTCATGGCAACATTACTAACAGTGACATGTTAATATTGTCATGGTAACATTACTAACATAGTGACATGTTAATATTGTCATGGCAACATTACTAACAGTGACATGTTAATATTGTCATGGTAACATTACTAACAGTGACATGTTAATATTGTCATGGCAACATTACTTACATAGTGACACGATGTCAAGTATTTACCTTTCTGCCCAGAGAATGAAAGGTGTCTGTCAGGTCACGCATGTGTAGAAGAGCAGGTTGTCTGTAAGGAGAGGTAACTGAGTCCAAAGTGGCAGCCAGGATGGCACTGGTGTGGTAGTCTATTGACTGCAACACATATTTAACCATAATATCACACTGACAATGAGTTATCATGAGAGGCTGAAAAATCACAAAATCAAAAGTTTCATACTTTACACTATTACTACCATCTAAAAGTTTCAGTGTCTTTTTTTAGTTTTTAAATCTAAAGTGGACAAATGATTAACTGGATACTGAAGAAATTCTGTTGTGGTCCAACTCTCTATATATAATTATGATTTTGTAAGTATTTTAATTCTTTATTCATTGGTGTTTATTAGCTATATTTCTATATCAGATTTATACATTTTGTAGAGAAGTAGTATCCATGTTGTTGGCGATTTAGTACCTTTAACAATTATAAAGTGAAGAGAGAACCTTTTCAGAATAAAAGGTAATGTGAATTTGGTAATACAATGCTGTGGTCTTAGCAAGAACCAAAACTGCTAAGGGGTTCTAAGATAGTACAGTGATGTTGATCAGGACAGGGCACACTGTGTCCCATTCAAATGGGCCAAATGTGACCTTTACCGCTTTAATCCTGATCGAAGATCACTAGAATTGGCTAGTTGTAAAATACGATGTTGTGATACTATAATGTAAATTTGATCTGTTGAAGGGTTCTCAAGATATGTCTTTGGATTAACATAAAATGGCATGGACATAAACAATATAAAGAGTGAAATGTTCGCTCTAGTGACCTACCTTATACTGTAAATGTGGTAATTGTACTGCTGGGCCTATTGTTTTCCATAGACTGTTAGCCAGACACATTGGCACAAGTAACGAACTGTTGCTCCAACATTTACTCAAGCTAATGGCAGAGTTTAAGATTCTATTGGCACGATTTTGTGGTGTCTGAAATCAATGATAATTAATGATTAATTAGAATATACAAAACTTCTATGTGAAATTATTAAACAAGTTTTTTACATTACACAAGTTAGGCAGCCTTATTTTTAAACTGAAGACTCTGTAAAATTCATATAATGGTTAACTTCTAGTTTGAAGATAATTGGATACACAATGAATATTGGTCTAAATGTTTCTAAAAATGTCCTGACTTAACTCATTCCTGACTATATATATATTGTATAACAAATGATATTACAGACAGAATATCTGATATATCTCAATGGTGTGTTGAGTATAGGATCTACTTACATTATCAGGGAGGTTGTTTGGTGCGAGAGCAAAAGTGAAAATGCCTTTGGAGGAATACTCATCTTCTAGGTGTTGTAGGATATTGGAACCCAAACCACCGAAGCCATCAAATGCGTCCAGTAAAACCTGAAACCCCTGAAATAAACAACACAAAATGATACAGGAATTACCTGGTTACATA
The DNA here is from genome assembly GCF_902652985.1 of Pecten maximus. Lineage (NCBI taxonomy): Eukaryota > Metazoa > Mollusca > Bivalvia > Pectinida > Pectinidae > Pecten > Pecten maximus. The sequence goes on along the minus strand of NC_047023.1, from coordinate 27,290,012 downwards.
ACATCCTGAAAGGCTCTTCAGATCACATGGAAGGGCACATCACATGGCACATTGGTGGAAAGAAGACCCCACCCACTTCCCCATATGAAAGAAGACCCCACCCCCTTCCCCATATGAAAGAAGACCCCCCCCCCCCCCCCCCCCCCCCCCCTTCCCCATATGAAATCTAAGAAATCTCAGAAGAATTTTCTGTAATTCATGAAATAGCATTTTTTTCTGAATCAGACTCAAAATCAACGGGAACTAAGGGAAACCTATACATGTATATGATGTTAGAAACAAGGTAAGCCTACATACAAAATATAAGAGAGATCTAAGAAGAACTTAGTAGAAATATTAATACTAAACTTCAACTGTCAGCCATGTTGTTTCTTGGATCAGACTAAAAATCAAATAAGCACAACTAGGGACCAAGGGAAATCTAAAATGCACTCATGAAGTTTAATAAAAATCCTTCCAGTGGACACCATACTGCAGGTGTTATGATTCCACACTCTTGTATGCGAACATAACCTTTGAATTATCGAGGATGACTGATGCCTTACTCGCAATGACATTTTGAAATATGATGGCAAGTTGGTTACTATATTCAATGTTACATACTGAAACAAATACATAACTGTAGCAATATATAGCCTTTGTCAAAATACTGTACCCCCCCCCCCCCCCCCCCCCCCCATTTCAGTTGATAGCAATAGACTCAGAAATCTTGTTTAGAATCATGCTGCAGTCTAAAAACAAATGTGTAATTAAAGCCACCTGTATAGCTAGCTAGGTGAATGTCACACAAGTTTTATTTTCAATTTTCAGCAAAAAAATAGGGAGCACCTGTTGAAAACAGAACAAAAAAGACATAGTCATTCAGATCCCCTGCCCAGGGAACCATGCAGTCACAGGCATGGTATCTCACTTGGACAGGTAACCACTCAACTGGTGTACCCATGTGTAATGTTTAATGAAGTTCATGTAAATGGTTTTAGAAATGCTGTATTTAGGAAACACTTGAATATGTGAATTGGACTATCTGTTTCCATTGTAAACAAAGAAATATCCCAACTGGAATGTCCTCCATAGCAAAGGGCACTACTAGCTCACTTGATAGATGTGACTGTAAAGTTATCTTGAACAGTTTTGGAGATATGATCCGGAAATATCCCCGGACAGATGGAGCCTGTGTATATACCTAGCCAAACTTTGTTGGGTGGGGGATAATTACAGGTACCCCAGGTGTATAAAAATAATTTTCCCATGAGTATACATTCAAGTTACCTGTAAATGGTCACACTCCTCAATAAAAAAGTGTAGTCTGTCCTCAATGTCTGTTCTTGTCTCATAGTTCAACATCACTTCCTGTCCACACCCGTAAATGTCGAATGGCTGCAGGTCACTAAGATTATCGAGATGAATTATAAATATTATAGAAGTATATATGTATGTGAGAAGGATGTCAGCTGACACATTAGATAGAAAAAACAATGTAAAATTTAATGTGCATGAAATTGAATGTTTTAATTTTAACAGAAGTCAGACCAAATATGGAAGAAAGATATTTATTGGGTATCAGATATGCAGCACCAGATTTTTTTTTGTGGGAAATCTTTACTATGTAGAAATTTGGAAAGAAATATTTTTCAACCATTTCCTTAAATCATTTAACCACTACAGTAATTCCACTATTAAGGCTATTATTTAAGAGTTAAATCTTCGGATAGACTATTTACAGTCACAAAACCACCAATTAATTTCCCCTATATTGTTACATTCAGATTTAAATACTATGTTTTTACTATAATGTGTTCAATACTTTTGTAACTTGAACACTGACTTGTCAAAAATAGTCTACAATAGAGTAAATTAAACCGGAGATTAACCCAAATGTTAAATTGATATTACTGCTTACCAGTCACCAGTATATACTCCAAAAATAAAAACTAATATATAAACCAGCAATTGAGAAAAGGGCTCTTATAAGGACATAAATGAAAATGGAGAAAACAAGAAATTTTGTGACTTTATAATTAATTGACAATTTCGTGTTTTTTTTCCATTGACAATGACATGTCACTTCATTGTTTTGATGGGCAAAAGAATTTATTTTTCCAAAAAAAAAGAGATTTTGTTATACAATGTACATATTGTTCATATTATGAAACTTTAGTGAACTTATCACTTGAGGGGTTCAGGAAATACAAATTTTTTATTTCAAACATTGTCAAATGTGACTTTTTATTTTTATGAACCATGACCAATTGATCATTTCAGAAATCTTGGCTTTCTGGATACTGAGACAATCTCTGTTAACAATAGTATGATGGACATACAGCCAGATGAATGAACTGGCAGACAGTTATTAATATAGGGCACCCACAATACCATGCAGGCGCCTAATTATTCAATAACAGTAAACTGAACAGTGACCTACCTCTTGTGACGGTACTGTTCTACAATGTGAATGGACTTTGGGTGAAGATACGTCCTCAGGTAGTCCGACCATACATCCACAGACTCATCAAGGTCGTAGAATTTACTACCCATTACAGCATCACCTGATTTTTGTTTCTTTTCTGTGTGTCAATTATAAAGAAATCAAATACAGGTTTCTGTTCAGTTACAGAACACAAAAAATATTTTGATTATAAGCTACTGAGTTTTATTACATTTTTAGTGGTATATAATCAGTATCACCTACCTTAAGTGGTTAAATATTTGGTCATTGTCTTCAAAATCATGGGTGAAGGGATGTTTTAAAGGATCACTAAGTAAGAAGGCCTCATATATTAAATATTATTGTATAGTTATCACACTAATGTATGTAATACTATGTAGATGTAAAGCTACATGAATCAAGTAAATGTATAACAGTTAAAATTCTTATTTTTAAGATTAAGAGAATTGTGTCTTTAGAGCAAGAACAAGAGGCCCAGTAGGCCTGTATTGCTCACCTGCTACAAATGTAACTTTTAAAGTTGATCTGGGTGCACGTGCTATTCTGAATACCTGTTCTTTCTTATATGAGAGAATTCTAGTTTTATTCAAAAGTTTTGTAGACTTCATCCCATTGTGTTATATCTTATACTGTCCCCTATCTCCATTTCATGATCGTGTTATATCTTATACTGTCCCCTATCTCCATTTCATGATCGTGTTATATCTTATACTGTCCCCTTTCTCCATTTCATGATCGTGTTATATCTTATACTGTCCCCTATCTCCATTTCATGACCACAGGCCTTCTGGATTTTCTGCATTTGACCTTTGTGATCTAGCTAGAAAGAAGATCAAGGTCAATTTGATCCCATTATATACTTTACTAATGGCCAATATCCTGAGCCTAAGCCTCTTGGTTAATCAAAATAAGAAAAAATTGTTTAACAAATTTTAACACATTAGACACAAAAATTGGTCAAGGTCATTTATTGAAACACACTTAGCAGCAATTCATCCCAGTTTGCTACTAGTCCAATAGTAAGACCTTGGGCCTCTTGGTTATGAGAAGTCATTTAAAGATTTTAACATGTTTGACCACCTATTAAGTACATCAACAACATGATTTATTAACATGGTAACTCCTCAACCAGGCACACTAATAGCCCAATATCATGACCCCGCGCCTCTTAGTAATGGAGAAGACATTGTCTACAGGAAAAGTTGATACTGAAATGATGGACAGACAATGGATGCTGCACCACAGCATAATCATTGTTAAATTATTATATAGTTGTAACAGAACGCATGATTTATTAGATTTAAATCACTGCCTCCATTAGGGATCAAGTCTGGGACCTCTGGCTTAGTAGTCTTATGCTCAACCGATCAAGCTACAGAGAAGATCTCTCTAGCCGAGTGGTATATTGCGGCTAGTATTTACCAGGGTTACAAGGCAAGAATCTGGCAGAACTATTTTAGATATTTATCTCTACAAGTAATATAATGCTGCATCATTTTTCTTGGTTCAATTTTTGAAGTGTATGATTAACAGTAAAAGATAGCATTAATATAAATGCTGCCATACAGCACTGCCTAATGTGTAGATATACATGTATGTCATACATTGCTGTGTATTTTTGGCCCCCCATTGCAGATTTTTTTTTCATGTTCAAGTTTCATGAGCCAGTATAAATTGAAACTTGGAATTGCGCATTAAGTATGAAAACAGATAAAAACCTGATTGTTGCAGTAAACAAACGACCATGACTCTCCACCTTTGACATGACCAACTAACCTTTGACCTCATTTCCTGCGTCCTTAATCTCCACATCATCAATGGATTCTTGACTGTTATTGCTTCCTGCACTGTCTCGCATATACCCTTGTTCCTGTCACAGAAATGACAAGCAGGGTATACCTTTTAAAATATGAAATCACTATCAACAGCGATGTACAATTAGTCACACCAGTGGTTCAGACATATGTTATAACATCACAGATAGACAGCAAATATCAAAAAAGATTCATTACCTTTAAAACTGCTCATCAATGGGCACACATAGGAGAATGTACCAGTACATGTGTTATAATTGAAATTCTTCATTCAAATATTTACTGAGGAAATTAAGCCAAAATTGTTGAAGATAGTATATCTATAAACTATAAGGTAAACTTGAATAACTTTAAAACTGGAAATATTTGTGATGTGAAAATTTTCATTTACCCTGGGTATTTTGCGATCATAATCTCCACAAAAAAACCCACATGTGAACATATCAATATGTGAAAATACTTAAATGCAAATATTTCCACCAAATAAACTACTAAAATATACATAATTTATATGCCCAATGACATTGCAGAGCAAACATATATTTTCAGCATGACTGATCAAGCCACCAACCTCTTTCTCCAAGTCTACTAGGTAGGTGTTTTTCTTCGGACCATCTTCCTGATGAAGTGTGACGTCCCCAGTCCTTTAACAGTAATGTATGAAAATTAGTACATGTACTTACAATGAAACACTGATAAGTATAAAGTAAAGTGTATATATTAGGTGATTGACAGTAGGTATCTGATAATAAGCCAGAAATCAGAAATTATAGATTGCACATTTTTGGTTCTATTATTGCCATTCATTGGTCATGTATTACCAAACTCATCCCCTTCCAAACACCACACACACACACAAATGACAGGTATTTCAGTGTATCTTTAGATGCTATTTTTGCTCTCCAATGTTTAATTAATGGGACACTTAGAAAACGGAAAAGGTTGTACTGTTGTTTTATCGACTATAAAAAGGCATTTGATTATATAAGTAGACAAAATCTTTGGTTTAAATTGATTAAGGAGGGTATTGAAGGTAAAATGCTGAAGATTATTAGAAGTCTATATGATAATGTAAGATGCTGTATAAAGCATAATGGTCTCTCAGACTTCTACGAAGTGAATTGTGGATTATTCCAAGGGGAAATATTGTGACCTCTGCTTTTTACACTGTTCATAAATGACCTAGAAATCAATTTTATCAATGATAATTGTAAATCAATAGAAATAAGAACAATTAATATATTTTTACTCATGTATGCAGACGATACGGTGCTGGTGTCCGAATTTCCTGAAGAATTACAAAGCATGCTGAACTTGTTACAAAATTATACAAGGAAATAGAGCTTAACTGTTAATATTAATAAAACCAAAATAGTGGTATTTAGAAACGGGGACAATATTAGGAATAATGAGAAATGGTTTTACAATAATGAAGAAATCGAAATAGTGAACAAATTCAATTATCTTGGGCTAATGATGAATTATAACGGGAAATTTTTCAAGACACAAAAGAAAACTGCCGAACAAGGAAACAAGGCTCTATTTGCTATGTCTAATGTTTGTAAACGTAATTATTTTAATATAGAAACCTCATTGGCAGTCTTCAATACATATGCTAGTAGTATATTAAATTATGGGTGTGAAATATGGGGTTTTCACAAAGCTCCAGACATTGAAAAGATCCATATCGGTTTCTTGAAAAGACTATTAGGTGTAAGGAAAAATACTACAAATGCAATGGTTTATTTTGAATTTGGTAGAGTCCCATTGTTAATAGTTAGAAAAATTAGAATATTCTCCTATTGGATGAAGCTCAAAAATACTAATAATTGCATTTTAAAGGAGTGTCTTGAAGATATGGTAGCGAATAATGATAACTGGATAGTAAATTTAAGACAGGAGTTAGACAAAATTGGAATCGGATACATATTCAATTTACCCACAGTTCAGAAGGTTGATTTAGAGATTTTTAAGTTAAGGTTAAAAGATATGTTCCAGCAAGAATGTTTAACAATAGTAAATAATTCTTCTAAAGGAAATTTGTATAAATATTTAACTATGTGTTTCTGTTTGCAACCATATTTACATAAACCCATTAATACTAGATGTTTGAGAAATATTGCCACAATACGATTATCGGCCCATGATTTGCTTATTGAAAGAGGGAGATATAGAATTACAGAGAAATGAACGAATATGCACATTATGTAATAATAACGACATAGAAGATGAATTTCATTTCATAATTAAATGTAATTTTTATAGTGATATTAGATACAAATATTTGAAACCATATTACAGAAGGAACCCGAGTATGTTCAAGTTTGTTCAGTTATTAACTACAGAAAATGTAAAAGAATTGTGTAGGTTAGGGAAATATATCGGTCTAGCCCTTGAAAGAAGAAAGTCAAATTTGATTTAAGACCAGATGTATTTTTTGTACTCTCACTCTATCTCATATGTGTATATTGGGTTTGTATGTGGCTGGGGAGGGGTAGGGGATACATGTGAGATTGTATGTATGGTGAGTATGGGCATAATCTGATTGAAGTTATGTGTAATTAAGTTTTCAACAAACACACTAATTACATCTAATTTCAAATAAATTGAATGGGCGAAAGGCGTATGGTGAAAGTTGTGTGCCAGGTAGATACTTGTGCTGTTATGTTTGCCTTTGTATATATATAATGTATCATGTCTTGTGTTATTGTGATAAGTTGTAAAACTTAAGCAAATAAAGAATCTGAATCTGTATCTTGTGATTACCATTGGATTTCCTCCTGGTTTCTGTAGTCGTAGAGATTGCCTTCCTGTTTCAGGGTGTTCAGACTGCCCTTCAGATCAAATGCAACAAGTCTCGGTGTGTATGTCACCTCTCCCTACACATAAAGCATACACACATGATGTAATGGTATTGTAATGTTATTACAAAGAAAAGGTGAAACAGGCTCTTTCTACATGTATATCAGTTATTTAAGCATTGAACTGCTTCCAAATGAAAGCAGTTCAATGCTTATATTTACAATTTTTTTTATATAGATTATATAGATTTTTAAAGACTATATCCAGGAATTTTGCTCCGACGATGAATGAACAAATTATTATCGTCAAAGACGAAACAGCCTTTTCAACAGCCATCTTTTGTTATCGCCGACGTGACATTTATGACATCACTATATTAATGACGTCATAATAAAGATTTGGAAGTTATGGACTCATAACTTCCAAGTGAGCTTGGTAAAGTTATATAGTGGGGCTGCAGTGTAAATGTAAATATAGTTCTATGTCTATATCAGAAGATCAATGAAAACATAATTCAGCAATACCATTTTTATGCATGTACATGTATTATGATGGTTCATTAGGTAACAGAATTATAAATGTATTTCTTAATAATATGTAATTACCAATAAAAATAAACATACTAACGAACACTTAGCAAAAACATTCTGTAAATGCTATGTAGATAGTTTATATGGAAAATATTTATATTATATACATGTTCAATGCACATTATCTTCCAACATTAATCATCCCTCATCATGGAATAGTCAGGTACTATAAATTGTTAATGGAGAAACACCTCCGAATTTTTGTATTTAGAAGACTTACCCTAAGATTTTTCCCTTCTCGAAATAGTATGTCATGGTCTATATCTTTCTGTGCTGGTGCCAATTTTGGATCATAGATAAAAGATGACTCCTGAAAATTAACAAAAATCCACTAATGCTGCATAATCTCATTTTAAAACATTAAACAACATACCTTACATGTATTATATTGTATGTACGTAAAGTTACTCAGCAGTTACAGAGTAAAGAATTTAGTAAGGTGTAAGGAAATAGCAATATTGGTTAACTAGAGGACAGGAGGATGTTCCAATCTTTGATTGTCCGAGGAAAGAAGGATTCCTTCCTAACAGACGTCCTACATGAGATGGTTTGGACAGAAGTTAAATTACTATGCCTGATTTGTCTGTATATATTTGAGAGTTAGGTGTTTAGTGGTAATGGCAACTCTTTTTATGATAGATTTTATACAGCTTGGTCAACCTCACATCATTTCTGTGATCAGTAAGGCTGCACCATATCAGATGTTTCTACATGTTGCTATAAAGCTGGAGGTGCACATATTATAGCAGTTGGCAATGAAACAGGCAGCCCTGCACTGTTCGGTATCTAAATTATCTACATGTGTCGGAGGAGTGGAAAAATGCACAGCCAGATTGGGGTTTGAACCCAGAACCTCCAAACACTAGCTGGATGCTCTACCAATTCAGCTACCTGATCGCTGATAATCGACCAGTTCTGACACTCTTCCCTCCCTTTTGAAGTCTTCTACCCCGAAAACCTAACTCACAACCCAGGTTCGGTAATCTCCTTGTCAATTATTCACCTCACTTGAAACAAGGTTTGGTCACAGGCACTGAATCATAATGTAAGAGAAGTGGGAAAATGCACTGCCAGATCAGGGTACGAACTAAGGACCTCTGAACACTTGCCGGTTGCACATGCTTTACCAATTGAGCTCGCAGATGATCGATCTTTGATGCTGAAAGATGCAACTTTGACATTGCACCTCTAGAACCCTAGCGTGGAATTGGTGTTTTCAGATAATTTTTTCCATATGGGTACAGTTGTATTCCACTTTAATTGGAGGTGATGGTGGTCCCAGATTAAGTCTCATGACCATGAAGTATGTATGGATGGCAGAATGTTACTAGAGACAGAATTGGTCAGAAATCTAGTTAGAGGGCTTTTCCAGGATGGAATAGGTTTGATTTAGTGTGTTTAACTTTGTTTCAACAGCAAAGGTTTGATGATGAAAAGCCATTTTCCATTTAGTACCCCATAGGGCTAATTTATTAAGATATATTTGCAGGGTTAACTTATGATATATTCCCAGTTGTGATTGATTTGATTTAAAATGAATAAGATAATCTAGCCAAAAATTACATACATTTTTTGTGGACATCCTAGAATATGAAATAGTACTGGACATGATCCATACAGTAGGTACTTGTGGACAGTAGAGTGATTTTTCATTAAGTATGGCGAGTAAGACATGGTTAAATCGTTTGATAGCAATCAGATACTATTTTTTTTAAAGTTATAATGATAACAATCCATGAAGTGGCATTTAAAATTATTGTTAAGACCATTTCGTGGATTCTTATAATTATAAACTTTTTAAAGTGAAGTATCTCATTGCTATAAAACGATTTATCTTTGTACTATTCAACACATCCAAATGGCATCCACACTCCTGTCCAACAGAATATAGGCCTACATAATCTGTCAATTTTATAAACAAACTCTTCTACTTTTAGCAATAATATTGTCCGTTTGTAATATTACAGGCGACGACAATGATATCTTAAAGAATAAAGACAGACAGCTGAAATATTATCATCGTGAAAGCAATTGTTTGATAATGGTAACTATAAATATGCTAACAAACTCAACTGCTCATGGTCATCTTGTCATCATTATTGATCATGTCATGATGTAATGGTAACGTTTCATTATCAGGGCTATCGTTTGCACTTTCCATTGAGTAAATTTGATACGCAGATGAAAATATCGTCTTTCACCTGAATATTCCACCAATGGGCCCCAACAAAGTTACTGTAGTGTCCTATTTGTAGAGTTACAACTTCCCTCGTGGCCATGATAAATGCAGCTGATGGTTTTGTTTTGTGTTTACCTAATCGAACAAACCGGAAATGCTCTACCCGGTTTTTGTACATTCCGGATAAATCTGACGGATAATCTAGGATTTCCAAGATAGGTCTAAAATGTGACGATGTACATGTATCTTGTGCTGTTCTATAACGCGACCTACAGACATCCAGTTGGATACATTATGTCATTAATTGCATAACGTGACATTTATTTGTTTTTGTTCAGTAAGACAATTTGCGTTTAGCATGCCATCATGATAGAGAAATTATATAACAGATACCCAAATTGGAACAGTTTTTAAAGAAAATCGTATAAAAAATAGGGAATATTGGGACTGTGTAAGACCACAGGCGTCTGCTTCTGGTAAGTATTCACATAAAAAAAAGCAAACGCCTGCGATAAGACCACACATGTGACCGATATATATGTGTGCGTGTTTTAAATTGAACATAGCAACAATTGTCATCAAACTATCAAACGAACAGAATAAAAAATATCAAAACGTTGTTTAAACAAACGATTTCGAAGAGTTCCTGTTTGGTTTAAACTTTCTTTTATTCAGGCATTTCAAAACATATATAGTTACAAAATTGAATGTACAGAATAGGAAATAGAAACAAGTGTCTCAGACACTTATGTAAATCTATCACCTTATCATAAACAGCAAATACATGTACATGTATATTGAGGATGGACAACATATTATTTGCCATATAAGACCATTAATAACAATGAATAAAAAAAGTTTAAGCAAGGAGAAGAAAAGGAAAAGGATGAATATTTGGTGTAGAGTTTAGGTTGTTGATACAGACAACTTGACTTTAGTACAAAAACATGCTTTTGGGATAAATAAAATTTTATGAAAACCCGTTTGTTTTAAGTATATAATCTTGAACAGATAAGACGATGACCTTATTTTCTTGTGGTGAAAGTGTCTGGTTCCCAAATAGTAAGATATCTGTTGTAATATAATTATTAAAAGGTAAGGAATATAAATACTGCCTTCTTATGTCGTCGTACCTGGCACATTCTAAAAGGAAATGGATAGCGTTTTCAACTTGGCCCCACAGACAAAGCGGAGATTGAACAATATTTTTTATTATATAAATAACTGATTAGGGAACTACATTCCATTCGTAGACGAGCATGATAAATTTGACCCTTTCGGGTTCCAAATGTGTAGTGGATAGGTATTTTCCTGCTTAACTGTTGATCGAGGTAAAATTTTAGAGTTCCTGTTTACAAACACTGTTTTCCAAAGACGGAGACATTGTTAATAATCTGTATTCAAACTGTCACTCGGGAAGAAATAAGGCAAGTCAAGGTGTCATATAGTCACATATCAAAGTTGATTTTATTTGAACGTATTTTCTTGTTTAGACACAACTGGATTGGGCACACGTTTTTAACAAACAACTCCTCACAAATATTTATTACAAAGATTGTGATATCGACACAGTATACTTATAATTATTATAAAGAAAGAGAAGCAAAGAAGGAAGACGGGAAGAAAGACAGATCTAGAGATCTAAGAGTAAGATGATGTTGCTACATTAGGATATACTACACATAAGTGTTCATTAACGATGTACACAATATACATATATATCTTTAAATACACTTCATTAAAACTACATTTAATTAAAAACTAATGCATGGCAAATTCTAGCCACACATCCAATACACGTCACTTATCCATTGTCCACAAAAACACATTCCTTAAATCCTTCATCGGGTCACTCCTGAACTTTATAGGTTACTCATTCATATGCCATGCATTTCATTGTTATCATAAACTGCAAATGATATACGTAATATATGAACCAACCACAATATTAATATCAACAGGTAGGATAGGGAAAAACATATAGATGTTACTGTTCACACGAATAGCAAAAGGTAAGTATGAGACTTGCTCTACATAAGGTTCCATTGATACAGGGGTTCCTCGAGGCTCTATCCTAGGTCCTTTATTATTATTTTTTATTTATATCAATAATATTGTAGATGTTTTTGACTCAGTAACTCGTCTTTTCGCAGATGATACCTCTCTTCAATGTTCTTCCTCTCCCTGTCTTGAAATGCAAACTACATGTACATGTGTATCTTAAATAAATACATCTGAATACATGGGCACGAACGTAGGGGGTTCATGTGGAAGAATATTATTCTTCGGTAAAAGAAATAAAATGTCTTGAGAAAGTTAAAAATTTTATTAAAACGAGATGCTCTGTTGAGAACATTTCACCTATTTTAGAATAAGCGTGCGAATTATGGGATGGGTGCTCTAGTTTCGAATTAGAAAAGTTAGAAAAAGCGCAACGTGAAGCTTCTAGAAACATAACGGGTCTCCCTTTATATGTTTGTCTCTATTCTTTAAAGTTCGAAACATGTTTAGAAACATTATCTGCTAGAAGAAAAAGAGGAAAACTTCAACAATTGCAAATTAACCAAACACCCCTACCGTACGAGATCAGACTGGTTACCCTTTGACAAACATAACTATATGACTATATTTCATATTATCAAAAAACGCTCTTCCTTCTTACCTTCAACACTTCGCTGTTGGAATACTCTGCAACTATATCAGCCTCATTTAATGTCTTTAAGGATTCCTTGAAGCATGATGATGTATCTTCTCCATCTTACTTTGGCATTGGGGACCGAAATTTTGAAATGTTATATACACGAAGCTTAGACACCAGTGTTCTCTCAACTGACCTATTTCGGGTGAACCTTGTGGAAACCCCTAACTGTAAATGTAGACTCATTTGTGTGAAAATATTTATCATGTTTCTCCTAATGTAGACATTGTAATAAAATATGTTTAAACTATAATTATATCGGTAAGAAGTATTGATTACTGGACGGACGGATCACGGAAAAACGGCGATATTCCACGAGACGGATACGTATGGACGGACATAATGAAATAATAAGATAACGTGTCATTTTCGGAAAAAAATGGTTGACGTTTCCGTTTTCATAGTCAAATAATTTGAGCGCTAGAGAGTAAGAATTGGCCGATCCCCAATGTCCTTTTTCAGCAAACGCATTTGAAAGATCGCAAAACACAACACAAAGTTGCATGACTCTTTATTGGATTTTTACATGTAAAAAAAAAATCAAAAAAAATTCACAAAAGTCTATATATGCATTTTTCATTGTAACGCTCTTTGTATGGTTTTGGTCTTATAATTGAGCGTCCTCTAAATCAAGTAATTCTACGGGGTCTGCTCCAGAGACAAAACAGTCCTTTGTACTTGGTGGACCATCGGTAAGCCAGTACAGTGTGACCTGGTAGGATGGCGTGCTACCATGTCCGGGTGTGATATTTCAGTGTGGTGGCGGTATCAACGTTAACGGTATCTCCATTCGTGGACACGGACCTTGGTAAACACTATTGCGGAAACAGAAAGCCACAAAGAAACATTGATCGTCTTTGAGAACAGTAGAGAGACAGTTATTGGTTTGATGCAGCCATGTTTGACCCGCTGAGAACTTTCACCCTTAATATCATTTATGAGTATTGGAATGATATTTAGCATGCAAGTTTTATACTGAAAGATCTTTAATCTACCGGAATATTAGCCTAAAGGTATGTATAAATCAAAGGTAAAACATCGCTAATTCAGCATAATGCACCTGATATTTCCACAGAGACTTCAGAATTTGTTACAGTCAAATAAACATATTACATTATTAAATATCATCATATTTTATACTTCAAGTAAATCATTTTTATTGTACAACAGTTGTGAAACAAGTGATGTACAACTACATATAGTTTATAACTATCATTAATATGCTAAGCGAAGGGGTGTCGGTATTGGGGATAACCAGGGTATTGGAAACTTTAAAAAAAAAAGAAAAAAAGAGGTGAAATAATTACTTTTAATCTAATTTCTTTCTCCCCCCCCCCCCCCCCCCCCTCTTTAAAAATAACTTCGTCGATTTTGGCTTCCTTTGTGAATATCTGCAATATTTTGTGATGCATTTAATATCAGTTAAAAGACGAGTTTAGAATATTTTGATAATATCATGATCAAAACGTGTCTAAAACTGGGAAATGTAGTTTGAGTGGACAGTAGGAGGAACATTGTTTCAACTCAAAAACAAACAAACAAGCAAGCTGTCAACAAGAAAATAATTGATAACACAAAGTCTTACTGTATCCAGCGGAAGAATTTTACTAATAACACCTCAAGCTGTTTATAAGGTTAGACGTTTTACTGTACTTTGATACGTCCGCAGATATCGTCTGCAGCCTTTGATCATAAGCCGTGAAATTACCTTATTAAGGTTTGAAGAATATTTCTGTATTTATTTTTATTATATTTTTATTGAAACTTTAAAGAAAAAATTGTATTTATAATCTTAGGTTCTAACTATACATTCACCACTACAGCGTGGAAACAAGACTGAAAGCAATTAAGTTGAAAGCAAGGGAAGTAACTCTGGTAGGTCAAGATGAAAATTTCCCCACTTTTAATTTCTTTTAACATATTTTCATTAAAGATTTAATCGAAATTGAACTCAGTCACATCCCTCCATTAAATGCTCATCGCGACTAAACCACGAAAACAGAGAGGATGTATTCGTATCTTATGTAAAGATCAGTTGTATGTCAATAACAATGCCTATATCTTACCTAAAGTTCAGTTGTATGTTAATAACCATACCTATATCTTACCTAAAGTTCAGTTGTATGTTAATTATCATACCTATATCTTACCTAAAGTTCAGTTGTATATTAGTAACCATACCTATATCTTATGTAAAGGTCAGTTGTATGTTAATAACCATACCTATATCTTATGTAAAGGTCAGTTGTATGTTAATAACCATACCTATATCTTATGTAAAGGTCAGTTGTATGTTAATAACCATACCTATATCTTACCTAAAGGTCAATTGTATGTTAATAACCATACCTATATCTTATGTAAAGGTCAATTGTATGTTAATAACCATACCTATATCTTATGTAAAGGTCAATTGTATGTTAATAACCATACCTATATCTTATGTAAAGGTCAATTGTATGTTAATAACCATACCTATATCTTATGTAAAGGTCAGTTGTATGTTAATAACCATACCTATATCTTATGTAAAGGTCAGTTGTATGTTAATAACCATACCTATATCTTACGTAAAGGTCAGTTGTATGTTAATAACCATACCTATATCTTATGTAAAGATCAATTGTATGTTAATAACCATACCTATATCTTATGTAAAGGTCAATTGTATGTTAATAACCATACCTATATCTTATGTAAAGGTCAGTTGTATGTTAATAACCATACCTATATCTTACCTAAAGATCAGTTGTATGTTAATAACCATACCTATATCTTATGTAAAGGTCAATTGTATGTTAATAACCATACCTATATCTTATGTAAAGGTCAATTGTATGTTAATAACCATACCTATATCTTATGTAAAGGTCAATTGTATGTTAATAACCATACCTATATCTTATGTAAAGGTCAGTTGTATGTTAATAACCATACCTATATCTTATGTAAAGGTCAGTTGTATGTTAATAACCATACCTATATCTTATGTAAAGGTCAATTGTATGTTAATAACCATACCTATATCTTACCTAAAGGTCAGTTGTATGTTAATAACCATACCTATATCTTACCTAAAGGTCAGTTGTATGTTAATAACCATACCTATATCTTATGTAAAGGTCAGTTGTATGTTAAAAACCATACCTATATCTTATGTAAAGGTCAGTTGTATGTTAATAACCATACCTATATCTTATGTAAAGGTCAATGGTATGTTAATAACGATACCTATATCTTACCTAAAGGTCAGTTGTATGTTAAAAACCATACCTATATCTTATGTAAAGGTCAATTGTATGTTAATAACCATACCTATATCTTATGTAAAGGTCAGTTGTATGTTAATAACCATACCTATATCTTATGTAAAGGTCAATTGTATGTTAATAACCATACCTATATCTTATGTAAAGGTCAATTGTATGTTAATAACCATACCTATATCTTATGTAAAGGTCAGTTGTATGTTAATAACCATACCTATATCTTATGTAAAGGTCAGTTGTATGTTAATAACCATACCTATATCTTATGTAAAGGTCAATTGTATGTTAATAACCATACCTATATCTTACCTAAAGGTCAGTTGTATGTTAATAACCATACCTATATCTTACCTAAAGGTCAGTTGTATGTTAATAACCATACCTATATCTTATGTAAAGGTCAGTTGTATGTTAAAAACCATACCTATATCTTATGTAAAGGTCAGTTGTATGTTAATAACCATACCTATATCTTATGTAAAGGTCAATTGTATGTTAATAACCATACCTATATCTTACCTAAAGGTCAGTTGTATGTTAAAAACCATACCTATATCTTATGTAAAGGTCAGTTGTATGTTAATAACCATACCTATATCTTACCTAAAGGTCAGTTGTATGTTAATAACCATACCTATATCTTATGTAAAGGTCAGTTGTATGTTAAAAACCATACCTATATCTTATGTAAAGATCAATTGTATGTTAATAACCATACCTATATCTTACCTAAAAGTCAGTTGTATGTTAATAACCATACCTATATCTTACCTAAAAGTCAGTTGTATGTTATAACCATACCTATATCTTATGTAAAAGTCAGTTGTATGTTAATAACCATACCTATATCTTACCTAAAGGTCAGTTGTATGTTAATAACCATACCTATATCTTATGTAAAGGTCAGTTGTATGTTAAAAACCATACCTATATCTTATGTAAAGGTCAGTTGTATGTTAATAACCATACCTATATCTTATGTAAAGGTCAATTGTATGTTAATAACCATACCTATATCTTACCTAAAGGTCAGTTGTATGTTAAAAACCATACCTATATCTTATGTAAAGGTCAGTTGTATGTTAATAACCATACCTATATCTTACCTAAAGGTCAGTTGTATGTTAATAACCATACCTATATCTTATGTAAAGGTCAGTTGTATGTTAAAAACCATACCTATATCTTATGTAAAGATCAATTGTATGTTAATAACCATACCTATATCTTACCTAAAAGTCAGTTGTATGTTAATAACCATACCTATATCTTACCTAAAAGTCAGTTGTATGTTATAACCATACCTATATCTTATGTAAAAGTCAGTTGTATGTTATAACCATACCTATATCTTATGTAAAAGTCAGTTGTATATTATAACCATACCTATATCTGATGTAAAAGTCAGTTGTATATTAATAACAATACCTTCATATTACGTTAATGTCAGTTGTAAGTTAAATACCATACCAGTATCTTACACATAGGTGTATTGTACTTCAGTCTGGGGAAATTGTCAAATTCTCATACGCAAAACGTCATTGAATCCATTATACAATCTAACATTTAACGTGTATAGATAGCTAAAAAAACGTAAGGTTAGTATTACCTATGCATAAACGCGAGAAAATAACTTCCTTTCGGTGATATAGGACTACTGACGGTTGAGTAAGTTTACCACTGTGCCTGCAGAATAAAGCTTAATTGTGAACACATTTAAAAGTTATTCAAAACAATGTACATTGAAAGCTTTTGGTTTTTGTATTGTCTTTGGGCTCATTCCTACAATAAAAGCCATTTAGAACCAGACAACACCACAATTGTAAAATCCCCTCATTAATATGGCGTGTCACACGCTACTACCTTCAACCAGGTTTAAATTTTTGCAAACCATTCTGTATTATATGTTTGTATTATATATTTGTAATCAATAATTGTAAGTGTATATATGCAGTGTTTTGTATTACACCATATACATGTGTATGCTGGAAATATAAGCTCAAACATGTATTTCTGTTCAATAAAATAAATCTGGTGATCTCATCTGCAGCTTACAATAACGTTCTAATGATTATTGGGAATTATGGTTAAAATGATACCCTTGGTTTTATCAAACAGGAATGTTCTTTTCCGCCATTATGGCCAATAGTAAAGAACTAAAACATTGTTTTTTTCCTGATACAGGTCCTCAGTTTATCAGATAAAAATATGTTCCAGAAACAATGATTTCTGCTGTAGGACTGTGGACTGTTCATTCAAAATTGGATATAATGATGTTTTCACTGTAAGATAATCGAACATAATATTTTTACATTAATAGATATAAGGTTTCGGGCATTTTCTTGCCGTTTTTTTCACAGGTTGCGGAGTCAGGTATACCATTCAATACTGACTAAAATAATACCAAATTAGCAAAATTTTCCAATGTGATGCACAATATTATTGTTGCATGTGCATGTACCATCAATCATGCATGACAATTCAGTGAAATGCGATATTCTTGGGAGTAAGATATTAACTCGATTTGATTATGAAGCAATGCTTTTTTTCTACATCTAAAGACAAAAAAAAAAAAAAAAAAAAAAAATCGTAAACTTGCAACGATTTTAAGCCATATTAATAGTTCAATATTTTTTTCTTCAATCCGACATCCCAGATGAAAAACATTTTTTTTACATCGCCACCTACAGACCTGCCTTTTCATAAAGCAGGGGATGCCGCACCTTGTCCACCGCCTATGCCAGCTGTTAAGTCGAATGACTTAGGGTAACCCCGCATGTGACTGAACACCACTAAGGCTGTTCAGAAAAACTTTAGAATGAAAACTACGATAGATTATGGGGCTAATACACCTCCGGAATCTCATCTAGATTTTGGCATTTTCCAATCAATTTTTATAGACTCTTAGTTATCAACACTTTCGGCCCTAAGTATCACCGATTCCGTTATTTTTCCTTATGTGCACACCCTGATAAAACATTTTGTGTGATATAAGTGATATGACAGTAACTAACAAGCTATGTAGCTTACATATGATAAACAACGATTCCTAGAAGGACCAACTAGCTGTATGGTGTAGTTTGATTCATCTTAGACTCTAAGTTATTTAGTATCTAACTCTTAATTTATATCAACAGTTTCTAATATCTTTTGTGTGTTACAACTTTTTCAGAATTCTGGAAGTAAACTATTATTTCTGTAGACAACTTGAAAAGAAGTTTCAAGATTAAGAGTTAGATTCTGAACAGCCAAAATGAATTTTACTGAATCATACAGAGGTTTCGTCCTTCAAGGATTCGTCTGTGATACTAAGGGGTTAAAGTGATTATGGGAGGCAGCATAGGACGTAAGCTTAGTACTTGCTGCCGCCCAAAACATGAAATTATCTTTTGTCTTCTTTTTAGCAGCTTCATTCTCCCTAATGTCTCCCTTGACACTGCCTCACTTTTGGCCTTTAGTTGAGCGTTCGCCCCTGTGGGGAAGGCTGTGGGTTCTGTCCCCGGGCCGAGACATACCAAAGTCTATAAAATGGTAGACGTAAGATGCTACTCCTGTTTAGCGCTCAGCATTTTTGAGTAGGACGACAGGTTCACCCGTTGTCAGTATAATGTGACAGAATGAGGTATCCTGCTGGATGTCTTCGGCAGTCTACTTCAGTGAGATAGCACTATAAAGTCAGTTCTGTACTATAACAAGGAGACAAACACAAATATACAACAACTCCAAAAACACCAACATTCACTACACGCATGCATCTCGTACACAGGAGAGGCCGTACTTAAATAACATGGCTGCCGATGGGATGTAAAACAATTCGAAACGAAAGAAAACGAAACAAAACCAACGTATATTTCCCTGTGCTGCAAATAAAAAGGATTTAACAACACAGACATAGTTTTTTGTTTTTATGTTTGCCCCAAGGTCTGTAAGGCACAGTGATGTTTTCTTTTGTAACAATGTACTTAAGGCATCGTAATTGTAAAACTGAAAGTGAATTTATAATCAGAGCTACGTGTACCATTGTCATTGGTGTATAATTAACTTTGACCTTCTTATAAATAAACAGCTCATGCACGATCCCCGTAGACAATATCCCTGGCCACAATGACTCTGCTGCATGTATGTGTACATTTCATCGTTGTTTGGATATAGAATATAAACACTGCAGCCATACTGCATTACAATTGGAACTTTGTGTCATGTAGAAATTATTTCCTGGAAGTATTTTTGTAAATTTTGGAAAAGAATATATTTTCATAATATATTGAAGTGTATTTACTTACATGATATCATTAACATGCATGGTAGAATGAAATTTTGGCTTCAGTAATGGTTTTTATTAAACTTAAATGTCAGACAGATGTTGAGCTCGTTATCCGATATCATTATAAACCATGTTTGAATTATACCAGTATTTTAAAACTTTGCTATATGAAAACCTATAACTTTTAATAGGTTTACGTTGGAGTTCTCCTGATGATGGTGACGGGCACGCAGGCCACATGTACAGCATGTGGCTGCATACCTGCAGACCCCTCAGATGTAGCAGAAGACGATTACCTCTTCGAACCCCTACGGTCTGAAGATTTTCAATTGTTCCAGTAAGTATAAGTCATAACAAAGATTAACAACCACAGACGGAGAAAGTTACAATCGTGACAAAATTAACCGCATCTGACGACACCCGGTTATATACTGTATAGTAGGTCATATTTGGGGGATGATATTATTTTACTCTTTTATTATATAGCACCAATGTTATTACTCAGCAAATATATACAGTGTAAATGTATTTTAACGGTTTTTCTGTATAAACGGCATAAGTTTTACAAGGCGTGATTGTACTAAGTCATATGTCATTTGAATAGTACTTCCATTTACAATTTAGCTGACATAGACGATGACATTGAGTTTCATTGAACTATTACAGATACCGGATGTACGAAGCGGCATGGGACAATTGGAATGTCTACAATTACATACGTTCCTTGCCACCCCGCTACGAAAAACCAGAAGAACCGTAAGTGTATAGTATTTGTTTTTTCAATACTGTATCAAAACAATTTATTTAACACACACTCATTTGTTAACGTAATACGTACAACTGACCCAAAATTTGCATCTGTTTAAGAGGGGTTTCCTCGTATTTACGCACAATTTTCGATCCCGTGAAAACATTGAAAAAGTGAAAAAGTTTTAAGCTTTACGTTAATACCAAATTTGTAAAGTAACTCGCAGTACCAAAAGCAGAGACATATATATGTCTCTGCCAAAAGGTAACAACATGAGAAGACTTTGTTTCGGTTTAACAGTTTAAAATGACGATGTTTTGGTCTGACGTAATGGCGGATTAACCAGAACATGTCGAATAAGTTCCAGTACATCGATACACACATGCGCAAAGGCCGATTTACCTGTGCTCGCGTGTGTTTGATAGGGGACAGGGCGCTCTCGATATTAAGGATATGCTTGAGTGGTCACGAATAAAGGGAGCCACCACTTGTACGGGGAAATAGCGATGTTACTTATCTCTCTATATATATGTCTCTGCCAAAAGGTCACAAAATGAAAAGACTTTGTTTCGGTTTAACAGGTACCTGTATTAGATACGCCTGCTCGGTAGGCCAGGTCGAGAAAACTCTATATTTGGAAGTAAACAGATAATCATGCGACAAAATGATACCCCATGATGCTTTAGGCATTTCCCCGTTCCAACCAATTGTACAAATGAAATATAGACAAGTGCACTGTCATTACGTAATTATGAATCAGGATGCTTCAGACCAACACAAGTGTTTATAAATCTGTCCATAAAGAACCTCTCAAACAACACCAAAATCCAGTAGAATGGTCATTCTGTCGGCGACTTCCTAATGAACTGTCAAAAAATATAAGGAACGGTAACTTTGTACTTTGTAGGGTTGTGACATCTTTTGTATGATGTACCGTACGGGTATCATGAAGTTTAACATAAGTTACGGCCCTGGGTTCAGTAATACTGGTACGCTACGTACATGAACATAGAGAACACGTGAAATTCTGTTTACAACGACACTTCGAGACTTATGTGAATTATTAACTTAATTTTAAACAAACGCTATGTAGAGTTTACTTGAAATGACCAAAACAAAAACGTGACGGTGAAAAGAAAGCTTTGTATATGATGGACATTTATTTAACAGATGACAATTTGATTTCCGATCTCTCAATTAAAATTGCGTCCTGCGCGGAGTTTCTCTCCGAATCGCACAAAGCACGCGCTTGTGTTCAGTAAACGCGTAGTAACACTGTGTACGTGTCTAAATTTAACTCGCGTAATTGGTTGGATAGGGAAAATGGGTATCATGTTTGTCACGTGATCGTCTGTTTCCTTCCAAATATGTTTTCTCGAAATGACTAAAAATAATTAAATGTTTTTACTGGTAACAAAAATTGAGCAAAAAAAATCCGGCAACTCATTTTTTAATATATTGATAACAACAAATTAAGTACTGATGAGATGATGAAACTAGGCGTATTTCTTAGTGAGTATCTTAAAGGTTTGAGCCCAAGAAAATGTAGCAACACACATGGTGCAGTCAATTAAGTAAAACAAATAAAGGGCATTTAAATTGATATACAAATATTATTGAAACGTTATTGTTTGATTATGTAATTTTTCATATCTGTCCCACTCATAAACGTTATAATAATGATTCCGTCATGAATTGAAATCGGCCAAACAAACATCTTTTTCCCCACCACATTTGACGTTTAAACATGAAAAAATGCATGCCATCTGAAAATGCAATAAACAGTATCCTAAGCTTGTTTCCATTTCACATGAGATCTTATCAACTTGTCTCGGTTTTTTTTCATTTTTTTTGCGAACCTTGGAAAAAAGAAGAAAATCCATGAAATGAAAATGGTATTGGTGTAGAGAAGATATATTTGGTGAAGTTAGGTAATCAGCAAAACCACATACTGTGACTTTAACGATGTATCGTCCATACTTTGAAAAATGATCACGCGTGATCTTCTATACATTTAACTACACAATGCAACATACAATGTACCACTTTAACTCCATTTATTTCAGAGAGCAGTTTATACATTTTGTCATAACCTGGCGAGCGATTAGAGTTTTTGGGTCAACAAATATAGCCAATTTTATCTCTCCATGTCACTCTACTGACAGCAAACTGACGCAATCTTTGTGTCCAATCTTGACCGATACTAGATCATCACTTGACCAAATTCTTCAGTAAGCTAGAGCCATATTTTGTTTGCGTTCTGGACGATTTCTCCCGGGGTCCGGGAAAATGAGCGAACAACTGCACCTACACCATAACTGTGTGTATCTCTGTATGTTTAACACACAGCTCAATGATACAACGTCCAGGCCTGTGGGTGACACGAGTTCCACGCCGCATACATATTTGAAATAGATGATTGAATGTCAGATTTATTACATATATCTCCATTGCAATTTTGTTACATTATGTAATGGTCCATACACACCCAAATAGTAAACCACATAGTAAATTTGGGCCAGCCAGCACTAGAAACAGGCATTTGAAGTGAATTAGGGCCAAGCAGCACTAGAAACAGGCCTTAGAAGTAAGCTACAGTAAGTAAGTAACACTAGAAAGAGACATTTGAAGTAAATTAGGACCAACCAACACTAGAAAGAGACATTTGAAGTAAATTAGGACCAACTTACACTAGAAAGAGACATTTGAAGTAAATTAGGGCCAGTTTACACTAGAAAGATTGGTTTGGTTTGGTTTATTTTGTTTAACGTCCTATTAACAGCTAAGATCATTTAAGGACGGCCTCCCGTGTGTGCAACATGCATGCGTGTGGTGAGTGCGTATGTGTGTTTTGGGAGGTTGCAGTATGTTCGTGTTAAGTCTCCTTGTGATAGGCCGGAACTTTTGCCGATTTATAGTGCTATCTCACTGAAGCATACTGCCGAAGACATCCAGCAGCACACCCCACCCGGTCACATTATACTGACAACGGGCGAACCAGCCGTCCCACTTCTTGTATGCTGAACGCTAAGCAGGAGTAGCAACTACCATTTTTAAAGACTCTGGTATGTCTCGGCTAGGGGACAGAACCCAAAGCCTTCCTCACAGCGGCGAACGCTCAACTAAAGGCCAAAAGTGAGGCATTGTCAAGGGAGACATTAGGAAGAAGAAAGTTGTTCAGAAAGAAGAGAAAAGATAATATCCCAAATTTAGTCGCCTCCTACGATCATGCAATGGGGGCAGCAGGTACAATTCTTACCCCCTACCTGCAGGGCAGACACTAGAAAGAGACATTTGAAGTAAATTAGGACCAACTTACACTAGAAAGAGACATTTGAAGTAAATTAGGACCAACTTACACTAGAAAGAGACATTTGAAGTAAATTAGGACCAACTTTCACTAGAAAGAGACATTTGAAGTAAATTAGGACCAACTTACACTAGAAAGAGACATTTGAAGTAAATTAGGGCCAACTTACACTAGAAAGATACATTTGAAGTAAATTAGGGCCAACTTACACTAGAAAGAGACATTTGAAGTAAATTAGGGCCAACTTACACTAGAAAGAGACATTTGAAGTAAATTAGGACCAACTTACACTAGAAAGAGACATTTGAAGTAAATTAGGACCAACTTACACTAGAAATAGACATTTGAAGTAAATTAGGGCCAACTTACACTAGAAAGAGACATTTGAAGTAAATTAGGACCAACTTACACTAGAAAATGACATTATATAATGTAAGAAGTGTTAAATAACATTTTCATCAGTGGTCTTTTTCGTTGCAAAATATTTTCTTTTTTTTTCAGGGGAAAACAACGATGTCGTACAGACTTTAAACAGATTTTTGGATACTACAAAGCGAATGGACAAGTGTTATGCTATGTTGTTTATCCGCATATACAGAATCCTAAAATGGCTCAATGTTTTGGGTATGTATATTCATCTTTTTTGATCGATAAGTTATTTTTGCGATGAAATAATTTTATCTTTGTCAAACCATCATGTTTAACTTTTTAACAGAATCAATTTTTTAATCAAATCTTTTCGTTGTATGATTTTAATAATGCTGGATATTTATTTTTGTAATGAGCAAACTTTAATTAAACTAGTTATGAATACATTTCAACGTTATTGTAGTGAGCAATGTTGTGGAGAGAACTCGTTTTGTGAGCTATGCGCCTATGTACTGACGAAATACCTTGTCTACTGTGACGCCCTTTATACCGATAACGATGGATGCCTTTTCGGGACGGATGCACTGGCCGCATCTGTACCTGAAGACATTGACGAAAGCGACTGGAACAGTCGAAGAAAACGTGAAG
Organism: Pecten maximus; assembly: GCF_902652985.1. Lineage (NCBI taxonomy): Eukaryota > Metazoa > Mollusca > Bivalvia > Pectinida > Pectinidae > Pecten > Pecten maximus. The sequence continues at coordinate 27,264,875 of NC_047023.1, read as the reverse complement.
CTGATGACTACACCTTTAACGCTACCTTGTTAGATGTAGAAAAACGTTCATATTGCTCAGAAAGTCGGAGTTACTTCGCATTCAAGCACGACTATCTGCCCTGTTTGTGCACATGTAGAGGAGAATGTTGTTAATCAAAGATCGTGCATGACAATGTCTTTATTTCAATAAATGTCTTTAAACACCAAAGCATAATATATTGATAACAGAGACAAATAAAGTGCAACAACAAATTGCTGTTTTACGTTTTATTTTCAGAAGGTATATATGTCTCATGTATAACGATATTGAATGCGCCCAACGTTTACCACTTCGTCAACATACCTGATCCGATTTTCCCAACCAGTTTTATCGCATCGAGAATACCTAGGTAAACGTTTAAATCCCATCCTAAAACATCACATATAGACAAGGACACAGTATAAAAATGGCACACCACATTCTGAAAGCATTCTATCACACTGCAGGTACAGAATTACTATCTGAAGTGATTGCAATGAAAAAACATAAGCTTATTCACTTAGATGTCGTGACAACCATCACTGATCAGACACGATGTTTGTAACTGCCAAATAGTATTTAATACAGAAGAAATATTTGAATATGCTACATCCCTATCAGCGTATTGGCTACCTGCCACACGCAGGCACGCACGCCCGCACACACACACACACACACACTCTCACATACACCCCCCCCCCCCCCCCCCCCCCCACACACACACCCCCTCACACACACTCACTCACCCCCCCCCCCCCAACACACAAGATGACGACCACACTATAGAAACAAAGCTTTATAAAGGGTGTTATAGTGGTGTAACGTAAATTATTTAACTTGTGGAGGGTGTTATAGTGGCCTAACGTAAATTATTTAACTTGTGGAGGATGTTATAGCCGCGTAACGTAAATTATTTAACTTGTGGAGGGTGTTATAGCGACGTAACGTAAATTATTTAGCTTGTTGAGGGTGTTATAGCGGCGTAACGTAAATTATTTAACTTGTGGAGGGTGTTATAGCGACGTAACGTAAATTATTTAGCTTGTTGAGGGTGTTATAGTGGCCTTACGTAAATTATTTAACTTGTGGAGGGTGTTATAGCGACGTAACGTAAATTATTTAACTTGTGGAGGGTGGTATAGTGGTGTAACGTAAATTATTTAACTTGTGGAGGCTGTTATAGCCGCGTAACGTAAATTATTTAACTTGTGGAGGGTGTTATAGCCGCGTAACGTAAATTATTTAACTTGTGGAGGCTGTTATAGCCGCGTAACGTAAATTATTTAACTTGTGGAGGCTGTTATAGCCGCGTAACGTAAATTATTTAGCTTGTTGAGTGTGTTATAGTGGTGTAACGTAAATTATTTAACTTGTGGAGGGTGTTATAGCCGCGTAACGTAAATTATTTAACTTGTGGAGGGTGTTATAGTGGCGTAACGTAAATTATTTAACTTGTGGAGGGTGTTATAGTGGCGTAACGTAAATTATTTAACTTGTGGAGGGTGTTATAGTGGTGTAACGTAAATTATTTAACTTGCGGAGGGTGTTATAGCGACGTAACGTAAATTATTTAACTTGCGGAGGGTGTTATAGTGGTGTAACGTAAATTATTTAACTTGTGGAGTGTGTTATAGTGGTGTAACGTAAATTATTTAACTTGCGGAGGGTGTTATAGTGGTGTAACGTAAATTATTTAACTTGTGGAGGGTGTTATAGCGACGTAACGTAAATTATTTAGCTTGTTGAGGGTGTTATAGCGGCGTAACGTAAATTATTTAACTTGTGGAGGGTGTTATAGCGACGTAACGTAAATTATTTAACTTGTGGAGGGTGGTATAGCGACGTAACGTAAATTATTTAACTTGTGGAGGGTGGTATAGTGGTGTAACGTAAATTATTTAACTTGTGGAGGGTGTTATAGCCGCGTAACGTAAATTATTTAACTTGTGGAGGGTGTTATGGTGGTGTAACGTAAATTATTTAGCTTGTGGAGGGTGGTATAGTGGTGTAACGTAAATTATTTAACTTGTGGAGGGTGTTATGGTGGTGTAACGTAAATTATTTAGCTTGTGGAGGGTGGTATAGTGGTGTAACGTAAATTATTTAACTTGTGGAGGGTGGTATAGTGGTGTAACGTAAATTATTTAACTTGTGGAGGGTGTTATAGCGGCGTAACGTAAATTATTTAACTTGTGGAGGGCGTTATAGCGGCGTAACGTAAATTATTTAGCTTGTGGAGGGTGTTATAGCGGCGTAACGTAAATTATTTAACTTGTGTAGGGTGGTATAGTGGCGTAACGTAAATTATTTAACTTGTGGATGGTGTTATAGTGGCGTAACGTAAATTATTTAGCTTGTGGAGGGTGGTATAGTGGCGTAACGTAAATTATTTAACATGTGTAGGGTGGTATAGTGGCGTAACGTAAATTATTTAACTTGTGGAGGGTGGTATAGTGGCGTAACGTAAATTATTTAGCTTGTGGAGGGTGGTATAGTGGCGTAACGTAAATTATTTAACTTGTGGAGGGTGTTATAGTCGTGTAACGTAAATTATTTAACTTGTGGAGGGTGTTATAGTGGCGTAACGTAAATTATTTAACTTGTGGAGGGTGTTATAGTCGTGTAACGTAAATTATTTAACTTGTGGAGGGTGTTATAGTGGCGTAACGTAAATTATTTAACTTGTGGAGGGTGGTATAGTGGCGTAACGTAAATTATTTAACTTGTGGAGGGTGTTATGGTGGCGTAACGTGAATTATTTAGCTTGTGGAGGGTGTTATAGCCGCGCAACGTGAATTATTTAACTTGTGGAGGGTGTTATAGTGGCGTAACGTAAATTATCTAACTTGTGGAGGGTGTTATAGTCATGTAACGAAATTATTTAACTTGTGGAGGGTGTTATAGTGGCGTAACGTAAATTATTTAACTTGTGGAGGGTGGTATAGTGGCGTAACGTAAATTATTTAACTTGTGGAGGGTGTTATAGTGGTGTAACGTGAATTATTTAACTTGTGGAGGGTGTTATAGCGACGTAACGTAAATTATTTAACTTGTGGAGGGTGTTATAGTGGCGTAACGTAAATTATTTAACTTGTGGAGGGTGTTATAGTGGCGTAACGTAAATTATTTAACTTGTGGAGGGTGTTATAGCGACGTAACGTAAATTATTTAACTTGTGGAGGGTGTTATAGTGGCGTAACGTAAATTATTTAACTTGTGGAGGGTGTTATAGTGGCGTAACGTGAATTATTTTAGCTTGTGGAGGGTGTTGTAGTGGCCTTACGGAAATTATTTAACTTGTGGAGGGTGTTCTGGTGGCGTAACGTAAATAACTTAACTTGTGGAGTGTGTTATAGTGGTGTAACGTAAATTATTTTAGCTTGTGGAGGGTGTTATAGTGGCCTTACTTAAATTATCTAACTTGTGGAGGGTGGTAGAGCGGCCTAACGTAAACTATTTAACTTGTGGAGGGTGTTATAGTGGCGTAACGTAAATTATTTAACTTTTGGAGGGTGTTATAGCCGCGTAACGTAAATTATTTAACTTGTGGAGTGTGTTATAGTGGTGTAACGTAAATTATTTTAGCTTGTGGAGGGTGTTATAGTGGCCTTACGTAAATTATTTAACTTGTGGAGGGTGGTATTGTGGCGTAACGTGAATTATTTAACTTGTGGAGGATGTTATAGTGGTGTAACGTAAATTATTTAGCTTGTGGAGGGTGTTATAGCGACGTAACGTAAATTATTTAACTTGTGGAGGGTGGTATAGTGGCGTAACGTAAATCATTTAGCTTGTGGAGGGTGGTATAGTGGCGTAACGTAAATTATTTAACTTGTGGAGGGTGTTATAGAGGCGTAACGTAAAATATTTAACTTGTGGAGGGTGTTATAGTGGTGTAACGTAAATTATTTAACTTGTGGAGGGTGGTATAGTGGCGTAACGTAAATTATTTAACTTGTGGAGGGTGTTATAGTGGTGTAACGTAAATTATTTAACTTGTGGATGGTGGTATAGTGGCGTAACGTAAATTATTTAACTTGTGGAGGGTGTTATAGTGGTGTAACGTAAATTATTTAACTTGTGGAGGGTGGTATAGCGACGTAACGTAAATTGTTTAACTTGTGTAGGGTGTTATAGCGGCGTAACGTAAATTATTTAACTTGTGGAGGGTGTTATAGCGGCGTAACGTAAATTATTTAGCTTGTGTAGGGTGTTATAGCGGCGTAACGTAAATTATTTAACTTGTGGAGGGTGTTATAGCGGCGTAACGTAAATTATTTAACTTGTGGAGGCTGTTATAGCCGCGTAACGTAAATTATTTAACTTGTGGAGGGTGGTATAGCAGCGTAACGTAAATTATTTAACTTGTGGAGGGTGTTATAGTGGCGTAACGTAAATTATTTAACTTGTGGAGGGTGTTATAGCGACGTAACGTAAATTATTTAACTTGTGGAGGGTGTTATAGTGGCGTAACGTAAATTATTTAACTTTTGGAGGGTGTTATAGCCGCGTAACGTAAATTATTTAACTTGTGGAGTGTGTTATAGTGGTGTAACGTAAATTATTTTAGCTTGTGGAGGGTGTTATAGTGGCCTTACGTAAATTATTTAACTTGTGGAGGCTGTTATAGCCGCGTAACGTAAATTATTTAACTTGTGGAGGGTGTTATGGTGGCGTAACGTAAATAATTTAACTTGTGGAGGGTGGTAGAGCGGCCTAACGTAAACTATTTAACTTGTGGAGGGTGTTATAGCGACGTAACGTAAATTATTTAACTTGTGGAGGGTGGTATAGTGGCGTAACGTAAATTATTTAACTTTTGGAGGGTGTTATAGCCGCGTAACGTAAATTATTTAACTTGTGGAGTGTGTTATAGTGGTGTAACGTAAATTATTTTAGCTTGTGGAGGGTGTTATAGTGGCCTTACGTAAATTATTTAACTTGTGGAGGCTGTTATAGCCGCGTAACGTAAATTATTTAACTTGTGGAGGGTGTTATGGTGGCGTAACGTAAATAATTTAACTTGTGGAGGGTGGTAGAGCGGCCTAACGTAAACTATTTAACTTGTGGAGGGTGTTATAGCGACGTAACGTAAATTATTTAACTTGTGGAGGGTGGTATAGTGGCGTAACGTAAATTATTTAACTTTTGGAGGGTGTTATAGCCGCGTAACGTAAATTATTTAACTTGTGGAGGGTGTTATAGCGGACTTACGTAAATTATTTAGCTTGTGGAGGGTGTTATAACGACGTAACGTAAATTATTTAACTTGTGGAGGGTGTTATAGTGGTGTAACGTAAATTATTTAACTTGTGGAGGGTGGTATAATGGCGTAACGTAAATTATTTAACTTGTGGATGGTTTTATAGTGGCGTAACGTGAATTATTTAGCTTGTGGAGGGTGTTATAGCGGCGTAACGTAAATTATTTAACTTGTGGAGGGTGTTATAGTGGCGTAACGTAAATTATTTAACTTGTGGAGGATGTTATAGTGGTGTAACGTAAATTATTTAACTTGTGGAGGGTGGTATAGTGGCGTAACGTAAATTATTTAACTTGTGGAGGGTGTTATAGTGGTGTAACGTAAATTATTTAACTTGTGGATGGTGGTATAGTGGCGTAACGTAAATTATTTAACTTGTGGAGGGTGTTATAGTGGTGTAACGTAAATTATTTAACTTGTGGAGGGTGGTATAGCGACGTAACGTAAATTGTTTAACTTGTGTAGGGTGTTATAGCGGCGTAACGTAAATTATTTAACTTGTGGAGGGTGTTATAGCGGCGTAACGTAAATTATTTAGCTTGTGTAGGGTGTTATAGCGGCGTAACGTAAATTATTTAACTTGTGGAGGGTGTTATAGCGGCGTAACGTAAATTATTTAACTTGTGGAGGCTGTTATAGCCGCGTAACGTAAATTATTTAACTTGTGGAGGGTGGTATAGCAGCGTAACGTAAATTATTTAACTTGTGGAGGGTGTTATAGTGGCGTAACGTAAATTATTTAACTTGTGGAGGGTGTTATAGCGACGTAACGTAAATTATTTAACTTGTGGAGGGTGGTATAGTGGCGTAACGTAAATTATTTAACTTTTGGAGGGTGTTATAGCCGCGTAACGTAAATTATTTAACTTGTGGAGTGTGTTATAGTGGTGTAACGTAAATTATTTTAGCTTGTGGAGGGTGTTATAGTGGCCTTACGTAAATTATTTAACTTGTGGAGGCTGTTATAGCCGCGTAACGTAAATTATTTAACTTGTGGAGGGTGTTATGGTGGCGTAACGTAAATAATTTAACTTGTGGAGGGTGGTAGAGCGGCCTAACGTAAGCTATTTAACTTGTGGAGGGTGTTATAGCGACGTAACGTAAATTATTTAACTTGTGGAGGGTGGTATAGTGGCGTAACGTAAATTATTTAACTTGTGGAGTGTGTTATAGTGGTGTAACGTAAATTATTTTAGCTTGTGGAGGGTGTTATAGTGGCCTTACGTAAATTATTTAACTTGTGGAGGCTGTTATAGCCGCGTAACGTAAATTATTTAACTTGTGGAGGGTGTTATGGTGGCGTAACGTAAATAATTTAACTTGTGGAGGGTGGTATAGCGGCCTAACGTAAATTATTTAACTTTTGGAGGGTGTTATAGCGGACTTACGTAAATTATTTAGCTTGTGGAGGGTGTTATGACGACGTAACGTAAATTATTTAACTTGTGGAGGGTGTTATAGTGGTGTAACGTAAATTATTTAACTTGTGGAGGGTGGTATAATGGCGTAACGTAAATTATTTAACTTGTGGATGGTTTTATAGTGGCGTAACGTGAATTATTTAGCTTGTGGAGGGTGTTATAGCGGCGTAACGTAAATTATTTAACTTGTGGAGGGTGTTATAGTGGCGTAACGTAAATTATTTAACTTGTGGAGGATGTTATAGTGGTGTAACGTAAATTATTTAACTTGTGGAGGGTGGTATTGTGGCGTAACGTAAATTGTTTAACTTGTGGAGGGTGTTATAGTGGTGTAACGTAAATTATTTAACTTGTGGAGGATGTTATAGTGGTGTAACGTAAATCATTTAGCTTGTGGAGGGTGTTATAGCGACGTAACGTAAATTATTTAACTTCTGGAGGGTGGTATAGTGGCGTAACGTAAATCATTTAGCTTGTGGAGGGTGGCATAGTGGCGTAACGTAAATTATTTAACTTGTGGAGGGTGTTATAGAGGCGTAACGTAAAATATTTAACTTGTGGAGGGTGTTATAGTGGTGTAACGTAAATTATTTAACTTGTGGAGGGTGGTATAGTGGCGTAACGTAAATTATTTAACTTGTGGAGGGTGTTATAGTGGTGTAACGTAAATTATTTAACTTGTGGATGGTGGTATAGTGGCGTAACGTAAATTATTTAACTTGTGGAGGGTGTTATAGTGGTGTAACGTAAATTATTTAACTTGTGGAGGGTGGTATAGCGACGTAACGTAAATTGTTTAACTTGTGTAGGGTGTTATAGCGGCGTAACGTAAATTATTTAACTTGTGGAGGGTGTTATAGCGGCGTAACGTAAATTATTTAGCTTGTGTAGGGTGTTATAGCGCGTAACGTAAATTATTTAACTTGTGGAGGGTGTTATAGCGGCGTAACGTAAATTATTTAACTTGTGGAGGCTGTTATAGCCGCGTAACGTAAATTATTTAACTTGTGGAGGGTGTTATAGTGGTGTAACGTAAATTATTTTAGCTTGTGGAGGGTGTTGTAGTGGCCTTACGTAAATTATTTAACTTGTGGAGGGTGTTCTGGTGGCGTAACGTAAATAACTTAACTTGTGGAGTGTGTTATAGTGGTGTAACGTAAATTATTTTAGCTTGTGGAGGGTGTTATAGTGGCCTTACTTAAATTATCTAACTTGTGGAGGGTGTTCTGGTGGCGTAACGTAAATAACTTAACTTGTGGAGGGTGGTATAGTGGTGTAACGTAAATTATTTAACTTGTGGAGGGTGGTATAGCCGCGTAACGTAAATTATTTAACTTGTGGAGGGTGTTATAGCGGCCTAACGTAAATCATTTAACTTGTGGAGGGTGGTAGAGCGGCCTAACGTAAACTATTTAACTTGTGGAGGGTGTTATAGTGGTGTAACGTAAATTATTTAACTTTTGGAGGGTGTTATAGCCGCGTAACGTAAATTATTTAACTTGTGGAGTGTGTTATAGTGGTGTAACGTAAATTATTTTAGCTTGTGGAGGGTGTTATAGTGGCCTTACGTAAATTATTTAACTTGTGGAGGGTGGTATTGTGGCGTAACGTGAATTATTTAACTTGTGGAGGATGTTATAGTGGTGTAACGTAAATTATTTAGCTTGTGGAGGGTGTTATAGCGACGTAACGTAAATTATTTAACTTCTGGAGGGTGGTATAGTGGCGTAACGTAAATCATTTAGCTTGTGGAGGGTGGTATAGTGGTGTAACGTAAATTATTTAACTTGTGGAGGGTGGTATTGTGGCGTAACGTAAATTGTTGAACTTGTGGAGGGTGGTATAGTGGCGTAACGTAAATTATTTAACTTGTGGAGGGTGGTATTGTGGCGTAACGTGAATTATTTAACTTGTGGAGGATGTTATAGTGGTGTAACGTAAATTATTTAGCTTGTGGAGGGTGTTATAGCGACGTAACGTAAATTATTAAACTTCTGGAGGGTGGTATAGTGGCGTAACGTAAATCATTTAGCTTGTGGAGGGTGGTATAGTGGCGTAACGTCAATTATTTAACTTGTGGAGGGTGTTATAGAGGCGTAACGTAAAATATTTAACTTGTGGAGGGTGTTATAGTGGTGTAACGTAAATTATTTAACTTGTGGAGGGTGGTATAGTGGCGTAACGTAAATTATTTAACTTGTGGAGGGTGTTATAGTGGTGTAACGTAAATTATTTAACTTGTGGATGGTGGTATAGTGGCGTAACGTAAATTATTTAACTTGTGGAGGGTGTTATAGTGGTGTAACGTAAATTATTTAACTTGTGGAGGGTGGTATAGCGACGTAACGTAAATTGTTTAACTTGTGTAGGGTGTTATAGCGGCGTAACGTAAATTATTTAACTTGTGGAGGGTGTTATAGCGGCGTAACGTAAATTATTTAGCTTGTGTAGGGTGTTATAGCGCGTAACGTAAATTATTTAACTTGTGGAGGGTGTTATAGCGACGTAACGTAAATTGTTTAACTTGTGGAGGGTGGTATAGCGACGTAACGTAAATTGTTTAACTTGTGTAGGGTGTTATAGCGGCGTAACGTAAATTATTTAACTTGTGTAGGGTGTTATAGCGGCGTAACGTAAATTATTTAACTTGTGGAGGGTGGTATAGCGACGTAACGTAAATTGTTTAACTTGTGGAGGGTGGTATAGCGACGTAACGTAAATTGTTTAACTTGTGTAGGGTGTTATAGCGGCGTAACGTAAATTATTTAACTTGTGGAGGGTGTTATAGCGGCGTAACGTAAATTATTTAGCTTGTGTAGGGTGTTATAGCGGCGTAACGTAAATTATTTAACTTGTGGAGGGTGTTATAGCGGCGTAACGTAAATTATTTAACTTGTGGAGGCTGTTATAGCCGCGTAACGTAAATTATTTAACTTGTGGAGGGTGTTATAGTGGTGTAACGTAAATTATTTAGCTTGTGGAGGGTGTTATAGCGACGTAACGTAAATTATTTAACTTGTGGAGGGTGGTATAGTGGCGTAACGTAAATCATTTAGCTTGTGGAGGGTGGTATAGTGGCGTAACGTAAATTATTTAACTTGTGGAGGGTGTTATAGAGGCGTAACGTAAATATTTAACTTGTGGAGGGTGTTATAGTGGTGTAACGTAAATTATTTAACTTGTGGAGGGTGGTATAGTGGCGTAACGTAAATTATTTAACTTGTGGAGGGTGTTATAGTGGTGTAACGTAAATTATTTAACTTGTGGATGGTGGTATAGTGGCGTAACGTAAATTATTTAACTTGTGGAGGGTGTTATAGTGGTGTAACGTAAATTATTTAACTTGTGGAGGGTGGTATAGCGACGTAACGTAAATTGTTTAACTTGTGTAGGGTGTTATAGCGGCGTAACGTAAATTATTTAACTTGTGGAGGCTGTTATAGCGGCGTAACGTAAATTATTTAGCTTGTGTAGGGTGTTATAGCGGCGTAACGTAAATTATTTAACTTGTGGAGGGTGTTATAGCGGCGTAACGTAAATTATTTAACTTGTGGAGGCTGTTATAGCCGCGTAACGTAAATTATTTAACTTGTGGAGGGTGGTATAGCCGCGTAACGTAAATTATTTAACTTGTGGAGGGTGTTATAGTGGCGTAACGTAAATTATTTAACTTGTGGAGGGTGGTAGAGCGGCCTAACGTAAACTATTTAACTTGTGGAGGGTGTTATAGCGACGTAACGTAAATTATTTAACTTGTGGAGGGTGGTATAGTGGCGTAACGTAAATTATTTAACTTTTGGAGGGTGTTATAGCCGCGTAACGTAAATTATTTAACTTGTGGAGTGTGTTATAGTGGTGTAACGTAAATTATTTTAGCTTGTGGAGGGTGTTATAGTGGCCTTACGTAAATTATTTAACTTGTGGAGGCTGTTATAGCCGCGTAACGTAAATTATTTAACTTGTGGAGGGTGTTATGGTGGCGTAACGTAAATAATTTAACTTGTGGAGGGTGGTATAGCGGCCTAACGTAAATTATTTAACTTTTGGAGGGTGTTATAGCCGCGTAACGTAAATTATTTAACTTGTGGAGGGTGTTATAGCGACGTAACGTAAATTATTTAACTTGTGGAGGGTGTTATAGCGGACTTACGTAAATTATTTAGCTTGTGGAGGGTGTTATAACGACGTAACGTAAATTATTTAACTTGTGGAGGGTGTTATAGTGGTGTAACGTAAATTATTTAACTTGTGGAGGGTGGTATAATGGCGTAACGTAAATTATTTAACTTGTGGATGGTTTTATAGTGGCGTAACGTGAATTATTTAGCTTGTGGAGGGTGTTATAGCGGCGTAACGTAAATTATTTAACTTGTGGAGGGTGTTATAGTGGCGTAACGTAAATTATTTAACTTGTGGAGGATGTTATAGTGGTGTAACGTAAATTATTTAACTTGTGGAGGGTGGTATTGTGGCGTAACGTAAATTGTTTAACTTGTGGAGGGTGTTATAGTGGTGTAACGTAAATTATTTAACTTGTGGAGGATGTTATAGTGGTGTAACGTAAATCATTTAGCTTGTGGAGGGTGTTATAGCGACGTAACGTAAATTATTTAACTTCTGGAGGGTGGTATAGTGGCGTAACGTAAATCATTTAGCTTGTGGAGGGTGGTATAGTGGCGTAACGTAAATTATTTAACTTGTGGAGGGTGTTATAGAGGCGTAACGTAAAATATTTAACTTGTGGAGGGTGTTATAGTGGTGTAACGTAAATTATTTAACTTGTGGAGGGTGGTATAGTGGCGTAACGTAAATTATTAACTTGTGGAGGGTGTTATAGTGGTGTAACGTAAATTATTTAACTTGTGGATGGTGGTATAGTGGCGTAACGTAAATTATTTAACTTGTGGAGGGTGTTATAGTGGTGTAACGTAAATTGTTTAACTTGTGTAGGGTGTTATAGCGGCGTAACGTAAATTATTTAACTTGTGGAGGGTGTTATAGCGGCGTAACGTAAATTATTTAGCTTGTGTAGGGTGTTATAGCGCGTAACGTAAATTATTTAACTTGTGGAGGGTGTTATAGCGGCGTAACGTAAATTATTTAACTTGTGGAGGCTGTTATAGCCGCGTAACGTAAATTATTTAACTTGTGGAGGGTGTTATAGTGGTGTAACGTAAATTATTTTAGCTTGTGGAGGGTGTTGTAGTGGCCTTACGTAAATTATTTAACTTGTGGAGGGTGTTCTGGTGGCGTAACGTAAATAACTTAACTTGTGGAGTGTGTTATAGTGGTGTAACGTAAATTATTTTAGCTTGTGGAGGGTGTTATAGTGGCCTTACTTAAATTATCTAACTTGTGGAGGGTGTTCTGGTGGCGTAACGTAAATAACTTAACTTGTGGAGTGTGTTATAGTGGTGTAACGTAAATTATTTTAGCTTGTGGAGGGTGTTATAGTGGCCTTACTTAAATTATTTAACTTGTGGAGGGTGGTAGAGCGGCCTAACGTAAACTATTTAACTTGTGGAGGGTGTTATAGTGGCGTAACGTAAATTATTTAACTTTTGGAGGGTGTTATAGCCGCGTAACGTAAATTATTTAACTTGTGGAGTGTGTTATAGTGGTGTAACGTAAATTATTTTAGCTTGTGGAGGGTGTTATAGTGGCCTTACGTAAATTATTTAACTTGTGGAGGGTGGTATTGTGGCGTAACGTGAATTATTTAACTTGTGGAGGATGTTATAGTGGTGTAACGTAAATTATTTAGCTTGTGGAGGGTGTTATAGCGACGTAACGTAAATTATTAAACTTCTGGAGGGTGGTATAGTGGCGTAACGTAAATCATTTAGCTTGTGGAGGGTGGTATAGTGGCGTAACGTAAATTATTTAACTTGTGGAGGGTGTTATAGAGGCGTAACGTAAAATATTTAACTTGTGGAGGGTGTTATAGTGGTGTAACGTAAATTATTTAACTTGTGGAGGGTGGTATAGTGGCGTAACGTAAATTATTTAACTTGTGGAGGGTGATATAGTGGTGTAACGTAAATTATTTAACTTGTGGATGGTGGTATAGTGGCGTAACGTAAATTATTTAACTTGTGGAGGGTGTTATAGTGGTGTAACGTAAATTATTTAACTTGTGGAGGGTGGTATAGCGACGTAACGTAAATTGTTTAACTTGTGTAGGGTGTTATAGCGGCGTAACGTAAATTATTTAACTTGTGGAGGGTGTTATAGCGGCGTAACGTAAATTATTTAGCTTGTGTAGGGTGTTATAGCGGCGTAACGTAAATTATTTAACTTGTGGAGGGTGTTATAGCGGCGTAACGTAAATTATTTAACTTGTGGAGGCTGTTATAGCCGCGTAACGTAAATTATTTAACTTGTGGAGGGTGGTATAGCGGCCTAACGTAAATCATTTAACTTGTGGAGGGTGGTAGAGCGGCCTAACGTAAACTATTTAACTTGTGGAGGGTGTTATAGTGGCGTAACGTAAATTATTTAACTTTTGGAGGGTGTTATAGCCGCGTAACGTAAATTATTTAACTTGTGGAGTGTGTTATAGTGGTGTAACGTAAATTATTTTAGCTTGTGGAGGGTGTTATAGTGGCCTTACGTAAATTATTTAACTTGTGGAGGCTGTTATAGCCGCGTAACGTAAATTATTTAACTTGTGGAGGGTGTTATGGTGGCGTAACGTAAATAATTTAACTTGTGGAGGGTGGTATAGCGGCCTAACGTAAATTATTTAACTTTTGGAGGGTGTTATAGCCGCGTAACGTAAATTATTTAACTTGTGGAGGGTGTTATAGAGGCGTAACGTAAAATATTTAACTTGTGGAGGGTGGTATAGCGACGTAACGTAAATTGTTTAACTTGTGTAGGGTGTTATAGCGGCGTAACGTAAATAATTTAACTTGTGGAGGGTGTTATAGCGGCGTAACGTAAATTATTTAGCTTGTGTAGGGTGTTATAGCGGCGTAACGTAAATTATTTAACTTGTGGAGGGTGTTATAGCGACGTAACGTAAATTGTTTAACTTGTGGAGGGTGGTATAGCGACGTAACGTAAATTGTTTAACTTGTGTAGGGTGTTATAGCGGCGTAACGTAAATTATTTAACTTGTGTAGGGTGTTATAGCGGCGTAACGTAAATTATTTAACTTGTGGAGGGTGGTATAGCGACGTAACGTAAATTGTTTAACTTGTGGAGGGTGGTATAGCGACGTAACGTAAATTGTTTAACTTGTGTAGGGTGTTATAGCGGCGTAACGTAAATTATTTAACTTGTGGAGGGTGTTATAGCGGCGTAACGTAAATTATTTAGCTTGTGTAGGGTGTTATAGCGGCGTAACGTAAATTATTTAACTTGTGGAGGGTGTTATAGCGGCGTAACGTAAATTATTTAACTTGTGGAGGCTGTTATAGCCGCGTAACGTAAATTATTTAACTTGTGGAGGGTGTTATAGTGGTGTAACGTAAATTATTTTAGCTTGTGGAGGGTGTTATAGTGGCCTTACTTAAATTATCTAACTTGTGGAGGGTGTTATAGCGACGTAACGTAAATTGTTTAACTTGTGGAGGGTGGTATAGCGACGTAACGTAAATTGTTTAACTTGTGTAGGGTGTTATAGCGGCGTAACGTAAATTATTTAACTTGTGTAGGGTGTTATAGCGGCGTAACGTAAATTATTTAACTTGTGGAGGGTGGTATAGCGACGTAACGTAAATTGTTTAACTTGTGGAGGGTGGTATAGCGACGTAACGTAAATTGTTTAACTTGTGTAGGGTGTTATAGCGGCGTAACGTAAATTATTTAACTTGTGGAGGGTGTTATAGCGGCGTAACGTAAATTATTTAGCTTGTGTAGGGTGTTATAGCGGCGTAACGTAAATTATTTAACTTGTGGAGGGTGTTATAGCGGCGTAACGTAAATTATTTAACTTGTGGAGGCTGTTATAGCCGCGTAACGTAAATTATTTAACTTGTGGAGGGTGTTATAGTGGTGTAACGTAAATTATTTTAGCTTGTGGAGGGTGTTGTAGTGGCCTTACGTAAATTATTTAACTTGTGGAGGGTGTTCTGGTGGCGTAACGTAAATAACTTAACTTGTGGAGTGTGTTATAGTGGTGTAACGTAAATTATTTTAGCTTGTGGAGGGTGTTATAGTGGCCTTACTTAAATTATCTAACTTGTGGAGGGTGTTATAGCGCGTAACGTAAATTATTTAACTTGTGGAGGGTGTTATAGCGGCGTAACGTAAATTATTTAACTTGTGGAGGGTGTTATAGCGACGTAACGTAAATTGTTTAACTTGTGGAGGGTGGTATAGCGACGTAACGTAAATTGTTTAACTTGTGTAGGGTGTTATAGCGGCGTAACGTAAATTATTTAACTTGTGTAGGGTGTTATAGCGGCGTAACGTTAATTATTTAACTTGTGGAGGGTGGTATAGCGACGTAACGTAAATTGTTTAACTTGAGGAGGGTGGTATAGCGACGTAACGTAAATTGTTTAACTTGTGTAGGGTGTTATAGCGGCGTAACGTAAATTATTTAACTTGTGGAGGGTGTTATAGCGGCGTAACGTAAATTATTTAGCTTGTGTAGGGTGTTATAGCGGCGTAACGTAAATTATTTAACTTGTGGAGGGTGTTATAGCGGCGTAACGTAAATTATTTAACTTGTGGAGGCTGTTATAGCCGCGTAACGTAAATTATTTAACTTGTGGAGGGTGTTATAGTGGTGTAACGTAAATTATTTTAGCTTGTGGAGGGTGTTGTAGTGGCCTTACGTAAATTATTTAACTTGTGGAGGGTGTTCTGGTGGCGTAACGTAAATAACTTAACTTGTGGAGTGTGTTATAGTGGTGTAACGTAAATTATTTTAGCTTGTGGAGGGTGTTATAGTGGCCTTACTTAAATTATTTAACTTGTGGAGGGTGGTAGAGCGGCCTAACGTAAACTATTTAACTTGTGGAGGGTGTTATAGTGGCGTAACGTAAATTATTTAACTTTTGGAGGGTGTTATAGCCGCGTAACGTAAATTATTTAACTTGTGGAGTGTGTTATAGTGGTGTAACGTAAATTATTTTAGCTTGTGGAGGGTGTTATAGTGGCCTTACGTAAATTATTTAACTTGTGGAGGGTGGTATTGTGGCGTAACGTGAATTATTTAACTTGTGGAGGATGTTATAGTGGTGTAACGTAAATTATTTAGCTTGTGGAGGGTGTTATAGCGACGTAACGTAAATTATTAAACTTCTGGAGGGTGGTATAGTGGCGTAACGTAAATCATTTAGCTTGTGGAGGGTGGTATAGTGGCGTAACGTAAATTATTTAACTTGTGGAGGGTGTTATAGAGGCGTAACGTAAAATATTTAACTTGTGGAGGGTGTTATAGTGGTGTAACGTAAATTATTTAACTTGTGGAGGGTGGTATAGTGGCGTAACGTAAATTATTTAACTTGTGGAGGGTGATATAGTGGTGTAACGTAAATTATTTAACTTGTGGATGGTGGTATAGTGGCGTAACGTAAATTATTTAACTTGTGGAGGGTGTTATAGTGGTGTAACGTAAATTATTTAACTTGTGGAGGGTGGTATAGCGACGTAACGTAAATTGTTTAACTTGTGTAGGGTGTTATAGCGGCGTAACGTAAATTATTTAACTTGTGGAGGGTGTTATAGCGGCGTAACGTAAATTATTTAGCTTGTGTAGGGTGTTATAGCGGCGTAACGTAAATTATTTAACTTGTGGAGGGTGTTATAGCGGCGTAACGTAAATTATTTAACTTGTGGAGGCTGTTATAGCCGCGTAACGTAAATTATTTAACTTGTGGAGGGTGGTATAGCGGCCTAACGTAAATCATTTAACTTGTGGAGGGTGGTAGAGCGGCCTAACGTAAACTATTTAACTTGTGGAGGGTGTTATAGTGGCGTAACGTAAATTATTTAACTTTTGGAGGGTGTTATAGCCGCGTAACGTAAATTATTTAACTTGTGGAGTGTGTTATAGTGGTGTAACGTAAATTATTTTAGCTTGTGGAGGGTGTTATAGTGGCCTTACGTAAATTATTTAACTTGTGGAGGCTGTTATAGCCGCGTAACGTAAATTATTTAACTTGTGGAGGGTGTTATGGTGGCGTAACGTAAATAATTTAACTTGTGGAGGGTGGTATAGCGGCCTAACGTAAATTATTTAACTTTTGAGGGTGTTATAGCCGCGTAACGTAAATTATTTAACTTGTGGAGGGTGTTATAGAGGCGTAACGTAAAATATTTAACTTGTGGAGGGTGGTATAGCGACGTAACGTAAATTGTTTAACTTGTGTAGGGTGTTATAGCGGCGTAACGTAAATTATTTAACTTGTGGAGGGTGTTATAGCGGCGTAACGTAAATTATTTAGCTTGTGTAGGGTGTTATAGCGGCGTAACGTAAATTATTTAACTTGTGGAGGGTGTTATAGCGACGTAACGTAAATTGTTTAACTTGTGGAGGGTGGTATAGCGACGTAACGTAAATTGTTTAACTTGTGTAGGGTGTTATAGCGGCGTAACGTAAATTATTTAACTTGTGTAGGGTGTTATAGCGGCGTAACGTAAATTATTTAACTTGTGGAGGGTGGTATAGCGACGTAACGTAAATTGTTTAACTTGTGGAGGGTGGTATAGCGACGTAACGTAAATTGTTTAACTTGTGTAGGGTGTTATAGCGGCGTAACGTAAATTATTTAACTTGTGGAGGGTGTTATAGCGGCGTAACGTAAATTATTTAGCTTGTGTAGGGTGTTATAGCGGCGTAACGTAAATTATTTAACTTGTGGAGGGTGTTATAGCGGCGTAACGTAAATTATTTAACTTGTGGAGGCTGTTATAGCCGCGTAACGTAAATTATTTAACTTGTGGAGGGTGTTATAGTGGTGTAACGTAAATTATTTTAGCTTGTGGAGGGTGTTGTAGTGGCCTTACGTAAATTATTTAACTTGTGGAGGGTGTTCTGGTGGCGTAACGTAAATAACTTAACTTGTGGAGTGTGTTATAGTGGTGTAACGTAAATTATTTTAGCTTGTGGAGGGTGTTATAGTGGCCTTACTTAAATTATCTAACTTGTGGAGGGTGTTATAGCGCGTAACGTAAATTATTTAACTTGTGGAGGGTGTTATAGCGGCGTAACGTAAATTATTTAACTTGTGGAGGGTGTTATAATGGCGTAACGTAAATTATTTAACTTGTGGAGGGTGTTATAGTGGTGTAACGTAAATTATTTAACTTTTGGAGGGTGTTATAATGGCGTAACGTAAATTATTTAACTTGTGGAGGGTGTTATAGTGGTGTAACGTAAATTATTTAACTTGTGGAGGGTGTTATAGTGGCGTAACGTAAATTATTTAACTTGTGGAGGGTGTTATAATGGCGTAACGTAAATTATTTAACTTGTGGAGGGTGTTATAGCGGCCTAACGTAAATTATTTAACTTTTGGAGGGTGTTATAGCCGCGTAACGTAAATTATTTAACTTGTGGAGGGTGTTATGGTGGCGTAACGTAAATAATTTAACTTATGGAGGGTGGTATAGCGGCCTAACGTAAATTATTTAACTTTTGGAGGGTGTTATAGCCGCGTAACGTAAATTATTTAACTTGTGGAGGGTGTTATAGCGACGTAACGTAAATTATTTAACTTTTGGAGGGTGTTATAGCCGCGTAACGTAAATTATTTAACTTGTGGAGGGTGTTATAGCGACGTAACGTAAATTATTTAACTTTTGGAGGGTGTTATAGCCGCGTAACGTAAATTATTTAACTTGTGGAGGGTATTATAGCGACGTAACGTAAATTATTTAACTTGTGGAGGGTGTTATAGCGGCGTTAAGTAAATGATATTGCTTGAAGAGGGTGTTATTGAGGCATTATGTTCAAATATACAACATATTCTTATTTTCATCCAATCATACTTACTCCATGTCGAAGTTGGAGAGTCTTTCAATGTTGATTTAATACATTTCAGTGAGTAGTCACAACTATTTCTAAAAATAGCACAAAAAAGCGTCTGAAAGTTTAAGAGTTTTTTTTCAAGTTTGAAACATGTTAAGTAACATATACGTGTAAGATATATCAAATCAATTCATCGAAGCTTGAAAAATTCTTCTGCATATATTCCAAATGACCATGGATCGTCGGTATGGATTTCAAGATGATCATGAAATGTACCTGTATATATGCATTTAAACATTTATAAATTCAGATAATAGATCCTTTTGTCGTTGGTTCATAAAATATCGTCAAATTGTCCTATTAAGCATTCAAAAAATGTTTCGTGTATTAATACTTTAATTGAAAAAAAAAATGTGTACGCAAGATTGACAATCATCAACTGTATCATGATTTGGAGGGAATTGAATGCACATTGAATTTCATAAACATAACTAAGCTTTCTGTTACTGTCTTTAATCACCTCCAATATTAAGAAAAGAATCAGTATTTCTACCACAATACCCTGTGCTGTTCAACTCTCAGACCATCAGTTAATCATTACAGCTGTTGATTAACAATCTGTTTATACCACACGTGGTATAAACTCTGTACGCATTTCGATTGGCTAACACGGTGAACTTTGACCCAAGCTGCAATTGTTATTGACGTCATCAATAATCTAATGACGTCACATCACCGGGTCCCGGACGTCACCGGTACACTTTATTTGCATACGCGAAATTATACTTGGCCACGTTTCCCTTTGATTCAAGCCGATATTATTGTGGTAGAAACAGGTCACACGACTCGTGATTATTGGATATATAATTTATTTCACACTCGTAAGTTATTTTTTAAAAGTTGCAAAAAACACTCGCTAAAGCTCGTGTCTTTTGCAACTTTTAAAAAATAACTTACTCGTGTGAAATAAATTCCATATCCAACAACTACTCGTTGTGTAACCTCTATTTCTACCACAATACCCTGTGTTATTCAACTCTCAGACCATCAGTTAATCATTACAGCTGTTGATTAACAATCTGTTTATACCACACGTGGTATAAACTCTGTACGCATTTTGATTTGCTAACACGGTGAACTTTGACCCAAGCTGCAATTGTTAATGACGTCATCAATAATCTAATGACGTCACATCACCGGGTCCCGGACGTCACCGGTACACTTTATTTGCATACGCAAAATTATACTTGGCCACGTTTCCCTTTGATTCAAGCCGATATTATTGTGGTAGAAACAGGTCACACGACTCGAAATTGTTGGATATGGAATTTATTTCACACTCGTAAGTTATTTTTTAAAAGTTGCAAAAAACACTCGCTAAAGCTCGTGTCTTTTGTAACTTTAAAAAAATAACTTACGAGTGTGAAATAAATTCCATATCTAACAACCACTCGTTGTGTAACCTCTATTTATACTAGTATCTGATATCGAGGAGCATTTTCCTGATGTTTGATTAAGTCTTCTAACCTAATTTCTTTTCAATGCATCTGCAAAAGCCATTATAATACATTTATGATATCTAGGACATTTTCTCTCTTAAATTAAATGGAGTTAATATTGTTGAATGATTTTTCATCTGGATTTGGAAGAGCTATGAAAAGGTGGTTGAATTGTGAAATAAAGAGAAATTTAATTATGCGTGTCTTCCCTATCGGTGTGAAGTTTCTTCTTTTCCAAGTATTTACAAGATCTTTTGGCTTCACAATTTTTTTGTCATAATTACTCTTTGGCATGGCATGAAGGTTGACATCAAATTCTAGCCCAAGTAAACTGAATCGTTCCCGCTCTCAGTGTAGATTAGTTTGTGGCATGTCCTTGCCATACTTTCTGAGTGTATCCCTATGCTCTGTGTTTTATCAATATTCACTTTAAGCCCAGATATATTCACATAGATTGTTAGTTCTTTCAAAGATTCCAATAATGACTGTCGTGATCCATCTAATGTGAAAAAGTGTTGTCAGCATACTGAGAGAGAAGTTTCATTTGCCTTTATATCATTATATGTTTTTTGTTATATCGCACTTTAAACGCTTAAATCACATAAGATATATATTTATGCGGTGTGATTGGATCCAACTGTCTACAACCCCCTTTTAAGTAAAAAGAAGAGAAACGGTCCCTCTGATTGGTTGAGGCCGATACATTCTTATCTCGAGTTTTAAACCAGGAAACTATATCATGTTTAATTCAAAATAAGTATCACGCCTGGTATATCACTGTATTCTGCAAATTGCATCAACTCATGTAGTAACATTGTGTTTTTCCAATAAAATGCCCCGATAGTTTGGTCCTTACTAATGAGTTCGTCTAGTAATTATCTAATTCTGTAGATAGACAGTGAGATAACGCCGGATGCTATTTTAGAATAAATATTCAGTTAAGAAATACGACGCCAGTTTTTTTTTTTACAGTGTCTAAGTTTATCTATTTTGGTAGACAATTAAGTATAGCTTGTTTCTGTGTAATGAATAACTCTCCATGTGAACACCCATAATTGAAAGATCTTACATTAAAATTTCCATGCAATTTATTCCAGAAAAATTTAAACAATTCTACAGTAAACCTGTCGGAGTAAGGACTCTTATTACCAGCTTCTTCAAGAGAAATTGATTCTGATAATTTTTCCGCTTCTTCATTAAAGAGTTAAGGAATGTTTTCAAAGTTGAGATAATCTTCAATATCGACATCTAATAACAGAGAAATTTTCATACAATAACTTAACGCTTTCTAAAATTTCTTCTTGCTTTTGAATTGATAGATCCTTCATCTGTTTCAATTATAGGAATTATTTTCGAGACCAATTTCTATTTTCCTACCCAAAACAATATTTTGTCGGTTTCTGCCCTTCCTCAATCTATTGTGCTCTTGACCTTACTAAGCTACCTTTCATTTTAGGATTCTGAGCTATTCTAATTTCGATTCTTTTTTAAATTTCTTTCTCAGCTAAAGGCCTGTTTTTTATACTCAAACATGTTTAAGGTTTAAAACACTTTAATGGTTAAGCGTCTTTTTATGGCTTGGTTTCAACCATTGGGTTAAATGGTTAAAGAGTTCCTCAACCGCGATTAAAAGCATGTTTGAGATCGATTCAAGATGGTGGAGCAAGTGCTGCTGCAAGCCGTAGAGCTGACAGGCGAGGGAGGAGACTTTCAAATGTTGATTTCTCTAAACGAAAGTGAGACTGAAAGTCGGACGAAGACTAAAGATTGTTGATTTCTTCATAATAACCGTTTGGTCTGATATGACCTTCATGTTCTCCAGGGTTTGTTTGCAACGATGACTGTAACAGAGCATCTAAATGAAGTTGATATGGAGTATCACTTCGGCAGGATTTCATTATATTAAAACATTTCTGAAAAATGCTGTTGTTCTCTTTGCACATCTCATTTTTCAGACAGTATATGTTGAAGTATACAGTAATGTGCCAAAAGTATTCGGTCACGTCATATTTTTACTTTATATTTCATGCATTTTGAAAAAGTTTCAATGAATTTTTATGACTTCATTTTTCAATGTATTTTCTTGAAATTCAATACACTAGTAGACAATTGTTAGCTCATTCATCTGATATTTTTTACATACTTTTCCGCTGCTTAATTTTCCAAAAATAGATCAATATAAGCATGTCGAAATGTGAAGTCACTTTATTCTTACTTAATGATTTCATTGCTAATTTTTTAAAATCTTAAACATGCAATATCTCCTGATATTAGCTATGGAAATTTATGCAACTATTGCAGCTAGTTCTTGTTTTAACACCATTTTTTTTCTACCAATGCGTTTTTTCAAACCCTTAAACATGTTTATGTTTAATAGCTTAAACATGTTTCAGGTTATTTTAAACCATAAACATGTTCGAGTATAAAAAACAGGCCTTATGTTTATATTGTCTTCATTTTCTAAAGGTGGAGTTTCAAGCAATGTTCATTTCTCATAGGGGTTGGCCTTAAGATTTTTTTTCACACTTTGAGACTGTTCACAGATAAATTGCTTTCTGCCATTACAGTTGGTTCCTTGACTATATATATGACCCAAATAAATCGATAATGCACTTGCCTAATTAACTAATTACGTAACTTAATTATTAAATTAAGAGCACAGATTGTCACTAAACAGATAAAAACTAAACATTTGTTTTAACGAAAACGGAAAGTTTGAACAATAAACTAAATACCAAAATACTAAAACAATGTAGTTACTAAGCAGTACATGGAGGAAAGATACAACAAGCTAAAGGAAGCTATCAGAGCAGAGAACAAACAACTGGTAGAGGAGCTGAAAGGAAGGGTCTTTGATCTTGAGACAGAAAATGAAAATTTACGCCAGAATGTTAGCAGTCTTGAGGGAAAAGTTGCTGAACTGCAAAATTCGAATGAAATCATGGAGGCGAGGAGTAATGATTTAGAGCAGCATGGGAGGAAAAACTCACTCAGAATAAATGGCCTGGAAGACTCATCAGACTCGGAAACTGCTGAAGACTGTGCTAAGAAAATTGTAAAGTTTGTGAATGAAAAACTTGATGTGCAGCTTACCAGTTCTGACATTGACATTGCTCACAGACTAGGAAAATTTAACAAAGACAGACCCAGAAATATCATTGTGAAATTTGTGCGCCGTTTCAAACGAAACGAAGTGATAAAATCCCGGTACAAGTTGAAAAAATCTGGTATTACTATTTTCGAGGATCTCACAAGGACCAATCAAAGGATACTGGCGGATGCTTACAAACTTCCCTGTGTCAAAAACTCTTTCAGTATCGACGGAAAGCTTTTTGCCATACTATCAAATGGAAAAAAGAGGAGACTTTCACTGGGTACTCGGCTCACCGAAAGTTTTTTGAAGAATGAT
Source organism: Pecten maximus (assembly GCF_902652985.1). Lineage (NCBI taxonomy): Eukaryota > Metazoa > Mollusca > Bivalvia > Pectinida > Pectinidae > Pecten > Pecten maximus. The sequence goes on along the minus strand of NC_047023.1, from coordinate 27,241,354 downwards.
TCCAACTTCCAGTAGACTTAATTTTAATGGATAATATATCGGTATGGAACTTTGGCACCACGGTGCCGCCAGGAATTCATTCCTCCTGGTTAATACCGATAACTTTTGACAGTGTTTGGAATTTAATTGGTAATATAATGTGTACGCGTGTGTATGTGTGTCTTTTCTTAGTGTGTGGCGTGTTTTCCATGTGATTACGGGACATACATTTCTGTAACACCAGGTAAGATGTAGCTTTTTTGTATATGTAGCCTGTGATTTTCCCCCCTTTATTTACTCAAAATTCTACGCACATTCCAATATGTGGAAATATACATCTAAAAGTGCATTAATCTCTTTGGAGTCTGTCCATTATATAATCAGTAACATCTGGCAGAACATACTTGCCCTGTTTTTTTGTTTGTTTTGTTGTTGTTGTTGTTTTTGTACACTTCTTTCAAATACCAATGTTTCTCTTTTATTTATCCACTGTTTTTAGATATAAGATTTATTCAGTACATGCTCGAATTTCTTGCCAGTCTGTTTGACTACGTACATGTACATACATTATACTGGTTGTTTGTGGCATAAGAGTAGCTACAATGTATATATTTTTCTGGTTTATATTCATCTAGGTCTATATTGTATATGTTTTATCTAATTTTCAAGGGAAAAAAATCAGTATGGGTTGTATTTATTGTTCTTGTGCAAAATCCTGTCAAAGTTACAATGTACAACGGTGTTAAATAATCAGTGACAGCTGTAGGGTTACCTACAACGTTAACACATTAAATATTGGTACTTTATATAAAATGCATACGATATCTCTTTTCCGGATTACACCAAGTCCGGAAATGTATTATACAACTTCCGGTAAGATAACTCTTGTCTGACAACAATATGGTGGTGTAGATGCTGTTTCAGAAAGAAAACGTGTGTAGTATGTTAGGTTGGCAGTGGTCTTTAGGTCGTTGACCTCACGTATGTATTTTATGTCTTTATACAGTCTATTTCTTTCTATCTACTCGCTGTCTCTTTCTCTTTCTTTCTTTGTTCTCGGGATGGGGACAGTTAATTTGATAGCTTTGTGTTTATACCGTAGATAGCATTTCGATTATATCAGCAAATTGTCGCGGCATTGGAGAAAAAACTAAACGAACTGATATTTTTTCTTACTTTCGATCAATGCAATGCAATATTATATGTTTACAAGATACACACTTTACTGAAGAAAACGAAGGTATCATTAGAAATCAGTGGGGTTACCAGTGTTTTTTCAGTTCTTACAAATCCAACTCGAGGGGTGTTGCCATTTTATTTAAAAATAATTTTGAATTTAAAATATTTAAAGAGAGAAGAGGACCTAATGGTAATTTTATTGCACTAGCAATTGGCATTGAAAATTTTAACATAACACTCATTAACTTGTATGGTCCAAATGAAGATAACCCTGCATTTTATAATCTTATATCTGAGACAGTTGAAGACTTTAACAATAAATATGTTATCATCTGTGGCGACTTTAACCTAGTCTTAGACCCCAGTTTAGACTATGATAATAGTTATAAGCATATCAATAATCCTAAAGCTAGGGACAAAGTTTTGGAAATTATTGATAATTTCTCTCTTATTGATATTTTTAGGGAACATCACGAGAATTTAAAAAGGTACTCCTGGAGGAGAAGTAACCCCAAAAAACAGGCCCGTCTAGACTTTTTTCTTCTGACTGAAAACCTACTTTCAAATACAGTAAAATCAAACATAGAAACAGGATACAGATCAGACCACTCTTTCCCATCAATATCTCTTAAACTTACTGAATTCAAAACAGGTAAAGGTATTTGGAAATTTAATAACAGTTTACTACATGATCAAAACTATCTAAAACTTGTTAAGGAATGTATTTTGGAATCTAAAAGAATAAACTGTCTGCCTTTATATAATCTTTTCAATATATCAAGCATACCAGATGCAGACCTTCAGTTTACTATTGATGATTCTCTCTTTCTAGAAACCTTATTGACACACATCAGAGGCAAAACAATTTCTTATTCAACCTATCTCAAGAAACAACGAAATCTTAATGAGAATAATTTAAAAACAGCTATTCAAAAACTTGAAGAAGATGATATTAATTTTGCACAATTAGAATCTAAAAAGAAAGAATTAGAAAAAATAAGACAACATAGAATTAAAGGCAGTATAGTAAGATCAAGAGCTAAATGGATTGAAGAGGGTGAGAAACCAACTAACTACTTTTTTAATTTGGAAAATAGAAATTTTACCTCGAAAATAATTCCTAAATTGCAATTAGATGATGGAAAAGTTATTACAAAGCAAGATGAAATCTTAGATGAAGTTCGCAGTTTTTATGAAAATCTTTATAATGATGAAAATGAAATAGAAGATGTTCACTTGCAAGATTTGTTAAAAGATTGTAATGTTTGTAAACTAAATAGACAAGATGCTGAAAAGTTAGAAGGTCCTATAACTCTAGAAGAAGCAGGAAAAACATTAAAAAGCATGAAAAACAACAAGAGTCCTGGCATAGATGGTTTTACAGCTGAGTTCTTTAAATGTTTTTGGAAATATTTGGGTAATTTTGTGGTAAGATCTATAAATTCAGGGTACAAAAAAGGTGAATTATCTATTTCTCAACGTCGTGGAATTGTGACTTGCATACCAAAGGGAGACAAACCAAGGCATTTTATAAAAAACTGGAGACCAATTACATTACTCACTGTGATATATAAAATAGCATCTGGAACAATTACACATAGAATAAAAACAGTTTTAGACAAAATTATAGATAAGGATCAGACAGGTTTTCTCGCTGGACGATATATTGGGGAAAATACACGGTTAGTTTATGATTTAATGAAATATACAGAGGATAATAATATTCCAGGGATGCTGCTTATGATAGATTTCCAAAAAGCCTTTGATTCAGTCTCATGGGAGTTTATTGAAAAAGTATTAAAATTTTTTGGTTTTGGGGAAAACATACGAAATTGGATAAATGTATTTCACAAAAATGTCAGTGCCGCAATCATTCAGGGAGGAAACTTGTCTTCATTCTTCAATGTTAAAAGGGGATGCCGACAGGGTGACCCGATAGCCCCGTATATCTTTATCCTATGTGCAGAAATATTAGCTATCAAATTACGACATAATAAAAATATAACAGGCATTGAAGTCAATAGAAGTCCGATCCTACTCTCACAATATGCAGATGATACATCTTTGGCATTGAACGGCTCAGAGATATCTCTTAAAGAATCAGTTAATGAACTTAATTTATACGCTAAAATTTCTGGTCTTAAAATTAATGTTTCTAAAACACAGGTAATTTGGATAGGTAGTAAAAAGTTCAGTGACGATACTTTCCTACCAGATCTTAATTTGCAATGGGGCAAACACAAATTTACGCTATTGGGGATTGAATTTCATGTCAACCTACATGAGATACCAAAACTGAATTTCGATAAAAAACTAATTAAATTAAAATCACTTCTTAAAACCTGGAAAAGAAGAGTTTTGACCCCTATCGGTAGAATCCATATTATTAAATCGCTCCTCATTTCACAATTTAACCATCTCTTTATTTCACTCCCTAGTCCTAATGAACAGTTTACTTCAACACTAAATTCCATTCTTTTTGAATTTTTGTGGAATAGCAAAACAGATAAAGTAAAAAGAGAATTTATTGTTCAAGATTATCTAAATGGTGGTTTAAAAATGATAAATATAAAAGCTTTTATAGATTCATTAAAATTATCTTGGGTGAGAAGGCTTTTTCAAACTACAGCCAAGTGGCAAGCTATTTTGAAAAGTTACATTAACATTGATTTGCTAGCCAATTGTGGCAATGATTATGTGCAGAAATGTGCAAAAAGTTGCAGTAATATATTCTGGGCTGATGTGTTTAAAGCCTGGTACAATTTAAATCTATCAATCGAAAAAAATAGCATTATGAAAGATTCTATCCTAAAAACACCACTATGGTTTAATAAAGATATAACTGTTGGCCAGAAATCAGTATTTTTTAAGAATTTCTATAACAAAAACATAATTATGATAAATGACTTGATATCAGATCATAATACTGGATGTTTTCACACTTTCCAAGAAGTAACTCGCACATATCAAGTAAAAACTAATTTTCTTCAGTATCATAGCCTTTTGTCAGCAGTAAGAAAGTTTTTGTCTTCAAAAGAAATTCCTGTATTAAAAATCCCATATCCTTGTTTGCCAATGAACATAGAATTATTCATGAAACACAGAAAAGGCTCAAAGGATTTCTATAATATTTTTATTAAAAATAACAATGTTCCTACAGGTAAAAAGAAGTGGAATGAAGTTTTTAACTTGAATGATACAACTTGGACTAGGATATTCAAGATTCCCTTTATTGCTACAAAAAATACCAAACTTCAGTGGTTTCAGTACAGAGTTAATCATCACATCTTAACCACAAACTCTTTTCTTTTCAAATCACAGCTAGTAATTTCTCCTCTTTGTACTTTATGCAATTCTGAAATTGAAACTATCATACATATCTTGTGGGAATGTTGTGAAGTTCAGAACTTATTAGAAAGTCTTAGAATTTTATTAGATGCTCTTTTTATCCCATTTAATTTCAATAAGCAATCTTTTATTTTTGGACTACTATCTCAAAATCCTAATAACTGTAAAGTTGACAATGAAATTCTCCTTGTTATCAAACAATATATTTATAAAATGCGATGTTTTCACAAGTCTTTAAACATCAATGGTCTGATAAGTGCTCTTAAACAATATCATGAGACGCAAAAATTTATTGCATATAGTAAAGGAGAAGCCTGTAGGGAAAAGTTTGAAAAAGAGTGGAAAAACTGAGGGAAAATCTCCGACTTATAATTACCATATCTCTTTTTTTTTCTCCAGTGCTGTGTTGCTGATACTCATTAAATAAGCAGATAATAATTACTTTCCATCTCCTATCAAGGTATATTATTTTAATTTTATGTATTAAATGGTCCCATCCTTTGTCTATCTTCTTTGTCTATCCCCCCCCCCCCCCCCCCCCCCCCCCCCCCCTCCCTGTTTTCCAATTGTGTGTGTGTGTGTGTGTGTGTGTAAGAGGTACTTATCAGTGTGGAGCGTGGTCAATCCTGCTGATGACTCGGTAGACGTGGATAGAGTTGATATGACCAACACAGAAACTGAGCCCTCAATAGGATTGATCAGGCTACCAGGAAACTGAATATGTATGTGTGTGAGGGTGTATGTATGTCTATCAGAGTACATTCACATTTATAGGAGTTTGTATGGTCTCCTATGTACATGCATTTACCTTTGTAGTTAATGATGATGATATTATGAAGATGATTAGAATGATGATTAATTATTATGATGAGTATGATGAGATTATGGTGATGATACTATGATGATGAGAGTATGTTGACTTGTATGATGATGTGATTACGATGGTGATGATGAGTATGATGATGCGGATGAGGTTGCTTTTAAGACAATGAAAGATCTTGAGGTTATTCTGATCATGATGATATATAATGGCAAACCATACATTCTGGAACTGATGTGTGTATGTTTGAGGGTATGTATGTGTGCATGAGGTTATTATCTATTCATGTATTAAAAATGTCTTCAAAAATTAAAAATTAAAAAAAAAAAAAAAAAAATACTAAAACAATAAGTGTACTGCCAATAATATTTATTTTTTTTAAGTATTTTGTGAAAAGAAGTCAAATCTTTGTTAACAAATGCCATTTCAAAGGTCTTCCATATACGGTCAATTCAAAATTTATTTAGAGTATCGATCTTTATTACTTATCCTAATCCTGTCCAAAGATCAAAGTTTGCTATTTGTGCAAAGTGTTGATTTCTGGCTTTGATGTCCGTCCCCCAAATGACTTGATGAACGATAGTTGACATAGCAGACCACCCTGTAACACTCCAAACCTTATTGCACACATGTGCCTTTCCCAATACATAACAACCCGTAGCACGATACAAGTAATGCAGACATGTAAAGGCAACGTCCTTGAATGGCCATTGCTGTTAATTATAATTACGTGTATGACGTTGAATACGATATACTACATGAACGATACTGACTACACAAATCTTGCAACAATATGACCCTTACACCTCAATTTCATTATTCGTGTGACATTACTTTTTATATTTTTTCAACAATATTGCTTTTATGTCCATGGTTTGAAATATTGAAAAAAAAAAATAAAATAAAAGCGCTTCTATCCTATTTACAAAATCACATCTGACGGAGACTTTAAAATATCGAGTAGTGCGTCTAAAGATTGAGACATTCATACGATACTCTTCAGTAAGTGGTGTGTTATGTAAGATAACCTAATTTTATTCTTGTCTCTTTGGGTTTGTTTTCAGTACGGCGAATAGCTTCCCGTCTAAACTAAACGTGTTATGCATACACTCAAGTCTATTATTATTTCTTTATTTCCTCCAAGATGTGAAGAGTATACAGAAATGATTTACAAATTAGAACAAAATTCATTCACGCTCATTTTCACCTCTCGCATAAGGATTCACGCGTTACACAATAAACTACAGATATAATAATGATTACATGATGTTAGTAAAGGAAATTTCTTAGCATGTTTCTTAAGTTAAAACACATTAGATTCTTAGTTAGCACATATATACGTACTTCATTTTTAGAAAATGAATAGCAGTCATTTCATTATGTGGTCTAATGCAAATGCATTTTATATACATGTATGAATTATTAACAACATTAATAATAATTACAAGTTCTCTTTTTCATATGAAATAATTACAAAATACCACTGCATTGAAGAATCTTGAATACAATAACGATTGAATTAACTCTGAAGTCCTCGAGTTCGTATGAGGATAAGTCATAATTGACGATACCCCCAAGAAGAACATGGAGAAGATGGTAATTTGACAACGTGTTAAGGTAACATACAAAATCGATATCTTTTATAGTACAGAGAACACACCACAGTTGGTCACGCAAAGACTCTGTATGAGAGCATTCAAGCACGCTATGTAGGATTACATCATTGTAAATTAAACCACAATATTGACACAAAAATACATTTTCGTCATCTCGCATTTCAACACAAAGTTTAACAATTTGTTTAAAACATGAACTGTATTGGGGGAAATGTAGAGCTAATTTCCATATTGAATATGGTTGTATTTTATTATGCAAAAGACCGAAACGAGAAAATTCTTTATCAGTTTTCATTCTTTCACATAGATTAAACTCCTCACAATTTCTTACATGGTCATTCACTAATCGTTTCCATTGGCATCTGTTTGGGAACAAGCCACTCTTCAAGAATTCACCAAGAACATAATTCAAATTATATTTTGTCAAAATATTGACAATGTCGGGAATAAAACCTCTGGAGAAAGTACACAGTTTGTAATCAAAAATGCGCTTTATAAAAATTTCGCGCGTCAAAACTCCAACATCCATGGAACATATTCTACCAAGGAATAGTAATTTTTTCACACTGATATATACTTCTATTGAAAACCAACCGATCAATGACGTACACATGTCTGTTCTTGTTCTTACATTAAAACCCTGAATTGATTTTATAATGAAGTTCTGTGCTTTTTCAAGCATGTACATTTCATTTTTCTTTAACTGCCACAATTCGCAACCATAGAGTGCGGAAGGATATACTTTACATTTAATAATTTTAGCAATGGTTAAAGGATTGAGGGCACATTGGTGTGCTCCAGAACGAATTAAGGACATTACACCACATTTTAATTTGGAGCAGGCACGTTCTGTACGTTCGACATTGTTGTTTCTATTGTTTAATAAAACACCAACATGATTTATGCTATCTACAATTGGTAAATTCCTTGAATGGCCATTGCTGTTAATTATAATTACGTGTATGACGTTGAATACGATATACTACATGAACGATACTGACTACACAAATCTTGCAACAATATGACCCTTACACCTCAATTTCATTATTCGTGTGACATTACTTTTTATATTTTTTCAAGAATATTGCTTTTATGTCCATGGTTTGAAATATTGAAAAAAAAAAAAAAAATAAAAGCGCTTCTATCCTATTTACAAAATCACATCTGACGGAGACTTTAAAATATCGAGTAGTGCGTCTAAAGATTGAGACATTCATACGATACTCTTCAGTAAGTGGTGTGTTATGTAAGATAACCTAATTTTATTCTTGTCTCTTTGGGTTTGTTTTCAGTACGGCGAATAGCTTCCCGTCTAAACTAAACGTGTTATGCATACACTCAAGTCTATGTGTCTGACACAGCCTCTCCTGGTTAGATTTCATAAGATCCCCCCAGACACAGTATATTGTGATTTCTTTAGTATACTCCTTGCACTCAGAACGACATGTTTTTTCCTTCTATGAGTAAACTTCACAATCACAGATCTCCTCTTATCGGAATTAAACCTGCCGAGTCTGCCGATATCGATATCGCCAGTGTGAAGTGGCACTTTCAACTTCGTTGAAAACACAACAACCTTTTCTAGGGAACAACCAACCAATTGAATTTTTTTTGAAACAGCCCCTGTGTATAGAACGTTGAGCCAAGGATGAAATGTCTGGCAGCCACTGATTGGCCAGTATGTTATGAAGTGAGAAAATAGATATGTAGCCTGATAGGTAACTATCCATAAGAAATGTTGATATAAATTTCGTAAGTCCGATTGATTTTTTCCCCAAAAGTTCTGGTAATAATAATGAACAGGTAAACATTTAAGATTTTTGAGAATTTTTACTGCGAAATTCACCCATTTTCAAAATGGCTACACTGGAGAAAATTTGAGCTGAAGGACCCAACTTTTATTTTTGATTAGGTGTTATATCAGACCCTAAACTTTTGTTATAAACCATAATGGTCATATTGAAATCAAGAATTTGAATGAAATACTCCAAAACGTTAACACTAAAGTCTATGGGAAAACAATTGGTTGGTTGGTCCCTTCTACACATTCCTAAACAGTTTCATTCTCCTTCTAGTTTCCAAGTCAAACATTTCTGATTGATTTTTTTCTGTCGTGTTGTTCTAAAAATTGTTCTACTTAGCTTTACACTCAGTCTTACTTTGTTGAAGTTCCAATACCTGGTTTTCTAGATAGCTAACATATACCTATGGTTCTGATTTTCCTTTTCTACGTCTGCAATTCAAGTCTGTAGAGACTCAACGAAATCCGTACTTTCCGCTCGAATAGTGTGTTTTAACTCATCCTTGACGTCACACTTTGTCACCCTATTTGATAAATTTTGGCGATATATATAACGTCTAGTCATTGAGTGATTGACTGTTCACAATTTTTTTGTTGATGACGTAGATTTGTGGCCCCATCTTAAAGTTCTAGAGAATTCCAGATCTCGAAAAAATCATTGTTTATAAGCGATATGTAGTGTGTAAGTCATTGGGTTTCTTTCAATGCCCAAAACTCACTTGTCTCAACAGAAATTGTTGATTTCAAAGGAATATTCTGACATCCTAAGATGTTAATACAAAAGAGTCCAAATTTGGTCGTTTTCCAAAAAGTGAAAATTTGTCGGAGCCAAATAAAGTGGACACCTATCGGTCCGCATAACCTTGACCCTCTTCCTATCACCGACATAATACTGATGATATATATTGCATATTGACAGTTGCAGTCATTCAGGTTTAAGTATCATAAAAACATTACTCATAAAACGAAATACACCAAACTAAATTAAAAAGATTAAACGTATGAAATGAGCTTTTACTTACAGATTCCGGAAATATTCACACTGGTAGAAAAAAGACACTTTTTGTCGCACCAAATTCTTTGCAGGCGGATGTTTGCTGGCGTTATCTATCTTCTATTTAATGTTCATATAACGAATACCACTCTGACTTTTGCCAGAAATGAACAACTATATTGTATGGTGGCTGATTTCGGCCATGTCGCACTGTCGCATTGACGTCCCCGTAAGCGAAGAGCGACGTTGCACCATGCGAAGAGGTTAGTTCACGATGCGACAGAATGAAAGCGTCAATAGACAAAATTACCCGACTGTGCAACATCATTATTCTATCGCCTGTCGACATACGACATACGACATTCAAATTTTGAATGTTCAGCGGCTGAACATACGACATACGACATTCAGATTTTGAATGTTCAGCCGCTGAACATACGACATATGACATTCAAAACTTCATATCTTGTGTTTTTACCAGCCAACGAGGTAACTTTTGAATGTTCAGCGGCTGAACATACGACAAACGACATTCAGATTTTGAATGTTCAGCCACTGAACATACGACATACGACATTCAGATTTTGAATGTTCAGCCGCTGAACATACGACATACGACATTCAGATTTTGATTTTGAATGTTCAGCGGCTCGACATACGACATACGACATTCACATTTTGAATGTTCAGCGGCTGAACATACGACATTCAGATTTTGAATGTTCAGCCGCTGAACATACGACATACGACATTCAGATTTTGATTTTGAATGTTCAGCGGCTCGACATACGACATTCAAAACTTCATATCTTGTGTTTTTACCAGCCAACGAGGTAACTTTTGAATGTTCAGCGGCTCGACATACGACATACGACATTCAAATTTTGACTGTTCAGCGGCTGAACATACGACATACGACATTCGGATTTTGAATGTTCAGCCACTGAACATACGACATACGACATTCAAAACTTCATATCTTGTGTTTTTACCAGCCAACGAGGTAACGTTTGAATGTTCAGCGGCTGAACATACGACATACGACATTCAGATTTTGAATGTTCAGCCGCTGAACATACGACATAAGACATTCAAATTTTGATTTTGAATGTTCAGCGGCTCGACATACGACATACGACATTCAAATTTTGAATGTTCAGCGGCTGAACATACGACATACGACATTCAGATTTTGAATGTTCAGCCGCTCAACATACGACATACGACATTCAAAACTTCATATCTTGTGTTTTTACCAGCCAACGAGGTAACTTTTGAATGTTCAGCGGCTGACCATACGACATACGACATTCAGATTTTGAATGTTCAGCCGCTGAACATACGACATACGACATTCAAAACTTCATATCTTGTGTTTTTACCAGCCAACGAGGTAACTTTTGAATGTTCAGCGGCTGACCATACGACATACGACATTCAGATTTTGAATGTTCAGCCGCTGAACATACGACATACGACATTCAGATTTTGAATGTTCAGCCACTGAACATACGACATACGACATTCAAAACTTCAAATCTTGTGTTTTTACCAGTCAACGAGGTATCTTTTGAATGTTCAGCGGGTGAATATACGACATACGACATTCAGATTTTGAATGTTCAGCCGCTGAACATACGACATACGACATTTTTTTGACATATTTGCCAAGCACGTGTTCCTGCCAAAGATATAATGGGTAATCCAAGTTTGCATGATGAAACTGACAAATACAAATAAAATGCATACGCAAATCAACTATACCATTAGGAAATGTTGTCTTGCCTCTTTATTTGTCTGTTTGTCATAATCAGTCCGATGGTATGTACAAAAACAGCACATAATACCGGTATAATAAAGGAATAATACTTCAAACACAAAATGTAGATTGGCATGTAAACTCCTCAAAACAATACAAGAGTAATTTCAGATGCCGCGATAGAGTAAACATCTTATCCTTCATCAACGACATCCGCCATACAAATTTAGGACAACTCCGAGTTAAGTCACAAACTTTAATGAGAGTTAGAGTGATGACAACAGAACCAGCAGGACTTTTTTTTTTATATCATATGGAAATAGAATATCTCCAAATAAGATCATGATGTCGACAAAAACATTTCCCACTGATATTTAAAAATTTAGAATCCTTTCTATTTCTGTTTTCCATTCTATTTGAAAAAGATATTTTCCTCTGAAAAGTTAAAAAATTAAAGCAGTAAAAAAAAGTACTTCGTTGTGTTATCTGTGTCGGCTTATTGACAAATATCGATAACGTTCATTGGATATCTGTTCGTGATGCAATGTAACAGCGTAAAGCTGTAATCAGTGCATCTTGGTTGGTCGAGGGTGTTCATTACGATATCCATTTTGAAGGGCAAGCATCTGGATCGTTATCCTCCGTAGGAACAGATGTAAACTGTGATATATCTGGCATCTTTCATATTTTGTTTTTCATTCGTTCCGAGCAATTTAAAATACTCAGCCTATACTTGACAGCCTCTTTGATCGGAGGATGCATTGTGGGTCGTGACAAGCAGTTGATACATCGTCGTTCTCATAACGCGTTCTGAGTTTCGTTATTGTTATTTCTGAGGTAGGCCTATTTTGATAACGTTTCTCAGTTACATACATAGTCTATTCCTGTTTAGGGTACAATTTTCTTTGACTGGTCATATGCTGTCTGACAAGCAAGATGAAACATTTCCCCTTGTATACCTCGGATGAATGTCAATGTGTTTGGTATAGACATTGGTAAAGAGTTGTCTATTGAGATCTAAGAGGAGCAAAACAGGTTTACGCTATAAAATATATCAGAAACTTAATTTTCAAACGAATTTATAGTACTAGTTAACATTAGCTTGACTTTCAACACACATTACGTTAAATATTACATATATACAGCCCTAACACAAGGAGGACAACTAAAGGATAAATAAGTATTAGTTATTTCAGTGATTCATAGATTAGTAATTATAAGATAAAGAATTGCATTTGAAAACCTTCCCAGAACAATATTAATATTGTAAAAAAAAAAGGACGTACCTCATGGTAAGAAAACATTAATCAGACACACCGGGATCATCACATATATATAAAGTCCTCCAATTAGTGTTGGAGGGCTGTTCCGTATGTTGAATTACTCCGATTGAAGTTTAATTGTATGTTGAAGGATTGTTATCATATCTTATGGTGTTAACACAAGAGTTAGTTTTATTGATAGAAACTTTGCTGATAAAAATTAGTAGGACATAAACTCCATTCTTTAAATACGAAAAAAGAGGTGTTTGCTATTTGTAAGTAATTCCTTCAGATATGAAATATAATCGACAAAAATAAACCCCTTTCATGCACTTAATAAATTTTTATAATGCCACACAAGGGACGGGTAACATTTTTTTTTTTTTTTTTATAAAACTAGATTTTTGTTTAATAAACAGATCTTGGTGACGATCGGTAAAAAAGAGAAATTCTTTTTAAAATATCAATTGTTGAGGCTTTTCTAGAAAGATCTGACACAGGTCTCTCAAACGTGTATCAAAAATCTGAAAGGTTTGACATTATCTTCACAAACGACCTTAGAACTAGAAGTATTGAAATGACTTTCTTTCCAGGCAATAGTGTGAAATGTATTGAGGCTATGCTTCCATTTCGTTCATGTCCAGCTCTGGGGCCGCGACGGTCTAGTATAGAGCATTTACACACGTATAAAGCCAACTTAAGTATACTTACAGTATAAAACATTCTTTACTTCATGTTATATGTGATTGATATCGCGATACATATAACTTTAGTAAAACGACATGTGTTTGAATTGTCTAATCAGGATGTAATTACGTTTTTATAACTTACTACATTTAATAAAGCACCAGAGTTATTGATAGGCCAGAACGAAATATCGATTTAATAATATGCTAATTTTCGAGTTTAGGCCTATTGACACATGTTAAGGAACATATCGCTTTATAATGACAAAATTTCTAATCAACAAAGCATGACTGGTCGGCCGAGTCTTTTAATGTTAAGATTCATGTAAATAGCGAATCGAATGACATTTTACAAGCCTGTAAATCACTACTCTGGGGAATTGAATACAAGTAACTTGATCGATTGTAAGCATGTATCATGGCTAACCATATATCTTGCTGTTGACGTCTGATCTGTTAAGCTGCTTGTTTATTTTAGCAGAACATGTGTAAAGTAAAGTTTCATAAACATTCTGTAAGGTCGAGTTCATGTGGATCACGTATAAAGCACAAAATAATCATGTTGTTATGCGCACAAGTGTCAATAGCAGGAAGTTCGTGCATTTGTTTGACCGGATTTGACTTTATAAAAGCATAAGCATTGTTTGTTCTTTACCTTGACATGACTTGGTTGGTTTATTTTGTTTAACGTCCTATTAACAGCTTAGGTCGTTTAAGGACGGCCTCCCGTGCGTGCGATATGCATGCGTGTGGCGAGTGCGTATGTGTGTTTTGGGAGGCTGCCGTATGTTCGTGTTAAGTCGCCTTGTGATAGGCCGGAGCTTTTGCCGATTTAGAGTGCTACCTCACTGAAGCATACTGCCGAAGACACCCAGCAGACTAGACGGTTTGCTTTATATTATTCCCAACCGCTATTTGCATTTCAAGATCAAAAAAGGAGGATCAGAAGAAACGCTTTCATGAAGTAAAATCCAGTCAAACAATTTGAAAGGAGACCAATAAGCTGCTGAACAGTTCAGATGTCGACAGCAAGAACCATAATTAGCCATAATACTTACTAACAATTGATCAAGTTACTTCTGTTAAATTTCACCAGTGTAGTGATTTAATGGCTGGTCATACCTGGTGTAAAAAGTTTTATCAGTTCCGTGCAAAGAAAATAACCTAGTTTAGAAGAGTATACTGGCGCCACTCAAAGACTGACCAAGAAGCCAATCATCAACGTCCTTCCCCGGTTATAAAGTCGTAAACGACGGTTGATTGTAACCTACTGTAGGATGGTTTCTCCAATGTCTCCCATTTAGGGCACTTTGGATAACTCCATAATTATGCCTGCTGTATCCAACGGCGTAATAATCACAGGAGCCTAGGTTGTTTTTCCGTGTGCTGTATTTACGAAACAATGGAGCTATTGTTCTGGTCTGATTGTACCTCTGGTAACCACTTACCGCAATATGCCGCTCGACTCGAGAGAATTTTTCTTTAGCTCGAACGGTTAAGCATAGACCAGTAAGCCAGAGGTCCCGGGTTCGATCCCTTGAGGAGGCATTGATTTTAATTTAATGATGCGTTATTACATCATTTCTGTTTTTGTTTTGTTTCATTATTTTATTTTTTCCATAATTCTACGCTTTATTATTATTTTTGTGTGTTGACATATTTTATATGAACTGCTCTTGCAAGGAACTTAAATTCATTAGATCATATATGACATACGCTGGCTTCCTGAACTGTTTGTGGCTGTTACTACCTTTGTGTGTGTGTATTTGATAATGTATTATGTTGACACTAAACACCCTGCTTATCCATTAGTATAACGATTATATATATGCACTTCTATGATCATCACGAACATGTTAAGTAATTGTTAAATATCATTATTGTTTTCATATCAGAATTTATTGTTAATTAATCAAAGTAACAAATGTGAGGTACTATATACAGTGTATATGTCATAATTCTTCATTACTATATATGTACACTTATCAATTTCTTGATACTGTCAGCTATATATAATTCAACAATGGAACATCTTTATCTTAATTGTTCAATACTGTATATTTATTGCCATTAAACATTGTTCAATATATATACATGTACACATTTTCTAAAACGTTATATGCCTTATCACTGACACCCTTGATGCTCTTCACAAAAATACCCAAAAAAATAAAAAGCGATATTGTGTTGCTGTAAAACTGCATATATAATGTATGCTGTTTCTATGTATTTTATGTACTCACAATATGCAAAAGGATGAATAAAAATATTTCAAAACTGAAAAAAAGAATAGATTAAAGCAGGCAAAAAAAAACAAAAACAAAAACAAAAAAACAAAAACTACATTTTAATGAAAGTAGAATATGAAAACCGAGAGAAAACTAATCATTATAGATTCATTTTCAACAAATTATATTTTATTTAGAAAATGATTTAAACAACAATCAAACAGTTAATTTCTTATAACATCTGGAACAGTTTAATGGCATATCTATGAGATGAACGTGTTCATCGAAACCTGGATACTAAGCTTTACGATGATTTGCATTTCCGAACTGTTAATTTCCATTTCCAGATAGTACCACATACCTAGGGTATTTACATATACCAATTGTTTTTATATTTACATATTTTTGTTCTTCGTTTAAGAAAAACATGCTCACATTTTCCGTTTACCTTTTCCAGGGGCTACATGCAAATGCATTTTTTTCTGTCATATCTTGACCTCGTTTTGTCAGTCGTCTAGAATTACGGCTTCGTTAATAAGTCAGCTCATGCTGTCCATCAGGTAACATTTCGTACCGGTAATTATCGTATGCACCGAGGGCTGGTTCCAATGGGCCAGTTACATGTTAATTTATACAACTTCAAAGTACAGTAAAAAAAAACATCGTACAATAACATATACGCATGTTTAATCATAGAGTGCAACGTTCTTGCCAGCGGGATCATAAACTTGAAAGAATTTATCGATAACAATGAAATGGTTATGATGTACATGTAAGTTGTCCTACGGAAAATGAATATAGCTAAGGACACGTGGAAACTTTTCATTGGTGAATAAAGTAACTTGTGTCGTTTTCAGCATTTGGTCAGTTTCACATATTCTAAGAGAAAACTGATCATAGGAAAGAAGAATATTCTGAATTAGGTGCGGACTGACATTGGCATTAAATTCTGTATCATCAATAATGATAATAATAATTTGGAGTTGTATATTTTGCTTTATCGCAAAGCAGTTCACAAATCATTATCCATGATTATTTGGCCTTTAGTAATCAGCCAATGTCTTTCTGCACTCCCTGGGGAGCATACAGCAGGAGCTGCCATGTCGGCGCTAACAGAGTATACTGTCCTTCGGCGTACTCATTTACAGCCAGAGCTGCTATGTCGGCGCTAACAGATTACACTGTCATTCCGCGTACTCATTTACAACCGGAGCTGCCATGTCGGCGCTAACATATTACACTGTCCTTCCACGTACTCATTTAAAGCCGGAGCTGCCATGTCGGCGCTAACATATTATACTGTCCTTCCGCGTACTCATTTACAACCGGAGCTGCCATGTCGGCGCTAACATATTATACTGTCCTTCCGCGTACTCATTTACAACCGGAGCTACCATGTCGGCGCTAACATATTATACTGTCCTTCCGCGTACTCATTTACAACCGGAGCTGCCATGTCGGCGCTAACAGATTATACTGTCCTTCCGCGTACTCATTTACAACCGGAGCTGCCATGTCGGCGCTAACAGATTATACTGTCCTTCCGCGTACTCATTTACAGCCGGAGCTGCCATGTCGGCGCTAATATATTATACTGTCCTTCGGCGTACTCATTTACAGCCAGAGCTGCCATGTCGGCGCTAACAGATTACACTGTCATTCCGCGTACTCATTTACAGCCAGAGCTGCCATGTCGGCGCTAACAGAATATACTGTCCTTCCGTGTACTCATTTACAACCGGAGCTGCCATGTCGGCGCTAACAGATTACACTGTCCTTCCGCGTACTCATTTACAGCCGGAGCTGCCATGTCGGCGCTAATATATTATATTGTCCTTCGGCGTACTCATTTACAGCCAGAGCTGCCATGTCGGCGCTAACATATTACACTGTCCTTCCGCGTATTCATTTACAGCCAGAGCTGCCATGTCGGCGCTAACAGATTATACTGTCCTTCCGCGTACTCATTTACAGACGGAGCTGCCATGTCGGCGCTAACAGATTATACTGTCCTTCCGCGTACTCATTTACAGCCGGAGCTGCCATGTCGGCGCTAACAGATTATACTGTCCTTCGGCGTACTCATTTACAGCCAGAGCTGCCATGTCGGCGCTAACATATTACACTGTCCATCCGCGTACTCATTTACAGCCGGACCTGCCATGTCGGCGCTAACAGATTATACTGTCCTTCCGCGTACTCATTTACAGCCAGAGCTGCCATGTCGGCGCTTACAGATTACACTGTCCTTCCGCGTACTCATTTACAGCCGGAGCTGCCATGTCGGCGCTAACAGATTACACTGTCCTTCCGCGTACTCATTTACAGCCAGAGCTGCCATGTCGGCGCTAACAGATTATACTGTCCTTCCGTGTACTCATTTACAACCAGAGCTGCCATGTCGGCGCTAACAGATTATACTGTCCTTCGGCGTACTCATTTACAGCCAGAGCTGCCATGTCGGCGCTAACAGAATATACTGTCCTTCCGCGTACTCATTTACAACCGGAGCTGCCATGTCGGCGCTAACAGATTATGCTGTCCTTCGGCGTACTCATTTACAGCCGGAGCTGCCATGTCGGCGCTAACATATTACACTGTCCATCCGCGTACTCATTTACAGCCGGAGCTGCCATGTCGGCGCTAACAGATTATACTGTCCTTCGCCGTACTCATTTACAGCCAGAGCTGCCATGTCGGCGCTAACATATTATACTGTCCTTCCGCGTACTCATTTACAGCCGGAGCTGCCATGTCGGCGCTAACAGATTATACTGTCCTTCCGCGTACTCATTTACAGCCGGAGCTGCCATGTCGGCGCTAACAGATTATACTGTCCTTCGCCGTACTCATTTACAGCCAGAGCTGCCATGTCGGCGCTAACATATTACACTGTCCATCCGCGTACTCATTTACAGCCGGAGCTGCCATGTCGGCGCTAACAGATTATACTGTCCTTCGCCGTACTCATTTACAGCCAGAGCTGCCATGTCGGCGCTAACATTTTACACTGTCCTTCGGCGTACTCATTTACAGCCAGAGCTGCCATGTCGGCGCTAACAGATTATACTGTCCTTCGGCGTGCTCATTTACAGCCATAGCTGCCATGTCGGTGCTAACAGATTAAACTGTCCTTCCGCGTACTCATTTAGAGCCCGAGCTGCTATGTCGGCGCTAACAGATTATACTGTCCTTCCGCGTACTCATTTAGAGCCGGAGCTGCCATGTCGGCGCTAACAGATTAAATTGTCCTTCCACGTACTCATTTACAGCTGAGTCGACTTGAACAAAACGGAGTAAAGTATCGTGTTCAAGGATCCATCATAGTACTAAAGTAGATATGACTCCTCGATTAGTTTTCCAAAGAGCGCTTAAGAAATATTAGAGTTTTCTATTGGTATAATAAATTAGTCACAGTTTGGCTTAACCATTCGAATCAACATCGACCTTGTGCATTTCCTTTAGTTTTATCTTTTTGACTGTTCTTTCTAGGAACAGGAAATAATGTCAATCACAATATGATAAGTACATATTATTTAAGTGAATAACAATAAGTTGTATGCCGAATACTGGTTAAGCATAATACATCGGTTTCGTTCTTATCCAAAATATCATATTTGATACTTAAAAGTGATAATCCAGTAGAGTAGAGAGGAAGACCATAAGATGGTAATCCGGTACAGGAGATAGGAAGATCAAAAGGTGGTAATCCGGTACAGGTGATAGGAAGATCAAATCCGGTACAGGTGATAGGAAGATCAAATCCGGTACAGGAGATAGGAAGATCAAAAGGTGGTAATCCGGTACAGGAGATAGGAAGATCAAAAGGTGGTTATCCGGTACAGGAGATAGGAAGATCAAATCCGGTACAGGAGATAGGAAGATCAAAAGGTGGTTATCCGGTACAGGTGATAGGAAGATCAAAAGGTGGTTATCAGGTACAGGAGATAGGAAGATCAAATCCGGTACAGGAGATAGGAAGATCAAATCCGGTACAGGTGATAGGAAGATCAAATCCGGTACAGGTGATAGGAAGATCAAATCCGGTACAGGTGATAGGAAGATCAAATCCGGTACAGGTGATAGGAAGATCAAATCCGGTACAGGTGATAGGAAGATCAAATCCGGTACAGGTGATAGGAAGATCAAATCCGGTACAGGAGATAGGAAGATCAAATCCGGTACAGGTGATAGGAAGATCAAAGCCGGTACAGGAGATAGGAAGATCAAAAGGTGGTAATCCGGTACAGGTGATAGGAAGATCAAAAGGTGGTTATCCGGTACAGGAGATAGGAAGATCAAATCCGGTACAGGAGATAGGAAGATCAAAAGGTGGTTATCCGGTACAGGAGATAGGAAGATCAAAAGGTGGTTATCCGGTACAGGAGATAGGAAGATCAAATCCGGTACAGGTGATAGGAAGATCAAATCCGGTACAGGTGATAGGAAGATCAAAAGGTGGTTATCCGGTACAGGAGATAGGAAGATCAAAAGGTGGTTATCCGGTACAGGAGATAGGAAGATCAAATCCGGTACAGGTGATAGGAAGATCAAATCCGGTACAGGTGATAGGAAGATCAAATCCGGTACAGGAGATAGGAAGATCAAAAGGTGGTTATCCGGTACAGGTGATAGGAAGATCAAATCCGGTACAGGTGATAGGAAGATCAAATCCGGTACAGGTGATAGGAAGATCAAATCCGGTACAGGTGATAGGAAGATCAAAAGGTGGTTATCCGGTACAGGTGATAGGAAGATCAAATCCGGTACAGGTGATAGGAAGATCAAAAGGTGGTAATCCGGTACAGGTGATAGGAAGATCAAAAGGTGGTTATCCGGTACAGGAGATAGGAAGATCAAAAGGTGGTTATCCGGTACAGGAGATAGGAAGATCAAATCCGGTACAGGTGATAGGAAGATCAAATCCGGTACAGGTGATAGGAAGATCAAATCCGGTACAGGAGATAGGAAGATCAAAAGGTGGTTATCCGGTACAGGTGATAGGAAGATCAAATCCGGTACAGGTGATAGGAAGATCAAATCCGGTACAGGTGATAGGAAGATCAAATCCGGTACAGGTGATAGGAAGATCAAAAGGTGGTTATCCGGTACAGGTGATAGGAAGATCAAATCCGGTACAGGTGATAGGAAGATCAAAAGGTGGTAATCCGGTACAGGTGATAGGAAGATCAAAAGGTGGTAATCCGGTACAGGAGATAGGAAGATCAAATCCGGTACAGGAGATAGGAAGATCAAAGGTGGTAATCCGGTACAGGAGATAGGAAGACCAAAAGGTGGTAATCAGGTACAGGAGATAGGAAGATCAAAGATGGTAATCCGGTACAGGAGACAGGAAGATCAAAGATGGTAATCCGGTACAGGTGATAGGAAGATCAAAAGGTGGTAATCAGGTACAGGAGATAGGAAGATCAAAGGTGGTAATCCGGTACAGGAGATAGGAAGATCAAAAGGTGGTTATCCGGTACAGGAGATATGAAGATCAAAAGGTGGTTATCCGGTACAGGAGATATGAAGATCAAAAGGTGGTTATCCGGTACAGGAGATAGGAAGATCAAAAGGTGGTTATCCGGTACAGGTGATAGGAAGATCAAAAGGTGGTAATCCGGTACAGGAGATAGGAAGATCAAAAGGTGGTTATCCGGTACAGGAGATAGGAAGATCAAAGATGGTAATCAGGTACAGGAGATAGGAAGATCAAAGATGGTTATCCGGTACAGGAGATAGGAAGATAAAAACATGGTAATCCGGTACAGGAGATAGGAAAATCAAATCCGGTACAGGAGACAGGAAGTTCAAATCCGGTACAGGTGATAGGAAGATCAAAAGGTGGTATTCCGGTACAGGAGACCGGAAGTTCAAATCCGGTACAGGTGCAGGAGACAGGAAGTTCAAATCCGGTACAGGTGATAGGAAGATCAAAAGGTGGTAATCCGGTACAGGTGATAGGAAGATCAAAAGGTGGTAATCCGGTACAGGTGATAGGAAGATCAAAGATGGTAATCAAGTACAGGAGATAGGAAGATCAAAGATGGTAATCAGGTACAGGAGATAGGAAGATCAAAGATGGTAATCAGGTACAGGAGATAGGAAGATCAAAAGGTGGTAATCCGGTACAGGTGATAGGAAGATCAAAGATGGTAATCCGGTACAGGTGATAGGAAGATCAAAGATGGTAATCCGGTACAGGAGATAGGAAGATCAAATCCGGTACAGGTGATAGGAAGATCAAAGATGGTAATCCGGTACAGGTGATAGGAAGATCAAAGATGGTAATCCGGTACAGGAGATAGGAAGATCAAATCCGGTACAGGAGATAGGAAGATCAAATCCGGTACAGGAGATAGGAAGATCAAATCCGGTACAGGTGATAGGAAGATCAAAACATGGTAATCCGGTACAGGTGATAGGAAGATAAAAACATGGTAATCCGGTACAGGTGATAGGAAGATCAAATCCGGTACATGAGATAGGAAGATCAAAGATGGTGGTCCGGTACAGGAGATAGGAAGATCAAAGATGGTAATCAGGTACAGGAGATAGGAAGTTCAAAGATGGTAATCCGGTACAGGAGATAGGAAGATCAAAGGTGGTAATCCGGTACAGGTGATAGGAAGATCAAAACATGGTAATCCGGTACAGGTGATAGGAAGATCAAATCCTGTACAGGAGATAGGAAGATCAAAGATGGTAATCCGGTACAGGAGATAGGAAGATCAAAAGGTGGTTATCCGGTACAGGAGATAGGAAGATCAAATCCGGTACAGGAGACAGGAAGTTCAAATCCGGTACAGGTGATAGGAAGATCAAAAGGTGGTAATCCGGTACAGGAGATAGGAAGATCAAAAGGTGGTAATCCGGTACAGGAGATAGGAAGATCAAAAGGTGGTAATCCGGTACAGGAGATAGGAAGATCAAAAGATGGTAATCAGGTACAGGAGATAGGAAGATCAAATCCGGTACAGGTGATAGGAAGATCAAATCCGGTACAGGTGATAGGAAGATCAAAGGTGGTAATCCGGTACAGGAGATAGGAAGACCAAAAGGTGGTAATCCGGTACAGGAGATAGGAAGATCAAAGATGGTAATCCGGTACAGGAGAGAGGAAGATCAAAAGGTGGTAATCCGGTACAGGTGATAGGAAGATCAAAAGGTGGTTATCCGGTACAGGTGATAGGAAGATCAAAAGGTGGTTATCCGGTACAGGAGATAGGAAGATCAAAGATGGTAATCAGGTACAGGAGATAGGAAGATCAAAGATGGTTATCCGGTACAGGAGATAGGAAGATCAAATCCGGTACAGGAGACAGGAAGTTCAAATCCGGTACAGGTGATAGGAAGATCAAAAGGTGGTAATCCGGTACAGGAGATAGGAAGATCAAAAGGTGGTAATCCGGTACAGGAGATAGGAAGATCAAAAGGTGGTAATCCGGTACAGGAGATAGGAAGATCAAAAGATGGTAATCAGGTACAGGAGATAGGAAGATCAAATCCGGTACAGGTGATAGGAAGATCAAAAGGTGGTTATCCGGTACAGGAGATAGGAAGATCAAAGATGGTAATCAGGTACAGGAGATAGGAAGATCAAAGATGGTTATCCGGTACAGGAGATAGGAAGATAAAAACATGGTAATCCGGTACAGGTGATAGGAAGATAAAAACATGGTAATCCGGTACAGGTGATAGGAAGATCAAATCCGGTACATGAGATAGGAAGATCAAAGATGGTGGTCCGGTACAGGAGATAGGAAGATCAAAGATGGTAATCAGGTACAGGAGATAGGAAGTTCAAAGATGGTAATCCGGTACAGGAGATAGGAAGATCAAAGATGGTAATCAGGTACAGGAGATAGGAAGATCAAAAGGTGGTAATCCGGTACAGGTGATAGGAAGATCAAATCCGGTACAGGTGATAGGAAGATCAAAACATGGTAATCCGGTACAGGAGATAGGAAGATCAAAGATGGTGGTCCGGTACAGGAGATAGGAAGATAAAAACATGGTAATCCGGTACAGGTGATAGGAAGATCAAATCTGGTACAGGAGATAGGAAGATCAAAGATGGTAATCAGGTACAGGAGATAGGAAGATCAAAAGGTGGTTATCCGGTACAGGTGATAGGAAGATCAAAGATGGTAATCAGGTACAGGAGATAGGAAGATCAAAGATGGTAATCAGGTACAGGAGATAGGAAGATCAAAAGGTGGTAATCCGGTACAGGTGATAGGAAGATCAAAGATGGTAATCCGGTACAGGTGATAGGAAGATCAAAACATGGTAATCCGGTACAGGTGATAGGAAGATCAAATCCGGTACAGGAGATAGGAAGATCAAATCCGGTACAGGTGATAGGAAGATCAAAGATGGTAATCCGGTACAGGAGATAGGAAGATCAAATCCGGTACAGGTGATAGGAAGATCAAATCCGGTACAGGAGATAGGAAGATCAAATCCGGTACAGGAGATAGGAAGATCAAATCCGGTACAGGTGATAGGAAGATCAAAACATGGTAATCCGGTACAGGTGATAGGAAGATAAAAACATGGTAATCCGGTACAGGTGATAGGAAGATCAAATCCGGTACATGAGATAGGAAGATCAAAGATGGTGGTCCGGTACAGGAGATAGGAAGATCAAAGATGGTAATCAGGTACAGGAGATAGGAAGTTCAAAGATGGTAATCCGGTACAGGAGATAGGAAGATCAAAGGGTGGTAATCCGGTACAGGTGATAGGAAGATCAAAACATGGTAATCCGGTACAGGTGATAGGAAGATCAAATCCTGTACAGGAGATAGGAAGATCAAAGATGGTAATCCGGTACAGGAGATAGGAAGATCAAAAGGTGGTTATCCGGTACAGGAGATAGGAAGATCAAATCCGGTACAGGAGACAGGAAGTTCAAATCCGGTACAGGTGATAGGAAGATCAAAAGGTGGTAATCCGGTACAGGAGATAGGAAGATCAAAAGGTGGTAATCCGGTACAGGAGATAGGAAGATCAAAAGGTGGTAATCCGGTACAGGTGATAGGAAGATCAAAGATGGTAATCCGGTACAGGAGATAGGAAGATCAAAAGGTGGTAATCCGGTACAGGAGATAGGAAGATCAAAAGATGGTAATCAGGTACAGGAGATAGGAAGATCAAATCCGGTACAGGTGATAGGAAGATCAAAAGGTGGTTATCCGGTACAGGAGATACGAAGATCAAAGATGGTAATCAGGTACAGGAGATAGGAAGATCAAAGGTGGTATCCGGTACAGGAGATAGGAAGATCAAAACATGGTAATCCGGTACAGGAGATAGGAAAATCAAATCCGGTACAGGAGACAGGAAGTTCAAATCCGGTACAGGTGATAGGAAGATCAAAAGGTGGTATTCCGGTACAGGAGACCGGAAGTTCAAATCCGGTACAGGTGCAGGAGACAGGAAGTTCAAATCCGGTACAGGTGATAGGAAGATCAAAAGGTGGTAATCCGGTACAGGTGATAGGAAGATCAAAAGGTGGTAATCCGGTACAGGTGATAGGAAGATCAAAGATGGTAATCAGGTACAGGAGATAGGAAGATCAAAGATGGTAATCAGGTACAGGAGATAGGAAGATCAAAGATGGTAATCAGGTACAGGAGATAGGAAGATCAAAGGTGGTAATCCGGTACAGGTGATAGGAAGATCAAAGATGGTAATCCGGTACAGGTGATAGGAAGATCAAAGATGGTAATCAGGTACAGGAGATAGGAAGATCAAAAGGTGGTAATCCGGTACAGGTGATAGGAAGATCAAAGATGGTAATCCGGTACAGGAGATAGGAAGATCAAAAGGTGGTTATCCGGTACAGGAGATAGGAAGATCAAATCCGGTACAGGAGATAGGAAGATCAAAAGGTGGTTATCCGGTACAGGTGATAGGAAGATCAAAAGGTGGTAATCCGGTACAGGTGATAGGAAGATCAAATCCGGTACAGGTGATAGGAAGATCAAATCCGGTACAGGTGATAGGAAGATCAAATCCGGTACAGGAGATAGGAAGATCAAAAGGTGGTTATCCGGTACAGGAGATAGGAAGATCAAATCCGGTACAGGTGATAGGAAGATCAAATCCGGTACAGGTGATAGGAAGATCAAATCCGGTACAGGAGATAGGAAGATCAAATCCGGTACAGGAGATAGGAAGATCAAATCCGGTACAGGTGATAGGAAGATCAAAGGTGGTAATCCGGTACAGGAGATAGGAAGATCAAAACATGGTAATCCGGTACAGGTGATAGGAAGATCAAATCCGGTACAGGTAGATAGGAAGATCAAAAGTGGTAATCAGGTACAGGGAGATAGAAGATCAAAGATGGTAATCCGGGTACAGGAGATAGGAAGATCAAAAGGTGGTAATCAGGTACAGGAGATTAGGAAGATCAAAGATGGTTAAAAATCCGGTACAGGGATAGGAAGATCAAAAGATGGTATCCGGTACAGGAGATAGGAAGATCAAAGGTGGTAATCAGGTACAGGATGATAGGAAGATCAAAAGGCTGGTAATCCGGTACAGGAGATAGGAGATCAAAGCTGGTAATCCGGTACAGGAGATAGGAGATCAAAGAGTGGTAATCAGGTACAGGAGATAGGAAGATCAAAAGGGTGGTAATCCGGTACAGGAGAATAGGAAGATCAAAGGTGGTAATCCGGTACCGGTGATAGGAAGATCAAAGATGGTATCCGGTACAGGAGATAGGAAGATCAAAGGATGGTATCAGGTACAGGAGATAGGAAGTCAAAGATGGTAATCCGGTAGCAGGAGATAGGAAGATCAAAGGATGGTATCCGGTACAGGATGATAGGAAGATCAAAGATGGTAATCCGGTACAGGTGATAGGAAGATCAAGATGGTAATCAGGTACAGGAGATAGGAAGATCAAAGATGGTAATCCGGTACAGGTGATTAGGAAGATCAAAGGGTGGTAATCCGGTACAGGTGATTAGGAAGATCAAAGCATGTAATCCGGTACAGGTGATAGGAAGATCAAAGATGGTAATCAGGTACAGGAGATAGGAGATCAAAAGAGGTGGTAATCCCGGTACAGGTGATAGGAAGATCAAAGATGGTAATCCGGACAGGAGATAGGAAGATCAAAAGGTGGTTATCCGGTACCAGGAGATAGGAATGATCAAAAGATGGGTATCCGGTACAGGTGATAGGAAGATCAAATCCGGTACAGGAGATAGGAAAGAATCAAATCCGGTAAGGTGATAGGAAGATCAAACACATGGTAATCCGGTACAGGAGATAGGAAGATCCAAAGGATGGTGGTCCGGTACAGGAGAGAGGAAGATAATAAACATGGTAATCCGGTACAGGTGATAGGAAGATCAAATCCGGTACAGGGATAGGAAGATCAAAGGGGGGGATAGGTACAGGAGATAGAAAATCAAAAAGGGGGTAAACCGGTAAGGGATGGAAGATCAAAAAATCGGTACAGGAGAAAGGAAATCAAAGATGGTAATCCGGTACGGAGACGGAAGATCAAAAATGGTTTAAAACCGGTACAGGTGATAGGAAGATCAAAATGCGACAGGGAAAAGGAAGATCAAATTGGGAAACCGGGAAGGAATAGGAAGATCAAAAGGTGGTTTTCCGGGCGGAGATAGGAAGATCAAAAATCCGGACAGGGATGGAAAAATCAAAAAACCGGAAAAGGGAAAGGAGATCAAAGGTGGGAAACCGGGACAGGGATAGGAGATCAAAAGGGGGGTTATCCGGTACGGAGAAAGGAATCAAAATTTTCCCCGGGACAGGATGGGGGATAAAAAATCGGTACAGGGATAGGAAGATCAAAAATCCGGGGACAGGGGATAGGAAAAAAAAATGGTTCCGTAAGGGATAGGAGATCAAAACATGGTAATCCGTTACAGGTATAGGAAGATCAAATCCGGTACAGGAGATAGGAAGATCAAAGATGGTAATCCGGTACAGGAGTAGGAAGATCAAAAGGTGGGTAATCCGTTACAGGAGATGGAAGAATCAAAAGGTGGTAATCCGTTACGGTGATAGGAAGATCAAAGGTGTTATCCGGTAACAGGAGAATAGGAAAGATCAAAACATGGTAATCCGGTGAACAGGTGATATGGAAAGAACAAAAATCCGGTACCGGAGACAGGAAGTTCAATCCTGTACAAGGTGATAGGAAGATCAAAAGGTTGTAATCCGTACAGGCGATAGGAAGATCAAAGAGGTGGTAATCCGGTACAGGATGATAGGAAGATCAAAAGGATGGTAATCCGGTACAGGATGATAGGAAGATCAAAGGATGGTAATCCGTACAGGAGATAGGAAGATCAAAGCCTGGTAATCAGGTACAGGATGATAGGGGAGGATCAAATGGTATCCGGTACAGGAGATAGGAGATCAAAAAGGTGGGAAAACCGGACAGGTGATAGGAAAAACAAAAATGGTAATCGGTACAGGATAGGAAGATAAAAAATGGTAATCCGGTACAGGTGATGGGATAAAAAAAAAGGGAACCGGTACGGGGGGATAGGAAGATCAAAAAGGTGGGGTTTCCGTACAGGGGGAAAAGGGGAAAATCAAAAATGGTAAAGGTCAGGGATGGAAGCAAGATGGTTAAACCGGTACAGGAGATAGGAAAATAAATGGAACCGGTCAGGGAAGGAAACAAAACAAATCCGGTCAGGGGAAGGGGAATCAAACCGGTACGGAAAAAGGAAAATCAAAAAATGGGAATTCCCTACAGGGTAGGAAACAAAAGGTGGTAAACCGGACGGAGAAGGAAAACAAAATGGAATCCGGGACAGGGATAGGAAATCAAAAATTTTCCGGTAAAGGGATAGGAAAATCAAAAATGGTTTCGGTACAGGGAAAAAAGGAAACCGGAAAGTTTTTTCCGTACAGGTGGGAGACAAAGGTTTTAATCCGGACAGGGATAGGAAGATCAAAAAGGGGGAATCCGGTACAGGGAAGGAAGATCAAAATGGGGGTAACCGGTAAGGGATAGGAAGATCAAAAATGGTAATCGGCAGGGATGGGAAAATCAAAGTGGAAAACGGTACAGGGAAGGAAGATCAAAAATGGTAATCGGTACGGGATAGGAAGATCAAAATGGGAATCCGGGGCAGGGTAGGAAGATCAAAGTGGTTAAAGGTACAGGGATAGAAGATCAAAAATCCGGTACGGGATAGGAAGAAAAATTTTGGTCAGGAGATAGGGGAAAATCAAAATGGTACAGGGATAGGAAGATCAAATTTTCCCGGTAAGGGATAGGAAGATAAAAAAAAGGTAAATCCGGTCAGGGAAAAGGAAAAAAATTAAAAAAAAAGGTAAAAAACCGGTACAGGTGTAGGAATAAAATGGTATTCCGGGACAGGGAGGAAGTTTTAAATCCCGGGACATGAGGGGGAAGGAAATTTAAATGGGGTACAGGGATGGAAATAAAAGGGGGGTTTAATCCGGTACAGGGATAGGAAGTCAAAAGGGGGTTCCGGAAGGGAAAGGGAAATCAAAAGGGGGAATCGGGGACGGGAAGGAAGATCAAAAATGGTAATCGGTAAGGGATAGGAAGATAAAATCCGGGAAGGGGATAGGAAGATCAAAAATGGGAATCCGGTACGGGATAGGGAAAATCAAAATGGTAATCCGGTACAGGGATGGAAGATCAAAAGTGGTAACGGTACAGGGATAGGGGACAAAAGGGGGTAAAACGGTACAGGGATGGAAGACAAAAAAGGAACCGGTACCGGGATAGGGGATAAAAATCCCTACAGGAGAAGGAAGTCAAACCGGTACAGGGATAGGAAAAACAAAAGGTTGGGATCCGGACGGGATGGAAAATTTAAATGGTACGGTACGGAAAGGGGCAAACGACAGAGATGGGGGGGCAAAAGGTGGTAATCCGGTACAGGTGATAGGAAGATCAAAAGGTGGTAATCCGGTACAGGTGATAGGAAGATCAAAGATGGTAATCCGGTACAGGTGATAGGAAGATCAAAGATGGTAATCAGGTACAGGAGATAGGAAGATCAAAGATGGTAATCCGGTACAGGTGATAGGAAGATCAAAAGGTGGTAATCCGGTACAGGTGATAGGAAGATCAAAGATGGTAATCCGGTACAGGTGATAGGAAGATCAAAGATGGTAATCAGGTACAGGAGATAGGAAGATCAAAAGGTGGTAATCCGGTACAGGTGATAGGAAGATCAAAGATGGTAATCCGGTACAGGAGATAGGAAGATCAAAAGGTGGTTATCCGGTACAGGAGATAGGAAGATCAAAGATGGTAATCCGGTACAGGAGATAGGAAGATCAAATCCGGTACAGGAGATAGGAAGATCAAATCCGGTACAGGTGATAGGAAGATCAAATCCGGTACAGGTGATAGGAAGATCAAATCCGGTACAGGAGATAGGAAGATCAAATCCGGTACAGGTGATAGGAAGATCAAATCCGGTACAGGAGATAGGAAGATCAAAACATGGTAATCCGGTACAGGTGATAGGAAGATCAAAACATGGTAATCCGGTACAGGAGATAGGAAGATCAAAGATGGTGGTCCGGTACAGGAGATAGGAAGATAAAAACATGGTAATCCGGTACAGGTGATAGGAAGATCAAATCCGGTACAGGAGATAGGAAGATCAAAGATGGTAATCAGGTACAGGAGATAGGAAGATCAAAAGGTGGTTATCCGGTACAGGAGATAGGAAGATCAAATCCGGTACAGGTGATAGGAAGATCAAAACATGGTAATCCGGTACAGGAGATAGGAAGATCAAAGATGGTGGTCCGGTACAGGAGATAGGAAGATAAAAACATGGTAATCCGGTACAGGAGATAGGAAGATCAAAAGGTGGTAATCCGGTACAGGTGATAGGAAGATCAAATCCGGTACAGGAGATAGGAAGATCAAAGATGGTAATCAGGTACAGGAGATAGGAAGATCAAAAGGTGGTAATCCGGTACAGGTGATAGGAAGATCAAAGATGGTAATCCGGTACAGGTGATAGGAAGATCAAAACATGGTAATCCGGTACAGGTGATAGGAAGATCAAATCCGGTACAGGAGATAGGAAGATCAAATCCGGTACAGGAGATAGGAAGATCAAAGATGGTAATCCGGTACAGGTGATAGGAAGATCAAATCCGGTACAGGTGATAGGAAGATCAAAGATGGTAATCCGGTACAGGAGATAGGAAGATCAAAACATGGTAATCCGGTACACGAGATAAGAAGACCAAAAGATGCTTATCAGGTACAGAAGTTTTACAGTTTTAATCAATCAATCAAAATTCAAGGTTTTAGCAACGGAATGTACATGTATATGCTTTTCAATATCTGTCAGTTTAAAATACAAATACCAATTAAACTATAAAACTTAACATCATGATAAATATTTCACCTAAACATCTTCTGTTCTGCATTTAGAATAAGTATATATCATAAAAGAACAATTTTCAGTCGCCGCATAAAAAAACATACGGTAACATCACATACGATAAGATAACATACGATAACATAACATACGATAGCATAACATACGGTAACATCACATACGATAACATAACATACAATTAAATAACATACGATAACATAACATACGATAACATAACATACGATAAAATAACATACGATAAAATAACATACGATAGCAAAACATACGATAACATACGATAAAATAACATACGATAAAATAAAGTACGATAAAACAACATACGATAGCAAAACATACGTTAACATACGATAAAATAACATACGATAGCAAAACATACGATAACATAACATACGATAACATAACATACACTAACATACGATAACATAACATACGATAACATAACAAACGATAACATAACATACTATAACATAACATACGATAACATAACATACACTAACATACGATAACATAACATACGGTAATATAACACACGATAACATAACATACGATAACATACGATAACATACGATAACATAACATACGATAACATAACATACGATAAAATAACATACGATAACATAACATACGATAACATACGGTAACATAACATACGATAACATAAAATACGATAACATAACATACGACAACATACGATAACATAACAAACGATAACATAACATACGATAACATACGATAACATACGATAACATAACATACAATAACATAACATACGATAACATACGATAACATAACATACGATAACATAACATACAATAACATAACATACAATAACATAACATACGATAACATAACATACGATAACATAACAAACGATAACATAACATACGATAACATACGATAACATACGATAATATACAATTATAGCCTTTTGATGAGGTCGATGCATGGTTTTATTGACCGAAGAAAAATTATCGACCGAGGACGAAGTCCGAGGTTGATAATTTTTCTTCGGTCAATAAAACCATGCATCGACCGAAATCTAAAGGCTATAACTGTTTTATTATTTTTCTTGGTTTTGTGTTCATCAAATAAACAATAAAACATTTCTTCAAATTTGAACAAATTAAGAGAGTAGATTTTTTGTACAGTTCTCCGTTTTTGTTCCTCATTTCAAGATAAAAGTTAGCCAGGGCCTCATCTAGCTCGGAGATTTCATACGTTTCAAACTCCGCAGAAAGACTTTTACTTGTAAGGTATTCTCTAAATACTCGCACTGCCGTCGTGGTAACTCTTTTCGTGTTTGCCGCATCTGCATTGTTAAAGATTCTGTCTTTTTCATCCACTGACAGAGAAGCAAACCTGTCAGCCATTTCGACTCGTCTCGTCTGCGATTGTTTACAATCAAGATCACGCTAGACGCTTGACTGTTTATTTCAGTGCCCTTCTGAATCAAACGCTCAAATGACTAACATGCTCTGATGCTCTGCCGCGGTTTTTTCCCGATCTATTTATAGATGGATCGGTCAATCAACTTTTTCAATTAACTTTTATCGGTCGATCACTGTTTTAAGGATGGTCACGTGGGGTCTCAACGTCCAATGATATTGGCGCAAAAACTAACTAAAATAATAATATATAACATAACATACGATAACATAACATACGATAGCATACGATAACATAACATACGATAACATAACATACGATAAAATAACATACGATAACATAACATACGATAACATAACATACGATAACATACGGTAACATAACATACGGTAACATAACATACGTTATTATACCTTTACGTTTTTTTCTATATATAAAAGTAATGTGATAATTTGACTATCAGCCTCGAGAGGATTGCGCATACGTTTCCAGGACTATGACACCGTGTGGCAGTTCGAAAAAACTGTCACACGGCGAACTGTCACACCCCTGCTGTAACGTCGTCAGAACGTTTGAAAGACAAAACGACATGCAAGCGCTTAATTGACACAGATTGTTTGTTGTTGCAGACGGTAGCCTAACATTTTGTTTTCTCTCACGAAACTGTCAAACACGGATCAACACATACGTTTTCAAAACGCCACAGACGTAGAAATCGAGTCATTATTAACGGACAGAGATAGCCAAAACACTAAAAGGGTCATACAAACGTCTGTCAAGTTAGTGGAGGACTATCTAGCAGATTCTCATACCAGCACAAACATCTAACTGTATAATACAATAACATAACATATGGTAACATCACATACGATAACATACATTTAAATTACATAAGATAACATATGATGACATCTAGCTGTCTATTTATCTGCTGATCGACATGTGTCTCTATTTGTTAACAATCAATGCATTATATATTACAAAAATACCAATGCCTGAAGCTGCGTTTGTAAAATTACAAAGTTATTTAAATACAAAGAATAAAAAATCAGATGCAACTTGTTATCCACTTTTAACATGCGCCTGTGGTACTATTTGGGAGTATTTTTATACATAAGCTTGCTAACATCAAACAAACACTTACTTCCACGGGAGTGAGCCGTAATTATACCGACACATTCTACGGGCGCCCCGAAGACAATGTAAAAAATAGTTCCTTTCACTACTTCATTCTTTAAAATAATCTGAATTTATAATGACTGACATGTGTCCCTTTGTCATTGGCGGAGGGTCCAATATAAATAAACACCCCTATACCTAGAAATGATCCCCAAGTGTAGGAGCATCGGTCAACTTTTCGACAGGGAAAATGGGCCTGTTACACGTATGATCTTAGTTACATACATTTTGTATTTAAATAAGTATGCCGTTTGTTAATGACTCATATTTCCATCTATTAAAGGTTTTTAGAGAATGTGTAATATGGACGTCAACAAGTGATTGATCAATTTTGATAAACTATTTGGTAATGCAATAATTTAATGGTAAGACATGATTTATTCAGTTCTAGTGTCTTGTTATTTTATAAAATCAAATGAAAAGATGTTATATTTACATTGCATCAGATACTGCTGGGGTTACTCTTGCCGGTAATGATCGACGCCTTTATTGGACCTTGTACCATATGCGGCTGTATGCGTCAGGATTCCACTGAAATTGAAAAGGATGATTACCTCTTAAAAGAATTACGTACTGAAGAATACAGAGAATTCGTGTAAGTATTTTTGTTTTCATTGGAATGGGATACCTCTATGGTGATACAAATTGTTTGTTTGGCGCTTTAAGGTCTCGCTAAAGTTATATGACGACGATATCTATACCGAAGGCTTCATTGTGTTATCATACTGAATGTCATAACTGGACACGGCAGCATGACACATGACCTGGCAACATTATATTGAGAACGGCTTCTGGAGCCTTGTCTACCAGTATTGCTCGTGATGTAATATCATAATGTTTCTCTAAACTACACTTGTTCCACAACTGATATGGCATGTGATAAAATTCGTAACAGTATGCTATTGATTTTTGTCTACACTCCGCGATTTGTAACCACTGTCAAAATTCTCCGATTGGTCATTTCTGACCTCCAACAATTCTTATCTGTTAACACCTGTGGCCTTTAGCGACGAACTTACTACTTTTAATACTCTCAATTATGCTATTAGTTTACGTCTGTCATTCTTTAACATCAACCTGGGCACGTTTTATGGATTTTAGTGGGGGTCAACTTTGGCACGACTGCGTCAGAGGGGTGTCCTCATTGAAGGGTCGATAAATCTTGGGTTTGAGTCAAACAACATATGATTTGATGTTGAAAATATAGACTAAACGGAAGTGAAATATTACACTAATCATGGCGAACCGAATTTCACTGCCCCCCCCCCCCCCCCCCCCCCCACCCCGTGTTTCTCGATATGCAATGAACATCGATAGCCATGAATAAATCATCAAAACAAAACACGACAGATGTAAGACAAAATGCTTAAATGGCTGTCCCCTATCATTTAAATGTAACTGTCGCAGCATCTAATTTTAATGACGTCAGCCTACGCCTCGATCTTCCCTTTTCCTGATACAGTGCAATGTCGTTATCACTCGGTACGAATTTTGTAACAAACATAAGAGACAACAAAAACAAATATTAGATAGAAATATTTACTTTCTTATGTTTCCAATTACCTTTATTGCGAATTTGTATCTCAAATAAAAGATAGATAATTCCATTTTGGAGCACTTGTCTAGAGTCCATAAACAGATATAGATATCTCATGTAAATACACATGTGCAATTCACACATTGCCCGACACTCTGGTTCGATTTCCGAAATGCGCGGTGTCTTGAACATGTAAGTCTTTGAATGAACTGTTATCATCATTATAAACGATGGTTGCATACCTACAAATTCCAGGAAAGTACTAATAATTGAATCTAACAGTGATTAGTCTAATATTCAGCTGTGGTGTTAGATTTTGCGGTGTCATCTTTGAATATTTGCTCAGATCATTTAAACAAAAGAGCTTATTATGCCATAGGAGTGATATATGTTTTATTGCATTTTTGCCAGTGAAATAGATTTTGAAGTGAAAATATAAGATTTTGCAGTGAAAATATAAGTTTTACAGGGAAAATATAAGTTTTCCGTTTTGATCAATCAGAGCGGACCTTTGTATTCACCTCGTTGAAATTTGCTGATTTTCCCAATCGAAGCGGAGACAGATAGATTGGTTATTTTGCTGTATTTCTGAAATATTCTGACTAGTTTTTGACTAAATACTCACTTGACGTTAATTAATCATGCACAGATTCTCCGATAACAGCAGAAGACGCTTACATTGCGCTGATCTGCTCTTTCAAAATGGCGCCGTCATGTTGACGTGGAGTAACGTCACAAAGAGATGACGTCATTACTGATTCCCGCATTTTTTTACTATTAATTTTTCGATGTTTTTAATTTTCTTTTTAAGTTGATGAAATGCAATACAAAGAAAATTGAATGGTTTCCCGTTAAATATAACATATATTTCACTCGTATGACAGAATATTACCGGTATTCTGTCATTCTCGTGAAATATATGTTATATTAAACGGGAAACCATTCAGTATCCTCTATATATTCAACGGGAAACCATTCAATTTCCTTTTTTTCTCATTTTTATGCTAAATAACAAAATCAAAAACATCGAAAAAGTGCGGGAAACAGTATCATAATTTAAGACGTTACTCTATGTCAACTTATGGCGCCATTTTGAAAGGACTTATCAACGAAATTTAAGCGTTTGCTGCTGTGCATGAAAAGCTAACGGCAAGTGAGTATTTTGTCAAAAAGGTTCGCTCTCATTAAATTGTTAAAAAACTAACAAGTAAC
Organism: Pecten maximus; assembly: GCF_902652985.1. Lineage (NCBI taxonomy): Eukaryota > Metazoa > Mollusca > Bivalvia > Pectinida > Pectinidae > Pecten > Pecten maximus. The sequence goes on along the minus strand of NC_047023.1, from coordinate 27,204,955 downwards.
ATTTCACTGCAAAGCTTATATAATTTTTATCATTTTTATTTTTCTATATTTCACTGGCAAAAATGCAATAAAGTGTTCTATTGATAAGAGCAATAATATAATGATTGTCATACTAATATTTCATATTGTAAAATTACATATTTTACAAACAATGAAGCATTGATGTCATTTTTTTTAGTTTCATCGGGGTATGAAACAAAATTTGTTTGCAAACTGTATGAATCCGCGTAGCGGATTCTTACAGAAGTTTGCAATCAAAATTTGTTTCATACCCCGATGAAACTAAAAAAAAACAAATTGACATCATTGCTTTTAATTAATTTTTGAAAATGATTTTCTAATTTAAAACATGTTTTATGTACAATTTTATTGGTTTTAAATGGGATTCTTTTTCTAAAATCAATACGCAACATCAATGGTCGTATTGTGACGTCACATTTTTTCGCGCCATTCTCGGAATTTCTTTCTATTTACCATCTGCGATTTTTTATTTGTCGTGCGATTTTTTTTTGAAATTTTCGAATTCAAATTTCAGTTGGCAGTTCATAAGCTGGTGAACTCGCAGCTGAATTGGTAGGGTTATATAGTGGCAGTGCCATACAATGGTAAATATAGAAGAATGAAAAGAATTTTTTGACCAATCACATTTGAGTATTTACCATGAAAACAAAGAAAAAATAATCATATTACCATATACATTAGTCGTTCATCTAAAATAGATAATAAAACTTTCCTTCATTACGAACAATATTTTGTTGCGTAGTGATTTGGCTCACAGAATGAAGTTGATACGTTAGGAGATAGGTTAGGGGATAAACATGTTCCCCAACGAGGAACGGGTTTTTATCATGTTTATCCCACATTCGTTAGCTAATCATCAAACTCGAATTACGTTAACATGCTAAACAACCGTCACTTGTTGAGAAATCCCTATTTCTCACATACTGCACAAGGTCATTTCGTGGTTGTTACCGAACGTACCAAATAAGAAAATGTTATCAATTTCTACGCATATTTCCATGATTGCGCGATGAAAAAGATTCACAACACCTTACAATTTGTTACTTTTTTAAGAACAGAATGTGACAAAAATGATCAAACATGGGCATATACCTTGGACAGTGGTATCTCGATCCTCCGGTAAGAGTTTGGCTTGCCAGCACTCAAGCCTCGTGTAGATTCCTCAGGGTCTTTGGTTTCCTCTCATAGAAATGTCACTCAAGTGTTGATGTTGTGAATGTATTCAACCTCCAACGCCAGTTTTGTATTCTGGTCATAGGTACATCTAATGTTGGACCTGTCATATATTATTAGTAGCATCAGAATGCAACGCCAAACACGGTAGTAGGACACCCAGTGCGGCCATATTATATTGACAAATGTCTAACTAGTAATTGCCAGTAACGAAGGTTAGAGTTCCTAGCTGCAATTTGTACTCTTGAATGGATGGTGGAATATAAATACTTTTCTTTTCTGTCAACTTATGTTTGAACATATATCCATGTCCTAGGTTTCTACAAAAAGTATATTGCTAATATTTTTATAACTATTGAGCGGGCGTTCATGTGATTAACGTTATAGTATTATGTTTTTATAGAGGCCGAATGTATGATGCTTTCAACAATAATTACCTGGCCTATTCCTATATAAACTCGTATCCAACATCGATCGAACCACCACCAGAATTTCCGTAAGTAAATTACCTCTGTACGTATTGTCTCTCAAATGACATTTAACAAAATATGTTCACAGCAACCCTTAAACATAGCACATCTTTAATAAGTTTTTAGCAATTCAAATTCTTCCTAGACTTATTATCAATGCAATATTCTGATGTTCAGGTGACATAGCTAATGAAGTAAGCAACAGATTCACTGTATTATTGATTTTGTGTTATAATGTACTATTGTATATTTGAAGTGAAAGCGTTCAATCAAAAAATGTTTGACAGTTTTAACACATTTTAGTGTTAAATCTATAAAAAGTTTGTTTGAAACAATTCCTCACTTATCATCTATTGTATATGTATATATTTTAAATTTGTTATAAGATAAGTGATTTACAATGATATCGTTTGCTAGGAGTGATTAAACTGATAAGGGTTTTTTTTTTTTTTGATCTTAATTACTCTTAATATTGATGGAATGAAATAAGATAACAAAGAAAGCACATGTTATACGAATAAAATTTATTGTCCGGTTCTGTTGAAATGGTGGTATTCACTTTGGTTTTAAACCACTGCAAAGAATAATTGAATGCAACTACATTTTTAATTTCAGAGGAAATTCAGTATGTCCTTCTGAAGATCAACACGTCTTTGGTTACTTCAAAAATTACGGTTTGACATTATGTTTGGTAGTAAAACCGGAAATACAACGTGTTACAAAGGTAGAGTGCTGCAGGTATGTAACTACTTCTACACAGTCTTACTATTGGACTCGTCATTTTAGTGACCTCTACTTTGCAGGATTATAATTCCCTCTCTTTATTATTGCAATTCAAGTACTACCAATAAGGAATGAACATTAATACTTGTTTTCGCTTCAGTTCTCTAAACTGAGCTTACCACTTCTAGATATTATTTTTGTGGTTATATATATAGAAACAAAACAATATGCCGATGGTAATAAAAACTTAATTATAGATAGGATTTTGACGTTTTTAATGCTAGGATGATTGAATTTCCAATCAGGTGTGAAGGACAATTAAGGAAGAACAGTAGAAAAGATAAATATCTACTTATTATTTACCTCAATTGGAACCGGAGGCTCATGTTTATGCCTTTTCAACAGAGAAACTCGTTTATACTGTACTCGCGCCTGCACTGTGTTCGAAAATGAGGGAAATCCCTACAGTATTGAGTAGTAATAATGACATATAATAAGTATTTTCCTATGTGTAAGATTTGTCAAAATAATTCATAGCTAGATAATTACTGAAAATTGGAGAAAACATAAGCATGTTTATGTATTTCTATTACTATTAACACATACATGCACATACCACCCAAAAGTGTAAGACTTATGGCGGCTTCGTTTTTTGATAGACTTTAATCAATCTTGAATATACATACAAAGGGCCAAAACACTGATACCTAAAGAGTAAAATTCTTATGACCAACGTTTTGTTCTAGTGAAGGCCCCCCCTGCGGAAAGAACACACGATGTGTGCCAAGTGGTTTTTGTCGGAGAAGGTACCTTGTGTTCTGTGATGCCATCTATCGTGATCACGAGGGTTGCCTTGTTGGATCGGGGGTGCTTGATGCAACCAGACCAGATAATGTAGATCCAAGCGACTTCACTGGGCCGATTAAAAGACGAAAGCGTGAGGAGGACGAAACCTTGTATGACTCGACCACTGATGAGAGGGTAAAACGGGATATTTTCTGTCGTCGTTCCTTTGGTTACTTTGCGTTCAGGGATGATTTTCTGCCGTCTACATGCACCGTTACAGAATGTAATTGTGGCTAACGTGGTCGTCATCAATATTTCTGTATGTCTGTTTTGGGAACAATAAAACCGAATCAAATCTAATACACAGATGTTAAAAACAAATTTGTTTATGTTGAATTTTATGAAGATGTTACCTAATGCAAATAAAGAAGACACAGTCAATCAAATTATATTTGTTTAAACATGAGTGTGAGTACCGTACTGTAACTTATTAACAATCGTAACTTGTTTTTGTTTTAAACTGTTGGTCTATTTAACTTTAACTCAAAACACACCTCACAACCGATCAGTTAATTCCAATTGTACCTGCAGGAAATCATAATACTGGAAAAAAATTAATGCAAAAAAAAAAAAAACAAAAAACAAAAAAACATCTATCTGGAAAGCTTGGTGTCAGGGCCAAATTCTGGGCTACATGAAGCCATTAGATAGCTGGCTGTGCTAGACGCAGTTTACTTTTAAGCAACTAAACCAATAACATCGGAAAGGGCGTCGCTATGTGTCTGACCATTAAGGGTAAATGTTTTAATAGTATTAAACCGACATTAATCTGTAAGTTATATTTCATGAATAACTTTTGCTGATGTCTCATTAATGTCAAGATTAATTGTGCCACTGATTTTACTACTTTGTTGTCATTCTTTGGTTAAGTAGGTACATGTATTTAACTTTTAGATTGATTCAAAGCTAATATTAAGGAGCAAACAAATTAATATAAACTACTACTTAACTAGTCTTTTTTTCTAACAAGGCAAACTTCAGACGTTCTGCTGAAGACGCACATATTAACAGTGAAGAAAAGGAAAAAAAACATTTAAAAAAATGAATAATGTCAAAGTTTTTTTTATTGGAGATTTATCTGGAATGCCCCTAATCCAAACGCAATCATTGTGGGAGCCACTGTAATATGTTGAAACGGTTGTAATTTAGGAAAATCCAGCTCTGAAGGAATTCCAATATATGTTCGTGGAGATTCAAAGTTCTATGTTGAAGTCGCCTCCTATGATTTTTTTATGTTCAGACCAAGTGTACAGATTCCAAGCGGATCGGTTGAAATCTTGGCCGCCAAATAACGACTACAGAGTTATAGATTTGTGTACCTGTATATTTTCTACAAGTACAGTACAGCTACTCAATATTGCAAAATGCGTACATGTATGTACATTTTGCAACTTGTCATGTACAATACAACTACTCAATATTACAAAATGCGTACATATACATTTTGCAACTTGTCATGTACAGTACAACTACTTAATATCCATTAACATTCCTAACATTCGAATCCAGCATTCCACGATTTGACGGTATGGAATTGAGGTTAGTTGGTATAGGAGGCTACGTGTTGTATAGTGTAGAGCACGTGGTGATACATTTATATTCCGAATGCCCTTTAATTTAGTCCGAAGGCCCAATAGTCCGAAGGCCCGACAGTCCGAAATATATAGAGGATATCTAACAGTGTTTTCAGTAATACCAAATATATTTCACGAGTGGGGCTAATATTTTGATATTTTTCACGAGTGCGCAGCACGAGTGAAAAATATCTAAATATTAGCCACACGAGTGAAATATATTTGGTATTACTGAAGACACTGTTAGATATTCTGTTTATTACATTTTTTATCAACGAAAAACCTACCCAGTATGCTAACTAGGCCTACAGCGATAATTTGTAAACAAAAAAATGTAGTTCCCCCCTTTCCAGGTGCTGAGATATATGTCGGGCTTCCTGATTATTCAATTATTTTGGTATTTTTTCATCATTAATTTGATTGGTCAAATCAGCAAAAGTGATATTTTTCACTAGTGATAAATATGATATTTTTCACTAGTGATAAATATTTTTCACTAGTGAAAAATATCACTTTTATAGAATGAATAATTTTTGATATTTCACTGGTAAAAATGTAATAAATAATATTGTTATGTGGATAAATGTTGATATCAAAGGTTTCCCAGTGAGTATGATATGTGTATATGAGTATGGGTACCAAGAGTATGTCAGTTTTTTCTGATAAAAAAATGCAACAAGTGAGCATTATATGAAAATATGAACATTCATATAAAATGTCTACCCAGAGTTGTCGTTCCTTATATTCACATGTTGGTGACGGTGGATAGGGCAATTGTTTGTTGAGATGTGTTGCATTAAGGAGCGATGCTAATGTTGCGTTGCCGAGCTACAGAAGCAGTTGTTAACATGATATTGTTAAAATTGGCGTCCAATCCATTTTTGCGTCTGTACCTAGTTATTGTGTATACGTGCTAAGAACTCTATATATATATCTGTGCATGTCACGCATGTTTTTATCTATTCTGTTTATTTCTATTGATTTTTTCGATCCAAATCTTTATCTGTGAAAATTTCTTTTGAACCATTTGACATTGATCCCGTAATTACCTAATTTCTGATTTTTAAAATAAAGGTTAACAAAGATTCAGTAACAATTTCGAGTAATGCTAACATATAGAACTAGATACATGTATCAACATAACTGTACAATGTGTATTAATATTTACATAGTTTCGGAATATAGGGACTTCGGACTATCGAGCCTTCGGTTTATTTGGCATTCGGACTATTGGGCCTTGGGGCGACTATCAGACCTGATTCATATACTTGAGTTGACCCTATTTTTTACCTGAGTTGGTATTCCATATTAAAACAGACTATAACTAAACTTCAAAGAACTTCCTAAATAAGTGTGTCATTACGTGCTCTACTATACAACACGTAGCCTCCTACACCAACTAAACTCAACTGCATGCTGTCAAGTCGTGGAATGATAGATTCGAATGTTAGGAATGTTAATGGATATTAGGTTGTTGTTATGTACATGACAAGTTTCAAAATGTACATGTACGCATTTTGCAATATTGGGTAATTGTACTGTACGTGTGGAAAATGTACATGTACACAAATCTATTACTCTGTAGTTGTTATTTGGCGACCGCTGTCGGCTATCCTAGATTTCATAACAAATAAAAATAAAACAAAAAAAGAATTCTTAATGTTAAAATCCTAGATGGAAGCAGCCATTTTGAATCTAATGGGGCCTTGGAATTACTAAACAGATCTAGGATGCAACATCAAGTCTAATTAAAAAAACATATTCAATTTATTTCCGTATTTTTTTAACTGATTTGTACAATTGGAAAATACACTAAACAATTAATATAGCAAAATATTTGTCGATAAAATACAACAAGCTGTCAGCTTTTTGCATATACATCACTATATATTTGATGAAGACATGGGGATGGAAGTATAAGATCAATGATGAATTCAAAGTAAACATGAAACAGAAAACATAAATAAACTACATTTAAACAATCTACATCTCCGCATTCATTGTATAGAGCAAACGTCAAGGTGGTCGACAATAATTTATGTTGTATAATTATTTTTACATCACAACTAATTGTGAATTGTATATACTAATTATCATCAATTTGCATTTGTAACTGACAATATGTCTTTTGAGATACCAGATCCAGACTGAAGAAAACCCCTGATGATATAGGATATGCACTATCCAAACATCTCAGTCAAATTTTTATTATGATGGTCACTGGTACTTTTATAACTAAAGTGCCCGTAGGACTGAAAGGTTTTTATGGGACTGAAGTGAACTGCAATGTCTTTAGAAAATAAACCTCAACTTAGGAAAATAAAGCAGAATGAGAATGAATTGATAAACATTCTCAAATTCAAGAGAAGCAATAGACAGTGATAATTTAAATTAATTTCCCTAGTTCCATTCCAAGGAAACATTGAACACTTTTTCCAGGTGTTAAAACACTACTTGGAAGAAGGTTAAACAAAACTGAAGAATTTGATTTTTATTCCTCTTATTGTCTGTCATGTCCATGATCACATTAAATCTAATTAACTTATATCTATATATACATATGTATTATTATTATTACAAATGAAAACAAAAATTCAACCAGCCACAAAGTACTGTAAGTGTTGACAAAATATTCAGATAAGCATCATTTGGTCAAAATTGATTCTCAACTAGAAAATCAAAACTCACCCAATATTCATTTAATCAATTTCTCGCATCATTATACTATGGCATGAAGCGAGATAATTGTCACTACTGAGTTTGTTTTCTTGTATTTACACATTCAATTAACTGAATAACATGAAACATGGATTTTGTTACAACCAAAAACATTTCAGTGCAGAAATAAGCATAAACACTTAATTTGATTTTGTGTTACGTAAATAATTATTTGCAAACTAAACTATAAAAGTAGATAATGGTCATTGATACCATTTCAAGAGGATATAAACATCTTTGTTGAATATGACTTTTTTTTTAATTCAATAGTATTTGGCAGTATACATAATGTGGAGTATATGTTGTTTGTTATTTTTATAATAACGCACTATCAATTACATATCATTTATAAGGTAGAACTAAGAAGTATGTCTCTTTATATAAACTGTTCTGTAGCTCTAGGGAAATAGGTATTTTTTATCTTGCACTGTGTAAGGTATATCTTTTTCAACATTTGTATACATTCATTTGTAGATCTGCTTAATAAAAAAAGTATCTAAACTTCTGTATAGGTTATGAAGAAGAGGTATCTTGATTTGAAACATTTTGTCTGGATATATATCAACTTGAAAAGACCGCTGTAAAACGGTACTGAACAGAAGTTACATGTACATTGTATTACATTACAGTGAAATGAAAATAATGGGAATTAACCATTGAGACATACACACACACTAATCCATCATTTTTATAATCGGCAAATATCAGCACAGATCACGCTTTAATACACGACCCAATGGAACTGATTGGATGTGTCATAAATGGCCCCATGAAGCTAGTGACACCCGACACGCCCACTCCAGTCACAGCCCATATCAATAGCTTTAACACCCTTAAACACAATAATGTGTACGTACCTATGCATACATCAATTGCTCATAACGCTGTACAGATAGCTGTTCACAATAGATACATTAAAAGAACGTAACTATTTTTTAAATGTTTGAAAACTGCATGTAGCGGTCGGATCTACCATTGTTGAGCTATGTAAACCGGAAGTGTATTTACTCCGATTAAGGGGCACATAACTCTAACAATCCAACATGGCGGCTTTATGTGGATAGGTCTATACATAACCAAAAAATAACTTTTAACAATACCTGGTGTCTTTTGAAATCATATTAAAAAAATGATTGAATTAATAACGATCCATTTCATTCGCCTATCAACAAGTGTTCTTTTCTATATGCCGATTTCGATATTTGAAACACTAAAGAGTTTCAATACCAACAACAGTACTTGCTGTATAAGTCGTCCTAGAGCACCCGATTACCCCAAAACAATATTCATGAAACAAATACGAACGTATTTGTACTTGAACAACGAAAAGTGCTGTACATTCTAACGAAAATGACAAATATCGTCAAAATTATTAAAAATGAAGTCAATTAATTGGCACTTCATCAATAAATGCCAGTTTCGAACACCGTTAAATAACTGCACTTTGATATAAATAGAAGAATGTACAGCACTTCTCTCCCGTTTTCTAAGTTCGATGAACATGTGTATCACGTTAATTGTACGAAAAAATACGTTAATCAGGTGTTCTGGCAATATTTACTGACCAAGTGTTAATGTAGTCTGTTCTTGCGGTCACGCGAACACGACGGTCGAAGAAAGCATCCCGATAAGGACGTTGGACACCAAACATTAAAATTCGGTTGTGAAAACACACAGAACTGACGAAGAATTTGTTTTTTTTAAATTATAAATGCAGCATTAACCCACATGCGCATCCATGTAAGCTGTTTGGTAAACTTTTCGGAAGATTCATATTTACAGTTTTGAGAGATATATTTTATTAGTTTCATTTTACATCCCTAGTTCGGTATTCTACAGAATGGCGTTACACAGCGAGCAATTTCGATCCTAGAGTATAGTTCAAAGCCAAGAGCAAACATTTAAAATATAGGTTCTGTTTCATCTCGGGCGCTTTATCTACTTTTCCATTTCAATAAATTAGGACATTACCTGTGTGCGTCCAACCATATCAATGCCATTCATAACATATGATACAGACAAAGGTAACATATTAGGTAGTATTACCTTTACCTGTGTTATATGTGATGAATAGCATTAATAGACTGAATGCGTGAAGTCATCCGACAGTGATGCATGGATTTTCCTCACTCAATCCAATATGTCAGGTTGTGATCCTTGACTTAGTCAGGACACAGACATTGTTTTAAGTGATATTTTATCAATAAAGAGATTGAAAATATGCCAAAACTTGATTTGACGCCAAAAAGTGACTTTCTGATATTTCGGAAAACAAAATTCAGGAAAAAATACAGGAAATGAACAAATTAGAAGAGCAACACAGACAACAAGATTTCTAGCCCCATTACAGCAAGGTGATCTAGAAAACGTTCTGAAGAAAGGACTGGATTTTACACTAATGAATCCCTTACTGCAACTGCATGCTGCCGGGGTGGATGAGCAGCTAGTGGCCGAAAAAACTGGCCATAGATCATCAGCCATAAGGTCATATAAACGTACCTGCAGTAGTGTAAGGAGGTTTAAATTCTGAGTCACCTCCAAAAAAGGTGAAAGTGCTGTGTAAAAAAAAACCCAGGAGAATTCCATTGCCCCAGGTAACAGAGAACTCAGCATCAGTGCTCCAGATATGTGTTTCACGTTAAAATTCAAGGAAAATCCTTGGAACATACTCGAATTATATATGTGGATGTATTTTGTGCCAGTTGACAAATTTTCTTTGAATAATGACACTTTGTTCTAATTTATTCATTTGTTTCTATTTGATTTAATTAAACAAAAGATGACTGTGTATATTGCTTTGTGTTGTGTGTATACGTATGGATACATTACTAGTAACCCCCCTAAGTTACCTACAACTGTCTTATATGTTACTGTCTTATAAGAGAGTCACATATAAGACAGTAATAGGTAACATATCGGACAGTTACAGGTAATTGTCCAACACTTCCGTAGTTATAGCACAGAAAGAAAAAGGGGTGACATCACATCTATGTTTTAAATGTGTATAGTAGACTATTAGAGATTTGGAAAAATATTGATCCCATGTAGAACTCAATACCATTTTGGTTTCTCATCAATTCTAACTATTTTTGGGTGTGACGAATCCAATGCAAAGTTGTGCCAAGCCGACCAATGACTCTAAAGTGGTCAAAATACCAATTCAAAATGGCCGCCAAATTGTTTGCATAACTTGCATTTGTAGAATTGTGCTATGCGGTAATTAAGATAAAACAACACCATGATATCTGTTTGGGTTGTTTTGTTTATTACCATAAGCATAAACCAACGTTTTTATGCTTTAAACACATACTTTGAGGTAAATACTATAGATACAGATTCCAAGATGGCCACCGAAATGACTAGCGACATGCTTTACAAAATAAATTGTTTCGGTGTATGAACTATCTTCAGGTTTAACCAAGTCCTTTTGATCACCAATACCTACTTATCCAACGATAGATGTGAATCATAGAAAATATGTCTTTGTCAAAATGTTACTTTCAAAAGAAACGCCAGAATATCAAGCAACATTTACACATACACAGGGCGGAAGATTCCTATGACAGAGACGCGTCCAGTGCAGTTTCTCCTTGAACCATTTACACCCCATGTTATTGCAACCCGTCCTGTATGTCTGACAGGCAATAACCTCTAGAATAGCTTTCGGAATATGGTCCTTTGTAATCAAAATGGACTGTATCTTCTCGTCCTTTGTAGTCCAACCTGCACCAGTGGATGTGGGGGCGGCGATGTTTGGAAGACCTATATGAGCATATTACCATATCTTCGATTGATAAAATGTTTCTGAGGTGTGAGGCATGTGTTCCGGTTTAGAGCTACTTAGAAACATGGTTTCACACAGAGTGTCAGTTTTTGTCAGCGATTTGCTACCATAGAGTTTGCAAACAAAATGTTCCATTTTAGACCACGTTTCGTCGTTCAGCTCGCACTGGTTTGATATTCCTTGAAGTATATCAAGGTTATCTTGTAATGTCTTAAGAGCTTTTGGCTTTCCAATACCATACATAAATGACACTTTGCACGATTTTCCGTGAAGGCTTTTCTCAGCCTTGAGGGGTCTGATGACTTCAGCCTTGACCCATGTATCTTTAAGACCCTTGTCCTCAACATAGTCACCAATGGTGGCTTGGAAGCACATACTTATGTGAAACCACCGAGACGAATTATCACACGGTTTTGGTATTCCGGAATAGACTACTTAACTCCATTGCTTTACAATACAGTGCTTGATCAACAACAAAAGTTCCATATTTGTTGCCAACGTGATCAGCTATATACCTGGTATATCCCGTGACGAAACTTGGTGTTTAGAGTACTGTAATCATCGGCAGGTGCATTTCATAGGGGCATTTTTCTTTCTTCAATGATAGATTGATTAACAGAGGTCCAATTGCTGCTCTTCGAAGTTGCCTTTTCCAAAGAACTTTTCATGCTTCTTGACAACAGAAATGCTATATTAATTGCCCGTGGTACAACTTTTTGAGATTTGTCGGTACGAAATGCGTCTAGTGTCACGTGGTCTATACTCTGAGTAGGAGGGTCTTTACTAATTGAAACTTTTACTTCTTGGACTGCACATAGTATTTCAGGGAAGTGCAATATCCCGTGTAGAAGACAATGTCATTTTCGTCTTTTAAAGCATCATTTCTCTCCAGGTAAACTACATGCTGTGTGCCATGGTATCCCATGTTGCCCGCTGTTGATGATTCTTTCGCAACATCTATGTTATCGATACCCTGGGTAACTAGTTTTCCTTGTAACAGATTTCGCAGAAGAACAGTACTAGTTACAGGATCAAGACTCCCGAGTGTTTTCTCGGCGAGTGCAGTATCAGCAGCTAGTGTCTGTTCATATGTCATGCACAGTAATGCAAGATGCAGAAGGGTAACAAGTTGGGAGCTGCGAGTCTGCTGGTGGACTGTAAGAACCATGTTATATTGTTTGGAGGGAATGTTTGTACCGTTGGTACACCTGCTGGTGGACTGTCAGAGCCATGTTATATTGTTTGGGGGGTGGGGGTGGGGGATGGGGGTCAACTGTGATCAAAACCATCAAGGAGATTCTGTCCTCTAAGCAGAAGAGTCAGAAACATGTACAAAGACTCTGGGACCCATTCCATACAATTATCATTGTTAAGAGTAGATTTTGTGTTTTTAGACTTTTTATCAGATCGCCTCGCAGCTGTAAGACATGAACATGAACAAGGGATAGCATCTCGTCCTCATTGTATGATGGTAGACTGAATATTTCATCACTGTCTTCTTGTCCAGACACCAATCTCGCTTTATCAAGTACTGGTAGTTTACACGGAATAATCACGTCGTCATCCAAAATCGTACTGTGTCTTCTTGGCATAATCTCAATATGTTGACCTAATTGTTTTTGAAGCTCATGCATGAAAAATGCTCGTCGAATTCCATATCGTATATCGACACATTACGATTCCCATAAAAAAACGTATACCTTTGCCAACAGTCCTCAAGCAGGACTGCGCGACCCCTGTCAATGTTACTACTTAGATCTCAGCAGACTTGCAGTAGAATATGCTAGTGCGCTGCCTCTCCGGAGCTGTCACCTTCATTCATGCAATCACTCGGACACAGTTTCTGTGATAGAGAATATAACCAGCCATAACGTCATACGCTATTTCGAGCTTTGTCAAAAGCTCAAAGTCAGTCTTTGCCCTTTCCTTTAAAGCATAATTAACATCGAATGTGGTGACACGGTGAAGGGGACTTGATTCGCCCCCACAACAACATATGATACATGTTGTTTTGTCGGATGGGTCAGAGTTACTCCGAAGAACCCTGTGTAGCGGAGGCAGGGAGGAGGATGATGCCTGATCAGTCATACATTCACATTCCATGGAACTGGAGTCTTCTGTGATATCTTCCAATCTGTCAATTTTAGCCCGGCTCGTGAAATTATTACGACAAAAATTTCTGTGCCAAACAAAGCTAGGATTTTCAGTAACTGCAAACTCAGCCTCTATAATACCTATTGCAGCACTGAAGTCTGTTTCCTTTTTCTGTTTGCGTTTCTCGGCACCTGTTCTAAGTGAAACTGATGCTTTCTCTGCTAGTTTTACCACAGCATCTCTTTTGCGCCTTTTGCGTTGGCATATTACACAAAGGGATAAAACATAATCAATACCACGTTTAGAGAACATGGCATTCCATGTTTAGTCATCAGTACCAAATAATGAAATAGAAATTTGTTTTTTCGGCATAGCCGTCTAATTTTGTTTTGGCCCCGGATATGACGCGACAGGTGGCGTTACTGGTCAAGATGAAATATGTGATTGGTCAATGTAGCGGCCAATGCAAAATGCAGATATACAGTTAAAAACGAAATAAAGTTAAAGGAACCTCACGGTAAGCCAATATTTATTTTGTATTTTTTTTATCATATTATTGGGTATATCTTTTAAAAAATACCTTCTGAACAATAACCATTCGAATTCGATGATGTATGTACATAAAAACATCAATTATCAATTATTAAAAGGTTATCACAATTCGTTGATCAACAATCTGAATATGCAAAAATGTTGTGACATATACGATAAACGCATGCGCACAACAAACTAAAACACATGGAAACAAAAATGGCTTCCAATGTGAATCGACTGAGGTTGAAAACGATAACAGCTTCCACAATGAAGAGAATAATAGGAAAATGGGTCAAACACAATCCTAGAATTAAACTTGGGAAGCAGTACAATAGACTGTAACAGTTCAAACATGAAAACAGCAGTAATACGAACGCCGCTCGTATTCTGCTTGATTGTTTGATAGTAGGTCATGACAATCTCGGTAATATTTACATAAACTCGGTAAGATTTCCACAATCTCGGTAATATTTACACAAACTCGGTAATATTAACACAAACTCGGTAATAGTTCCACAAACTCGGTAATATTTATACAGTCTGCACCAGTGCATCGCTACATGTTTATCTTTTTTAAAGATATTTCTTGTTTTAATTTGAATTACCATTTATCTTTTCAGTAGGATGTGCCAATGGCTTTTAAACATTTTTCTGTATACAAAAAATCAATTCAGCATTATAGGAAAAGTTTCACAATCAACCCAGAAATAGCACATTTTTTTGGTGGCCATCTTGGATTTCCAGACGCAGAGAAACTAAAAAATATAGACAAACGTATTTTCAATATATAAGTTGGTATAAATAAGTATTAACATCAATTAAACAATAAAATAACAGTAGCCAAATAATATTATGACGCATAAGCATTTCACAGGAAAAACGGTTATGTGGATTATGCAGTATTGTGGCGGCCATTTTGAATCGTAAAATGGACAACTTTATAGGCATTTCCCGGCTTGGCACAACTCGGCATTCGATTTGTCATACCTGAAAATGGTTAAAAACGATGAGAAACCAAAATGGTATTGAGTTCTACTTGGGACTATTGAAATGAAACAATTTCCCAGATATCCAATAGTCTATAGTAAATATCGGGTATTGACTATGATGGTTTGTGATGTCAGCGTGTAATTTATGTAACTGGGTCATTCACAGTTCGGAAAAAATTTAAATCTTGGCCATGCTTGTCTGTTGACTGCTGTCAGTTACCATTATCTTTTGTTTCAATTTCAGTGATTTTCTTTGAAAATATAGAGCTGTGTAAAGTGTGATCAGTGTATTGGATTATTATTGGTGACTTGTGGAGAAAGACTATTCAGGAAGAGATTGAAGAACAGTTTTGAAGATGTGAGAAAAAGTTTCTTTCCTGTGTTTATTTATATCTTCTGTCATCAGTATGTATTGTTGCCTCACTTATAATATATCATTTGTAAATTGAAAAACCTATAATTGTTAATATCATGTTGACATCATCATATTTAGGGTATTGTATTTTATATCCAATCACAATATTTTTTAATGTAATCATGTTTTTATCATATCCCAATTGCAATGTAGCAAAAATCCCATTGATGATTTTATGGAAATTGTTTAAATATGGACATTTTATAAAGAAGTGTTCATAGTCTTCAATAGTGTTATTACATATATTACAATGTGGGTCTGGTTTTCTTTTCCATTGATGTAATATTTGTTTTGTTGTCAGAATTTTATTTAGTATTTTCCATCTGAATTCTGTTAATTTGTTTTCTTCCATTTTGTGAAATATAAAGCTAGATGCATAAAATTACTGATTTTCTGTTATATTCAGACAATTTAACCAGTACATATAAGCATTTGGTTTTTATGATAAAATCTTTATGAGCTGTTTGTATACATTTTGATTTTTGCATTTTGTGATGTCTAACTTTGATTGTTTAAGTATATTTATTATAATTTTGCTCTGCATTTTTTTTCTGGCTGTTGGAGTTCAATGTTATACATTTCTTATCTTTCTTAATAACCATGATGAATTGATATGAAAATAAAACCAATTTAAGAAAAACAAGCCATAGTCAAAAAAAAGGGCACATGGACTAAATTTCACAAATGCCAATTATTTCAAATATATATTCTATTTTGTCCTTTTATACAATTAAGAACAATATATGCATAAGTCTGGTTGTGATATAGTAATGCAATAAGTGAAATTGATGAATATAGTATCTGCTTGACCCTTGGGTGTGAAAGTTTTATGTAATAGTTAAAGGTCAAGCATTGTGAACAACTGGCCTATTATTGTGTATATAAGGAACAACTTATACCTGTCAACGAAGTCAGACTACTTTGGAGGCAGAGGAATAACATCTATTCTCAGTCCCGGGCTTTCGCCCGGGACGGGACAGGACTGACCAGTACAAATGCAAGTACAGATGGATATATGTAAATATGATGTATATACAGTTAATAAAGAATCAACCAAAGAAGAAGTAAAAGAACGATTTTATTATATGGTATAGCACATCCAACTGCCTCATCAAGTTAGCGCACCAGTGTGGATGATTGAGAACTAGTCTGAGTCTGGTAGTAACAGTGAATGAACTACACTACCATTATGTCCCACCACGAAATACCTTTTTGTGTTTTAGAATCGGCGAAACAAGACATAATTTATTTTACGTATTCTTTGTTTGAAGTTCTTTTATTGTGCAAGTAAACACACATAACATATACAAACATGCATTTTTGTTATCGCTCTATTTCAAAGCTCAGACAGTTCTGATGGTGAGGGACCAATGACATCACCTTAACATACACAATTGAATGTTTGAAACACCCTTGTTTTGCCTCTGACCTTTTGAGCAAAGCCAATAACTTTGTACTGCCCAATATTGAAGGGTGGATGGGTATACCACAAGATTAGTTTCATCACCTAATTTTGAGTTTGAACGTTATCCCCCATATAAGAACTATTGTGTGCACAAAATAGCATACATATTTGACATAATTGGCATTTATAAAATTGGGTCACTGTGACTTTTGACTATGTATTTGTTTTAATTAATTGTATTTTCAACACGTCAATGCAACATAATTATGATGAAAGATTTAAACAACATCATTCGGGAAATTGACCTCCACTTGACTTTAGTTTAAACAATATTTTATTCATTAATCAAAATAATCAATACATATACGAATATTTTCATGTCAGATCATGTCTACCTAATTTTAAGGTATATATGTGCAAAAAATAAAAACACTTATCGGTGATAGCCACCGGATGACCCAAATTGGCACTCCTCCATTTCATGGGGACCCTCGAACAAATTATTCAACGTTATTTGGTGACCCTAGATAATTATGTGCCAACAATGCTAGCTGCGGGCAATTTCCTCATCGGAATCACCAGTATAGGCTAGATGTGACAGTATAATCTGAGGCAAAGGAAAGTTTAGATCACTCGGCTGGTTGTTAATACAATAATAGACGTAGTCAAAATATAGGTCGCTTAAAATTGCCTTTGCTAACGTCTGTTCCGGGCAACTGTACAATTGTTTTCCAGCCATATTTAGCTGAAAACAAACCACTGATTACAGTACTACACTTGATTTTCACATAATAGATTCCATAAATTACTGAATTGTTTGATCCTATCCTATAAAAAAATAATTTAATTGAACAAAAGCTGTGAAAGGAACTATGCTTATAGAAGACCAGTTGTTACTTGCAGTGATGATAATGAGATAAAATTTTGATTATGTTAATTTAGATAATTTATTTTGGTTATCCTAGTTCTGGGTAAATTACATCTTCTATTGACTTGGATCACTAGTTATTCGACTTCACAGAGATGAAATAAAAGAGCATGCTGAATAGATATAAAGTAACCTCTATTGTCATCATTGGGATTTTGTTCCCATATATGTCTAATGTCTGCATTTGTTAGGCCTACACATCGAGCAGAAGCAGGCTGTTTGTGCACTATTATAATTCCTTCATACACACAGATTGATGTTAATATGTTCAAGTTCATGGGAAAACGAAACAGATTAAATTTAGCAGTTTCATCAAGTTCAATTTGAATAGAAATTGAAATATGTACATTAATTGAATAGAATTTGGTATTGTGTACACTATTACCGCCCGAGTTTACTTTTCACACCAGACTTATACATTATGACAGATAGATGTCTGATTTGTCAGAATTTCCAAGTCTCTGGCCTCGTGTTGGAGCCAGAGAAAAATCGTACTAGTACATTATACACATACAGAGTATTATATATTGTTAAATATTTGTATAATAACTCATTTTTAATTACACTTTAATTATGATAAGGCAATACTTCGTAGTATGATAAAAAAAGATAAAATGTTCTATAGCCCTAAGGAAAGTAGTATTGTATCTTACACTGTACTTGTAACTGTATATTATGTTTAATGCAATTCTGTATATGTTATGAAGAAGAAGTATCTTGATTTGAACACTTTTTGTCTAGAAATAACTCCTATTCGGAAAGATCTTCATAAAACGGTATTAATAGTAGTTGCATTACCGTGAAATCAAACAGATTTCTGTAGTAACACACGCGAAATTAACCACACAGACAAACACTTTTCCGTCAGATTTTTAATCGACAAATGTAGGCACAGACATATAACTCTGGAATGTGTAAGAAAAGGAACTATATGTAAACCCGTAAAACAGCATGCATGTGTACGATTCTAGAAGTGTATATGGTGATATCTTTAACCATAAAAACTCTCCAACCCAATTAGAGTATAAGTATGATCTGCCGATATATATACTGACTATCTCTTAACTCATTACCATTAGTGTGAAGTTTCCTTACGGTAGTTTCTTAATGAGTACGATGACTTAAGGTACTTTTAATAGCGCCTCTCATGGTAAATATGTCTACAAGCAATGCAGTTACGATCTCTTGAATGTATTGACATTATGATTATTTTTCAATTTATCTTTTAAAGCAGACAAAGGCCTTTTTAAGAATGTATTTTTTCACCTGGAAGTGACGGCGGAGAGAGAGAACAGTCGTTTTCACTGGAAAGTGTCAGACAGCTCTAGGTATGTTCTTAGCAACCGTCATAACAACACGAACAAAATGAACAACATTTATTCAGTGACATTTTTGAAGTGATTTTTATGTTTTGAACATTAAGGAGACAGACAGTAACAACATTGGATGTATGTATATAGAAGGTGGATCCTGTTTATTAAAATGAACACAAAAAAACAAAAAAACCCGACGGCGGAGAGTATTACCCGTGTTTGCCGATTAATTTGGCTGTTACAGTAACTGAGCGCTGTCCCAAGCGATGTGTATCAGATGATTTTGTTTTTTAAACGTCATAATGATAAAGTGTAAATACAAGGATTTGGTTTTCTAAAGCTGCATCGAAGTGTATTTACATTGTGGTAACTACATATTGAACTTAATTGTTGTACTTTCGCGAAACAAGCAATATGTACTTACCCCAATGTTAACATATCGATGCAGCCACAAAAAATAAAAATAAATCCTTAAATTAAGGACAACAATAGCGTCGCGACAAATTCAACTGATGACAGAAATTCCGAAATGATTTAAGAGTGAGATTCGCCACCGGTCAGTCAGTAAAGCAAATTCAATATACCAAAGAATCGAAAAAAATGAAAGTATATGGATCGAAGCTCATTTGCATAGTCCAACAGAAAACATTTCAGTTCAAATAACCTAGGAGGTTTATAATCGAGCAGTACGGAATACTTAAATAAGTCTATTTTCATGTGACATTGCTTTGATGAAATGGTCAAAAAGTCTATATTTTTGCAAGCCTTGACGGACTCGAGACGAGTTCCATCAAATCTCGTATGAAATAAAAACTGTAATTTACTTTGTATATATAACTCAGAACACTTTAATTTACTTTGTATATATAACTCAGAACACTTTAATTTACTTTGTATATATAACTCAGAAAACTGTAATTTACTTTGTATATATAACTCAGAAAACTTTAATTTATTTGTATATATAACTAAGAAAACTTAGATTTTGACAGGTTTAAGTGAAAATTTGGAGGCCAAAATCAAATCGAGACAGCTATTTTCTTGGTCCTTTTCAATTCATGACATAACGTCAATGTCTATATCACGACGTCACAATCGATTTCTCCAGGTTATTATATTCATTATATGCTTTATATGCTTAATACAATAAACATCAGGCATGATGGAAGAGTTGATGAAGTAAATCCATCAATGTGACATTAGAGTTTGCTGTAGTTATTTCAAAATGACTTATTGAAAATGGTTACCTGCGTTATTCCAACCTGTCTTAGTAATGACAATGCCATAGGACTCCAACCGTACACTAGCATAACCAATCGAATCATCTAGGTGACCATCATTTACCTGCTTAAAGTAATACTTGGTTTAAAAGGACATTGTAACAGAATTATATATATATATATATATATATATATATATATATATATATAAATGCTAGCTAAGCAATTAGCTTTTTTATGCTTGTAACTCATATCAATATCTTTTTAAAATATTGAGTTTAATTATTTTTCGTGTCTTTATTTTGTATTAAGGGAGAAATTTAAATTTATTACTAACATGAAATAATTTTTATGATTGCAAAGTAGTTGCACCAATACAATAATGGCAACTACATCAATATAAAAATGAAGATAAAAACATTTAAGAACCTATGCTAGCCTTAGTTGGGTTGTCATAAAAACCGCCACAAAGACCTTCATGGTATACCAGATCATGAATGTCTTCCCCACAACCAACCCCACTAAGGCTAGCAATCACAAAAATTATTTCATGTTAGAAGCCACTAGGTGGCTTTCTCTGTAATAAATTTAAATGTCACCCTGGTGGGCGGCAATTTCAATTGCATATACTTGTTGGAGTTATGAGTTATTCTTGATATATGAGGAGGGGCATAAATGGAAACTTTGAGTGATAGGGATTCTCTGTCGCTTACCTACATCCTATTGTCCTTTTATCAAAGATATGTCGTTAGCCCCCCCCCCCCCCCCCCCCATTGCTTTACGGCCCATCAACTGTTGGAGTCAATGACACCGCCCAAGAAAACATACACCAAACTGAATAAAAAGGATATTCACTGAATTAAAATATATTGTACATATCATTCATTAAAACGATTTGGTTGTAATACTATCTTAGCATTACTATATGCTAGTCTACAGTCGATATACTCAATAGAATGTCGCCCGTTAGACAATACTATACAATGATACCCCGATTTCCATAAGGTTTTCATATGGTTGACTTTTATTTTCATTTCTCAAAATTCGAAACAAGTCCCTATGACGAAAGTGACAATTTATTAATTTCGTATCTAGAAAGGCGCTTAATAAATTTGTTGCGTCATAGCTCGTGAAGTTGCTTTTCTTGTGGTGGCATATGTGACAAACTGCGAACAATTTAGAAAGCTCTCTAGGCACGTTGATACCGAAATTAACTGGAAACGACATATCTTTGATAAAGAACAATAGGATGTAGGTAAGCCACAGTAAATCCGAATAACTCAAAGTTTCCATTTATTGTTCGAAACCTTATGTCAAATCCATAACTTTGTCTTGAAATATGTTAGTGTGAACCGGGTGATCACAATAATGACAATACTGTTGGGTCCAAGTCTAAACGTGTATGTTGTAGGCATGGTAAATGCGCTTACGCTATTTAACTACCTATCAATAAACACAGATGTTTCTTGTTATGAATAACTTTCGCATTTAGGAATAAGATAGAGTTACCTCTCTTCGGCCATGTAGTGTTTATCTAATAATAATAAATTAATGTCAGTATGCTCCTTGAGTATGCGCAGATGGTCTTTGAATAAAGCAAGTGAACACATCAACAATGGTTTCAATGTGTTGATCAAAATTGATAATTTAGATCAGAATCCATACCTAGTGGAAACACAAGACACCATAACATCTCACTAGTCAGTTGTCCGGAATGTTGGTTTTGTTTGTATAACAGACAGTTGTTTTAAGGATCTGGACACTGGCGGTCCTGTTCTACTTGGAAATATTGTCACAGCAATCAAATATAGCCCTAATTAGATGGTGGCAGATTCAATGTAAATAATTTTGAAAAAGGATCGTTAGGTATGTTATAATTATTGCATTTGAGTGGCATTAGAGAATAATAAGATTTAATCAAACAACATTAGAAAAGGGCACGCGCAAATATATTTCTTCGCCAAATAACCTTACCGTATGATAAATGTTGAGTACAGGTAAACAAAACGATCAATCATAACACAGAATTTGTAATGGGCTAGTCACAAATCTGATTTGATAATATGACTACTAATATGACTACTACTGATAACCTATCTGTGTCGTGATTGAACCCCCCCCCCCCCCCCGTGCAGTGTATTCCTGCACGAAGGAGCAAACCACGTTTTTACTATGAAACATCCCTCAGAATCACATAATGTAAAACAGTGCTAGCACCGGCGTCATCACTCACCTTCCAAAGCAGTTTGAATACGGTGTCTGGTGTCAACCTGTGACGTTATACATTATTTATACTTGTATGATCGCTTGTGTTCTATTAACTTGATAAACTTCTTTATGCATCCACACACTTACAAGAAACAACTCAACAACTGTATTTGAATGAATAAGGCCACCCTCACAGAGGGTGACAAAATATATATTAATTATGAAAAAGTGATAATAGAAAATTATGAGATGAAATTACTCATACATACCAAATACATATATCAAATATCACTTTGATCAAACATAAAACAATAAGCCAATGTGGGGTTAACCAAATAAAAACCGCCAAAAAGACATTGAAAATGTCTCCACCAGACATTGAAATGTCTTCCCCCAGTCTATCACTAAAATCGACCCTTTCTTACTTACAAACGATTCCTATGAAAAATTGATATAATAAGAATTTATTTTTGTTTAAAACGTTAAACGTTCATTTTAAAACTCTTTTTGATTTTTTCATTTTTGCCTGCTAAAACTGAAAAATAATCAGAACGAGTATCCTAATGAAATATAAAGGGAATCTCATCACAGCTTCTACTCATCATATGTATCCTCTGTATATCATACTTGTTCAATCATGAACTACAATTTTGATCGCAAGCACGGCACCAAGGCAATCCGTCCTCGTGTGACATCACCAACGTCTTCATGGTATTGAATTACTTCATTATATACAGTTAACATTTTCATTATATTCTATGCTTTCATCAATGCATCATTTGATTTTTTCATTATGTTATTTTCATTATTATATCATATGATTTCAACATTATATTATTTGATTATATCATTATATTATATGATGTCATCCTTATATTATTTTATCATATATTATATTATGTCATCTTTATGTTACTTTATTATATCATTATATTATATGATGCCATTATTTTATAATTTGATTAGTATATGGTTTACTGTTAATGATGGGATTTTACCGTTAATTATTTGCAAACACCCCGATATTACTGCACGTCTTCATTATACTTCATTATATTTTTGGAAAAAAATCTGACAAGCATTTCCACGTATCCGAAATAAACGGAACGTTCTTGTGGATCATTTATCTTTTACGAGCTACGACCGTTTCTGACGGACAAAGCAAATTTTCTACCAAGAATTGTCGTTCCCTACAATCACGTTAGTGTATGGAAGGCCAACTCTCGGTACATACAGATATTGGACCGAGGCTGCTGGTGGCCATTATTCCATCAGAAATGGCGGTAGATATGCCAGCACAAGGTAACCCCTCAGTAAAATTCAATGTACTTCAGGTTTGTGAATACGCTTGTTAGAGTCGTATAGTGGTATGTTACAATCATATCATAGTGTTCGTGAATAATATGATGATTTGATGGTATAACGATATTATATCTAATGACATAACGTTAAAACTAAATGGTATATTTCCGACATCAGGCAATATACTATTACCAAATGATATAATGACATAACATAAGACAATGATGAAATATTTACAATACAAAATTTATATTGCATTTTTATACCATATATAATGGGTCCCTGTAAAGTGCGAAAAGAAAGCAAAACGAAACGAAACGAAATCAAATCAAACGAAACGAAAAATGAAACATTAAAAATATGGGGAAAAGACTGCATAAGCCTACGTGTCCCATTCTAATCGGTGTAAACACATTATTTCAATGTTTCCTTTTTTTTTCGTTTTATTTAGTTTCGTTGCGTTTGATTTGATTTTGTTTCGTTTTGCTTTCGTTACGCACATTACAGGTACAGATATAAACGTACCTGTTAAATGAAAAAAAAAGTTCTCTCAGTAATACACTCTTCTCGCTGCACATTTAGTCTGGTCAGTGCACGAAGCGATACACACTTTGATAGACATCTAAATGTATCAACATAATTGATTAAGGGCACAATGTCCCAATTTCAAGGTTTCATTTGAACCATTTGATAAATGATGATATTTGCCTTTGTTTTTCCTTTTTCATTATTTTTCATTTTATCGTCAATGTTTATTTGTTCTCTACCAGTCAAACCATTGTAACCGTTCTATCGGCTTCATTTCATGGGGTATTTTGCTTAAATCTCACATAGATTTAAAAGACTGTCATATTTCGGACAACTTCTTGTTTCAGGGCTGTTGTGTCTAGGTCAAGGTCATTGTTACTATTTTTAGAAATATCTTGTGAGCACTGTAGCGACTTGATTCCTTGAGGGATTTTAGTCAAAATACACATGAATACAGCAAACCATAATATATGGGATGAGTTTCAAAAGTTTAGGGTTAAGTTGAAGGTCACATTACTATTAAAAAAATCCTTTAAAAAACCCTTGATTTTAAACATTTCTGTTGATGAGTTGGATTAATAGAGATTTTTGTACAGATTGTTTTGTTAAACTATATGTATAATGTCGATAATGAGCCCAGAATGTCTAGTTATAGAGGATGATAGTGATGTAGATGACGTGATGACAGCACTACCTAGTGGGAAATAATCGCGATTAAACATATTTTGATATAAGTGGACACAATATACCGTTAGCTTCATTAAGTTTTGAGCTTATAAGTTCTGATGAAGGGTCATATTCCCTCGGACAAGTTCGAGTTTCAGAGATTTTTTTTACCAAGTTCAAGGTCAATATTACTATTTTTAGAGTAATTCGGTAGGGACATATATATCACTAAAGGCTAAAGCAATACCAGGTTTGCTTGTTATCTTCGTTAAGTTTAATTTCGTCATTTCGCTTTTCTTTATCATAACTTATATGTCTTGCGATTTTTTTTCTTTTAATTCAAATCATTCGCTGTTTCCTTCATGTCATACGTTGTTTTCTTTCGTTCGGATATATATTGGTAGTAATAACTTGAGTGTTTCTTCTGGAGAATACTAGCACATACAGATAATCAATCCTAAATTCATTTAGCTGTTTTTATTGCCCTTCACATCCCGTGTGTTCTCTGTCGGTATTTTGTGTTGCTGCCATTTGCCAAGTAGGTGAGGAACAATAAGTCGTAGAGCGTTTGTTATATGCTTCACAATACTAATACTGATATACACGCACATTGTTTATATTACATTAAGTGATTTAGAGTCATTAAGGTGGTAGATACGGATTTGATGATAACGGCCAGTGTACGTCATTGTATCAGCCATAGTCGAATGTACACGGTACTCGCGGATGTTAAGGCCACTGATAGACCATTTCACATTGCTACGCTGAAATTCCACACCAGAGGTGTGTTCAGGATGGCGAGCTTCTGAAAAGACTTGTACGCGCGAGCGTTTGCGAGTGTACGCGTACAAACCGACCGAGCTGTTGGCCAGAAAAATCAAGATGGCGTCCAATGTTTTGAACATGGAGAAACTGAATTTTAAAGCGATGGCAAGAGCTTATCACACGCGATTTTTGTGACCGACGGAACCATTGGCCGATGTCATTCCGATAAGAACGATTTACTGTTAATAGATAACAATAATGCACTATAAGTGATATTTCACTAGACAAAGAACACAAACACCTCATCATGTACTTAACATGGTTTTCATACAATGGGGCAGCCATTTTGAATGTATGCGCGAGCACACACAAGATCGCCGATATATTGTCACGCGAACGCGCGCCTACCTGAACACGCCTCTGATCACAGCATGGTAGCCATGTAGCTAGAATATATTGGGAACGCATTACCCGTTTGAAGTTTGAATTTAAGAATTACCTCTTAAAGTGTAATATATTCCGAGGAAATATAATTATGCCGATTGCATTATTTTACCATTAAATGACGAAATAGATGTTGGTATTCATTAGGTTTTTAAATGTTATTTCCTAAATCGCTCCTTTGATGGACATGGATTGTTGGTAATATGTAATATCATCATGCTATACTAATATCGTCAAAGTAATTCGGGTCGGACGATAATTGATTCGAAGTTTGATCAATCATATGGATCCCTAGATGTTCACGTTTTACACCTATTGACGCCCGGTTTTTGAAGGTTCAACGTGGTTACTGGTCCTTGAATATTTAGCTTTAGGTCAATAATATATAGCTCCAGACGCCTAGTTTCTATATGGGTACACACTTCTTTTCGTCGATCTTCATTATCTGTGTCCTGTTTTGGATGGTCGGATGGCACATGTAGTAAATGACACATCTGCGGCCCGGTTTGATTCCCCTTGGTATAACTTGTGTTTAAAATTGCTGTAAAACAAACGAAATTTACATTACTTTTTATTTTTGTGACTTTATTTTCATTTTTTGAACTACTGTATGTCTTTCCAGACCATGGAGAACGTTTGATAATGACTTGTACTCTCACGGTGACTTTAATCTGGCACAAAGCGTCTAGACATACGGATTTGTGTATGGTCAGAGACGCCAGAGAATATTCACTCAAAAGTAGAGAGGCAGAGTGATAGAATCATTTGGTGATGTCTGAATCACGAGACTGTAATTGAGTAATTGTTTTTAATTTTCGAAGTAGGGTTTTTTCTTTTAGTTTTGAATCAAGTTAAACTACCCGCAAATCATTAACTATGTACTATGCATTTAAGGGTATAATACCTTTCTAAACGTGACTAATATATGAATATGTCTTAGTGGAAATTCGATATAGGCATAGTACATGGTAACATAAACTTTATTTCATTCCAATACACATATTACAATTCATTTAATCAGTACGGGATATAAAAAAGGATCCTTGTATTAATCCGTTTCCAATATTAAATACTTAATTTAATATTAGACATGATGGAATAAGTTTTGAACGCTTCATAATATTCTTAAACGCAGTTTAAGAGTTTGTGGGGTGTCTGAAAGGACTGTGCGATTGGGATGGGGTTGGGGTGTGGAAGATAAGGCAGGGGGTATGTTGGAAAGGTTGGACGTGAAAGACGTAGGATTGTCCGTGTCAATGAGAATAAAACATAACTGACATATAATAGGGATGGCTGAAAGAAAGAAATCGTCTGGAGTTAAAAATGAAGGGTTGAACACATGAAAATAGTGTAAAATTTTCATCAACGGAAGGCTCATCATTCCCGGACAAAAGTAAATCACTTGTTAATGGATAGTTATGTAATTAAATATACACAGGTGGATTAGTGGAAAAAGACATTGTTAAGATAATGCACGGTGGTTTCATTTGATTCCCTACAAGGACGCATAGGACTATCGATAAGATTTCTTCAGTGAAGATCAAACTTAAGGGAACAACACTCCATTCTCAATATAGTATGGATAATTTGACCCATTCTGGAACCTTTGCAGTGGTATATTTAGGCTTTGTGAGTAAACTTACGTGGTATTATTTGAGTTTATAAACTGAAAGATGATTTTAACAAAATCCTGCCAAAAGTTCCAGATATTGATGACTGATGTCAGAAAGGATGTATTGTAGGGAGTAGTGTGGCAGGAAAGTGGTCGAAAATTGTTACCCGTGCGAAGAATTTCTGCCCTTACTCTAGGAATATCAGCAGTGACGTAGAAAGAGGTGTCATCGGCGAATAACTATATCGCAGCTTGAAAGTCTTTAACGATATCGTTTATCAATGTTAAAGAGGTCTGCGGATAGAACCCTGTGGAACACCAGCCTTAACAATCTACCAATTAGATTTTTTCATTGATGGCAACTCTTTGTTGACAATTATATAGATAATTATCAAACCAATCTTATAACAAATTACGAATCCCAAAGGTGGGCAATTTAAAAAGAAGACCCTAATGCCAAACCCAAGCTTTACTAATATCACAAAAGACCATACGAATTTCCTTACCATTATCTAATGCTGTATGTCATGAATGATCGTAAGAAGATAATAAGTTGCTGATTCACCGTGCCTAAAACCAGATTGAGACAGGAGAGAGTGATTGTGCAAGAAGTTGTAGACCTATTTGAAGACAGATCTTTCCATTAGTTTACAGTTTACAGATAACAGTGATATAGGTTTGTAGTTTATTAATACAGACGTGTTATCATTTGTGTGTACAGGGGTAACATTAACAGATGTCCATTCATTAGAGATTACGCCGTGTCTAATTGACACATTATAAAGATTATGTAAAGGAATATTTATTGATTCCATGTTGAGACGAGGATTTACTAGATCAGGACTAATAGCCTATGAACAATAAATGGCAAGAATAGCATCCCTGACATCATTAGCTTTGATATTGATATCTGTTCGAGAATTACACATCCGTCATCAATATTAAGAAGGTTTACACTAGTGTCGTCAACTGTTGAATGAGCACAAAAGAAATTATTAAATACAAGCTTTCTGAAAATCATCTGAGGTTACATTAATGTTCGGGTGCAATGCTGGTATATAATTTTTCTTAGGTTAGGCAGAAATAACTTAACAGTTTTCCACCATTATTTAGCTTTTATGCTTGAAGATTTACGAAATTTATTACATAGATTAAAGAAATATGTTAGTTTAGTATGGTTGATAGTGTTAACACTTTTATTGCGGAGGAGACGGAATGAGCAATTGTATGGAAACGTTTTGCGTTATTATGAGCACATTTACGTTTACGAATTAATTTCTTGATTTAATTTGATAGCAAAGGTGGTTCATAGGATCTGACTGTTATTACTTCATGGGGAATAAAAGAACGAGCAGTATCAAGCATCGTATCTGTTGTGACAGCAAGAAACAATATATTGGACAGTGATATCTGACCGGTTGGTCAAGGAAACTCTCTTAACGTAGCATTTACTAAAATAGTGTCACTACTTGTACAAACTAGATCCAAGAATGGCACGGCAGACTTCAGTGTGAAAAGGGACTCGACAGATTGGGATAGATATAATACAGTAATTATATCTCGTAAGTAGGACGAGTGGTCGTCCACTAGAATATTTGCATGGAGGTCACTATTTATCACAATATCTAAGTAATATAAGCACTTCCAATAGATTGAAAGATATGAGACCATACAACAAGAGAAGAATTTGGAGGTAGGTAGAAAGTACAATATAGATTTTTTTCCGAGTTAAGAACAAGCTCTGACAAAACACATTCAACAATAGCCCGCTCTATATCAGCATTTCTTTTTGCAGGAATATGTTCCTTCACATAAACTGATATACCACTTCCCACTACCACTATACCACTACCCATGCGATCGGGACGACAATGGCAGAATCTGTCAGAATAACCAGACAGATTTAGATCGAATCAAACTATATTATTATTGTATTTAATTTCGTAAAGAAAATATCTTTTATTTGTTTAAGACTTTAAACATTAAGATGAACAAAAGAAAAACAATCATTCATAGTACATGGTATGTGTGATCTTTATCATCGGATTTACAGTTTTGAAATTAATGAGCTTATTTAAATAAGATTGGCATGTTTCACGTCATTGTGTGGATATTCTATATTTTTATAGACAACGTTCAATATAGCATTTTTTTTTGTATTTCGTTTGTAGAACCCATTTGATTTCTACTCTCGTTTCTTGATTCGTCATTTTCAAATCTAATATAATGCCGGCTATCTATAAAAAAAACAATAGTATTTTCGTTGTTTTCGTCTTTAATACAAAACTCAAAACATAAGGAAAATATCTTCTCGAAATGTTATATCTTTCCGTCTCTAATTCGTCAATACTCGTCTCAATGTTTGCCTATGGACGAAAGAAATTGTTCTTATATTTGATTATTTTGGATTCATCAGCAACATGTTTTTCTCAACGGAATATTATTCCATTTTCCGGTTTACTCTACTATTGTTAGAATCATACTTCCGTGAATGTCTCGATTGCTGAGCAGAAAGCAATGATTGTCGTTGACCTTTTTTGTACACGGCGTTTATTCTTCGTAATCTGTGTAAACCCTGTGTTGACGTCCATCACTGTCAGCCGCCAATGGACTTAGCAACCAACCTAATCACAGGCAGATGCTTGCTGACGATTGTTTAACCGCTTCTCGTCTGTTTGTACTGGTCCCTGCGCGTGCTCCGTCACTCGATAACCTCGTTTTGATACTTATTAAGATTAAGATTATAATAAAAGTCGATCGGCTTTTCGGCATCGTGTTTATCATCGTCTCCGTCATTCCAGCTGAATCTTGACCGTGAATGTTAATTATCACGATGCCAATGACTGCTTGCAAGTTGGCAATCTCAATTTTAATCCTTCATTCATATGAGTAACGGTCACATTTTGTCAAAGATTTCACCTTTTTTGTAAGAAACATGTGAAACGTTTATATCAGAAGACACAATGTAGAATAAAAGGCAGGAATAGTTGTGTTTCAATATTCTCTTCGATATCCTAATCATCCGCACCCTCCACATATCTCACATGCATCAATCAATGACAGTGTTATGGCACAGTATATTAGAACTTTACAAAGATACTTGTTGATAAGGAAAACCACTATACATATATATATATATATATATATATCTAATCTAAAAATATTGATATGCCCATTTTTAAGTTTTACTGCTGAGAAAATGTTGCACTAAATTTGTTTTGTAAGATAAGAAAACTAAGAAAAATGGCTTGAAAAAAGAAGAAGAAGAAAAAGAGTACTGTTGCGCTTTTCGTGTCTTTGAACGATGTTTTAACTTTACTTTTGTAACATTAAAAAAACCCATATACATCTCGTGTACATGCGTAATCAATGGATACACTTTAAGGGTGCTACGCAATTGTTCTACACAACAAAGAGTTTTCCTTTGTAGATATAACTTGAGGAGGGATACAGTGAACACACCACATCCCTTCAAAGCACGAATGTTTGTTATATTGAACAAACTCATTCAAAATTAGCAAAACCGGACGAGATTCAAATATGTATAGGAATACTAGGAGAAAAAATAAAAGTGCGTCCAAACTTGGAGCTTTAAAACAGAAAGGTTGAACATATTGAAATAGATATGTAAATAATGGATAGAACATTAAAACATGACTTTGTGGAGTTGATATGTTTGGAGACCTAAATGTCACACAGAAGTATACCTGGCAGTTATAAATATATGAGTAGCGAAAAACTGACGAGTTCAACAACCCCAAAAAGGCATTACCAACCTGAAAAAGGCTAACATATACATTCCATAAATTTCAGACTTGATAAATGGCTGGATAGACGAAAGGCTGATACTTGAACATCACAATGTAAGAAATACGAGGGATAATCCAATCTTTATGGGTGTTGAGAAACCACATGATATAAAATGAGAAGCAACAGCCGTCGACTTCGCAGGATAAACAATGGCATATATTGGCAGTGAGAATAGAAGCAGCTAGTCAAACCAGTGGCATTAATAGCGATTAAAAAAATCCAAACTTGGAGAGATGGGGGTACATGTATAATGTATTATTCATATTGAGAAATAAGTGTTTGCGAAAGATATTGTTTTTGGCTTATATGTCAGAGAAAACAAAATGGTTTAAATGGAATATTTCATTTGATGTGATATTGTTTTAAGGTCCATCGCGCCATTTAGGGCCATACAACTCCAGAAACAGACATAAGAGACAAAACTCAAACTTATAAGTTCAAACGAAATATAAAAATCAATAAGGCCAAAACAATCGGTTGAAAACATATAATACGTGTACCATTGTGTAAAGGTTTATTACAATTAGACATCTAATTATCAGTGATAAGACATTCTATCAAAAAGACATACAGGGTGGTAATATTGATATATTGCTCGCGCCTTTATTTAAGTCAGAACATTCGATCATCAAATGTCGGACAGTAAATGATTAATCACGGCTATAACAAAGCTCTTTATTCCGTAAAATATAATTGAGTAATAAATGTATAATATATTAGTAAATACTTGTTTTTGTTACGAGTACCTAGCAACAAACTCGATGATAAATTCCTGTTACACTAATATTAAAGCGGTCGTATCAATTTCTTTAGGTGTCCCTTTCCACTTTGAAATTAAAGTAAAGCTCGTACTCCTTTACTAAAAGATAAGATCTTTTGCCTCAAACAACACAAGAACTGCATGAAATTCAAGTTAAAGTGATATGATGAGCTGCAAGTGGAGCAAATTGTAAAGAGGAAGTTGTCATCTCGCATGCATCGTTAACTAATATTTCCCCGATCCCCGATAATGTAAGACGGGCACTTTCAAATATACAATGTTACCCCTACACTGGTTCATGAATATTGGTTTGTCTATCGTAAATGACGACGATATACATCTGTACTGCTGCAAACATCGCCTGACAAACCTACACAACGCCATAATGATGTGACAAAGCAGGAGACATACTATAGCGTGTTATATAAACAAGACAAAAGGTCGCTGTTCTGAACACATTGGTTCAAATTTAATATGTTTTTTTCATTCATTTTACCAGTTAACCCAACGGGTGTGATTTGACGTTTTGGCGATCCAAGCGACTACAGAATGGCGAAAGTAATGTCTGAGTTTGAACGTTTCTCGTTCTTATTAGGCTACAATCTTGCGTGCTCGCCCTGTATTTGATTAGAAGCAGGCGAAACTTCATGGTTAATTTCATTGAAAAATTGCGTTTATTTCTTAGCCCAGAAAACAAATATATTTCGAGCAAGAAATTAGACTTTGTTTCCACATCAACTGGCCCTGGAGCTTGGGTAATCGGTTTCAGTTGCAGTTTGGCGATAAACGAGATTAGGGCGAGAAAAGGAGACACAGGAAATGGATTGTTTATGATGTCATGGACCGGAAATAAGGAAAGAGAGCACGTGTCCTTGTCGAAGTTACTCAGTCGCCGCGTCGGCATAAAGACGTCTATACTGATATATTATACAACATAATTGCTGACCGATATCATCTGTCATCTAGACAGAACATATCTAAAATCAACAAGACGAGGAAGATTATAAATGTTTTGTAGTCGTAGTAATTCTGGTTCATAACAATGCTTGTAAAGCGCTGCGACACCATCCTATCCAGAATTTGTCTTTTTTTTTTATCTACATTGTATTTCCAGTTTTGATTTTTGTCACCTCCTATTACAGTGAAACCTGCCTAATCCGACACCTGACATTTCCGATATCCTGTCAAATCCGACACTGTACCGTATTTCCGTGAGGCCAAGTGTAGTCAACAACAAGTACCTGACTTTTGACGAGACCTACATTGATAGAACAGCTGTATGATGCCGTCTAATTCATTTAGTCTCTGCTGTAACTCTCGATTTATTTTGATAAAGGTGTTACTATATTATGTGTAATTTGTATAGCTCTTTATGTATCTCGTACAAGTTAACGGTCACACCAATCAAATTAGCTTGTTAAAATTAATGTGAAATGATGGCCGTTTTAGTTCTATGTTTATTTAGATCTACATTAAGGCTATGTAACTAAGTAAATCTTGGTGCCGGTTTTGATTCCTTTTTCTGTCTGCCGGCCTTAAGTTTGGTATCATAAGGACATGCAGGTCGATTGATTTGTATGTTTTAAGAATTACCAGCTGTATTTTGATTTAACCATACAATAAAAATGCACATCTTTTATGTTTTGATACAATTTGCTAGGGAGCATTTAAAGTATTGGTGACAGAGCTAAGTGTTGCTTCTGAACTACATATCCTAGAAATGGTTCACTTAAAACAACACTGAATAATTAGAATATTTGTTTTTTGTTTGTTTTTGTTTTCTAGGTTTTTGTGCTTTTTTATGTTTTGTGAAAAGAATGAAAGAAAAAAGGTGTTAGCGATTTCAAATTCAGTTAAAGATTTAAAACTTATTTTGAAGTACACTCATACTTTATTTGCCCATCCCAGCCAAAATGAAAGAGCTGCTAGTGTTGGTGAGCCCTGAGATCGGTCCCAAAAAAACAGGTATTCTCACGTAAATAAAATATGTTGATAAGTGGCAGGAACATCTCTACCTTGAAATAAAATGCACTGACAGTTTTAAGAAATGATTAATAAAAGTAGAAAAATAAATGATGGGAGCCTAACTTATTTTAGACAGATTGAGTAATGTGAAAGCGGATGTCCTTGAAGGCACCAACAGAAGAAACTAAAACATCATGTACATTTAGTTTGTTATAACGGTTTAAAACGCTATCCTTAGTTCATTTGATGGCCGTGTCCACCTGAATGAACTAAATGGTTGATAGTGCCATTTTACCAAAATTTCATGACGAAAGCATATTGGCGTGGTATATATCATGTTACATTATAATAATGTCGGGAAGTTATTCTTCCATTACATCGGTTATCCGAGACGACTTTCCTACATATATAGTCTTATATTAAAAAAAAATATATATTAGAAATAAAGATCAAAAACACGAATCAAGATTTTCAGCTTCTTCAAAACAATCTGCGACACGTAATTATGACCTTCAACTCTTTCCGAGCCCCTCGGCTGATACGAATGAAGCTATGGGGCCGCGGTGGCCGAGTGGTTAAGGTGTCCCAACACTTTAACACTAGCCCTCCACCTCTGGGTTGCGAGTTCGAAACCTACGTGGGGCAGTTACCAGGTACTGACCGTAGGCCGGTGGTTTTTCTCCGGGTACTCCGGCTTTCCTCCACTTCCAAAACCTGGCACGTCCTTAAATGACCCTGGCTGTTAATAGGACGTTAAACAAAAACAAACCAACGAATGAAGCTAGGAGAAGCCCGCGTTAATGTTTTATTTTTAAATATCAACAATATAGAGATGGTAAATTCAAGAAATGGAAGGAGGTGATTATTTTCCGTCACATAGAAATTGTTAAGTATTTTGATACATTTGTACTGATATATCTTTATTCAAATTCTATGTCTTCCTATGGTATTTTATGGTAGCATAAAACAGGAGGGACATGTCTATTCACTGCGGTCTTACGACAGAAGAGGTGAAGGTCATGTGTCACAGATGGTTTTTGAAGAAACTGGAACTCTTGTCACATGTCTCGTTTGAAGTTGGATTTCAACTTCTACAATAAATTATATTAAAAGTTTATGAACCAACAGATCGAAGTCTTCTGAAGGGATCGATAGTAGAATTATATAGGATATTTTGTATAGAAAAAGGGAAGTTTGGAAAAAATAAATTACGCCCTGTCAGCAAGTGTCAGTATTGTTTGGAAAGAACAAATCATAACCTATGAAGAACGAGTATGCATGTGGAATGCACTATAAACGCGTGTAAAAGCAATTTGAAAACAGTCTTTCAACCAAAATCATGAAGACAATGACTTTGAGAGCGGTAAAGATATTGCGTTCTACACTATTTATGTGCATTTTAGAAAACACGGTCTTGTGTTCTTCAAAATCAACAAAAGAAAATTACAAAAAAAACTCAAAACAAATTCAAGAAACTAAATCGAATTTGAACACTTAGTCTAATGGATATTAATGGATTTGGAAGGTAGCCGTGTAGTTGATGGACCGCCATCTTGCGGAAGGCAATCTTTATTGAATTTGTGGAAGGGTTATCAATGGGTAAAACCAACAAGCTTGATGTGCCTCGGCCGCACAGTATTACCTTGCAGCAAGGATATTTATTATGCTTCCATACCTGTCGACATTGGCACAGCACGTTATGCTCTGAGAGCGAGTTGTACAAGGTTATTGGCATTCTCGTTCCCGGATACTAAGCATAACATTCACTGTCTTGAATTGATAATCTTCATGCAATTTACCTTTACTATACGATATCATCATTTTACTACCAATTCGTTCGCAGTGATCAATATTTAATCATTTTTAATTTTTCAGTTTTAGTTTGAGGTGTTTCTTTCTGGGATTGTTACGTCACGTGATATCTTGCCGGTAATGACTTTGACAGGACGTAAAACAATGATATTATATCAGACCATGTATATTGATAGGTCCTTTCCCGTGGTTATTGGTGAACGTATTGTATACATCCTGATGACTAACAACGAGTATTATGCGATGTCAACATTATTCAAATTATTTTAAAATCAAAACTGTACATCATCCACACAAGGCATTGGCAATCATTTTATATTTAGAGGTATTTTGTTACTGCAGCATCTTGGGGTACTTCTAGAAGTCACATTTACTGTAGTGGTATTTTGCCGTGATGTATGCGTCATGGAAGGCCATTTTCTAAAAGGGAACGTGATGTCTGTTATGTTAAATTTGTTTGTCATGTGATGAAATAATCTAGTACTATCGTTTTATGTTTGA
The DNA here is from genome assembly GCF_902652985.1 of Pecten maximus. Lineage (NCBI taxonomy): Eukaryota > Metazoa > Mollusca > Bivalvia > Pectinida > Pectinidae > Pecten > Pecten maximus. The sequence goes on along the minus strand of NC_047023.1, from coordinate 27,168,375 downwards.
AGCCACCAATACTTTAGTCGACAGTCCTTAGTGATCGGGTTTGTTTGCGAATGAGATCATACCGATGAATACTATATATTTCACAGAACTACTTACAAACTCTATAAAGCATGAAAATTACACGATCCACTTTTATTATATTGAACAAGGGATTTTTTTTTTTAAATATTTCAGCTACATGCTCATGTTTTCTAGCGACTAAAAAAACGTTCCTTTAGTAAAATAATATCGTATGTATAAGTATAATTTATCTGTTGGCAATATATTATATGTTGCTGTTATATTTTCTTCTCTTGGTGTTCCCTAAAGACATGTCTTCTAATGACTCACTGTTGGTGTTCCGTCCTATAAACCCGCCCCCTTATGACACTCCCTGTTGGTGTTCCGTCCTATAAACCCGCCCCCTTATGACACTTCCTGTTGGTGTTCCGTCCTATAAACCCGCCCCCTTATGACACTCCCTGTTGGTGTTCCGTCCTATAAACCCGCCCCCTTATGAACCCCCTGTTGGTGTTCCCTACAGACCTGTCTTCTCATGACTCGATGTTTGTGTTCCGTCCTATAAACCCGTCCCCTTATGACACTTCCTGTTGGTGTTCCGTCCTATAAACCCGTCCCCTTATGATACTCCCTGTTTGTGTTCTGTCCTATAAACCCGCCCTTATGCCACTCCCTGTTGGTGTTCCCTACAGACCTGTCTTCTCATGACTCGATGTTTGTGTTCCGTCCTATAAACCCGTCCCCTTATGACACTTCCTGTTGGTGTTCCGTCCTATAAACCCGCCCCCTTATGATACTCCCTGTTTGTGTTCCGTCCTATAAACCCGCCCTTATGCCAGTCCCTGTTGGTGTTCCCTACATACCTGTCTTCTCATGACTCGATGTTTGTGTTCCGTCCTACAGACTCCTCCTCCTATGGCACTCGCTGTTGGTGTTCCGTCCTACAGAACAGTTCTCCTATGACACTCGTTTTTAGTGTTCCGACCTAGCTACCCGTCCCTCTATGACACTATCGCTGTTGGTGTTCCGTCCTGCAGAACCCGTCCTCCCATGACAATATGGCTGCTAGTTTTCTGTCGTACGGACCCGTCCTCCTATGACAATATATCTGTTGGTTTTCCGACATACATGTACATACCCCTTCTCCTATAACAATCTCTGTTAGTGTTCAATCCTACAAACCCGTCCTCCTATGACACTCGTTGTTGGTGTTCCTTCCTGCAGAGCCGTCATTCTTTGACAATAGCTGCTGTTGTTTCCGTGCTTCAGGCCCGTCCTCCTATAGCAATATGGCTGTTGGTGTTCCGTCCTACAAACCCTTCCTCCTATGACAATAGGTATTCGTGTTCCGTCCTACAAACCCGTCCTCCTATGACACTCTCTTTTTGTGTTCCGTCCTAGCTATCCGTCGTTCTATGACAATATCGTTGTTGGGTTTCTGTCTTACAGACCCGTCACCCAAAGAAACTCGCTGTTGGTATTCCGTCCTACAGACGCGTCCTCCTATGAAAATAGCTGTTAATGTTCCGTCCTTCAGAGCTATCCTCCTCTGACAATATGGCTGTTGGTTTTCCAACATACAGACCCGTTATACTAGGGCCATCTTTGTTATTGTTTCATCTGACAGACTTGTCCTCCAATAACACTCTCTGTTGATTTTCCGTCCTACAGACCCATCCTCCTATGTTTATAGCTGTGGGTGTTCCGTCCTTTAGACCCGTCCTCCTATGACACTCGTTGATGGTGTTCCGTCCTTTAGACCCGTCCTCCTATGATTATAGCTGTGGGTGTTCCGTCCTTCAGACCCGTCCTCCTATGATTATAGCTGTGGGTAGTCCGTCCTTCAGACCCGTCCTCCTATGACACTCGTTGATGGTGTTCCGTCCTACAGAACCGTCCTCCCATGACACTCGTTGTTGGTGTTCCATCCTACATAATCATCCTCGTTTGATAACAGCTGTTCGTGTTCCGTCCTACAGATCCGTCCTCTTATGATAATATGGATGTTGGTTTTCCAACATACAGACCCGTTATACTAGGGCCATCTTTGTTATTGTTTCATCTTACAGACTTGTCCTCCAATAACACTCTCTGTTGATTTTCCGTCCTACAGACCCATCCTCCTATGTTTATAGCTGTTGGTGTTCCGTCATACAGACTCCTCCTCCTATGACACTCGTTGATGGTGTTCCGTCCTTCAGACCCGTCCTCCTATGATTATAGCTGTTGGTGTTCCGTCCTACAGACTCCTCCTCCTATGACACTCGTTGTTGGTGTTCCGTCCTACATAATCATCCTCGTTCCGTCCTACAGATCCGTCCTCTTATGATAATATGGATGTTGGTTTTCTGTCATACAGACTCGTCCTCCTATGACAATCTCTGTTAGTGTTCCATCCTACAGAACCTATTCTCCTTTGATATTCGCTGTTTATGTTCTGCCTTACAGACCCGTCCTCACATGGACATGTCTCCTCATGACCCTGTCTGTTTGCGTTCCATCCTACAGACCCGTTCTCCTTTGACATTCGCGTTTTATGTTTCCTCCTACAGACCCGTCCTCACATGGACATGTCTCCTCATGACACTGTCTGTTTGTGTTCCGTCCTACACACATGTCTTCACACGCCTGGCTGTTTTGTCCTACATATACATTCTCACATGTCCCTGACTGGTGGTGTTCCGTCCTACAGACCCGCCCGCCTTTTACCCTTGCTGTTTGTGAGGACGTCATATTCGGACCAAATACGTTTTTGTGACAATCATCTGACAAAGTCACATACATTTACCGGTATCCTTGCCAATCAGTTGGGTACAATGAACCAATTTACATTTAAAAAATGTTTTAACGTACATAATTTCACATTTGTCATTTACCTTGCCTTGTAGATGTTTAATGAAATATATCAGGTCTTCACAGAGTCATATGCTTGCAGAAGGGTGTCAAGGAAACATCAACGGAAGTAATGAGGGACATAAAGAAAGAAAGACCAGACAGAGAAAATGAACCAAAGGTTGTAATACTGTTTAAAAATGTAACTGTGACATTGATGCTTTTTAATGTTGTATATCATCAAAGTATTGCTTCTGCAATAGGAAGGTTTAATTAAAACCTACCGGTCACGCTGGATCAGGATCTGGTTTGCTTAGCATCTTTTTAACGTTCTATAACCACAATAATGCCATTTGTGGACGGTGTCGACGAGTTATGGGTCATTGATGGACATTCTTCAAGTTTAACTACACTGGAATGTCACGCGCTTTGGCTGGGACTAGCTCGTTTTCTCTGCATGTTCTATAGGCGGACGCCGTGCCACTACGCTAACGTATTATTCCCATCAGGTTACTGTTTAATTGGTTATTATTCACGAGGATTCGATTTCACATTATTCGCGGTCATGTAATATATCCCGAAAATAACTACTCAGCGAATATCTATACCGTGAATCCTAAATATTATCTATAAAGAAATATTTTTACACACACTTAAGCATTGATGTCATTTTTTTTTCAGTTTCATCGGGGTATGAAACTTTGTTTGCAAACAAGATTTGTTTCATACCCCGATGAAACTAAAAAATAATTGACATCAACGCTTATAATTAATTTTTGAAAAAGATTTTCTATTTTAAAACATGTTTTATGTACAATTTTACTGGTTTTAAATGGGATTCTTTTTCTCAAATCAATACGCAATGTCAATTGTCGTATTGTGACGTCACATTTTTCGCGCCATTCTCGGAATTTCTTTCATAGAAGAATGAAAAGAATTTTTCGACCAATCACATTTGAGTATTTATCATGAAAACAAGGAAAAAATAATTATATATGTATAAAAGTGTTTCCATGCATACTGTAGAATGTTTACAAGGCGTGAAATGTAAAAGCCGCAAACTAATTCCGATTGGGACAACCGCGAAATGTTTACCGCGCGAAAAAGACAAATATACAGGAAGCTAATTATCTGAACTGTTCTTTATATTTCTTCCTTATTCACAAAATCGTCGCCAAATGTTACCAGCTACAACGGAGGATCTCAATTAATTGTAGTTTTCATTTTTGAGCGTGGTCAACCACAACAACCTGCAATGAACAATGAACACCACTATTTCAACGCTGGGACTCGAACTATCATTCCCCCTCTCTTTGTGGAAGCCCTGCAACATAGCTAAAGAAAAAAATTATCAGTCCTAGCTATGAAGGAGACCTTTGCATCTCCATATATACATTTCTAGAATATTTGTATATAATACATAGATATGTATATCAAATCTTCAGGCTATTTACTCATAACGGCACTTTATATTTGAATAATTGATCGACATGCACTGCACATGCGTTGTTGATGGGATGTGTGCATTTGAAAAGAAGAACCAACATTTCGTAATCATTTCCGATAAAGGAGACAGATAGTTTTCTGTTAAATGATTTTTTTTAATATTCTGCCTTCAAAAGCAGACAAAATTGATTTAATCATCTTACATAACGTTTTAATAGAAGACAAGGACCTTGGTTTTAACGTGAATCTTTTCTTCAATATTAGAATATTGAAAATAAAAAAGCAGCGTTGCATCGATTGAGATTCCTTATCATGGATATAAATACAGGCTTTGACTGATCACGCCAGCCAGCAGGTAGTTTAGAGCTCCGGCTAAATATCGGGTTGGAACTTGTGAATCTTTTAAAATTCTCTTTCCATTATATCTTAGGGAATACAGTAATGACTCATAGGATGTGAGGCAATCAAGCGATATCATTAAAATGTCTTTGTCATTTCTCATTTTTAGAACGAAAGCTATATTATTTATTTTCGACATGGTTTCCGGCTGTCGAACATATAACCTAGTGGGTAACGTTTTGTATGGTTAACGTACCTGACCTATTCTAGGATAACTGTAGAAAGGAACAATCTATATAAATGTGTGACTAAAAGCGATGGTATCAAATACGGATCGGTAATATAATACTATTAATTAATATAGTGTAACTTTAAATCGGAAAGCATAGTTACCTCTTCATTATAGATAATTGTCCTGAAATACAATATATGAGACATATTATTGTAATATTGACGCAAAGTGAGCGTAAAGGCGATATATACATTCATCAACATAATAAAAATGTAAAGGCCTAAACAAATATAAAGCACATACTATTTGTAGCACGTTGCAGTAGAAAGAATGTAAAAGTCATAGAAGTTGGAGCTTAGGGTTCCATACTTTAAAAGCCGGACACGAATTTGTTTAAAACAACATCGTTGATGTGGGCTTGTCTGTCTATTTAAGGTATTTCTGATCTATCCCCTACGTAATTGGTGCCATCTTTCAGACGTTGCTGTTTTGACCTTCCTGCTGTAAAAGCGCTCAGAGAATCGATGGCACCAGATCACAGGCAACACGAAACATTAGATCAAACATGCTCTTTAAAAAGCTGTAGATACTGACCAAGGTTAGAGAAAATGACCCAAACAATGAGTGTAGCCAGCCGGTTTCAATCTTAATGCGAGTATATGACTACTATGTTTTTTCTGAACCTCTGAAATGATCAGTGCGTCAGCTTTGATGAATACCCGGTACTCTTCAAGTCAGACAGCTATTGTGTTAAAATATTTTTAATATGGAACACCGATGACCCTTGCTCGCCGTCTGCAACACGTCTGTATTAAGGGTTTCGTCAATATTGTGGTCGGAGTTCCTTAGGTCATCGGGATGGCAACTGTAATTGCGTTCAGATATCCTCAAACTTTGTCAAAACAAAAGTCTTAATAATGGAGGTACGTTAATAAACTTCTGTCCAGACGATACTCAATGGTAATATCTCAACCGTCACAGTACTGTATACACCATAGTACTCAATGGTAATATGTCAACCGTCACAGTACTGTATACACAATACTGCTCAATGGTAATAGGTCAACCGTCACAGTACTGTATACACCATAGTACTCAATGGTAATAGGTCAACCGTCACAGTACTGTATACACCATAGTACTCAATGGTAATATGTCAACCGTCACAGTACTGTATACACAATACTGCTCAATGGTAATAGGTCAACCGTCACAGTACTGTATACACCATAGAACGCAATGGTAATAGGTCAACCGTCACAGTACTGTATACACCATAGTACTCAATGGTAATAGGTCAACCGTCACAGTACTGTATACACCATATTACTCAATGGTAATAGGTCAACCGTCACAGTACTGTATACACCATAGTACTCAATGGTAATAGGCCAACCGTCACAGTACTGTATACACCATAGTACTCAATGGTAATAGGTCAACCATCACAGTACTTTATACACCATAGTACTCAATGGTAATATGTCAACCGTCACAGTACTGTATACACCATAGTACTCAATGGTAATAGGTCAACCGTGACAGTACTGTATACACAATAGTACTCAATGGTAATAGGTCAACCGTGACAGTACTGTATACACCATAGTACTCAATGGTAATAGGTCAACCGTCACAGTACTGTTTACACCATAGTACTCAATGGTAATAGGCCAACCGTCACAGTACTGTATACATCATAGTACTCATTGGTAATAGGTCAACCGTCACAGTACTGTATACACCATAGTACTCAATGGTAATAGGTCAACCATCACAGTACTTTATACACCATAGTACTCAATGGTAATAGGTCAACCGTCACAGTACTGTATATACCATGACACTCAATGGTAATAGGTCAACCGTCACAGTACTGTATACACCATAGTACGCAATGGTAATAGGTCAACCGTCACAGTACTGTATACACCATAGTACTCAATGGTAATATGTCAACTGTCACGGTACTGTATACACCATAGTGCTCAATGGTAATAGGTCAACCGTCACAGTACTATATTTACATTCTGTGTTGCGTTTGCCTATATGTCGTTAGTAAACCAAATTGTATTCATCAGAGTGTATACTACAATTTACAGTGATTCGGTCAGAGTAGGGATACAGCCCTAGGTGTTGCTGGTCAAAACAATGGTCCCCAGTTACATTCGGCCAGGAGAAATTTCGAATGCTAGCATTTATCTACGTAAACCACCACAAAAAAAGCAACGCAAGTTATGAGAGTAAAATTTAATAATAGAAAAAATGAAGTCGACCGTCTCGACACAAAATTATTATAAGCTCTATTCCTGATCTATAGGAAGTAATCAAATTGTCACTGTCGTCACACAGGGGCTCGTTGTCGAATTGTCAGAAATGCTAGACACGACAACATTTAAAGTCCAGCCTTTTTAAAAAAAAATCTTGCGAAAAATCGACAGTATCGACATGGTTTCTGGTTGTGTATGCATACTGAATATTATATTATGTGGACATTCACTGATGTCAAGGCCTACCTTACTCCAAAATCGAGCCCCTGTGAAGTTGAACATCGTCTGCTAAGTTAGCGACACTGATGTGACCGTTTAAACTGGATTCTGTTTCTAATGAAATATCCTTGGAATCGTTTTCACCTACTGTCAAGACGACGTTCATTTAGAATTTAAGAGATGATATTCCTCTGAAAATAACGTAAATCCAGTCGATAGAAACATAAGTGTTTCCGAGGAATCGTGTCTGTCCTGTGCAGTACCCATTCAACGCCGCATCACTTCTAAATGTTAACCGTATATCATGCGCCGAAAAACGGCTTTATTTTTAAACAATCAGAATTTATGCAATTGTGAACAATTTGAAGATATCTACAAACGTTTATAAAATATAACATAAAGCCAAATTGTGCAAAAAACATTTCATGTGATTGCTATTGTTAACGACATGAGGGACTATATTATTCCTTCTGGAAATTTCGGCTATTCCGGTATTTGAACTTGATGACGTCAGTGATAGGAGAAGCGGCAAATTTAAACGCGTCTTAAGCTACAGTAAATAAAATAAAATTATGAATGAAGGCCGAGGTGAACAAACTCTTGCCCAGGTCCGTATAGTCTCGTGTACACCGAAAACAAAATGCAGTAACTGCTTTGTAATATGACCAAATAAAACAAATGAATAACAATTAAGAAGTTAACAATTCAACAGTTTAATAATAGAACCATTTGCAAAAACAACATTTATAATCAGTAACAATATATCACAGATTTCATATTTAATCCATGGTCAGATTTTATTGGAGTGTAGATATTGATGAATTACCAGTAGCTTTCAATATCACAAATATATGAAATTGTATAATTCAGTTTAAAAGAGACACTGAAGTCCAACAACACAAGGTCTTTACACACAGCTTCAAACATTTTATTTTGATTCTCTGAATGCTGTGTCGTTTACAATATCACACACACTCGTAGCAGAGCTGGATAAATACCTATTTATCCCGTGTCTAATGGCTATTAGACTTGTCTTCTTGTAGTGGTCCCCGTTTTCTTGTCGCACTTCAGCGTAGAACTTCCCAAGGCTCCTGTCCAAATCATGTTTACTATAATGTTCGAAGTCCGTTGACTGACCTTTGGCACCCAAATATTGCCTAAATAATTTCGCAGCGACAGCAGTATTCTTGCGTGTGTTCTTTGCGTCTTTTTTCTTCAATAGATCATTAAGTTCTTCTTCGTTTATTGTAGCAAAGCGTTCTGTGGGTTGACCGTCTGCCATATTGTAAACAAAGTGGTTCCAAACGATCGCTTGTATCAAGCATTCTGATTGGCTGTTGTCAAAACTAACGCGTTGCGCGATTGGACAACAGGGAAGCAAAGATTGCAGACCTGTTCGTGCTAAAAATAGCACGAACCGGTCGGCAATGTGAAGGGAATTTCCCAGTCGAGTTATTTTTAGCACGAACAGGTCTACTCACAAACAGGTGCTGGAGAGGAAAACATGAAGTGGGCCAATGAGAATAAAGCAAACACTCAAGTCATATTACAAAATGGTAAAGGTCAACCGTCACAGTAGTGTATACACCATAGTACTCAATGGTAATATGTCAACCGTCACAGTACTGTATACACCATAGTACTCAATGGTAATAGGTCAACCGTCACAGTACTGTCTACACCATAGTACTCAATGGTAATAGGTCAACCGTCACAGTACTGTATACACCATAGTACTCAATGGTAGTAGGACAACCGTCACAGTACTGTATACACCATAGTACTCAATGGTAATATGTCAACCGTCACAGTACTGTATACACCATAGTACTCAATGGTAATAGGTCAACCGTCACAGTACTGTATACACCATAGTACTCAATGGTAATAGGTCAACCGTCACAGTACTGTATACACCAAAGTACTCATTGGTAATAGGTCAACCGTCACAGTACTGTATACACCATAGTACTCAATGGTAATAGGTCGACCGTCACAGTACTGTATACACCATAGTACTCAATGGTAATAGGTCAACCGTCACAGTACTGTATACACCATAGTACTCAATGGTAATACGTCAACCGTCACAGTACTGTATATACCATAGTACTCAATGGTAATTGGTCAACCGTCACAGTACTTTATACACCATAGTACTCAATGGTAATTGGTCAACCGTCATAGTACTGTATACACCGTAGTACTCAATGGTAATAGGTCAACCGTCACAGTACTGTATACACCATATCACTCAATGGTAATAGGTCAACCGTCACAGTACTGTATACACTATAGTACTCAATGGTAATAGGTCAACCGTCACAGTACTGTATACACCATATCACTCAATGGTAATAGGTCAACCGTCACAGTACTGTATACACCATAGTACTCAATGGTAATTGGTCAACCGTCACAGTACTGTATACACCATAGTACTTAATGGTAATTGGTCAACCGTCACAGTACTGTATATACCATAGTACTCAATGGTAGTAGGTCAACCGTCACAGTACTGTATACACCATAGTACTCAATGGTAATAGGTCAACCGTCACAGTACTGTATTCACCATAGCACTCAATGGTAATAGGTCAACCGTCACAGTACTCAATGGTAATAGGTCAACCGTCACAGTACTGTATACATCATAGTACTCAATGGTAATAGGTCAACCGTCACAGTACTGTATACACCATAGTACTCAATGGTAATAGGTCAACCGTCACAGTACTGTATACACCATATTACTCAATGGTAATAGGTCAACCGTCACAGTACTGTATACACCATAGTACTCAATGGTAATAGGTTTGTTTGTTTGTTTGTTTGTGTTTTACGGCCCATCGACAACTAGGGTCATTTAGGGCCAAACAATATACTAACAAGTTTTATTCTTAAAGTTAAAATCAGATAAAATTTGTCATTTTTAAAAGCATCCGTATTGTATATTTAGATAATAATGATAAAAAAGTTGGTTAAAAATGGTAAAATATATACATGTACGAATAGATTATATGAAGTAATATGTACGAATAGATTATGTGAACTTTGTTATAAATAGAACGTCAAAGACAGTAACGTAAAAGACATCAAAGTCTATAAAATAGATCGATTTCTTTCAAGTAGCTAAATATTGTTTTCGAGTCCACGGAACTGAAAAGGGTTTTCATGTCCGGGACTCGAAAGTATTTATCACGAATGTGCTTGAAATCGGAACATTCTATTAAAAAATGCTGCACTGTGAATTGAGCATCACATGCATAACACATCGGTGGATCCTCTCGTTTCAAAAGGAACGAATGAGTAGGATATGTGTGCCCGGTACGGAGCCGAGAGAGGACTATTTCCTCTCTACGATCCTTCCGACTTGGTTTTGATGTTTTAAGTTTTGGTTGTACTTTAAAAAGTTTGTTGCTCTTCTCGAGAGACCAGCGTTGCTGCCATTTACTCTGAATGGCAGAACTAATTATAGGTTTGAAATCTGTATATGGTATTTTAATATTTGTTTGTTGCAGATTTAGAGCAAGTTTTGCTTGGCGGTCAACAAGTTCGTTGCCTTTAATTCCGACATGGCTCGGAATCCAAAATAGTGTTATTTTGCATATTTTTAAGATACGAGATATTCGTAAAACAAGGTTTTGTATGAGTATATTCTTTGGATCTCGTGATTGTAAATTCTGAAGGACAGATAGAGAGTCGGAACAAATGATTGCCTTTCTAATGCGTTGTTCTTCGATATGGTCGAGGGCCAAATCGATGGCACATGCTTCCGCAGAGAAGATAGAGGCACCATCTGGTAAGCGGATTGAAGAGCAATGGTGATCGGAATAGCATGCTGCGGAGACCTTTACTCCATCTTTTGAGCCATCAGTGTAGATCTGAACGTGATCGGGAAAATCTTTAATGCATTCCCGAAAGGAGGATTTGTGTTCTTCGGGTAATGCACTCGATTTTGCCCTCACGTGTAGAGTAAGGTTAATATCAGGTGTTTCGACAAGCCATGGCGGTACATCCGATACGGTGTATTCGCCTATGTTGTCTAAGCTTATGTTAAGTTCATGAAGAAAATTCGAAATTCTAATGCCAAATGTTGGTAAGAGTTTTTGGTTTTGAGTAAATATGTTTTGGTATTGCGGATTGACAACAAGGTCAAAAGCCGGATTTTTCGGGTTGGATTTCAATTGGGCGGCATATTGAAGAGAAAGTTTTTTCCTTCTGTCATTTAAAGATGGTTCATTTGCCTCTACATACAGGCTCTGCACTGGTGTTGTTCGGAAAGCACCAAGTGCTAGACGTAATCCTTGATTATGGATAGGATCCAACATTTGCAGGTAAGAATTCCGTGCCGATCCATAAACGATGGACCCATAGTCGAGTTTTGATCGAATAAGTGCCCTATAAAGGCGCAAGAGCATTTCACGGTCCGCACCCCAGTCGGTGTGGGATAGTACGCGTAAAATATTCATTGCCTTTGAGCACTTATCCTTTAGGTGTTTAATATGTGGAACAAAGGAGAGTTTTGAATCGAAAATTAGTCCGAGGAATTTGGTTTGTTCTACAACTGGAATTTTGCTTCCATTTAATGTTAGATCGGTATTATTATGTGGCTTTCGTTTTTGGCAGAAGTGCATGCAGACAGTTTTTGATCTGGAAAATTTGAAGCCGTTTTCATCTGCCCATGTTTGTAGTTTGCCCAAACATTGTTGAAGTTGTCGTTCTATCGTGTGCATGTTTTTCGACCTATAGCAGATCAAGAAGTCATCAACAAATAGAGACCCTTCAGTTGACTTACCGAGACATTTAGTTATACTGTTGATTTTCAGACCGAAAAGAGTTACGGAAAGGATCCCACCCTGAGGGACTCCCATTTCCTGTTTAGCTGTTTCAGAATACGTTGAGCCAACGCGAACCTTAAAATGTCTGTCAGATATGTAGTTTGAAATGAATTTAGGGAGATTCCCACGTACACCAATTTCATGCAAGTCTTTCATAATACCATATTGCCATGTAGTATCGTATGCTTTCTCCAGATCAAAGAACACAGCAACAAGATGTTCCTTCTTTGCGAAAGCTTCTCGAATAAAGGTTTCTAATCTGACCAGGTGGTCTACTGTTCCTCTGCGGTTTCTGAATCCGCTTTGGAGTGGACTCAAAATATTATTGGATTCAAGGAACCAAACTAGTCCATTGTTTATCATCCGTTCAAGTGTTTTACAGATGCAGCTTGTTAGAGAGATAGGGCGATAATTATTTGGTTCATTGGCGTCCTTACCAGGTTTTGGAATTGGAATAACTGTAGATTCCTTCCAAGACTCGGGGATCTTACCGGAAGCGAATACTTGATTAAAAATATATAAGAGACATCGTGATGATGATTCTGGTAAATGTTTCAGGAATTGATACGGAATTTCATCTGGCCCAGCTGCTGAATCGGTCGATCTTTTTAGCGATTCAAGCAACTCCTGGAGATCAAAAGGCTTGTTGTAACTCTCTGTGTTGGATGATTTGAAGTTAAGACGTTTCTTTTCTTTGTCTTTTTTGAAAGTTTGGAATTTTTTGGAGTGATTTTTGGCGGATGAGTTATGGGCTATATTTTTAGCAAATGCATTTGCAATTTCAGATGTAGAAGAGAAAATTTGGCTATTGTTGATAAGATGGGATGCTGGAGCCGTTTTTCGTTTTCCACTTATTTTTCGTATCTGATCCCATATCTTTTTTGATGATGTGTTTGAAGATATTTTAGAAATGTATTCCTTCCAGCTATTCTTTTTGTCGGACTTAATAGATCGCCGAGCCTTCGCCCTCCAAATTTTAAAATTATTGTAATTTTCAGTTGTAGGGGAAGTCAGGAATCGTCTTAGAGCTGCCTTTCGGCCGGATCTATTGATAAAAGATTCTTCAGATAAAAGGAACTTTGTAGGTTTTGGGACGGACTTTGGTATCATTTTTGTGGCAATAGAAGTTATCGTTTCAGTGAATGTTTTAATTGGGTCATCCAGGTTAGTGAATTTTTCTACAGTAAGCTCCTCGTTACACAGGTGTTTAAATTGGCCCCAATCCGCCCTGTGCACATTCCATCGAGGAAGTGGTTTATCAAGAGGGGTCCCAATATTCCGAAGAAAAATAGGGAAGTGGTCACTCCCACATAGATCATCATTTACCCTCCAGTCATAATCGAGTAAAATGGATGGATGGCATAATGATAGGTCTATGTGGGTACGAGAGCCTGTAGCAGGATGTAGATATGTTGGGGTATTATTGTTAACAAGACACAGGTTGTTTTTATCTATAAATTCCTCAATACGTCTTCCTCTCTCATCTGTGTTCGGGGAGCCCCACAGACTGTTATGCCCAATAAAATCTCCGAGAATTATGTATGGTGCTGGGAGTTGCGAGACGAGGTTATTAAGTTGCTCACTAGTGAAAGCAATACTAGGAGGAAGATAAATTGAACAGACAGTTACTTGTCTGTGTAAAGTCGCACAAACAGCAACAGCCTGTAAATTTGTGTTTAACGTGATAAGTCTGTGAGGAATAATTTTATGGACAGCTACAGCTGCGCCACCTCTGTTTCCTACCGTTGCGATGCTATTGTAGAGCGAGAAATTTCTGAAAGTAATTGGGTTTTTTAACATGACTTCCTGCAGGCAGAATAAGGCAGGTCTAAATTCTTTAGATAAGTTTTGAAACTCTTCTAAATTTGCCCTTAGTCCGCGTATGTTCCATTGTATGATAAAATTGTTCGTATTGCTGTCCACTATCCAGGTTCGTGATGGACGCTCTTTGGACTGACAAGACTACTTGGTGTAGGTTGTCTGGTGACAGCATTGCTGCTGTCACCAAACTCACTGTCGTCCGCAAGAATGTCGTACCTGTTATGACCATGGATAGGGTCATTTGAGCCTTTGCTAGGCTTTGTGTTGTTTAAGGAAGGTACTCTGTGTAGCTTTACCTTCGGTTTTCGTTGGTCTTGAGGTGGTGTGGTTGCTGGTCGTTTATTGGTGTTACCAGCAATCTTATTAAGGTCTGACGGCTGTGATACAGTCCGTCTGTGGTGGGTGACCCTCGGCTTCGATGTTTGTGTTATATGGCGTGCGGGTGTATGTGCTGGAGGTGCTAGCATATTGGTCTTGATAACTGCCGTTTCGTCAGGCTGGGAAGGTCTAACTGATGTTGAGGTGGTCTTAGACGCTACCCTTCCTGACTTGAAACGGGATGCCAAACCGAAAAGAATCTTGTCATTCCTTTCGTCCATCAAAGGTGGTACCTCCGCACAGAAAGCTGGCTTATCAAAGTAAGCTTGTACTTTCGCATCGCTGACTGTAATTTGATGCTGTTGTGTTTTGGATTTTGTTATTGATGCATAGGACAACGCAGCAGGGTCATTACTCTCGACCGCTCTCCTGGCCTCAGGGAAGGAAATGTTGCGGGTATACTTTACCCGCAGAACTTCCCTCTCCTTCTTCCAGGAAAGACAGTCTCGAGATGAGGCTGCATGGTTGCCCTTGCAATTAACACATCGTTTGCCGGTGGTATCACAGCTATCCGTGTCGTTATGGCCCTCTCGTCCGCAGTGTTCGCAAACCTCCCTTCGCCTGCATCTGTCCTCATGATGGCCGTATCTCTGGCAGTTACGACATCGTAGAGGATTCGGTATGTAGGGCGAGACGTTACATCTCATGTAACCTATCATTACCGATGGAGGAAGGTTTGGCACTGCGAACGTGAGGACGAAAGTATTGGTGCTTACTGTTTGGCGTTTTATTTTGATCCGCCTTACCTCCGAGATCGGGATATTCTCCGATTTGAAATGTTGCAGAATCTCTGCGTCAGTGTCGTTCTGCAAGGCAGGGCATCTGATTACCCCCTTGCTGAAGTTAAGAGACTGATGGGCCCTAACATGGACACTGATCCCAGAGAATTCCGACAATTTCAGGAGATTATCCGCCTGCTGCTTGCGGAAAACCTCAACAAGGAGGTCTCCCGATCTCAAGGGCTTGACGGATTTGGCAGTACCAAGGCATCCTTTAATAGTTTTTTGGATGATGATGGGTGATAGCGATGATATTTTCTTCCCAGTCTCCTTCGCTGATATAAGGAGATACTGAGGGAAAGTCGTTTCGGACGTTGTGTTGGTGAGGTTATCATTTTGGTTTGGTTTGATTTGGTTTTGTTGTTTTGGGTTTATTTGAGACATGTTAAGTAGTTATGTGATTCATTACTCGTGACCCCACCCTCCTCGGAGCCCAACAAGGGGACACTGCTTGAGGCGCGGCTCTCCAGCGCCGAAGTGTCAGGGTTACACAGAGTAATATACTCGAGAAAGAATACGATTTTGTTTTGTGCGAAAATTGTTATTCTCTCGCGATTGACCCTAAGCCACCGCCCTCTGGATATCAAATATCCCGGGCTCGGCGTGACCAGCCGATTGATAATACAGGGCCCGTACTATCTCTCGTCTCTCTGGAGTCCGAAGCCAAAGTGGTGTGTTTCAACCACCAGGATCATCTTTCCCCAGATTACGAGATGCAACCCACGGCAAACAGGTTGGCTCAAATTGGAGCTGCTGTGAAAGCCTTCTGCTACACAAATACCCAACGCACACCGATCATAACCCCCGAAACAATCGATGTGGGCAGAGCACCAGTGCACCCAGTCTCAGGACGTGGACCCAGCTTTCTTGGAGACCATGACTCAACGGTAATAGGTCAACGGTAATAGGTCAACCGTCACAGTACTGTATACACCATGGTAAACAATGGTAATAGGTCAACCGTCACAGTACTGTATACACCATAGTACTCAATGGTAATAGGTCAACCGTCACAGTACTGTATACACCATGACACTCAATGGTAATAGGTCAACCGTCACAGTACTGTATACACCATGACACTCAATGGTAATAGGTCAACCGTCACAGTACTGTATACACCATAGTACTCAATGGTAATAGGTCAACCGTCGCAGTACTGTATACACCATAGTACTCAATGGTAATAGGTCAACCTTCACAGTACTGTATACACCATGGTAAACAATGGTAAAAGGTCAACCGTCACAGTACTGTATACACCATAGTACTCAATGGTAATAGGTCAACCGTCACAGTACTGTATACACCATAGTACTCAATGGTAATAGGTCAACCATCACAGTACTGTATACACTATGGTAAACAATGGTAAAAGGTCAACCGTCACAGTACTGTATACACCATAGTACTCAATGGTAGTAGGTCAACCGTCACAGTACTGTATACACCATAGTACGCAATGGTAATAGGTCAACCGTCACAGTAATGTATACACTATAGTACTCAATGGTAATAGGTCAACCGTCATAGTACTGTATACACCATAGTACGCAATGGTAATAGGTCAACCGTCACAGTACTGTATACACCATAGTACTCAATGGTAATAGGTCAACCGTCACAGTACTGTATAAACAATAGTGCTCAATGACAATAGGTCAACCGTTATAGCAATGTGTACACCATATCACTCAATGGCAATAGGTCAACCGTTATAGAAATGTGTACACCATACCACTCAATGGTAATAGGTCAACCGTCACAGTACTGTATACACCATAGTACTCAATGGTAATAGGTCAACCGTCACAGTACTGTATACACCATGGTAAACAATGGTAATAGGTCAACCGTCACAGTACTGTATGCACCATAGTACTCAACGGTAATAGGTCAACCGTCACAGTACTGTATACACCATAGTACTCAATGGCAATAGGTCAACCGTCACAGTACTGTATACATCATAGTACTCAATGGTAATAGGTCAACCGTCACAGTATTGTATACACCATGACACTCAATGGTAGTAGGTAAACCGTCACAGTACTGTATACACCATAGTACTCAATGGTAATAGGTCAACCGTCACAGTACTGTATACACCATAGTACTCAATGGTAATAGGTCAACCGTCACAGTACTGTATACACCATAGTACTCAATGGTAATAGGCCAACCGTCACAGTAATGTATACACCATAGTAATCAATGGTAATAGGTCAACCGCCACAGTACATACCATGGGAAATGACTGTGATAAGTATGGGATGTCTATGTTTCCAACAGAAATACTATTATCAGTCGTCAAAGCATATTTAAAAAACATATAGCACGCCAACAAGTTCCATCTTTGAGTGTCCTGCAAGAATCGTTTTAACGCGATGGAAGTTGCTGTCTTAGTTTGTCGTTTTTCGGTCTATGTCTAAACTATTTCTGAAGGAATTCACACAGTATATTTATCACACAGACAACGCGTACCCGTTGAATCCTGATTTGATTTGCTATAGGTACAGTATAAAAGCGTTGGGTAAAGACGTCTGCAAATTTGACAGCTATCTCAGTTTGGTGGAATGTAAGCAGACAACACATTAATAGACTGGACAGTAAATTTGGTTTTTCCGTGTGCAACAGACATGGAGCTGATCTCACGTGATAGCACGGGAAAATGTCAGTCACACTGGGCGCGCATCGGCCTTTAGATGTTTAAAGCAACAGCCAGGAAACTGGCCCAAAATTTATGATCTGTCATAAAGTGGACTGTCTACCAGTATTATATGTTAGTAGCCAGTCTACAAAGGGAGGGCAGGCTCCTAACAGACTTTCCTATACCGCTCCTTCTAAATATAATTGTATCTTTGTTTTTGTAACTACCTTATCAAGCGGTGCGATACTATCATATACTAGCTTTGCTGCATATGCGGGTCGAGCACAACTGTAGGTCAGCTTCTACTAGTGGACCACAAGGAAGCAGCAGAAGACAACGGTAAAGTGAGCATAAATGGGACTATTGGATATAAGTACTGGGTGTGTAAGAAGGAAGACCAGATAGTATGTTATCACGATAACTTCCAAGTAAGGGGAGTAAACAGTGTCCGAGACTTCCCTATCCGTGCATATACCTTATAATCTTCCGTCCTATCATACCACTATTGTCATTTCCACAATGGTATATATCCTTCGTCATATTTGTCATACGACCTACTTATATATATAGTTTCCTTGTATTGTCACGGACGGTTTGATGATCAAGACTGTGTACGTTTAATATTATAATCGACACAGTGTTGCAAGACTCATAATTTGGTTGTAGTTTTGGGTCTCAATACATTTTCAATCTAAACTGTTCGAATAATTGTTATTTGAAGAATAATTCTATTCCTCTAAAGTAAGACAGTACGAACTATTTTTTTAACCATCCTCTAATTTCTCTGCGATTCTGATGATGTAATTCGTTGAATAAAGGCCCCGAGGAAGCAGACCGTAACCTCCAAGGTTAGACAGTGTAAACTGGTGTCCGATTGAATCTCGTCGTGGTCTTATCTGACAATAACGTAATTTCTGTATACAGAGATGATAAATCTCTGTCTTTATCAGGTTAATGGCCTGTGAGAGGTGGAAGTTCTCCACACGACCTCTCCGTATGCCGGCGACATACTGGCTCCTTGGATCCTTTTGCGTATCTGGACAACTCGGCGAGTCAAACAACGACTTTTTAGATGACTGCGAGTTCATATACAACGGTCATATGCATGTGTCGATATCTCTCAAACTGAGAAACATTATTGTCCGTGTATATGGACACGTTATTGGGGATTTTCACCCGACCTATATGAGCCTTTGTCGAAGATTCAGCTATGGATGAAAGTCACACGACATAGCTCCTGTCTTAATATCAGTTGAACTGAAATATTCCCTTTACGGCATATTGTAAATGTCACTTGTCGAAAGAATCTGATTTACATAATATTCACTTTACGATATGCTGTGTGCATCACTTGGTCGAAAGCGTCTGAATGACGTAATATTAACTTTACAGAATATTGCATGTGTCACTTTGTCGAAAGTGTCTGATTAACTCGAAACTCATTTTACGATATGTTATATATGTCAATTGATCGAAAGCGTATGAGTTACATCATATTCACTTTACAGAATATTGTATGTGTCACTTGGTCGAAAGTGTCTGATTAACATATTAATGTGAACTTGATATTGGCAATATCCTTAAGAAAATTTGAATGTCGCCTACAAGCTGAAATATTCCCAAGAAGGCCTCGTGTTGCATCATTACTTTCAAATCAATGAATATAGATTATTTATATATGTAAAAGTATGTAATGATTATGTGATGGAAATATATATATTGCTTTATATTAAGTTACGTTTGATTTGCTGACAGTAGACGGCAATCGCCTGTTGTCTATTTTTATTCGTTCATAAACTAATTTTACCCAGTACCCAAATTTATTTATTGTTCAACAGGTTGATGAATTTTCTCTACTTGACATTGGGTGCTGTGAAGTAATCAGATCAGCAATAAGATTGGTCTGTGCTGATAACGAATCCTGGGAATAGTCATGCTAAAACAGAAGCAATAATGCTTGGATACCTGCGAAGCGATAACATAATTATGATAACACTGTAATTTTTCATTAAAAAAGAACAACCTTTTTGAATATTCTAATTATTCAATCATTACGAGAATTTGTTAACCTATGATTACTGTTTACAGACTGAAGGCGTATTATGAAAAAGAGGCTTGAGTTCGCATGAAGTCTCATCAAATGTTGTCACCAGAAGTTTTTTCATAATGTGTTAAATGCAAAACTTTGCTGAAATGAACGATAGATGATGGGACCAATGTATGTAAGTGACGAAAAGATGAGGCTAATGCCAACGCTTTTATTTCGCAATCACACTGAAACACCATACTTGAACATGGCAGAATGACGTCACATCCAGCAACATTGGCAAAATAATAATATTTCCTTACCGTAGACATAACACTGTACGTAAAGCAAAGTAGAGAATAGTTAAATACATGAGGTAGTTTCGGTCAGGGAACAGAATCCAGACGCTGCATGACAAGTCCAAGAGCAAGGAAGTGACACGTGTGGATTTGGGAATGGTGGATTTATACACTTGCATGCGACTCCTTCACATATTTTCAAATTGGTTGAAATAATGTTTTAAAACAACTTCAATGAACACCCTTTGGCACTTGAAAAGTTTTGCATTATATCATGTTAAGCTAAGATTCAGAGAAATCGTCAGTACTATAGCGACCGCATTCTTTGTTAAGTCCTGTGCAGGTATGGAGCGTAAATTAATATTCTTGAAAAGCAATTATATTTAACAAATTTGAATCCTTAATAAGGTGAAAAAATGAATATTGTGGAAATCGGCGATAAGCCGTTTAATCAATTGTTTGTGGTGAAAATAAAAGGCTTTCATTTTTCGTCTGAATCAGGCATATGTTTTCTTATGATTCATCGACATGCGTAATTTCGACGCGTCCTTAGTAGACCTTCATCCTTGTATAAAAGCAAAGCAGACACATCGATATTGCACCTTGGGGATCTCTTATATGTATAACTGGTATCGACACTTGTGGTCACAGACCGCAAAGCAAGTCACTCTGTTTCATTTGAAACAAAACACGGTGTTTTGTTTTCAAAGTCAAATCAAATGCTATGTTATTGGTAATAACCATGTATGAAGAAAAGGTACATACAATGTAAATGTGTTTTAAAGTTGTTCGTTTTTTTTTTGAAATCGAATTTTATTCACTGTCTATATTTTTCAAACACATGTAACCGATACCTATCTATCTTTATGTATTTCTAACATATGTAACTGATACCTACTCACCTTTATAGATTTCGAACATGTTTAACTGAAACCTACAACAATATTTATATTTCTAACGTATTCTAACAAATAATATAATTATTGAACAAAAGTAAATGAAACAATATCGTATGTCTAAATAGTGTTTTCTGTTGGTTCATTTTACTACTTTTTATATAACAGAAAGAATATACCAAACCAGCCATCATCACACCAGGGAAATTCACTAAATAATGCCATCATTTCCTGTTTCCGTCATTCCTAATAATACAGAATTTGCCCTCAAACATTGCTGGTGATTTTGGTGGCAGTATGAATTATGTGCCATTATTTAGACTGTTCTTAATAGCATCGACACAAGGAGTAATACTATTATCACAATCTAGGAGTTAACAACACAAGACATATACATATATTACTGTTACGAAGCAAAGTGCCTTTAACCCCCTCACAATCAACAGAGAAATGATTTCATTTGAAATAAGGTCTACGCTGTTTGCCATTCTAAATGCCCTACGTCTAGGGGAAAACAACATCCTGATGTTTGCTAATAGTGTTTAACCTTATAATAAGATGGCAAATGTATATATAAAACAGGGCCATTGATCAAACACGACTGTAGTACATTAATAAGATTTTTGTTGTTTTCTTAAATCCTAGATTGACATAGTGGGTGTCCATGATCAAGCAGTAGTGACGTCCCTTCTAGATCACCTAATCTTATTAATGTATTAAGTCTCCATGCATAATATAAATTGATACTTTGTACATTTTAGGTCTCGATGAACCAATTTTGTTTACAAATTTTCTCCCTGTTTTAAACAATGTAAATAATTGACAACATTCATAATCTTGCTCACGTAGCCATTATAATGGTATTCTAACACGAAATGTAATAAGAATGAAATAATTAAATATTTGTCCGCATAATAATAGAAGTGTATTTTGTTGATATCGATATACAGGAAATTTATTGAAGATAACGTATATATGCTAGAGATGGAATT
Organism: Pecten maximus; assembly: GCF_902652985.1. Lineage (NCBI taxonomy): Eukaryota > Metazoa > Mollusca > Bivalvia > Pectinida > Pectinidae > Pecten > Pecten maximus. Next base: position 27,146,355 of record NC_047023.1, on the reverse strand, counting down.
AGAATGATGCAATGACGGATTAAGGTAAAAAGTGCTAGTCTATAATTCCCTTCTGGAAGTCTACTACACTACACTACATACTTACATGTATCCAGTTGCTACATAAAAATATAGAAAATACAGACATGTAAAGGAACGCAAAGTCGATAAAACATCTGAACAAAATATTGATTTCCAAGGAGACACCTGAGATTGTGCATTCGGAATAAGGCTATACGTCCATAAGAATAAGCGTCTTCAGCGTTATCGCCGACACCCGCCATGCAAATTTAGGTCTAATCCTACGTCTACTCATATGAATGGCACGCACAACAATTGATGGATCATTTTTTGTTGTATCGTTTTATCTTGTTTATTAAGTCCTTTCAACAGCAATGGCCATTTTAGGACGGCCTTAGCTTGTATCCAAAATGAGAGTGTGTTAAATACGAGTGCTTTTGGGAGGCTACTCTACATTCAGGTATCTTTGTGATAGTGAAGAACCGATGCTGACTTCATATTGCTTCTTCACGAAGGCTGCAGACACGCTCTGCAGTCACATTATATTGATAACGGGTAAACCAGGCGTAGATTCTTACGTCCTGCCTGCAGGGATGGAGGAGTGAAAAATAAAGCCAATTATTATCATTACCACTATATTCCTACATTGTAACGGTCCATCAACACAGAAAAATCTTGAAATAAATGTAAAAAAAATGATATATGTATTTGAATTATGCGTCTTCATATTTATGTTTTTATATGTTCTCGGTCGAGTACACACTTTTTTCAATGATTATAAAGTTGCATTGGATGTTTAATTAGTATATTTAATATACACACATACATCGGGCAAAAACATGGTGTGTCTAGGAGGTCTCTGCTATGTTAAAGCCATGCTGGTCAATTATTTGACAGCGAATCAGTCAATTACAAAAACAAATGACAATTGTATTCCATGCGGACCCGGTCAACTTTCTGCCATTTCACGCGATAAACCGCCGACATTAAATGACTACAATCATGCTAATTATGACTTGTGATAGATCGAAGAGTTCTCCATCTTGACTAATGTGCCGCATGACACGGTGGTATCTCTTGGGAGACGTAATGTTGTGGTGTTCACTCCATAACCCGCTATAGCTTTACCAAGGTGATGCTTCTTAAATGCATTTGGTATCAGGATACTATAATTGATTATTCACTAATAGACTTGAATTGTTTAAGGTTTGTTGAATATAGAAAGGTGAACTGACATTACTGCCAGAGAACAAACACACTCGTATTGATCTGTGTAGATGTTATGTCTCGCCGTAGATAGATTGATATGGATTATATGTATACTATTAGTTATTCCCGTATGTTTATACGGAGTGAGGTAGGATTCATTCCTGTTTTGTTTTCGTAAATAAAAGCAACCTTACAGTGTTTTGAAATATTTTTTCTGAAATCAAAATTGACATTGTTTATTTTTTATATTTCATTATTTATCGAGTCAAAGACATTGTCGAAAGTCGAACATTGCGGAAAAATATCGTGATTGCAAGGTATATTACAACATGACAAACAATCGGAATTGTTTACGTCAAGTTTTGTTTCATATACCGATGTATCGCATACTTGCAAAAACAACAACACGTTATGCTTCCAGCTTGACATTAGCATTTAGTACTCATATGAAAAACATAATAAAACATAACTGGCCTCTACCAGGTGTCAGTAACATGGAAATGGAAGAATGTCATGCCATTGCTCTGCAGGTTGGCATAAAAATTATGGCTGCTTCCACTATTGATCGCAAGAGACGGCTTATTGTTGGATTTTATTTGTTCTCTTCTTTCTAAACAAATTCCGTCTTCCTAACTTTCCGTCGATATTGCCTCACATTTCGCCTTTATTTGAGTTTTCACACCTGTGAGGAAGGCTTTATTGTTTTGTCCCCAAGCCTAGACATGCATGGTTGCTACTCCTCCTTAGCACTCAGCATTTTTGGATTGTGACGACTAATTCACCGGTAGCCAGTATAATGTGACAGGCCGGGAAGATATTTCCGTACAATGCCTCTTTACAGGACCTAATTTTAATACACATAATGATATTGTTGTGTTAATTGTGTGAAACAATAGACTGCCTTAATTTGGTATTCTTGTACGTTCTATAGGCACAATAAACGGGAGTAAAACGCTTCTTGTAGATTATCGGGACCCCCATTGTTGGCCCCTTTTCAGGTTAACACATTATGTTGGTCCCTACTTCGAATCTCAAGAATAAGATACATGTAAGATAGGTGTAAAAGAAAACATGCTAAATGAAATTGCTTGAGTGTATAAGGGGTAATATATTGAATAATGAATAATGGACTAGGAGAGACGTCATGACAGATGATCTACGACATGACATTTTAGTGAAATGTTTTCAAGAGACCTCACTTCGTACGCATGGATATATATTTATCCTGCAACTGCCACACACTGACCGATAACTACTGACGGATAAACGCACGCTTTATCTGTCAATACGATTGCTTTATACGCCAATACGGTTCACGTGTTCCACACCTGACGGGACTACTTCCAACTACAGTAGATGTCTGTTTAATTAAATCGTTTTGTTGATTGCAGTTTCAAACATATAGTAAATTAAATGGGACTTTGTCGGGAATAATTTGTTTTCCTGTTATATTTCTATACATGTTTAAGCGCAATTGAACTGATTTGCACAAAAAGTCTGGACCTAACTTGAAATTGCGCATTAATAGTTTCGTGGTTGTAAATCCATATACAGTGGATATTTTCCTGCGTACGTTGCAGTATATTTCACTCGGGGTCATTCGTATCCAGGAAAAGTAAACAATCCGAATATTTGTTTGTTTTGAATGTCGTCAACTTGTAGAAAATTGTTTCAGGAGAAACAGAATACATAACTAGTATTTAACAATACAAGGGTATTTTGGTGCTCGACACAGGACGCCTAGATGACTTGGCAAAACCTTGTCACCTCGTGTTCCCTAAGCCTCGCAATAAAACAAACCTTGTATTGTAACAAACTAGCCATATATTCTTTATATTTATACGACTTCAATGAACCTTTACAATGTATTTTATGATAATTGTCCTTAGAGCAAATGTACATATGTTATATCAAACCTATTAAACATATTTCTCATAAAATTATTGCTTCTATTTGCTAATAAAGCGCAGTGTTATAAAAAAGCGAAGCATATACGAGTAGATTAAGACTGTTTTGTTTGTCTGAGGCAATTTTTAAGGCTATCTCGTATTGTAAAACATCCTCTATAAGCTATATTTACATGTATTAAACGACACACTGTAATATGAATATAAGGCATCATTATTTCATGTCTATGGCCAGGCGTTAAATGTGCCTTTCTCCACTTGTCTGTGGCGTTCGAGGATTCCAGTGCAAATGTGTTCTACCACTTAACTAAATTACTGGATAGCCGAAATTTGCTTTCTTATTTTATCATTTCCTGTTACAGGCATAGTTTAATGTTATTATGATGGTGAAAAAATAGCTAGACATGCATATATTGATTATTATTCAGAGCGAACAATAAAACAAACTTCACATGATAGAAATGTAAACGTAAGCAATGGTTTGACCATTATTGTTGTATTTACCCACAAGGTCATGCTCCGGATGGTGATTTAATATGCCGCGACCACTTGCAGTTTACGTATGTGCAAACGGTTTTAATTAAAAAGACTTTGTTCTTTCTTGTTAATTTCAAGGTTTATCTAAACTAAATATCTATCTGAGTCAGAGACCAACACCTTCTATACATACCTTCTTATAAACTTCTGTCTGAAGCCTTCCTCACATGGGCAAACGCTCAACAAGAGGCCGAATGAGAGGCGTTGTTAAAGGAAACAATAGGAAGAAGAAATTTGTTAAGAAAGAGGACAAAATATGGTCCTTCTGAATAATGAAATAAGAGCAGCAGGAACGTTTATTAAAGGTGGTCATCGCACACATTATACAATGTCGGGGAAATATTGATTAGCTCTCTTACTCGATTAGCTCGATAACTATTAAAGTAAGGGTTGGAATGTAATTCTGATTACGTTCATACTTGTGTTCGCCTGCAAATTATGAGGTAAACTCCCTTAATTATACTAATGCAAACAAGAAAGGTAACTAATTTTGTTTAATTTGATGGATTAATTATAGGATTGAATGTAAACAGATTTTCACGCATGCGCACAATATAGCGTTACCAAAAAAGAAGCATATGCTTTACGCAAATTTTTGTGACGATCATTTAAGTTTTAAAGACAAATTTCACTGCGAAGTGATGTGAGGATTTCCTTACAACCATCACTGTCTGTAATTGACGACCACAAGCTACATGTACCTCATCATATTTACCTATACACTAATTGGTCGTCTGTGACGGGATCTGCAGCCACCCACTGTACAGTATTTACAAGCAACTTGGGCGAAATGTAACAATTTTATACAAGATGTAACATACTTGTGTAAATCTATTTTTACTTTGAACCAATGTTACGTAACGTTTTTAAACTTTTCCGTTACTATCATTATCATGTCCATGCTATTTTCGTTGATTTCATTGGTATCTCTAGAGTCCAGCTTGACCAGGAAAATACTTTAGTATATATATATGTAGCCCCGTCTTCAGGCTACATTTGAGAGAGTGACGCGATTATATCGAAAGCGAGGCTACTATGTAACACTAGTCTGGGTGAACATTGTATGTCGCTCACAGGCAAGATTCAGTTAACCGGATTTTAAGTAACTTATATTTTTATTTCAGCTGTATCAAAGGGCAACTGTCTATTTTAGTTTTGACTAAGAGCTTCATTTTCATTCATTAAGCTCTTATTAAGAAAGAAAAAAACCCATCAACAACATTGTTTAAAGAAAGCATTATTGGACAACGCATAGCATACGGAAAGTAGAATTTCGTTCCCTTGAACGCACGTAAGGTATCAAGTAAAATGCAGGCTTCTACATTTCTTCCTCACAATCTGACGATATATTGGGATACTATCTGTGTAAGGTTCGTTTTCTCTTTTTGTGACGGTTGTTGTTTTCGCCATTTTTGTTTACATCAGTACGTCAGCTCTCACACTGCATTATGGGATTGGGGAGCCTGATATAGGAGCTACATTTGCATGCCATCTATATCGCAACCATGCGTTACTTAAAATCTAAATAGGGATACAGGTAATCTAATATTTGCTCTTTGTTCCATTTAATCAGAAAATTGTAATATGCAGTAAAGTGCACACATGCACTTGCTCTACTGAGGTCTAATAAGATATAATTTGAAACTACACAGAACGCTCTTAATGATCAGTATTATCAAATATAATGTTAATATCATCTGAATTCCTTTTCCTTCCTTTTCATTCCTGCTTATTTTTTCATTTTGTTCTTTTACTTGATCTGTTAATTTCTCCTGAACTACTTTTCGAATGTGATTATGGTTGAATGACGTATAAACAACTTAACATAATTATCTCCATCAATTTAAATTTATCACCAATTGGACAATAAACATGTATCAAAAAAGAATATACCGACATCAAAATGGAACGATAATTTTTACACCAAATCGATAAAACAGGAAAATACATATTCATACAGACGCTTGAAAAGGAGAATACAACCAGGTGTTCCGGAAGGGTACGCGTCTTCTTCATCGACGACACCTGCCATACATAAATGTTGATCGATAGTCACTCTATGAAAAATCGCACTTCCTCAGTCATCAATGAGTGTATATTACTTACACTGTAATGTATAACCGTAAGTAGTATTGGTATAAACGAATCAATATAAACATACAAGTGTACCATGCCCACAGTGAATTTTATGATGGACATATTGCAAATACCCGTACGGCACCATATATACATATACTACGTGTAAAAGTATTCTTCCCATATAAAGTTGAAATAATAAGCGATTTGTGTGCGTATGAACCATTACTAAAACAAGAGCGGTAACTCACAGGAACATGGAGTAGACAGGAAAGCAAGGGATCGTCATACCGGTATGGCTAGGCTGACCTTTAGTGCTGTATTGAGGGCAGCAAATTAATCGTGTTCTGGTCTACATTACAATAGAGAGACACAACATGTCTATATATACAATATATGTATAAATAATGTATTCTAAAAATACATTTTTTCTTTGTTTCGTTATTGTTTCCAGTTTGTCATTATGCCCTGATGTTTCATTTTTGTGGAAACTGCATACATTTGTATCTGTAACAAAGAACAAATCTTAAACATTTGACATGTTCATCTCTCACCCATACTGGTGCACGCAAACTGTTTATCACCAAATACGTTATTACCCGTACACTTTAATAAACAAAATCAGATTTCCCGCATACTACTGTACACCATGGCTTGACTTGGTAAATTACAATATGCTGTCCCGGGTCGATGTCTGTATGTAATGTGTACTTAAGGGATTACGGTTTTCTCTGAATAGATCGGTCAAACTCTAGAATATGTAACAAAATCATAGTGAAATACGGATGACGAGTCCGAAAACAAATTCTGGATATGCATGCAAGATTATGAATATCGTTGTACCGGATGGAACTGCCGGGAATTTCAATTTAGAATTGCTTTTCCTCGCATCGTTGTGGTCTTCCGATACGGCAATCAAAGAGGGGCAAAACTAGTTTTGACATCGTCATGGTTTCGAGATCCATCCTTTAAATTATGTAATGTAGGCAACAGTGCTTTGTGATATCAATACCAACGATTCCATTTTCATTATGACCTCACTATAACATGCAACCGGCTTGATCTGATTCAGTAGGTTATTCACCGTGTAACATACCATCAATAAAATAAGATCAAGATAAGGACTGTTTTATAGAATCAGATGACTGAAATTTCATGTCTGTATACCATATACTTGTACTATGATCTAAGTGACATGAAGTAAATAACGATAAATAGCAAAAATAAGGGAACTAAAATGTGTTATAAAAATGAATGGTTCTATCTAAAAAATGAACGATGATAACGCATAACAAATAAAGAATTAAAGCGATATTAAGTATGGTAATTTCATAAACAAAAACGCCGGTAAATTGCAGGATAATATGTTTTAATGGTGAAGTTCTAGGAATATCAAGTCAGTACTAAAAATGTGGTTTCGGAAAGACGTTATAGGTTCCGAATTCCGCAAACCCCTGCTCTGATCGATTATTTCAATGTACACGTACATCAATTTTTAATGCCACAAAAAGGTAGTACAAATTCCGGCTGATTTGGTGTTTTTTCGTCTCTCTCGGATTCTGTAAAGAAATCTAAAGTGGGAAGACACTGTGGTTATTTGCTGCCGCAGATCCTCGCGAATCGAGTCGTAAATCGGGGATTTCAGCTTCTCAGAACTATAAAAGCCAGTTGATTGTCAGTTATATGCTACTCAATTGACATATTTCCGTGATAGTTGTGAAATTGTTTCTTTCGCCGTCGTGAAAAATGTATAAATATTTTGGCCGTAAATTCCATTAGTAACAATGACATTATGCTTCTGGAAACAATTTAGTTCTTTGTTGACACCTCGGACTTGTCGCTTACACGTTTGTAATTCCTAGAATTGACCATCCGAGGTTTACAGCTCGAGGTATCGATTGTGGAAATGTCAATGCGATATTCGCTATGGTGTCCTTGGCTGAACACTGAAGCTGCTTTATTCCTTGTAGACTAAGGATACATTACTTTGCACTTTGCCTCTTTTCATAATCTGTTTTATTTGCACCCATTAAAATATTTATATATGATTCATTACCAGATGAAACTACGAAATAAATAATCAAATAAATAAAGATATATATATATATATTTTTTTTTTTTTCAAAATACTTTTTTTTCATTCATGTTAACATGTTTCCCCTATCTCATTTAAACACTCAGCATTATGGTATATGTCCGTTAACGCTTTAATAAATACAAAAATTAACGTGAACTAAAACAATGAAGTCTTTTGATATTTTGCCTAAAACTGATAAGAAAAGCAATGGAAGTTTAAAATCCGATAAGCCCAACTTCGATTTCCTTGTCTAACATTGCAAATTTAATGACACCAAAGTACCACAGGCGGATGCTTCAAAAGGCAGGCGTACGTGTATTTAAAGACGACATACACATCCATCAATGGAACGTTGGCCTATAAAGTTGTGGCGTCGAGAGTTTTCGCTTTCCGAACGAAATGTTACATTAATCATATGTTTTGATTCGACCGGACCGTTTTGAGGGAAATTTGTGTTTAGTAGATTAATGCTACAGCGGTTTGATCAGGCATGAGGTTGACACTGACGTGCCGGGATATAAATTTTAGAAAGACAAGGCACATATTATCCATCGAAATCCTTCATAATGTCTTTCTAAAGAGGCAAAAGGCCGCATGCAAAGGAGAGATTTATCTCCATTGCCGAAAAGATCAAGCTAGGTGCTACATGCAACTAAGTTTGCTTTATTTCTACCTCCGTTGTAAAATGATCCAACATTTACATTGGCTCTGAATTTAGTTCGATATGTTTTAGAGTAATACGACATCTATTAAAGCTTAATTGATTACTACGGACAGCTAAATAAATCCATTTTAAGCAGAACTGCGGTCAACATGCTATATTCTACTTTATCTTCAATCTCTTGTAAACACATTAATTTAAATAGATTTAAACTTAATTAAAAAAAAGACAAATAATGCCACATTACAATGGACGTTTTTTGAATGATACTACACACATTTAACGGAAATTTAGTAGACGCAAATTCATTTTGAAGACTTAATAGGACCACAATGCTAGGTCATTATGTCTTAACAAGTAGACATATATTTTTTAAATGCTTGTAAACGTTCGATCACCTGCATTATATATTTAACACATAATCATATTCCTTAAAACGGATTAGCTATTGAATGTGGGCGAGAAGTCGGCGCGTTAGAACACCACCTATAAAATGTGATAGTTTCACCGTTGATGACCGATACATCGATACATTACGATATTATTGTCGACGAGATTCTAACTAAATGTGTTAATAATTTAATATCAACCCTATAAAGGGATGCTGTTTCTCCAATGATATATTAGTGGCATGAATCACACCCGGCAAGGACACAAAAAAGCTGGTCAAGTTGTCTTATTTGATAATGTATGTTATCAGCACAGTTCAAGGTCTGTGCAACTGAAACATTTTTACAACATCGACAAGATGTATTTAATCATAAAGGTATAATGATGTCCCGATTTTATTGAGATATAAGCATAAAGGCATTGATATTCATGATCTGATTGAACAACAATAATAACCTGGAACACTTCGTACTCTTCCTACTAAGGAGTACATGAAGACATTATCTTAGGTTTTCAATGCTAAAACAAATGATTTAGGTACCCACTTAACATGGACATACTAAACATAGAAACACCAAATTATACACCGACATAACTACTCTTTAACATTAACATGAAACCTTGATTTAAATACTTGATAACAATGTAATACAAAACAATGACCTCCGACATAACACTAATTATAGGCGCTGGGAAGATACCTGTCAATAAGTGGAATGATGTAAGCGGTAGACGAGTATCAAGACATACCAAAGCAATGCTGATGTAATTACATACCAAACGTGAATGTATCAATGTTCATACATTCATTAAATTACTCACCAAGAAACACAGTAATGCCAATATATCAATTACAATTAAAACGTAATCCCGGCAATGTTTACTTATAGATTTATTAGCATACAAAACATGAGAGTAGGAAGGGCGTTATAATTCTACCTGCTGCTCCCTTGCATGATTCGTAAGTAGCAACTATATTCGTTAATTGATATGTTCTCTTCTTCCTATGCTCATTTTTGCTTCCTAATGTATCCATTGTCCACGTTTGGCCTTAACCTAAGCGTTTGTCCATCTGAGGAATGTTATATGATCTGTTCCCTGGTCGTGACAAATTTAAGTCTATATAGTCGGTACGTATTACTCTATGATATTCACCTTTCAGGCTGGTTGTAATACCGATTCGACTTTTGTCATTATAATGAAACCGGGCGTGGTATCCCGACACCGTGTTCTCGGAGAACATTTCAGTCTACTGACACTATATACGCGAATCCACGGACACTATTTTGAAATAGCCGTATGACCTCGCATGGTTCGAAAAATGACGGCAGTGTAGCTGCATCATGTGATAGTGCTACATTTGTTTAAATTCCTCTCTGTAGAATTGAAACCGTAAACACTCAATTTTGATTTTCGACCATGCTGTATTATCATCATTAATACAAACATACAGTAACATAATCTAACGGAATATATCAAAGGTATTCAAAAGGCAGAAGGTTATACGAATGTCACTATACTATATAATTTATTGTTTCAGCATCACAACATGGTATGCCTGGTATTTCGATATTAAATAAAACAAAACAGCGGTTTGCTCTGTAATGCTCATGGTATCTTATATTTACTCCTCTCTCTAAACAATTTTCTTCTTCCTTATACCTATAGGCCTCACCCCAATTTTAGCATATGCTTGAAGCGTTCACCCCTGTGAGAAAGACTTTAGGTTCGGCCCTCTAGCAATCTCTAAAATAGCAGTTGCTGCTCCTGCTTAATATGGCTGGGTAGAGGTAGTATTATCCTGCTTTGTTGTATTAGGCAGAATGTTTATATGACTACAACTTTTGATAGGATGTTCAACAATACAGAATCAAAACAAAATATGTTTGGAAAAGTGGATGCTTTCTACCTTATTGAATTATCCTAAAAGTAAATGTATATGTATTACATCATGTAAATCTAGATCACCAATCATGTTTGAACTTTTCATTGTTCAAGTAAGTTTGCTTACAATTTCGCTTTCTATTTTGATAAATTTCCCACTTTTTTTAGGCTTAATATGACCCTAGATAATGCTTGGCCTTTATGATTTAGATCAGTCAAGCTCTTTTATATTTTTGCTGATGTGTGGTATATCGATACTTACTTATCATGTATATTTTGATTGATTGGTTGATTTAGCTTGTTAATTCAATATGTATGCTTGTCCAGTTTCTTTACTCTCTTCTTTGTGTATTTATTCAATATTTTCTCTTGCTAAATCTGAAATGCACGTTTAAGTGATAGGTGTAGCATGATCATAGTAATACCATCAATCCGCCACACACCCCGAACAGATATCGGTTATCGTAACTTTCCGCCTTCCAGACAGCGCAGGCCCACAAAGTCAATGTTAAATGATTTATAGTCGCCTGTGATATGCACTAGGAAGATAGATGGATAGACTTTACATACAGTAGTTAATGTTCAGTAAGAAGAAGTTCGTGATTTTCGGACATATGCAGGCATGTAGCTACTGCAGTTGCTGATACTGCCTGTCTCCAGGAAGTCCAGCAACATGTCTGCCAATTGCAAGGAGCCGATAAGTAAGGTACTCAGATTATTAAATATAGGAACATGACAAAGGACACGCTATAATCATATTTTGAGATCTGCATGTCTGATTTTGACGTTATAATGCACTTATAGATTCTGTAATACCCATTATTTCTGTATTGAATTTCATGTTTAAATCATATTTGGTTTTTGAAACATGCTTAAAAATGACATCGCAAACTGACTCTCAATTATATTGCGCACGCATATTTGATTTTTGTAATGTATTATGATTAAATGTTTTCAAATTAAACGACATGTGCATGCAAAGATATTCATAACGAACAATTTAAGTGCAACAGATTCACAGGCTTTTAAGTGATAGTTTTAAGATATTCTTTCGCCATTTTAAAAGGAAATACCGTACTACGTGAAAAACGGTAACATTTTTGGTATTTGTTTTCACGATGTACTTTTAACTACCAACGTAGCGAAATGAAATATATCGCGAATATTATTGAATACACATTACTGCAAAAGAATAGCATTTACAAAAGCTCTTTGTCCTACTTTTGGTCAGATCCATTGATTGGTATCCTAGGGTTCGGTACACGCCTGATAAATTAAATAACGAGTCCTAATTGTTTAAGTGCAGTATGAATTATAGTAGTAATTTCAAAACACTGGAATGTAATTGATCATCCACGCAGTTCCAAGTTGAATAGAGCACTCATCACCAAGTATATGACGTCATCCCACTACTTTTGTAACTGGAAGATAACATATTAGATACAAATTAACGAATTAATCAGCATTCAGGTACAAACATCGCAGTAGATTTATCACAATCTAATAAGACTTTTTCAGGTATTCTTTACGTTAAACATGTTGAAATAAAATCGAATTTCAAAAGAATATGCCTTCTGTATCTCCCTATCGACGAATTGTGGGACACACACCCCCTTCCAACGACAACTCAGTCAGTAAAAGTTAAATTATGTATATATATCATTATTTGATTACTACATTTACCAAGTTTATAGGTACCTGAATATTCCGAATTATATCACTTTCTCACCTATATTTTATTTCATTTATGGGACGCATACTTCCTTACATAATCCACAGGGTAATCCCGTGTTTGCCAGGAATGGATAGAATCTTTCAACCCTTTGGGGTAGAAACAAGGGGATCTCAAAAGGAAGTGGACGATTCTTAAGTTTACATGACGTGATTGAATTGTCGCCTTGACGTCATGATATAGTTGTTTGTTAAGATTTTGTCAAGGAAGCACGAGACTTTAACACTCGGGTTGAGATATCACTGTCCACGGAGCACGTAAGTACAATGGCAGATCTGATAAATGTGGTTTAGAATTACATTAAAAAACTTAATCAAGAGCAGTTAACCAAGTTTGAATTACAATTGTGAGTATCCTGCCACTCGGAATCTCGTTGTCATAATGTTACTTGCTACTGGTTTAATAATTTAATCATGTATCGACGAAGAGATACCGCCGTAATGAATTCAGTAACATTGCCTCATACATTTTGATAGTCTTTAAACTCGCTTTGAAACTTTTACAGACTGCTTTACTTTTTAAAGCAGGTTTCCATGGCATTGAAACATGATTAATACATTTCTTTTAACATATATAAAGTGAATATAGTTCCACAAGAATACTACCCTTATACCAAACTCCAATGTATTGAGTGGTGTCAGTTAGTATGGAGGTATGGGGCATGGACATTCTACTGTCGGTTAAAGCATCTTCATAAATGGAAATGCAGATACACTCCTCTACAATTCAATCTAAATTTAGACGTATAAGAAAGCGTATAGACGATTTATAATGACGATACTAACTTGGACGGATATAGTTGCCTTTATGGGAATGAACACTCATACTAGTGGGGTGACACCTAAAGGAGTGTCACAGAAAGAATGAAGTGTAGTGAGGGGCGATAACTCTATTTGAGCATGAAAGACAGATAAATACAAATAAATCCCCTTCCTTTAGCATTAATACCTTCACTTGCACCGATTTTCCTCACTTCCACTGAATTTCCTCATTTGCACTTAATTGACACACGCGACATTTATCTAAGTTTAAAAATTCATACTGGCCTGAGGAAATTGAAAGTTATGGGGGTTACCAGTGCAATAATTCTCACACATTCTACAGTTTTTTGGAATATCACACTTTAATTGATTATGAGACATCAATTCGCATCTATCCAAGCATAAGTTCAGGGACTCTGGTGTGTTGTTCAATGAGGTAGTCACCTCTTATACAAATATATACCTCCGATACAGTAATATATTACTGGTACCGCCTATAAAATAACTGTTCTCAAAATTCTACAGTTTTCTAGAATATGACACTTCAATTGATTATGAGACATCAATATTGGCATCTATCCAAGCATAAGTTCAGGGCCTTTTGTCTGTTGTCAGGGTTCTAGTGTGTTGTTCAATGAGGTAGTCATCAACTACTACAAGGAGACCAAGTCTCAAAATGATCTTGCATGACTGAACCATATGTGTGGTGATTAAACCAGCAGACAAACCAAACTAAGTTCAGCTCAGGAACAAATGCACATGCAGTATTCTAAGTTTTAAAAATGTCATGCATCATTTGAGGTAAAAATCATCCAGATCAATAAGGGTAAAGGGGTCTTGCCCAAAGACACAACCACAACAGCCCATACCGGCCTGATTGTCAGCTTCCCTTTTCTTCTGCAGGATAACTGTTCAAACTTTTCTATACTTTTTCTATAAATATAATATTAACAAACTTGGTGTATTTGGTTTAACGTCCTATTAACAGCCAAGGTCATTTAAGGACGTCCCAGGTTTAGAGGTGGAGGAAAGCGGGAGTACCGGGAGAAACACTACCAGCCTACAGTCAGTATCAGTTAATTATAACTTCCCCTTTCGAACTAGCAACCCAGAGGTGTAGGGTTAGTGATAAAGTGTCGCGACACCTTAACCACTCGGCCAACTCGGCCCCTAAATAATAAGTAATTAATAAACTTTTTTACAGTGGCAATAATACAAAAGAATGGAAAATTATGGAAAATTTGTTTCTTAATATCTATAATGCCTTGAAATTGAGAGAATAGTTATACAAGATGAAATGAAAACCATATTTTATGTAAAGTCTCAAAAACATTTTAATGAAGTTTTTTTTAAAGTAGAACAGAGGGAAATTACTTGCGGTCTAAGGCCTCGTTTACAGTAACTGTTTAAAACTTATTAATTCTTATTTGTCACAGTTGCAATTGTAAAAGATGTGAAAATTAAAGAAAATGGTGTTATCCCAATATCAAAATAGTTTGATATCAAGAGAATAGTTCTACAATGTGAAATTAAAACCAGATTACATGTAAAGTTTCAAAATTCTGAATTTGTTTCTTCAGTACAAAATAGAGGGAAATAAACTTTGGCCAACAATTTAGAACACCCTTAAGCTTCCTAATGTAAATATTTGCATACATGTATAGTGGTGTTGGCCTAAAAAAGAAACATATACACTATTTACATGTACACTAGTCCCTGTGTTACTGTATTTTACCTGTGTGCAGATGACATTATGAAGAAGACTATTTTGTAGAATTGTTATCATAAAATCATGGTCATTGTTTGAATATATCGAATAATTTTCTATAATATACCTTTAGATTTATAAGTAAACTTTAAATTCAAAAGATAAAAAAAACCCCAACTACATGCATAATATGGTTCCCCAACATTGAATTTAATTATGTGCGACACAATAAATACATGATAGTTCAAAAAACTTTAGTATAAATTGGTCAGAATTGGTTTCTTGCACATTGCTTTCTTTGGTATATGTAAGTGAAAGGTTGAAATATGTTGGTATGGTATTAAAGCAAAGATATTTCAAAATTTACCAATTGCTACCTGTGGGCAGATGACATTTTGAAGAAAAACTATCTTACAAAATAGTGATAACAAAATATTGGTATTTCTTTAATAACTGATTAAAAATTAAAAAGATAAAACAAAAATACAACATGGTTTCACACCTTAAATTAGTTAATTAACTATATATAATGTGATATAATAGTTGACATAATTTTAGTAACATTTTGTGTGAACAGGTTTCTCGCACATGGTTTCTTTGGCACATGTAAGCAAAGGGTTGAAATATGTTGAATATGTCAATTATGGAAGTGATGATAAAGCAACTTATAGATACTTGAAAATTTACTAATTCATGAAATTTCAAAGTCAACTACATGTACTTTGTAAAATTGTTACAGCTAAAACCTGGTAACTCTTTGATTTTGTTAAATAATTTCCCATCTTATGCTTTTTTTGTAATAAGTTGAAATTAACTTAATTTCAAAAGATAAAAAAATGCATGACATCTTTCTATACACCAAAAACAACTGAATTTTACTTAATGTGACATAATAATTGACAATATTTTAGCTTCAAATTGTCAGAACAGTTTTTTTGCATGTTGTTTTCTTTGGTGCATAAAAGTGAAGGGTTTAAATATATTTGGAAATTTATTTCATTTTATATTAATGCAAAAGATGTCATAATTTGACACTGTTCTAAGAACCATCTCAATAAAGTGCAGGTCAGAGACTTCAAAATTTAAAACATTAGAATATAGATATTTCATTAAGAAATTGAAAAAAAATCTATTACTGAAAACGAATTGTTCAGTATACTGTTAGGGTGTACTGAAGTATATGTATAGTAGTTCCTTGAAAGCTCGTGTCATTGTAAGCTAATATGTATGAGATATGATTCTCGAAACGTCGTGGCTCCTCAACATAAACAAACATCAGCTGATCAAGACATCAAAGCATCAACTAACGACACAGTAATTTCATTAAACAATCAAACAATAAAGAAATTAAATATTACATATTTAAACGTCGCCTGTCTCTAAAACGTTAATGAACACGTAGCTTTTACACTAGGCCTGCTGCCAGTACTGGAACGGAAGCCTACGACTACGGCTACGACTAAGTACGAGTTTAGATTTGTTATCGAACGCTGGTCTAGATTGACGATGAATACTGATCCTGGAAAGCAACAAATATGGTCATAGTAGAACAACTATAACCTCAAATATCACATTTAATATGATAAAATAATAAAAAGTCCTGGTCCTGACGGGAAAATGTAATACAACTCACTTAGACTGCAGCTAAAGCCTGGAGTTGAACGAGTAAGCGGCGTGAAGTCCCCGGTGTTGTTCCATCCGGACCTCCTCGGGGAATCATTTCAGAGATAATACCCGATGAGTTCAGGATGGCTTTATTTCTATAGTCGTCCTTTATATATGCGGTCAAGCCGACCATTCCAAGTGTGCTAATAATTTCTATTACATATAAACTTCATACGTCAATTTTAACGGACCAGTTGATGTTAATGCAGGCTTTAAAAGACATCATCAAGATGATTCGCGTAAAACAAATATAAAACCAGTTGAGTCGTAATGATTTTAATGCTTATAACTGTGTATGGCGACCCGGTCTATCTGTTCCAACCGTGCTAAACGGAAAGGAAACGCCGGTCTGGCGTCATCAAAACTGGCAGCCTATTTATAGGTAAATACCCCAGTCGAGTGGAAAAATACTGAGAAGGTCGAAAAAATAGGCCATTTTCAAAACAATCTTGTAATCGTTCTGCTGAAGATATCGAAAAACTCAACAGACACTTTTCTTCAGGAAACATTTATCTCTTTGTATGTGCATTGTGTATATATATGGATTTTTTTCTGAATTTTGAGGGCGATTTAAACAGAACCTCTTGGTCAAAATGTCGATTTTGGCATGTTTGACCCAAAATATCTCACAAAAACGATTTTCCACGGGGATACCAGATACACCCAGACCTAGATAGAGTCGAGTTTTACAATGGCTCAAAGTATCAACCGAATTGTATTTACCAATTTTTCTGTCCTCAAATCGCTATTATATCCGGCAAAATAGACGAATTAGCTCGTATTATCATTACGTTCCGTAAGGAACGATAACTCTAATGAGTTATCGCCCCTCACTACACTTCATTCTTTATTTAAGCTGTGCAATCCTCCTACTAGAGGGTGACACCTGAAGGATGTCACAGATGAAATGAAGTGCAGTGAGGGGCGATAACTCTGTTTCAGCAGTTTTCATCAAAACCGCTCACTATCAAAATTTCGACCAATAAGAAGACCTTGTGTTGTGGGCCGCCGTAGCCGATTGGCTAAGGGGCCCAGACATTTTATCACTAGCCCTTCATCTCTGGGTTGCGAGTTCGAAACACATATAGGGCAGATGCCTTTTTATGACTAGGTCGGTGATTTTTCTCTGGGTACTCCAGCTTTCCTCCATCAACAAAACCAGGCACGTCCTTAAATGACCCGTTCGGAACCCCTCGTTTTTTTTCTTTCAAAATACACCTCGGACGTGAATGGTTATTTGAAGAAACGTTTTGTCACGTGACAATTCATTTGGTAATGAAAATGGCGGCCACGCCACAAAAGGTTGTGTTTCAGGAAAACACGCTGAATTCTTGCTGTTTTTGTTGTGTCACCATCAAACTAATTCCATTAAATACATGAAGTTTTTTTGTGTTTCGTCTTTAAACTAATTGCATTATCAAATTTAGATAAAGCGATGTTAAAACACGTTGAAAAGTCTATGGGCGCTGCCATGTTTGCTTATAATGTACTCAGTACAACAACTTAAAATAATGAAAGATATTTCAATAAACAAATTTTAAACATGTGGAATGTCCAATTTGAACTTTAGAACCAGTAACTTTATTTAAAATGATTAAAAGAAATGTTTTACCT
Source organism: Pecten maximus (assembly GCF_902652985.1). Lineage (NCBI taxonomy): Eukaryota > Metazoa > Mollusca > Bivalvia > Pectinida > Pectinidae > Pecten > Pecten maximus. The sequence continues at coordinate 27,128,134 of NC_047023.1, read as the reverse complement.
AAATCATGCGCGAACTCAATTGCCAGTTATTTTGCTCCGTCATTATTACGCGAAACCGCATTCTCCAGGATCTGGGTAGATTACTGGGCTACTAACATTAGCGTCCGAGGAAAGGTATAGCCAACTCGAGGATGATCCGAATGTAAATGACCCTTCCTTTTTATATGACGTTAAAAACTTTATTAACATATTTCATTGAAATCAAACAATACGTAAATTCGAACCAATCAGAGGCTAGGAAATGGCGATCTTTTCGGTGAATTGTTAATAAAATAATAAATTGAGGTTACAAGAGTAGCCAGTGTCCCATGATGTACCTATATACCAAATTTAAATTTCATTGCAATCGGACAATCACAAAAAACTTCGAAAATTAATACGTTCCGTTACTACACTTCATTCTTTATAATATTCTTTCGTCAATTTATCCATCGGAATCCTGAGATCTCATTACCACGATAATAATAAAAAAATAATGAATTACGTTGCTTATACTGCCATTCTTTATATTATTAAAATTAATAAAGTATTTCTATTAGTAAGTTTAAAATACCGGTGGAGTATTAATACTAAAAATATGAATTCCACAAGTGTACACAAAATCCTTAAAATCACTTCTGGTTATAACATCATATATTGGGACCGAGTTCACAATTAGCTTCGCTATATGTTTCATGGTAATATTAAAATTCATAATAAATTCCCAAAATTGCATTTACAACTTTCTATTTCACCTGGTCAAGACCAACAACTGAGAAACAAAATATCAAAGTTTCAACACCGCATATTTGACATTATCAGGAGATATCTGTCAACAGCTGTCACCAAATACCGATTGTATACATCCGGGTCAGGGGTAAAGGTCAAATCTACACCAAAAAGTGTGTTAACGACTTGCGCAACACGACCGGCCAATCGGCTTGTGTTTCACCTGATTCAAGTCCCTTTGGAGAATGCCTTTCTTTGGTTTGTATCTGTTTTCCCGAGTAAATACATGTAACACATGAAACGGGTACTTTATATATGATACGAGGATAAAGAGTAGTGTGTGGAGATTTAGAAGATCACAAATACACACTGTTACTGAAAATAGAATGACGTAGGATTCTGGTGTAAAAAGGCGGGAATTTCCCAGGCGGGGGTTCCCCAGTGCAGTGTAAAATGTCTGGCTTACTGTCTTTCGATTATACGTACCCGTGTGACCTAAGCGGAAACTGTTGCATCACGGACACGACAGGAAAAAGAACTTAATGTACCATATATGTAGAAACACGATTAATTATGTCTTTTGGATAGAGATGTTTGTGATAAATATGTAAAAAAAAATTTTAAAAAAAAATGTAGAGAAATGTGTCTTTCGTGTTTTCTCTGATATTGCAACATTTTAAGAAATACTGGCAGTGACAGTGAAAATACAAGCAGCTCACCGAGCGCTACAAGTTCAATAAGACAAGCGGAACAGACTTGATAACGTCACTCGTGACGTACGTCCGTAATAGACTCTCCGGAATGTGAGGTCGCGGTACATAGTACCCATGTTCAAAACCCTATTGTGGCCGTTCTGTGATAGATATAGAAAAACTAAAGATACCATTTTCTTTGGAATTATATGTACTTGTGATGTGTGAAGTTTAAGTATGTTGGCATTATGCGTTAATTCTCAAGACCGAGTTGTGCAGAAACCAGCAGTCAAAGTGTCGATTTTGGCGTGTTTGTACCCAAAATATCTGTATGACTAAAACTTTTCCAGATATACGGGACATGCCAGGACATAGATCACACCGCGTTTTGCAAGTGTGGAAAATTTTATCAAAATGTAATGAGCCGTTGTTCAGTAAGCTCCGGCAAAGTAGTCAGAATTAGACGCATGTACATTACGGTCCGTCCCTCAATACACTACATTCCACACATACTTGCGACGTCACTCGTGACGTAACATCCGGAATAGACCCTCCTCTGGAATTTGTTCTAGAACATTCTAGAACATTCTATGAGACCTCGTGAAAATACGACCCTTTTTCAAAACCCTATTGTGGCGGTTCTATGAAAGATATAGAAAAAATAAAGATACTGTTTTCTTCAGAATTATTTCTACTTGTTATATTCAGAGTTTCAATTAGTCAGCTTTAAGATTGAAATCTCCAGGCTAAGTTAAACAGAAACCAGCAGTCAAAGTGTCGATTTTGGCGTGTTTGACCCAAAATATCTCCATAACTAGATTTTCCCCAGATATACCGGACATGTCAGCACCTAGATCCCGTCGAGTTTTACAAATGTGGAAAGTTTTATGACAATGTATGGTGCCGTTTTCAAGACGCCCAAATCGCGCATATATCCGGCAAAATAGGCCGAAGTAGCCGTGTATACATTACGTTCCGTAAGGAACGATAACAGAGTTATCGCCCCCTTACTACACTTCATTCCATACTCATAGTGCCATACGCCCGCATATTACTTCAGTATGACATGAACAATTAATTTAAAGTGTAGAATAATGTATTCAACGCAAAGAATAGAGCGAAAGTCAATTCAACATTACAAAATTAGCATATTATATTTAGCTTCAATGAAATACCATTTAAAAAGAAGGGATTTGGTTTGTTTAAGTTAGGTTATAATCAACGTCCTATCAACAGCTATGGTTATTTAATCACCTACGCGATGCATGCGTTGGGTGAGTGTGTGTGTGAATTTTGAGGCTTAGGTACGTTTGTGTTTGACTCTTTGGCGTGGAACTGATGCCACCGACTCTTCAGTGCTACCTCACTGAATCATACCGACGAAGACACCCAGTAGGACAACCTATCTGGTCACATCATACATTTGTAATGACAACGGGCCTAGCATAACACAAAGGACGGAGATCAAAAACGTGTAATAAATAAACAAAACAAAAAGTTTCGTTTTGGTATCGGATATTCGATTTCAGGGAAAAACAGGATGATATTCCGCACGAACTACCATTATATGAACTATGATACAGGTATAACATTGTCATACATTAAAACATCTGCTATTGAATATAGGATTTTATGTTCATGCTTGATTTAAGTGATTTGTTTTACCAGGCATCGTACCGGTGGTCACCAAGCTCGCATTAATATTGTGAAAAATATGTGGCACAATTTAAGCATAAACTAAGGTAAATTCAAGGAGTCCATCTAGTCTCTTCTTTAGGCAACGCTTAGCCAAATTACCTCTATTAAATATGGGCGAATATTTTGTCGAAAAAAATGGAGTGAGCCATTCTATCGACACTGACGTTGTAAGTACTGATCAACAATAACACCTTCTAGCTCTCACTCTCTCTTTCTTGAAATAGCTTATATAACATATTGATCCACGATAATACATTATTTAAATATTCCATATATCATGGATTCACCAAACTTGTATCATAACCCTGCCATTCTTGTTACTAGAGAACCATATTTGAAGTCGGATATACTGGTATTAGAAGTGTTTGGTACAGAAGATGTATAGACTCAACTACATGTTCAGTGTTTCAGTATAAACTTGGTGTACCTAAGAACCAGCGATAAAATTAAGGACAGGTTTATAATCTTATCTTGGTAAAGGTTAATGGGGATTTTCACGGTACACACATTACTGGTATTGCTCTCTCGTGAACACTAAGTATGGTTGACGGACGTCTGATAAAGAACTCACACATGTATGGAATGCCTACGACCGCCACGACAGAACAATGTCAATGTGACAGTCGGCAATCACAGACGTTTTTAGGGACCTCCTTCCATCAAATGCTCAGTTGATTATAATCATATCAAGTATTACGTGAATTATTGTAATTGGATGTACATTATGTAGATGTAATAAAACTAGTGATGAAGTTAATTCTATTTTAAAATGTCCAGAATTTAATATACAAAGAAGACATTTACTTCATAAATACGACTGTGAAAGAGTAAATATTTTGAAATGTTCTACTGTTTTGAACTGTTCAAGTATAAGAAAACACAGAAATTAATGTAGTTTATCAAATGTTTTAATGACAAAATATGTTCTCCTCTGTAAATAATTTAAAAAAACAACAACAATATTTTCTGTTCTGAACACAAAAATATATGTATATTATATAATGTTAATGTATCATCTCTGTACCATTAGGTTGAATGAGAAATAAATGAATCTTGAATATTGAATCTGAATTAGCGGAACAAGACACTATATATTCAAGTGGTCGCTTACATATTATGAAAACAACATGGATTCATTAAACAGTAAACCGGTAGCATGCGTGTATTGTGTGACTTTAAAAAAAAGAAGAAAAATCAAAGGAACTTTCGCTGCAAGCTTTCTCAATTTTATGCTCCACTACGATAAGCGCACTGAAAATATATACCAGTTATTCCATTAGTCGTGAGGATGGAGGGGATCTTGACTGGCTGTTGGGTGTACACATTGTTCATTTGTTATTGTTGTAACGCTGTATAGATCAAGTAATCAGATATCCACGCTAAAATATCATAACGAACGATGAAGTAATATGTCAGGAATATATGTATAGTCTAGTATATTAACCACTAGACTTACAACTGATGATATACATGTACATTGTATGACCTTTTCATATAAAATATTTATGCATGTTTTTGACAACGATAATGTTTGCATGCTTTAATTGAATTGTTTAATATCTTACGCACAAGATTTTGATTGATTTAATATTCAAAACCTTAGTGAAAGATTCCTTTTTGTGGAAATTCAGGTTAAAACTCTTTCTAACGACTTATCCTATTGTAAACATACACAAATCTTTCCTGTGGTCAGTTTGGACAAGCAAATCAGGTACCTACTGGCCAATATAAAATTATACTACATACATTTAGCGTTTTGGTGTATCCGGAACTGAGGGATCACCAGATCCTAGATTTTAGGCAAAACATTGGGTAAATTTACCAGTGTGTACACTGTGGTGATGTGATCGCGATTGCATTGGCTCTTTCATTTGAGTTATTGCCGATTTGAAAATGTACACAGCTATTTCACATTGTCAGACTAATAAAACGCATACATGTTGTGACATAGACGGGGTCGCACGAACATTTATAAACCGATCCAGCTACATCTTCATACAATTTCTACAAGGCAAATGTTTATAAAACAAAATCATATGAAATCCAAACTTGTGTGAAATTTCCCTTAAATTTTCCTAACATCAACATGGCATGATATTGCTTCAATAGAGAAAGGACTTTAAACATATACCAGTTACATGTACATACATTTCAATAGATGTACTGTAAATTCGCTTGGGTTTGAATTGGGCATTATCCGTTGTCATTATAAATATTACAAGCTAAATACCCAGCTCATATTTACAACTTGGATTGTATTGTCCGTAAAGCGATGCTCGCCGAACTTTATCCAATATACTAGCTCTCAACACGTAAACCACGAAATACAAATCTTGATAAATTAAACAGGAATACATTAATTGTTTTATAACAAACAAGTGCAGGAAACCCACTGCCAGCCCTTATTGACAATGAGTTTATGATTAACTAATAGTTCTATCGAGTTGGCGTTAACTTGTTATAAGAACGTCACGATCATATACCAATTTGTGTCACCTAAGGACTTAGAAGGGGATGCATGCTTTGCTAAATATCCCTATCGCACCGACTTTGTGTACCGTGACCCTTGCCTCGTAAATTCCACCAGAAGCGGCCATCCAGGCTAGTATTCCGTGTTATACGAGATTTTGAACTTGAAGACGTTGTGCGGAAATCCTATACGGCATATTTCCATTTTAGAAGATTACTTCCTACGCGACAACACGTCGCTTGTCCAAGTCCAAACCTGAAGCCATTTATTACAGTAGAAAATTTCCGTACAAATGCGATCCAATTTATGACTATTTCAAAATATTTGGAAACGAATCCTCTTGTGACTGGACTAACAGACAAAGCCGACTTGAGTCCAACACTCAGAAAATTGTTTATTGGTTTCAACACGATATATTCATTTGCACCATCTTGGTTGCATGTCACCACTCTCCGTAGAAGCATATTTCATATTGAAGTATACGTACTTGCTAACTGGTAGAAATGGATATACACACATATTTATTCATATAAATATGCATTACTTTGTCCAAAGGTTTAAAATAGGAATTCAGTTGAGTGTTCTCCCCTCTAATCTCTGGTCGAGATATATCAGAATCTATATATACATATATGTAAAAAAGAAAGTTTTTTATCCTGCTGAACGCTCAGCAGTTTAGGGGTGGGGACGACTGGGTCGCCCGTTGACCTGGTGGGTGTCTTGCTGGGTGTCGTCGACAGCATGCTTCAGTGAGCCAGAATATTTCCGCGCTATTACAAGGAGACAAATGCGAACATACCGTAGCCTCCGACAACAAACATACGTTCACCACAATCATGCATCTCGGACACAGATGATGCCGTTCTGAAATGTCTTTAACTGAGGATATGACGTTAAACTATACTTAACCAAACCAAACCAAATTCCTTCCATGTACCTTTGAAGTCCGACCAATCTTTTGGTTTAAAATTATGGGACTAGACGTGTATCACATTCCTGGTACTGCAGTGTTTAGTGTTTACATCTTTCTGAATTTAGACCTTTCTATTACACGGTGATACTATCAAAACATTACCAGACCAAAATAGTGTTATGTAATATATGTACTGTATAATTTCTGCTTTAAACAATATTACCTTTGATACCTCTTGTTTAAATAGTCCGAAAAATCATCATTGTGGTTATATCATCATCCATAGTTTGCTATTTTCTCTTTCATTGTTTGATGATGAATATTACATACTATTATTAGTATTAACCTTTACATGCGTTGAAATAAATATCAATGATATCACGTTCTTAAAATGAGACATCAATTTCAGAAACTCATCGACAATTCATTAAACTCTAGTAATCATCCATATTGAACGATGACCACTATTTAAAAACCTTGTAATCAAATAAATCGATCATTGCAGACAGGTTTCGGTATAAGCGAAAGATATGTAAACGAGATTCGTCCTCCGCAATGTTAACTGTAAAACTGAGCTTATTTGGGCGTTAATAATATAAAATAATGAAAAAAAAAAAAAATTCTCTTCAATTAAACGTAAAAAGGTGAGAGCCAAAACAGGTTAGCTAAATGCCACTTCTATCTTGCATTTAAATTGAAACACAAGGGAACTAATTAGGAGTGGATGGTGTTATATTTCCTGCGACATTTGCACGTTCCTGTTGTTATTTCTTTTAACTTTCGTACCTCCGTATGCCGATTCCCATATGCGTCAGTAGTGAATAATTTATGAATCATTTCACTTTTTATGGTGTGTCATATTCGTCAGGTAAGTGTTTTTACATTGCCATCAAATTTTCATGCATGGACCAATTCGGCAAGTTTGTGTCTAAACCATGTAGATCAATTCAACACTTTTATAAATGCAAATTCGATTCCTAATGTGCGTAGGTCTGGGAATCATTTTGAATGGAAGAAATATTCCGTTTCAGCATTTTATGCCCAATATATACACAAAAAATTCAAAGGTACTTGGTTACATCCGTGTAGGGAAACGTTTGGCATGTGTAATAATGGAGCCTCGTGTCCTCTTGCAAGTTTCCACAGCGGATATGTAAATCGAATTACCAACTTCTCTAGTATATATGCATGGGTATATCATTATATTATGACTAGGGTTGGTTTCAAGGGGATAGTATTTTCCGTGATATATGACCACGTGGAGAATTTTCAATAGACGTAAAACAAAAACCAAATATCCATTTATCCTAGTATGTTTACGTTAGTAAATATATGCGTTTTATTATACATACAGTACAGATAAACTGCAAACTGCTTGGGCATACTGTGTTCTTCTTCATGGTCGGTAACAATGACCATGTTGTCATAACCGTGCTCTTTTGCGGAATCGATACACTCAGACCTTTTGACAATAGAAGTCCAGAATGATCTTAGCCGAATGTCGACAGAGCTATATTTCTAAATTGATTCTGCAAGTTGGCAGTCGAATTGGTCCTTTTATGCGACTTTTGCTAGTCAAGACAGCTCTTTGTGCCGACAGAGCGCACATCAATTGATTTGGTGCGAGTTTTCATTTACGTCGACAAATATCATCCCGAAATTTTACATTTAATAGAATAATATTCAATACTGATATCCTGGTGCGTTAACAATTGAAAGAATGTCCCAGATTGACCGCTGACGAGTGCTCCCATTGGTTTCCGTGAACTCGTGCTGGCGTCCAATGTTCTGACTATTATTATAAATTGCAGAGCACTGACTCCACACGAAGCGTACGGTATTTTTACATTCTGACCAAATTACTTGATTACCACTTTAACCAATGTCGTAATGCGGGTAACGTTCAAGGTACTTGATACTGCAGTTTTGGTTGAATTTAAGTGTCATGATTTGGTGACACATGGACGGTTTCTGACTATCTATTTGCTTTTTTTTCTGGTAAGGTGCAGAACTGGCAATACCAAACCAAACCAGTCATATCAAAGGTTTTAAATGAAAATGGCGACGATCCCATTTGTGTGAAATTTGATATCATGGTGAAAGTATTTAAGACAATGTGATATTTGCATAAAAGTTTCCTAAGGGACGTCTTTCTCATGCAGACAAAAATTGGCAGTACAATATCCAACGGAATTTGGTTTGATTCTGGTCAGAACACATTCAATGCTGTTCGCTACAAAAGAAGTATATGATTAAATGACTTTTGTGTAAAATTATAAATTTTATCTATTTTAAAACAATTGCCAAATGCACAATTTCAATCTACATTTATCACGTGTATTGATAATCTAAATTGCATATGATTTGATATTTTATAAATATGTCGTGCACCTCCCGTCAAATTGTCGTCATTAAGATACAAAGCTCGGCAAGTGTTTTCGTTAGGCTTGTAAACTCTTAATACATTTGCTTGTCATTTTTAATTGTGTGTGACTTCAACAATTTAATTTTTGTCCGAACAGTTCTGGTTGTACTACTCGGTTCCTGTGGTGTTATTTTCTTTTTCTGATTATTTTATACCTAGTCCATTCCTTCTTGTCATCTGCCCATGTTGAATGCTTGCTGCAAGGTTCGATCATTTGTTCTGATAATTGTCTTGCCTGTTCAAATGTCGTTTGTGGGTTCCTTTTCTACTACTTACCCAAGTGAGTTTTGCTGATGTTGGCATGTAGTATTGTAGTATCATAATACATTTTTTTTGTATAATTTTCTTTTTTTGTGTGCTGTATTAGGATTTTGCAGTTTACATTTTAAATGCTTACCCTATGTGCACTTGTTTTATATCTCCAAATAATGGTTCAAACGATTGATTTAGGTAAACATAATAATGCATAACAATAAGTTTGGCTTAATGAACATTCTAATACCAAATATATCTTTCTAATTTGTTTACCGAGTCAGACAAAAAATAACATTATCCCCGATAGTTCAAACTTTTCCCCCTTTAGGTTGGTGGATGCGTTTGGCGATGATCACTGCCTTATGCACTGCTTAGTGAGCTAGACTTCTTCAGACAATAAAAGAACCATGAAGATCATTATTTGTTGATATGAGCAATAAAGGGAATAATCGCTGGAATTTGCTTTGGTATATCGTAATACTAAATCTACAAAATAGATGTATGGCTACATTCTGCGTCCCCAGGAAAGCATGTTATTTTGAAATTGCTGAAAACACACGAATACCCTAATTGTTCAGTAAGGGTTCTCTGCAAAAGGGCAAATACATCTTATTGTAATATGACAAATAAATCTTCCAGAAAACACATTGAGAAAATAGGACTCTTATACAGTGTTGACAAGTTAGTCAAAATTCTTTGCCTTATGTGATTGTTTGCTTTGCTTCCCAATGACGCTTTTTTGGATCATAACCTTTTTACTGTGTAAAGTGTACAACTGCTTCAGGACAAAGATACATAAGTATATGTATATTTCATGTATTCCCGGTAAGTCATAGATAATACAAAGGTTCATGGGCTTAAACAGTCACCCGAGGTCTGATATATCTATACAGATACATTGTAAGTACGATTCCCGAAAACGGACTGACAAAACAGTGTTACTGGAAGCACGTTTTTGTCAATAAAAGATGCAATTCAAAGAGCAAAAAAAAAAAAAAAAAAAAATAAATCAAAACCAAAAGATAAAACTATCTTATCCAATATCTAACTTGCAGATTTAAGATTATAAAGTATGGTTTATTGTTTAAGTAACTTTGGGTCAGAATAAGGAATGGTGGACATGTAAGCGCATCTGAAGTTAACTATAATTAAACAAAAATCCATTTTATTTAGACCCATTTAACAATATTTTTTTTTTATTCCCAATCAATCTTGGTATTTAGAAGATGATGCCTCAAAATTTGATTTCCTTGTACCAACTTTGATAAACCCAAGGGGGAAACGTAAAAATCCAGATTAAGGAAATTCACAATATAGGTAAAACAACTTAAGACCCTTCCATGCGTGACGGGTATTTAATACTACCACATCCTGGTCTCTTGAAGAAGATAAATGAACGTTCAGTCAATGTGACACATACGGACCCCACCCATTAACTTCTGGTGGACAGTCAGGGCCTATGGGTGCGGTGCATATCATCAAATCACCAGGCCATACTGATGATTCTAGCTAAGTTCTTATTATTTCCAAGGGCAAGTCATGCTCAAAACATTGATTTCTCTGTATAAAAAAACTATAGTAAGACCCCAGGGATATAAAATTCTGATTGGATCTGTCATTACATAAGATTGTTGGATACTACCATTTATGTGTCCTTGCTACTACCATATCTAAAGTCTCATTTTTGTTTGTTTGATTTGCAATTTCAATGAATTTCACTACCTTTTACGCCATATCGCATGATCCTGCGTAGTGTGGTATCATTATTCATAAGTTAAGTTGAACTTAGCTATGGGAATTTTCTACGAAATTCGTTCAAGACGTATGACGCACGCATTGGATGGGTTTAACGTTTAAGTACAAATCAAACAAATATTGGGTATATTTTATTGTACACGTATTTATCGGATTAGTGTACCTTTGACATTATTTACCCTAGTAAAAGTAACTGGATAAATCGATTATATCCTTGACTTCGCTTACCTGTGTGTTAGTCATGTGTGTTAGTCCGTTACCTCTTCTGAACTAAAACACACCTGCATCGGATTTTTCGGGTGAGCCATTCAGGCGAGATGGGCAGAACTTATTACCGGAAACACCGTCACATGTCAAGCAAAGCGAGAGGTGGGCGGAGCTTGTTACTGAACACGTCATCAATATGCAGACGACAGTTTCTCGGGTTATATAGCACGGTTGTTTTCTGTTACAGACGAAAGTGATCCGTTGCCGTTCTGAAAGCATATAGACGGGTGTGACAGAGGTTAGGTTGATAAATGCGGTCAAATATTGAGAAAGCTGTACATTCGGAATGAAGAAGGGTCCTATGTTATCAAATCACGAAACCGGATGGATTCGATGGACGTCCATAAAATTTAAAATGATTTATTTATTCAACGGAACGTAATTATCACTCTTCTGTATGACAGACACCCGTCGGAATTCTCCTTCACGATAGTTTTAACAGACTTATACAGCACAATGTAAGCGTTATCAGTACATTTTCATATTAGCGTACTAATTGACTTCAACATGATTTTATTTTATTCTGAACGGTTCATTTCACATGAATTATAATGGAAATATTAACCGATAGGACGAAGCGTAAAATCCAATTATGGTTGTCGTCTTTGAGATGTCTTCTGTATTTGTACTGGCAGTGTTATCCTTAAGGCGTTCTGTTCCTAATGACATTTCAGAAAACCAATGTGAAAGCAGATACAAGTTGTAGTATGCACCAATGAATACACTTAATTGAAAGAAATTACTTTTTCTACGTCGTTTTAATTAGCGAATCTCGCACCTTACTCTAACGATACTGCAACCGAAATCGATACAAGAGCTGTATTCAGTCAAACCGTTTGGAATGTAATGAGTATTTAGTAATGTACTGTGGTACACAAACAACAAGCGAGATTGGTAGAATATATTTTATTCAAATATAATGGCAGTATGTTACAAGGGTTGGTTTGTGTAAATTTAGATATATCACTGAGATTATCCATTCAGATATATTTCTGTCATGCCTGGTTTATTGATAAAAAACACATTACGACCAGGCAATAAATACTGTCTTATAAGGCTTAGCATCGATAAGTTTTTAAAAAACCCAAGGTGGAAACATATCTGGATTTTATACCAAAAACAAGAATCTTTAAGATGGGAAGTACTTTACATTTGTAACTTGCAACATATCTCATGGATAATCTTAAAATCAACATTGCTGGTCATGAACTGCGTATCAGTAAATCGAAAATCACGAAAGGTATTGAATTAATTACATAACGTTATAGCAACTCAAAATGTTATCAACATTACGGAAGGACACCAATGACCTTTGCTATTAACATGCTATACGTGCGGTAAGAAATGAACCAGGTGTATTTGCATGATAAATTATACACAAGGTTTCACAATTGGCAAGGTAAGCAAAGTGTATGAGATATGTCCCTTTGGAAGGGGACGATGAAAGAAGCGTAATCCTGTATGCATCGGGGCAGATAGAAGAACCTATTATAGTACCCAATGATTTGTTATCCAAAGATGTTATATAATTGGGTACTTCCAATAATGTATCAATGTAGTGATTGTATCCGTGTTAGGTGATGTAACACATGACTATAAATATATAAATGATGTAAGTGTGTATGAATTAAGACACACAATTTGATTTACCACACAAATATTCTGCTACCCCAAAGACCCGATCACTATAGAATGTAAATGATTATCTTATTCATGACTCGGCATAATTGAAGGACTAAATTTTGTATTATGAACCTTACAAATACACACACTCCTCTACTCCATAAACAAAGTAATAGTCTTTGAGTATTCCATTCCAATACATCTACTTATACGTGAAAAGGTATCGTTATGACCCGTGCTAGAGCGGTAAAGAATATGCCTGCTCTATTTCGCTGCATGTTGTAAGAGGTGACTGCTTATTCATCCCTCCCCTCTCTCCTAGGGGGTCGGGGGTGTTTTTCCTTTTCTCTTCTGTTCATGGAACATTGGAGAACCCAAGACAGGGTCAGCTGTATACAGCTGCATGTTGAATCATAGAAGGCTACTAAAAGGTAAGAAAATGTTTTATGCTCAAGGGCTCATCCTGGTTGTTGTGAGGACGTTGAACCCCTAAAACAAACAAATGAATATCGCTTTGTGACTCCAATTCGTCACAATACGCACTCCAATGAATTATATAAACATAAAGTACACATAGTGACATTACTTCCCCAGAATTTTTTGTGAGTTAATATGGCCATGATCAAACAACTATTGATTTATATTTACGCTCTGATATAAACTTCCTCGTAATTCCAAACACATATTTCATTTTTATCATTGTACCATATCTTATTCTTTCTTTCGTATTTTAAGCCATTTTCTCGACTTCAACAGCAATCCAAACCTTTATGAGGATGCGTACAGTTTGCGAATGCTTTAAAATAACGTTTTCATGGAAATTCCTGCAATGACATTTAAACCTGCTACATCGGATACATTTCTAAACTTTGGATTTATAATTGATTGAAACAGAAAACATTTAAATGACACTAATAAGCATAATTAGATTTTAAATTTCTGTCAAATCAATGTTTTCAAGTCGGTCGTTTGTAGGTGATAATGTATCCCTGTGTCAATTTGTATTACACAGTAAAACAGATACTACGCCACGAGATCAGAGTTTTAATGTATATCAAGTCTAAGCTACGATTGGTGTTCCTTATCGCTGCCATAATTCCTTCGGTTAAATATTGACAGCGTAGTCCATATAAAAGATAGGACAGACTGGGAGCTATTTTGTGTCAGCAGAACTTCCCAAATCCAAATCGGCCAACTCCCTCCTTATCTATAGACATAATTCTGTGTAGCTACAGTAATCCATACATAGATCCTATAATCTGAGAATTCACTACTCAATATGCGGACAATCTGTATTGGCTGATGGGTCGGTTATCGGAAACGAAAGAAGCATGCTGAATGTTTTACCATGTCGATGTACAAAGCTTATCTTGAACACTAACGGAATGGTGTTAGTCTGTACTCCTCCTACAGCGGAACGTAATTAGGCGGATAACAGCCCAGTAGGAGTTCACATATTACATTTATATTTTGTAAAATCAGAATACGATATATTTAGTCATGGTTCATGCTACAAAAACATATTGTGACTATATACAGTACAAACATTAATTGTGACTATATAGTAGAAGAATTAATTGTAAAAACAGAGGAACTGTTTGTTACAGATACAGAGTAAAGCGATTCATTGTTAATATAGAGGACATCTGTTAATTATAGCTCTATAGTAAAATTATTGATTGTGACTTAACAGTAAAACCATTAATTGTGACGATTCAGTAAAACCATTGATTGTGACGATTCAGTAGAACCATTAATTGTGACGATTCAGTAAAACCATTGATTGTGACGATTCAGTAAAACCATTGATTGTGACGATTCGGTAAAACCATTGATTGTGACGATTCGGTAGAACCATTGATTGTGACGATTCAGTAGAACCATTGATTGTGACGATTCAGTAGAACCATTAATTGTGACTATACAGTAGAACCATTGATTGTGACGATTCAGTAGAACCATTGATTGTGACGATTCAGTAAAACCATTAATTGTGACGATTCAGTAGAACCATTGATTGTGACGATTCAGTAGAACCATTGATTGTGACGATTCAGTAGAACCATTGATTGTGACGATTCAGTAGAACCATTGATTGTGACGATTCAGTAAAACCATTGATTGTGACGATTCAGTAGAACCATTGATTGTGACGATTCAGTAGAACCATTAATTGTGACGATTCAGTAAAACCATTGATTGTGACGATTCAGTAAAACCATTGATTGTGACGATTCGGTAAAACCATTGATTGTGACGATTCGGTAGAACCATTGATTGTGACGATTCAGTAGAACCATTGATTGTGACGATTCAGTAAAACCATTAATTGTGACTATAGAGTAAAAACATTGATTGTGACTATAGAGTAAAACCATTAATTGTGACGATTCAGTAAAACCATTGATTGTGACGATTCAGTAAAACCATTGATTGTGACGATTCAGTAAAACCATTGATTGTGACTATAGAGTAAAAATATTAATTGTGACGATTCAGTAAAACCATTGATTGTGACGATTCAGTAAAACAATTGATTGTGACGATTCAGTAGAACCATTAATTGTGACTATAGAGTAAAAACATTGATTGTGACGATTCGGTAGAACCATTGATTGTGACGATTCAGTAGAACCATTGATTGTGACGATTCAGTAAAACCATTAATTGTGACGATTCAGTTAAACCTTTGATTGTGACGATTCAGTAGAACCATTGATTTTGACGATTCAGGAAAACCATTGATTGTGACGATTCAGTAGAACCATTGATTGTGACGATTCAGTAAAACCATTGATTGTGACGATTCAGTAAAACCATTGATTGTGACGATTCAGTAGAACCATTGATTGTGACGATTCAGTAAAACCATTAATTGTGACGATTCAGTAGAACCATTAATTGTGACTATAGAGTAAAAACATTGATTGTGACTATAGAGTAAAACCATTAATTGTGACGATTCAGTAAAACCATTGATTGTGACGATTCAGTAAAACCATTGATTGTGACGATTCAGTAAAACCATTGATTGTGACTATAGAGTAAAAATATTAATTGTGACGATTCAGTAAAACCATTGATTGTGACGATTCAGTAGAACCATTGATTGTGACGATTCAGTAGAACCATTGATTGTGACGATTCAGTAGAACCATTGATTGTGACGATTCGGTAGAACCATTGATTGTGACGATTCAGTAGAACCATTAATTGTGACGATTCAGTAGAACCATTAATTGTGACGATTCAGTAAAACCATTCATTATGACCACAAAACAGTAAAACTATGTGTAACTGCTATAGAGTACAGCGGTTGAGCGTTAATAAAGAGTAAAACCTTTTCTAGTGACTACAGGGGAAATCTGTTTATTTTAACTTTACAATAAAACCATTAATTGTGACAATATAGTAGAACCACTAATTGTGACATTATTGTGTAAATCCAATACTTTTGAATATACAGTAAAACAATTGATTGTGACTAAACAGTAAAATCCCTGATTGTGACTAGAGGGTAGAATAATTGATATTGACGATATAATAAAACCATTGATTGTGACTAGAGGCTAGAATCATTGTTATTGACGATATAATAAAACCATTGATTGTGACTAGAGGGTAGAATAATTGATATTGACGATATAATAAAACCATTGATTGTGACTAGAGGGTAGAATCATTGTTATTGACGATACAGTAAAACCATTGATTGTGACTAGAGGCTAAAATCATTGATATTGACGATATAATAAAATCATTGATTGTGACTAGAGGCTAGAATCATTGATATTGACGATATAATAAAACCATTGATTGTGTCTAGAGGGTAGAATAATTGTTATTGACGATATAATAAAACCATTGATTGTGACTAGAGGGTAGAATCATTGATATTGACGATACAGTAAAACCATTGATTGTGACTAGAGGGTAGAATCATTGTTATTGACGATACAGTAAAACCATTGATTGTGACTAGAGGGTAGAATCATTGTTATTGACGATATAATAAAACCATTGATTGTGACTAGAGGGTAGAATCATTGATATTGACGATACAGTAAAACCATTGATTGTGACTAGAGGGTAGAATCATTGATATTGACGATACAATAAAACCATTGATTGTGTCTAGAGGGTAGAATCATTGTTATTGACGATACAGTAAAACCATTGATTGTGACTAGAGGGTAGAATCACTGATATTGACGATATAATAAAACCATTGATTGTTTCTAGAGGCTAGAATCATTGATATTGACGATACAGTAAAACCATTGATTGTGTCTAGAGGGTAGAATCACTGATATTGACGATATAATAAAACCATTGATTGTGTCTAGAGGGTAGAATCACTGATATTGACGATATAATAAAACCATTGATTGTGTCTAGAGGGTAGAATCATTGATATTGACGATATAATAAAACCATTGATTGTGTCTAGAGGGTAGAATCACTGATATTGACGATATAATAAAACCATTGATTGTGTCTAGAGGGTAGAATCATTGTTATTGACGATATAATAAAATCATTGATTGTGACTAGAGGGTAGAATCATTGATATTGACGATATAATAAAACCATTGATTGTGTCTAGAGGGTAGTATCATTGATATTGACGATATAATAAAATCATTGATTTTGACTAGAGGGTAGAATCATTGATATTGACGATATAATAAAACCATTGATTGTGTCTAAAGGGTAGAATCATTGATATTGACGATATAATAAAACCATTGATTGTGACTAGAGGCTAGAATCATTGATATTGACGATATAATAAAACCATTGATTGTGTCTAGAGGGTAGAATCATTGTTATTGACGATATAATAAAACCATTGATTGTGACTAGAGGCTAGAATCATTGATATTGACGATATAATAAAACCATTGATTGTGTCTAAAGGGTAGAATCATTGATATTGACGATATAATAAAACCATTGATTGTGACTAGAGGCTAGAATCATTGATATTGACGATATAATAAAACCATTGATTGTGACTAGAGGCTAGAATCATTGATATTGACGATATAATAAAACCATTGATTGTGTCTAAAGGGTAGAATCATTGATATTGACGATATAATAAAACCATTGATTGTGACTAGAGGCTAGAATCATTGATATTGACGATATAATAAAACCATTGATTGTGACTAGAGGCTAGAATCATTGATATTGACGATATAATAAAACCATTGATTGTGACTAGAGGCTAGAATAATTGATATTGACGATATAATAAAACCATGGATTGTGACTAGAGGCTAGAATCATTGATATTGACGATATAATAAAACCATTGATTGTGACTAGAGGGTAGAATCATTAATATTGACGATATAATAAAACCATTGATTGTGACTAGAGGCTAGAATCATTAATATTGACGATATAATAAAACCATTGATTGTGACTAGAGGCTAGAATCATTGACATTGACGATATAATAAAACCATTGATCGTGACTAGATATTAGAACCATTGATCGTGACTATACAGTAAAACCAAGGAGGGTGACAAAGAGGGAAACTGTTCGAGAAAATCTTCCAGAACAATGAGTGTGACTATACGTTTAAACCATTGATATACTAGAGATAAGAATCATTGATTGTGACTATACAGGAAACCATTACTTGTTACTAAAGAGTAAAACCATTAATTGTCACGCGAGAAAAAGACACTTGACTGTGACTATAACAAAACGATCCTTGCTGTTCGGTAGATATAACACGGTATAAATATGACTAAATGTTGAAACCATTTGATGTGGTTATTATTGTGAGTAATGTTAAAACCATTATATGTGGATATAACTGTGAGTAAATGTTAAAACCATTATATGTGGATATAACTGAGTAGATGTTAAAACCATTATATGTGGATATAACTGAGTAGATGTTAAAACCATTATATGTGGATATAACTGAGTAGATGTTAAAACCATTATATGTGGATATAACTGAGTAGATGTTAAAACCATTTTATTCGGATATAACTGAGTACATGTTAAAACCATAATATGTGGATATAACTGAGTAGATGTTAAAACCATTATATGTGGATATAACTGAGTAGATGTTAAAACCATTTTATTCGGATATAACTGAGTAGATGTTAAAACCATTTTATTCGGATATAACTGAGTAGATGTTAAAACCATTATATGTGGATATAACTGAGTAGATGTTAAAACCATTTTATTCGGATATAACTGAGTAGATGTTAAAACCATTTTATTCGGATATAACTGAGTAGATGTTAAAACCATTATATGTGGATATAACTGAGTAGATGTTAAAACCATTATATGTGGATATAACTGAGTAGATGTTAAAACCATTATATGTGGTTATACATTAGAGCCACTAAGTGTGAATATGCTATAAAACTATCAACTGTGTGAACATACTTTACTATCACGTAGACAAAAAGACTGTTAAGTAGTCGTATTTAAAAGGCTAGTGGATATATACCACGCCCATGAACAGGCAGAGCTGACGCCAAAATATTATGAATTAATTTCTAATCAGACTAATGTCCCAGAAAGACTAGACAGGTCCGTTATTTATTCCACGTAGTAAATAGCGGTATTGTTTTTTTCTCAAGTGTTTACTCAAAATTATCAGCTTCCTGTCTTGTGAAAATTACCCTTCCTTTAACATAAGTCCTGCCACATTCTATTCGCTTTCGATTTGCAGTCCTTTCCATTTAGCAAGGCGATATTGCCGGGAAAATGTTTCACTTATTGAAGGTATCTTTGTTTTTTCCAATCCATTTGCTCATAGTAATGACACCAGTATTCAAGAATGTACGAGATATTTTGAATCTGATGTTCAAAATCATATGAAATATATATATATAATGATATATAAGATTTTTATCGAATCGGAAGTATGCTGTATTCGATTCACTGTTAGATCGGATACAATTCATTAACTCCTTACTTCTTGTACTAAGCTAAATCTGTATCCAAACTTCTTAGAACCATTCGTAGTGGAATATTATCAGGGTTGTAGTGTTACTTGGATTCTTTTTACTACATTAGTGTAATTGATGGAATGTAGTTTTAGAAAACTTCAAAGATCTTTTGATTGATAATTAACACCCTCCTCTAAAACCTTTCTTCTTTCAAAATGTTTTAATAATATTTTTCCAATGTTTACACTACAATATCTCAATACGAGATTAATGAAGTAATTGTGACGAGAACTGCTTTCTTTTAAAGAAATAAATAGTGAGAATGGATTTTCAGTCGACATAATCTTTGCCAGGTTTTGTAACCATAATTATTGATCCATGAGTGTGTCCCTCTGTTTGCCTACTTGATTTTTGTTTTGTTTTCATACGAAGCTGATTATATCGAAGAGTTTATCATAACAGGTAACTGAGTCCTTAACAAATCTTTCAAATTCATCTATTGGTATATTAACGATACGCTATCTTATATATCGAAAGATGTTATTTACCATGTTGATCAGATATAGCCTGTAGAACCTGAAATCAAGGACACTACAGACTTTCCACATCTATTTTTAGTATCTTTTAATAGCTTACCTCGATCTTTACTCAAAACGTTACTAGCATAATAAAGCTGTTTGGTATTTATTATGCTTTTAATACCCAAATTGTGAATTTTCTATGAAGAGATAGTAACACACATATTGTCCTTAGCTATGGTGTTGGCATTGTCAGTTGATTAACCTTTCAAGGACTAGTTATATTATCCGAGACATATGTCGGTGGAATGAATAGCACAAGGTTTTGAGTGAGGCAGTTCGCGAAAGACCACGGGGAGGTCTTATGTTCGACATGTTATTTAGGAACGTCATACTTCCTTGTGTGACTTGACTACAGACATGTATATGCGTGTTGATATGCCTAGCGGTTCCGTTGTCAGAAAAAGGGTTCTAATATTGAAAATGTAAGTTAACCCGGATTTGACCTATTTTGGTATGACGGGAGTTTTCCATGAAGCAGACGACGCTTTTTCTATCGGAAGACATGGTTGTTTTATCCTTGTTCTTTTTCAATGTTATTAATGCAAATCTACATTTTTTGTTCATACTTTGGCTTTATTTTATGGATTTAGAAGTAGAATTGAGATATCGTTATTATTTTGGGATTCTGTATTGTCGTTTATACCATACTTTGTACAATAGTGACACTGATCATGACTGAAAGCGATGCTGCACAAGATCATATAAGAAAACAAAACAAGTGGAACCTGAAGACAATCTAGAAAGAACATCAACTATTAGAAAATTCCAGTGCTGCCGTTATCCGGTTGACAATTACATCTACTGTAAAGCGAAGGCCGACCCATAAAACTGACTCGATTCTAACACCAAGCAACGGTTGGAGAGTTAAAGGTGTAAACCCGATTACAGATTTATGGATTCCGCATGTAGTAATTATTGGCGTTGTTCAAAACGAAGACGACATCATTTAAAGTAATTTGTTTTAAAAAGCAAAGCTAGTCAGTTCAAGGTTGCAGTTCCGTGAATGGTACATGTAGATTTCTCTGCTCACATTTATACATCAAAACGTGTTATTTTATTGATGTAAATCTGGTTCAAAACATATACATTTAATTATGTTGTTCGATAGCAATATAAAAAAGCGTAACGCTTATCCTATGATATACATTTTTTAAATAAGTAAATTACATTTTGCCAGTTTCACCAGATTTATTTGCACAGGAGGATTTGCTTTGTAGTCACGATGTTGTTGGATTAGGTACATTGCGTAGGATGGTACAAATCATAAAACATTTTAATAACGGTTAGTGTTTCCCAAAGGGTTAAAAAATCAGATAAGTTGATAACTTCCCTTCTACCTGGAGTACAGGGATAGAGTAGAAACGATAATAGCGTTTAGCGTTTATGGTCCAAAGAATAATCAGTTTGCCGAATATTTCCTATAAAAGAATGTTTACAATAGTTTTAAGTGTGTACGTCCGGATGAGATGTTGGAAAATACCGTATCTTGGGACTGTACTCTGGGCATACCATCCCCACGAAACGTAAGCATGTCTGGGCCAATGAAATTAAATAAGTATTTCCAAGTTATTCTTTCAATGATTTGTTTGACCTTGGAGTGTTTTATCGTTTAGCAATACAAACAATGTGGCAAACTGAATTTAATAAACATGTACTAAATAGTGTACTGGAAATATGGGGCTGTAGTTCTATGAGTGTACCTCTAACAGTGAAAAGTTGGTCCTAGCCTCATTTGTATGTGTAGCGGGACTGGACTGGGTCGACCAATGGTGACCAGGTTAGCTCAATTGGTAGAACATCCGGCTAGTGTTCGGAGGTCCCGGGTTCGAACCCCGGTCTGGCCGCTACAAAGACCATGTCTAGGTAGATTTGTTCGAACGATTTACACTAGGGTCTCCACTCCCGTCTTATTTGTCTTATATGATTATGAAATGACATTTGTTATTGCTACAGTGGGAATAATCAAGAGATTGTTGAAATTAAGAATATAACGCCTAAATCGCGGTCCATCAAAACGTCGTTAACATACACATGGATGCATTTGACAAGCAGTTTACACACTAGTTAAGACATGATAAGCCAGCTCCAAGGATTGCCTCTTTTTATTGACTGTATTAAATGATTTGAGAACATATCGATATAAAATGAAACCATTCTTACATAACATGCTCCAGATAAAGCATGCGTCCATACAGAGGTCCACATCGTGTTCAGTCAACCAATGACAAATGTCATATCAATGACTTCAGACCATTAAATAGCATTCGTTTTTCCGAAGGATAACAGGTATGTAAGAACTACTTCAAAACTCTATCGACCCCGGGTGACAAAAGGTCATTGTCATCAAGCGATGTCCGTTGACCAATGAAATAAAGACAAATATATGTGTCATATCACAATGACCGTGGGATTCAATGTACATATCAAATGACCGAACAGTCAGTGTTATGTTATGGAGTAGTACGGACCTTATATCGAGCTAGCTGGCCCTTAGTTTCAAATTTTGATAATAAAAAACGTATTTTTTTGCCGATCTGCGTTTAGACTATGCGCTCAACTTAGATGACTCAAGGTTTACATTTTGATGCCAGTGGACCACTCTATCAGCTAATTGTCCAACAACAATCTGCTTGGGGATATATAATTCACGAAATGTCAAGGTAGGGGTTTAATCGAGTCTCTTATTACAAAAACGTGTTCTCAAGGACGAAAGATCGAAAAACCCAATAATGATGTCAGCACAGGTCAGCTGGAAGTATACGTCTTGAAAAAGTCAATGGTTTAAATCCTAGCAGACTATGTTGTAGCTGGAACACGGAGAAGACACTGCATGCTCTTTCCGGATAACAAATCTAATTTTGTAGCACTAGATTTCTCTATAAAAAAAAAAAGTTTTATGTATATACAACCTTGCAAATGGCGGCAAATTCTTAACAATAATTGGAATAATGAAATTTACATTTAATGACTTAAGTATCACGTGTATAGTTCTGTTGTTTTTCCACATTTATTTATCACATATATTTCATATTCAACTAATCAACATATATGCGGACAGCTTGAAATGCAATAAAAATGAAGCCCTTAAATTATAGGTAGCGATTCCACCTGAAACAGTTGGTCTATTTCTGATTTTCTCACTCTATTATTTCATCAAACGTGGTCAGGGGTATAGCAACCCAGTGCTGTGGTTATATGTTATGACATCTTAACGAATTTAATGCTACATGGTTTTCATTAGCGCCAGACAAATGTGTGCCCACGTCAAACATAACGAACGGATTGTCCATAGCCCTGACACATTTTCATCATTAATATTTGAAGCGCATACATATATGCATCATGCAAAAAAAATATTGAACTGATCAGGGTAATATAGATTTGTGACAATGAACAATCAAGGTAACATCATCTTGTGCATAATTAAGTTCTTGATTGAGAGACAAAATATTCGGTATGGTTGGTAATTGTTTTAACTGAAATTGACCAAATGCATTTTAAGGGCAGTGCCTGCGAATGGTAAGAAATGACGCAAACTTTAAAGTTTAATCACGCTATTCATCACCAGGACATGCTAATGCGATTCAAATTACATTGTACTGGCAACGAGTACACAAGGCCTTCCAGCCAACTACAGTGCAAAATGGCAAACATCAGGAGATAAGCAAGTTCAAAGTTATTAGACTTTGTCTCGGCCAGGGAACAGAACCCACAACTTTCATCACAAGGTTGAAAACTCAACTAAAAGAAAGAAGAGAAAGACATTAAAATGTAGTCGCACCTTACGAATCATAAAATGCTTGAAGCAGGTAAAAACTCGTACAGCCTATATTCATGGAAATGAAGCAGGCACAATGAATGGAGAGGATATTAATTTTGTTCTTTGTCTGTTCTCCAAAATTTGGAAATATATTAATTCCAAAAGTAAAACTCGACAAGGATTGAACAACCTCTGCACTGACCCAAGTCACCCAAAGTCCGAGAAAACACATAAACACGAGAACAAAGCAAATATGTTGGCGGACTTCTTAAGTAGTGTTTCACCAAGGAAAACAACATTCCAGAACTAAAACCTCGCTCACTAAAGGTAGAATGGCAAACCCTACACGTCTCCAAAGTATTGAATGCATTAAAACCAAATAAATCACCAGGTATAGATCATATGCAGCCGAAACTGTTGAAGGAATTGAGAGATGAACTATCCACTAACCTTTCTATTAAGAAAATCGTAAGAGAAGAGAACAGTCCCCGAGGAATTGAATAGAGCCAAACTCACAGCCATCCTTAAAAACGGGAGTAGATATCTTGGCAGCAGCTATACGCTTCTCAGCCTAACATCGGTAGTATGTAAGACAATGGAAAGAATTATAAGAGATCACATCATAACACACTTCACAGCCAACAACCTCTTCACTCCTAGCCGATATTATTCTTTATCTTCAACAACGACCTCTCTGACATCGTGGACCCAAGTGTGTACCTATTTGCAGACGACACCAAGATCTATAAGATTATAAAAGACAGAAATGATAGAGAAACATTACAAAAGGATTTGAGGAAACTAGAGGAGTGGAATGGCATATGGTTACTAAGGTTCCATCCTGAAAAATGTAAATGTAAAGTGATGACTGTAGGAAAGGATTCGGACAATGTTGGTGAGTACACACTTAATAACACAAAACTGGTAAAGGTGCAGCAGGAGAAAGACATTGGGGTCACGACAGATGAACAGTTGGATTTTGACCATCATATAATGGAGAAAGTGAAAATGGCAAACTCAATCTGTGGACTAATTCGAAGAATCTTCCAGCATTTTGATGAGAAATATTCTATACCTCTTTACAAGACCATGGTAAGGACACATCTGTATTATGCCAGCTCGGTCTGATTCCCAAATAGAAAACAACATGATGAAGCTAAAAAAAAGTAGTGCAAATAACAGCAACTAAGCAGATACCAGGACTAGGAGACCTACCATATAAGTTACGACTAGAGAAGCTATAATTGACAACAATGAAATATCGACGACACCTTGGAGACATGATAGAGATATACAAGATGACCATCGGAAAGTATAACAAAGAGGCTGCAAACTTCATCATAATAAGGAACGACAATGTACCAAGAGCACAAGGAAGACGTCACTCAAAAAAGATTTACACACAGAGGCCCAGACTAAACATTAAGAGTAGTTTCAGCGTCAGACTCACAACGGAACAGCCTGCCAGAAAAGGTTGTGTGTGCTAAAACCATAAACTCTTTCCAAAACAAGCTGGATAATTTCTGGAAAGGACAGGAAGTGTTCTATAACTACAAGGTTAACATTACTCTCGATATCACTTGGCAGTCACAAGTATGACGAAGAAACAATTGAGTCCAACGAAGAGGACCTTATCGGACCTGAATTGAAAATCCACCATACGTTACCATAAGTAAGTAATTCATTATGGTAGTAGACCACAGAATGACAGTCTGGCCATGGGTGATATTTTTGTTAAACAAGTAACTCCGGTTTTATGATATGCATAAAAATGAAATAGAAATGTACACTATACTTGGGATATTCATTATGAAGTAGTACATACAGGCTTCACAATTGTTTAAACTAAAATAAATAAATAGTTCCGGATTTTAAATTTCTAGATTTTCCGAAAGTTTGTTTACACCGGAAATTTAGTCTTGCCTACAGAGAAAAATGGTGCTTCACTCAAGGTAAGATTGCGGGAAAACTTAATGTACAACATAAATCAAAACATGAGTAATTCTGTCTTTGGGATAGAGCTATTAAATGGGTCTCAGAAATAAACATATGCTATGTATAAACTACTTACAAATATGTTACATCTCTACCAATAATGAGATAATGGATATCTGGATAATCCGTTTGAGTCCATACAAGCAACAAAACATGATGGTGACATATTGCGAAATAACTGAGAACTCATAAACATTGTCGTTACCATGGACACGAACGGTTCAGATATACATATATGTCACATGTCAGATATACAAAAGCTACCTAGACATGCTTAAGTACATTGATTTAAAACATAATTTGACTCGACACTACATCTTTGGAATGCTAGTGAGATATATATATAAAAAAAACATTAATTCAAATTTAACAACCTGACATTTACGACAGTTTTCTACGCGCATACGATGTTTTCCCCGAATGTTGGTTCCTGTGCATTAAACTAGCTGTGTCTTATTTAACAGAGACATGTACTGAGAGATACTCTGTCATGAATAATGTTCCACTACATTATTATCTTCGGAAACAACATTGTCAATATTTATAGGAACCGACTAATAAAACACCATAATTTCAAGGACTCTCTCACTGCTTAAAATATGATATCGAGGTCTACGGAAGCAACATAAGTATTCATTATCTAAAAAAATGACGTCTGAATCACATTAATACGTCACCACTTCAAGAGTTCCAACTCTGAAACGAAATAACTCCATGGGGATGCTGTCTGTTAACGAATGACAGTACCGCAGTCATTTCACGAGTTGAATGAGATCGCTGCCTCCGTGCAAAAGATATTAACCTATGCATACGCAAATTCTGTTGTACAAATGTATATCAAGCTGTGTTTTTACTCTGTATCATACCATAATACATTTCGTTTTCAGCTTACCATAAGATACGGATTCACAGCATCATTTGCATTTAACAAGTTAGTTTGTATGTAAAATATTTTCGTAAACTTTTTGAAATTTAAAAACTTCTTGTGTTCCATTGTTAGGGTTTTAACTGAAACTTACCTTGAATGATCCTGAGATAGCCCCGAATAAGTGGTATTTTTCGTGTGGGTCCGAAATCAAAGATGGCCGCCATGGCAGCCATCTTGAAAAAAAAAAACATATTTCAAACTTCTCAGGTGTCAGTTAGATAGAAATTGGTTAGGATGGTAAAAAAGGGAAGCCAACAAAGTGTTGTTATTCTTCGGCTTTGTAAAACTTTGACATGGCAGCGACGGAGGCCATTTGTGTAATATGATTGCGCAATCACATGTTTTTTTTTAACAACACCTATTTCAAACTTCTACAATTCTGTTGGATTCAGCTTTAATTTACCACAAAATATCCTGAGATAGTCCTGACTAAGTGTTATTATGTTTTGGGTTGGCCTTAAATCCAGGATGGCATCATGGAAACCGTCTTGAAAGTGTGTTTTTTCATCATTTATCCCTCCACTGACCGAGACATCCATTGTCTATATCTTACCCTGTTACTTTCAGCTTTCGTCCGTTTAACCAGTGCGACGTTACACTTTCCTAGTGTGGTATATGATTTCAGCGGGATTGATGTCTTTCCTTAAATTACCCTATATTTGTTAAAGGTACGTAAACCAATGGCAAACTTACTGTACGGAGTATAAAACAGAGGTTACAGGTAGGCTTTAGACTGTAAGCTGTAGGAAGGATTATATAGTCTATAGTGAAAGATAGATATCACATATCTTACCTTCTAATTGATAAATCACGAAATGTATCCTGTGAAGTCGTTATAATAGATTGGATATTCCTATACACACCCGTTTCTGTTTTAACTGAGGGATAAATTCTTCTAGCGTGTTTCTCATCATTATATTTTTATTATTTTATTATAGAGATGAATTCATACATACTTATTTGCAAAGATAGTGGGAACATATATATTAATCACTTTCGTAGACCCTGATAGAAACGTAAGTGTTTTTTTTTTTTAACTATGTGAGGAAACCGGAGTACCCGGGGAAAACTCACGTTGTCGGACAGGTGACCCATTACATGCTCACGTCAGAACGGGAAATCGAACCCCGGCCGCCGAGGTGTCAGGCACTGGTACCATTCGACGACGACGTCTCAATGTTTCGAGTATTTACGGTGATTTTCTATTTTCTTCTGCAACGTTGAATGACAGCTTTAAATCAGCTGATAGTATATAAGCAAATAAGGAAACATTATAAAACTGTGTGGAACTTGGGGGACTCAAAGCTCATCAGGTGAGATTACCACCAAGCAAAGGAAGCTAAAAGTGAAAAGCATCATTAAATTATTTTTAAAATGTCGTATTCACATGATGGAGTTTCAAAAGTAGTGCTTTTATCTTCAGAAATGTAGACAATTTTTACGATTTCATGTTGATGTACAGCATTAACTCTGACCGATTTCTTATTCAAGATGCTTAGAAATATGCCCCTCTTCTTCCCAGCAAATTTAACGTTTTGAATGAGCCCTCTCTGATTTCTAGTAAGAGAAATATTCAGAACAAACCCTCTCATTCCATTCCTAGTTGGAATATTGACAATAGCACTTTAACAATTAACCATGATAACAATTAAACAGGGCTTAATCCTGCTAGTGCAATCAGTGGCAACAACCGTAAATCTTCATTTCATCCCCAAGGGACATGTATTAACAATAGTTAGCTTCGGAGCAAACAAACATGGCTTCAGTGAAAGACAACGGTGACCCAAGCATAGGGTCGTTACTTAATTATTGTCTGAACTCAATCTATGACAAAGGCTCTTAAAGTGGATATGGTGTGAGTTAATTGACCAGTATTAACCTCGATGACCAATACAAATCGATAAACTGACCCTTGGGGTGTCTATACTCAGGCTTGCTGCATAGTTATCTGTAACAGGCTAGCTTGTTTAAATAAATTTACGACTTTACTTGAGTTTCACCAGAGTACGGCACAACTATGGTTTTACACTGAAAAACAGGATTTCTAATAATTCATAGTATTACAATGATTTATGATACTTTTACACAAGACCTTTTAAAATGTTATTTTATTTGTCCTTTTACAATCCTTTATCTTTAATAGCAGAAAGCGTTTAAAAGTATGAATAAGTGCGAATGTGTCATTGTTTTGACAACAACTTCTGTCATATGCGTATCTATGGAAGAAGAGAAGGGTTTTCACGGTGTTCCTTTCTTTAATATACCACCTTATTATTGCCATCACCCCGAAATGTCATAACATGAATGAGGTTACCGTCTCGGTCATTCCTTATGCAGCAGTTTACAAATAGTTTAGTCTGAAGATTCGTATCCGAACTACATAGGCTTCAAACAATCAAAAATTATAAATTACCGGAAGACAGTAACGCAATACGTCCTGAAACGCAACTCGTGTGGTCCTGTTTCGTAACGTCCGGTTTTATTTGCCTTTTAACATTCGGTTTAATTTGCCTTTTCATTTGCCAGTTTGTATTCTTGCACTGAATGCGAATTTCGACTGCGCCATTGTCCGTTTAAACGTCATTTGCAATTTTCTGTGCAGAACAGACGTGTTGAACGTTTTAAGTACCGAGATAGGTGCGCATTGGGAGCTGTAGATATACACCTTACGAAAATTCAGTAGTAGTCAATTATCAATGCAATAGATAAAACGACATGTGTAGCAATTACCCTTTAAAATGTCGAAGAGTGTTGCGATGTAACTGGAGATTTAATTGAGCTGCTAATATCAATTTGACGCACGATACCTTTGACATCATTTAAATTAAGACAGCTGGCTTCGGATGCGCGAATGCTTTCCGGTTTGAGAGGATTCTTTTATTTGACTATTAAAATTGTAAAGCATGGTGGGACACATTAGGTGCCACAGATACATGTCAGGATTTGGGGCGTATCCGTAAGTAGGTTTCGCTAGTGTATATATACTCAATTATTCCAAAGTTACTGGTTATTACCGCAGTAAAGGATTTCATGCAAGCAGTTATAAAACTCTTCCGACACATGAACTAAATGTGCTAGACCGAACGCTATACAGATAAAGATGTTTCGAACACGTCAGCGAATATGACATTTCGCTTATACAAACTTGTATCACCTCATTATATGGTTATGAAAATGTTTTATAACTTCATAAAAAATCGACTAACGACTTATGTTATCAGATTATGCATTTAATTTTTAGGAGTTCGCACAACATGATGTTTTTATTCTGCACTCCATATCGCGACCTTCATCGGAAAACGAAAACGCTTGTGTAAGGTTTAACGCTGGGTTCTGTCCTCTGGTGGAGAAACAGCAAAGTATATAAGACTGTTACTTACTGCATTGTGATTGAAGGTAAGAAGACAGTCTCGTCTTGTTCGTACTCCATAAGTAGAATGTGTTCGGGTGGGGTTCATTCTAGTATGATGTGATAATTCAGTGTTACAAACAATAATAGTGTTTATAGCATATTTTTACAATAGAAGTCATAGGTTCCATATCACCTTATTTTAAAACCTTACATCTACAACTTAACATTGATCACACAACTATAATTTTACCGCATCTAGTTAACTTGGCTGTTGTTTCCGTACCACTCGTTCCCATATAACCTTGACTGTTGTTTCTCTATCCCCGATCTCCATATAACTTTACCTGTTGTTTCCACAACACTCGTTCCCATATAACCTTGACTGTTGTTTCTCTATCCCCGATCTCCATATAACTTTACCTGTTGTTTCCACAACACTCGTTCCCATATAACCTTGGCTGTTGTTTCACTACCCCCAATCTCCATATAACTTTACCTGTTGTTTCCACAACACTCGTTCCCATATAACCTTGACTGTTGTTTCCTTATCATCCGTACAAATATATACTTAGCTGTTGTTTTCTTACCACCCGTCCCCATATTACATGACTGTCAAATCTGATTTCGTCACGTAGTATCATTGATCTATCAATTTCAGTAATAACCAAACTATACGGCGTTACTGTTATAATCATGAAACTTTCTATAAAACGAAATACGTATTACCCGCAATGCACTACTGCGTGATATTGATTGTTACATAAATATACATTCTTGCTAATTTGAGGTATTTCTTTTTTCACCTATTTAACACATCATTTATTGGCCCCGATGATATCTTGTTATGCGTTGATTAGTCGTTGAGGAGCAAAATGAAAATCCTTCGTCTGCTTGATGACATTGACATGGAATCGATCGAAATGTTGATTCATCTGAAGCATAACGGTAATGCTCAAATTTCCGAAAAAGAGGGGAAAATACAGACGTAAAAAATAGTCACCTCATTTACAAAATATGTTTCGTGCATACTTTAAGATAAACCAATGATCACCTCAGTACCAAACCAGTATATCTACAGTATTGTAAAACAATGGTCACCCCAGTACCAAACCAGTCTATCTACAGTATTGTAAAACAATGGTCACCTCAGTACCAAACCAGTCTATTAACAGTATTGTAAAACAATGGTCACCTCAGTACCAAACCAGTCTATATACAGTATTGTAAACCAATGATCACCTCAGTACCAAACCAGTCTATCTACAATATTGTAAAACAATGGTCACCCCAGTACCAAACCAGTCTATGTACAGTATTGTAAAACAATGGTCACACCAACCAGTCTATTAACAGTATTGTAAAACAATGATCACCTCAGTACCAAACCAGTCTATCTACAGTATTGTAAACCAATGATCACCTCAGTACCAAACCAGTCTATGTACAATATTGTAAACCAATGATCACCTCAGTACCAAACCAGTCTATCTACAGTATTGTAAAACAATGGTCACCTCAGAACCAAACCAGTCTATGTACAATATTGTAAAACAATGATCACCTCAATACCAAACCAGTCTATCTACAATATTGTAAAACAATGGTCACCTCAGTACCAAACCAGTCTATTAACAGTATTGTAAAACAATGGTCACCTCAGTACC
This sequence comes from Pecten maximus, assembly GCF_902652985.1. NCBI lineage: Eukaryota > Metazoa > Mollusca > Bivalvia > Pectinida > Pectinidae > Pecten > Pecten maximus. The sequence goes on along the minus strand of NC_047023.1, from coordinate 27,096,109 downwards.
CAACCAGTCTATTAACAGTATTGTAAAACAATGATCACCTCAGTACCCAACCAGTCTATTAACAGTATTGTAAAACAATGATCACCTCAGTACCAAACCAGTCTATCTACAGTATTGTAAAACAATGGTCACCTCAGTACCAAACCAGTCTATCTACAGTATTGTAAAACAATGGTCACCTCAGTACCAAACCAGTCTATTAACAGTATTGTAAAACAATGATCACCTCAGTACCAAACCAGTCTATCTACAGTATTGTAAAACAATGATCACCTCAGTACCAAACCAGTCTATTAACAGTATTGTAAAACAATGATCACCTCAGTACCAAACCAGTCTATCTACAGTATTGTAAACCAATGATCACCTCAGTACCAAACCAGTCTATCTACAGTATTGTAAAACAATGATCATCTCAGTACCAAACCAGTCTATTAACAGTATTGTAAAACAATGATCACCTCAGTACCAAACCAGTCTATTAACAGTATTGTAAAACAATGATCACCTCAGTACCAAACCAGTCTATTAACAGTATTGTAAAACAATGATCACCTCAGTACCAAACCAGTCTATCTACAATATTGTAAAACAATGATCACCTCAGTACCAAACCAGTCTATCTACAGTAATGTAAAACAATGGTCACCTCAGTACCAAACCGGTCTATATACAATATTGTAAAACAATGATCATCTCAGTACCAAACCAGTCTATCTACAATATTGTAAAACAATGATCACCTCAGTACCAAACCAGTCTATCTACAATATTGTAAAACAATGATCACCTCAGTACCAAACCAGTCTATCTACAGTATTGTAAAACAATGATCACCTGAGTACCAAACCAGTCTATTAACAGTATTGTAAAACAATGGTCACCTCAGTACCAAACCAGTCTATTTACAGTATTGTAAAACAATGGTCACCTCAGTACCAAACCAGTCTATTTACAGTATTGTAAAACTAATGATCACCTCAGTACCAAACCAGTCTATCTACAGTATTGTAAAACAATGATCACCTCAGTACCAAACCAGTCTATCTACAGTATTGTAAAACAATGATCACCTCAGTACCAAACCAGTCTATCTACAGTATTGTAAAACAATGGTCACCTCAGTACCAAACCAGTCTATCTACAGTATTGTAAAACAATGATCACCTCAGTACCAAACCAGTCTATCTACAGTATTGTAAAACAATGGTCACCTCAGTACCAAACCAGTCTATCTACAGTATTGTAAGACAATGATCATCTCAGTACCAAACCAGTATATCTACAGTATTGTAAGACAATGATCATCTCAGTACCAAACCAGTCTATTTACAGTATTGTAAAACAATGATCATTTCGGTACCAAACCAGTCTATCTACAGTATTGTAAGACAATGATCACCTCAGGACCAAACCAGTCTATCTACAGTATTGTAAAACAATGGTCACCTCAGTACCAAACCAGTCTATCTACAGTATTGTAAGACAAAATGATCACCTCAGTACCAAACCAGTATATCTACAGTATTGTAAAACAATGGTCACCTCAGTACCAAACCAGTCTATATACAGTATTGTAAACCAATGGTCACCTCAGTACCAAACCAGTCTATCTACAGTATTGTAAAACAATGATCACCTCAGTACCAAACCAGTCAAATTTTCTCTTCTAAATCAGAAATTGCAAATGCATTCGCCAAAAATATAGCCCAAAACTCATCGGCCAAAAACCACTCCCAAAAATTCCAACGATATAAAAAAGAGAAAGAAAAGAAACGTCTTAATTTTAAATCCTCCAACACAGAAAGTTACAATAAACCATTCAATCTCCCAGAGTTGCTTGAATCCTTAAACAAATCACAAGATTCAGCAGCTGGGCCAGATGAAATTCCGTACCAATTCCTAAAACATCTACCGGAATCATCTTTACGTTGTCTCCTTTATATTTTTAATCAAGTCTACGAATCAGGAAAGATCCCAGATTCTTGGAAGGAATCTACAATTATTCCAATTCCAAAACCTGGTAAGGACACCACTGAACCAAATAATTATCGTCCAATCTCTCTAACAAGCTGCATATGCAAAACCCTTGAACGGATGATAAACACTAGACTAGTTTGGTTCCTTGAATCTAATAATATTTTGAGTCCACTCCAAAGTGGATTCAGAAACCGCAGAGGAACGGTAGACCATCTGGTCAGGTTAGAAACCTTCATTCGAGAAGCTTTCGCGAAGAAGGAGCATCTAGTCGCTGTGTTCTTTGATCTGGAGAAAGCATACGATACTACATGGCAATATGGTATTATGAAAGACCTGCATGAAATTGGTGTACGTGGGAATCTCCCAAAATTCATCGCAAATTACATATCTGACAGACATTTTAAAGTTCGCGTAGGTTCAACTTATTCTGAAACAGCCAAACAGGAAATGGGAGTCCCTCAGGGTGGAATCCTTTCCGTAACACTTTTCGGTCTGAAAATCAACAGTATAACTAAATGTCTCGGTAAGTCAACTGAAGGGTCTCTCTTCGTTGATGACTTCTTGATCTGCTATAGGTCAAAGAACATGCAAACGATAGAACGACAACTTCAACAATGTCTAGGCAAACTACAAACATGGGCAGATGAAAACGGCTTCAAATTCTCCAGATCAAAAACTGTCTGCATGCACTTCTGCCAAAAACGAAAACCACATAATGATCCAGACCTAACATTAAATGATATCAGAATTCCAGTTGTCGAGCAGACTAAATTCCTCGGACTAATTTTCGATTCGAAACTCTCCTTTGTTCCACATATAAAATACTTGAAAGATAAGTGCTCAAAGGCAATGAACATTTTACGAGTACTATCCCATACTGACTGGGGTGCAGACCGTGAAATGCTTCTGCGCCTTTATAGGACGCTTATTCGATCAAAACTCGACTATGGCTCAATCGTTTATGGATCGGCACGAAATTCTTACCTGCAGATGCTTGATCCTATCCAAAACCAAGGATTACGTCTGGTACTTGGTGCTTTTCGAACAACACCTGTGCAGAGCCTTTATGTAGAGGCAAATGAACCATCCTTAAATGACAGAAGGAAAAAGCTTTCTCTTCAATATGCCGCCCAATTGAAATCCAACCCGAAAAATCCAGCTTTTGACCTTGTTGTCAATCCGCAATACCAAAACATATTTACTCAAAACCAAAAACTCCTACCAACATTTGGCATTAGAATTTCTAACTTTCTTCAGGAACTTGACATAAGTTTAGACAACATAGGCGAGTACACCGTAACTGATGTACCACCGTGGCTTGTCGAATCACCTGATATTAACCTTACTCTACATGAGAGGGCAAAGTCGAGCGTATTACCCGAAGAGCACAAATCTTCTTTTCGGGAGTGCATTGCAGATTTTCCTGATCATGTTCAGATCTACACTGATGGCTCAAAAGATGGAGTAAAGGTCTCCGCAGCATGCTATTCCGATCACCATTGCTCTTCAATCCGCTTACCAGATGGTGCCTCTATCTTCTCTGCGGAAGCATGTGCCATCGATTTGGCCCTCGACCATATCGAAGAACAACGCATCAGAAAAGCAATCATTTGTTCCGACTCTCTATCCGTCCTTCAGAATTTACAATCACGAGATCCAAAGAACATACTCATACAAAACCTTGTTTTACGAATATCTCGTATCTTAAAAAAATGCAAAATAACATTACTTTGGATTCCGAGCCATGTCGGAATTAAAGGCAACGAACTTGTTGACCGCCAAGCAAAACTTGCTCTAAATCTGCAACAAACAAATATTAAAATACCATATACAGATTTCAAACCTCTAATTAGTTCTGCCATTCAGAGTAAATGGCAGCAACGCTGGTCTCTCGAGACGAGCAACAAACTTTTTAAAGTACAACCAAAACTTAAAACATCAAAACCAAGCCGGAAGGATCGTAGAGAGGAAATAGTCCTCTCTCGGCTCCGTACCGGGCACACATATACTACTCATTCGTTCCTTTTGAAACGAGAGGATCCACCGGTGTGTTATGCATGTGATGTTCAATTCACAGTGCAGCATTTTTTAATAGAATGTTCCGATTTTAAGCATATTCGTGATAAATACTTTCGAGTCCCGGATATGAAAACCCTTTTCAGTTCCGTGGATTCGAAAACAATATTTAGCTACTTGAAAGAAATCGATCTATTTTATAGACTTTGATGTCTTTTACGTTACTGTCTTTGACGTTCTATTGATAACAAAGTTCACATAATCTACTCGTACATATTATTTCACATAATCAATTCGTACATATATATATATCACCATTTTTAACCACCTTTTATCATAATGATGTAAATATACGATACGGATGCTTTTAAAAATGACAAATTTTATCCGATTTTAACTTTAAAAATAAAACATGTTAGAATATTGTTTGGCCCTAAATGACCCTAGTTGTCGATGGGCCGTAAAACATAAACAAACAAACAAACAAACAAATGTAAACCAATGATCACCTCAGTACCAAACCAGTCTATCTACAATATTGTAAAACAATGGTCACCCCAGTACCAAACCAGTCTATGTACAGTATTGTAAAACAATGGTCACACCAACCAGTCTATTAACAGTATTGTAAAACAATGATCACCTCAGTACCAAACCAGTCTATGTACAATATTGTAAACCAATGATCACCTCAGTACCAAACCAGTCTATCTACAGTATTGTAAAACAATGGTCACCTCAGTACCAAACCAGTCTATGTACAATATTGTAAAACAATGATCACCTCAATACCAAACCAGTCTATCTACAATATTGTAAAACAATGGTCACCTCAGTACCAAACCAGTCTATTAACAGTATTGTAAAACAATGGTCACCTCAGTACCCAACCAGTCTATTAACAGTATTGTAAAACAATGATCACCTCAGTACCAAACCAGTCTATCTACAGTATTGTAAAACAATGGTCACCTCAGTACCAAACCAGTCTATCTACAGTATTGTAAAACAATGATCACCTCAGTACCAAACCAGTCTATCTACAATATTGTAAAACAATGATCACCTCAGTACCAAACCAGTCTATCTACAGTATTGTAAAACAATGGTCACCTCAGTACCAAACCAGTCTATTAACAGTATTGTAAAACAATGATCACCTCAGTACCAAACCAGTCTATCTACAGTATTGTAAACCAATGATCACCTCAGTACCAAACCAGTCTATCTACAGTATTGTAAAACAATGATCATCTCAGTACCAAACCAGTCTATTAACAGTATTGTAAAACAATGATCACCTCAGTACCAAACCAGTCTATTAACAGTATTGTAAAACAATGATCACCTCAGTACCAAACCAGTCTATTAACAGTATTGTAAAACAATGATCACCTCAGTACCAAACCAGTCTATCTACAATATTGTAAAACAATGATCACCTCAGTACCAAACCAGTCTATATACAATATTGTAAAACAATGATCACCTCAGTACCAAACCAGTCTATCTACAATATTGTAAAACAATGGTCACCTCAGTACCAAACCGGTCTATATACAATATTGTAAAACAATGATCACCTCAGTACCAAACCAGTCTATCTACAATATTGTAAAACAATGATCACCTCAGTACCAAACCAGTCTATCTACAATATTGTAAAACAATGATCATCTCAGTACCAAACCAGTCTATCTACAGTATTGTAAAACAATGATCACCTCAGTACCAAACCAGTCTATCTACAGTATTGTAAAACAATGGTCACCTCAGTACCAAACCAGTCTATCTACAATATTGTAAAACAAAGATCACCTTAGTACCAAACCAGTCTATCTACAGTATTGTAAAACAATGATCACCTCAGTACCAAACCAGTCTATCTACAGTATTGTAAACCAATGTTCACCTCAGTACCAAACCAGTCTATCTACAGTATTGTAAAACAATGATCACCTCAGTACCAAACCAGTATATCTACAATATTGTAAAACAATGATCACCTCAGTACCAAACCAGTCTATCTACAATATTGTAAACCAATGGTCACCTCAGTACCAAACCAGTCTATCTACAGTATTGTAAAACAAAGATCACCTCAGTACCAAACCAGTCTATTACCAGTATTGTAAAACAATGATCACCTCAGTACCAAACCAGTCTATCTACAATATTGTAAAACAATGATCACCTTAGTACCAAACCAGTCTATCTACAATATTGTAAACCAATGGTCACCTCAGTACCAAACCAGTCTATCTACAGTATTGTAAAACAAAGATCACCTCAGTACCAAACCAGTCTATTACCAGTATTGTAAAACAATGATCACCTCAGTACCAAACCAGTCTATCTACAATATTGTAAAACAATGATCACCTTAGTACCAAACCAGTCTATTAACAGTATTGTAAAACAATGATCACCTCAGTACCAAACCAGTCTATCTACAGTATTGTAAGACAATGATCACCTCAGTACCAAACCGGTCTATATACAATATTGTAAAACAATGATCACCTCAGTACCAAACCAGTCTATCTACAATATTGTAAAACAATGATCACCTCAATACCAAACCAGTCTATCTACAGTATTGTAAAACAATGGTCACCTCAGTACCAAACCGGTCTATATACAATATTGTAAAACAATGATCACCTCAGTACCAAACCAGTCTATCTACAATATTGTAAAACAATGATCACCTCAATACCAAACCAGTCTATCTACAGTATTGTAAAACAATGATCACCTCAGTACCAAACCAGTCTATCTACAGTATTGTAAAACAATGATCACCTCAGTACCAAACCAGTCTATCTACAATATTGTAAAACAATGATCACCTCAGTACCAAACCAGTCTATATACAGTATTGTAAAACAATGATCACCTCAGTACCAAACCAGACTATCTACAGTATGGTAAACCAATGATCACCTCAGTACCAAACCAGTCTATCTACAGTATGGTAAACCAATGATCACCTCAGTACCAAACCAGTCTATCTACAGTATTGTAAAACAATGATCACCTCAGTACCAAACCAGTCTATCTACAGTATTGTAAAACAATGATCACCTCAGTACCAAACCAGTCTATCTACAGTATTGTAAAACAATGGTCACCCCAGTACCAAACCAGTCTATGTACAGTATTGTAAAACAATGGTCACCTCAGTACCAAACCAGTCTATCTACAGTATTGTAAAACAATGATCACCTCAGTACCAAACCAGTCTATCTACAGTATTGTAAAACAATGATCACCTCAGTACCAAACCAGTCTATCTACAGTATTGTAAAACAATGATCACCTCAGTACCAAACCAGTCTATCTACAGTATTGTAAACCAATGTTCACCTCAGTACCAAACCAGTCTATCTACAGTATTGTAAAACAATGATCACCTCAGTACCAAACCAGTCTATCTACAGTATTGTAAAACAATGGTCACCTCAGTACCAAACCAGTCTATCTACAGTATTGTAAAACAATGATCACCTCAGTACCAAACCAGTCTATATACAGTATTGTAAAACAATGATCATTTCGGTACCAAACCAGTCTATATACAGTATTGTAAAACAATGATCATCTCAGTACCAAACCAGTCTATCTACAGTATTGTAAAACAATGATCACCTCAGTACCAAACCAGTCTATCTACAGTATTGTAAAACAATGGTCACCTCAGTACCAAACCAGTATATCTACAATATTGTAAAACAATGATCACCTCAGTACCAAACCAGTATATCTACAATATTGTAAAACAATGATCACCTCAGTACCAAACCAGTATATCTACAATATTGTAAAACAATGATCACCTCAGTACCAAACCAGTATATCTACAGTATTGTAAAACAATGATCACCTCAGTACCAAACCAGTCTATCTACAGTATTGTAAAACAATGGTCACCTCAGTACCAAACCAGTATATCTACAATATTGTAAAACAATGATCACCTCAGTACCAAACCAGTCTATTAACAGTATTGTAAAACAATGATCACCTCAGTACCAAACCAGTATATCTACAGTATTGTAAGACAATGATCACCTCAGTACCAAACCAGTCTATCTACAGTATTGTAAAACAATGGTCACCCCAGTACCAAACCAGTCTATGTACAGTATTGTAAAACAATGGTCACCTCAGTACCAAACCAGTCTATCTACAGTATTGTAAAACAATGATCACCTCAGTACCAAACCAGTCTATATACAGTATTGTAAAACAATGATCACCTCAGTACCAAACCAATGATTACCTCAGTACCAAACCAGTCTATATACAGTAAACACTAAACATTTACTGACACAATGACACTAACCCCCAGAATTTCGCTCTAGGCCGAATAAGTAAAAAAGTAAAGTTTACTGCAGCACATGAAGCTCCTTAACAATTATCTGTAATAACAGAGGCGTTGTCAGAGGCAACCTGTACAGATAAATTTGTTATGAAAATCGTAAATTTTCGTTTACGACTTAGAATCGTTTCTATTTTCACGATATAAAAAGCGTAACCTTTCGTTGACGACCTATATTCTGATGATTCCCCCAAGATGACCTGAGTATATTTATAGCATTTTGATTGAGTTAATGAGGTAATATGTTATATGTTAATGTGTCCTGTGTTCCTTGTTGATGTTTTTGGATATTAAATTTGACCTCGAGTGTTGGAGTGTGGAGAGTCTATGGGGTTTTTGTATTCAGTTAAGATAGACCCATATGCAATACCAACAAAAACAAGTGCTTCAAATTGACTTTGGGTATATTGATACTGTATTATAAACTTTATAGAGCATGTTAAGATACTCTAAAGAACCTTACTATGATTTTGTGTCACAGTTGCAGGTTATTGCAGATTATAAGAAAATGTCATGATCAGCGTCAAGGCTTCATTATACCTCGCAACGAGCTTGTCTGTCTGTCTGTCTATCTGTCTGTCTGTCTGTCCGTCTGTAGAAAAACATGTCTGGACAATTCCTCCTAACCTTGTGAATGGGTTACAATAAAACTACACCAAAATAAAAGGGACTATAATCATGAGAAAAAATTAACGCAAACTTTTATGCATGGACATTTTGATTGTCATGGTTGCCAGGCAACACATAATTTGTATATGAGCAATAGCGCATCTGCCCTTGGCTACATTCATTTAAACTTACTCTATAGGCGAAACTTATCGACTTATGTAAGCTGATAATTACATGTTTTCAGAACATTACCGTGGGAAAGATAATATGATTAGTATATAAGAGTTTTGAGGGTGGCAAAAACAGTGGTACTATTTTTTCAAAAACATTGGTTGCCATGGTTTCAAACAGAAGACCTGTGATTGTAAGAATCAACTCCTACCCTTATGAACAAATTCCAATTAAACTGGACAGGAAGTTTAGGAACTGTATATAGATGTGCATGCACTTTGGCGTTGTGTAAAGTTTAATTACCATAGTAGCCTGGCCACTATATACATATCTAGGTATGAATGATCATATTATACCAAATCTCAGATCTTAGACGTTCAAAGTTCGCCAGATGATGTAACATGGGAATACCAATACAAAAGTGATGGGTGGCGTGTAGTGCGGATGAGCCAATGATTTGCATTTTTTTTTAAATATGAAGTTTGACATATTCGATACTTGTCTTATACACGTAGTTTCGTTGTCATTATCTCTGTTCATATTTTGAAAGCCAGTAATTTTCCTATATTTATTAGTATTTCACTATAAACGTGTGTGTCGTTTGAGTGTGTCGTTTTGTACAGTCGTTTACATGGGGAGTGTACATTTCCAACTTGCTCATTTAATCGTTTGTAAGTTATGATTACGGACCCTTTTACATTTTTATTTATCTTGATAAGATTCCATGATATATACATTTAGTCCCCTACCGGTGAAACCGTCTGTCTGTCTGTCCGGCCGTCCGTCCTCCCATCCACTCAGTTTTTCGTACTCTTTTCAGCTATTATTCAAGGTATGCTGGTGAAAGTTGGTATGCAACTTCATTATGATTAGCTACAGATCAAGTTTAGGTCAAGGTCAAGGTCACTGTGATTATTTTACTGAGGCTGGTTTGGGACATGTATTGTTTAAGCAATGCCAAGCATTTTCAAAACATTTATTAATGGTTTATTGTACAACTTTAGGTAGTCTGAACAAAAGGGATGACCTGTATCTTAAACTTCTTCTACAGTTCCACTGGTGTCATTAAGCTGAATATTGATGAGGATATCAAGGAAAAGAAGCAAAGAAAAAAAGTTATTTTTCGACCTGGTAATTTTTTTCGGGTTGGTCAGTAATCCGAAAATTGCTGTCTTTGCCAACAGTAAATAAACAAAATCAATTTAATAAAACTCCGTTGTTTCATAAAGCGACACATAAGGTTAAGTACACATTTAATGTTTTAGTATTATGTTAACCAACGGTTTAAATCGAAAATGTGTACGTGTCTTTAGAAACATCTTTACAATTAATCAGTGATATGACTTCAAACTTATATACACATATCTATGTATAATCATTTCAAAAGCAATGGTATATGGTAAGAAATCTAAATTGGATTAAATCAATTTGGATAATTATTCTAAATGATGTAAATTAGATTGCACCAGACATATACTCTGCCTCTGTAAAACGCACTTGTTTCACATACAGTTACTGGCAGGAAGACCCTGAAGTTCTAATTAACTCTTTACATCATACACACACAGAAGAAGGCTGTTCATTTCACTTCTTACTTTCAAGCAAATGTACAGAACTTGTTGCAACAATGGGAAGCCATCATAAATCTTCAGTTTTAACGAGTCGGTGGTAAATATGTACATATACATTTGTATACATACATTCTAGTTTACGTCGCGAGTTTTCCTGACGGGGCGATTAGGTACCGTACGATTGTCTTCCTTTGCCGTTTGTGTTTCTCTGTTATATATCTAATTACTAGCACAGTGTGTCATATGCCCTATGAGTTGTTACCCGGTGCATTTCCTATCTTAATTGTACTGTGTTGAAATGTTGTAATGTGTGTACAATTTGCATTCATGTAAGTAAATATAAACTTTGCTATCAAGATTATAATATCATCTTACTATACGATTTGGCACCTTGTTCATGTCAGGGCATCAGGCCGAACAACACTGCACTATCGAAACGTTCTTTGTAAGAACATGGTTGTGATGCAGTGGTATGAGCTGCGGGGGATTTTAAGCCAAGGAGAATGTATGTAAAGTAGACCTTGAGCTCGAGGCCTGGTCAGAACACGAGTCATAAATTGTCTTCCTTTGTTATTTGTGTTGCCATGTTATGTATATATATAATTCATTGTTCGTGTGTGAGGGAGAGACATGTGTGAGGGTGTGTGAGAGTGTGTATGTATTGTATCAATTCAAGATTAAAGTAGAGACACAGCATATACGCATGTTCATGCATACACATACCCATGTACATTTTAATTGGAATTACAAACTGTGTACAGTTGATTTATTTACATGTATATATGTTTTGTCTGCTGTTGTTTATTCAATGCTTCAAGTGTGAAGACTTGCTGTGGGAAAGGCATCCATGTTATGTTACCATGACTGTCTTTGTGGCTTGCTTTGGTCAACCCCACTTGTGCTAGCAAGTTTTCAAATTGTATTTTGATTTTTGCTTTCAGTGTTGTGAGGTTGGAACTACATGTACTTTTGATATTAAACTCCAATCAATAATAACAAATTTCATGTTTGAAGCCACATTGTAGCTTTTGCATAAATAAATCAAAATGTCGCACTTGTGTGGGGCCATTTCTAATTTCATATTGTTGTTGGTTTTATTCTTGTAACATGTGGGGAGGCTACAGTTACATATATAAATCGTATTCGATGTTATCGTATAGCACTCTGTACTTATTTCAGCATATACGGAATAAAAATGGACACTATCTTTTTCAGTTCGGTTTAAACATAAATACAGCAAAGCATGCCATTCAGATGGTATTGCACCTACATTTGTACATTAAAAAAAAGTGATGAAAATAGAGCCTTACCTTCTAAAAATAACAAAAATTTACGACAACGCTCAGCAGTCTCAACCATGTCACCGACATATTCGTCTAAGTGTAAAATGTTCTATATCCGTAAAAGTGCACGTGTCGTCAGCAAACATAACTTTGTTCTGTAACGGATTGTTCGTCTTGTTCGTTCAAGGACAAAAATATCAAAAATAGGTACGACATAGCGGCCAAGCTCCATAAACAACATTAATTTTTAGAGACACTGATCAGACAACAATATGGATAATTGGATTGTTACATAATGAGAGGACGAAACATCTGTATTAATGCCTGGGGACAAAGGGGACACTCCTGTCAGAATAGGTTTTACGGGAAAATGAACATAAAGCTATTCGTATTACTGAAAGAGAAACAAATTATACACAAGAATATGATATATGTATGTATGGAGGGAAGGATGAGGAGTGTTTAATTCGTTTTGAATACACACTCCACATGCCTCCATACATGTACATATTTTTATATATGCAGCTGATTCGATATTCTAGACTACTTTCGTTCCACAGTTGATGCAAAGTGAATCGAAGCTCAACCCCTCTTCTGACTTTTCGAGTGTTACATCGTGTTGATATAGGCCTAGTAGAAGTAAGGAGGTTAATATATATTTTTTTATATCTAACTACTAACCAGAAACAGACACATGTGGACTTGACCTTGATTTGTATGCCCTCTTTCAATCGAATATGAATTAGAGATGCGGTTTTGTTATTCAATCGGTATTCTTAATTGCTTTCCTTTGTAAGTATCCTATCACAAGGTTCAAACTTATACAAGTACTGGAGGGTTTGTTTACGATTGTGAATCTCAGTTAGATTAGAAAGACACTTGTGATTGTACAATAATGAAATCATATAAAATGTCAAGCACTTGACATAGATATATATACATATATAAAGCCTGTATTCATGCGGACGCATGTAAAAGGAAACAATTCGTTTTTAGAATATTTAATGACTGCTTTCTTATACAATCATTGGATCATTATGTTATAGGTTAACTATTGTTAAAGTACCATGATATCCAGATCAAGTTCGAGTTTCAGTGATTATGGTTTAAGGTGAAGGTCACTTACTACATCTACTTTTTAGCGGGGGCCAGTAAGGGACATGTGGTGCTTTACTAATACCAATATCAATATCAATACTTATGTAGTAATGAGAACACGCAGATGTTCAGATCCTTTCTGCTTTACACTTACATAAACTATAGGCATCGCTACATGTCTTTCTCTTCTGATCTCGTAAGTCGGTACGAAATGGACACAAACGTCATACGATGCAGCAAATATGTCAATATTCCGGTACCGATTTAAAATATTACTTACAAATGCACACTTTACTTAAAATTGTTTATATTGCTAGTGTACCTTACTGCTTTGATTCTTATCCGGAAAAAAAAAGAGTACAAAATCCTGGAAAGTAAGTAAAAGAGGCAATATTTGAGCGTCGAATCTGTACTAGAATCTGGTTATTTTCCTTCTAATTGGTCGTCAGCCATAATTATTACTGTTAATAAGGAAGGTATCTTTAATGACCCTAATAACTAGGTTTCAGTTTGAATAGCAGCCTTTGTAAAAAATTTACCTCCGTACAAAATAAACTTATTTTATATGTTATACGAGATATGACATGATCAATGATACACAATTCGGATTTCGACCAGAACTAAGTACGATAGCATTCCATTATAACGAACACTTTGTCTTCGAAGGAACGTATGTGATGCTGCTTTGTTATATTCTTTATTTTCTAAATTGCGCAACTTTTTTGCATTAATTGGAAGCTTATGTTTGCAGTATATTGCATAATGCAAGTGAAAGTTTGGGGATCTACAAAAGGTTCGGATATTGAGAAAGCACACTTGCAATTTTGTAAGAAGTTAAAAGTTAATAAGTCGATTTTTAATGCAATAGTGTATATTGAATAAAACTAATGGACTTGAAGCATTGTGTTGTGAAAACTGTGTATTGCTTTAGAGATAGCAATATGGGCGATTGCTTTAACTGGATTAATTATGTCAAACATTACAGATCCAGATATAGCTTTTAATCAAAGGAAGACAAGTCTCAAAATAATACTCAGGTAGCTTACATTTCTGCTGTTTCTTAAAACCAGTATATATATTCTATACTATGCAACACCTCCAGTTTATATAAATGATGGTCAACTTACTATACATATATATGTACACTTATCAACCTCTTAATACTGTAAGCTATATATAACTCAACAATGGTACATATTTATCCAAATTGTTCAATACATACTTTATTTCTATTAGCCATTAAACATTGTTTCAATATATATACATGTACGCATTTTCTAAAATGTTGCTATTATGTATACCAACTCATTGTCACCCTTGATGCTCTTCTCAAAAATGATATTGTGCTGCTGTAAAACTGTATCTATAATTGATGTGTTTTTTTCTATGTATTTCATGTACTTGTAATATGCAAAAGGATGAATAAAAAGATTTTAAAACTGAAAAAAATATGTCAAACATTGTCTTTTCTCTCTCCAATTCGCAGATGTATGGACAAATTTATTTTGAATTTGATAAAACATAGAATATTTGATCAAAATCAGCAAAATCTGAGAGGGTCATTAGAGGCCGCATATAAATGTGTTCTTTATAAGCAAACCAACGTACCCGTCAATACTATTGAACTTAGTATATTTCTGTGAAATTCCGAATCTGTTTATCGAAGCTTCGCCTTTCTGCATAATTTAGCTATTGAGACATGTGGATATGATAATACAACGAGAGAACAAAGACTGCAGTTTAGATATAGAAGACGACTATCAAATTATTTTTTAGATGCATGAATTATCATATTCCGAGAGAAAAATACATTAAACCATATAACTGGCGTAATCCTTCCAAGAATAAACTTGTACAGTTACTAAGTGCTGATAATATTAGCGATCTTCGTAAACTTGCTAGATATATATATTTGAGGGTGAAAATGTACGACGAGTGACGTAAAACATATATATTTGTATGTTGATATAATTCATATGAAGTTCATCATGTATTGTGACATTTAGAACATGTTGGTTGAAATTGTAATGCACGATGTGAACTACAGGTTGCTTTTGTTGTGGTTGTCATGATGTTGATGATGATGATGATGATGATGATGATGATTTGTATCATTTGTAAGTTGTAATTTATAGGTGTCCAATATAGGTGTCCAATAGGGCAAACTTAAGGAATACAACTGAATTGATTCATTCTGGGTGGTTTACATGATATACCGAACAAACACATTAGTGACGGCACAAATGATCTACAACTTGGATGGCTATTTTTTTCGGCGGCCGATTCGGAATAAATTAGTCATGAACGATATCACCACATACTGTAAAGGGTGATATCTTTGTCTGGCTACCAATATCAGTTATCCGATTATATAGATGTTTCCATTCCTCATATAGTTATTATAAGAATCGTCATGCAGATATCGCGATTATATATATAATTCAAAGAGTGAAATCTATTTCTAGACGTTCGGGAATACCTGGTATGTCTTCATTTTTGCTACAAACTCGCTACGATTTTTATTTTAATACAAAAAAGTCTGACTGGACCTCACGTGTAGCTATTTATGGTAACTGTGAATTAAAACAAAGGTAACGATAAAAATAATGAGGTGTCAATTTCAATACTTAAATCATCGCTTGTATCCTTGAACAAGCCTACCACTGGGACCCAAGAGAAATAGTGTTATCTCTGAAGAATTGACAACCACACTGCTACGGCCTTTCATGATTAAAGAAATCAATTTATTGCTTTTTCTATCAGTGCATAAATTGTTTTTCAACTATTTAGTCAATAATTATCTCACACTTCATTCATCTCTGATGTGATTTTTGCGTCTAACGGACTTTTATATAGCGGTCTATCTGACAAGGTAAACTATGGGGTAATCAATTTCTGTCTTGTTTAACCATTCACAAATAGAATAGAAAATGTATTTAATCAGGAAGTTAAAAACTGAAAATAGCAGATTAAGTTCTTACAATGTGGAATGAAGAGATAGACCATACCGCAAGCTATGCAAGGGTATTTTTTTTATAAAGAACACAAGCGGCGTGATTTAGGTGACTTACCAGGATATAAGCGACACGGATGTTTTGATCATGTGCTAAGTGATAAGGCTGTTGTTGTATATGAACAGTAAAGATAAAAATGTAATTAATATGCCACCGGAATAAATCAATACAACTACAGTCAGTCCATACCTGTACACACAAGGTCAATTCCACATCCTGACGCTTCAAATCCGTGCGTGCGTCTCATAATTCGCACGTACTGTATCTCCAGCAACGTGTAACGATACGGGTTCTATTTCAACGACTGGGGCTGACCTTGTCATTAAATATGTATGCCATTACATTTAACAGAATACTGATGCGTACAAGGGTACAAATATGTTAACCAACAAACCATCGTCTGTGATCTGTTCCGAAGTGCCGAAGTCTTAGCACGTTCACATGGGAAGGAGGACCAGATATCGCACGCTGGCACGCATCGTCATCGTCTACTCATCCTTTGTGGTGAACAAAAATCCGTATCTGATACATGTACCAAAGGAGTTGTCCGGATTCCATGGTCACGTGAAATTAATGGGATATGACTTCCAGGAAGGATTATTTTCTCAAATCATTCCATAATTGCAGGATAAAGAGAAGAATGTTTAAGTATGAAAGCGTGCTAATTCAAAATGCGCAAATTTACATATTTGCCAATATCGTCCGCCAACGTATCTACTTTTATATCTCCTTGGTAATCAGGATTAAAACAATTTCTGATTTTGTTAAGGGGATATCAAAATAACACTTTCTATGTGTGTATTGTTTTTACTGCAAGATTTGGATGTAAATATTTGAAATATTAAGATGTCTTTTAATTGGTACTTAAATAAGGAAAGTGTAAGGAATACAAACTTATTAAAGCAAACGATGTATACAAACAATAATTGCTTTTGAAAGCAATTTATGCACAGATTGTTACATATGTACAGAGTGTGTAACAGTTTGATATGTAATTTACTGATTTGTGCTGTGTCATAATATGTGAACAATTAGCGTTTGTATGTTCCTATGAGAGGTGGCATATGTGATACATGAAATACATACCAGGGAATTGTAATATCGGATCTCTTGATACAATAGTATGTCTTCATTGCTGCTGATATGCTGCTGATATACATGAGGATATGTATTGATAAACAGGGTTAGGATAGGGGAGTTTTCTACTCCAGAACATATTGATGCCATAAAAGGAAGCATGTGCGCAACATTTTAGGTGACCTAAGTCAGAGACATGCAAATATTTACGTAAATCTCACAAATATGCCTGCCGCCATTGACGGGGTTAATAATCGGACTGATATTATATAGTTCTGTTATACTATCGTGTTTAAGCTATAATTTCCTCAGTGTAGCACACATGTGAACTCTGCTATGTTTTATGCTAACAAAAAACGCAAAAACCAATATTGTCGAAAATTGAGCATGTATTAAATGCCATTAGATAAATCAACAACAATATCAAAAAAATATTCGCATAAAGGTTGGGTAAATATTATACATAAAAAAACGCCCAGGCATGCTTTAGAACATAATTAATTAATGGGAGGTAAGATGGGGTGGAGGAGGAAAAGTTGAAAAGTTTTGTCTCCGCCGGTGAACATAAACAAAGAAGTCACGTGATCGTATTGACGGCCGAACTAAAGTACGGCAAGGATCAGACAACAAATCCGGAAATAGAAATTCCGGAACAATAATATAATAAAATAGATAAGAAAACAAATCCGGAATTAGATATTCCGGAACAATAATATAATAAACAAAAAACAGATAGTATAAATTCCTTTATGTTGCACATACATACAAATATTCGTTAGTATAGCCTTAATGAGAGCGTGGTGTAGTTGCCAAGCTATATCATTATATCAAGTAGAATTTACGGATTGCATTTATGTTATTGACGAACCCCGAATTCAATATCATTTAAGGAATTTTAGCCAGTTCGTATGTCACATATTTTCTCTCATTCATTTTTAGTATTCAAACATAGAGTACATACTACGTAGATACACATTGTTGACCATTTCTCTAGCCTGTGTATGTCAAGGAAAGGGAAAATATATCTGTTACTAACAGCACGTGCAACATTTTGTGTAAAACTTTCGAGACAACATCATTCTGGAGGTTATTTTTTTTCTTCCATGTAAACATTTTGTTTACTCATTTCTTCTTTGACGTTCATTAAAGCGAAGAAGGTTTGGAGACTCACTCAAATCAGTATCCTCTGTGCATTTCGTTTATTGTTAAAGTGACTGTAGAGAGAAACTTGTCCGTTACCGTTATAATGTGACCGGGCTTACAGTCATAATACTGCACCCAGACAATGACATCTCATTGCTAAACTCTAAAATAGTTCTGGATAGCCATTGTCTCTTTAAGTATCTGCCTCGAAAAGAGTAGCTGGCGCGAGGTGAGTAGCTGGCGCGAAGAGAGTAGCTGGTGCGAAGAGAGTAGCTGGCGCAAGATGAAAAACCGCAAACAACAAACAAACAATCAATAACACCAATTAACTACTTTCTTCGGATAAATGTCATTCTACATTGAAAATAACGGCATAAATGTCCGGCTAAACCTTTTCCACCATTACAATGATTTGGTTTGTATTCATTATTAGAAAACCAGCTGTGGTGAGTGTGTCTGTGAGTGTTTTGAGATCCTACAGTATGTTAGTGCCTGTTTCCATCTGATAACGCGAAATTGATGCCGACATTATAGTGCTACCTCACTGACGTATACTGCAGAAGGCACCTAGCAGAGGCTCCGGCGGTCACATTATACTGACAACGGGCGACCAAGTATTCTTACGCCCAACGTACAGGAAACTACTATCATGAATAATTCTTGCGCCCAATATACAAGGAACAACTACCATAAACATTTTTTTAAGCCCAACATACGGAAACTACTACCATGCACGATCCTTATGTCAAACATACGTACACGGAACTACTACACGTACAATTCTTACGCCCAACATACGGGGAATTACTACAAATACAATTCTTACGCCCAACATACGGGGAATTACTACAAATACAATTCTTACGCCCAACATACGGGGAATTACTACAAATACAATTCTTACGCCCAACATACAGAGAATTACTACATGTACCATTTTTACATCCAACATAAAGGGAATTACTACCAAGTACAATTCTTACGCCCAACATACAGAGAATTACTACAATGTACAATTCTTATGCTACATACACGGAACTACTACATGTACAATTCTGACGCCCAACATACAGGGAATTACTACCATTAACAATTCTTACGCCCAACATACAGGGAATTACTACATGTACCATTCTTACACCCAACATAAAGGGAATTACTACCAAGTACAATTCTTACGCCCAACATACAGAGAATTACTACAATGTAAAATTCTTATGCTACATTCAGCGAATTACTTCCAAGTACAATTCTTACGCCCAACATACAGGGAATTACTACATGTACAAGTCTTACGCCCAACAAACAGGGAATAACTACCAAGTATAATTCTTAGCCCAACATACAGTGAACTACCATGTACGATCATAAGGTATCTTGAATAGTTTCCTACATTACATTGGCGAGATAAACACATGTACATCTATCAGACACAGGTATACGTTATTTGGCAGATCTAAAATGTCGTTCTTTCATTTCTAATAAGTTCACAAGCTTTTCGAACAGATCGCAAATAGCAATGATTTACAAATGTTTTTTTTCTTATAGTACTTCAGTAAGTTCATCTTCCTTTAATCTTTTCAATAATGATAACATACAGGTTTACGTTTTCGATAATTATGATGAAAGGGATATGGAACATACAACTTCTGTTTAGTGAATAATAATAATGTACTATATGCACTTTGGATGAATTCGAAGTGCGCTTCATGAGGTCGTCTTTGGAAAAAAATCGTCGCCACTGAATTTCAAGCTTTATATTGAGCAGAATATGTTTGTAAGTAAAATACATGTATCAGGTTGTTTTGGTATAATCACATTTTTCCTTTTCTCTTCCAGGTCACATATGCATTTCTATACAATTATGTAAATCTAATATTACTGACATTAATCACAGTATCGGTATATTGCACTCGAGTCATTAAAACCTAATTATAAACAGGGATGAAGGTAAATTTTAGAATGTCATAAATAGCTTAACTTATTTAAAGTATACAATATGTTCCAGTAATTGGTAACAGTGGTTTTAATGCCCACATAACGCTCGTACTAAAAATTGAAGGGAAATCATGTCATTATAGAGCCATTTTGTCTCTGAATTATACAACATCAAAGTCATATACATGTACTATACACCCACATTGACTTACTTGACAGCAAGAATTTTATGTGGAATTCCTTGTCGTGCGAGATCCAACCATCCTCGAAATATTATACAGAGATGTACTAGTGTGGCATGCAAGAATATATGTAGCTGATAGAGAATTTCGATAGCATGTGTTACATATGGCGTTGAAAAATATTCTCTGTAGTTTCGAATGCTTATGTTGAATTCAGTGTTTATACATCAATGTTTAAAAAAAATAAAAAAATAAACATAAAATTTTCGAAATATGACTCCGTGGAAGTACATCTCGCAAAAAACAGTAAGATACCAAGAAAACATGTCAACTCTTCAACGAAACATGGTATGAAAGTGATAACCGTCGCATGTAAAAATGGCGATTGGTAGTTGGACAGGTGAACAAGGAATACAATCCGTGTTTTCGTTTGGTATTGTGGGAACTTGTTTCTGATTACAAAAAAAATACAATCCGCGATAGCGATCATATTCAGGCTACCTATCGCAACCCTTGATCTATGGCAGACGGCATAAAGTAATACCACAAGTGCAATTTCATTTAAATAGAAATCCCCACAGCTTTCGGATGTTTCCAGTACAGCTACAGTAGAGCAGTACAGTGACGGTGAAGGTAGGCCCGCGCGCGACTTCAGTTCCGCAGATACAAGATACATACAAATAAATAGAAAATCAAACCACGTAATTTTATATATAGACGATATTGATTATAACGGTAACTCATTGTATATAATGTATATACTACGATTATGTTCAAATATCAATATTCTACGAGTAACACTTTTGAAGGGCTCTGTCATGGAACAAAAACTAACAAAGAAACAAACAAAACGTCATTGTCACTGGTAAAGTTTGACACCACTTCCGTTCAACTTTACAAGCCCGAGTTTACCAGCTTCTGATGTTGGTATGTTGATACATGTAGAAATTATTCATGACGTCATTGACTATTGACTATTGTTTTTATCCCGCTATTGTGATCGTCTTCAAAGTAACATACAACATGTCGGAAAGAGTAGCTCGGATTGGAAAGTAGTTTTTATGTGAATGACTTTATCATGGCATATTAATACGTGTATATACTTTTACGTTAGAGATAAAGTAGAATCCCCGAGTGCAATTCCTTTTTCTCATCATATTAACCTTGCTTTTTGCGAGAAGGGTATACCATAAACAGAACCGACATGGCTGATGTACCAATTCCGTCTAGTACATATATACTGCGTACGCCTGGTTTAGCGGTTTAATACCAGAAGTGAGCTACTTGGGAGCTAGATAGGGAAATTTCTAATGAAAATACATCTAACGATATATGTTAACTCTCCCCTTGTGTACCTCATCACTCTGTAAAACTTCATTTTCATCTAAAGTGTTCAAAATATTTTTACATAAATGATCGTCTATATTATGTGATTTCGGTTTAAATTATCGCAGATAAAAGAGTATGATAATGTGCCATACGGTCTGTAAAGTGGTCGCATTAATTAGCTTGAACTGATAAAACCGACTAGCCTACCGCCTTTCTATGGACTGACTGATATCTGACAATCTTGCTTTAAGACAGCTTTCATTATTTTGCCCTCACTGAAGAAATTAAAAGGCGACTATATCCTACGCACGCGTTCACACTAACGCCTGCTCGGTTGTTAATTGATATTGTAAGGAGAATGTGTTAGAGTGTTGTCGGGGCGGTTAACACAGTCAGGAGCTTTGTTTACGTCGATCCTGGTACAGGGCGGTATCAGTTTGGCACCGTCCAAACTTAAT
The DNA here is from genome assembly GCF_902652985.1 of Pecten maximus. Classification (NCBI taxonomy): domain Eukaryota; kingdom Metazoa; phylum Mollusca; class Bivalvia; order Pectinida; family Pectinidae; genus Pecten; species Pecten maximus. Next base: position 27,073,856 of record NC_047023.1, on the reverse strand, counting down.
CTGTTTTCTTTGGACTGTCCAGTGGAAAGTTTTATGAGATTGAGCTGATAAACTGAAATTGGGACGCAGAAACGTTATGCATGCGTTGTAAAGCAGTTTATTAAATCATACGCTTATATCAACATTATCAAACGTGTTAGCAAGAACTAAGTAATTCGCTTAATATACTGTATATTGTAAATTGTTAACTTTTGTTTTTTGTCAGCTTGACATATGATTTTAAGTTTTTATTATTGTGACATGTCTGTCCGATGATATTTAGATCACTGATACAGCACGTCTCTAACGGATGTTTGTCAGAAACATAACTAGGTCGTGTAAAGACCACTCGGCGTTGTATAAAGTCTAGGAATTAAAAAAATAAATATCACAAGTGAGTATTTTTCATCTGAGCTTACTTTAATCATTTAAGGAACCAGAAAATGACATTTCTATGATGACATTCCAAAATGGAAAAATTGTTTTATGAAAAAGAGTATTTGCCATGGTTGTTTGGTGATATTGAAATAATGTCATTAGTATTTTTATTGACTTTTTTACGTATGTGCCTTGTTAGTTTATTGGCGAGATGGCGAGTTTTTAATCATATTTTGGAGCATTGGTATTTCTGTTTTCCACTTCGTACGTGTCAGAAAGTGAGTGGGGGTGTAAATGATAATGAGAATCCAAATATATAATGGTTTCTACGGGATTATGTTTCGACTTTTTGATTATTAAAATATGTTTGTAAAATGCGATAACTCAACAAAACATGATAATTTTTGTAGTAAATAACATATAAAACCACCATCGTTATTTTAGAACAAACTAAGTAAAATAATGAAAGTCAGCCTCCGCAGCTACACGACCATCCCAAACCGTAGCTCTAATTATCCACGCTTTGGTCAGCGTTTTGTCCGTACACGGAGAATAAATCACCTGAGCCAACATTAAGCTCCTAGAGTGTCGGGTTTAAATCGATTTTGTCCTATCCATCATATCAACGCCTTAAGTAAAAATGTAAACATTTACAACAGCTACTGTACCGTACATGTTAGCTTCTAACTTGTATCAAATGTGTGTGTCAACACAAACAGGTAACTGTATAGGTTGTTGTCGGTATCCGGGCTGTGTCAGCCTGTTATTCTCACACTTAGGACCACGGAATAACGTCGAAATAACTAAAAATAGAAGGTTGTCATGGAAAATTTAAAGTAGGAAGGCTCAATTACAGACAATACACCGAAAACAAATCAGACGTGTGCATAGGAACAAAACCATTTTGTTATGTTTAAAAAAAAACAAAAAAAAACAAAAAAATCATTATATCAACACACAACTATAATGTGATTAAATAATACAAAAATACTCTTTAAACAATATAGACTCCAAAAATAGTTTAATGTATCAATTAATAGAGGATACAAAAGTTCCTGAAACTTTTCTTGTCCAGATTGTTTCTGCTGTTATAATGCGCAAGACATTAGATATTGTCGGACAATACCAAGGGGAAGTAATTTATAATTCATCTATTTTTTACAAGCTTTTTTTTTTTTTTGCAAGGTCGGTCAATATGACTTTTTTTTTATCAGAAATCACTTGACACTATTTTATCCAATCAGAAAGTGTGAAAAATATGATTTTATAAAGATTGTTAAGAGAATGATCGGTTGTGACAGCCGAATCATCAAGCATATCAATAATTGTTTAAAATATCACACTGCATATTGGTTCGCCCGTTGTCAGTATAATGTAAACGGTTGGGTGTCCTGCTGGGTGTCTTCGGCAGTATGCTTCAGTAAGGTAGCACTACAAATCGGCAAAAGTTCTGGACTTTTAAAGGTGACTTAACACGAACATACCGCAGCCTCCCCAAACATACATACACACACCACACGCATGCATATCGCACGCACGGGAGGCCGTCCTTACATCATCTAAGCTGTTAATGGGACGTTAAACAATTATAAACCAAACCAAACTACGTATTGCATATGGATTACACTTAAAATATGAGCAAGAGCACTGCCATTAAACTTTACCGTAGAACCTAAATTCAAGACTGTAGCCATATATTTTGCACTTAATACGTGTGGAAATTGACGAATATGCTTAGAATGTACATCGTAAAACTTGAACATGATTTTCGTGTTATTTATAACACTCAAAATACATATTTTGTTCAAATTGACTCATGCAATGCATCATTAAATAATGCTGTAGTGACGTAATTGGTTTTTATTGGTTTGGATGTGTATTTATTGTTTACTGTCTTATTAACAACAAAATGACATTTATGGACAGTGTCTGTGAATGATAGGACCACCAATAGATACATTATAGTGTCATCACACTGAAATGACATACATGAAAAGAGTAGTCTGACACCCCTTCCGTTCACATATTGACAACGGAAGAACCAGTCCTTACCCCAAATATAAAACTGAATGTGAAGCGAAGATCCTGCAAAATGTCAGTATTCACACCTTTCTTCTTTGGGGTGAATGCTAAGTAAACGCCTCTAAATGGTAGCTTCAACCAGGAAACAAAACAAAAACATGAGAAAGGATAGGATACCAAAAGATTGTTTAGCATGACGTTACAATGACAACAAGAAAAATGTTGGTTTTTTTTGTTGTTTTTTTTTTCGTGAAAGAAATGAAATTATGTGACAAAAATGTTCTTGCACATTTTTTGAAATGTTTCTTTTTCCCTTTTTGCTCGCCTAAAATCAAACATTCTTTTATGTTTCGTTGATCTAATATTGCTAGATCATTAGTTGATCGTATATGCAGATTAAAACAATGATATTCATATTTCGCAGCCACTAATTCCTTGACGTACCGTGACATTCCACAGCGTTAGATAATTTCAACCATGCACAATGGTGATGATAATGGTCGAATTATTTCTGTATCTCTTGTGCCTCTATTAAACATTCTAACACGATTCGTTTGCAACGCGTGTTTTGATTGGTTGCGGACCGACTTCTAATCTGCGATAGAACCATGACATATCGTGTTAAGCCACGCCCCGTTTCTAATCAAAACAATATGGCGTCAAGTTCGACTCGTAGCGAAATTCAACACTCTGCACCATTTATGATTGATGACCCGTGATATTGGAATCGAAAGTGAAGAAATCGAATAGAATGAATTAACTTAATAAATTTAACAAAAATCGTTAACTTCATTCTTACCGTCATTTATTGATTGAAACGTTCATTTCGTCCGTGTGTAAGCATCTAAGGTCAAGTAAAATCCGAAATGAAATGGAACAAGTGCACATAACTTTCACATAACGATTGAGCCTATAGAAACACATCAACTCTGACTTTGTCAAAACGCCCATGTCGTTATGCATACTGCATAGATCCAAATATGTCGTTAAATCTTCTGTAACAGGACTTTCACAACAATCCAAATACACCGCTTCGTCAACATACAGATCGAACTCTCGCCAGTATGGGCGTGGCCAATTGACCGACTTTGAAAGCTTCTCTCTGATTGGTCAATCTGCCACAGTATGACACGTAACTAGCGGAGGTCACAGAGTACTTAACAGCGTACTTGTAGCGATGTAAAACAATGTATCTAAATATATGCGATAGTAAACGTGTTAGAATGGGGATAGTACGTTGTTTTTCGTGGCTATACTGGCGATTAGAACATGAAATTTGGTTTAAACTCTCGACCTATCGGTCTCGAGTTCAAACCAAATTTCATGTTCTAATCGCCAGTATAGCCACTCAAAACAACATACTATCCCCTAATTCTAACACGATTCGTTTGCAACACGTGTTTTGATTGGTTGCGGACCGACTTCTAATCTGCGATAGAACCATGACATATGGTGTTAAGCCACGCCCCGTTTCTAATCAAAACAATATGGCGTCAAGTTCGACTCGTAGCGAAATTCAACACTCTGCACCATTTATGATTGATGACCCGTGATATTGGAATCGAAAGTGAAGAAATCGAATAGAATGAATTAACTTAATAAATTTAACAAAAATCGTTAACATCATTCTTACCGTCATTTATTGATTGAAACGTTCATTTCGTCCGTGTGTAAGCATCTAAGGTCAAGTAAAATCCGAAATGAAATGGAACAAGTGCACACAACTTCACATAACGATTGAGTCTGTAGAAACACATCAACCCTGATTTTGTTAAAATGCACATGTCGTTAAGCATACTGTGTAAATCCAAATATGTCTTTAAATCTTCGGAAACAGGACTTTCACAACAATCCAAATACCCCGCTTAGTTAACATACAGACCGAGCTCTCGCCAGTATGGGCGTGGCCAATTGACCGACTTTGATAGCTTCTCTCTGATTGGTCAATCCGCCACAGTATGACACGTCACTAACGGAGGTCACAGAGTACTTAACAGCGTACTTGTAGCACTGTAAAACAATGTTTCTAAATATATGCGATAGTAAACGTGTTAGAATGGGGATAGTACGTTGTTTTTGGGCTATACTGGCGATTAGAACATGAGATTTGGTTTAAACTCTCGACCTATCGGTCTCGAGTTCAAACTAAATTTCATGTTCTAATCGCCAGTATAGCCACTCAAAACAACTTAATATCCCCTAATTCTAACACGATTCGTTTGCAACGCGTGTTTTGATTGGTTGCGGACCGACTTCTAATCTGCGATAGAACCATGACCTATCGTGTTAAGCCACGCCCCGTTTCTAATCAAAACAATATGGCGTCAAGTTCGACTCGTAGCGAAATTCAACACTCTGCACCATTTATGATTGATGACCCGTGATATTGGAATCGAAAGTGAAGAAATCGATTAGAATGAATTAACTAAATAAATTTAACAAAAATCGTTAACATCATTCTTACCGTCATTTATTTATTGAAACGTTCATTTCGTCTGTGTGTAAGCATCTAAGGTCAAGTAAAATCCGAAATGAAATTGAACAAGTGCACACAACTTCACATAACGGTTGAGCCTGTAGAAACACATCAACTCTGATTTTGTTAAAATGCACATGTCATTAAGCATACTGTGTAAATCCAAATATGTCTTTAAATCTTCGGAAACAGGACTTTCACAACAATCCAAATACCCCGCTTCGTTAACATACAGACCGAGCTCTCGCCAGTATGCGGTCTCGAGTTGAAACCAAATTTCATGTTCTAATCGCCAGTATAGCCACTCAAAACAACTTACTTTCCCCAAAATACAGCGTATTACAGATACTTTTACACTATTCGACAGGTATTTGTATAACATAAAACGATGCCTGTTTATAGAAAAAAGAAAGGAGGACATTGTACAAAACTGTCGTAAGGATGTAAAATATGTATCTCTGTATTACTAGAACAGGTAGACGTAATGATTCTGGAACGTTCCTAGGACCAATCCGTATATAGAGACCCATACCTCTGTATTGTTGGTATATAGACTCATACCACTGTATTGTTAGTATAGAGAGACCCATTACTCTGTATTGTTAGTATATAGACCCATACCTCTGTATTGTTAGTATATAGACCCATACCTCTGTATTGTTAGTATATAGACTCATACCTCTGTATTGTTAGTATATAGAGACCCATACCTCTGTATTGTTAGTATATAGAGACCCATACCTCTGTATTGTTAGTATATAGACTCATACCTCTGTATTGTTAGTATATAGACTCATACCTCTGTATTGTTAGTATATAGAGACACATACCTCTGTATTGTTAGTATATAGAGACCAATACCTTTGTATTGTAAGTATATAGACCCATACCTCTGTATTGTTAGTATATAGAGACACATACCTCTGTATTGTTAGTATATAGAGACCAATACCTTTGTATTGTAAGTATATAGACCCATACCTCTGTATTGTTAGTATATAGACTCATACCTCTGTAGTGTTAGTATATAGACCCATACCTCTGTATTGTTAGTATATAGACCCATACCTCTTTATTTTTAGTATATAGACCCATACCTCTGTATTGTTAGTATATAGACTCATACCTCTGTATTGTTAGTATATAGACCCATACATCTGTATTGTTAGTATATAGACCCATACCTCTGTATTGTTAGTATATAGACCCATACCTCTGTATTGTAAGTATATAGACTCATACCTCTGTATTGTTAGTATATTGACTCATACCTCTGTATTGTTAGTATATAGACTCATACCTCTGTATTGTTAGTATATTGACTCATACCTCTGTATTGTAAGTATATTGACTCATACCTCTGTATTGTTAGTATATAGACTCATACCTCTGTATTGTTAGTATATTGACTCATACCTCTGTATTGTTAGTATATAGAGACCCATACCTCTGTATTGTTAGTATAGAGAGACCCATACCTCTGTATTGTTAGTATAGAGAGACCCATTACTCTGTATTGTTAGTATATAGACCCATACCTCTGTATTGTTAGTATATAGACCCATACCTCTGTATTGTTAGTATATAGACTCATACCTCTGTATTGTTAGTATATAGAGACCAATACCTTTGTATTGTAAGTATATAGACCCATACCTCTGTATTGTTAGTATATTGAGACCCATACCTCTGTATTGTTAGTATATAGATACCCATACCTCTGTATTGTTAGTATATAGACTCATACCTCTGTATTGTTAGTATATAGAGACCAATACCTTTGTATTGTTAGTATATAGACTCATACCTCTGTATTGTTAGTATATAGACCCATACCTCTGTATTGTTAGTATATAGATACATACCTCTGTATTGTTAGTATATAGAGACCCATACCTCTGTATTGTTAGTATATAGACTCATACCTCTGTATTGTTAGTATATAGACCCATACCTCTGTATTGTTAGTATATAGAGACCCATACCTCTGTATTGTTAGTATATAGATACCCATACCTCTGTATTGTTAGTATATAGATACCCATACCTCTGTATTGTTAGTGTATTGACACATACCTCTGTATTGTTAGTATATAGAGACCAATACCTTTGTATTGTTAGTATATAGACACATACCTCTGTATTGTTAGTATATTGAGACCCATACCTCTGTATTGTTAGTATATAGACACATACCTCTGTATTGTTAGTATATAGACCCATACCACTGTATTGTTAGTATAGAGAGACCCATTACTCTGTATTGTTAGTATATAGACCCATACCTCTTTATTTTTAGTATATAGACCCATACCTCTGTATTGTTAGTATATAGACCCATACCTCTGTATTGTTAGTATATAGACTCATACCTCTGTATTGTTAGTATATAGATACCCATACCTCTGTATTGTTAGTATATAGATACCCATACCTCTGTATTGTTAGTATATAGACTCATACCTCTGTATTGTTAGTATATAGAGACCAATACCTTTGTATTGTAAGTATATAGACCCATACCTCTGTATTGTTAGTATATAGAGACCCATACCTCTGTATTGTTAGTATATAGACACATACCTCTGTATTGTTAGTATATAGACCCATACCACTGTATTGTTAGTATAGAGAGACCCATTACTCTGTATTGTTAGTATATAGACCCATACCTCTTTATTTTTAGTATATAGACCCATACCTCTGTATTGTTAGTATATAGACCCATACCTCTGTATTGTTAGTATATAGACACATACCTCTGTATTGTTAGTATATAGACCCATACCTCTGTATTGTTAGTATATAGACCCATACCTCTGTATTGTTAGTATTTAGAGACACATACCTCTGTATTGTTAGTATATAGAGACACATACCTCTGTATTGTTAGTATATAGACTCATACCTCTGTATTGTTAGTATATAGACCCATACCTCTGTATTGTTAGTATATAGAGACCCATACCTCTGTATTGTTAGTATATAGACTCATACCTCTGTATTGTTAGTATATAGAGACACATACCTCTGTATTGTTAGTATATAGACCCATACCTCTGTATTGTTAGTATATAGAGACCCATACCTCTGTATTGTTAGTATATAGACTCATACCTCTGTATTGTTAGTATATAGAGACCCATACCTCTGTATTGTTAGTATATAGACCCATAGCTCTGTATTGTTAGTATATAGAGACCCATACCTCTGTATTGTTAGTATATAGAGACCCATACCTCTGTATTGTTAGTATATAGAGACCAATACCTTTGTATTGTAAGTATATAGACCCATACCTCTGTATTGTTAGTATATAGAGACCCATACCTCTGTATTGTTAGTATATAGAGACCCATACCTCTATATTTTTAGTATATAGACTCATACCTCTGTATTGGTAGTATATTGAGACCCATACCTCTGTATTGTTAGTATATAGAGACCCATACCTCTGTATTGTTAGTATATAGACCCATATCTCTGTATTGTTAGTATATAGACCCATACCTCTGTATTGTTAGTATATAGAGACCCATACCTCTGTATTGTTAGTATATATAGACTCATACCTCTATATTGTTAGTATATCGAGACCCATACCTCTGTATTGTTAGTATATAGAGACCCATACCTCTGTATTGTTAGTATATAGAGACCCATACCTCTGTATTGTTAGTATACAGACACATACCTCTGTATTGTTAGTATATAGACACATACCTCTGTATTGTTAGTATATAGACACATACCTCTGTATTGTTAGTATATATAGACACATACCTCTGTATTGTTAGTATATAGACACATACCTCTGTATTGTTAGTATATAGACCCATACCTCTGTATTGTTAGTATATAGACTCATACCTCTGTATTGTTAGTATATAAACCCATACCTCTGTATTGTTAGTATATAGAGACCCATACCTCTGTATTGTTAGTATATAGACCCATACCTCTGTATTGTTAGTATATAGACTCATACCTCTGTATTGTTAGTATATAGAGACACATACCTCTGTATTGTTAGTATATAGAGACCAATACCTCTGTATTGTTAGTATATAGACCCATACCTCTGTATTGTTAGTATATAGAGACCCATACCTCTGTATTGTTAGTATATAGAGACTCATACCTCTGTATTGTTAGTATATAGAGACTCATACCTCTGTATTGTTAGTATATAGAGACCCATACCTCTGTATTGTTAGTATATAGAGACTCATACCTCTGTATTGTTAGTATATAGACACATACCTCTGTATTGTTAGTATATAGACACATACCTCTGTATTGTTAGTATATAGACTCATACCTCTGTATTGTTAGTATATAGACTCATACCTCTGTATTGTTAGTATATAGACCCATACCTCTGTATTGTTAGTATATAGACTCATACCTCTGTATTGTTAGTATATAGAGACCCATACCTCTGTATTGTTAGTATATAGACTCATACCTCTGTATTGTTAGTATATAGAGACATACCTCTGTATTGTTAGTATATAGAGACACATACCTCTGTATTGTTAGTATACAGACACATACCTCTGTATTGTTAGTATATAGACTCATACCTCTGTATTGTTAGTATATAGAGATACATACCTCTGTATTGTTAGTATATAGAGACACATACCTCTGTATTGTTAGTATATAGACCCATACCTCTGTATTGTTAGTATATATAGACTCATACCTCTGTATTGTTAGTATATAGAGACATACCTCTGTATTGTTAGTATATAGAGACCCATACCTCTGTATTGTTAGTATATAGACCCATACCTCTGTATTGTTAGTATATAGAGACACATACCTCTGTATTGTTAGTATATAGAGACACATACCTCTGTATTGTTAGTATATAGAGACACATACCTCTGTATTGTTAGTATATAGAGACACATACCTCTGTATTGTTAGTATATAGAGACCCATACCTCTGTATTGTTAGTATATAGACTCATACCTCTGTATTGTTAGTATATAGACACATACCTCTGTATTGTTAGTATATAGAGACACATACCTCTGTATTGTTAGTATATAGAGACACATACCTCTGTATTGTTAGTATATAGAGACCCATACCTCTGTATTGTTAGTATATAGACTCATACCTCTGTATTGTTAGTATATAGACACATACCTCTGTATTGTTAGTATATAGAGACACATACCTCTGTATTGTTAGTATACAGACACATATCTCTGTATTGTTAGTATATAGACTCATACCTCTGTATATAGACAAGTGACAGGTACACGTGAAATGACATGGATTCACCTAGGCCAGATAGGTATACCTTACTAACATCTACCGGTTGTATCACACCTTCAGTCGCCTGTTCGATGTACCCCCTCAGACTGTACTGCACCCTCTCTGACTAGTCAACCGCTGCTTGTGGTATTGCTATCCCTTTTACTGACGCGGGCTTCCCGAGTTTGGCCTAAAGTCAATACAACGCTCACTCACGCCGAACTTACATATCCAACCGCCCGTCACTAGCGATTGGCTGTCGCCCTCCCAGAAAGTCTGAATCCTACAACGCTAGTGTTTCACGAGGGCGGGCTACTCAAAGCGAATATGTAAATTGTTGGTGGAAAAGTTATTATCAATACTCAGTGGCTCGCCAGGCTCGTAATGAATAACGCTATACCAGTACTGTAGCGCTTGACAAGTTACGTATGGCTCATCCGACCTTTCCGTTGATATCTCCGTAACAGTGTGACTATATTACGTATGTGTGTATACCTATACAAAACGTCATCTCTCTGTATATCATCTCTTATGTAAATTTGCCGTGTGATACTGTATGGTTTGAAAACTTATTTATTTTATCATTTGCAGTCATCTTGAATATCTAGTGACGCTGCGCGCGGTCTGTGCACGTGTGTTACTGCTAACATTCGACCCTTTAGGCTACAGAGGTTTCATGGAATTTACGAGATCTTTAGATTAAGTTCACGGATTACAAGTGGGAATAACTGCTCATCTCTTCAACAAGTTTCCATATCGAACGTGAAAAACAAGGAACGTTTTTATTTTACTTTCTTTTTGATATCTTATCTTCATCGGCCCCACTGCTTATTGTCCATATACACAAGAGAAAAATATATTTGTTTTCAATAAATCTTAACTTTAACTGGAACGAATGGAGCATAAATGGTGTCTACATCAGGAATGATAATCATCGTCATCAAGATGCTTGAAATCGTGATCTTCTTTTTGGGATTTTTGTGTTCAGGTAAGTGGTTTTTGTCAGATAGGCGCTTGAAATTCACTTATCAACAAGGTGCTTTTAGAAGTTGAGACTTCAATTTTAAAATTGTTTTAATACCAGTATACATGCGTGTTTCGATTCAGAAGAATCGATAAACAGTAAATTGTAAGAGAGACATGTGTTTTTGACTACACAATTCAAGGTAGTAGCCATATCACCATGTCAAGTTTTGGTGGAGGAGACGAAAATGAAACACGCAATGTTCATTTACCGAAACACAATAGTCGACTATTTCTAGAAGTACTCGGAATGCAATATTGCGCTCATTGCATTCCGTGCGTGCGTACAAGTGCCACTCAATGATGAAGACGTTTTTATTCATTGACGGTAAAGTGTTCAGATCCGTGTCAGAAACGTATACTTATATGATAGACTGCATATGTAACATTGACCTTGCGATATGATTAATGTATTGTTGTTTCCGATGATAATATTTACGTACATTATCTATATAATGTTCCACTTATCTGTATGATATATACGGCGTACCGATCACCTTTACTTACATCGATACAAACGTACAGTCTCAGCTACGCATGTCGGGTCTAGATGTACCGATAAAGAACGATGTATAGGTGAATTGTTTAATTTGTATTCTAATGTTGTTTTACCAAACAAATTTTCTTTTGCAGATTAAGATTTATTGAATTAGAAATATTGTCGACTTTTTCAACATAATTGAAAGTTTACGCCCGGCTGTAGAGATATATGTTAGTCTCTTATTTCCGTGATAGCAATCTAACAATACTTTATTTGTATGCCTTAGAGTGTAAATGATAGGGAACAAACTGGCATTACGTCTTCTCTAATAACACTCAACTCAATTCTTATTTAGTTTAAGACGTGCAGCATAGCAGTATAAATACAATCAACGCATTAATGCCCCGTTTCCAGCGTTGCCGTCGCTGGTACATGTAACACCAACATACGGGAAAGGTATTACAGTACGATACATGCCTACCTAATGATTACCTCTCTGACATAGTGTCACTAAACAGTGTTCAACGGTGCATTGGAATATATGGGAACGAAAATTGTCTTGAAAAAGCGGATACGGGATCCGTGTATTTTACATGCGATACAAATACAGACCGTTACATTTATTACGAATGTTAAGGTACTATATGGACTAACAGGACCTATCAAGTACAAATATGTGATGGATTTAAATTGTGGTAGAAAAATTCGCATGGTTCCTACTAGTATAGTCAATGAGGAATACTAGTTAAACAATGAACAATCAAACGAAATATTAATTTTTTTCAAAAGTACAGAAAAACTGTGGATCAAGATTAATATGTTTTAGTGTGTTTAGTGTATTGATAATTTTAACTATACTTCAGTAGTTAGATCCATGTCTGGTAAGTGTACGATACACAATTTAACATGATATCTCAGTGTTTACATGGTAAACATAAACTTAGAATATGAAACCGACATCTGACTGTAGTACCACTATACTTTGAGAAGTTACAAGCCTCTATGCTGATAGCCCCCATAAGATATAGGTACGCGTGCCAAGAGTATTTATGACCCAGCCGATTAGAAAATTTGGCCACTGTCCTCTTGAAAAGATAATTGAATTCACGCAATTGATACAACTGAAGACCCGCATTGTACTGTATATGTCATTGTTAGTGTACTCGAGCTTAGATAACAGTGGACATGACTTTGTTACCATGACACCCTTGGATGCTAAATGCCAGCAGCTGTCCCGATCAGATTACTTCACAATATATTTCAAAATGGCTGAATCACTTAAACTCCCATTAACAAGTTATTTTGTTTCACATTTCTACCTTGAGATAATGTTATTATCAATGCCAGTGAATATGACTGAACGTAGATCATCAGATATATTGTAACCTGGATTTGTATTTTTTTGTTTGTGTTTTGTTTTTCTCAATAGTTTTGTTTTTACTGTAGAACAATGCGAGGTTTTAATCCTACTCAAATGGGTATCAGGTAATTTTACTAAGAAAAATCAACCAATCCTTTTGTCCCTATTTTATTTACAAAGAAAACGAGGAAAATAAGGAAACGATTTTATTCCTATTTCCAGTTTTCAGTAATATCTACATACAATAATAAAAACAAAAATGTTACACATCATAGAAAATTTATTAGAAATTGATAGAAAGTTACGCAGATCTAAACAGTATTATGTATTTGCCAGTAAAAGCTTAATAAAGGTAATTAAATATGTCTTGATTTGGCATATGTGATTAACTATTTAATTCTAAATTATATTTTGTCCATTTCTATAGTAGGTAGCTAATCAAATATTTTGAATTGTTGTCGAAGGCGTTGAAAGAGGATATCGATTTCATTTAGAATGAGTTTTTTTTGATATTTCATATACACTGTATGTATTAAAACACTTAATCTAAACCAGCTTTTAAATAACTCAAACAACGGCCGTTGATCCATTTCTGATTATATATTAAAAATCATATATTAGTTACATAACATTTAATCAAAATCTTGTAGGAGAAAATTATAATAAACAAATGTGCATTTTATTGGCATACTGTCATGATATTTAGTTCAAATATATGAGAACGATTATCGTTTGATTTTTGCTTTTCTGAATCTCTTCTATAAGTATATCATTCCATCCTTTACATGAACGATACTTTTTTTTTTTTTTTTTTGTAATTATAAAACAAATGTTACCAGTATAGGTGCTTGATGTTTTAGATTCTTTTTTCATGTTTCCCCCCCCCCCCCCCCCCCCTCCCTCCCCCAATAAAATAATATCATATACATAAACCTGCCTTTTAAATGGTGTCCGTCATCTGTTCTTATGATAACACAAATGGTAGTTAAACGATAAGAAGGTGAGTATTCTGTTTTTTATATATGCTATTCTAATGTGAATATTAGCTTACAAATCAGCCAGCACCTACCATTTATTTCACAAACATGACTTGCATTGACTGGTATCTTATGTTAGATTGTCAGACAAGTGTTTGAGTACAATATTTATAATCTCACATGACCTACCATTGATGCTGAGGGTATCATCTGATGCTGAGGGTATCACTCTGTCTGACAGATAAGTCAATCCTCACTGGTGTTAGGGCCTGTTGTTTTGCGATAAGCGTTTCATCAACTACTGTTTTAATTGCACAGTTTGTAAACGATTTGTGCCGGTGTTATGCTGATATCACTTCTACAAACTATCGGAGCTGAAATATTGATAATGTAAAATATATGCTATAAAATGTAGAGTAAATATTAATATAAAAATAAACGGATAAAACTAGTTGAGCTAAGATATTGATGAACACATGCTATAAACTATGGGATTATTTGTCAAAAACCATGAAAAGTGTAAATTTATGTTTAAGCAGAGAAAAAAAATATATATTGCATTAGGAAAATATTGAGATTGTTGTGGTAATGCATGTGTACTCAGTTAATGCTGTGTGATAATTTAGTTATCAGTCTCTGTGTAATGTTCAGGTCTACACCGTACACTTAAATTAATATCATCTACACAAACATACACTTACATAGATGTACAAATTTATGTGTGTTAATCGTAATAATTGTATGCGATACAATTATTTTCTACGTAAACTGAACTACTGTAACAGTATTATTCGAAATCATACCCCCACCGTTTGAAAGTGGTATTATTGTGGTTTGGTTTGATACTGTTAATTGACTTCGTATCTTGTAGTCTGTGTACAAAGATAAAACCTTTAAATATGATAATACTTCGGAGAACTTTCTCTAAACTTTAGAATGATAGAATGTGACTAAAGTATGAATACATCGCCTTTTGGAAATATGATTAAACAAACCAAACAAACACCAAGTTCGTTTTGCAAAAAAATAAATGTACATGTAAATAGTTTTAAAATATCATTTTTCAAATATTATTATTGATGAATAATATGAAAACTTACGACTATATGATGTGGCAGAAAATATATTGTACATGTACTTGTCATGGTTTCTCTCATTACATAGTTCCATTGCCTTTGACTCGCGATACATTTACACGGGAACAATAGGTATTGTTGTCATTAGGCAGTGTTCTTACTTAAGGACTTTTAAATTAACTGCGATTGAAATGAATACCGTTGATAAGACATTGAGAGATGATTGTCACACACTGTTAATGTCAGCATGTAAAACGGCATGTGTTAAGATTCACGTAATACCTATCATAAACATAACCCAGAGCAGGTATATTGGTTAGGTAACAATGGCTTCTATTGTCATACCCGAGTGGGATTTATGGTTACTTATACTATTAAAAATTGTTTAAATGGTTATGTTTATTATCTGCTTGTATCGGTTATAGTAGTTAGGTCTTACTAGGTAGTCTGTCGGTATGCTATTAAATAATATCCATGTAAATTTGATATCAACAGTCCTGTTACATCATTATCTATACTTGGAAATATGTAATGATAATGTATTATGCACATATTTATTTGCTTACAGTATAAAGACAATGGTATTTTATGCAACCACATTGTACGCCTAGATTTCATTATATCGTAATTGGAGTGATCATTTCTTGTGTTATATACAACGTTAAAAAAGGTTTGTGCTCCAATGACAAACGTACATTATTAACGGACTTACATTATCCAATGGTATCTTACATATGTTGATCAGTATGAAAAAAAAGACGAATTTTTAGGAATTTTACATTCCTGTATTAGATAGGTTCAGTAGATTTTGGACTCATGAAAAAAAAAAAAAAAAAAGATGTTTCCATGAATTCGTACATTAATATTAGTAAAGATCAATCAATGTTGAACATAGTTGGTGTGTAAATGAATACTTTGGCTTCAACCAACACATACAATGTACAGTATTTTTGGTTTCCCTGCGGATTTGTCCTGAATATTGAAGTTGGAAGTTTTAGGAAATATTATCGTTGATAGGGTGTGATGTTTAAAAGATTTGTGTACTTTTCGAGCGTGTGAAAGCCCCGTTTGATATTTTAATAGCGGAAATAAATATTATATATGATGATGTGATTTGACGCCACTTGAGGCACTGAAACGTTATGATGACAACCTATTTGTCCTTTTCAAATAAGGTCTTTCTCTCGAGTATACTGTTACAGAGTACCCGAGGGAATGACTCATAGTTCACTAGTATCAATTAAAACATATATAACAGACACGTCGATCATACCTTGTAGTAGGAGTAGACAAATCTTTATTTGTAATATTACACATATTCGAAACAGTTTCTTTTTGTAAATAATATTTACTATCAATAAATCTTGTTCCCAAGGGAAAACGTTGATGAGCAGTTTTGTCAATATTTGTTTCCGTATTAAGCACTCTAACAATGAAACAATTTTCTCTTTCGTTTTGATGATCACAGTATTTCAATAATCCATATATCACATACTGATAACTCTTTGAATATTAAACTGAGAAGTTAAAAGAGTGTTTGTAAATACAATGTTTGCAGCTGCTCAAACTACCTTGGTGGTGTGTTAATCCGATGACATGGATTATCACCAGGAGATTAAAGTGATAAGGATACGAAAAAAATGTAACAGATTATTAAATGCATTACGGGGTAATCATTTTGGCTTGAGCTCATTATAGCAATAATGTAATGTAGTACTTTTCAGAAATGATATTTAAACCGCTTCCATTGCAACTTTTATTATTTTCTTAACTGTATTGCAAAAATGAAGATACTGCTGTTGTAATTATCAACAGAATTTTTCACAGTTAGTTGCAACGAAGAGAATTAATTCGTAATAAAGTAGCTTCGATGAAATCCCTCTCCTCTACTAAACTGCACGTGATAACCGACCGTGTAGCAGAGGAAATGTAACTGAATCTCGAATTTGTGCTCCGGATGATTAACAGCTACAAATTTTAGACATGTCTCCGACTCGGATATTGTAAAGGTTTCAAGTGAAATCTAAACTAAGAGCGGAAACTTACACGTGCGATTCCGGCATCTGACTATGATTAATTTAGAACGATGCGTTTGTTTTGTTTTTGCTTTCTCAAAGAATCAATATGTCAATTGAAATATAGTAACGAAATCATTGAGGTTACCTAGTGATTAAAAATTACTCATGAAATTTAGGAACTACCTTTAACATTGTCTTATCAACATAAGAACAGCGATACATTGCCCAATGTGTTTGTATACATAGTTGGAAGATTAGTTCAGGAATGAAAATAATTGATAATCAACAATATTTTGTTTATTTTGATTTTGAAATGGAGGTTAAGAATAGCTGACGTTTAGTAAAAATACATTTGAATAACTTTTGTGACAGTGGTTGAATCATAGAGAAGGCAATAAAACAACCTCTATAACATGGATAAAAAAGAGGATTAAAAACCAATCGAATAAACCTGGCCGGAAAGCGACATTGGACAACTTCCGGTATGGATAGAACCATTTCACGGTCGCTTCAAGTAACATGTGATGGTGATTCACAAACGATCAACTTTCATCCGTTTATGTGAAACGGCAAATCCGAAACGGCCATCGCGCTGCGTGCTGTCTCGCAACCTGCGCGGCGCAATTCTCTCTCAGTGTGAGAGCCATTTCCGGTTTACTCTAGCTTCTGTTTTCATTTCCGGTAGTAGCACCATTACCGGCTCGACATATAATTAATTACTATTTTATTTTAGAAACACGAGAACCCGACGCGAACAAAATAGGTTCTTGCATATGTCTAGCTAGATACATAGTCGTTAAGCGATATAGAGGCTAATGCACGCGGATAATGTCATATCTGATTTCACATTTAGTCGATAAATTATATTTTCTTTACTGTAACTTGAATTATGGATGGACATTTTGTCCGATTTCAAATTAAGCCTATCACTTATATTTTCTTTACTGCAACTTGGATTATGGACAATTTTAATTTACTACCTGCTCTTAAAATTTGACTTCAGATGATACTGTATTTGTATATAAACATTTGTATTTCATAAATATGGAGCTCCTTCCATTAACACAACATGTTATCTTTTTATCTTTTTTCATAAACACATAGTATCAATTATGACTCTTATCACACGAGAAACAATTTACATGTATTTTCGCACGTGCTAGCATTTTTGGACGCTTGAAAATGTAATAATGTAGAGTTATTACCCTTGATGGAGTTATTGAGCGGTGAGAAAGTATATTAACCCTTACTCTTCCATGGAGTACATCTTAGAGGAATGGGGTCTCATTAGTCACCAAAAACCTTTACCTTCATTCGTTAAGAAAACAGTTGTCTTGTATCAAAACGCAAGTGATAATTCAACCAAGTTTTCCCCATGTATGTAATAGTAAGTTGTAGATGCTGGTTCAGTTTCGTATTTTGTACGGAAGCGTTATCACTTTTTCTTTCCCAGTAAATCTTACTTACCTAGCGCAGTGGCCATAGTTCCCTAACTGTTTAACACTCATCAGGTATTTTTGGACGAGAATTGCACATAAGCTGCTAAATTTAATTACAGCTCCTGCCTCTACATAAGACACCGGGCTTGGGAGGTAAACCAAATTGGTTTAACTGTTGAAAGGCAATATAGAATGGAACACACATGCGGACAAAGTGATATTTTTTTTATGTGCGCACGACTTTTGAGATAATGACAACAAAAGAAGACAACCCAGTTATACTAAGTGGAAATATAGTCTATCTATTTAATTCTGACCACTTTAATAATCTACCCAAAACATAGACATGCGCAATCAATTATCTTTCCTGACAAAATTACAACAATAAGATATCATAATCCAACCATTTTACAGAATCTTCAAATCCCTGTACCGGAAGAGTGCTGATAGTGATATGTTACACAGCAATGTCAATGTGAACATAGTCCACAGAAAAGTAGAGGCGATAAGATTGAAGACCAATCCTATCTGCCAGTGATATTGATAAACACAAGACCAGCTCTATTGATTAATTATTTATTTAGCGCGCTATAAATAATACAATATTCTCTATCTATCGTATCCGGTATCGCTTAATTCCTGCTAATGCTCGTTTATAATTGACCAACTCGTATTAGTTTGCCGTTCCAGTCTTGTTTAAATGTTTCGCTACTATTCCCTCTAGTATCGTGATAATGCCTAAACATACACTACCAACAAGGCGCCGTGCTCAGCCAGTCTGGAGCGTAATTATGGAGGTAAACTAGCAGCGATTCATATCATATTGATACAAACACAACCTGGCCTCAACCACATTAAATATGATTTTATTGTCAAATATCGATGGAAATCATATAGTCGAGCTTGTGAAATCGTTATGTTTAATTTGTTTCAGTCTTTAAAGACCTATTTTAATCCTGCTGTCCCAATGACAACCACAAATCAACTAAAGCAACTTATTATATATGGATATATTAATTACTAAATCTATTAGAAAGGTAGTATGGACAGTTGGCTTGTTTTGTTAATGTTCTTTGAGTAAACACGATTGTGTCATATATGTAACAGTATCATCGTTAGCAATACTGCTTGCAGTCACATGACATTAGATCTCATTTGTTGGACAAAACATTTGTTTTCTTAGCGAATAACAAAAATGACTAGTGTGCCATCCACACGATTGAAACCTTTTTGGCCTTTGGATTTAGGTACTAGTAGAACATGCTTCTACATAATTATCTTACATCCATAAAAGCCAATGTTAGGACCGATTGCGATCGCATTGTATTAACTATTTGTCTCTAAGGGAAGTGACATTCAGTTAATATTTATGAAAATAAACAACAAATCATTATATCAGGTAAACAATGAATACAATAAGAGGCAATACAACAATCAAACGTGTGCAGGGATTTAGCAGCCTTGTCCTTTGTTGGCGTTTTGTTGAACATGGTGTTTGTTTACATTTCAATATGAATGACCTACATCACAGTTATCATGGTCTGTCTGGCGACATGAGGATGTATTATTGTTGTAACGAAAGTGTTCCCTGTAAAATCTGCAAAGGTTATGCATATAATGTTCAACCTTGTGCGTTGGAGTCCTATATTGAGGTTTATATCTGTCAATCTACAGTTTTTGCCTTTATTCGTGTTATTTGAATTTAGTCTCCCCAGTGGAACTGGGAAAAAGAAACAAAAAACAAAAAACAAAACAAACAAACAAACGTATAGCCCAGTGAATTGTTGAATTGTCGTGATAAAATTCCAATATAAAGCAATTTAAATAGTTTAATTTATACAAGAACACATTGGCTATATCGAAGTTGCGGGTTCAGACCTTTAGTTAGTGAATATTTATATTGAAATACCACGACAAAAGGCATCTTGTTTTCTTCACTTGCCGTGTTTTCAATTGATTACTCTGGGTTAACTTGATCGCTCCTTGGAACACCGCATTTTTCTGTCTTTCCAATATATGCAATTTGTACTCTTGACTTCCACTTTGTGTAGTTGGGTCGTATACCAATAACTACTGTTCTGTGGACTGGTCCAAGACCACGTTCCAAAACTGACCTTCTGAGTGCATTAGTGTCTGATTCTAAAGAACGGTAAAGAAAAATCGGTCTTTTTCATTTGACGATAGTCTGAATAACACCTCAATACCTTTTCTCTAGCACCCAGTTTTAATGCTAATTAAACGATGCATGTAACATTTGAAAATGGCATCCTAAACAAACATATCGCAAATAAAATATAACCCTCATTATTGATAACAGCTTTATTGTCGTACAGTATGTGTGAATAGCGACAAACAAAACGTTGATACTTTCCTCATACACAGACAAATGGTAATATCTGCGTATGCAACGTAGCAACACTGCATGAAACAATTAATATTTTCCCCGTTTTAATGTAAAACAATGTTTTAAGTCGTACCATTGTTACGTTGTATCTGTTAGTTTTACAAATAATTAGTCAATTCCTAATAGTACAATGAATTAGGGTATATTTTTCAATAGCATAGAATATAGAACTATTAATTATTCGTCTGAAGGGAACAGATGCATAATGCATGAATAATATGAAAGTAATTTGATGGCATTAACACTTTATTAAAACAAAATATATGTGGAAGTTGTGCCCCATTAAAATAGTACAGATTTGTTAAGGTTATATCACACAACAATTAATCTGTTAACGAAACAAATTTTCTTCATCATGAAATTGCCAGCTTAGATTTTGATGGACATCTACTAAGTACCAACAACATTATACTGTCTAGGCTTTGAGGAGCTTTTCCATAATAGCCTCGATTATTACTCCGGCTTTATACCATTTAACTTCAGTTTTTATTGCCAAAATTGCCAGTTAATTGTCAGGAATTGCAGTGCTTTGTTATATCTTTGTAAGAGGATTTTGTTTGAAACGTTTGAATAATTCGAGCCAAACCATCGCTGGTATTTTCTCTCATATAAACATCAAAAGAATTTAAACTGTCTGTCTTGGGATCTGTGTAACAATGAATACCGGTCAGACCTTTCAGTATTTAATACAAACAATTTACAGATAAATATAATATGTCGAAATGGAACGTTTTATTGGTACGTTCCCGGAAGTAACACGCTTCCGTCTGGGATTTAACCGCAAATAACTGTAGGCAATCTCGCATATTAATTAGCTATTATCTTTTAAATATGGTCAGTTGTTTTCAATTTTTTTCATGAACCCATACATTCTACGCATTTCATTAATTACATTATCTATTGCTAATTAATCTGAGGGTATACCCTTGAATACTTTTATAAGCATAAATATATTCAAACAAAATTAAATATGTATGTATTTGACGAAATAAAGCATTTATCTATTTCTCGTCAAAAGATCGCCTTGTTTTATAAGTCATTTTATTTGCCCCAGCATTTGTTTTTGAAACACCCATAAGTACGCTTCTAGCATATAATTTGATGTAGTGATGTAGTGGAATCAAGATAAACAACAACAAATACATACTGCCTACCTTTGTGTAGGTCATTCTAAAGTAAACCCTAAAAACGATCACAGGAACAATGGCCCATTATGTGACAGTTTTCAGATCTTTAGTGAAGATATGTTTAACTACGAATGGAGGTAAGATTATAAAAGGAAATCGGTTATTCTTACCGTCTCACTACCAAACTTAAAGGCCTTTTATGTAATCTTCAAAACATAGTCCTGACTGGCATTTTTTTTTTATCTTTTCGTCTTGTCTTCTGCTTTATGCAAGCGAAATGATACCTGAACACTATAGCTGAATGTGAACAGGAAACGTGCCTTATGTTGTTTTGTTATGTCGATTTCACGCTTGTAAATCAATCAGAGGAAATTGGTTAATACAATGATTAAGTCATGAAGGACAAAAGCCTGCTTAGACTTATATAGCTATACAATTGTACAAGTGTAATGCACATACATTGTATTATATAGACATGAGCAGCTAAATGTTCCTGTATTATAGGGCATTATATTGTGTAACATATTATATATGTGTAGAAGACGTACTTTTAGCTTTGTTCTCAACATACGACACACAACCTGGCAAAGCAGACGCCGTATCTCTTCGTTGTGAAAACAACAAGACTTTTAGTATATGACTTCATTGATGGGAATACATTCTAATCTCCTTGCTATGCTGGTAGAAAGCAATATATATATCCGCATACATGAGCCTACAGAGGCAATAAGAAAATGTAACCCCTGTAGACAGATAACATTGTGATTATATATACCATCAAACATCATTATTTAATCTTAAGATGCTGTGCCTAATATGAGTATTAAATCCCTTATGAGGAGTCTTTCTTGTACCATCTTATTCTAGAAATGTACGACTCCCTAGGGCAATGATGGAAGTATTATTCAGGCAACATGCCTCACCGGAAGTCTTATAACTGACACGTGACCATTTCAATTTCTCCAAGGATAATAAGTCATATTTATGCGACCCGGTTGACCAAGCATTCTCTTTGTGGTTTGAGACGGGTCAAGATATGGTCATTTCCTCATCAATTTAATCCACGTTTACGACAGACATTATTGAAATTAACGGAAAATTACTACTTGAAGTATTAAACGAATGGTCGTTTTATGCCCGAGTTATTGACCGTAACCTAACCCTGACAAGTCCCGGTAATACACGGTGTTTATTACACGCTGGGAGATATTGGATCTTCTTCAGAACTAGACATAGCTAGACATAGAAAACGGTATTATGTCAATTCGTTCTGAGAACGAATTAAAACAAGAAATACCGATTCCATTGTCTTTCTCTACTTTAATCTGATAAGTTAATGGTTTCCACGTTATAAAAATTTCCTGCTCGGAATATATATCACAGGTTTGGGCTCCTTTTCCCTTCACATCGACAAACTATGTGTATTAAATTGTAAACGGCGATATAAAACATCTAATATTATTGTTAATGATATCAAAACGTGCATCACAATTAATCGTATTTTACTCCCTCCGATACATGTATCAGCCTGATAACTATAGCATGTCAGTAGACCTATGGGCATTTAAATGTACGGCCTTTAAATGTCAGATGTCCGGTAGCTGTAACCGACACAGGTTTACTGGAACAAACACTAAACTGGCCATAATAAGTGAACTCGTGTATACTTTTTGTGCACTTTTAATAATCTGTATGTGTAGTATTGGCGTAGGATATTGAGATGGCTATTGTATATGTAAACATATATAAATGGATTTTGATACTGAGTTGGTGTGATCGTTAATGGTCGAAATATATGCCTCATTATTATATGAAACATATTATATTATTCGCTTGTATAGTTATTTGAATAATGAACATGTATGTGTGTGATTCGAGAATAAAACGTCTCACACTTGCAAAGCGTGAAATACAACAACAATATACCGGTTTACTCTATATTGTTAAAGGCCACTTATGTGACCATTGCCACATAAAATTGTTACATAGTGTGCTTCACCTGGGGACAAGAAACAAGATAAAACGAGGTTACTGTACCCACTGAAACATATGGGACCTTCTTGTATTCTCTGTTTACGTTTTGCATAGCTGTTTCCTAATGTCACAGTAGGCAATTATCTGCTATTAGCTTTGATGCCAAGCGTGGGTTTCGCTCCCCCTCGACTTTACAGGTCTATAACAGTGGTACGTATTGTTCTTTACACCAGGTTGGTATTGGAGTGAGCTTCCGGTAAGGCCCAGTAAACTTATTGTCAGTGTATTGTTATCAGGTGGTTCCCGATACCTTGTACAGGCTTCACACCTATACTTGACTCTTACCTTCCTAAATAATCGTCCAGCCAGCACGTGCTCCCGCAGACATAATACCACGTAAGGATGTCTCATTCCCGTTTGACATAATTTATAAACCAAAACGGTGGGTTCAAACAAAATACAATGTCTACTCCCAACTAAGGCTTGGAATGCGATTCTTGGTTCTTAATGTTATTGCAATAAATTTGTTTGTGAAAAACCATAGGGGATCTGTGCATATGAATGTCAGACTGTGCAATTCATCACCTTTCTACAAGAGCGTAAGAGTACTCTTTGATTTCATTAGCCGTCAACGCTACCGTTACGTCCACCGATTCGATAAAAATAAAATATGGATCCTTCGCAAAGAGAAGAAAAACGATATATCGTTGAGGACATGTTTGCAGACATAACAAAATAAATTTAATTAAATAACTATTGGTTTAAAGTGGCAACATTTTGTACGCTGTCGCAACAGCACTTCGACAGGCCTATTAAATGAGAATCGACTAGAAGAATTAAAGCAACTACGGATTTATTTAATTGATTTGCACCTGCATATACAGCAGGAATTTAAAACTAACAAAATCTTATAAACAGCCAGAATCTTCAGTTTACTTATCCTATCATTACTTATTGATAATTACTGTTTGCTTAGATGACCTTATATCTCTATATTGAATCATCTCCGTTCTTCACCGATCTACTCAGAGTACACGGTGCTTTATGTTTAAGCCAAACTGTGTTAGCTATTTTCTACACTAGAAGATGTCACGTAATTACCAATACAGCTAACGCCCCGGCGGGAAATTGATGATAGGCAGACAACTCCAGCTGCCATTTGTAGTAGCCCCAGCATGTACAACCAGTTATGGATTTCTTTCCCAATATACCTACCCTTTCAAGGACGGGGTCGATATTTGATTGAATATTTATCCTAAGTTACTTTCAATGAATCAATTTAGTATGAAAATGTATACGTACTGAAAATCTAAACCGAAATCAGCCTGTGATGCCTTCCGGTATAATTCGTCACCTTGTAGATACAAGTTAGTCGTATTTCTGTAATAACTATTTCAAGGAGGAGAAACGACTCGCTTAGAACCAGAAGGAATTGAATTATGGCTACAAATGACGGAAGAAATATTTATTGTAAGTGACGTTAATTTGCTTGGACGTGTAAACCTCGTGAAGAGGTGGCAAGGGCAGATAATTCTCAATGGTATTGCTATATGAGAGCGGAAGGTCGAAGCGGCGGAACAGTTGTTTGGTTTCTACACGGGATGTATTGATATTTGGGGTTGATAAGCAAAGTCAGCTTTAGAATCTTATTACGAGACTGCAATAACACAGAATTAAAAAAAAAAAAAAAAAAAGCTTCTTTTTATGACCGGAGGTTTGATTTTTAACTTATTTTCTTGGTGTTTGTTGTCAGGCTTGCGTTCTTGGTCTATCTTTTCTGAGACTGATTGTAGCACGTTATTGTTTGTAGTGGACTGAGTTCTAAGCGTCACAAATGACTGAGCTCATTGACAGTTTGGCATCTGCGAATGGTACTAATCTTTATTGATTTCTTCTACTTGGTTTTGTGTCTTTGATGAGTACTAATTATAACAACAAACAATATGGTTTCTTGGTGGATTACTGGTGCAAATACAGGGGGTAAACATTGAAAAAAATTTCTAATAAAAATACTGACATTTAACTCGGTGAAACAGAAAAAATGTTCACCTTAATATAATAAAAACGTATTTGGAGACGATTAGAGATGATTACTTTGTTTTTAATATTTAAGTGTAAACTAATTGCAATGACTGCTATCATATTATTTAGTTTCTAGAAATATATTTTAGACTTGTACAGATTGCAGTTGTTTAGCAGGGATCCTCTTCGGAGTTATGGCAAACACTTAATATTATCAGTATGTTTTTCTCAGTGGCAATTAATTAGAAGCTCGTCTCTCGAAATATCATAAGTATTTGCCTTGAGGACCCCGAGCAGATTTGATGTTGCACGCCGGAAGTACTAGATCCAGTGACAATTCCGCTGTCTCAATAAGTCGTTTTGAATTATTTTCAATTACACTGCTCAACCTAGTCGTGCGTAGGATAATTAGCGGAAATGGTGATTGATGACGGGTCAATTTGCCCATACGGTAGTGGTGATTTTCGAACAATTCTCGAGGGACGTGACTGAAAAAAACTGCCTCTATTCTTATGTCAAATATTGAATTTGACGCCCTCGCCACCAATTGTATATTATCTTTAAAACATTGAATGTCCGTACTTCTATGAATTGCAAATATACCTGCTGCGGCGACACTACTGAACTATGCCTTGCTACAGGCGCTTCGTAAATAACTATATCGTGCTCCCATACGCAATAATACATAAGAACAATACTTTTAGCTACAGTGATGGTATGGAAAGAGATGCTGAACAAATCACGCAAGTATTATTCATGTATGCTGCGCTATATACCACACGTGATATGTAAGATACCCACTTTGATACAGGTTGACAAGTAAATCGCATCTCATTTGTGGGTATAGAAGATCTGTATTATACAACTATTTATCCTTCTAGGGTTAGTGAGTTATAATCGTGGCCGATTTTTTGGGAAATATATGAAGGTTTGTCATAGAAATAAAAAATATTACATAAATGTATGCTAAAATACAAGGTAGTTAGCCCAATGCTACACATTTACCTGTAAGACACATCCGTCGTATACCACAAGGTGTATATAATAACTTGTACGTAAGGATCAATGTTACATTTGAATTGTTGCGGTGATAAAAATAGGAGTTAAAACCGAATTCTAAATGAAATGACAATTATGAGGAACACCCGGTAAGCTGTTAACGCACCGTTTGGGTTAAAGTTGACTTCTAAATCCGAAATTGACTATACATATTAGGTAACACTATTATAGTTTGTAATTTGGTGAATCAGTGTTGGCTTCAATGACTTCTAAAGGGAGCTAGAAACGCGTATGTTTTAGTATTGGGTAGCAAACAGGTGTTGATGTCCGGCGAGCACTATTGCATTTTGCAGGTGTTGTGAATAGCATACCTTCAGCAACAGCAAAAGAGTTCAAATCTTACAGGTGATGCAATTAAACAGGTATGATAAATACTACTTCACTGAGACAGAACACCAAAATTATCAGGCAAACACATACCTGGCATTCAAAAGGTCTAATTAAGATATAATTATTGTTGTATACGACACCATTTAAATCTATCATCACCCTAACATTCCATTACATGACCGATTTATCTTAGTTTACTCAGTTAAATACATGTAACCATATGTTTTTAAAATGTTCTCTGATAACCCATACGTTATCAGCACAGAGCGAGCAATAAACAAAATGTACAGCCTAGTTTCCCTGTTCAAACAACGGTAAAAACATTAAGCATGAATGAAACAGAGCAACAATACTAACTGGTTTTTACTCTGACTTTCTTGCTTATGATGCCACTTTCATCATTAACAATGTTAATTTATGCATACCCGCTGTTTATTGAAATCGACAATATACACCTATCTCTTATATCTGACAAAACAATTTCCCCCGTTATTCTAAGTAGTTAATGCAAATGACATATAGGGAAATTCGTACGGAATCTGTCTGTTATTGAACCGAGTAGAACAAAAAATCCCATTTACGTTTTTGATGTGTTCGTCTTATAAAGTGACATTAGCTGTCAGACAAAGGAGAGGAGATATGGGCAATATGTCACGGGATAACATACCAAGGAACGTAAGTCTTACACACTGGCCACATGACACTAAGACAAGATGACCGTTCATATCGCTGACTCATAAATGTCTTCTCCAAGTATATGATGCATCACCAGGGGACTGTCTGTATAATCACATGCTGTAGAGAAATAACATGAAAATATATTTTGGTTTGATATTATTTTTATGAAGACTTATCAGGCCTGTCAATTAAAGGCAAATAATATTTAATTGAACAAATATATTTAGCAGATATGTATAGTATTAGAAGAAAGAAAAAAAATAATACAAGATCAAGAATCCGAAACGACAGATGAGAAATATATTTGAATAGTAGTAAACATCCAACACAAAATGCACCCAGTAGCAAAAACCTGAAATTGTTCGCTGTTTGATAAATAAGCATTCATTTACTCATCCCGAGTTACAATGTAAATGTATTTCACAAATTCAAAAAATTACCTTAAAAACGAAGTTCACTACAGTACATAACTGTGCCTTTTCGATCGCTCAATAATTTGAAAAATAAAACCATATTTGAGGAAAACAATATAACCTGTGAAAAATAAAACGCCCGATAATTACATTTTCTCTCTTCCATACGTAGGTAGTTGAATTTTTATCGGATTTTCTAGTAATTTCGCCGTTACATTATGAACAATATAAGATAATAAATATTATATTAAATTATCGTAATTTGATTGATATTTCCGAAGGTAGAATTTAAAAATTTCAGAATTTTTGTACATACTACAAAAGCGTTCCAGTCTTGTGCGAAAAAAATAAACTTACATGTATATGTATACATTGTATTTGTAATGCAATACGTGAATAGCGTACCTTCCAAATTACCAGGTGACATGTCTCAGCGTCCACAGTGACCGAGTACTTAAGGTGTCCCGACACTTTATCACTAGCCCTCGACCTCAGGGTTGCGAGTTCGAAACCAACGTGGGGCAGTTGTCCGGTACTGACCGTGGACCGATGGTTTTCTCCGGGTACTCCGGCTTTCGTCCATCTCTAAAACCTGGCACGTCCTTAAATGACCCTGGTTGTTAATATGACGTTAAACAAAATAAACCAAGTTTAACCAAATCAGGTCACAGTCGGAGGGGATCGAAATAAAGCAAAGTAACCAGTTCAAACAGAACAACACGACATTGAATTATACCTTTCAAAGTGTTGATCTTATAAACGGTTTTATCTTACTTCCAAGCTCAAACACATACAGGATGATAACTATAGAATCTGTAAGATCCTCGAGAGCAGCAACTATTCCCATCCTTGTTATAAACATTAGTTCATTCTGTCACATAACCGTACTTCTAACCAGACAGAAACCTTATTAGCATTCTGTACTGCAGAAGACAATTGCTTATTAAATGTGCTATTTTGTTTCGTCAAATATTTATCAAATGCGCTTCAAGTCGTATTAAACAGCCATACATTTCGAAACACTAAACCCACTTTCAGAATACTACCTAGTTAAAAAGGTCCGCAAAGCAGCGTCATTTCAACAGTCAGCTTGAAAACATGGTAAATGTATAAGCATCGTAATTATTTCTCTTTTGATTTGAGAATAATGTTTTCCGGATATTTCAGAAAGGGAAACTTGCCAAAAATGTCTTTGATATAAGCAAGAAGGTGTAAAGCAAGTATAAATTGATATTTTTGCGTTGTAGTAATTGGCTTGCATCATGGCAGATGATAATCAGATTCTATTTAATATTTTTCGGTAATTACATACAACATAGTGAAATAAATCTATATTTCCAATATTTCATATCAACTGACATCGTTGTAAATTAATCAGAGCAAGTAAAAATACACAGCTAGAGCCTATTGTACCAGTACAACCACTCCTGTGTTCACAACTAACAACAGTGTATCTTATACGAAACCATGCTGTGATTGATTATTTTTAATTGCGTATTAGATTACAACTTGATTACCCCAGGTATTTACAACAAACTGTCATTAGAACACCACAAGTCAATAGAACATCAATACCTGTAGGACAGTGAAATGGACACACATGTCTATTTCACCTAGTTCAGGGCACCTAGAAGATGTTGTAACAACGCAGTAGTTACCATCGATATTGATATTAATTGGCGTGCTTGTTTTGTTACATATCGAAGGATTTGTTGAAATATGCTATCATATGGGACATTATATGTTGTAATACATGCGCTTAACACGAATTCCCAACCATTATCTCATCATAATGTATATACGTACCATTGATTGTGAATTCGTGCTAAACCTATATGCGTTATAGTCAAAGTTATTCAATTTACATTGGCTAATTCAACTTTGCTTAGGGATATTATAATATACTAATGTTGTATAAGATATTTACAAATGTAACATTTAATAGTTCGACACAGTAACCAACTTAGTTTTAGTTCTTTAGGGAGTATCCGGGATATATATGATTTACTTAATAGTATATATCAATTGAAGCATTGTAAAGTAGATTTTGTAGTTATATCACTCTATATTCAATCGGGTGAATAGAGTACATGCTAAATTGTAGTACACATGTTCCTTATATACTGTATATTTCGGTAAACTGCGCGGAAATTTATCTTTTATAATACCAGTATGTAACCGGAAGCTTACTTATATCACCGTTAGTTTAATGTATTTAAACTTCCATATTGGTTCTCTACAAACATCCAGCTAGGCACAACATGATTTCTGATAAAAGCACAATTTATGTTACCCGAATTTTCTCATTCATTATTTTGAAATATGCTGGCACCACCAGTTGTTAAATAAAAGATATATGTCTGTGTGCTATGAAACATGGTTTGTATTTCTTCCAACACTCTTTAGAAAGTTAATCATATGCACTTCAATGTTACATACGTATATAATTATGGTCCAAATTAAATACTGAGACCGGCATCTGAATAAAAAAGCGATGCAATTTAGAGCATCCGTTTATGAGAGTTCGACGAAACTATTTGATATATAAAATGATATAATCTCCCAGTCATTGTTTTGTACTTCGCTAGGTTATGACTGTCAATCATTGACTGATGGACAGTTCTCTAAAACGACTTAATGTATACTATCATTACCATAAGTCTCTATCATTCACCTAGTTTTATTAACCTTTCAAGCTCTAATGGAGCATCTCACTCAATAAAAAGACATCGCCAGATCGAAAACGTACATGTTTTATGACAAATTGTAAAGTTCGTAATGAAAGAACCATCCCATTGTGTAAAGACAATGATATATATTGTCCTATTGCATAATATCATAGAGATCATTGTTTTATTTTTATCGTATTTGATCTCACATTACTAGTTAATATAAATCAAGTCATTTGGCAGTCATAGATTTTCAGACATTCGTTCGGGATATATTATAACACGGCGAGACGAGCTTCGATTTATTATAAGAATTTCGTTGTTAATGATATCCACTATTTCCACTTGGGATCCCCGAGATACCATAAAGGTTCCCATACATCGTCGTTGATCATTTACAATAACCCTGCAATAGTATTATCATGGGTGAGGTCGGTCGTGTTCTCGGTGAGATCTTGTTAAATGTTGGGGTTATAACAGGGCTAGAAGTTAAAACTTTTATCGGTAATATCTGACAGACGGATGTACGTCACGTTTGAACGTTATTGTTATTATATTCATACCAAGAGTTTTAGAGCATTGCAAATTCCTAATGTTTGTATAACGATATACTAATATACCATAATGGCATAGAGTTTTATTTGACATTCGCAATTTCCCTTTGGTGAGCCTCTGTGTTGTGCGCAAACGGTGTAAACCGGAAGTCTCTTGGGAACTAGTAGACAATCGACAATAATTAGTTGATAAATAATGCACGAATTGCTACCCCCCAAACCATCGTGGGATGCAAAATGGTAACTTGTTTTCACAAGATATGTTGTAATCAGGGACTTTCTTTGCAGGACGTCGCCGGCATGCTGCTCAAAGACGGCCTAATCTTGGCCAAGATCGCAACAAATCGTGGTGTTTTCAAAGCTTATCTCTAGTCAAGTTGTGCCTCATATTTGAAACTTTTTGGCGAATCGATGGCATTCTTCGCTATCTTGTCTTCATGCGGCTTATGTTTGTCTTAAACAGGGCATCGTGTAGTTCTTAAAGAAAGGGTTTATGAAATAATTTAATAATGCGTTAACAAAACACGCAGTCCCCAACAAACTTTTTTTTTCTAGCGCCGTTTCACAATAAACAGATGTTTACACCACTGTCAAAGCAGCATACGGAATCACCGGTGGTGCGAGAATAGATAAATGATATCTTCGATGTATTGCTTGTGTTATCGAGACCTATTGCAATAAGTTTCTTTGTATTATTGTATCGCCGGATCACAATACAAAGCAAGCATATAATTCACATCGGAGACTGACAGCAGCAACGGGTCACATATCAAAAGCTTTGTGAACTTTGTAATTGTGACATTTACATGAATTGTACATGAAATAAATTATGATAAAATTGGACATTTTTTTTCAAATAGACAGTGAAATCATCATTAAGCACTTGATAGTCTGATGGATACTTTTTGGTAAAAATTCCGAATAAAGGTCTCGAACGGAACAGTTCCATCATCTTAATGATCTTGGGCTGCTCGCTTTTGCCACTATTTTGCTCTAATTGTTTTTCTAGACAGACACATTTTTAATTCATCAAATGTTGTGATGTGTTCACGGGGTCACGTGGCTTGATAACGTCAATTGTAGCATCTGTGTTTGCATATGACCTTTTTCTTGTTTAGCAGTAGGAGATCACGAGAGACTTTTTAGATAGTATGGAAATAACATTCTGAGGCCTTTTATGTTTTCTTCTCTGGAAAAGAAATTCAATGTAATGACTTTTGACAACCTCAATGGCGGCTCCCAGACGTCCTGCCCTATTTTACATATCGAACCCTAAAATACATAGACAGGCAAAACGAACATTTCTTTTCCGTCTAAGACGATAATTGATTTGAACTAAAATTGTTTGGGCCCGAATAGTGAATCGTCTCCGGACAACGGTCGTGGGGGCTGGGGACTCCCTGAACGTTGAAGAAAGGTAATACGTTTTTACATCGATTAGTGGCATGTGTCGAACGCACTTCACTTTCAATTACGGATAAGAAATATACGTTCACAGACGTCGGTTAGAAGCGGAATATGTCACATTCAGGCCCTTCCTCGCTTCTTTTTATTCGGGAATATGCCATAAATTCTATATTTCTTTTCTTGTCTACGGAAACCCATCAAGGGATTTGACCAAACTAATACTAAGCAAGAAAGACAGCACTTCCTTCCGTTTTAACACCAGGGCGACACTGTATGGTCGAACAGTATTTAGAACATAACATAAATGGAAAGGACAATATTCCCTTCTACCAGAAATAACCATCGCTTGTCCTGGTATGACTTGAGCCGTTGCTTGTCTGTGTGTTTCAAGGGAAGTTGACCTTTTCTGACATTGCAATTTAGTATTCAATGTGATTTTGTAACTATATGTATTATCTGTTGTTAATTAATTTAGTGTTCAATAGTCTTTGCAGCTGACTGGTTAACAATAACACTTCTTAAAAAAGCGATAAAATATCAGTTCACTATAATTGTTGAATTGTATAAACATCAGGTATTTCTTCAAACAAATTTTGATATCCAACAGGTATTCTTTGCTGTGATTTGTGAACCTTAGATATGTATGCATATTTTATCAGTATTCGATACACAGTAAGTATTCGTTGGTCCAGTATTATACGAAATGTGTATGATTTTGTTACTTCGTATCGGCATTTGGTTTACTCTAATCATTTGCTTCTATATACATTGACTTTAAATTATACATTAGTAGTTGATTTAGGTATGCATTGTCAGTATAAGGTTTCTACTGAGTATACATTACCGGTTGTATATGGTATACTGTTTTTATGTATCTATTTTTGAATGTATAGTATATATAGAGTATGAATTCATTACCAGCAGTTTTAAGTATGTATATATAATACGTGGTTTTATTATCAGTATATGGTATACACTAGGTATTCATAATCACTCGTATGATATATATATGATATTGAATGGTTTGAATTCCTTACCAGCAGTATGTACGTATATATAATACGTGGTTTTATTATCAGTATATGGTATACACTAGGTATTCATAATTACTCGTATGATATATATATGATATTGAATGGTTTCCCGTTGAATATAACACATATTTCATGAGAATGGCAGAATATCGATAGTTTGACCGAATGCGAAGCACGAGTAAAAATATCGGCATATTCTGCATACGATTGAAATATGTTTTATTCAACGGAAAACCATCCGCTTTCATTTTTATTGCATTTTTATGTTAAAACAAAATTAAAAACATCGATAAATTAATAGTCTCAAAAAGCGCTGTAATCAGTCACATAATCCATCACGTCGTCTCTTTGTGACGTTACTCTACGTCAACTAGACAATGCCATTTTGAAAGGACTGATCAGAGCAATAAAAGCGTTTTCTTTTGTTATCGGAGAATCTGTGCATGAAAAGCTAACGGCAAGTGAATATTGTGTCAAAAACTAGTAAGAATATATTAGAAATACAGAAAAAATAACCAATCTATCTCTATTCGCTTCGATTGGAAAACTCGGCAAGTTTCATTGAGTTAAATACAGCGTTTTGCTCTGATTGGTAGAAAACGAAGGACTTATATTTTCACTGCAAAACTTATATTTTCACTGCAAAATCTTATATTTTTCAATGCTCATCACTGAAGTAAAATCTCTATATTTCACTGGCAAATTGCAATAAACATGTATATAGTATGTATTTATTATCAGCAATATAAGTATGCATAAAATATGCATTTCTTATTATCAGAATTTGATATTCTGTAGGTATTCGCTACTATCGTTATAAGGTATTTATCTGGTACTAACAGCATTTGGTGTGCACGAGATTTACTCCTATCGATCATGCCAAGTATTTCTGTATTCGTGCTGTTGTCACTTAAATGGTTAAATATCCTAAACGCAATCTATAAAGTTCGGAGGAAAATTTGTATAATATACGCCAATTTTACGAACGTTCGGACCAAACATGTGCAGTTTGTTTTAATACATTATCCTCAAGAGACCAAGTTTACGGTAGCCAGTCTGTCTTCGATAAAATGGTTTTGCATGGTATTTTTGTTCGCACGCAATATTTGTTAGGACGGGGACATGTCAGATACACGATACAGTATAGCGGTTATGTGAAGGAGATACAAAGCAGGTTGTTAGAGCAGACATCTATGAACACAAGAGAAGCCATATGGACGAGAATTAAAAGCCATATACCTGGCTCCCACTTTAGTTTTTCTTATACTTGTTCAGTGATACGCTGTACATATCCCCATCAGACTGATAGGGCGAGTCTACACATGGCATGTAACAATAGGCAAGCGCATGTATTATGCACATCAAAAAGGCATTATGTTACGTATGCTATACAAGAAACAGTTTGAGTGTAAGAATGCTCAAACAATAGGAAAATAGCGAAAAACGTAAACCGTGATTCTAACTCGAAATCGATTAAACAATGATTTTGAACATAACATAGATTAAAGCCGATAAACATTATATTTGTATAATAGTGCCACAGCTCTTGATGATAGAACAATCTTAGAGATAACATGTCATTCGTCATAGTTCCTTCAG
Source organism: Pecten maximus (assembly GCF_902652985.1). Classification (NCBI taxonomy): domain Eukaryota; kingdom Metazoa; phylum Mollusca; class Bivalvia; order Pectinida; family Pectinidae; genus Pecten; species Pecten maximus. The sequence goes on along the minus strand of NC_047023.1, from coordinate 27,038,085 downwards.
TGAGCGAAAAGTAAAAATGGTAAAAAATAATGAGTTTCATTTAAAAAAGAAAACCGACATAGACGGCAAGCTAATGTGTCCATTGCGCCATGAGTTCTCGGTTTAAGCACCGTTGTGTTACAGATACTGTATCACAGATAATTTCAATCGGAGCGCAAAAGACTCGAGCCAATCAGAAAATTGCAAAGTGTTCCAACCAACATCGCATATCGAAAGAGTTCAAGCCAGAGTGATGGAATAAAGAATGATAAGATTCGGATCCGAGTTGCCGCCTATATGATATTTAATTAAGATAAAACAAGTAAACACTTAACACAACGACAATGTGTCCAAATATCACGGATCAACACTGCATTCTCTCTACCTTCTCACACAGATCGCTAACTCTGTCTATCGAGGAGTGATTTGCGTATCATTAATCGTGTCTGGGATCGCAGAACAGTGTACTTATGAAACTGACAGCAATGTGATAAGTTGGTTGGTATATATATTTTATCTGAATCCTATAATCCAGTATGAGGGCTCAATATCTGTAATGTACGGATTTCTGGCTATTAATGTGAAAGTCGGCAGTACAGACATGTACAACCCTGTAAGTATATAACTATAAGTAATATGTGTGTTAAAAAGACATCGCATTGGCGTTATCGAGAGAAGGTTGGAAGACGTCCTCTCTTACGGTGCATTTAAAGGTTAAGAAATGTTCCATCTTGATGTTATAAGTAGCTTTAAGACTATATTATTCCTATTTTGTTCTTACAATGTTAGGTCATGTTTGGTCTTAGTTGTCCTTACCGCAATAGCACGGTGCTTTGTCCAGTGCATTTTAACAAGGTAAGGACGGTGTTCGGTCTGAAGTCTCTGTTCCGTCGTATTACGACTGTATGTCTATTTTAACTTACCTCGAAAGGACAGGTTTAGGACGATATTGTAACTAGTTTGTTCAGGCAATAATAAGAAGTGTTATGTGCTCAACATCGAGTATATTATTTAGACAAACATGTACTGGAACAATGTTGATGTTGTTTAACATCCAGCCATATCATGTCGAACCATACGACTGTGGATGTATTAGTACAAAGTTAATGTTGTCTTGCTTTCATCATCGTAGAAAACAACACGCCGTTTATTCGGTGGACACTCGCAGAGTATTCGGGATGATTACCTCTGGTCTAGACTAGTTTGCTAGTTTACGGTTTACTAGACCTTTCTAGACTCTTCTGGAGAGTGGTTTCAGACACATTTTATGACAAAATCGAATATTTTTTATTATTGATTGTTCAGACGGAATCCACTTCTAAGTTTTCAAACTGCTCAATTATTGGAAAATTAATTAATAAAAAATAAAGCAAACATATAACAGATGATAGATTTGTGCATCTAAATCTCAAAGAATATATAACGTTACAGGTCACCTGGTAACATTGTGAAATGTTTACAATATAAACGTCGAATAGTTTTCTTATTGGTGTTTTGGGGACATTCTCACGTAAAATTGGTAAAAAAATCGAAATATGGATAGACTCCCAATGTACTCTTAAGCCATTCTACCGGTTTGCTTTGTTCTGGTCCCAGAGAGTGATTCCATTGTTGTGAGTATGTCAGGTTACATCATGCGTAGGACATTATGTTTTACTTACAACTCACGTGTAATGTTTGGATAAAGTAGAAAAATTGCTTAATATCATGCCACCAAGAGTACGCCCTGATAGCCACTTTGGTCGTGTTTCAAGGCTTGTTGTGTTCGACGGCCGAAATGAGACCCAACTGAATTCATGTTCTCCAGGGAAGATAACCAACATGATCATAGCTAGTCTTGCATGATATATGTTTGGTTTTCATGTTAATTCTTCTTCTTGTGTCTGTTAGGGCAGTTCTAACCCCAGAGACTAATACAATTGTGAAGACGCGATCTTTGTTTTTCTTAGGGATCTTTCATTTCTTTACACTATTTCGTTGAAAACTCAAAACATTAAGAAAAGTGGAAACATAATTGGTAACAATAATGAATAGTTTTAGTTTAAATCATCGGTTTGTTGATTACAATGGAAATATTAAAGCACGTGTTTCTTCAAATCAATTGTTGTAAAAATATTGAGATAAAACAAACATGACATCACTGTCTCGGTCACTGAGACAGGCAATCCTACAAAGTATAGCCGATCCCCTTCATATTATAGATAGTCGACTAGACTGGCGGTTATAGATAGCTAGTGTCTGACTCCACGGTGGTCGATACACAGGTACGCACATATAATTCTTCCTTTCTTCACGGCGAATAAACAGTACAACACGACTGATACAATGTCGTTAATATATTGCTAGTTATTATTGACCAAGGACACTAACATTTGGCGGATGGATTCTGCCGATTCCATTTTTTCTACAATCGAGTTGTCAGATATAGCCAATACCACGCGGGTCAAACCTACCAGACTGGACAGTCTAAGTGATCCCACTGTCTATATTTTGGCGCCAACTTGAGCAGACGACAGCCCGGGCTACATCCCATGACAGGAACAAGAACAAATTACTACTCGCATATCAAATATAGGCTCACATCATATGATACCACCCTGAACACCAGTTACAGACGCTTCCTGTTCATGTAGCCCTTTTCTTAAATAGTTTCATAGATTCGAAACATAACGCATGCTGTAATATCTGGAAACATTTGAAATTAAGACAAACATATGTTTTATTTCGCGGATACAACAGTTATTTGGTGTAGAACACATGTTGCCAGAAATATTAACACTTTAAAGACACCTGATTTCGATTTCTGACGTATGGTGTGGGAATCTTTGCCTTTTCAACGTCAAGGAAATGTACACATAAAATTGCAAGGGTTTATTGGTTTTTCATGTATGTTTACAAAGTTATTTTAAAATGCACAGTATAAACAATACTAGGCAATATGCGATAAAAACGCTGAATGCTATCTTACATACATACACTTAACATATTTACCTCTCTGTTTTACTGGTAAACACATCGTTTCTCTTTTAGTAAAATTGTATTAATATCATTTAAGCTGAATTTGTCCCGATTAATTCATGATCCTACAAGTTCGTCGATAATGGAAATTTATGGTATTCCTGTTTTATTTCTCATGCCTCCGGTATTTCTATTGGCCTGTGATTATCTCGGTAATCGACGCTCTTTATTGTGTTATAATTTGTCAGGATAGCTCAAACATAGGTATTGTGTGTCAGAAGGATGAACTTCACTGTCTCCATAATTGTAACCGCTATATAATTGTGTGAAGTTATTTACAGTTTCACGTTAATAGTAATGAAAAGCACATTTACACACGTGCATCATGTTTTGTTTTCCAAATAAAACAATGCTACCGATACAGACACAATGTTTGCTCAACGTCCACATTGTTGTCCCGTTTATATTCTGCTATGCCGTGATCAGGTTTAGCGTCATCCCTACAGGCATAACTTATATCAGGACTGTTATTTAAACAGTCAGCAAGAGAGGATAACCAAGTACAGGAATAAACACAAAACAAACAATTAGCAAATCATGCGACTTTAACTGTATAAGTCACAGTTGGAAAATATAATCAGGCGTGATATTCTTTAAGAAAATACATCATATAACTATGGCTTTTCTTTAACCAGAAAAGTTAAAGTTGGGTGTAAAATATTCGGTTTTTGTCACAAAATTGCATATGTTACTGCTCGTATGCAGAACGCAGAACTCGTCTCAACATATACACGTAAAAGCATTCGGCTTTCTCCTTGTAGCAATGTGTATAAACACCCAGCGAGGTAAACATGTTTAAAACCCGTACACGTATAGTCATATAGCATTTTCTACGGTAAAGGTTCGTATATTGCTATATTTTAAACACACATAGTTCATGCTTTATAACAGTAATTCGCCATATAATCAGTATGAAGTCTACAACGATAGTCGCTTTAACATCCCTACGACGTAAACCGTATTTTACACAAACCAGGCCTTATATCTGTATTATTGTATTGAAATATCCACACGTGCATATACCTTCTTCGTTCGTCATCTTTTGAATTACAAATTACAAATAATTTTCCTTAATTTAGATCAGGTAGAATGTGATGCCCTTTATGCCTTTTGCTGGTGAGCCGGCATCATTGAGCGCTACAGTCTCTTCGTGCTGTAATATGTACATAAATCAAGGAAACCTCGGCTGTGCCATTATATTCTTCAAGGTAAAGCTGAGATTAAATACCCCCTCTGACACATAACTAATCGGATACCAAATGTCTGATGGTCATCAAAAATCAATAGATAGACTTTATAATAAGAAATAACAATTAGTCTGCCGCGTGATGTCTGTAATTATCGTTGTTTAGATTTCACATGAGCTGAATTTAACTCAGATTGCTGAGAAAGTTAAGAATGGAAGAACAATCGGAGCTCGAGAGAATAGGATATTAGACAAATCGATTTGTTTTGTATAAATATAAGACTTAGATGCCAATGGATTCTAAACATTCTGGATTCGTTACTTAAATATATATAATGATATATACTACTCGACTTCCATTTGCTTAGTTCTGGCAACATGATTTTATCGCGTCACAGATTTGTAATTACATTGTGAGGTCACCAATGAAATACTGTTTGAGTGAATAGTTACGAATAATAGAAATGTTGCTTTACGTATACCTAATATTAATCTACCATACATATAGCTTAACTAGCCATAACACCATAATTACAGTGAAGAGTAGATTCCTGTCAACAATCTGCCGTTTGATTTACTTCCAGTGAAGATTGAGTTCTAACGACTTACATTAACGTAACGACTTTTGAAGCAAAATGCCTATTTCCTATAAGTAACATTTTAGTTTGTTCATTTACTCACTAATTACTGCCAGTGTTAGGTCCAGAAACCTGTAATTGCAGCCTCACAAAGAAACTTATAGACAGGATTCAATCTGAAGAAGGAGTTGCCAATCAGCACGGAATCAGTTACGTGAAACACTATTTGCTGCCTTTATTTTATCCCAGAAATTGGGAATTGGACTTAAGCTTTTTGGAGCTGAACTATTCAGACATCATTTACGCCGGGGTCGATGAAGACAAGATTGCTGGGGCAGCTGAAAACTCAATAGAAAACTCACTATCAAGAGCTAATCACAGACATTTGAGGACGGAACTGACAGAATCTCTCCGTTAGTGCACGGTTAAGATCTCATTCAGATTCCTGGCAAAATATTTCTATTCAATGACTCTTGAGAGATCACATTTAGCTTCGATCAGACGACAATTACATTTTCACCTGCAGACGTAAACGGTTTACAAAACAAGCCAATGATAATTGTCGTTACAAATGATTTCGGTTTCAAGAGGAATGTGTTTTGGATGCCCCGTAGAAGCTTGTGGGCCTAATATAGATTTGTCTCAAATGTAGTAGGTGAGTATTTAGGGCCTCTTTTATCCATAAATTGGTAATTATTTATTGCTTTCACTAGGGTGCCGAGAGGCGCAAAATAGGTCTAGTAGAAGGGTGTTCCGTGACATGGTGATGTGGCTGTAGTGGCGAAGCTTCCCTCGACCTATTGATCGCCCGATACTTAAACTCGTTATAACTGGAGACTAACCTAGGACAAATAAAATGGTCTCTGAGAGATATGAATCGGGAACGGCACACTCGGGAGATTTGAGTCATCCTGAAGTCTCTGTTAGTAGCAGAACGAGACACATGCCACAGATATGGGATGCTTGCACACACTATATGGAGTTGTGCAAAATTATCCAGAATGTAATCCGCCAATGATTACACGGCTGCCATGTATTGACTGCCGAATATCGTATTCTGTTAGACAGCCCAACTTTGACATAATTGTTTTAAATTGCCCCGTTGTACGTTCCTCGACATTTTATGTGAGATTAGTCCGCTCTCGCACGGTAGTGCCGGCGCAGAAACACTCCAGCACGATCAGCCACAGTAATTGGACGGCTGTGCTGCATGTTGCTCTCGATGAAGAACGATACCATGGTTTTGACTGATGTTCATGTCGCCTTCACACAACATATTTCTTCATCATTTATGAACTATAACCTTTAAATTTATATAGCTCCCTAATGCGACAGTGTTATCGGCATGTTTATCGAGTTATTGTCTACCATCTCCCAAGCCAACGGAGTGTTCGCTACCGTTTAAACTTAAACCGCGTTCATGGAGAAAATATTGTATTATGAAACTGAAAACCAATACATATATCCGGTAGCCTCTCCCTGGAACCGCATCCTCGGTTCCTATGAAATCTTGCTTTGTTTCCTGTATGTTTACGTTTTGCTACGTAACTATACACTGTATCTGTAGGATGTGTTTTAGTCTGATAGTCGAAATCTTGCTTATTAACGTTTTTTTCATTCAACAATTAGATACTCTTGAATATCAAGCTGAAAGGATTGCCTTGTAAACATATAAGGATATTATAAATTTACATGTATTTTTGTTTATTTCTTAAATATAACATTCTTTACCAAATGAAGCGCTTTTATCTAACAATACTTTTGAACAAAACCGTCTCTGCCGCTCACGGCGTTGCGTAACACCCACACCGTATACATATAAATTTAATATAAAGTCGACTACAACAAAGATTACTTGTTTTACATAGATGCCAATTTAATCTTAACGGTCTTGATTTGATCGATATCGATTCATATCCCGCCATGACTAGTTCAATGAATGGTAATGTATTTAATTATGCGGGTTACTCGACTATGATATGATCAGTAATGTAGCGTTTTATCTATCATTACATACATGAACAGTTACTCATTTAATAGAAAGCCTATTGATCTGTGTTTGTTTTCAAGCCTTGTCAACATAGCAGAAAAGTTTTAAATTCGACGATTTCAATATGTTTCTCATCAAGAAAGTAAATTCTTTTCCTATCCACTTATCTATCGATTGTAAGTCAATCGTAACAAAAAGCAAGTCATAAAAGTAATATTAATCTAGTCCCTGTATAACTTCATTGTTTGGTCACCTATCGCTTAATTTATCTCGATAGAAAATATCTGTTCTAATATAGATTGAAACCTTCTTGCTGTTTTTATTTTCATCATTATCTTTTAACTATTTTCGACCGTGCAGTTATCCCTGTCCCCTTTCTCCAGGTATTTTGTACTTATTGTTGTGTTTGTGCTTTTGTATTGATGTCTCCGAAGTTCTTGCTATACTATTTCTAGCGTGATTGAGCTCCGGCATTCTCAAAAAAAGCTGTTTATGCGCAAACATCATTAACAGTGTCCCAGAGATGAGTAAATGTATGTCCTTACCATATCAGAACTGTCGTACATATGTATTTCACCACCTGTTTGAATTGGTGTAATTATTGTAATAAAACGTATAATTTGATGCTATTGGTGATATTATAATAGACCAAATTTGCTAGGTCGTTTGGAAAAGTGTATGTCAGTAACGAAAAACAAATATGTTTCAAGTGCAAGTGTCCCTCTAAAAGTTCAAAAACTAACATCATAAAAAGACACAGTTATCTTTCTGGACCACATAGAGTATAGGGAAATAAAACGAAGATACGGTTTGTATGCCGATTATTGGACTTTACTACAATCCAGTAATACATATGTACCAGTTTAAAACCAAGTACACGGTTGTGGTATAACGGTGACTTGTGTACAGGTTGATTTAATTTTCCCACCGTCAATCTGATATTCTTATACAGGTACATTAATGTATTAGTGGAACGAAATGAAAATAACAATGGCGCTATCTTTTCCGTCTTATTTGTTCTAATTTCCAAGCGAGCACATGCCATTTCTTAATCATTTAGCTATAAAATACTCTAACATCATTCAGATAGCAGATTAAAAGAAAGGCTTATACCAAAACGCTTATACATTATATTGTTAAAGTCGTGGTTGGCACATGATTGACTTTCTTTTCCCATTAGAGCCTGAGTTGTTATATACTCACAAATCATTAATGTACAATTACATATTAGAGTTGGTGGCCATATATTACTTTACAAGGCTGTTCAACGTATGTTGATATGCATTACTGTTCTAAGTTGCGCTGATGTCCAAGTCGATTCCATATCCAAGGATAAAGTAACTTACAAACCTGTGTAATTATAAACGAAGAAGGCAAATTTGCATTTCAAGTTCGACATCGTGATGGTGAAGACAATGGTGTATTTTATCGTCGACATCGTGATGGTGAAGACAATGGTGTATTTTATCGTCGACATCGTGATGGTGAAGACAATGGTGTATTTGTATGGTCGGCGTCATGATTATGAAGACAATGGTGAATTCCTATTGTCGACACCGTGATAACGAAGGAGGAAATGATATGTTTGCATAGTCGACATCATGATGGTGCAGACAATTGTGTATTTGAATGGTCGACGTCATGATTATGAAGGAAATTGTGAATTTTAACTGTCGAGATCAGGATGTCATGAGGAAATATGGAAATCGTTGGCTTGATGAAGTTCTATACTGACGATCTATCACCTCTTTCTGGAGAATTATCGATGGGTATCTTTTGTGATCATAAATTTATCAATGTAAATCAGTCGCTAGCTAACACGTTGTTGTAGGTATAGGAATGTGTTCAAGTAATGTTACGAACACATGCTAATTTGCAATATGTGCAGGCATTCAAATGGATCATCTAACGTTTTGTCAAAATGCTCCGCCTATAAGGAACATAGCAAGGGTATATATCTTTGTCCTACCCCCAACTCGTTCAAACATTGCCAATATGATTTCTAAGAAATTCAGAAGAAAAACACTTGTTAAATGTAGAAAACGACACAGCGTTCTCACTTGATATGGTAGGGGAGTAACGGAGGTATACGACTCAGAAAACAGATTCATTGCCGCACGAGCTACTGACAGCATGCGAGGTAGTGCACGCAATTAAGCAACACCTTGCACTGGGACATGGAGGAGGCACGAGAAAGACGGAGCTGCTGATGATGCTGGCCGTGATGAATGGGGCAAAATGCACATGCTGACACGTGTGTTAGAGGTGACAATTGTAGCAGGTCAGACTTTGCCGTTTGGGGACTAACGAAATCAGAACCGGTCGGAAATCACAAATGACTTGTCTCTGTACGTACACGTATGCGTGTTCACGAGACCAATATACACCAATCTTCCTATCGATCTTTACCACAATGGTACCTTATTTACACATTAACCATCAGATTAGTTTTTTGTACTCATCCATTTAAAGGGTACTTGTTATAATTTATTATACCATGTTTTTATTTACTTTGCTGAGCATGGTTATCGACTAGAAATTGATTTTTACGCTGCAGGTTCTCTCTAAGATAATATCGTAAATAAGCTTTTTGAATAGGACAGCGATTGTATTCACGTGGTGCGCCTCAACTGAATTTGATCAACATCTCAGACAGTCTTAATGAATGGGTTGAGTAAAATATTTAGGGTGATGATGATAGAAATTGACAATTATTTGCTTAGTAACACAAGGTTGTACCTTTCCAGTTTTCAGCGTGCTATTCGATTAGTTTGTTCGCAATCTGTTTTACTATATACCTTTCTGCAGGCGCTCCCCTCAGAGTAAGATTATCATAAATCATTCGAGTGGCGTTTCCGTCGAAGTCGGAGTTAACATAGTTCGTATTTACGAAGTGCTATATTAAATCTATCGTCGTACTTCTCGAGACTAATCTACATTAGATAATATTTACCTGAAACTTTTCCTAAAATGTTAACCTAACCTTTGTGTGCTAGAATATTATATTGTTCATCTGGTGTCTTGTGTAAACTTTTCAGAAGAAGTGGTTTCTTCGGTGATATTTTATAAAAAAAAACCGTTATCTCTATTTCCTTATTCATAAAAGGCAACTTAAGTTTGAATTTTATCGTTTATTTTCATTCTAAATTCATCGTTTTTCCCTTTGTCTCCCTTGACATTGTCTCACTTTCAGTATGTAGTTAAGTGTTGAGCCCTTATGAGGAAGGTCATGAGTTCTGTTCCCTTGCCTAAAGTTAAGTGTTCAACTCTATGAGAAAAAATTATGAGTTTTGTTCCCTGGCCTTAAGATATGTTTCGCCTCTATGAGGAAGGTCATGAGTCAGTTTCTTGGCATTTAGTTAGTGTTCGACTCTATGAGAAAGGTTGTGCGTTATGCTCCCTTGCCTTTAGTTGAGTGTTTGTCATTGGAAGGCATGTCATCATCTCTTTACATGGTTTGCCTGATTTCACCTCAGTTATAGACTAGTTTAAGTTTACTGGTGGCGTATTTTTGGGAATATATTTTGAATTATTCGGCTTACTTCCAAGTAAGCGCTAAATTATCAACCGCTAGTCAGGCGTACCCATCACATCTTAATGAACAAAATGCTCGGCTTCCGATCCAATTGGTACTTGGTTGCTAGATTGCTTGTTTTGTTCGACAGTGCAAAAGTATAAAGAATATTAACTGTTTGGCTGGAGATTCTAAAATTGTTCGATTCTCATTCCTCTCAGTGTTTACTTCAGACTTCGAATAAATAGCGATTGGATTGTGTTCCCTTCCCCTCAGTGCTGGAAGAACTGCGTTATAAACTCTTCAGGTGTTTCCCACAGAGCTGCATTATAAACATCCCGGCTGTCGTTTCCCACAGATCTGCGTTATAAAGTTTTCGGCTGTCATTTCCCACAGATCTGCGTTATAAAGTTTTCGGCTGTCATTTCCCACAGAGCTGCGTTATAAAGTTTTCGGCTGTCGTTTCCCACAGAGCTGTTTAAATATTTCGGCTGTCATTTCCCTCAGATCTGCGTTATAAAGTTTTCGGCTGTCGTTTCCCACAGATCTGCGTTATAACGTTTTCGGCTGTCGTTTCCCACAGAGTTGCTTTATAAACTTTCCGACTGTCATTTGACATAGGGCTGCGTATAAATTGTTTGGCTGAGGTCTCTCTCAGGTCTAGACACAAAACTGTTCGGCTGCGTTAGAAATTGTTCGGCTGGTGTTTCCCACAGAGTTGCGTTATAAAGTTTCCGACTGTCATTTCCAACAGAGCTGCGTAATAAAGTGTTTGGCTTGCATTTCCCGCACAGCCGCCGCGTTTTAAACTTTCCAGTTGTCATTTCCCACAGCGCTTCGTTTTTACGTTTTCGGCTTTCATTTACCACAGAGCTGCGTTATAAACTGTTTGACTCGCACTTTCCAAGGAACTGCATTATAAACGTTCCGGCTGTCATTTACCACAGAGCTGCGTTATAAACTTTCTGGATATCATTTCCCACAGAGTTGCGTTATAAAGTTTTCGGCTGTCGTTCGACTGGCGTTTCCCAGAAAGTTTCTTTTTAAAGTTTTCGACGGTCATTTCGAATAGAGCTGTGTTATAAAGATTTCGACTGTCATTTCCCACAGATCTGCGTAATAAAGTTTAAGGGTGGAATTTCCCTCATAGCTGCGTTAGAAACGTTCTGGTTATCAATTCCCACAGAGATTTGTTATTGTTATTACGTGTTCGGCTGTCATTTCCAACAGAGCTGCGTTATAAAGTTTTCGGCTGTCATTTCTCGAAGAGCTGTTAGGCTTCGTATTAAACTGTTCGGCTAGAATTTCCCACAATGCTGCGTTATTAAACTGTTCGGTTGGCGTTTTCCAGTGGGCTACATTATGCCATGTTCAGCTGGCGTGTCCCACAGAGTTGCGATATAATTGGTCAGCTGTCGTTCCTCTCAGATCAGAACATAAAACTGTTCGGCTGCGTTATAAACTGTTCGACTTGCATTTCCGAAAGAGCTGCGCATAAATTGTTCGACTAGAGATTCGCACATTGCTGCAATATACATTCTTTGGCTGGTGTTTCATTGAGCTACATTACAACTGTTTGACTGGCGTTTCCCATAGAACTTCGTTATAAACTGTTCGGCTGGCGTTTCATTGAGCTGCGTTACAAACTGTTTTGCTGGCGTTTCCGGCAGAACTGTGTTACTTTATAAACAATTAGACTGGCGGTCCCCACAGAGCTGCCTTATAAACTGTTTTGCTGGCGTTTCCCATAGAACTGCGTTATACACTATTCGGCTGGTGTTTCATTTAACTGCGTTACAAACTGTTTTACTGGCGTTTCCCATAGAACTGCGTTATACACTATTCGGCTGGTGTTTCATTTAACTGCGTTACAAACTGTTTTACTGGCGTTTCCAGCAGAGCTGTGTGTAAACCGTTAGACTGGCGGTCCCCACAACGCTGGGTTATGAACTGTTCGCCTGGCGTTTCCTGACTTCTCCTCTCTAAGAGTATATGAACTTTGTGGCTGGCGTTTAAGGCAGTGCTGTACTGTATTATACGGTATTCGAATAATGTCTCCCTCGCTTATAAAAGTTTCACTAATAAATCAGCGTTTCCATCCGTTCTCAAGGATACAGTCCTTGCTTTATGTTTCAACGGTCAATATTTCAGCATTTACTTTTACGTACAATGCAGTTAACTCCTATTCGAAATGATATAAGCATATAATAGCAATCCATTCACTTATTTGAACAATTCTAATTGCATAACATAAGCAAATACATACGTAAGAATATATATCGCTAAACCGTATGGCTGCTGGAAACATAATGTGAGTTACTGTACGCACAGTACTTTTGGTGAAAAGTGTTATTACAGAACTGTAAGTTTGATTAATACAACACCCACACACAGATCAATCCCAGTACTTCATTACTTTGATTTCTACAGAGGTTTTCAATAGAGTTCACGCGCAACAGGGAAACCTTATTTTCAAGTCATCCATCAGCTACACTGTGGATATGATGTATAGTAATCTGCTAAATGCTTTATTTTGTAATACATTGATTCAAATATTCAAAACATTTTCATTGAATTCCTTTTCTCTTCCATGTGATTTACGGGGAAAAAAACTAAATCTGATCTCGCTTCTACGTCGACATGACGTGATGAACGCGTCGGACCTGAGGGTACATGCCAAAATGAATTAAGGTAGCTGTTATTTTACTCTTTGTTCACATGTGGGTTTGATTCTGAGGTGATCACCAGCCGAGAGACAAGCGAAACCAAACGTGATAGAATTGTTGATGTCATATCGTTCAATTCTATCTAGACACTAAAACGTCTTGCGTTCAGCCATTCTCCTAAAAATATCCAAATCCGTCCCTGTTCCTCAGGGATACACAAAAACAGGCCGGTAAAATATTTTCTAGGGTATCTAAGATAGTGCCTGTTTCACACGGAAGTCAATCAAAACACAGTAGCTAGTGAAATATGTTCTGTCATGTGGAACAGGTGTTTCGGCACTAGGCCTGAGAGAGATTTAGAAAGTTACACGATGGTAAGGTTCTACTAAATCCGGCTAAATATCTTCAATGTCCGTACAATAGAAACACATAGACAGTGTATACCACACACAATCCACAGATTAAAGATATCAAAAGAAAAGTCAGTTTCTGATTTGATAAACCTTCCTCAGTTGCCAATACAAACATGGAACCGACAGCTAGGATAAGACAGCTAAGCGCCACACGTTTGTTTGAACTATCTGTTAAAATGGTGTGTAACACGCTTGTGGAATTTTTTAGGCAACACTGCCGCTCTTTAGGGTTAAATAACATATGCGCCTAGTGGTATCAGCAGCTATCCATTAACATTCATTAAACTATCTTTGTCTTGTTCTTTTCCATGGAACACTACAAGGCTATCTCATCGTGTTAAGTCAACATGCATACACACATGTTGTAGCGAAATGTCCTGTTCATGTAGCGTTTCAAAAAGGCTTGAATTTATTCTAAGTATGAACAGTAAAGATATCTTTAAAGATAGAGAACATCACGTTGTAGAAATCTTTAACATTTCCACATGCGATATTTTACATCTTAATTTCATTATAAGAAGAGCAACATCAACGTTTGAAATCCCTACCGTTAGTTAACCCCAAACAAAGTTTCAAACAGAGGTGCGATGACTTTGCGTAATGAAGTAGAAATAGTTCGTGAGATATGGACGACCCTAATTAGATTTTTTGTTGCCTAAGAAACAAGTGTCTGGTAGGGCGTAGTGAAATGAGTCAAATGCACTTTAACAACCCATATATTCCGTTAATTACTACGTGTTACTCGAATGGAATAAGAATTTGATAGACCAGGATATTTCCGTCTTCAATTGTTTTCTCTATAGCTATAAATGTGGTAGACAACACTTCACATGAACTAGACATGGAGTTTGCAGTTTTCAATTAAAAATGATTTGTACTATAATCACCTATAGAACGTATCTAATGTTTAAAAATGAATTTTTTTTATATGCTAGTTAATAATGTTAGACTGAATGTTCTCCTGAGCTACATTTACCCGACCTAAGGACCATTTAACACAGACAAGAGAAATACAGATAATTGACACCCAGTGGCCGTTCTAAGTTCTAACATCGAATGCGCGAAGAAAATTTCGAAATGCTGTTCAGATCAACGGCTATAAGTGAACACAGGTGGTGGTAGATGGTTAGACGTTTAAGCTACTTTGAACACATAATCAGATTCCACGTGTGAGATGGACTTTAGTAGTCCATGGTGCATCCTTTATGACAATCAACTTCTTAGCCAGGGTTATCTACCAGAGATCCGTCAATCAACGCCATGCTTTATTGGTCTATCTCATGATTTCCATGTACGTCTACAATTTTAACAAAAATGAGATTCGAGTCAAGATCGTTGACGATATGCACACGTACCATTTTATATCATATCGTGTAGTTACACGAGAGATGAATGAAATGATAAACATACATACATACATGTACATAAGATGTATAAAATTAGGATATCATTTGCTTTCGCATTGGTTCTCATTTATGCAGGATACATGCATTTTATACGTTAAAATTATTTTAGTACATATTTGCATTCAAAGTATCCCTGCAAAACAAATATCTCTTATCATCTGTTTGAAATTTAATCGGTAAGAGGAAAATTAATTTCAGTTATGCCAGTACAATATCAGAGAACGTACCCTCAAAGTTATACAGATTCCCTTGCGATTGTTGACACAGGCGGATGCAGGTGTGCCACGACTCTATATAAGTGATCATCCCTGTCTACTGGTAGCCAATGCAGCTGTCCCTTTACGCGTGACATTTCTTATATATTATCTCCAAAGATCTGTAGTTCTTAATTGCACGAGGACACGTGCTTCACTTCTTCGAAGCTATCAGTAGACCAGACTCACTTGATGTCATAAATCAACTTGACCTATACGTATTTTCAAACCATTGCTAGATATACGGTTTCCATTGCAACAATTAATTGTATAGACTAAAAATACCAGTGTATTTACGGAATACGGTCGGGTGTTAGTGCAAAAAGCCGCTCTTATTGAGATTGAACAAAAAGTGGCGAATGCATACATGGATTGAGATGCATTGCTTGCGCTCGTTTGTAATGATATGTATTCAATAGTCACGGCAGTAGAAGGTAGGTCGTACGAGCATCACACTTTTGTGTAGGAGTCAGCTGTACTAAGACGCCACACGACCTTCTACTGACTAAGCACGTCGTTCATTATCTCTACCTATTCAGAGTACTCGGCTATACAGCGGTAATGTAAAAGGTTATAAAATTCCTTGATGTACAAATGTACTACTAATCCGTGCTAAAGACTTAGTTAAGTAATTGGCGAGACTTTAGGAAAATAGTAATAGCAGTGTTCATCGCTTATGAAGATTGCCCTATATGTCTACTTAACTGTACTTGTCATTTAAATCCGAAGGTGACGGTTATTCACCTATGAGGTGTTGTAATTTGTTTTGTTTATTTTTTGTAATCAGTAGTGAAATGCTATAAGTGTTATTCCGATCCGTAACTTTTTGGGGAAGGCTCATCCTATCATGTATAATATCATAATAATTTTGGTTCCTCTTTTATTGCTTAACTGTGCGGTGGTAGTTACGGTGTCCCGACACTTCATCACCTTTCGAAACCTACATGTACATATGGTAGTTGCCAGGTACTGACCGTAGGCCGGTGTTTTTTCACCGGGTACTCCGGCTTCCCTCCACCTCCAAAACCGGACACGTCCTTAAATGACCATGGCTGTTAAAAGGACGTTAAACAAAATAAACCAAACCAAATTGTCTGTACTTGGATTGAATATTTTATTTTCTACGTCAGTGAAGTTTGTACATCTCTCTATCACTCAAATTAATCATTTAAAGTTAACAAAATCAAGAAAATTAATTGATGTTCCTTATGTTTTCCTGTACTGTTGTACATTGTGTTTGTTTACTAATTAGTTTGCGGATAAATGTTTTAAAATGGGTGATAATGACACATATGATACCCTACCAACTATAACTTAGCAAAGAGTTCTAACTTGTGATAATACTAAATAAAACTATGGTGTAGCATACATTTGGGAACCAAACACAGACTATAATGTAATGTTACTTTATGAAATTACAGTAGACTCATGTTGTTGTTTTTATTTTTGCTTTTTGTTTTTGTTTTATGGTGTTTTTTGGTTGTTTTTTGTTTTGTTTTTTGTTTGTTTTGTGAATTGGTTTATTCTTCAGGATTCGGTTTTGCTAGCGATCTGTACCTATCCATAAATGTACAGAATTACTCATGGACATACATATGTCATCCTTGTACTTTTTGGTACAAACAATCACCTACCTACCCCCCCCCCCCCCCCCCCCCCCCCCTACACACACACACACACATTCAAATATATATATATGTATAACTAAAACCATATTCCTGAAGTATAGCCTGGTTATAACATATGAAAAATTACAAAAATATCTAACTTCTGACACTGTTCTACGAGAACAAATCACGTGCATATCAAGAACTGCATCACTCACGACCAGAAACGGTAAACTGGTGCTGGGACAGACGATCTTCCCGTGGCCTTCTGTCTCCACCAAGATCTATTTCTCTGCCTAACATCCGCCTGCGTAATATTTGACCATATCAATAATGTATATAGCTATTAATACAAGTCGCTGATACCGTACGAAACTGGTACGATATAGCCTACATATATCTTTATATATACATATTAACGCATTATGATAAAAATGTTCTAACGAAAACGTTATACGGAAACATTGAATTAACCCTGCATGTCTTCTAAATAGGAATATACAAATATTTGAAACATTTTATGCTGTTACGTGCATGAACCAGGTTTTATTCCACTATAAAAATATTGTTTTATCTACTTTGACACAGTCGATATGTGCTCTTTCCACATATAAATACACTGTTTCCAAAATGTCCCAGGAGTGCAGTTTAACGTTGTGTATGTTTCTGACTATTTCTACAGGCAGTATAACATCGATATTATTTCTACAAACAGTATAACATTGTATACTATTTCTACAAACAGTATAAAATTGTATACTATTTCTACAAACAGTACAACATTGTATACTATTTCTACAAACAGTACAACATTGTATACTATTTCTACAAACAGTATAACATTGTATACTATTTCTACAAACAGTACAACATTGTATACTATTTCTACAAACAGTACAACATTGTATACTATTTCTACAAACAGTATAATATTGTATACTATTTCTACAAACAGTATAACATTGTATACTATTTCTAAATACGGTATAACACTGTATCCTATTTCTACAAACAGTATTACATTGTATACTATTTCTACAAACAGTATAACATTGTATACTATTTCTACAAACAGTATAATATTGTATACTATTTCTACAAACAGTATAACATTGTATACTATTTCTAAATACGGTATAACATTGTGTACTATTTCTACAAACAGTATAATATTGTATACTATTTCTACAAACAGTATAACATTGTATACTATTTCTACATACAATATAACATTGTATACTATTTCTACAAAAAGTAAAACATTGTATACTATTTCTACAAACAGTATAACATTGTATACTATTTCTACAAACAGTTTAACATTGTATACTATTTCTACAAACAGTATAACATTTTATACTATTTCTACAAACGGTATAACATTGTATACTATTTCTACAAACGGTATAACATTGTATACTATTTCTACATACGGTATAACATTGTATACTATTTCTACATCCGGTGTAACATTGTATACTATTTCTACAAACGGTATAACATTGTATACTATTTCTACAAACGGTATAACATTGTAAACTATTTCTACATACGGTATAACATTGTATGCTATTTCTAAAAACAGTGTAACATGTTATACTGCATCTTCGCTAGCCAAGGCTTCTGATTACGTTACACTCCACGAACCCTTGGCAGATATAGGCGTCAGTTCTGGCCCTCTAGCGGTGATTCGAAATTACCACCCTTCACGCATGAAATTTTCGACCAATCAAAACAAGCGTTACCGATTTACTTCATCGGTGATGTTTACAAACACACATCGAGGTTTGGTGTCATTTCGATGAGATATGTGATCAATGACTTATATGAATTGATCAAACACTGCGAATGTTCCCCCAAAGATTGCGATTTTTGTATTTAGGTAAAATGCCATGACATAGTCGGCAATGTAGCTCTGTACTGGGTGCCGCATTTTTTTGTTTACTGCGAAACCAAGCCAGAATGTAAAACGCGATTTGATTGGGTGCCCTGGGATTCCAGGGCGCGACGGTTTGAACACGACTATATCCGCCAAGGGTTCGTGGAGTGTAACGTAATCAGAAGCCTTGGCTAGCGAAGATGGTTATACTGTGTCTCCAAGCAATATAACATAATATTTACATTTTAGTGGCAAAGTCACGATATAAACTAAGTAAAACGATTTGCAGTCTATGTGAGCATAATTGACACCCAAAACGTGACATCAGTCCATGCCGCGCATGAATATATTCACCCACTGGAACTACTTGTAACTAACGTAAACAATCATATGGCTAAAAAAAGCCTAGGACTACCTCGTTGCTTCATGTTTATTAAAAAGTATCAAAAAGAAATTTTATACGATATTTTTACACAAATAATAAAAAGAATTGACCGGACTGTTTTTTTCGTCTTATTTCAATGCACTTTTTTGTTGCCAAAATAGGCTGTTCCATTTGTCGAACCCCATTGGCGAAGACGCTGAATATTTGCATTTGTATGCTAACTCAATTTTAATTTTCAAAAATAACAAAAAATTTTGTCGAGAATGTAAATATTAGCATTAAACTGTCCTTAAATATACTATGTCTACAAGCAATTTTACATTGTACATATGTATATTTTTTCAACAGGCAGCTTTACATTGTGTACTACATGTATTTCGACATGTAGTTGTACATTTATACCTGCCTGATTATTTCTCAAAACATTTTAGATTCGAGGAGACGCCAATGAGTCTGGTTTAAGAGACAAAATTTAAAAGTTTGACAGTTTTGTGACGAGCTGGGGTTTCTTTAATCAAGTATTGTTCTAGTAGCAAGTGAACTCGTCACTTACACATTAGGCATAATTGGAGGCTCTCTGAATGAAGAGTCAGGCTGACACGGGCAAGAGACTGACCAAATAGGTGTCATAGCCATGAGAGCGAGGGGAGGATTTGTAGGTTCGAGCCAACGATAAATGAAACGTTAGGCCATTTCTTCTGTGTCTTTGTTATACTTCCTTGTAAGGACCCCGTCAGGACAATAGGAGGACACAGTACGTACACACCGTTTTCATTTATCCTTGGATCTATGTCGAATTATGTCATGATAGCAGATACATACACCAAATTTAACTTGCTTAAAATACTTGCAAAGTCTGATTACATATACAGTAAGCGTAGGTCTTCTGTACTACAGAAGTATATCTGATATATAACTGAAGACCAATGTTATGTATATACCAGTACCTTAACGACGGAAATAAGGGCTATATAGACCTTTTACAACGCACTAGGATCAAATAAACAAATGCAGGAAATGTGTTAAATCGCCAATTTCCGTACCACCATTGGATTTTATCTTCCCCTCTTTACCAACATATCCTCCAGAGGAAATCAACTCAAATAACATTATAACCATTTTAACCGTAATATCGAGAAATAAATTCAAGATCAAATGAAATCGAATCTTTATTCAAGAGCCTGAAATGTGTATGCAGTGATATCACCGATTTCTTCGAGCTCTGTAGTGTATTGGTGGTAGCATTCGTGTAGGGATAGCATGGTGATAATGATTGCCTGCTTCCAATCCCGAGGAAAGTTCTATTGAGAGTAGTTGTGATCCAGAGTTTTCATTTTGGTTTTTTTGCCCTTATCTCACTCAGAACATACGTTCTATTAAAGTTATCTGGAACTTTAAGCCATCACCGTGTAGGCCTAGTGTATTAATTATAGTAGTGGACAATGTCACAGAACCGGCAGTTCTCAATGCAGATAAACATGACTATACTGTCAAAGTATAGTGTACCGGGCTATGCAATACTGTTCGTGTATAATACATGCAAAAGTACAGGCATAATGCAATTACCATGTTCAATTCCTTACATCAACCTTTTTATTGGAAAACACGAATGAATAAAGGAAAAGTTCCGTAAGAAATGTGTTTTCCGAGAAATCTAATAGTTTTTCTGATAGGAATAATAATAACATATTAAAAAAAATATATTCAAAAAACGTCTTGAAGTTGAGGAACATTGATAAAATTGGGAACTGGCTCACTACCTGTGTACGTTATATATGTAGAGGGTGATATCTGAAATCTAAATTTACCGTTTATTGTCAACCTGACAAAAACAGGTAGCAATACACAGAGAGCACTGTGATGTAAATCGATACAAAGCATGTTGCTTCCGGTTGGACAGTTAAGCGATCATCCGAACGAACATCGGGAGATCATGTAATTACGCTTAGAGTTACTGTAATTATAATTTTTTCCGATTTTTGATCTTTTATGGAATATAAAAAAGTGAATTTCATTTGTTCTCACGCAGTGATTGTTTCGAAGCCGAGATCGATATCCCAACACACTGAGATCCTCGGGAAACACCAGCAGCTTATTTATATAGTCATTAGTAATTTCATTACTCCCATAATTGAACAGTTAATTGATCAAGATTATAATAACAGAGCGGGAGACCGTCCTAAATTTCCGGATGTACAGCTGTTGATTTTTACCCAGTTGGACCAATTTGTAAATAACGAATGTTTGCTCAACAGGAAAAACTGAAAATGGGATATTTGAGAAATGCTACAAATGGTTCGGATGATGCCAGTGGGTGTTTTTATTTGTTATTCTAGTCGATACGATTCTTCATTGTGCGATCACTCTGTACCCAGGGTCACACTTCAGCTTATTGACGACGGCTAACTAAGGAATGCCATGTCGGAGTAAATTGATATGATTACAGAAAACGATTTCGGCATTGTGTAACTTTCACTTACAATATCTCATCTGGATCGCCTTTCTCTCTTTCAATCTATATCTCCTGCATTAATTGCAGGTGATAATTGAAAAGGTCTAGATATTGGTTATCCAGACACATTTTAATCAATTTTGAAAATCTTTGACACTTTAAAATGGTTTTATGTCAACTGTGTTTTTATGAAATTGTCAATCAAAGTGGATAAGCATGTACTACCATATATTTCTGAGTTTTGGTGTACATACACGTAAATATACAAAATGAACATGTAATGGACAAATAGTTATACTCTTTTTACGAGATACATGTTAAATTTTAAAAAAAACTGCATATGACATAAATGTTATACTGTTCGGTCATCAGAATGTCTTTATTATTATCATCATAACTTGTTATTCTGTGGAATCCTTCAGAAACCGTCTGTTGATTTCTCAAATACGCTTCGCGTTTCCCTATTCACTCACACCAAACACATGTATAACTACGTCCTAATGCGAAAATAGTCAATCTATTTCATTTGTGTTAGAGCCGCCAGGAGTCTTACAAGCCTCCCTATGCAAAGGAGTCAGCTTCAATGTCCTTGAAATGTTTTTTATTCCCCAAATTGATAAAATATATATTGAATGACTTAACATTCCCCCTGCCTTCCAGGCAGACTTACCAGACTGATTGGTTAATCGTGAAAATAGCCAAGGTCCTTCATGCATTCATTTTTAATCTTAATCAATATTTTCTCCGATAATGCCATTTTATTTCTATCTTTGGACCTATGGAAGGATTTTATAAAACAAGATAAATTGAAATCCATAAGGTCGTACCGTCAAGGTCAAAACCCGGATGTATTTTGATTAAAATGTGAATTGGATTTTATTTTTTAATTTTTCAATCCCACGGTGACATTCAAATTTCATGGAATTTTAAACAATGCCAGATTGAATTATCAAAATTTAATATGTAGTATATTAGAATGCAAAACGTTATGGATTATCAGAGTACAAAGAGAATAGAGAAAAAATCAACTGAAGCCTAACCTAGCTGAGTATAAGAACTCATCTAATATTTATGATTAAATCTAAAGCGCATGATCCACATCTAAATAATGTGATTTTACATTTCGTGATGTTTGGATATTGAGGGAGATTTCTATTCGTCGCTTTACATGAAATTCGTTCTTGTGGTGGGTGGCGGAAACTGACATAGAACCCATGTGCATGTTTTTTTTATGACGGAGTGAAGCGATTTAACATGCGTTTTCATTCACTTCCTCTTCTGTCAGCATTAGTGACTTTAGTTTCTCTCTGCCTTTGAACCATGGAACCACTTACCACGATATCTGTGATAGAGAGTGAAATGATGAGGAACCTCTGGCCATTTACCCAAGTAATGGAATTAATAGACATGCACTCATGGTATATGAGTGATTTTACATGAAATTTCTGCTAATCCTATATTTTTTTTCTATTCTTGAATCAGTATTCAATATACATGTACATGTTCACCCTAGGGGAATGAATGTTCATGATGAGATTAGTCAAACTTGGGGTACAGATTAAACGAGTGTAACCGGCAGCTTCAATCACCCATTACGACCTTTCGCATTTGCATAGCCTTTATATATAGCATCGAACACATGAAAAAAACACACACAAAATAAACAAACAAACAAAATTATGTCATCGAACAACTTTGCAAAAAATATATAAATATATATAAAAAAAAACAAACCAAAAAAACAAATTATCCAAAGGCACATACTGAATAGTAAGGAAATTAAATGAAAATCGCGAGAATTGTATATAAAGAACAATATCCCTGTCACCACGCTTCATTTTACCAGTTGCGCTATAAAATACAGTGTATTCAGCAAATTTTGACAACATGATAGATGCAACTATGGAGATAGCAGACTTAAAAATCACGATCTTCATCGAAATACCAATTATTGGAATAAACTTTGACAGTGTGATAAACGAACATCCTCTACGGTCACCCAAACCAAGACCTGTCCGTGTTTGTAAGGGATTAATGATTTAAGAGCAGCTTTACAATTCGTCCATATGGACCCGCCCGCCACCGTAGATCGAATTGCGGAGAACTGGTGTCAACTACCATTAAACCAAGCATTTAGGACAAGTTATCGTATTTGCCTTGTGAAACGATACGATGTTTTCAATTTCTGCCCGCCCGCTATCTCGTTTCGGAGACGATAATGCTGAACAATTGCAGGTCTCTCTGGACATGCCCACTCATACATTACGTAATGCCGTGATAACACGAGATTTAATGACATCGTGCGACCTCCGTTAAGGATTACCGCGCATGCCCGAGGGGTTCGATGCCACGGGACACAACCTCATCCAAATGGATTGGACACGTGTATATATAGTACGTATACTCTGTCAAATTGATAAATCCTTGCTTCAAACATTGTTTCTTTTGTCTTTGAGTGACAGATGGAGGGGATGTCGGTGTATTACAAACATGTATGTTTATCATCAATATGAACGTGTAGAAAATGCAACACAAAGTTAACTTCACTCGTGAATCAATCCCGTTTACAAGTTTTACATTACATATATCAGGGAGGCGCGTTTATATGTACGTCATATATACATCACTACGTGCAAGTTTCACTTGCCGAGATCTATCGGAGTCTATAACAATGGTAGTTGTTACTCCTGGTTAACTCACAACAATTTTAGAGTGGGATGATTGGTTCTCCTGTTGTCAGTGTAATGTGATCGGATGGAATGTCCTGTTGGAGGTCTGTAACATTATGCTTCAATATGAAGTTGACATCAATTCCAAATTATCACTAGGAGACAAACACGAACATACCGTAGTCTCTCAAAACACACACCACACACATACATCTCCCCACAGGAGAGGCCATCCTCAAATGACATGTTTAAGAGCGTTAAATAATACCAAACCAAACTAAACCACATACATTTGTATGTAACATCACTTCGCGGGAAATAAATTCCTCAACTTCCCTAAAGTATTACAGAATGATTTTTTTTTTCGGTTGGATTTTCCTCACTTCAATAATGCTTTCTTATGGACAATTTAATGTTTAAGAAATTTTACAAAGGTTTTCTATACTACTGGTGTGACATTCCGATAGCGAGAAATCGATCATGGTTGTTTGCCCTTTAACCTTTTCATTTAGCGCAAGATTAAACCCATCTTACTGATTTGCTAATGGTTACAGCGTTTCTCAATCTCCTCTTGATTTAGCGATAGTCGGATACTGTCATTGTGTTGTGTATGGTTTTGTTCGATGTCTTAGCATATGGTATCGCTGCTCATTCGTGTTTGCGTTATACGACTGCGTTGCGCAGAGCTGTGACACAATGCCGGAATAGTGCGATGGTTTTCATTGTAAAATAATTGAATGAAAACGTAATCACAATGTTAATGCTAGATCAATATGTCGTAACTACGAATATATACAATGCATATAAATTTGGGTGATATGCAAATGCAATAGATGCGTTTTGTTAATCCAGTTAGACAAAACAAAACGCAGCGATATTAGTTTTGCCTGTCACCACAGGTCCACTTAAAGGCATTTCTAGTGCACAATGTGTGTCCGTACTGGTGTGTTGAACCAAGGCCTTTTTGGAGACTACAATCTCAGTTAGAAGATGTGCTTAGTCTGGTCAATTTAATAGTTACCTGTCAGCGAGCAAGATTTGGAATCAAAATGGAGCCAAGCAGATAATTTACTATCGCCCAGAGTCTTTCAGGAATGTCATCAAAAGTGCTACTTTGATGAGACACAATTTAATTTGAGAACCAGCGGAGAAATTTAATGCAAAATCATTGTCCAATATCAAATTTATTTTAAAACAAAGTTGATAGCACTTCGTCATAAAATGTCAAATAGCGTTCAATTTAGATTCAATTATAAACTATTTCTTATCCGTGGATTAATGTAATATTTATTTATCGTTGTCAACCAAGCCTCAGAAGGGATGATCGTAAAGTTTAAGAGTAGAGCCACACTGTAGGAGTGCTATGTCTGACGTGTATTAATAACGGTGATTTATATCAGATATTCCGAGTCACCGCCCAGCTGGTTATCCTTCCGCATGTCACGTGGTTTCCACTTAGATTTCCATTCTGTCATTAGTAAAAGTTCGGTTGATCCTGTGTTGTATTGTCGGGCTAGATCGCCTTTCACAGACATGGCTATCAAGGGTTTTGTACTCTATGGCCATTAGGACCTTAATAATGCCCACACTAGCCTAGGAGAATATTAAGCATTGTAACGGGGTGTTATACATCTAGGACAAAAATTCTTAAGGAATTGATAAGCATTTGAAGCGAGTGCTGGACAGGGTAGGCGCTATATAAAACGGATGCATTACTTGTTCATATCTGCATGGTTAATACATTTCGTGTACCTGTCAGTTTAATTGTATTCACTTACTCCAGCTCGTTTTATGAGGTCTCATGTTGCATGTTGCTGTACATATATATTCAGCAACATGACATGCTCTCACATACACTTTTTTTTACCCAATCTCATCTGTCAACATTTACTGACAGGATGTTGAACCCTTAACAAGCGAGAATTCAGTGGCATTTATTTCTCAATATTTACAGAAGATTTTTTGCGACAATCTACATACAGATATGTGACGCTTCCCCGGCTGGGTTCTGTTAATACTCGATTCCTGCTGTTCCTCTTCTGATTAATGGCAATCTGTTACCAAACGCACCACCTGCAGGTGACAAAGGATCCATTTTATGGACGGACAGACGGTGGGTTTCAACAAAATATGTACTCTTTCCTAATGAGAATGTCTCTTCAACTCGACAACAATCCATTTTTGTACTGGTCGGAACATAAAATTCTACGTCCAATATCTCAAATGGTGTTGGGTTTGAATTCCAAAATTTCTTCAAGAGCGCGAATCGATTTTTGTACGAGTCGAGAACGAGAATTAGTATCTAGTTATGTTTCACTTTTCAGTCATTAAACTTGATCTAATATATTTCGAATACCTTAATGCACGTACGAGGGTTTCTGTCAGAGCGTATAGAGGTTTTACATCTCACGCACGTTTATCCACTTTTAAGCGTTACCCACTCCTCCTGTTCCCACTTGCTCAATTTATATTGAGCATTAACGATTGATTGCGACGGTTACATTTAACCTTCGTAGAGTCAATTTAGATTCTTCATTCGATTTACAAAAATATGCTTCATTGAAGCTGATAGCATTAAAGACTAAATGTTGAATTCAATTCCGTCTTTTGTGGTGCTGCCTGTCTGTCTGGCTGTCGGAAGCCAGGGTATATGTGTACATGTATTCTAATTCAAATTTGTCTCCTCCACAAACAACAGGTGCATTAGCGTAAATTGGTAAAGCCTCTAGAAAGACCGTGTCGCTATGCGAAACAGTAAGGTTAGCAGCTGAACGCAAATATGGTCGTAAAAAACTCTGACAAAGGTATCTTGGTACATATGGCTGACTCACAAATATATATACTTTACAAAATAAGTGAACGGTACGAATAAGGATGTATCCATTGGACTTACTTTAGAATTATGTATTATAGAGTTGGCGGTCATAAGGAAACCAAGTCACCAACTCAAAATACAAGAAATGTGATATTAATACAGTATGAGTATCGTTTAGTTTGGATCTTATTTGTAAACTTATGAAAACTAAAGAAAGAACATGAAGACCTTTCACAAAAAAAAAAAAAGAAAAAAAGTCTTTATGCATATATTGAAATATTCTAAGATACTTTTGACGTATTAACTATGTATTGTTGTTGATGCTAAGTATTCCATGTAACTCTGGTGTGAATAATCTACCTGCAGTATTATGTAGCTCTCAAGTCAGTGCTTGCTGGATGCAATGTCAATTAAGTTAAAAGTGATGTTGTAGGGATATTCTAAGATGACATGTTGGGTCACTGATCATACATAGGTTCTAAATATTACCATATCTCGGACAGTGGAGCTCATATTGAATTATCTGTCGTACGTTCCTTTTGAAGGGTGCAACCGCCATACATCAAAGTCACGTTGGTCTGGCTGTAATGACAAGAATTTAAAACCTAAATCCGAGCACTGGTGGCGCTGTTTATATGGGAGCCTGTAATAACAAAGTTGTTATTTGGTTTGCAAATAATGAAGTCATGTCTATCATTCCAATCAAAGAGGTGCTCTGTGCCATTCTGTCCAAGAGGTCTATCTGTCTCCATTATGAGATCAGGCAAGGCGAATGACATATCCCATCGGGCCACACGGACCTTATCGCACAGTGGCAGAGTGGCGTCGAAAGCTAGACCTAGGTCAGTACTATACGAACAGAGCAACGGAACTTTGAAACGAAAATACGCATGGGAATTATGTCGACTTTCCTGTCCACATTATTTTTTGGACATGCAGTAACACAGTCTTGTTGCAATTATGTCAAATGAATTCCAAATTTTTAAAAATCTATCTTGATGTTTTGGAATTCAATTCGTCAAATTAGCATGATACATACTGACATTTCCAAATTCTATTAGGTAATACAGTATTGCGAGTGTCCCTAACCTTTTAGAATTCAGTATGGAAATAACACCGGCTCGGCTGTTCTGTTAGAGTCGAATATCGCTGTCGACCAGAAGTGGTTTACGGTCAATATCAATTAAATATTAGCATACGTTTACTCAAGCGAGAATTTCAGTATTGCCGACTTGTCTTACATTTAACAAGAAGCCTTTGTACGACTTATGTACCTCTAAGTAAACTGAAACCCATTCCGTGCTTGAGTATATATCCAAATTGTTATATTTGTTTATGTAACATCTGTCTTATCGGAATAAAAGCGTTCACACACGTTGGTTCTACCTTATCTCGGAAGACTTAAAGGGTGTTGATGATATAGTTATGTTTTACTATGTGAAATGGTTCATTTTAATTTACTGAAACGTCATTTTCATACTATCATCTGTTAAAGTAATGTTTCCGTGTAAATACTGACAGCGAATTTACAGGTTAACAGACAAGTAACCATAATACTGTTATGACTTATTGATATTTTCACACTAAAACATTAATGACCTTTCAACATTGATGAATCCATTCGGGATTCCGTCGTGCTATCATCCTAAAATATCATGTCTTCCTAATAGAAATACTGTATTACAACCACTGTACATGTACCTACCTTTTTACAATATAAGGACATGACCTGGTTATAAAATTACTGTCTGCGACATAAAGGGGGCAGCAAATGTCGTAAATAGTCTTTGTTAGGAAAAGAATAACTCTCTGATACTGACTTATCCGTTGATGGATTGTACAAAAGGCACAAAAGGCATTAACACCTTTGCAAAAAAGGGGAGTTGGATACATTTGAGCCAAAGTGAATACAAATGTTCCATATAGCTGTTTCGTCCTTCTTTGTCACGTTATTAATGTAATGTGCCTAAGATGTTTATCATAGTAGGCGACGAAAATAATCCATATAGGTCTAAAGAAATGTCAAAATCTGGATAGGAAGAAGCTTATAATTTCTAATTTTGAATTTCAAAGGTACGCGTGAATATTTTGAACCGTATCACTATTCAAAGTAGTTGAGTTCAAGCAGGTTACGATACATCTTGGTGACCGAAGAGTTCTCCAGCAACGTGACTACCACGTCCAATTTCAAAGGAGTGTGGAAATGTCGCAATGGTATAAGCACATTTCAAAACAATTTAAAACAATGAAGACAATAGACCAAATGTATTGTTACTTATACATTTATGCGTACGATCAATACACAAGTTGAGTCTGTCAGCAATTACACGCACGTGTTAATTTAATGTATTGAAATGTTGTAGTTTCATGATTATATTCTGTCGGTATTATGATACATTTTATTTTTTGCAATCGTTCATTATTTAAATAAAACATCTGTTAAATAGCACATATGAGCACGATTATGTCATCCCTATCCAGAATTATACATGACACCTCCACAACAACATAAAAAACGTGTCATCCATAATTGACGTAATCAGGCTTTACATCAGTGTTAACCTCTCCTATAGCACACGTGAATACCCGCACGACCCGATTGCTACTTGATTGTATACATGTTTTTATGTTTTTACTTCTAAAGCATATGCATGTGACAATGAATGAGCCTAGAAGGACAAAACAGCTGTGTAATGCATATTCCAAAGGTTTATGATGTGTTATTAGCCGTTTAATGATTGAGGTCGACTAGCATTTGAACTCCTGCCATAGTGAAAACGGGGCAAAATCTTACGAGCCCTCGAGTCGGCACTTCAATGAATGTGTGGAAAAACACACATATGGAAACTTCGATGAGACATGCATATCACCACACATAATCGGGTCATATACCACTTAATTTATAATCCAGTTCCGAGTTTCCAAACAATTCGCGGCCATATTTGTATAAACTGCGTTCGTGTGATCTGACGAGATCTCTCGGGGCACAGCGCAATCTTATGCTGATCCTCAGCCCCCCCCCCCCCCCCCCCCCCCCCCGCCCCCGTGATATTTATCATCACGTGATTCACAGTTCAAATATAGCCGCGAAATTCAGTTATGCTATATTTATCATTATGCATTATACATCTTTTTAAAGGCTGTGATGCTATCTAATATGTTTGGTTAGAACATATGTACGCAATAGAATAATGACATTTGTTTTCGCAGTGAAGCCTGAAATCACTGCATTTCGATTATCATTACACCACTATAAATGGATGTTGTTATCTACACAGATGTATATTTTCAAATTCATTGAACCCATCCTAATATATGATACTGCATTGTACGACTGAAATACACAAGCATACATGTAAACTGACGAGAAAACATGTACTCAATGCCATTTCGTTGGTATCATAAAACTAGTTTCCACGCTTTCGCTTGTAGGTACAGTAGGAAGGCCTAAACATGCTGAAAAGCGTGTCATATATAACGTGCGACAGTCGTAACGGTAAATCAGTGATACAGACATATGGCTAAGTCGGGTCGTTTTAAAGCCCTCTGCACTGTTGAAAGAGAGTTATAACCCTACGCCATCATTATATACCTACTTCTTCTCTTTAATTGAATTAATAGTCCACTATCCCGGAACGATTGTGTGAATTCTATTGTTTTGTTGTGTTCATGTTTTTATTTTTTTGAATGATTTTTTCCGTGCCTATTTGAAGGTGACTGTTCCTGTAATTTTCTAGTGAAAACCAGCTACATATAGCAACCTAGAAATTGTAATGCTTTATGTAAGAGTTAGGTAATGGCTACGTTTAATCATTCTTATATATTTGTTACGTTCAGTTCAAATCTCTAGGTTCTTGACCACGAAGAAATCAATCCACATGTCTTCAATGGTCATAATATTTGTAACTTAAAATGTGTATTACACTTTAAACTAACACGTAAAAACCTGCCCCTTCGAACGAGAACATATCGTTATTATTAGCAGTGGTTAGTAGCATATACGTAATAGATTATTTAAGACTAAAGTTGCAGCTGTACAACAAAGACTGACTCTAAAATCAATAGATGAGCTACAGGGATGTCAGTACATGTGAGTTACGGCACCACAAGCTGAAACGAATATCCAGACAACTATATATCAAGCTTCCAATTAACTTTAGTTTTCTAAATCGGTCTCTAATTTGAACGTTTCAAAATAGGTTTGGTGCAATGGATAAATGCTCTTATATAAATGTTGTTTCGCTGTGAATTCAAATAACAAGGATATGGTGCTATGTAAACAATATTTATGCAGTATGTAAATAACTAAAACAGTTGCGGTATGAATGCGTTTTTCACCGTCATAATTTACATTATAAAACATTTGTCTCATAATAACAAGATCTATGATATTGGAAACATACATACAATCTTGCATACTGTGAATCATTTATGTTAATATTAATAGATTAAAATCAGGACTACGATTAAAGTACGTTTTTTTCAGATCACAACGTCTACAGGCGGTTGTTGTAATGTCACACAAAATACTGTTGTAAGTCCTGAGTGTTTTATGACTTCACTTCTTAACTTTGTGAAAATTGCACCTTTGGGGTACATTCCGCCCTAATACAGGAAAACTAAGTGAACGATCGAGTTACCTATATGTTAACTTACAAATTGACAGCTATGTTATAGGCATAGTACATTAATGCGGTGTCATAGAAAAAAAATCGCCTAAAATTCTCCAAACCAATCAAGAAACCTTATGTTCTCTTTGATAAGAAATTAAAATAGTTAATAAGTATTTGAAATAATGTGTATAATATAATAGTAGTTGACATGGGTGTTATGCTTCGTGTCAGATACACAGAATATTACTAACTGATCCTATATCCATGCGAATTTCGAAACTGATACATTGGTTAAATGTGCAGATATGACGATTGAAGATTGCATTTCCCAAAGCGACGGGAAAAGCACTTCTACGGAATTAATGGATCTAAATGTCTTGTTGATAATGAAATCATGGATATTTTTGCGGTAAAAAGCTTTGCAGTCAACATTTTGTAAAACTCACTTAGAATTTAAATCGAACCGCAGTCGTCTTAATATTTGAATAGGAGAATGTTATTGATGGAGTGAATGCAGCGGCAAACAAATTTAGATTCCAGTATGTTAACATTAAATTTGTAATGCTAAAATATAACTGTTCTGGATAATGAATGATTATCTTAATTACTCAACTCAAGTAAGTTATGATGCATCTACGACAAACATGATAGTGCAAACGGACTGACTACTCCAAATTGATGAGTCTGTAATATGTATTGTGTTTTTTTTTTTTTTTTTTTTTCTGTTTTTATCGATATATAGTGATAGCTTGCCAAATGTGTACAGATTGCCTATTAAATACAATAATGCCAGTATCTTGGTGTGTATTTGACTAATTATTGACAAAGAGATATGAAAACATTGAGTGATGAAAAAGTGTTTGATAGTACCAATGAAACACCAACGATTCTTACAGCCAATTATGATTTTACTTAATTTGCACGTGTCACTAAAATATTTATAATATATCATACCGATCGGTTTAAGAAACCACGAACAGACATTTATCATTGCACATACCTAGTAAACTGAATTGACCAACACTTTACCAGCATACGTGACTAAAAAGTAGTGTATATTACAGTATATGCCAAACAGTGACCAACGCTTTTTCAGCATACGTGACTCAAAGTAGTGTATATTACAGTGTATACCAATCATTGACCAACACCTTTACACTGGCGAAGTGTATGTAAAAGACAACTATAACTGATGAAATGTCACATATCCAACCATGTAGCGAGGTGCGTTACGTTGAATGTTTAAAACTTCTCCGAGTAGCACCATCTTTGGGACAACGCCTCTTCCTCATCTGTTCTGTATCATGTTTGGGGCAGTGCTTTCACATAGTTTGTTTGTAATTCTGTAATAAAGAGGTCATACAATGTCCTTACAGCATTAGAATATGATTGGAATGAAACAGAAAGGGAATATATAACAAAAGGGAATTAAAAGGGCCCATTATTCACCTGTGCATGACGTCAGTATTCTAATGGATTAAAATTTGACGAGTATCCTTATCTTTAAACACTCTTTCTCCGTGTTCATCAGGCTGTTATTGAAAGGCAAAGACAGGTAAGCTAGGCGTGGTAAATGAAGTTTAGTACTTGGCAGGTTTTCTGATAAAAGCGATCCTGATCCATTATCGACGGGCTATTTTTTTCTCTCAGCTGATAATTTAATCAGCATTTAACAGATTGTGAATTCTTGACATAAGCATATTGCTTCCGTCAAAACGTTTGATATCCCCCAATTCACAAATATTCTCCCGAGGAACATAACAAATGGCGAAATAACACCGATGTTGTAATAATAATTGCCCGTTGAGATCCACGTGACATTTTATTGGTATCAATCAATTATACTTCGTATGAAATGGAATACTTTAAAAAAAAGTGCTTCGCAGTATTTTACATAAAATGGTTACAACCTAAAACTGATAGTGAAAAGTATGGCTGCATGCTATTTTATTAAATGTCAAATTCAAATTGATCAGTTCAATTATTTTGCTATGTTACCCGATGTGGAAATAAATGCGATAAATTCAAGGAGACCTATTATGTACCTAACTTGTAATATTGATTCACAAATATTGATATCTATAGTTCATCAATGATTACATTCTAACGGAAACCTGCGTAAAATCTCTTCCTTTATCAACGCTTAAATAAATCAGTCTTTCCTCCGTCTTCTGTTTTGATACAAATTGGATTGAAAAGATGAGAAGCAGTCTCCATAGGCGTCTTGCAATGAAGTTTTTTTTCTGATAATATCATTTATTGCTATCTTTTTCAAATATTAACTAGTCACATGCCAGGTATGTCGTTAAATATCAGTATGTTTCTGGTTTAACGTCTCCGCAGCAGCCAGAGTTCAGGACAATTCGAAAAATGAATATAGCAATACAATTATAGAGAGTTATTCCGTGATGTTTTTGTATTGCCTCCTGATAAAATTCTTGATAAAATGTTACTCTTGCGCCTACTTTTAAACAGTGATTGGGTGTATGTGTCGATGCGTCCGAATCGGTATAATAAACGCCGACTTCATAGAATACTGGCTGCACAGGTGCCAGTATGCTCT
Source organism: Pecten maximus (assembly GCF_902652985.1). Lineage (NCBI taxonomy): Eukaryota > Metazoa > Mollusca > Bivalvia > Pectinida > Pectinidae > Pecten > Pecten maximus. The sequence goes on along the minus strand of NC_047023.1, from coordinate 27,004,098 downwards.
ACGAGTTACAGGTACTTGTACGGGGATAATTAACCACGTTTTAAATTCCGGGGTTTTCTGATCCGGTCTGTCAATTAGAATGTACAAAATTCTATTGGAAACGCATGTAGCTAACATAAATAATGGAGACGACATGTGTGTAAATAATAGAAATGATATGACAATCTCCCTATCTTGTCATTTTAATGACTTCGAAATTATTTTATTGACAGAACGTTCAAAGTGTAATAGCCATATATTCTCTCTCTAATAATTCCTGGTATTTTCTTCGTATAAGGAGCAGGTCATTGATTTCCCACTGAACCGCCTTCTCAGGCTTGCTCGTTCTTCTCGGGCCACTTCAAAAGCTGCTAAGCTTCTTAGGCCTTGGATTAGTAGGGTCCTGCTGTACTGCCTTTGCGTTTGATACTAGCTCTTAATAAAGTGCAATACCTAATTCCTGAAATTAAAGTGTTGTTATTTGCCTTTGTCAGGATTATACAGCGACACAGATGCGTCTCCCTAAGCTGTTAGGGAAATGAACTACCAGTTCTAGCCTGCATCTACTTAGCGTAGCAAGGAAGCTATACTTATAAGAAATCAACAAAGACACAGAGTATGACTTGACCCACAAATCATGCACTGAAGATTTGTCATGCGTATCTGTATGCGGCATTGCACTTCCAACAAAACTTTATTATCATGCCTAATGCCGCCTCCAACTATCGTGACCAGTTAGTATGCTGTTCCAATATCTGTTCTACGAGCTACAATTACACGCCACTAATAGCCCTGTTAGTGAGAGTGTCTAGCCTTTCTCAGTCGATACAACTCTCTTATTTATTGCATTAGAAATGCATACACTACCTCACTATCGTTTACTAGGAGCTGATGCAATATTGAGGTCAAAACATCATTTCTAATTAGGTTTCCCTGCAACCAATGTATAATATACTTGTATGATACAGATAAAGCTCGACAACAGAACACTTGCTTAGCTATTACATGCATAATCGAAGAGGATTCCATTCCGAAATTAAAAGGAAACTATTTCGTTACTAGTATATTTATTATCATCCGATGCACCGGTATTCTAATCATTAAGTTCTGTTGGATTTTGTTCGTTAATGATATTTATATTGTAAGGTTTATGTAAAACTTTACAATTAATCTCCATCCAGGTGCATTGTCAAGTTTTACATTAATCTAGTTTAGATTATGGTATATTAACACAAATATACAACTAGTAAATATATTCGTACAAACATTCCACTGGCACTTGTATTGTGGAACTTAAAAGACACTGCTTGAGAGGGGAATCGGTCATGGATGGATATAATAGTACCGAGATACCAACATCGGAACATCTAACATTTACAGAGCTAAAACCCTTCCGTCACATACTGACCATTGACCGAATTCTACATGAGTCTCCTGTATAGTGTCTCACACGCGGAAAAACACCGATGACGTCACAGAGGCAGATGACTCTGTAATACAAAATACACATAGCAAAAATATACAATTATTTCGTAGTAATAACTACATTTTGCCTTTTTATTCCTAAATCAAATAATCATATCGTATTTGTCAAGTTAAAGGTTAAATGGTAGAGATCTGTCCCGATACATTGTAATACTCGAATTATTGCAAGGCATTAGTGCCCCAACAGTATAATTCTACAATGCTTCTCTATATCTTATCTTCCAACGAATATAACATTTGTTTAGTTTTATTTCTGTTTCAAATGTTTGATTCCAGCAAATTATTTTAATCTTAGCCACAAGAGACAACAAGACCAATCATGTCCCTGATGTGCGCTTTATCACTAATATAACTGCCCAGCATCGAAGTCTTATCGTGTCCCGTGCAAGTAATACATAGACAATGCTTTTTTCTATTAACTGTCTCCCAGGACGTGTAAAGGTCACTTATATAAAGTAATGTAGCATTTGCTCAATTGTAACGACTGGAGTCACCACTACACTGCTTTATCAAGCGACTCTCTTGTTCCATACTCTATGGAAGAAAAACAATACAGACTTAATAATGTAGTCATAATTCCAACTCAAAATCGATAAAGAGAGGGCGAAATATTAACGAAAATACACATTTGTATGGGGACCCTTGACAAAGTGCAAGGAAGAAAGACCAGGTTTTCTGAAAGAGCTTCTTCTTCACTGATGTCATCCGCCGTACAAATCTAGCTCAAATCTGGGTTAAGTCACAGTCAGAAAAAGAGAACTGGGGTGATGACAATGGAACTATTGGGCATATCAACAAGCATCAAACACGTCCGACTTCATATCGCATCAGGACATTAAATGATTCAATTGAGCCTATTATCAAATTCGACCACAAATCTTAGCCATGACCTTCATCACCATGCATATCTCGAAACATTGCTTGGTTAAATGTCAAAGAAGTTGTTATAATGGAAACTGTTACGTGTAAAAACCGTAGACATGGATTCAATGTGTTCTCAAGTTTTTGTTTATAGAACTGAAGTTTCAATCCGTGTTCTTTCTATCTGAATATTTTTTATGCTGTTACCCGTCTTTATATGATCCTTGCTGTTGCGAAGACGTTTAGTACCATAAAATCAAAATGGATATATTAAAGAGGCATTTTCTCCGAAGATTATGGAAAAAATGAATATATTTCTCTCCTGTGACAGCTCATTATTGGTAATCATCGCTCAGTGATACGAGGTTATTCCGTACAAAGCCGACATGCAGGTTTTTTCATCATTGCTACTAAATAAATGAAGTTCATCTTTTAGTATTTCAAAACATAAAAATAACTTTTTGATATCAGCAATTTAAATGTTTTAATCATACATTTGCGTCAGATTTGCCCATTTCACGATACTTCTATTTTGTCTATAATGAATATAAATGACAAGTATAGATCTTCGCTGTAGATTGCTGAAGCCATACAAACAAAACTATCTTTGGACTGGCCTTTAAGGAAAAAGCTATGTAACCAATACATTGCGAGAAAAGAAATATTGATGATTTATGTTAAGTTCTATACCTGACATTTTAGACGTCACAATGAAATGATTTATAAATAACGCACATGTATAACTGATAAGTGATTACACGTGTAATTGTTGTGTGAACTCAGGCTGACATTTTTCAGCTTTCTTTCTCTGAGTAATATCACCCCGTTATTAGGAGCTACTTTTACGGCGGAATCGTCAGTGCTAGCGATTTGAGCTGGGCTATTAGGCGGAAATGCTATTTATCACCCTACTTTAATTATATATCACTGGGCAAACGTCTTGCATCATGTTCTGGTCGATCACTTATCGCCAACATGAAACTGTGTGTTGTTATTCTTTGTAAATGAAGACGAGGTCCTAACTGTTCTTGTTTCAGTGTCATTAACAGGAACTATATCACATGAGTAACGTATTGACCAAGTCACACGTGTGAGTGAAGTTTTAACTATTATTAATATTATCGTAACTTAGTATTGTAAAAAAAACTACTAACGTCTAATATGAAGTATTAAAGAACACTTGCGACTATCAGACTTGTTTAGAGTTGTTTCCCCTGAAACAGAACATGGTTAGCATTCAAATATAAAATAAACTGTTATCAAATGTAAAGATTTTGGTATCTAGAATTTTTAAACAACATCAAATGATGGTATCAAAGTTTTTTAGTCACGCCAGATCTAGCAAGGCGCGCCATATAGGGGTATACACGCACAACTACATATATTATACATTATATATACCATGCAGCTGATTGATTTAAAACCTCATACATACAGATAGCATCCGAGGTCGTCTCGTGCCTGTCGCGACACTGATGGCTAAATAAACAATCTAGGTGTCTACCATATAAAGTAGCATAGAGGAGTAGCATTTTTCTGATAGCCTCTATCATTATATATTGATGTAGATATTGCACTTTTTTTTCAAAGTGCCCGTTATATAAACAAATCAATTCTATGTGATATTTTATCACCTTACTCTAAAAGAATATATACATTATATTTCATATTGGAATTGGAATGAAAACAATACATACACAAACAAATATTTGCTCGAATATTACGAGTATCAATAGTATACGATAAATATTTGAAATCTGATGAGAACATGATGTAATGCGATATCTTTAAACTATCAATATTAAAAACAATACAATGCAAGCCATCAATACCCAACAGTTTAGACACACAAAAACGAACAAATCTCGATGTTTAACCTCTTCTGTTCTTGGAAATAATTTTCTAATGAAGTTTCCAATTCTTATACAATTCCATCCATCATATGATGGATGGGGAGTGGCAAGCAAAGCGACACGTGGCAGGTTTGCATGTTGCAATTGTTACGAATGAGGTAAAGAAGGTAGATTTAGAAATCTATTGTTTTAAGAATGTCAAAATAGTTTTACTAACCCTTTATATCCATGATGTCATTTTAATACCTAGCTATCACACTTATCTTAACCTTGATGAAGAACATTAGCTAACTGAGTAGACCTTTCTGGGGTCATACATCAGTCATGCCTATATATTCCTCAATTTAACAGTATGATTACCTAAATAAAGAGATGTGCCCTCCAACGGTGGATTGATAAGCCTGTATTTGAGTGAATGTGCCTATATTACATTGAAATAACGAACATATTTAGGGTGAACATTAAGATTCCTCCTAGTTTTCCCGACCTGTATTGAGGTTTTTCTTTTGCCATTTAAGTTTCACCACTGTATGTCCTTAGCATTTATGACGAGTCGAGGAAATGCGAAACAGTTGTATGATGCAGTTAAGTTCATTTTTGCCTGAATTATATCTAACAATTTGTATTGAAAGTTCTCATATCTTTTGTGTCGTTGGTACAAACTTAGACTCCATGAATCGCTGCAGTCTATATTTGACAGGTAATGTGCAAGTGCAACAATAGCTGCATTGTTTACTTAGCAAATTAACAACAACAGTTAATCAACAAATATATAAGTACGTTTTTATTTAACAACTTTGTTTGTAGCTCGATTACGCTCAGCAAGAAGTAACCTGGTTGGTAACAGGACAGGAGTCCTGGTCAAGGTAAATAGTGTACGTATAAACAACATCATAGGATACAAACGTTGAGACTAGATAGGTAATCCATATGTTATATAATATATATATAATTTATTCAATTAGTAATTGCCGTGAAAACCTTAATATGAAATCTGTACTGCGATGTATGTGGTTTACATGTAAAAATATTCTGTGTCGCAGTGCTGTTTTTAAAGTCAGAAATTCTAAATGACTTTTTTTAATTGGTCTTTTGAGGAGGAATCGAACAAAAGTCATGTAATATATGCTGTGTCGTGACGTATAATGGCCTCTCTACTATCCGAACTAACCACCTTAAGTTATATTGACAGGACTGAAAACTATGTTGACGGCAGGCCACACGTTACTTAGGCCGTATCCGTGACTCTGGGCAAAGCATACAAAGCTCGCGCTCGTCAACCAGTGTTTATGTTTATTTAAAATGATGTGTTTACTGTGATGAAAATAGCATGAGCCCGTCACGCCGGTAGCTAGAGCAGCACCAGTTGCTGCCAAGTATATGAGGATAGGTAAAATATATGAGGGATGTCAAACACCATTCTTTGAATATATCATCGTTCGCTTGTATTATTTATAGTGTCTACTGGCTTGTTGGAAGCGTAAGTCGTAAAACTGATCAAAACCACCCGTAAACCGACGCAAGTATGACAGAGGAAATCTGCAAGTAAGGTTCCATTCACACGTCATAAATACGGACGCAGAAAGTCTGCTTCGTTCAGCCATTGTTATCGACGGGATTCCGCAGAACGAGCTGCATATTACATTACAGAAAAAGCCCCCGCATCAGACTGTGGCAGGTTTACGACATTGAAGACTGTTTTATGGCCAACCTCGCAAGCATACATATAGACAGGCGAGCATTCTATAACTCATTTTCCCAACACGGGCTTCAAGACGTGAAACACAAAATCAAATCAGGTTGATTGTTCCAGTGAAGTTTAAACTTTAAGAGATATACTATTTTCCTATACTCCTATGTATTGCTTTCCTTTGACATAGCTGGAAAATGTTGATGTTTATTTTAACTTGATTCTGTATATCTGTGTTTTCTGCTCTCTGGTGCTTTAAAAATTTAGTACATTGCAATTGAGAATAATTGCTCTGCTATGACGTCATGGCTACTAAAAGGACATTACAATTTAACACACCCAAAGTAATGCAATGTATCTTACAAAGATAACATTACTCCTAAGCCGCGTCTTAAACAATTCTTTAATGATTCTGATAATACCTTAAATATTGTCAACAAGAAATGAAAGTGCATTTCATGTCCGTAGAAACTTTTGTCAAGAGTCTCTATGCAAATATATCTTTTGTCTATATTTTGGCCTCTTTTAATCGATTCTGTTTTTGAACAATGATTTCCGATTATGTCGGTATCCTTTGCTGTTTCCGTATACATTTACATCCGCATTGTTTCTCGGCATCTTGGGTTATTTTGTAAATGTTTGCCAAAATAAAATGTATACTTGATAGACAGATGTAGAAATATCAGATGTAATTAAAGTGAGTAATCATTGATGGTTTCCATATGTGCATACAATTGCTCCAATAGAAGAAAAACATTACAGGAAATATTATCTACCTTCGAGAGATTTACACTCATATGAATACATACATGTACTTTTGGTAATAGATCATATATTTAAATTGTTAAATAATTCTACCCTCGTACATGTAAGTACATCTCTAAGTTAGGTCGTGACCATGTGTTAAATAAATCTTTTGTCCTCTTTGAGTACTGTTTTCCCCATCTAGATTGTATTTGAGCCTTAAAGCCACGGATATGTGTTTGAAGGTGTATCGTATTACTGTAATGCCATTCTATAGGAATGTGACCTCGGTTTTTTGGTTAATTTCTTTAAGGTGACGTTTTATCTGTCTTGTTCTTTAGTCGTAAATTGACAAGTCTATTGTTGTCCTACTCCTGTTATTCGACCATCTGCATTATGTACAATCTATCGCCAATCAACTGCCTTAACAATAGCAGGTGAACCGTGTTTACCATGTTTTACCTAAGGGTTATACAAGTTTTGATCGTGTTTCATCTTTATGAATTATTTTACGAATTTAAGTTCTGTGAAATAAGCCGACGAAGAATGCAACATACGACATCAGTACCTACCAAACGTTGCCGATACTTGATAGTCAATAGGCATAATAGGACAAAGAGAGATACAAAATATTTTACTGTGAAAAAAAACAACAAACAAACAAACAAATACAGAGGTATTGTCAAATAAAAGGAAAGGGCCTGAGCATAGCAGTGCAAACAAGTTCATTCAATATCAAAATCGTTTTTGTATTTAAAGAATCGGTCCTCACATACGTCGCATTTGCCTACGACGTATCAAAAATTAAATAGACTTATTACATCGTGAAGAATATTGTTAGTGTGTTGAAAGATACGTTGCAAGTCACTTAGTCACAATCCTACTGTAAGCAGCACGAGCCGTCTTATGTCCCTATGTTTGAAAAAATAAAACCCGAAAAAATTCACAATATGAAGATATATATATATAATACAAAGTGTATATGTACCTAATCGACTCTGAACTCGGTGAGGAGAGTATATCATGTTTATGTCCCATCCGGTGTTGGTCGTGGCGGAGCTAGTGTATATCTTACTCCAATGCAATAGTATAATAATCAACTACCAATTCCGTTCTAAAATAGAAACTCTAGCTGATGGTACTTAAATTTATTCCGGTATCAAAACGTCCTTCATCCCTTCTATATGCTCCCTTTACAGTTTCTTTAACGGTAGAGGAGATATTTACGAGTCGTACAAAATCTCTTAAGTACATCAGTTGATAACAGTGATGAGGTTCGCAGGTGTTACGATACATGATATCACTAGTTAATCGAATTTGAATAAGCTATCACCCGAAAAAGGTTCAGTATTACAAATGGAAGCTTCATTTGTTTGTAGTTTCAAAAGTATTAATTCATCTTTCGGGGCCTGCACTCAATTTAATGTATCTCTATTTGTTAGTAAATTATTCTAATATTATTTTCACTTAAAACAGGACGTAAGTGATAGCTGTAAGAATATTATGAAAGTATTGTTAATTTCTTCATATTTACACATTGCTAAATAGACTGTAAATGCTGAAGACTATGAATGTCGACAAATAAATTTCGCTCATAAACCCCATGTGAGAAATCGATATAAAACAAGGTGTCACTCCTAGAGTTATTAGAAACTATAGCAAACACTGAATTCTTGTATATAAAACATGCATTGTTAATAGAGTTTACATACATAGATGAAATCGTGCGTTGCTCTTGTGTTGTAATGTAATTATGCAATCGCATGCTATTTTATAGCGAGGTTAAGATTACGTCTGAAATACGCAAAGAAAAAACTTACATCTGTATTACAACACGAACAAACATTCTGAATCATACGTGTGTGATTGTACAAGGGTTTAACATGTTTGACAAACTGTAATGTATATACTGTCCTTTAAAGATATCATTGAGTCATCAATAAACCTTTCCCGATAACTTTAGTAAAACCGCCTGTATTGACCGAATTATACCACTGTGTCAGCATTTGGCGTAATTTGTCTACGTTTGACAGCTCCAAGATTGAGGATTTGGGAACTGTTTCAAGGTAACAAAACATAGATTTAAAACAAAAATCAGTGTCATGTGCTTAATTCGCATGCTGTTGGCTGAAGAGTGTATGTGGTGAAATTTGAAGTTTAATCTTCTAAATATTGTACCTTCGCAGACGTTGAACTTACTGTGGCAAATATGGCATGGGGTAATTCCTGGAAGACAACGTCTCTCTTATCTATTATGTATATCCCCACTTCCAGACTCGGAACTGCTATCACACAAACGACCCTCCCCACCACCTCTCCTCCCTCCCTAACCTGAAGGTACAAATCAACTTACTCTGCGGTTGTAATTTCGCTGATTTTGTGTAGTTGGTCCTCTGTAGCAATGAACACGAAGCTTACACTATTAATAGTTTGATACAGTATATCACGACCCATGTTGGAAAGTACACGCGTAATATTAGGCAGTTATATCTGTATAGCATTGGTCGTGTGCCCCTGGTACTGAATGTTCTTTACACCGATATATACTGGTCTGCTTATTTTGTGATTGTCAAACAGTCCTATATCAAAACACATTTTGTGGAGAATTTTAACATTATTACCTTGTACCTAAATTTTAAGTATACTCATCAATAACACTGATTGCAATAAGAAAACCACTTGACGAAATGCCAGTTTGTTCTGACCATGTACAATGTACACGTACATAGAGTAATAAAATTGGTCGAGATGTTCATTTCATATTTTGTATGCTGATTCTTTCTGTTTCTAATGAACGAATCCGGACGGCTGTACATTGCGTTTAATTATTCTATGGACATAATCTGAATATATAATATTTAATAACTAATCTTTTGAATATGTCAGCATAGCATTGAAACAACGTCAATTAGTGATTTTTTTGCCAATTAGTAATCTTCTTATTATCATCTGAGTTTACCATATAGATGTGCTGATACATACTAACAACATGGCGATGAATGCGCTTTTATTAACATGACTTTTACATGTACTAACGAGCTAATAGTGTGCGGCGTTCAAGAAGCATATACATTTGTATAAGGCTACTGCGAGTATTAGAAATGTTGACGTGTGCGCGCAAAGTTTGTTGCATGTAGTACTAGCGACAATTTGAAGCGATTACCATTTTAATATTGCATGTGTGATATAGAGCGCAGCGTGTGTTGAAATAAGCATAACGATTATCTTCTTTATTTCAGGGCATTGAGGACCTATTGCGAACATGACGAATTTTAATCATAGTATTATAGTATTATATATACAATAAATCTGGTTTATTATGAATGTAAAATGCACTCAGGGAAATGCTGAGAATGTCATTCTTGGTTACGACAGTGTTATGGTTTACAAATGTACTGTGGGATCTATTCCTGTGTTCTGTGGCTCCGTCTACCTTAAAATATCTTTCTTAGCAAAGCTCGTTCGCGCTTCCGCAGACTCGAAGCTGTGCTTAACCTTATGAACTCCTTTCTGCTTCCAGTGATCCTTCCAGATAATTTCCCTCCAAAATCAATCTACTTCCTGGACTTTTGGAGAGACTTCCTATTTTAAAAAGCGTCGTTCCAAGACGGTGTCTAATCAGTCATTTTGGCCCTGCACGCAAAGGGTCTTTTCTGTAGACCAAGTAATTCCGCCCAAACATGATTAAATTGCTCTCATAAATATTTTCCTTACTTTCAGAGTGTTCATGTTTTCTCAGAACGTGCTTACGTATATAGGTATACTCTGTGGTCTTAAGTACACAAGTTATTTATCTAAAATAACACCATGCGATGTTCTCCATTGCAGAATGCAGCGCCGCGCAGCCCATTCCCGATCAAAAAGGTATAATCTCGAGCAGAGGAAGACTATCAGCAGGCGATACTTCGTCACGTGCATGTCACTAATGAGGCAATTATATGCAATATATGACGTCATTCGAATGTATTTACGTTTTATTAAAAATAAAACCAAAATATTAAAAGACACAAACAATCAGGGTGTAAATCATATTCCAACCTTTGAAAGAGAAAATCGAGGTCAAATTGATGACGTAATCAATTGGACGTGAAAACCCGATCTGTGACATGCAGGTGACGTTTAAAGTGACACGCATTATGTCACACATGCGCACGATTTGACCAGCAGCGCTGGAATCGGATCAATGCACTGCGATGCGATTTTTTCTTAATCACATTTTCCCTTTAAATTACAGCGCACCTTACATGTATTTTGCGTGTTGTTTAGACTGGTAGTAGAGGACGAGGCATGCCATAGAATAGAGTTGATATTTAGGCGGGTTGGCAGGAGGGACACTACACATGCAAAGTAGTAGTAACTTGTGGGTAATTTGACACACAGAGAAGAATTCGTGTCACAAATATATCAAATATATTAGATTCTTGTTTTCGACTGAGTAAGGGATATTTAACATATAGACTTGATGTGACATTCGTACATGCATAGTCTATCTAGATAAATCAGCTCTTGCCAAACGTAAAAAAAAAGTTGTAAGAGATGTATATAATCTAATGACACTAAAGGGGTGAAGGTTTCACGTAATGACAACAAGCGAGAGTGTTGACAAAACTAGGGATGGACTGATACTTGAGACTGTGTATGTCATACAAAATAGTAATTACGTGACTGTAGACAGTTGTTAGGAGGAACATAACTTGATTAAGGAGGAGTGAAAATAGCAAAAACTGTGGGCGGACTGGCATTAAAAGGACGGGGCTTGACACGTGGGTCAATAATTCCAGTTCTAATTGAAATATTGTCACCTGTGTGTTATATATTGATTTATATAAACACCCACTTGTCAATGCTGCTTACAGACCTACATCCTGTTACTACCTCGAATAAATAGGTGATACTGATAGGCACATGATGTAAGTAAATGCATTGCTATGAAATGTGCAGTGCGCGCATGCTTGTTTCCGTTCTTGATGATACTGCAAGTGATTTTGAAATTTTGAGTTAAGAAAATCCTTAACCTAATTTCCGTTAATATAAAATTAAGTATCATCAACAAAGGAAATTGTTAACACTAATCAGATGGTGCGATGGCGCATATGAATGCTGCGATGCGCATGCGTACACGTTCAACAACTTGCACAGATTCATATTGATATTCATGCGTATGTGTTAATGTTGCATGAGCAGAGTTGATGCGTGTTTGTCAATTTTTTACAGCGATTTTACCAGAAAAGTGTTATAAAGTTCATTACTGTTAAACTTTACTCTGATGTCAACATTCCTTGACATGCATGTCTTCACGATTATCTACACGTTCTTTAGACGGTCATAGCTTTTTCTGACCATAAAGTATTGCATGTAGTTTATTGCGAAAACATTGGCATTCACTCGTTATATCTTTGATATTTTTTTGTCATGATGCGTTCCATTTGTTCTTCTCCTTGACATTTCAATTTCATCAAATCATGTCAAATCTAGTCTTGGCTTTTTCAATTATTACGGGTCGATAAAATCCCTTCTGGGGTAAATTTGACCCGACGGGTAAGTTGATATTTTCGCATGGTCAATAACATATTATGTGGATATCGTATTTGTTCGGCATCATTGATCATTCAACTAACTACGCAGCATCACTTTTATTCTTTTCAGGTTCATAATTTCTACTTTTCCTGTCATTTTCATTGTTTGAAAATGAAATCATTAAGAAATATCTTTAAATTCTGCAGTATTTTTTTACTTGGATGTGTGTTGTCGAATCTACCGTTCAATAACAGCGTCGTGCTATAAAGCAATGTTTTGGCATTCAGATATTTCCTTTCAAGCACAGGGTTTTGGTAGGTATGTTGTCGATTTTTTTGTTTAGATTTATTATGGTAATTTTGATTTACGTCCAAACCAAAGGTATATCTGGATTGAGGATCAACACTGTCTATTGACTTGGCTTCTACATAACGACAACTTTGGCTTTACTCTGTATAAGATTCCAAACTATCTAACGAAAACCGGGAAAATCATTTCAACGTTGACGCCGTATTGTTATGTGCAAATTGACCGCTGTACACAGGATACAGTATGTACTGAACGATATAAAGAAGCCTTGTGGTGACCCAGACAGCGACCGCTCTATGCAGGGAGTGTATTCACTCTCGTTTTAAAGACGGCTGGCCGTATTATCGTGAGCTCTGATGTGGTAATGGACACGTTGACTCTGATTGGACTCTAACCGTTGTGTTTCATGACAGGAGAAAACCGAGCGTCTCGACTCTTGCGCTTATCTAGGCATGCTACACTGTTCTTGCGTCTCCGTATAATAGGTTTTCATAGATATCCATAGAAGAAAACGGCTAATTTCTTTGACGGGTGGTTTCAAAATTCATGATAAGATTTTTTTTCAGAAAACGGAACGCTGGTATGATAAGCCAAAGAATGGAGTCGGATCGATCAGGTGCTGGGTTTGGCAACTGATAATTTTCTTTACGTCATGCAAGAGCCATTCAAAACTACAACTAATCTTACATGAAAGGGGCTATTTCCAGGCAGAAAAAAAGTCAGACAAACTCTGGTTAATGATTATCCACGAAGCAACAGTATTGACCACTTAGGCCACCTCAAGTTTGTAAGAGCCTAGACCTAGCTAAAACAGCAAACAAAGGATTTGTGTTCGGCTAAATTTGGGCATCCTATATGCTTCTGATTTTAGACATAAGATTAAACGGGGTCAGCATGTCTAGGAATAAAGGTAATTTGGGACTGTTTAGATACAGTTTATTAGGTATAGATTATCTTTTTGGCTATATCCATTTGATCAGTATGAAATTCAATTTAGATATCTGTCATTGATTTACGTTATATCCATAGGGATTAACTGTATAGCATGGTCCATTTTTCATGATAATTCGGATGTATCTGCCATTATGGCATGGCGTACGGATTTTTATCAGAGTAACTTTTAGAGTCATTTATTTAGACCCAGTTGGTTTTAACGAACCTTCCCTGTTATTCGTTTTACAATTTTGAGCTTTATTAAAGCGAAATGTTGAATTTATAATGATATAAACATTTTATTATAATTTGATGCTGATACCGCTCTAAACGTGAATGATACTGTTAGTTTTCACACGCTAACTATCACCACTGACATCTATTTGTGTTACTGACATCATGACTTAAATATGAAGACGAATGAAGAAGGCGTTATTCCTTATCGCGGTGCATTGACAATCAATATAGATTCCAACATTTTAATTTTTTTTTTATTTTTTATTTTATTTACTTGCTACCTCGTATTACACAGAATAGAAGGATTTAAAAACAAATTGTTTGCCCTGGTAACTACCTAAAATTTACGTTAGCATATTCTTTATGATATTAAATTGTAGTTTGAACATATATGCATTCGGACCATCGTTTGTATTAGACAAAGAACCCCGTTAATGATGCTAACGTTACTCGAGCTTTGTGAAAGAAAACAAAGACGGCGGTCCTTTTTCCTTTGAAGTGTGTTAAATATTGGACAAAATCCGGTATCTGCATATACCTTAAGGCTAGTAGAAGAACATTTTTGATAATAGATTCATAAGGGTTTAATTGATTTTTTAACTCTATACACTCTTGTTTCACAATTGCCTGATGAATATGTGCACTGTAGCAGCAAAGCTAAAGTATGGACCGAATAGACCAAGATGATTACAGGTTAAATTTGCAAACAAGATGGAGTTGAATGTTTCCTGGACCGTGAAACCAGTATATACCAGACAGCTTAAGAAGCTACTGGGGTAGTAATACATCTGATCAGGATGATTAAGTTCTGTGATGAATAATTAAATCCTCTCCTCTGAAGAAGCTTTCCAATCTTGCCGGAATAATTTGCAACCATTCTTTTATAATCGAACAAAATAAGTCTTTTATTTAGAAGAAGGATATGTATGAGGGCAGTAAGAGTCACACACAGTTGTAATATGAAGCGGTAACTTCCTCAAACAACAGGATCATGAAAATACCATTACAGTACGGGACCGAAAAGTACCAAAACATTAGAAAGAGGAAGGACATAGATACAGCAGGAACATCAATTTACCAAATCAACAGGGAACGAGCATTTCCTAAAAAGAGATATGAAAACACCAAAATAAACAGGAAAGCGCCCGTAGAAATATCGTAACAACCTTAATGAAAGACGATAGAGAAAATACAGAAAGAGAAAATCACCAACAAAACAGGAACAGAAAATCACCAACACAACAAGAACAGAAAATCACTTACATAACAGGAACAGAAATTCACCAACATAACAGGAACAGAAATTCACCAACAAAACAGGAACAGAAAATCACTAACACAACAGGAACAGAAAATCACCAACACAACAAGAACAGAAATTCACCAACATAACAGGAACAGAAAATCACTAACATAACAGGAACAGGAACAGGAAATCACCAACACAACAGGAACAGGAACAGGAAATCACCAACACAACAGGAACAGGAACAGGAAATCACCAACACAACAGGAACAGAAATTCACGAAAAACCATGGGAACTAAACTTCACAAAATAACAGGTACCGGAAAGAAATAACACAATAAGTAGCGAAACATCCAAAACGAATCATGAAAACAACAGTAGGAACTCGAAGACAAAGCAAGAACAGGAAGAACAAATTACAAAAACAACAGGAACAGGCAATTATCAAAACAGGGAGAAGGAAACAACAACACTACTGGAAGATAAAATCACCAAAACAACAGGTACAGGTAGACTCAAAGAATAAGAACAAGAAAACACCTAAACAACAGAAACAAATTAAAACAATTGGGAGGAACACTAAAACAACGGCGACAGTAAGACACCAAACAACAGGAAGGGTAAGTTACCAAAACAACAGGAACAGGAAAACACAAAAACAATAGGAACTTTAAAAAGAAAAGAAAAGAGGGAAACACCAAAATAACCGGAACAGACAGCAACAAAACAAGGAGAGGGAAACACCAAACAACAGGAACAAAGAAAAGCGTCACTGTGTGAAGTATCAGGTGATTGTTGTTTGAAGTTTGACATTGTTGACTTGATAGTTGTTTCTTCGTCATGGAGGTTTAATATCCTGCAAGTCAAGTAAGTCTTCTCTCTGAGACACACGGAACAATTTATGGAAGAAAGTACTGTTCAAATAAGGCTGTAACGGATGCTAATTTTGTCAGTGTGTTAATCGTAGTTTTCATAATACTTTATATTATGTTGTCACGTAGTATGAAATGCGTATATTCATGTGATATTTCGCTATGTATTCCCAATTCAGTCGTAATTGACGAATTTGAATAATGGTTTTAAAACAGCAGTTACCGTATTATCTATAGACTTTACATCGTTTGATGTACATGTATAATAAATCGACCTTTCTCTGTATATGCAGTCTCCTGCCAAACATCACCAAGCGGATTACTGGAAATGAAAGTAACTGGCACTATAAGCTTGTTGCCAAATACTTGCTGTCATTCTAGAGTATAAATAAAAGCCATCAGACATGATCTGCAAAATGTATCGATGTCAGATTGCACTAGTATGGACCACCCTGAGACCAAGGACAAACCAACATCATTTCCGACAGCTCTCGTTGTACACATTAAGAAAAATCAAGGCTCTGTAGGGAACATTAAACAAGCTCTTGCAAAGAAACTGACATCTTAAAATGGCAAAACCCGGTTCTAATTTTAAGAACGTATAGTGTAATATTGCCTGAATTTGACGAAGATTTACATTGAAGGTGTCCATGATGAAGTAGAGAACCCATACCTTACAGTAAGGGTAATTCTATCTATACTGATATTATTGTCTTTCAAATTTATTGTATGTTATTATTTGTTCAAATCATTTACCTCCTTGATGTTTGAATTTTTAGTTTAAACCGGTGTTTTCTTAACATGTTAGTATTCGCATTGTGTTCTTAGATAATTGTGGGTTTATTTTCAGACATACTGGTTAAAATTCTGCAAAATACACTGGTACAGAAACATAACAGAGATGAATAAACCCAGTCTGCCAGTACTATTCATTCACCTATTGTGGGACAACCTATATACACCATTCAGAATGGTATATCTTCACGTAACACGCCATACATTTATATATCATATCAAGCCTGTTACTCACCTTGCTGTTACAGCTATATGAAAAAAAAGACAAGATTGTAAAATAAAACACATTCCGAATTAAGGTTTAAAATGACATTATTACCCAACATATATTAAATGTGCTTGTATCCAAACCAATGACCCTACACTGACAAGCCATCAGCATCACCCGGCGCTTGTTAATCTTAGTGTTTCTATGATCGATTAACGAAATAATTACTCGGCTTATATATCAGCCAGGACACCGAAGTCGTGACATTTTCTATTGCTACAATCGTGCGTCAGCTAAATATGTTTCGTACTCGCAGACTAGAAGTTCCCATGGGAAAATGACGTCACGCACAAGGCTACTCCGTCGGTCCCTTGATTTATGTTCAGCAATTCTTTTAATTTGTCGCAGAAACGTGGACCGTTCCTTGGTGATTAACCTGTGCCATATCCCCTTTAGTTAAACTAGTAATAAACATCTGCAATCCGTTGTTGGACAAATACAAACATGTCGTTTACATTAAGAAGTCTTTATTCAGACCATCGCAACACCGATACAGCAGCTGTAACGATACTGTTTGCGAAAGTAATCCTTCGGAAGATTTACATAAATAGAGGTTACACAACGAGTGGTTGTTGGATATGGAATTTATTTCACACTCATAAGTTATTTTTTATAAGTTACAAAAGACACGAGCTTTAGCGAGTGTTTTTTGCAACTTTAAAAAAATAACTTACGAGTGTGAAATAAATTCCATATCCAACAATTTCGAGTCGTGTGACCTGTTTCTACCACAATAATATCGGCTTGAATCAAAGGGAAACGTGGCCAAGTATAATTTCGCGTATGCAAATAAAGTGTACCGGTGACGTCCGGGACCCGGTGATGTGACGTCATTAGATTATTGATGACGTCAATAACAATTGCAGCTTGGGTCAAAGTTCACCGTGTTAGCCAATTAAAATGCGTACAGAGTTTATACTACGTGTGGTATAAACAGATTGTTAATCAACAGCTGTAATGATTAACTGAGGGTCTGAGAGTTGAATAACACGGGGTATTGTGGTAGAAAGTATCTTATGAGAGGAAAGATCATTCCTTAGCGTTTTACTTCAGCCTAAAGCAAACCTTCCCACTCCTCGTATATTAAAAATATAGCTAAAAACAGCCATAGTCAAGCATGAAATACTTAATCTAACTGGAAACTCTTTTGATTTTCTGATGAAGTTAGCAGCATAGCTTACAATGTCTCCGTATTACTAAACATGTCGATTGATACTAACCACCATACTGAGATAGCCCTCCGTAATCATGGCTACACCTACCACAGCCTTGTTGGTCAAATGACCGTTCCTGAATTTCATTAAGCAAACAGTTCAACTTATCTTGTGAAAAAAAGCAGAAAACAAAACCAAATACAAGGGAAAACAAAAAAACAAAACAAAACGAAACATTATTTTCGTTATTAAATATAATATACATTAAACAATACAATCAAGATATGTATCCAAATATTCTAACTGTAGCTACAGCTTGTCACATTATATGTGTATACCTGACACAGTCTTGGACGAACCACCACTATAAAACATGATGACACTCGTACATAGGAGAACTATCGCTATACATAGCTTTCCAGAGGAGTGATCTATGTGATGAATAAATGTGAAAGTAAAGATATTACATGTAAAGATTAATGGAAAATGTATCCCAAGACGCTCGTAGATTGTATAGTATCAATGAGGGTAATCGCGTCGTTGAATAAAACTTTATCAGAAGTCAGGGACCATACATTTTAGTATTAACATTTTGATTTACTTTTGTAAAGATGGACCTCGGCGTAGTCCTTGTCGTATCCCCATTTGTGTTTGGTACCCCAAACTTAACTATAACCCGGATTAAACTGTGGGTTGGCGGTAAACCCAACTCTAACAAAACACAAGTTTGTCACCTAAAACTCCGTTTACACGTGTATCACTAGTTAATTGTATTGGTGCTCATACTGTATGTATTTTAAACAAGCATATCGAAAATTGAAAAATGCTGAACGATGATAAGTTTTTGAAATGGTTCACAGTGGTATGACATATATGCGATTGCATGTAACTGCACTTTTAATGGCAAACCAAACCGGCCATATCAACGAGCGTCCCAGGTCTGACCGACTAAGGAAGGCTACAGATACAGATGAAAGACTATTGTGAAGACAGACAAGACAAATTCCATTCACCACTACCAACAGGCTCAGAGAACAGTGGAACGTCAATGTTCGCATTAGCTAGCGTACCATTAACAGACGTTTATGAGCAACATGCGACTTCGCTGAACGACCTGTCAAACCTTGACCTCTGTTGACTAGAACATAAACAAGTGAAAACTGCAATGGACTCACGCTCACTGGACATGGAATACTAAGGCTTTTACATATAATCACTGATCTGGTGAAAGCCGACAGACGGTGGCGGTGTTTCTTTTGGAGGGTGTTTTTCTCTAAATTGTAAGCTTCGCTTGCATGTCTTCGATGAGAGTTGGATGGGTAAAAATACCGTAATAAGATCCTTCCACCTCTACTTGTTCCGCATTTCGATTCCCATCCATTGGCAGATCGGCCTATCCTAACGGATGACAATGTCGAACCATCCAGGGTCCGCCTAGTGTAAGACTATGTTCAGCAAGAAGCGATAGAGACACTCCCCATGGCTGCAATGTCACAAACATTGAACCCAATTGAGCATGTGTAGGATTTTTTCGGACAAGAAGTGAATACACGGGATCAAAAATCCCATACAACTGGAGAATTACGGGCGGCATCGAATCAGGAGTCGCAGAGTTTCCCTCATAACTATCCTCTGATAAATGTATATGAGACGACGGGCAAATAAATTGTGACTGAAGATTGGTTGCTTTACCCTATATTTACATTTTCATACTCAACATAATTCGGTAATGAGTTAATGTTCGTGATCCAGTAACACGTTTTGGAGATTTGAGGACGTATCAGTTAAAAAAGAGAAAGTTGAAGTCTCCTTTTATTTTTAGACTTTAAGTCTTTGAGCATGTCGTTTTAAAATGATACAACACTGCCGTTTTTTTTTAATAAATTTCTTCTCCTTTCGACTGTATATAATTTCGTTAGATACCAAAAACATCCCTATAGATCCTGTTGAGTTGTTATTGAATATCTTTTTATTAAAAAAATAAATCTAAGATATGGGTTATTTTGTTACTCGAAGACTTAATAAAGCTACGATTAGTAGTCAACTATTAATATCGCTTTATACATCACTAGGGACACAGAGTTAACTTCAAATCATCATTGAAAACATGAAATAGGTTAATAGGACCACGGGAGCTAATATAAAAAATCGAAATGTTACAGGTATTTCTTTATTACCACTAATTCAATAACATTTTCAGGAAATATATGATTATCTCCGGTTTTTTAAAGGTGATATCACTTACATTTCATTGCGATTTAAAGATTGATTTATAAGTATGTACCACGTACATATACGGGATATCATTTAACCAATAAATGAATATTTGATATACAATTGTATTTAAAAAGTAGATAGACTTATCATTATTAGCTTAGTGTCCATTTAAAATCATAACCGATTTTATTGTTATGTTAAATTTGTAAAAGAAATGTTTCGGATAGTCCTGACAAAAATTGATTTTATCTTCAACGGCCATTTTGAAATAGCTATCCCGCAGAGAATTATGCGTGAAGGCGACAGATATCAGTTTCTTTTAAACGGGATGGTAACGACTAACATCTCTCTTGGAATATTGATGTATGATGTTTGACTATGCACGGGCCGTTTATTTGGCAAACAAGCTCATTATTATTTTTAAAGTATAAAGAGGAATTATATGACACAAGAACCCAGGTTCCGAGTCATGCGTTCTGAGCGGATATCAATTTCAAATTCACAAAGGGTTAAATTTCGTATGACATGCGATATATTCCCACATGTCCGTTGTTTCGAGGTTCCATTTCCTTCACATAATCAGCAAATTTCCATACAAATGGAACAGAAGAAACTAATTTACTTTCTCCATTAGATTATCCATTATTTTACGACAAATTTGAGTCTGTCTGAAATGTATTTTCATCCTGACTATCTTCATGGCTGTCCAGAGACGACGAAAAAACAGCCGCAAAAACAAAACAATTGAGCAAACATGAAACAAAGCCATATTTCAAATACTACTTTACACATTTCACATTTTTGCGAGGCTGTCAAAAATGACATCGACTTTTGACATGAATAAATTAGGTCGAAATTACTTCTGTTTCATGCAAAAACAATTGATGTTTATATATAATGTACATTTGTACCTTAAATATATAACAGGATTTGTACTTTAGATTAAATCGTATCTCATATTTAGTGGGAATTGATGAGACACCAGGAATATATTAGACAACCGAATAAACATGTAAAACACAAAAAGGTAGGTGTGGACGGTAAGTGATAATATCAAAATAAAAAGGGTTATCTACCATAGAAAAGTAGAGGATATTGAAACAAAGGTATACCCGAAACAATCCAGCTTATTTTTAAAAAGTTTTGTGTGTTGAGAAGTTTAGATACTGTAACTTATGTAATACATATCATTTTGACCTTTTATTGTCTCCTTGGGCTGCTTTAGTTGTTCTCTTGTTTCGATTTCCTCAAGCTTTTGATGGTAGCTTCCCTCTTTACTGTTATGCATCATCATTTTATACGGTTGTCTACCCTTGTTTGTTCGGCTATCTATTTCTAGTTTACCTGGTATCTCATCAATTCACGTTACAATCTTTTTATACACAATAAATTTGCTTTCTCCAAAAATGCAGTATTGGTAGTGGAATATTAAAAAAAATGTATCATTAACCTAGCTGTTTGTTTATAAGTGTTTTCGGTAGCAATCACCAGTTCTTTAAGAACTATGACGCAGTCAACCTTGAACGCAATCTAGAAGACAACAGCTGTAACTCAAAGCGTAATTCAAGGGCGCTTACATAACACTTTTACAAAGATGAACCGAGGTAACTGATTCCGAAGAAAACAAATAATCACCCAACATTAAGCAATAAATGAAATTAATTATGGTTGAAAACTATGCGTACTTCGAAATAATTTGCATGAACCAGATTCCGTCTACCTCAGAATATGATATGAAATATATCTTCTCCAAAGGTATCTGATTTATTATACCGTAGGTGTTTGTTATCTATAAACAACCAGCTCTAAATGAATTAACTAAGAACGTCCGCTACAGATGTAACTTTGTTTGTTAACGATTTCAATGAACCGGAATTAATTGAATTATTAGCATGTCTTTCAAATTATCTACAACGGCCATCAGAGCAGCTGATACATAGATATGATATGCTGGCCATCATAGAAGTTAAGGGGGCAGATATCGAATTTTGTTGAGGCCACAGAGAATACACATTAGGCTAATAACACAACGACGTGAAGAATTATGGGGATGGAAGCAACTGTTCGCTATCAGCAGAGCAGTCTCACTACTTGTAGGGCCATGTCATGTTCAGCTTATTCGGCGCTATGATTCCCAAAGGGGCTACAACTCAGGGCATTATACCTGCTGCGGCGTAAAAACTAATCCCTCGGTCTCCTTGGGATTTCTCGAGCTATCGCGAGAACCCAACGAGATATTGATCTACAGAATGTTCTCGCGTGAGTGAAAGGTTTTCAAAAATACTTCATCATCGTACTAATACACAGAGTCAGGCTAAGGGGCGATATGAATTGACTGGAACCTACGTCCATAAATATGTATGAATTTATGCTACAAAGTCAGGATATATTTCATCTACAGTAACCCAATAATAGTCTGTCCAACGAAAGAGAAATGTCTACTTAAGACGAGTGGTTTCAGAATTGATCAAATGTTGACTCTTTAGAAAAAGTCTCGGGGCGTACAAGATCGTATATTTTGCATCTAAATATATTTATATACAAACTATTGATCACCTTTTTGTTGCAGCAAATGCCGATGCTGCTCTTATATTTGTTTGAGTAAAGGTGTGTTTGTTATACGCTGACAATACCTTGATATGGGAGTACGAGTGCATGGGTACCTTGGACAAACTCAATGTCATTTATCACTGACACTTCACCTTTTATTGTTACATCTCACAGATAGACACAGGATAAGTGAGTCAATATATACATAGCCATGTATTTTATTCTTTTATTTATCATAATATATCATTTCATATGTAGTAAAACAGAGAGGAGATTATAGTGTAAAACATTGGTTAATGCAATGGATGGATTACTTAGTTTTCTGAAGTGGCGTGAGATTATCTTATAAGAAGGAAGACATTTAATAATGAAAACGATCACAGTAACTAATGAGATGAAGCAATAAATGCAACATCTCTTTATTCATTAGCAATTTTTTTTATATACAATATGCATACATGTAACTAAAGTATAGAACCAATATAGTGAATATTCAAAGCACAGAATTGTTCCGCCTATGCTTGTTAATTGGCAAGAAATCTGTAGTCTTTGAGAGACGACGGGTTACCAATCCATCAACGTCTTAAAACCTGGTGAACAGAACTAATAGAAAAGACTAGCACAGTTTCAAAACATACCATTTTGATATCCTTTACATGGGGACCTGACCTGCTTTATTAGTTGAGGAATTCATCACTGCGCACTTCTTATACAGTTATTGCTTGTATTGATAAACCGCCAGAATTGGCATCTGAATAACGAATAACCGTCCGTTCTCACACGACATTTCTGATTATGGATAATATTTCATGGTTGCTCCATTTTATTAAGTTGACAATTCTATATATTGTGTAGTGTTCAGACAGTGAGAAATGACCACGAAATACGGCTCCGTTCTGATGTTTAACACGTTGACGCATGCTCCGCGGTAAAATAGGCATTGTTCACAACCACTTCATCTTCCTGTCACTGCCGCATAGTATCTAGAAAAACAAGAAGAAGACAGATGGCCTCCGAAATGTATTTTATTCCGAATGGATGATACGTCTTAATCTCGTGTGCGTTTTGTTCGCATGGGTCCCATAGGGAGAAATTGAATTATTCCTAGCGTGGTTCTTGAAATTGAATTGAACAGTCAAATGAACAAGACATTCAGATGGACGAAGGAAGAGAGATGTCGACCATTCTTCCTTAGGGACTGAACTCTCACTCTAACATCTATTCTTTGGAATAAAGAAATACTTTCCAACTCGTCTCGGAGTGTTATTGATTGTTTGTCTTATTTAGGGTGTAATTTCACTCTATAATCTAAACTCAATATGTTGTACTGTGGAGGTGAAGATTGACGCTAGATGAATCCCACAAGAACATTGCAAGTGACATTCCCGTAGGTAATTGTTCATAATTAAACGACTGTAATGGGTTTTGCCGTTAAGAATCACTAATGCGCTGATGATACGATCACAGGACAAAATCATGCAATTTTGTTAAACCTTTTGGCCAAAACAGGGAAAGAAACAAACTACCTCAAATCACTAATGGAATTACCAAGGGGACATACCGGATGTGAGGTCATCAGCCGAAAAGAGGATTGAATTAGTCATCCTTCTATACCGACATAAACACCATTTAAGAAACATTTGTGTGTTTTATAGTGTAGGAGTTCCTGGTTCTAGAGATAACATATTCCTTAATAGTATGATGATAGAATAATAATAAATGATATTTAAAAGTTTGTATTACATATGAAAAAAAATCTAAATAAAATATTTGATAAGAAGTTTTCATTTTATTCGTTGTTTTAAATGTGTTCATTGCTTAGTGTTTAATGCAATACCATATCAAACAGAAACGGAATTTATCAGACTATAGATGCCGTTACTCTATCAATATTATAACTGTATAAACGCAGTGACGGCGAAAATGCAGCAGACATGAATGCAATATTTTTCAAGGGAAAACTCCATATTGATAAGCAGTATCAAGTTACTAAATAAGCCTTTGGATAATTAAGATAGAATGCCCTGTACCTGTATATTTAAGATATTAACTTATAGTGCATCGCTTTTCTTGTATTTTAATAGTGATTTCTTTTAAACATAATTCCAATAAAGTTTGTCCTACGTCATCGTTAGTAAATACTGATTAAAAAGAGAAATACAGATCTTACTTGGAAATAAGACGCATGTACTACCACATAAATATGTGTGTTGCGATAAGGAACTCGTGGCTTTTGCGGTACTTTTTTTCACCGGATGTTTTCGACAGGTGATATAAACATAGAAGAGTGAAATACCCTTATTCCCACACCTGTCAACTAATAAATGTATAACTGTATTTTTTACTCTTTGTTCAGATATTTTTGCCACGGAACCTAGCTTCGATGTGCCTGTAGTCAACATCACAGTGGTGGAAGGGAAGACTGCTATTTTACCATGTTCTGTGGAACATCTAGGCAGCCATAAGGTAAACTTACAGACAATCCCTAATTGCATGTGATCTAACATCGGAAATGTGTGTCATTTGTTAAATCCATTGTTATTTTTATTGGTGGTGTGATTATTTGAATGTCGATTAAAACAATATCATTTAACAGTTTCAACCGTAACAAAGACATATTAATAGCACGGGACCAATGTAAATGTAATGAAATATGGCGCGATAAATTGATGTCAGCACTTAATAAAATACCGATACTCTTTCGGTAAATTAGGAACACTCCTTTTTGGGTTTATAGTCAAATGTGATGTTTTATATCACTACTGTAATTCTTGGTTTAAAAGGCTTGTACATTATTATGAAACAATGATGTGGTTGTTTTGATATACATGGGCGGCGTTGTGCTGACCAGGCTTGGCGGTTTAGTGTTTAGTTGTATGTTATATAGAGACATTCTAGGACATTGATAGACAGTACAGACAATGGAGGACCGACAGATAGACCAGAAATCAGACAGCAAACGGCGGTTGTCTTATGGAAATACACCGCCATGTTATCGAAACTGTGGATTCTAGTCGCTGATTCCCTTGTGTTTTCTTTTCATTACACTTCAATTCCATACGTAATAATTCAATCATCTAATAGTCTTAGTGTTTTCCTTTCGACGACAAAGTCTATAAGTGTCAATTTTGTTCAATAATTGTATTCTGGCTCTGGCGGGAAAATCATTTGCTTTTTGTCGTCTGCTCTTCGAAATGGCACGACATAAGCGTTGTAACCCAGAGAGCCGTCTGTTTTTACTCATGGAGCACAAGTTATGTTTTGCATTTCTGGCGACTCTCATTCGATAAAGCATTCGAGTGTCGCATGGGAAAAGACCGTAAACAGTGTTCAGACTTCACCTCACCAGTAACGCAGACCTCTTAAATATCATAACGCCTAGTCAGTAGCTATTTCTATTAAAACAAATATGATGTCGAATCATGAAAATGTTCTTCTATAGACAATAGTCCGATCGTCCCCTTCCCTGTTATTGTCGGGGCCTATTCGATAATGCGTGCTTTGAAATATCATCTGGTATTCAAAATGAATTCAAAATTGGCAGATTTGATGATTTGATATTCTCGCCCTTTCTGCTGGTGTTTTGGTTTATGATATTCTTACAATAACATTTGCTGAGAGGTTCAGGATCCGGGATGACTACCGTCCATAAACATGACCTCTGCCCAAAGTCATAAAAATAATAAGACAAGAATTTCCGCACACTCGTAATCCGATTAACCCTTCCTGACGTTACTTGACGATGCAAATGAAAGGTTGAAGGAGCTACCAAACAATTACTGTATAGAACGCATCCCAGAATAAGTTCCGACACTGTAATCTCGGGGCGCGTTCGATTGAACATGTCTTATTTATTTCATCAAAATACTCATGGATGACTGCTCAGCTTGTTCGGTCATTTCCATTACTCGACGGTGTTTTAACAGCAGATAGTTTTCGGTATTACACAGTAATCATGAAATGAATTGTTTGTGTATTCAATTTTGGTGACTGGTTGGAAATGAATAGAGAAGAACAAATATTAATAATAACATCCCATCAACCGGATGATATACAAACCCGTGATCTTGACTAAGTCAGGTCACATGACAGAACATGCATTGACGTAGAGAAATCCTAATAAATGTTTACTATTATGGGTATTATTATAAAAAAAACATAGCTTTAAAAAGACGCTTTACAAGGCAGCCGAATAGTACCGAATATGTGGCGATAGGCGGTGTGTGTATAATCATTTATAACCATTATTATTACTAGGTCGTTGACCTTTGTTTAGCAAGAATCATGCCCCCCGCCCTCCTAAAAATCTTTAAAAGATTAAACAATTTTATGAAACTAAAGTGGGGAATTACGCGCTGTATCGGAGAACTGCGCCACGAATACTAATAAATTTAGAATTTAGAAAAATATTATGCGTAAATGATTTGAAAGATAAACGATTTATTAAATGAGTGATTGAGATAATATGTGATTGAATTCTAAATTAGATGATTTCATATTTCTAATTCCATTTCTTTGAGCAGAAGTCTGAACTTTCATTAAGGGCAAATTTAAAATATTAGAATGGTTGTATCACTAACAAAGATGTAATATTTTGAAAATAAAACTCAGATTTATTTGAACTGGGTATTTTTTTGTTTGTTTGTTTTTTTATTCCATAGCATTATCACGTTTTATTAAAAAAAAGTCAACATATTTACACGTCCAAGCAATGATTTTAAAATGTTCAAAATTATATTTTTTTTTACCTACCCGATGTTTCGCTGTGCATTATCATGCGAAACGCATATAACATCAATTGATTTATACCCTATCTGTAACAAGGTTCGGTTTATACTCTATCTGTAACAAGGTTTGGTTTATACTCTATCTGTAACAAGGTTTGTTATACTCTATCTGTAACAAGGTTTGGTTTATACACTATCTGTAACAATGTTTGTTATACTCTATCTGTAACAAGGTTTGTTATACTCTATCTGTAACAAGGTTTGTTATACACTATCTGTAACAAGGTTCAGTTTATACACTATCTGTAACAAGGTTTGTTATACTCTATCTGTAACAAGGTTTGGTTTATACACTATCTGTAACAAGGTTTGTTATACTCTATCTGTAACAAGGTTTGTTATACTCTATCTGTAACAAGGTTTGGTTTATACTCTATCTGTAACAAGGTTTGGTTATACTCTATCTGTAACAAGGTTTGGTTTATACTCTATCTATAACAAGGTTTGGTTTATACTCTATCTGTAACAAGGTTTAGTTTATACTCTATCTATAACAAGGTTTGGTTTATACTCTATCTGTAACAAGGTTTGGTTTATACTCTATCTGTAACAAGGTTTGGTTTATACTCTATCTGTAACAAGGTTTGGTTATACTCTATCTGTAACAAGGTTTGGTTTATACTCTATCTGTAACAAGGTTTGGTTATACTCTATCTGTAACAAGGTTTGGTTTATACTCTATCTGTAACAAGGTTTGGTTATACTCTATCTGTAACAAGGTTTGGTTATACTCTATCTGTAACAAGGTTTGGTTTATACTCTATCTGTAACAAGGTTTGGTTTATACTCTATCTGTAACAAGGTTTGGTTTATACTCTATCTGTAACAAGGTTTGGTTTATACTCTATCTATAACAAGGTTTGGTTTATACTCTATCTGTAACAAGGTTTGGTTTATACTCTATCTGTAACAAGGTTTGGTTTATACTCTATCTATAACAAGGTTTGGTTTATACTCTATCTATAACAAGGTTTGGTTTATACTCTATCTGTAACAAGGTTTGGTTTATACTCTATCTGTAACAAGGTTTGGTTTATACTCTATCTGTAACAAGGTTTGTTTATACTCTATCTATAACAAGGTTTGGTTTATACTCTATCTATAACAAGGTTTGGTTTATATACTATCTGTAACAAGGTTTGGTTTATACACTATCTGTAACAAGGTTTGTTTTATACACTATCTGTAACAAGGTTTGGTTTATACTCTATCTGTAACAAGGTTTGTTATACTCTATCTGTAACAAGGTTTGGTTTATACTCTATCTGTAACAAGGTTTGGTTGATACTTTATCTGTAACAAGGTTTGGTTTATACCACATCTATAACAAGGTTTGGTTTATACACTATCTATAACAAGGTTTGGTTTATACTCTATCTGTAACAAGGTTTGGTTTATACACTATCTGTAACAAGGTTCGGTTTAAACCACATCTATAACAAGGTTTGGTTTATACTCTATCTATAACAAGGTTTGTTATACTCTATCTGTAACAAGGTTTGGTTTATACACTATCTGTAACAAGGTTTGGTTTATACTCTATCTGTAACAAGGTTTGGTTTATACACTATCTGTAACAAGGTTTGGTTTATACTCTATCTATAACACGGTTTGGTTTATACTCTATCTGTAACAAGGTTTGTTTTACTCTATCTGTAACAAGGTTAGGTTTATACTCTATCTATAACAAAGTTTGGTTGATACTCTATCTGTAACAAGGTTTGGTTTATACACTATCTATAACAAGGTTTGGTTTATACACTATCTGTAACAAGGTTTGGTTTATACTCTATCTGTAACAAGGTTCGGTTTAAACCACATCTATAACAAGGTTTGGTTTATACTCTATCTGTAACAAGGTTTGGTTTATACACTATCTGTAACAAGGTTTGGTTTATACACTATCTGTAACAAGGTTTGTTATACTCTATCTATAACAAGGTTTGTTATACTCTATCTGTAACAAGGTTTGGTTTATACTCTATCTATAACAAGGTTTGGTTTATACTCTATCTGTAACAAGGTTTGGTTTATACTCTATCTATAACAAGGTTTGGTTTATACTCTATCTGTAACAAGGTTTGGTTTATACTCTATCTGTAACAAGGTTTGTTTTATACTCTATCTATTACAAGGTTTGGTTTATACTCTATCTGTAACAAGGTTTGGTTTATACTCTATCTGTAACAAGGTTTGTTATACTCTATCTGTAACAAGGTTTGGTTGATACTTTATCTGTAACAAGGTTTGGTTTAAACCACTATCTATAACAAGGTTTGGTTTATACTCTATCTGTAACAAGGTTTGGTTTATACACTATCTATAACAAGGTTTGGTTTATACACTATCTGTAACAAGGTTTGGTTTATACACTATCTGTAACAAGGTTCGGTTTAAACCACATCTATAACAAGGTTTGGTTTATACTCTATCTGTAACAAGGTTTGGTTTATACACTATCTGTAACAAGGTTTGGTTTATACACTATCTGTAACAAGGTTTGGTTTATACTCTATCTATAACATGGTTTGGTTTATACTCTATCTATAACAAGGTTTGGTTTATACTCTATCTGTAACAAGGTTCGGTTTATACACCATCTGTAACAAGGTTTGGTTTATACTCTATCTGTAACAAGGTTTGGTTTATACTCTATCTGTAACAAGGTTTGTTATACTCTATCTGTAACAAGGTTTGGTTTATACTCTATCTATAACAAGGTTTGGTTTATACTCTATCTGTAACAAGGTTTGTTATACTCTATCTGTAACAAGGTTTGGTTTATACTCTATCTGTAACAAGGTTTGTTATACACTATCTATAACAAGGTTTGGTTTATACTCTATCTATAACAAGGTTTGGTTTATACTCTATCTGTAACAAGGTTTGTTATACTCTATCTGTAACAAGGTTTGGTTTATACTCTATCTGTAACAAGGTTTGGTTTATACTCTATCTATAACAAGGTTTAGTTTATACTCTATCTATAACAAGGTTTGGTTTATACACTATCTGTAACAAGGTTTGGTTTATACTCTATCTGTAACAAGGTTTGGTTTATACTCT
Source organism: Pecten maximus (assembly GCF_902652985.1). Taxonomy (NCBI): domain Eukaryota; kingdom Metazoa; phylum Mollusca; class Bivalvia; order Pectinida; family Pectinidae; genus Pecten; species Pecten maximus. The sequence goes on along the minus strand of NC_047023.1, from coordinate 26,973,534 downwards.
ATCTGTAACAAGGTTTGTTATACTCTATCTGTAACAAGGTTTGGTTTATACTCTATCTATAACAAGGTTTGGTTTATACTCTATCTGTAACAAGGTTTGGTTTATACTCTATCTATAACAAGGTTTGGGTTATACCCTATCTGTAACAAGGTTTGGTTTATACTCTATCTATAACAAGGTTTGGTTTATACCCTATCTGTAACAAGGTTTGGTTTATACTCTATCTATAACAAGGTTTGATTTATACTCTATCTGCAACAAGGTTTGTTAGACTCTATCTGTAACAAGGTTTGGTTTAGACTCTATCTGTAACAAGGTTTGGTTTATACTCTATCTATAACAAGGTTTGGTTTATACCCTATCTATAACAAAGTTTGGTTTATACTCTATCTGTAACAAGGTTTGGTTTAGACTCTATCTGTAACAAGGTTTGGTTTATACCCTATCTGTAACAAGGTTTGGTTTATACTCTATCTATAACAAGGTTTGGTTTATACTCTATCTATAACAAGGTTTGTTATACACTATCTGTAACAAGGTTTGTTATACTCTATCTGTAACAAGGTTTGGTTTATACTCTATCTATAACAAGGTTTGGTTTATACTCTATCTATAACATGGTTTGGTTTATACTCTATCTATAACAAGGTTTGTTATACACTATCTGTAACAAGGTTTGTTATACACTATCTGTAACAAGGTTTGTTATACTCTATCTGTAACAAGGTTTGGTTTATACTCTATCTATAACATGGTTTGGTTTATACTCTATCTATAACAAGGTTTGTTATACTCTATCTGTAACAAGGTTTGGTTTATACTCTATCTATAACAAGGTTTGGTTTATACTCTATCTATAACAAGGTTTGTTATACACTATCTGTAACAAGGTTTGGTTTATACACTATCTATAACAAGGTTTGGTTTATACTCTATCTATAACAAGGTTTGGTTTATACTCTATCTGTAACAAGGTTTGTTATACTCTATCTGTAACAAGGTTTGGTTTATACTCTATCTGTAACAAGGTTTGGTTTATACTCTATCTGTAACAAGGTTTGGTTTATACTCTATCTGTAACAAGGTTTGGTTTATACTCTATCTATAACAAGGTTTGTTATACACTATCTGTAACAAGGTTCAGTTTATACTCTATCTGTAACAAGGTTTGTTATACACTATCTGTAACAAGGTTTGGTTTATACACTATCTGTAACAAGGTTTGGTTTATACACTATCTGTAACAAGGTTTGGTTTATACACTATCTGTAACAAGGTTTGGTTTATACTCTATCTATAACAAGGTTCGGTTTATACTCTATCTATAACAAGGTTTGGTTTATACTCTATCTGTAACAAGGTTTGGTTTATACTCTATCTGTAACAAGGTTTGGTTTATACACTATCTGTAACAAGGTTTGGTTTATACTCTATCTGTAACAAGGTTTGTTATACACTATCTGTAACAAGGTTTGGTTTATACTCTATTTGTAACAAGGTTTGTTATACTCTATCTATAACAAGGTTTGGTTTATACTCTATCTATAACAAGATTTGGTTTATACACTATCTGTAACAAGGTTTGGTTTATACTCTATCTATAAAAAGGTTCGGTTTATACTCTATCTATAACAAGGTTTGGTTTATACTCTATCTGTAACAAGGTTTGGTTTATACTCTATCTGTAACAAGGTTTGGTTTATACACTATCTGTAACAAGGTTTGGTTTATACTCTATCTGTAACAAGGTTTGGTTTATACTCTATCTATAACAAGGTTTGGTTTATACTCTATCTATAACAAGATTTGGTTGATACTCTATCTGTAACAAGGTTTGGTTTATACTCTATCTGTAACAAGGTTTGGTTTATGCTCTATCTGTAACAAGGTTTGGTTTATACTCTATCGGTAACAAGGTTTGGTTTATACTCTATCTGTAACAAGGTTTGGTTTATACTCTATCTATAACAAGGTTTGTTATACTCTATCTGTAACAAGGTTTGGTTTATACTCTATCTGTAACAAGGTTTGGTTTATACTCTATCTATAACAAGGTTCAGTTTATACTCTATCTATAACAAGGTTTGTTATACTCTATCTGTAACAAGGTTTGGTTTATGCTCTATCTGTAACAAGGTTTGGTTTATACCCTATCTGTAACAAGGTTTGGTTTATGCTCTATCTGTAACAAGGTTTGGTTTATACCCTATCTGTAACAAGGTTTGGTTTATACCCTATCTGTAACAAGGTTTGGTTTATACTCTATCTATAACAAGGTTTGGTTTATACCCTATCTGTAACAAGGTTTGGTTTATGCTCTATCTGTAACAAGGTTTGGTTTATACACTATCTATAACAAGGTTTGGTTTATACCCTATCTATAACAAGGTTTGTTATACTCTATCTGTAACAAGGTTTGGTTTATACTCTATCTGTAACAAGGTTCGGTTTATACTCTATCTGTAACAAGGTTTGGTTGATACACTATCTGTAACAAGGTTTGGTTTATACTCTATCTATAACAAGGTTTCGTTTATACTCTATCTATAACAAGGTTTGTTATACTCTATCTATAACAAGGTTTGTTATACTCTATCTGTAACAAGGTTTGGTTTATACTCTATCTGTAACAAGGTTTGGTTTATACTCTACCTATAACAAGGTTTGGTTTATACTCTATCTGTAACACGGTTTGGTTTATACTCTATCTATAACAAGGTTTGGTTTATACTCTATCTATAACAAGGTTTGGTTTATACTCTATCTGTAACAAGGTTTGGTTTATACTCTATCTATAACAAGGTTTGGTTTATACTCTATCTATAACAAGGTTTGGTTTATACTCTATCTATAACAAGGTTAGGTTTATACTCTATCTGTAACAAGGTTTGTTATACTCTATCTGTAACAAGGTTTGGTTTATACACTATCTATAACAAGGTTTGTTATACTCTATCTGTAACAAGGTTTGGTTTATACACTATCTATAACAAGGTTTGGTTTATACTCTATCTGTAACAAGGTTCGGTTTATACTCTATCTATAACAAGGTTCAGTTTATACTCTATCTATAACAAGGTTTGGTTTATACACTATCTATAACAAGGTTTGTTATACTCTATCTGTAACAAGGTTTGGTTTATACACTATCTATAACAAGGTTTGGTTTATACTCTATCTGTAACAAGGTTCGGTTTATACTCTATCTATAACAAGGTTCAGTTTATACTCTATCTATAACAAGGTTTGGTTTATACTCTATCTATAACAAGGTTTGGTTTATACTCTATCTGTAACAAGGTTTGGTTTATGCTCTATCTGTAACAAGGTTTGGTTTATACTCTATCTATAACAAGGTTTGGTTTATACTCTATCTATAACAAGGTTTGGTTGATACTCTATCTATAACAAGGTTTGGTTTATACTCTATCTATAACAAGGTTTGGTTTATACTCTATCTATAACAAGGTTTGGTTTATACTCTATCTGTAACAAGGTTTGGTTTATACTCTATCTGTAACAAGGTTCAGTTTATACTCTATCTGTAACAAGGTTTGTTATACTCTATCTGTAACAAGGTTTGGTTTATACTCTATCTATAACAAGGTTTGGTTTATACTCTATCTGTAACAAGGTTTGTTATACTCTATCTATAACAAGGTTTGGTTTATACTCTATCTGTAACAAGGTTTAGTTTATACTCTATCTATAACAAGGTTTGTTATACTCTATCTGTAACAAGGTTTGTTATACTCTATCTGTAACAAGGTTTGGTTTATACTCTATCTATAACAAGGTTTGATTTATACTCTATCTGTAACAAGGTTTGTTATACTCTATCTGTAACAAGGTTTGGTTTATACTCTATCTATAACAAGGTTTGTTATACTCTATCTATAACAAGGTTTGGTTTATACTCTATCTATAACAAGGTTCAGTTTATACTCTATCTATAACAAGGTTTGGTTTATACCCTATCTATAACAAGGTTTGGTTTATACTCTATCTATAACAAGGTTTGTTATACTCTATCTATAACAAGGTTTGGTTTATACTCTATCTATAACAAGGTTTGGTTGATACTCTATCTATAACAAGGTTTGGTTTATACTCTATCTGTAACAAGGTTTGATTGATACTCTATTTGCAACAAGGTTTGTTAGACTCTATCTGTTAAAAGATTCGGTTTATATATACACAAGATCCCTATATACATGACTTATTAATATGTGTGTGCTATATAAATCTTACAGGTAGTGTGGACTGACCAGTGGTCAACGCTTCTGACGTTTGAAATCCAAAGAATTATTGACGACGATCGGATAAGTGTGGAGCGGCCGTACACCAAGGACTGGAACTTACTAATCCATGAAGTCCGGTACTCCGACCGGGGCCGATACACGTGTCAGATCAATACGGACCCTATCAAAACCAAAAATGTTGTGCTATACGTCCTCGGTAAGTAAGCAGCTCTAAGACTTGTGTATTCACCATAACTTGTTTCCAGAAACCTTCTGATCTGGTCAGTGACTAAAGAGTGTTTTGTTTTGTTGCCATTGATAAGTAGAATACACAATGATATTTAAACATACTTGTAATAATGGCATAAAACCTTATGGCATTGCCGATTCACAATTTGCAAATACATTCATTTTGTCATGAAAAATACAAATGAGAAATGTGTTTTATAAAGACATCATCTGCTACTATGTTGAGATACGGCGTACAAGCAGAGAAGTTTATAAACTAACACTACTAATACATGCATAGCAGATTTATATTACCTGAATGAATTAAGAGTATTCCCCAAAGAAAATAGCGCAATTAAAGTGTTACACATCGACATATATTGGTAAGTATCATACTCACGTTAATGGTTTGAATTACGCGCGCGCGTACACAACTGTTAACTAGTACATAAGGACGGATTTGCGTGATTTCACCTTAATATAAGTACGTCTGTATGAAGGTGCATGGATGGTGATATAACATTCAGGAGCTGTGATGCAGATCAGATAGCGAATCGACATAAACATCAGTACATGTATCATCGACAAACGCCGTCAACCGAGGATATCGGATGAGGAGACAACAGTGTGGCTTGAGGTGCAGTGAACATGACGTTTATGACAAGTTTTGAAAAGCTACAGACTGTGACATGTAGATGATAGCTCATAGGACAGAGCAGTATATATAGATAGTGTACAATATATTATTTGCTTTTGTGTATAGTGAATTAGATGTGTGAGATTCAAGTTTCAAGATTTGTATTACTCTCTGACACACTTGATAGTGTGTAACAAGAGGTCAAACAAGTGTACAGCAATGTTACAATTATAACATGACAATGTGAGCAGATCATATGTATGGACATAATTGTTTGTTTCATAATTTTCCATATAGTGAATTGTACAAATCTGGGAAATATGAATGTAGTAGAATATCAATTGATAATAACTGGCAACCTCTACACTATAGCATGTAAATTCATACTTATAAAAAGTTATGTTTACAATATGCACAGGTAAATTACACCAAGCTTCATAAATTATACAGAGATTGATTGTAATTCTTTATCTCACTAGGAATAGCTTATTTGTCCTATAGACTGGTGGAAACCTGGGGAAAGTTATCACCCTTATGTGTACTATAATAATACACAATGCACTCATCCTCTTTACAATACAATATACTTAATGCCACTATTAAAATAACGTGTACAGTAGGCTTAAGTCTATATCGAAGCTACATGAAAACATACTTGAAAATTCATTTTTGTGGAAAATAACTAGTAAAGTGTATATATTGTGTATGTTTGAAAGATATGTGTATATGTATGGATTAATTTAGTGTAATGAAATAAATGTACATATATGTAATCAACCGTAATGTATTCAATATCTTATGAGTGCAAGACAGAAAATCCGGTTGCGTTTTTATAAATCAAAATAAATATCTTGCGACACTCTACTACAATAGATATGTGATAGCAATGTTTAAGTGTATTTACTGGGAAAATTAAGATAACTAGTATTCAAACAATGTTACCTCTATCTTAGTCACATATGATATCATTTTACTTAGACCACACTTTGTACAATACTTGGAAAGGGTGAAATTCATTGTTTGAACCTTTATACATAAAACATGTTTCCCTCCAAATTAAATCTGACTGCTCATCATACATGGTATTCAAACAAAGTCTGTATATTTATATTCGATTTTAAAATGGCTGCGTTTTCTGTTATTTTGTATTTACGATCCACGAAAATGCAAAACCGTACACATCATATTTCATTTGTAAATTGAGAGCCGCAACCATTTCTAAGTCATCCTTTGGAGAACGGCAAACTCGCAAAGGTTTTCCCTAGCTAATATAAAACTACAGCTACAGAATAATTGATGGGAAGTTTGATATTTGGGAGAATCCTCTAACAAATTACAACTATCAAATTGAATAAAGCGAACGACAGAGCAAAAGCTTACAGTAGAATGCACAAGTTGTGATACGTCTGTTAATGTAGGGAATGTGGTTTTAAAGGGCCACCGTGTTAAAACCTTATATATGGATACCAAAATGGCACATAATTGGTTAAGTATCTATATGGTTCAGTGGACTACTTTGCACGCCTAAATGACCAATTATGTACATTAGCTGTATTTGACAATGTCACACAGATAGTATGACGTCTAGCATGTCGTCTCATCGTTTGCACTCCGTGATCTATGCCGGGCCTGTACCATCTGGTTTTATAATACACGTCGGCATCGTTGTAGTTGTACTCCTGAAGTCGCATCCGTTAAACGTCTCCATGTAAAAAGTACATGGTTTGTTAATCATATTTATTAGGCTTAATTGATGAAAGATTTACGAGCTATTTTTTTGTATTATTTGCATTCAACATGGCCTCATTTTCCTTGTATTACATTGGAATATGAATTACAAATCGCCCTGTCATTTCTCCTTTATAGCATGCAGAATGGTATGTGAAGGGTAATGACAAATTATACCGATAACCAGCCTGACTTCATTCTAAGAGATGAAACCCAGATAGCTGTTCAACAATTCGCTCGTTCGTGAAATACTCCATGCGTTTCTCTACTTGTCAAAATTGTGATTTATTGTTTTTTTTCTAATCATTACTCTAACAATAGTTTAAGATGCTGCTGCTGGCAAAGATACGAGGAACATAATAGATCAGGAGGAATGTTACCATTGCACACATATTCTTCATTCCAATAAACAAGTTTCGATTGTTACCTTAACTTCCCTGATGTATTCTTTAATCTATAATGTCAATTAGTAATTGATATAATTCCTAAAGTCGCTGATATTAAAAGTATAAGTACCCCAGCCAATGTGTATAAAAATCCAAAATATGGTATAGTTAGTGATAACCACGGGATATTTCGCAATATCCACGGTCATTAGATAAAGCGCGGATGTAATAACTAAGATATGATCTCTACAAATATATAGTGTGTACTATTACCCGCGAACTAGTTTCGGCTTGAAAAACCTCGACATATTAGTTTAACAAATGTACAGTAAGACAATAAATGAGGTAGGTCCTAGTTTTTTTGTCAAATCGTGTCTCGTGTCTCTAGAGAACGAAGCATCGCCGACATTAACTAATGAAATCGGAGTAGAGAGTCATTCTCTTCCGAAATAGTACCCGTTAGATTGTAACAGAAAGCTGAGTACAAGGATATGTATTCGTAATCTGTAATCCGAAATACATGGATAGGAGGGACACCAAATATATTATTACACACTGACACGCGTGTCTTAATAACCACTTATCTCACGATACTTTTCTTTTTAACAGGGTTATAGTCTGATTGCTTCGTATCAGTCCCTGTAAGTTCATCGTGGGTAAAACTGCTGAAATACCCAAAACATATCCGTATATATCAAGGTCCATTGGACAAAGTTCGTGTATCCCTGCTTAATTAGCCTATTCCATTATCTATAGGAAAGACTTCTGCCGTTTCCTGGATATAAAATCTAACATAATATGATATATCGCTGTTGATTGTAATGTAACTATTGTCTCATTTTCTAGTGCCCCCACGGATAGTCGATGATGCATCAACGCGTGAAGTGGTGGCCAGGGAAGGTGATACTGTTACTCTTGTGTGTAATGTAACGGGAGTGCCACCTCCAACAGTGCATTGGTACCGCCGACCTCTTGGTCAGAGTCTCGGAGTCAAAGAACGTGAGTACTACGTCACAATTTTATGTTGAAGTCAAATGGACGCCCATCGCAGTGTTGACGTAAGTACCGGATGTAAGTATGTATTGATGACATAAAAATCCAGGAAACCAGTTATAACGATAATGTGTGGAATACAGTTTTCGACATAATATGGTTTCTCGGTAGTTTGAGACTTCTGGGTGGATTCAGATATCTTGGCGGTTGTAGCAGTATATGTTTTAAGATTCAGTTGTCTTTGCGGTGCTATAACAATGGAATAGAAACAGGACAAAGTGATATGAAATGGACAAACACGGCCATTCTTATAATACTTCAGTGCTATTTACAAAACCACGTATGAAGCCCCACCAAAACATCACTATGAAGATATTTCTTAAAGATTAAACAAGCATTGCGATGTCTGTCTGAAATAAATCAACAATTAAGTAATATATGTTAAATTGATGTGTTTTTTTAAATACGTGCAAATGGCTAAACGAGATGATTTGATATTTATTTCAGCACCAATACATAAACATTTAAGGCATCTGTTGGATACGGCATAAAGAATATATAACACTTCATTTATATTCAATAGATTAGAGATACTTGTTACAACGATAATGAGATATTTTTCAGCGAATTGTATTTCAGGACTTGTTTAGTTTGATAGGAATGTCATATTACCATTCCACAGTGGTGATAGAGAATTACACGTTGATATGTACATATTATGCCCGGGGACAAAACATCTACATTTCTAGTGATCTATTTGTGTATGTAAAATATGTGAGTATGAACATTTATCATAAATGTCAGTAAACGTGTGTGCGTTTTAAGTGTGTGGTAGAGGTACGATAGACGACAATGTGTGTAGATATTTCGGAAAGAACATCTTACAAATACACTTTTAATAATTTCATCCTCATTGCATCGACTTAGTCTGAGACTACACTTTCGTGAGGAAATGACAAATTATATCTCGTCAATCCTTACAATAGTGTGTGATTGTACCTTGCACCATGCTTAGAGAAGACGCCAGCCGAGACCATGGATTGTGTATTATGACGAGGTATGGGGTGTATGGAAATGTAACCATTGTTTGGTATCCAGGCATGTGTTAGGAAAGGCTTACATCTTCTGCCACCTAGTACCGAAATATGAATATGACGAATTAGCAAAGATAGCGACATACAAAATGTATACAGTCGGGCATTGTTATCTCGAAGTTAGTGGGGGGTCACAAAATATTTCTAGATATCCCGAGTATTCGACGTAACTGAGAATATTATGTATACAATTATTTATGTCGGAACTGGATTTTTTCTTCGCGTTACGCAGTAGTAATGAGTGAGATCGGGATAGCAATGTTTGACAGTATATTGTATTCCCACGCAAAAGGTGAATGGATAAATCGTTATCAGTGAACAGTGTTTAGGTTTATAATAATAATAAATCAAAGCTGAATTCAATTAAAATAATAAATGGAAGTAACTCGTTGGATATCACGTATTGAGTAATCGGTATGTTGTGAAAATTAACGTTCTGACAATTGCGAGATTTATTTGATATTTCCGAGAAGGTTTGTGTTTGTTGGAGCTACATGTATTTGTTAAGATCCTTTATTTGGAGGTTCGTGTTGTCTACTTTCACTTTGTATTGATGCCTTGTTATGCATAATTATTGTTTTCATATATATATTTTATCTTGATTTTTTTAAAGGTCGATTTATTTAAAGCACTAAGAGTAATGAAGACATTTTCTTCCTCCTCGAATTTATATGCTTATGTATACAAATTATGACAAAAACTCATGATATGAGTAATTAAAATAAAAGCGCTTTTCTTTATTTCTACCAAATTTGAGGTCTACAATTCTCTTTCTTGATTGTATTACCGCATATTAGGACGGAAATGGCTTCAATAAGCTATGCCTCATATTTTTTTTAAATTTTGTTATAAATCAGAAGAATTTCTCATTAATTGAGTATTTCATATAGTGTGCAGAGAAAAATGATTTTATATTTTACATTAATCAAATGGCGAAGAAATCGAAATACTTTAGTACATGTATATAGTTATAACAATTTTAAATTAGGACTATAATTTGTATAAAAAAGTCAGTTGTATTACGACATTTGTAGAACTTTTGGCTGTTTTTATATAATATGTGTATACAGTATTGTCTAACTAATTCGAGATTTCCATAGAGAATCGAGAAAGTATGACAGGTTCAATACGTTATACTATTATGACGGGTTGGGGGTTCCGAGTTCGGGGTTTGACTGCCGATCATAGTTGACGCTGAGGTAATTTTATTTTGATATGGAGAAAAATGTGTTTAGTTAACTATCTTTCTAAGTTACGCTCAAGTGCAATGTTATCCACGAACTGTTTTTAAAGCGCCGAATCTCTGTGTGTCTATTTGACCATAGTTTCCGTGTGCCATTCGCCTGATAGATTCATAAACTATCTAGTCGTAATTAGAGCATAAGGAAAACGTTTCTATACAACTATATGATATTTAAATTATCATCGGTGTGAAAAACAACTGCGTCTGAGGATGGATCAAAGTACATCATGTCCGTCGATTTGTTGTGATATGAAATACTGTAACCCGGGATGGTATATTGAACAGTGAGAAGCTATAGCAGATATAAACAAATATGACATATTTACTAGCTATAATATTTTGCATTACAGCAATATAAAAAATGTATTTTGGAAACCTTCACTATTTCATTCGTTATTCTTTAATTTGTCAATACATTTCAACAGTATTGTCATTGAGTTTAAACCTACATGGATATGCAGGTCAATGTGCATTTCATTTCGGAATTTATTTTTTATTTTTTTTTTTTTTTTTTTTGTAGGGAACAGTAAACCACATGTACAGTAACCCGCATCTCCCGTCTGTCAACATAGATCGCAGTATTATATCAAATATCATGTAAAAACCTCCCGGGTCGTTGTTTACTTCCTGATAATTCTGTTATAACTACTATCCTTTTCCAGTTCATCGAATATCATACTTAATTAAAAGGTTTAGGGTTGGGACCCTCTGACAATTTGTGTTAAAATGTCAGTCACCATATATGTATAATGTCCATGAAGCAAGGAATAAATTTACATATTTATCGTTTGGGTTACGTGCCAATTAACTGCCTAACTGCACTGCCATCAGTACTATCAATCATAGTGAAACTAAACCGAATCTTCATGTGTACAATTGACCAAAACGCAAATATTGCAATAAAGATTATTACAATTCGTTATATTTTTACCAGTGAAATATCGGAAATTATTCATTCTGTAAAAGTGATAATTTTCTCTAGTACCCGATTTGACCAATCAGAACACTGCTTATAAGCAACAATGGGGAAAATTAACGTTATGTGACGTCATTATGCTTAAAACATAACGTCACGATTTGGCGTACATTTGTGAGCCGTTGACAGGGGACCGCAATGAATTATAGGAGAGATTGAAATACCTCAGTATATTTTGCTCTAAAATGTAATGAACAGAATATCTAACAGTATCTTACTGAAGACACTGTGAGATATCATCTATGTACTGCATATCACACAAAAAGCTACAACGAGGTAACTCTCATAAAACGGCACAATATACACTAACGATATACTTCAGCATATACCTACATGTTTTCCAGTATACTGACTTCAACTATATACATGTATATAAAGAGATATCCCTAGTGTTTCATGAATATCAGTTATATTCAATCGAGTGTTCGACTCCCATCAGCTGCACATACTGACAGATTGAAAGGAAGGGAAGTAACTCTTATATATCACAATGATTTCATCGCTGAAATATCCAGTTGATGACCTCTTTCTCACCTTCACTAACGCAATTTTGAATCTGCAGCTCTATCTGTTTGCGTCTTATTATCATTATTTGTCCGCTGAATAATGTAGTTCCACGTATAGGACACATATCTCAAAGAACAGAAACATAAACTGGACACATACAACACGTGTGTAGCTCCAATAATGAAATGCAACTATTCTACTGTTAATAAATTATAATTTTGACCACTGAACAATTATTGAAAAGGGTGCACATATTAATATCATCGTCAACACGGCTGTGGCCAAGTACTCGAAATGTATGATTGTGAATTGTAGACATATCTAAGCCTATTGAAGTCATATGCGGACGGACACTGAAGAAAAACACCAACAAACAAATCTTAATTGCAACAATCAAGGTCTGTGTGTTGTATTCAATCATTTTTATTGCCAGGAAATAGCTTTATGAGTGATTGTAATAGACATTTCCGATTTTCAGGTAGATGGATCACGTTCAGCGTACTAGTACGCGACATACAGTTCATTTGGGAGTCGTCTCAAAGTCGTATGAACACCTTTTGTGACAATATGAGTTAAGCATACGCAAAAGGACTACATTGTCATGAGTATAGTAAGCAAACACTAGTAGGTTAGGTTATTACATGACGTTTTAGTAACAAAGGATTTATTACACCTGAGCAAAACGAGGGAGTTATAAATCCCGAGTGACGAGAAATCATGCACTAAGCTATATCACTGTATACTTCCCACCTTGAACTTATTAGTGTAAGTAAATAGTACTTACCTTCAGGTGAATTGATTTATATTGAGTATTAGCAATACATATATATCCACAATGCACACTGGTGTCTTCACGGATAAGGATGAGGATTTGGGCAATTTTGTTTCGAAACTATCGCAATGTTATGCAAACATCATGAATTTAAGTACACAAAATAAACACCCAAAACACAGTCTGTCATTATTCATCCTAGTGGACACGAGGATATTTTCATATGGAGTGAATTTCTGGCTTTTGTTATATTTCAACATAAAATAAAGCGAGAAGTTTGGGAAATTCTGCGATATGAAACTTTCGCATTACTATCAAGAAACGATGCAATACAGAAAGGTAAAAGATGTTTGTTGAACAATTTGTATACATAAAGTATTATCAATCCCGAAGGAATTATAATAGTTTCCATCTGTATCTTTCAAGAAATGGTATATTTCGATGTGAAGTTATATAAGAAGCGGTTTAAACGAAATCATTTTATCGTAACTTTAGATGCGTATTTGAAGGTAATCCTTTCATCGGTATTGACTTTATCAGTAATTAATTAATTAATTGATAGTTATTGACTATTATTTCAAATATTCTTCTTTTTTATATTTATTTCCTTTCTTTTTCTATTTATTTTTCATATTGTTTTTGTGTCTTTTTTTATTTTAAATTGATCCTTCCACTGAATTGACTTATTATTGATTATCTCTCCTTTCTTACATCATTTCTAATCACAGTTCATTGCACAGAAACACCCATTTCATGCCCATGCAATCATGATTGGCAATGAAAGGGGATTATGTGTGCAGTGGAGTGTAGTAATAAGTGATTTATTGCCCACGCGTTTCCATTGTAAAAGGTGGGCAGTATACAGTAAGAAAATCACTGCTATAATCATTTGATACATGTTTCATGGGTATTGCATACCAGGGATCGCTTTTAATAAAGAAGCAAACACGACTCCAAGTCCGCAGTGCAACTAAGAGCGAAATAATAAAATATCCAAGAATATACAAAGTATCACACATATCCTGTAAGATTAATTATAAACTATGTCTTTATATAACATATGTTAATATATATAAATTATATAAACATTTGTAAATGTCCCGATGTCCTCCAACTGAAAAGGCGACGAACTAGCAACCCGAAACAACTATACACAACTGATGAAATGTATCATCCTTGGTGGCGTTAAAGTGTTCCTATGACACGGTATTTTATATTTTTATATTTTATAAAAAAAAGTGCATGATAATGAATACGAAAAAAATGTTTAAGACGACCCTCAATTCAGTTGTAGTTCGAGTACGAGTCCGTTAATCTACTTGAACAAGGGATTTCTTATTCATTTATTTTTTTAAATTGTTTATGAAGAAAGCATATCCTCATTGGATTGATTTTAGCGTTTAACATTTCAAAAAAACTGTTACTTTAATAAAGGGCGTGAAAGTTATAAACATCTTTATTTAAAGATCATTGAAATGGACAAAAATAGTTATAAATATCCGTATTTATAGCGAAGTGGAGAGAAACGTTAAAGAGTTATAAATGAGCAAAGCGCATGACCGATTGTTATTAAGCATACCTCCGTTTGTGTTGTGATTTCATCTTATGTTTAATCATTCATTATTATAATATCCTTAAAGATCCCCTTGTGATAAACTTTTCCATTATATTATCGACATATTAATTTAATTCATTTCATATACAGACCACCTGGCGCATGTTAGATTACCGATGTCGATTCATTCCTTAATAGATAATGATCCATGTATATACATATACAAACGTAATATGCATGCTAGATGACGACACGGTGTAAAATTATCCATTACCAGTATAGACATTGTTTTCCACCCATATAGCCATGTATTACATTTCAACAGAACATTTATTGCATATACTTTATATAGAATAATGCAGTACATTGCATGTAATAGTTTGAGGCAGCTGAAACAGTTTTAAATGTTGTACAACTGTACTTTGATGGCTTTACTTCATTGTGCATTTTGCTTTGTCAGGACTGGAAGGACGAGGGCGCTCTTCCATAGGACCATGCACTTACAATCGTTCAGGTATTGAAAGACTTATGTGGTATAGCCGTGTGTCATGCTTTTTAAAGTTTATGTACGTGACTGTCTTATCAGCCATTTGTTGACTGGCGTCAGTTGTACACACCAGTTTATACGGCCAGGATAACTCTCTTTCGGAATTTCTAACCAGTGCTTCTAATTACCGTCTATATCTAAACAATTGCAATACATTTACATCAATAATCTCTTAAAACGCTTCAATATCAATTCGCATTTATGTCGTTTACCGGTACTAGCAACATGTAGTCATATATGTTTAATTGTTTTCATATTTTCTTTTGTTTTGCTTGGTATTTTTACAATATACTTGTTCGCATTTTCTATCAATAAAGCAGTAAATCTTATAATTACTCGTACAAAGAGGCTCATCATTCATGCCAGTTTTTTTTTTTTTTTTTTTTTAAATACGGATATTCAAAAATCTTCAAATAGAGGAGAACCATTTTCGGTACCAAGCTGACGAACTTCTTTTTCCGCGTACATTTTATTATTTGTATTATTTACCTTTATAGTTTCCTACCTAAATAGCATTTTGCTTTTATTCCAATATTGCTGTTTTAATCTATTTTTGTTTGCTCCTGTGTATGACATCATTTCTACAAATCCTGATAGAGTCTATCTGAACAATCTGTTATCTCGAGATATCATGCTTACAGGATAATCAAACATTGTAGTTCGAAAAAAGTAAAGCCAAATTGGGATCAGTGCCGAAAACAGAAAAGGTAAGTAGATTCCTTTGTAAAATGCATTTAATGCTTTAAATAAAACTAGAGTTGTGATGATAAAATGTTGTTACCAAACTACAAATCAGACTTAATAACTCGAGATAAGAGAGGAGACCGTATAAACTGGTGGACAGCTGATTTCCGGAAGCGGAAACATGTCACGTGAGTAGATTGTGCATGGCTTCCGGTTGCTCATCCTCACATTGGAAATTTACACTTACTAACAATGATTAACATTCTTGTTTATCAACAGAGAAAAACACAAGATCTAAGTAATTTATACCAATTTAGCATATAATAACGATTATCTTAATATTTATTTTATGGTTTTTTACTTCATTTTATTTTATTTTTATTTGTTAAAAACTAAATTATTACCTGAATGCATTTTAATGAAAAAAAATATGTTGTACAATTTATAGTTCAGATAGCTTAGACAAAGAGGGTGGTTATAATTTGGAGATATATACACGTTTGTTTCTTACAGTTAAGATCATAATCTTTTGTCTAAACAATACGATAATAAATCTTCAAAAGCATAAAATAAGTGTTAGTTTATGTTTTTATTCTTTACTTTACAATAAAAAATGTAAAGTGCAATATGTGCATTTTCGTGGAAATGTGGATGAGGAGCAACCGCATTGTAGATATAGACTAGCTTTGGGAATCATCATATCGTAAAAAAACGAAAGATGATAAATCTTTCATAATTCGAATTTCTGAAGTAGACTTTCCATTGGTTGGTGAGAAGTCTACGATGGATTTCGGGGATGTCAGGCTGTAAGTGCATGTGTGTATGGAGGACGCAATGTTCACTGTTTGTGTACTGAACTACTAACACACTGACTAACACCTTTTTTACTCTTTATATATGTCAATAATTAACATTAATTAAGTCTCAATTTGACCGCAGAGCTTTCTACTTGTCTCTCTCGGACATCGGGTTAGTATCGTTTTTAGATTGCAACTTTAGATGATGATGATGGTGATGATGGAACGGTAGCTGAAACATATACTTTTTAATCCAACGACACTCTTTGATATTTGAATTTAGCAGCATCAAGAGCAAGACACTGCGATGTGCTTGATTTGCATATGTTTCCATATATTCTTGTTCATTGAAACAAAATCAATAATGTTACAGTTATATCGATTATGATTCTTTAACACTAACACATCTATATTTTGATAATAAAATAATGGTGAAAGCTCTGTGTGTCAGGGTGATACACTATATCTGATATATTAATATTTTGTATTGATACGTATGAACGATAAAGTATATTTGAATATACATATACTTATGAAATTTGATGTAATTGACAATGAATTTGTATTCAATTAACCTTCTGGTCCTGAGAATGTCTCTTTACATGTTTTACTTTTAGTGGCTGCATGATATAATACATTTCCGTCAGCTTGTATATACAAATATTTATGCGCATACATCAATTATCAAGTGGCTTGGAGTGGTATGATCTATCGAGAGCCCTGAACAGGTTGAAGTTTGAAATGTTTCTTTGTTAGGCCTCAGATTTTAAATAATTTCTGACAACACTCTAGATTTATCAAAATTGCTGTTTTGAAAAAATATACTGCAACACGACTCCCTTATTGCCTTATCATCAGATTTAGATGTTATATTATGGATGTTATATTATATAAACAAAAGAACAAAATCGAAAAAAAAAAATATATATATCAAAATATCAATGTTTGATGTATTAATTTCGAATTTAGATAATGGTTTAACTTTTAATGTTGTTTTTGCAATCGTAAACACATGACAACATGATCACTGATACCAATTAACTACTCCCTATAGCACCCATTGTTTTTATAACGAAAAAAAGTATCTGAAGGATTGAAATTATTTAAAAACTATTTAATGAGCCAACGAAATATAACATGGGTATCTCTTTATGTTATACATAATTTTCTAATAATTAAGAAAAAAAGAAATCGGTAGCAAAGTGTTATATGTATTCGTAAAATTATATTTCTTTAAAGATAAACACTAACATGCATTTTGACGCAAAACCCGGCTAATTTAGCGCATGGAAATTGGATTTCGAATATTCTGGTTTTAATTCTTGAAGATATGTTTATATATGTCTCTAGTGAATAATATGTTGTATGCTATACTGGCTCAGAATCGCATTTTTAATGATAAATTCAATTGATTTAAACAAAGAAAAATAAAATTAATATATCACACTAGATTTTATATATTCAAAATTATTTATGCTTACTTCATATCGTGCACCTTTCTTATTTATTCAAATTCAAATATTATTAACTAAAAAGATGCGACTTCATTCAGTGTTAGATTTGATATTGTCGAATCAAACATAACGTACAAGTATACGGGTACGTCTAAACTTACTTCCTTCCATAAAAACGACAAAACGAAAATGCCTTCTAAATATGTCTGGACACCTGAATATTACGCTGTAAAATATATCATTTTTATCTTTTGGTAGTTCAATGAGTACAACAAGTATCAACATACTTAAGTCGCTTACAGAAACCGTATGTCTTTTTTTTATATAATGCGCCTGACTATAATTAACATTGACTATAACGACAATATTACAATAACGATTAGTTCATGTTGTTCAAATCATGCCTTTTATGCTGGTCGTGTTTGCAATGCTATGTGGAATGAGTGGTATCGTGAAAAGTGAACCTATTTAACTCGTGTCACCTGTCTTGTTTACAGCCATAGTGATACCTATGCAAACACCCTCACCAGCAGTCATTGGCCACAATTGGTCGGTAGGACGTGATGGTACTATATTTCTAATTTTCAGAGATTCCTCCGCTCCACCGGTTTGCTTCTTCTTCCCAGATAGTTAGCAGCTGGGATATTAACACTATCACATTCTCTTAGCTCAGCTGCAAAACTAGAAACTAATGATCTCTTTGTGTGTTCCATCATACTAACGTACCATGTTGATTAATCATATCCCCGAGAGATAACACATCCCTTTATCCTCATCAATGACCTTCACTAGACCTTGGACCTCATATTTGTTTTTCACGTGCACTGTTTTCAATTCACATGTTTCTTATCTGGTGGCTGCTTTCTTTGCAAGAGTCATTTCGCACTCAGTCTAACTCACCCGATTGGTATGGAAATACATGTATCTTTTGTAGTTAAAGTGCAATAAAAAACATCTCAACACGGCAACCTTTTGCAAGCATGATTGTTGTTGTTTAATACCCAACCTTACAAACTTAAAAAAAATATTTTCATTCTTGTAGTTGTACACACACACACACAAACACACGATGTCTTTGTCTTTTGAAAGTATTTATTATAATTTTATTCAGCAATAAATAAATCTTTCAGATATTGAAATATTGCAGTATTCTATCCAAAACGAAATTTTTTTTTTTTTATGATAATAGATATTACAAAATCAATTTTAAAGCCTTGTTCATTATGATTTGCCAAAGTTTGAGGATGTGGTTATTGTAAGAACATATGAAGTAGAAAACACCACTATATTGGTTCACAGAAGATAATCTCGACAGAAATTTTAGTTGTTTTCCTACGTATGAAATAAAATGCATTGTTTTTATTGTGACATGTAAATAAATATAGTTAAAATATAATACAAGTAAGCAGAAGCTAAAGACAGATGTTTTGTTCCTCTATTTTCCAGGCACAATATAGCTTACTTGCAAAGTGAAACCAACTTTCCCCTCCATTCCTGCTTTGTGTGTTACCCAGGCGTTCTTTTTTATATCGCCAGTATTTTAGTTTCTTTTTTTTCGCATTGAAATTGTCCGTTGTTTAATGAATAAAATTATATTCTTTGCATTCGTTAATTGTTTTTAATCTAACTTTGTGTCCAATGATTCAGTTCCTGTTTTGGAAATAAGATATTTGGTATCACATTTTTTTTAAAGTAGTTATGAAATATATTTTTGTTGTTGGAGTCATTTATATGTGTTTAATTGATTCATGATTATAATTGTGTTTACAAGATGGCTATACATATGTAAAGTTATGTGTGTCATTTAAGAATGTTTCAATCTCTTTGAGAGGAAGCCTTAAGTCTGCTGATAAGCACAAATCGTTGATGCGTAAGTATGACGTCATCAATAAAACTTATTGAAAATTTACTGAGATACCTAATAAAAACGAAGCTGTTGATATAGGACTTATATACAGTATAATACTGATACAGTAGAAAATATGACAATAAATCTATTGAAAATATCCGAAATATAATCACGCATTAGATAGATTCTTGGAGATGATGAAAATGCACCGACAGTTTTATGATAAGAATTTACTCATTTTGAAATAGTTTTGACCAAATGTTATCTTCTACATAAATACACATGGGGAATACAGAATTGATGAGGTACTTCCATCAGTTTGACTGGAGCATATTGATAAGTATGTAAATATTTACGTCGTTGGTGGTAGTAGTATGCGTATGGAGCTGAAGTCATATGTGCTGATATGTACGTCTGTTGTGTATTGTGATGTTTCTGTTAGTCACTCGTGGAACGGAATGTATTTGTAAGTGTAGTTGTGTAAATTATAGAGAAATGTTGTACGCTGACAGGGAAAATAAAGCGACATTGAACTAATTCACAAAGACTAATTCGACTGTTCGCGACCTTTGCACTTTTGTAACGGGTTACTGTGGATATCATCTTGCGAAGCAACACGGTCATATATCAACATTTTATATATCATGTACATACTAACTTTTGCCTTGCGTTTGTACAATATATATTCATATAACAATTATCTATATTTATATGCTACTCTATATATACATATATATCGGTATATCATCTCTATTTGTATATATTTAACTGCTTCTTGTATAATTATAATCAGTGTTTTGTTCAATATAACCATGTAAAGTATACTTTTCATATTTGAATGCAATTATTAATTCAGTTCAATCTAATATGTGCATTTTACTGCTTAGAGTCTCTTAATGTGTTTCGCATTATTTGTTCTATTTAATGGATTTTATGTTGCCTACAAATACAGTCTAGAGATATTTATACGTAACTTAATATAACTTTGTTTTGTTTATAGGTGTGGGTATGAATGGCGAGATCCTGATAATTTACAACGTCTCGCGATACTGCGACGGTATCTACGAGTGTATGGCCTTCAATGATGTCTCGCCAGCTGTCAACAGAGAAATCCCAGTAGAGGTTGAATGTCAGTATTTTTTAACACTATTAGTAGGCTTATGATCAACATATACACTATTACGAGAATTATGTCATTTGGATTTATATGGGGATGGTTCTATGTCATTCTCTATTATTTTAGACTTGGTTTATTTCATGATATTGTAAATAAGTAATATGGATTAACTTAAAAGAAAATAGTATGTTATTCACAATAAAAATAACATTAAGCATTTTCGCCCTTTATTAAACTATTAACTAATATAAGTGTGAAAAATGTGGAAAATCGCGAGAGAAAATTCAGAAAACCAATACTGACCAAACATTGTTTGGATACTGCAGGCTATTGTAAAAATGTTAATGTTGAACGCATCCGTATACATTTCTACGTTGAAATGTGAATAAATACATATACCTCTATGTAAGTTAATGTTCCTGCAAAATAAATATATAAATTTATAGACTATATACTTTACACCACCTTAGATGTTTTCGAATTATTTAAAATAGGCCTTCGGCGAATTAATTATCGACCGAGGGGATCATTTACAAAAAACTTAACGATATTGTTCGTTGCTTATCTATTAAACTTGTGTTAGTGGTCCATGTTCTGTGTCTGTATGTGCTCGTTTGTAGTTTAATTGATAAAGGGGCAGATTGCCTCGAAAATTCGACAATTTACTTGTATGTTCTCTCGTTTTTACTACGTGACCAATTATACATATGTATAAAAAAATGTTGAAGGGAAAAGATATAATGCAAGTAATGTATATAAAAAAATAGCAATTGACAATCCAAGGCGTTACATTTTGCACAGTGAACCCGGTTGTGCAAAATGTAACGCCTTGGATTGTCAATTACTATTTTTTTTATTTACATATGCATACATTGTCATAAGAGAAAAATAAAACATAACCAAGATTTACCGTTACATAAATCTCTATTTTGTTTTAAAATTATTTTTCTTACATTGATCCTTCGCAAAGCCTTTACTTCACTTTTATTATATCTATATAACCATATATAATATGGTAATTATATACTTCTTGAAGGATACCTAGCTAAAATTAGTGTTCGAAAGTAAAGGTGGTCCGATGGCCCGAGGCTATAGAAAGCCTGGCCGGTCTATGTAAAATTTCTAAATGTTGGCCCGAATGGCTATGAAAAGTTTGAGTCCTGACATACATTTCAATTCATGTAAACAACATTCCTATATTTTCTGACAAACAATCATATGAAATCAGAGTTTACAATCAAGTCGTTTTTACTGAGAATAGCGCGTTATTGGCTTCAAACATTTAAGTGAGTATGAACTTGATGATGCAAGCTTTTGCGCGATGCAGTTATGCTACTTTAAACAATATATGTTTACAAAATAGGTCTATCGAAAATTGACTTGGGCTAAGGGATTTAAATTTTCTGTAGACCAATTGTCTAAGGAATTTTCATACATACTTTCAAACACTGCTAAATAAGGTTTGGGCATTTTGTTCTCTCTCTCTCTTTCTTCTTTATTTCAAACTTGAAGCTGATGTCTTATCTTTGGCAGTAATGTTTAACTAATAGGTAGTTGTAATGTCTTTCAGCTACTATAACGGCAAGTGACCTCGTGACTAGCGCAGTCCTATAATTATGTTACCATGAGCGTGTAACAACAGGCGGGAAGCTAGCAATATTGGCTCTGGCTTACTATAGATCTTATTCGCGCCCAACATAATGAAATTCGACACCTTTTACAACCCAAACGAGTATTCTGTCATTTCTTAAATTCCAAATAATACATTTCTTCATTTGGAAGAACTAATGAGACGGGAGGTTTTCTCTGAGGAGACCCGCGAATGTTGGTTGTGGTATAAGGTGATTAATTCCGCAGTAGG
Organism: Pecten maximus; assembly: GCF_902652985.1. NCBI lineage: Eukaryota > Metazoa > Mollusca > Bivalvia > Pectinida > Pectinidae > Pecten > Pecten maximus. The sequence goes on along the minus strand of NC_047023.1, from coordinate 26,950,865 downwards.
TCGAATCCTTCCTCACCATGGATCTTCAGACATGACAAACTTGCGTTCAGCAAGTGGAAAACAGACGGTCAAAATTGTTATTGATGTCCAAATATACCGACTATGGTTAATACTAGGTATAAATTGTTCCTAACGGAAATTGCTCAGACTCGTGGTGTGAAAGTATATAGATGGACTTGCATATAAATATGATGTACTTACATATATATATATATATAAGTTTAGGGCAAGAATATAAATCAGTGTACACGGATTAATTTTTCAGTCAGATTGCAATTGGGAACATACTCTTTATGTAATCATATATTTGTTCGTAATATATTATAGATTCGCCGATATGATTTTAATTTCTTTCTTCGGGACAAAATATTGTAGAAATACTACTATCCGTTATACTTAAGTTTTTAAAAGTTATAATATCAGTTGATATCTATACATACTTTCTTATTTAAAAGAAGAAGAGTTGAGTACCAGTAATGCTGAAACATTTGAATGGTTTTGACAAATTTTGTTATATATGACTGACTCAAAGTAAAAAAAATCAAGACAAAGTGAATTACACATAGTCACTTTCAGTGTTTAATTGGTTATAAAATAAACCAATTGTTTACCTTTAATGAGGTTAAAACAATGATTCATTTACCCTATAAATCGCCAAGGCCATCGACACTGCATTGTTTGTAATATTAGAATAAATGAAAGGTTATTGGTGGTTTCCTTTTATCTGTAGTTGCACCTGAAATAGAGCTTCCAAACAAACGGATAGGACAGGAACCAGGACGAGAGACGATGCTGGAATGTATAATCACGGCTTTCCCACAAGCTCTTAGCGTGTGGAAGAGACACGGGAAGGAAATAAAGGACACTCACAAACACAGGCTAGAGGTGTACAACGAGGGCGATCATCGCATCACACTCAGTCTCAGAATCATGGACATTACCACGTCTGATTACGGAAACTACTCGTGTTTTGCTTCCAATAAATTAGGACACGATATGGAAAATATGTATATGTATGGTAGGTCTAAACAGTCGTATATAACCACATAGCACATTTTATATGGAGGTTTGTACAGCCATAAACATCATTTTGCTTAAAATGGTAGAAATGAACCGCCCTATATAGCATATAGAACGTTTGTTTGATTATCGTATATCTGAAGGTCGAAGATCAATGTAATGTGACACACACAAATATGTGTAGTAGGTCAGATAATTTCAGTAGCTTTGTAATTGAAGTTTGCAATGAACAGCAGCTGTGTTCGTTTTTCAATATTGCTATCGTCTTGTACTAAAACACAAGTACCAGTTAATCTCAGTGAGAAGATGTAATATCCATGAGACTGTACACGATTATATATTCATGTATATCTTTTAACATTCCAGATCACAGAAAGGCTCAAGTAACAACAACTCGCTATCCTAAAACGACACCACGAATGGTCACAACCAGAGGGTCTTACGACTACAAACCCGGCCACAACAATGGCGGCACGGTCATAGATACACAGGAACCTAACCCATCCCGAGCAGCTGGTAATGATAAAGACACTATACTAGCCGACAGCCCATGGAATAGTGGAATAACATGTACAGGCAGTCTAATAGTTATTTGTACGTGGAACAATCAACGTTAAATAACTTATAGGATATGCATTAGTATAGCATGGCTGTCAGAATTTCTTTTGGTGAAGGTGAATTGATCAAATCATGTGTTCTTTCACTGCTTTGTGGTTATGGTCGACAGGCTAGGGTCTGGATCAAAATGAAATAGACAGCATGCTATATGTTACTATCACTTCGACTTGATAGAGTAGTAATTTTCATACATTTATGTATTCATGGATACGGGAATATATCAACTTATTTGCATATGATGTTTCATTTTACAAAACAAAATGTACTTTTTGAATGTTTGGGTGGTCTGGTGAGGAAGTAAAAAAAAATGTTCACTCTTCCGCCATAGCGGCATTGGTTCGATTCCGGATTAGACGTAAAAGCGTAAACGATTATCTCCGGGTACGCTATGTCTACTATTTGAATTATCGAACGATTCGACACTATTAAAATGCGCGCTTGCTGTCTTGGTCGCAAAAGTTGTGCGAAACAAGTGAATAAAAACACGTTTAAATTAATGCGTATCAATGTGTGTTCCTGTTATACTGAAATGTAAACTGGAAGGGCTAGGATAGCAGCGTGAGGTATTGCCAAATTTTCATGAAAGTAATTTATGTTTTTCTGTTATATAACGGAACTATTTGGGTCTATTAATGATGAAACATTACCTATTACTTTGCGCCAGTCATTGATGAAATATTCATATGCTTGCATTTCATTCATGACATATTATTTGAATTCTGCGGTTCTCATTGTGAACACATGTTCTTTATATAACGCCCAACTTCCATCAAATTATCTAGACGATGATCCCACATAAATTAAAATATACGTATTAATTCAAACCCCTTTGATACCGATTTGAACCACCTGTTAATGAATGAGGTATCACATTTGATGTGTGCACAGTAATTATTCAGACAAGTGTTAACATGTATTGGTTCACTTGCAATCATGTGTGTGCGCTCAATCCACGCGACCTCCCGATACCAGCGACTTAATAGGAATGTTGCATGGGTCTTCTTTATTCATACCCCTTTTATAAATTTATATAACCAGTTCAAAAATGCTAAAGAAAATGCTAAGAAATATGAGTGTCTAGTTATATTTAAAGATAAAGATATCAATAATATGATAATTCATTTTACGTTGTTATGGATAATATTGATATTGTTTTTATAGACCATGCCGGACATGTATTAACAAGTCATGTGTATCTATTCGATATACTTATTACAAAATATTAAAGTGCTGACATAACATTAATAAGACTGTTGGTTTATAAGCCATTATTTTTCGTTGATGGCGAAAATTAAGCTCGAAAGTAAAATATACTGCATTCATTTTGAGCTAATTTGTTGTCGCATTCTTGTTTCAGGCGAAGGACCACAACAAGGTAGATCGATGGGGAATCGCGCCGTAAAGTCCATCGAGTATTCATCCTTCCCTGTGCTTCTGTGTTGTACAATACTATTGAACAGAATTGTGAGAACATCTTAGCAGGATGCCCCCGAAATAAATTGATTAAAACCTCATAAAACCAGAAGACTCTCACTACTTGCGATGTTCAAACGGATGTATCTACTGCATCGATGAACACGATATCAACCTATGATTTCCTCGATAGATAACACTTTATGGAAATAGTAGATACATACTGGCTTGAGGAAGCAGATTATAACCTTCCATATATATCAAGAGACTATAGCAGGAAATCTGTGAAATAGACACTTTAACATACACATGACACAGGTCAGGTTTGAGAATTATGGCTGTATGTTTAATATATAAAACGACACCTGATCAAGAGTACGGTATGTATCTAATGTTTAATATATAAAACGACACCTGATCAAGAGTACGGTATGTATCTACAATCTGGGAAATAAGAGAAAATAACTATGGTCGGATGTTATGATGGCCTGTGTCTTCTAAACCAAAATTATACAGGTATATCACTTTCAGTTTCGGCTTCATGCTCAATTATAACCAGAAATCAATTCATACTATAAACTACAGTGAGAAATAATGCGATGTATGCACAGAAGTGAAGCATGTATTATCGATATATGTAGTGTATGCCATAATCTATCGTGTTAATTAGTAACATATCTAGTAGGGAATTCTGATTATAAAACTTTAAAATGAACAATGATTCAGAAACCAGCATTTCTTAGGAACGATTGTTATGCAATTTCAAATCGATATGTAATTGAATAATTCAAATATCATTTTATATATCACTAAACAATCATTAAGTAGTGATAATCGTATACGATATTCGCTTATTAATAAATACATCTGTTTATTTCTTTTTATTCGTCCGTCCTCTCTGACACATTTGGTGGAAAGAAGATATATCAGTATTTGGTAACCCTGGTAAAGGGTGAAATACAAATTGATCAATATCGATAGCTTAAATAAAAACATGATTTAAAAACTAGTGTTTGATTGCATCGTCAGCATTGACACGATAAACTGGTATTCGATAATATCACTAAATATGTCCTAGCTCATATATGCTATTAACTGATAGACGGAAATATCTCTTAGAAATAACGATTTAAGTTAGAATATACTAATATTGTATAGCTCTTAAAACGATTAATAGAACTGTTTTGAATTCGATAGTGTTAAAGACGGATTTTATTTTCCCGATAGTATGTTTACATAGTAACATGGAGATTGATGTAGTATTATAGAATATGACAATTCACCTAGAAACAGCTAGAAAGTAGTACCAGATAAGTAAGGTGTGAATGGTTAAACACATATAGGTACAAGCTAGTGATATCATGGTGAATTATAAATCTGAATGTATTCACTCGATCAAAAGTTGTAACATTAACATAACAGTAAAAATTATGTGTTTTCATTTAAAAACACAGATAATTGTATTATCCTTACTTTGGTAGAGTTGGGAGTTAAGACGGTATTAGCTATTTCGAATTTCATATTTTGTATATTGGTATGAATGCTTAGAATGAAATGACGTGTGTTGAAAGTGTTTGTACGGATGAATCAAAAGTCTTATGAAGTAATGTCCAAACGCTTCCAGTGTATCTAAACAGGCATTTATCATCATACTGTAACATAATTTCACCGCAATATGGAATATTACAAGTATTCATTTAGGATCATTTGTTCGTATTTACTTGTTGTGTATCGTGTATTTATTTTTGTTGAGCTTCCTTGTCAAGCACAGACCAACTGAATGCTTTTATTATTTCGTTATTTTCTCGCAATAGATAATGACATCAATCATGTAGTGAAAATGTGGAGAGACATAAAACTATCATCGGTTTATCACAGTCTAATCAGTATTTAAAACATTTACATCTGATTTCATATACGTGTACACAATTCAGTATGCTATTAAACTATCGTAGATGATTGCTTTCCAAAGAGCTCTAATGCTTTTGTAAATTACAAGAACAGCTCTGTACTGTTTGAATGATCCATAAAACGTTATTACTATTATATACAATGTTCATTAATTGCGTTTAAACTCATCATACTTACATCGCAATGTATATTTAGTGTGAGTGTGTTCACTTCAATATATCAGTGAACGTAACTACATGTAGCTATGAATGAGACGCATATTTGTTCAGAATAAGTGAAGAGAATATCAGCGGCATGATTTTTCATGGTGCAAAATCATCGATATTGATATTGTATCAGATGCTGTAAATATACATATTTTATAGGTGATTTCATTTTGGCGTTTTTCTCGCTGTACGTTTGGCGCTAGAATATGTCCGCAGATTCTAATGTCTATTTCTTAAGGACAAATATGAGTATGTACACCAGGTTTTTTTTGTTTTGTTTTGTTGGTTTTTTTTCGGAAAAAAATACATAGATGTTATTCTATTTAAAATGATGGTAGGCTAAACGTTGAATTCGCCGAAATATGTATATTTACAGTCACACGTGTTGTTAGAATGGTATACTTCTAAAACACTGTATGTTTAGTTACGATATAGTATTGGCCTATATGTACATTTAAAGTCACACTTGTTGTTTTAACTGTATACTTCCTAAAACACACTGTATGTTTGGCTACGTTACGGTATTGGCCTATTTGTACATTTTATTGATAAAAAGAAAACAACAGTTATGGTATAACAGAAGCAAGGTCATTGTATTCATGAAAGGCATAGCGTCTATTGTATGAAAATGATCGATACAAAAACTGTGTAATATCTGTATAATTAATACACATACGGTAGGAGAATAATACAATAACGTATGTGCAAACTGATTTCACTATCTACATTATTGGTATTATGATTGTGAAGAATAAATGAAATTGTCTTTGAAAAAAAAAATTATTGCGTGACATGTAACGGGTTAGGTGTGATCAAGGTTGGCATACGTCTTTAAACTGGTAACACTGTTTTTAAATGGCGGTATACACTATCTTACATATTCTTATGCAAAACGTATACTGTTGATTATGAGATGTATAACGTTGTAGAGTCATAAGAATTCCTGAACTGTAATCAAATGGTTTTCTGATTGATATCTGAGAATACCCCTACTTTATGTTGAAATTTGGTATAATATATCGTGATTGTCGTATCGCAAATACTTGGATATGTTCAGATTACGCGTGGCGGAAGTATAGCGACAGTAAATTGTACATTTGCTCTGTTAGTCGAGTATATCAGGCTATTTGTGGGCAGGTCTATCAAGTGAAACACAGAAGGTTGCTTCTGTGACGTCATCGTCACCTATTTGATCATTTATTCAACCAAATTGTGCTTTGGTTGTTCCTTGATATGATTTGAAACACTCTGATTATGATGCCTAATTATAATTTGTCATGGTTTATCTATAAGAAATTGAAAACGTTAATATACACAATGAACTGTATTGATGAGGCCTAAATACTGTCATTACTGCAGGTGTCACACAAATTCATCGTGGTGCGTTCGCGCGCAATTTTGAGTGTGCCTGTGAAACATTTAGGTATTGCAATCGGTCATATAATAAGTTAATTTCATACCAACCGCCAAAAAAATCATGATATCTATATCCTCATTTTGATTTATATAAGCCACAAGTAAATTGAGGAAGCGATAGTGTTAAGCCACGGGTACATTGCTTCGTTAAATATATGTCACCCTGTCATATGATGGATATATCATGAGATATTGGAGCTAGATGGTGCACTGACGCCATTAGATATACACTGTAGCTTTACCTGCTCAAGGTGCAAACAGAACATCTGAGGACGGTATAACATGGTCGAGCGAGTATAAGTTTGTAGAACAAAACAGGTAAAAATTCAAGCATTGTTTCGACAATTTCAAAGAATGTAAATTCAATTAAGCGATACTTACTTGTTCACAAAAAGTCAGGTTGATAGGAAAATTCGCCGAGATGTATAACAATTCAATGGTTATATAGGTGTTAGCTTTACAAAATAATTTGTTTAAGATAACGGGAACTTTCACTGATTCAAATCTAACGATTTTACTTAATAGCACTGTGTCACATGTGTGAATGGTGAATATACATATATTACATTCTGTTTCTGGATGATAGCGCACACCAAAGAATCACTGTAGATAACGATGTGACGTCACGCATGATGTCATACACTTAGTAAATACACTGTATTTTGTGGTCAATCATTTGCTGTGTTGAGTGAAGAAAACATATATGTACATTCCTTTGCATGTAACATTGACTGAAACATCTTTACTATTTCATAATAAAAAAATAACAATTAGCTGAGTTTGTGTTGTTGTATTAAGTATCTGGAATGAACAATAGCTACATCATGAAAGACATTTACAGCAACAGGCATATGTGTATTTCAATGTACAATATAGCATAACCTTACTATTATTGATGAGGAAATGATATTGCCTCTTTCAAGATCTTTAAACGTTAGAGATGCCACCAGGAAGACGTCGATTGTAACGCCTAGGGATACTACATCTGCACGCTACTTATTAAGATGTGGATGGATGATGTAGCTTACTGCATAAAACAGGGTACACATTTCTATATTCATCAAACAAGAGGCCACGGAAGGGATATTTGAAAGTAGTGATTTATCAAAAATCAATCAGTTTTTTTTAATTATTAAATACAACAATTTTTGTGTTTCCGTTGTAATTAAAACAAGATAATGTTTTGATAAAGTATTTACGCGCATTCATGATAATTTTACAATTCGGCTTTTCTTTCATACCAGCATGGAACTAAAAACAAATTCCTATCAATGCTTAATAGGATCGATATTATTATCTGTACTTGCATGGAGGTGTATTTACATTGGAGTAACTACATATTGCTTGGTGCGCGTACATATCGATGTAGGTCTAGAAAATCAGAAATGATAATAATAAAAAAAGTTCTTATATATTTATTTATTTATTTATTTGTGTTTTTTGGTTTTATTTAGTTCTTTTTTCTTTTATAGTAGAATTTATAAACATTTAAATTTATAATAATTGGATATTATAATGTGTTACTGCATGAGCATAGCGCAGTAGTGACGAGACTGGAAGTTGAAGTCTCGAGAGGTCACATGTCAATGCAATGCAATACTCTTCCACTACCCCGAACTCCATTCAGTGAGAGCCTCAATATTTTCAGTATCAGGTTTCAGCTCAACCTGGCTGACGTAGAAAATTCCGAAGGTATCGGCTGCAGCTCGATTCATGATGTCAATATGAAATGCAGACAACCTAATTCTTATTTCGCGTCTGTTTGGAACAAAGCCGTTTTTAAGTCTTTTTTATTTCCATTACTCAAGTGCTGGTGATTTTTAGACACGTTGTTCAGTTAACATTTATCTCTGGTAGTGTTGCCTAAACAAGGTAAAGTTAACCTCATCTAATGACAATGCAACGCAATTGTAAAAAAAAAACTGTAAAATATATCACGTAATTACATCAGAATTATACTTTGGCGTAAGGGGAGGTAACTCCTACACCTCACATACCAAATCAAGTATAAAAGAGTTACAATTAAAATATCACAAGGAATATTGATGAAGACCGCATACTGATGAGAACCACAATTACTTGATAGGATAGAATCCATTATTAACCTAGTAACCATGTAAATGTATGAAAATGGGATGGCCGTTGTTATACGACAGACCTTTGTCTGGTTTTTTTTTAACGATTTATTTCTAAAATATGCATTCGATTGTACGATTTAATTTTAATAAGTGACTATAACTATAGATTTCATGCTCATTGAAAGGCGATATCATCATATATATAATGAATTTGGTTTAATATATAGCAATGCCCGAGACTATACAGTGAACTGGTCTATAAATACACTTGAGATGTTTATACGTTACAAAATGTAAATTTTATTTCCCTCGGTTGATGGTTGTTACACGGAGCAAAACGAATGGTGTCACGTGGTTGTAAATTGCTTGCCCACAGATGGTTCTGTTTACGAGCTCTAGCATAGTCATTCTTGTAGGACTAACATAATTGTAATGTTATTATTTTGCACAGATTCAAGTATTTACTAAGCACAGTTATCTTTCGCAGTTTATGGAAAGTCCTGTATGGCATATCTTTTCAAAATATTACGCCTGGTGATATTTTTCAACAGTGTTGTTAACAATTATAGCCGCCTTAGGTATATACATTTTAAAACAAAAATGGTATTTCACAAACGACGCATATGCCTATCATTAGAGGAAACATCAACAAGAGTTCATATGTTTTGTATTGACTTCGATTCCGATTTTGCAATAGGTATTGCAAGGTATCTTTTTCGCGGTAGGTCGATATATATTTTGACTACACTTTATTTTTGTATTATTATTTTTAACCTCTAACAAATGATAAGGCACAAGTTAATTCGACTTATCTACGGCTTCTCCCAATATACATTTACACATAGAAGAGAATTGTTATAATGTACATTGACACATTAAAGAGGATTGTTATAATGTACATTGACACATAGAAGAGGATTGTTATAATGTACATTGACACATAGAAGAGTATTTGTTATAATGTACATTGACACTTAGAAGAGTATTTGTTATAATGTACATTGACACATAGAAGAGGATTGTTATAATGTACATTGACACATAGAAGAGTATTTGTTATAATGTACATTGACACATAGAAGAGGATTGTTATAATGTACATTGACATATAGAAGAAGATTGTTATAATGTACATTGACACATAGAAGAGGATTGTTATAATGTACATTGACACATAGAAGAGGACTGTTATAATGTACATTGACACATAGAAGAGGATTGTTATAATGTACATTGACACATAGAAGAGTATTTGTTATAATGTAAATTGACACTTAGAAGAGGATTGTTATAATGTACATTGACACATAGAAGAGGATTGTTATAATGTACATTGACACATAGAAGGGGATTGTTATAATGTACATTGACACATAGAAGAGGATTGTTATAATGTACATTGACACATAGAAGAGGATTGTTATAATGTACATTGACACATAGAAGAGGATTGTTATAATGTACATTGACACATAGAAGAGGATTGTTATAATGTACATTGACACATAGAAGAGCATTTGTTATAATGTACTTTGGCACATAGAAGAGGATTGTTATAATGTACATTGACACATAGAAGAGGATTGTTATAATGTACATTGACACATAGAAGAGGATTGCTATAATGTTCATTGACACATAGAAGAGTATTTGTTATAATGTACATTGACACATAGAAGAAGATTGTTATAATGTACATTGACACTTAGAAGAGGATTGTTATAATGTACATTGACACATAGAAGAGGATTGTTATAATGTACATTGACACATATAAGAGGATTGTTTTAATGTACATTGACACATAGAAGAGGATTGTTATAATGTACATTGACACATAGAAGAGGATTGTTATAATGTACATTGACACATAGAAGATAAGCCACGAGTAACTACATGTAGTATTTCTACAATAATAAACGAGCGTGAATATCAAAATCGGTTACTGGGTTTATTGAATGTTTGCACATAGCCAAATACATCTGAATAAAGGTACAATGTAAGATTGTTTCTAAGATGAATTCAACATTTAAAAAGTGAGTTTTTTTAATAAGGATATCCTTTTCAAGACGACATTCTTTAAAGTAATAAAAGACATTCTCAAAAATTAAATCTGACTTTAACAAGAATATAAAAAACCTAATGTAAGTAGTGAACGCACTACATCATTTAAGGCATTCCAATTTTTTCAGAGTATAAGGTGAAAAAGAAGAGCTGGTACGAGAGAGTCTATAGTGAGAAAACCTGTAGTTATTATTGTTTTGAAGAACATAGGGATTGTTTTCACCAGTGATAGAAAGAAGTACATTGTAGATGATTCAGAAAGTTTATAGTTAATTTGTTGTGCACCTGTATAGCAGCTGAAATCATATACATGTACGTTTTCTACGGCTACCAAGAGTTTCCAAGTCTGTGTTATAATACAAATAATCAATCCGGTCATATTATGTACATACATACATATATATATATATAGGGGATAGTAAGTTGTTTTGAGTGGCTATACTGGCGATTAGAACATGAAATTTGGTTTGAACTCGAGACCGATAGGTCGAGAGTTTAAACCAAATTTCATGTTCTAATCGCCAGTATAGCCACGAAAAACAACGTACTATCCCCATTCTAACACGTTTACTATCGCATATATTTAGAAACATTGTTTTACAGTGCTACAAGTACGCTGTGAAGTACTCTGTGACCTCCGTTAGTGACGTGTCATACTGTGGCGGATTGACCAATCAGAGAGAAGCTATCAAAGTCGGTCAATTGGCCACGCCCATACTGGCGAGAGCTCGGTCTGTATGTTAACGAAGCGGGGTATTTGGATTGTTGTGAAAGTCCTGTTTCCGAAGATTTAAAGACATATTTGGATTTATGCAGTATGCTTAACGACATGTGCATTTTAACAAAGTCAGGGTTGATGTGTTTCTACAGGCTCAACCGTTATGTGAAGTTGTGTGCACTTGTTCCATTTCATTTCGGATTTTACTTGACCTTAGATGCTTACACACGGACGAAATGAACGTTTCAATCAATAAATGACGGTAAGAATGATGTTAACGATTTTTTGTTAAATTTATTAAGTTAATTCATTCTATTCGATTTCTTCACTTTCGATTCCAATATCACGGGTCATCAATCATAAATGGTGCAGAGTGTTGAATTTCGCTACGAGTCGAACTTGACGCCATATTGTTTTGACTAGAAACGGGGCGTGGCTTAACACGATATGTCATGGATCTATCGCAGATTAGAAGTCGGTCCGCAACCAATCAAAACACGCGTTGCAAACGAATCGTGTTAGAATGCCCTATATAATACTGTATATATTGGATTCTAACGTCATCATGTTATGAGTATAGACTGATGATTTTATTTCGTTTCACTCTACTTTATACACTCTTCATTTATCTCCATCATGCCAATAGATTAAGGACCCACACAACTAAATCAGCCAATCAGCTGGTGTTTCACCTGAACTAAGTCCCTGGGGAAAATGTCTTCCTTAGGTTTGTAGCTGTTTTCCTGAGAAAATAACATATGAAATGTGTACTTTCTATATATGAGAATAAAGAGTAGGGAATTGAGATTTGTGGAAAAAATCAAAAATATACACTCCTACTGAAAATAGAATGGCGTAGGATTCGTGTATAAAAAAGGCGGGAATTCCCCAGGTGGGGGTTTCCTAGTGTACTGTAAATGTCAGGGTTACTGTCTTTCGAGTACCCGTATGCTCTTATATGCAACTAAACCTATACAATAACAACATTTATTCGACAGAAAAAACTTCAAACGTTAATTTGATATAAATTTCACATAATTTGAACTTCAAACGAGCGAATGGAGGGATGGTGTCACTACTAATAACATATAGTAAATTATTTGTGTGAGTCCTTAACATAGATGCCGACAGAACACTGACTAAAGCTGGTGAGACCAAACCTTGCAATGGGCTGAGTAATGTAGGCGTAAGCCAGGAATTATTTACTTACTTCGAGAAACCATGTGGATAACAATTCGAATCACAAATAAATTGGGAAAGGTTTATGTTATGAATTAGATTTCGTTACATTGCAAACCAAATCCAGGCAGATAACATTGCAATATCAAACAAATCTATAAATTCTAATCATAATAGTAATGGAAAACCCACTGTTTATATACATAGAGTATTTGAATTTCTTTCCCCTGTACATATAAATGTATAACATGTGCGAGTGTGTGTGTGTGTGTGTGTAATACTATATATTACTCTACATTGTATGCTATTAATACCGGATGTTTTTATTTTGTTAATATTATTATAATACGGAGAGAACTTAAAATAGGCTTAAGCCTGATGTTCAATCCAATTGTTTTTTTAAAAAAACAATAACATTTGTTGAAATGAAATGTTACATTGCAAACTGAATTGGTGAAACATACAAAGCATATATTATGTCCAACAACACATTCGCGAATCTAAAATAAAACGCATAATACTTGTTTATTTGTAATAGTTATTTCCCTTGCTTCACCAATCTTCTTATATGCCTTATGTGGAAATGGCGCCAACACACAATTACAAATTATATATACACTGCCATCCTTATTACACACACACACACACACACACACACACATTTAACTTATCAAAGTATTATAAAAGAATCAGAAACTATAACTTTGCAATTCCTTGAAGAGTATTAATTTGTCAGTGACAATCGCATGTTTTTATGAAAATAAACCAATCCCTATAAAGTTTTAAAAGGATTAAATTAGGGACCTATTTTCCAAAATACAAGATTGTATTCCCAAAATGCATATTTTTGTTTAGTTTTTTTAAAAAGAAATATGTATTTCTATGAGGTGTATGCTCACAATTTCACAAAACATCTAAAATGACATAATATTTCACAACTATTGCATTTTTAGAATTGTAAGTCATCAATAACCGTATCGACTATTGATAGACTATAAAAGTAATACCACAAGATGATAACAGACAAAACAAAAAACAAAAACAAAAACTTTGTACAATATTTTAATAATGGATTATTATTATGGTATTACTGAATTTCAAAACAATTTCTGCAAATTGTTTAAATCATATAAAAACTGGATGGCAGCTTATTATAATATTGTGATATCGTAGACATGCTTTGGTATTGCAAATAAGACTCAATACCAGTTAACTAAAAGAGTCCACGGAAAAGCATTGCAGAATTAAGGAAAGTTTCTTATCTAAGAATTTTAAATTGCTGTAGGTATGCGAACAGAATAGAAAACACATAAAAAGATAAAAGTCATATGTTTTATAGCATTATTTATTATTTAATATTTTTGCATTGAACAGACACAGATATTTGAAGATAAGACAAATTGAAGAAGGAACAAGCTGGATAGTATATAAAACGCAGGATAGACAAGACAGGAAAACTGACAAATGGCCAAAAAAGAAAAAGAAAAAGAGAAGAAAAGAAAAGAAAAGAACACAAACTAATCTCCAGGGAGATTAATAAACGTCGAAGGCATGCTATAATCGAAACTCGCCTATATTATTCAGTAATTGACTTTAGAAATCCCCCTTTATTATTGTGAGAGTATTATAAACATAATTTCACACTCGCGAAAATGTCGATATAACTCCCGAAATGGAAATTACTCAACAAATTATTTGGCAATAATGAAAATGTAATGTATAATAATGAAAGCTTACAATAAGCTACAACAATCAGGCAAAATTGATATAGATGATACAAAATGTACAATATACTACTAAAATATATACAAGGTTGAGTAATAGGATACAGATCATAAGATAATATAACGATACGGAGCACTTTTTCTGACATAAATGTAACCATATGGCAAAGTAGACATCTTGCGAATACTGGCTACCAACAAAGACATTCAAGCATACAGGCACATAGATTCTGGTTCACTATTTCACTTCCGCATTGTCCATGGAGCACATGTTCAGTTTTTATGGGACAAGCTTAAGTGGAGATTACAGACCGTTGGTACTACATCTTTGTCGAAGCTGCCGTCGAATATATTCCGTTTTCTAACCCATCTGCAACAATTAAAAAACTCGTGTTTAGTATGCGAAATATACCAAACAACACGCTTTTGATACTAATGCTATATTGTTTGCCATAAAAAAGACATGCCTTATGTATATATATTGTAAGAAAAAAACATTTATTTAATTATGTTTCCACTTTGCATTGTCACTATATATAACCTCATCAAACAGACAGTCATCATATCATATTTGTCAGCTTATTCCCTTTGGTGTAGTGAAATGAAGAACAATAGTAGTGACGTCGTCTTTTAATGATGTCGTTTTGTCTTACTTCACTATATTGGGTGTATTTTGACGACACGTAGAAAATCAATGTTATCGGAGTTAAAAACCCGAATAATCAATGTTATTTGTAGCAAAGATGACTATCCTCATGAAATATATTAATTAAACTATTGGAACTGAGTGAATGATTTTGTGTTTATCTCTCCGAGCTATATTTTCAGGAACGGTTGCAGAAAAATTACTCATTTGTCAAAATCCTGTTAGAATTATAGTAGGACAACTTTCCAAAAAAGTTCCAAAAAGACAGTTTAATACTGAAATAGCCTACTCACGAGGAATGACAACAAGTATTAGATTAAACAAACAATGCTATAAAAACCATTGACTAAACGGATTATATAAATTACTTTTTTTTTTTTTTACATAAATTCAATTATTGTTACTTGAAATGTTTATTATCCTTTTTATCAAATGTTATATACAGGCAACGACTAAAACGACATATTTTTCTCTGTTCAACTACATGCACTTTGCATATTTGACAATGAGAACAATTTTGGAAACCATATCTGAGGCATGGTTTTTTTCCCACTGCATGTTGATCGTATCCGTTTGTTCTGTCTTCGTCTTACAGAATAGTGAATATATGAAGATTGTAACGCCTGGACATGCTATATACATGTGTGCCGGAACGGCGTTCTGATTATTATATTGAATCTTAGTGGTGCGCTAAAGTCATTACCTCCCTTTGGTGACGTCACCACTTTTTGCGTAGTTTTTCACAGCGTTGTGTTCTTTAGCAGACGACACGAATTTTACGTCTTTTGTAAGTTTCTGGTGTTAAATACCACACATTTATAATTATCATTGTATTTGAAAGATAATCCTATATATCGTGGATATTGTATATACGAGATTTAGATGAAAAAAGTTGATAAATGAAGTTTGTTTGTTTAGAAAGTGTCAGATAATCGGATAAGTTCAATGTCCTATGATTGACGAGTTATACTTTCATGTTAATTATTACCAAGCTCTCGCCAAGTCAATTGTTCATGAGGTGTGTTTATAAAATTACATTGATTAACGTCAATCGTGTCATCAGAATACCATAAATATTAGTTTACGTGCTAGTTAGTCATTTTTATTGTGAAATGTTGTTCATAAGTTTTTCGTGATTGAAATCATATTTACATCTGTGTCTGACACCCGGTACAATATATAGCAATGAACAATGTGATTTGTATGGTATGAATCCAGTATTGTTATTTCGTGCAGAATATGGTTCCATCGTTCTGTATGGTACAAATCTAGCACTGTCAGGTTATAGAGAATATGGTTTTATCGTTCTGTACGTAACTGATAGTAAGTTTTTGTGTTCTTGCAGTGAATCTCGTTGAGAGTATTAATATATCCAGTCTTATGTTACGTGTGTCGTGAGAGCATGAATGCCCAGCTGGGTGTCCCTACAGCGTAAGTTTATACAGTAAATTCTGTTTAAATGCATATGCTAATATGCTATTCATGAATTTCATTGAAGTATGTCTGTATTATTAAGTAACTACAGTTTAGTGTTATTGTCAGGTTATTCGACAGTATTTCATGTATTTAGGCAGTATTAACTGTATTGACCAATAATTCGGTTAAGGAAAGAATGATGCAGAGACCTTTTACATTTTAAAATAATTCTAATAATTGTATGTCGATATTTTCATGATGATCTTGATGTATGAACTTATATCGACAACAATAGTCCATGTTGATTGGTTACATATTACACACTAGGTTTTTTGTAAATTAGATACTAAATAACATAATGTATTACATTATGTAGTATTACATTATGTACATCATTATAAAGAGCAAGTTGAAATAAGATGATATGCTACAGAAATGATACTATTCAATGTATCTAATTGCAGGTTCATAGAACAGTTTTGTATGATATTAATGTACATGTAGGGTTATCACATTATTATGTACTATATTTGTAAGAACTGTTTTGCTTGTATCATTGCAGTTCTTACGGTGCTACAGTTGATGGTTAAAATAAACATTGATGGTACCCGTTTTCTGTCTGCCAGTCTTATTCGTAACGCACGAGAGATGAGGGGCAGAACAGTAAGAAGCTGGGACAGTGGGCTAGAATGAGACACGACACTTCGGCCAGAGCATTGGTAAGGTAAGATCTTGCAGCTATGTTGAATTCCCAAAGCCATATAGACGACGAGATAGGTTTGGAGCGAGCTGATGACAGATATCCAGCTCGTTTAAGAAGCCTGACGGATGTAGCCATGGAAGAATTCCAAGTGCGAGTTCAGCGGTTTAAATCCAAGTTTTATGGAAGATGGGAGGCAGTTAAGTCGAAAATGGACCAAGCTGCTAAGTGTGCAGATACTATCGATGCTCTGAAGAAATCGGATCATGAGTTGTGTTTGTCGTATGGGGAATACCGTCTAGTGTCGCGAGATTACGCAGGGTACCTGCAGGATATGAGGACAAAAGACAGTATATCATTTTATGATGAACTTTTAAAGTATGATAAAGAAAACGATATCTTTGTGAAGGATGTTCTTCAACAGATTGATACCAGGAGTTTAAACGTACACGAAATTAGGTCGTCAAAATCTGCAAAGTCCAGAGCTTCGAACCAGTCTTCAGAATCAACAAGGATGAAGGCTAAAGCAGAGGCAGCTAAAGCAAGGCTTGTTTTTGTCCAGAAAGAGGCGGAACTCAAACGAAAGAAAGCGCTCTTAGCTGAGAGAGATTCCTGGGCTCGTGCCAAAACAGAGAGGGAGAGAGAAGAAATCGATGTAGATTTAGAGCTTATTAAGGAAGAGAAATTATGTGCGGAAGCTGAAGCAGAGGCCACCGTATATGATAACTTGATAATCAAGGATGAATGGAGGGCGTCAAGAGAATCTCTCAAGGTACCAGAGGAAGATCCAGTTGAAAGGACTAGACAATATGTGATTGAGAACAATGGCAGCTTCGAGACTTATATAGATCAAGCGAAAGATTTTCAGTCCCCTGATCGGAATCATAGTCACGCACATTCTTATTCGTCGATAGGGGAACAACCAGATTATACAGCTCCTCCTACGACCACTCACAGACCGCAGACTCCACCTTTAGATCCCTCCTCAGCTAATGCTATGTTTGGAGATTTCACGAACTACCTTCTTAAGAAAGACCTCATATCATCTCGTTTCACTAAGTTTACTGATGATCCTGGTATATATGGTGTATGGAAAACCTCGTTCAAAAACGTCCTTTCTGAACTGAAGGCCACACCAGATGAGGAGATGGCTTTGTTGACTAACTGGCTGGGGCCAGAATCCTCAAGACAAGCTATGAATATGAGAGCAGCAAACGCGCACAATCCTGCTGGTGGTCTTAAGAGGATATGGAGTCGTCTTGATGAGCGGTATGGAGCTCCTGAGTTAGTGGAAAGTACACTACGTAAGAAAATCAAGAATTTTCCTGCCATAAGTCCCAAGGATTCTAAGAGATTGTACGACCTTGGGGATATTCTTTCAGAGATTGAAAGCGTCAAGGAAGATGAGAGATACAAACAGATGTTATCCTTTTACGACACGTCTTGGGGAGTGAATCCTATTGTAGCTAAGCTTCCATCCCATCTGCAGAACAAGTGGTTTACTAGAGCTTCAAGATACAAAATTGAAAACAAGAAACTTTTCCCTCCATTTTCTTACTTTGTAAGATTTATCCAGGAAATGAGTTCTACTTTAAACGACCCAAGTTTCGACATACATGCTACTACAGAAGAAGTTAAGCCTTCTGGAACACAGAATAAGAGACAAGACAAAGTGTTCGTAAAGAAGACAGAAGTGGATACGGAAAGAAAAGAAGTCAAGTGTCCCCTTCATGAATCAAATTCTCACTCGCTCAATGAATGTAGAAATTTCCTTAGAAAGAACATTGTAGAGAGGAGACAACTTTTGAAGGATTATAAGATGTGTTTTAAATGCTGTAAGTCTACTTCGCATATGGCACGGAAATGTACTGCGACTATAAACTGTAATGAATGTGGCAGCACAAGACATTCTACAGCTCTTCATGATCCTATCAACACATCTGATAAACCAAGAAGTCCAAAACCTCAAGGCGGGGAGCAGGCTGAAAAAGTCACCAATAAATGTACAGCTATCTGTGGAGAAGGGGTCAGCGGTAGATCATGCGCCAAGACGCTCTTAGTCGACATATATCCTGAAGGACAACCTGGAAAGTCAATCACTGTTTACGCTGTTTTGGACGATCAAAGCAACCGCACATTAGCGAGTTCGGAACTTCTCGATGCCTTGGGTATTGCTGGAGACGAGATACGCTTTACCATTTCGTCGTGTGCTGGCACTTATCAGACATCAGGAAGAAGAGTTGATGGCTTGGTGGTCCGTGCTATGGATGGTTCTTCTCAGCATGTTCTTCCGACAGTGATTGAGTGCGATATACCTCAAGATATTACAGAGACGGCTACGCCAGAGGTGGTCGCCCACCAGGAACATCTCAGAGTTTTAAAAGATGAGATTCCACCCTACAGACCGGAATGCTTCATGGGACTTCTGATCGGTAGAGATGTACCTGATGTTCATCATGTTCATGAACAGATAGTGGGACCTAGAGGATCAGCCTTTGCACAGAAATTAAGCCTTGGATGGGTTGTCGTAGGCGATGTTTGTCTGGGAAAAGTACATCCCCCTGACTCCGTGACCGTGTATAAAACATCAATAGTAAGCGGAAGAGGAACTATATTCCAACCTTGTGAGTCGTACATGGCAGTAAAGGAAAGCCAACAGACGGATACGGTCTTCGCCAAGACTAAAGACGACGAAAAAGTTGGGTATTCAGTAGAGGACAGGGAATTTATCAACATCATGAAAGAGGAATGTCATATGGACGACAACGGTTTCTGGACTGCCCCCTTACCTTTTCGTAATCCTAGGCTTAAGATGCCCAATAACAGAAAATTAGCATGGAAAAGAGCAACTATTCTCGATGCTAACCTGAAAAAGAATACTACCAAGTGTGAGCATTTTGTTAAGTTTATGGAAAAAGTCCTGGATTCCGGAGCGGCAGAAGTGGCCCCACCTTCATCAGGAGAGATGTGGTATTTACCCATATTCGGGGTATACCATCCCAAGAAGCCGGAAAAGATCCGTGGCGTTTTCGACTCTTCGGCTATCTATCAAGGTGTTTCGCTCAACAGTATGCTCATGTCTGGACCGAACCTCACTAACAGTTTGCTATCGATATTGATTCGCTTCAGGAAGGATGCCTACGCCATCACTGCAGATATAGAACAGATGTTTTATCGTTTTCTGGTCAAGGAAGAGCATAGGGACTATCTAAGATTTCTGTGGTATCAAAATAACGACCCTACGCAAGAGCTGATCGACTACCGCATGAAGGCACATGTGTTTGGAAACAGCCCGTCGCCCGCTGTTGCCATGTTTTCCTTGTGCAAATCTGCAGAAGGAGCTGATGACGACGTCAAGGACTTTGTTGAACATGACTTTTATGTGGATGATGCTATTCTATCTCGTCCTACAGCTGATGAAGCTATCGACTTAATCAAAAGAACACAGAAGGTTCTTCGAGACAATGGTAATATTCGATTACACAAGATTACTTCCAACAGTGCGGAGGTGATGAATTCTTTTCCGGAGGAAGATAGGTGTCAAGGTTTGAAATCGTTGGATCTGGAGGAAGACGTTCTTCCCATACAACATAGTTTAGGCATGTCGTGGGATCTTAACAAGGACATATTTAAGTTTGATGTCAATGTCATAGAGAAAACTGGAACGCGCCGCAACATGTTGTCAGCGCTCAATAGCATATTTGACCCTATCGGCTTCATTTCACCAGTAACTATTCATGGACGTATTTTGTTAAGGGAACTTACTACTGGTACTGCGTGGGACGAAATCATTTCCGACGAACAGCAAGAGAGATGGAACGCTTGGACTTCTTCACTTCAACACTTGGGAGACGTGCAAATCCCTCGTATGTGTGTTCCTATATCTCTGACTACGGCGAAATCAGTACAACTTCATATCTATTCAGACGCATCCGAGAAAGCCATAGCGGCGGTAGCCTACGTCACATCTAAGGACGACAATGAAACTCATACGGGATTTGTTATGGGCAAGGCAAAGTTAGCGCCCTCTCAAGGACACTCAATTCCCCGACTCGAATTGTGTGCTGCTGTTTTGGCCGTAGAGGTTGGTGAAACGCTTAGCGACGCGCTTGATATTCCGCTAGAAACTATTAGATATCATAGTGACAGCAAAGTAGTGTTAGGGTACATTTATAACAAGACCCGAAGATTCTACAATTACGTCGCAAATCGTGTCGAGAGAATTCTACAAAGCACTCGATCTGACCAATGGTCCTACGTTTCCACAAATAAAAATCCAGCAGATCAAGCTACTAGAACTTCTGTTACCGCCGATAAACTTGACCTCAGTATGTGGCTTCAAGGACCAAACCCGGTGTGCGAGGATAGTGAAACAGAAAAAACGTTGATAGACCCCGACATTGATAAAGAAGTCAGGCCGGAGGTTGTGATTACATCGCGAAAGACTTCTGTGGAGAAGAACTTTTCGGAAAGATTTAACAAGTTCTCGTCATGGCAAAGACTTAGTAGTGGTATAGCAGCTCTCAAGAGAGCTATTCGTACCTCACCTACAAAACCGCAAATCTTATGTGACAAGATAGACATGCTAAGACAATCTCAGGAATTCATCATTGGACAAGTTCAAAGGGAATCTTATCATGAGGAGATGTCTTGTCTTAAAGACGGAAAACCTATCAATGCAAATAGCTCTATCAGGAATCTCAACCCTTTTCTAGACTCCAAAGGACTTTTAAGGGTCGGAGGTCGTTTAAACAAAGCCGAGCTTCCAGTAGAAGAGACTAATCCTTGGATTCTCCCAGGCAAGAGTCATGTGTCAAGGTTAATTGTGCTTCATTACCATGAATCAGTTTGTCATCAGGGTCGCAATATTACAGAGGGTGCTCTTAGGAGTAATGGTTTCTGGATTGTAGGAGCCAAAAGGCTCGTATCGAGCATCATTCATCATTGTGTCAAATGTAGAAAACTTCGAGGAAGTGTAGAAATTCAACAGATGGCTGATTTACCAGCGGACCGTCTTCAACCTGGACCGCCGTTTACATCCGTCGGAGTGGACGCCTTTGGTCCTTGGTCCGTTGTCACCAGGAAAACGCGGGGAGGCGCAGCAAATTCTAAACGATTGGGTATTCTGTTCACATGTTTGACATCTAGAGCGATTCATGTCGAAGTTGTAGAGGAGATGAGTAGCTCGTCGTTTATCAACGCTCTCCGTCGTTTCGTGGCCCTCAGAGGCAATGTCCGTGAATTCAGATCTGACCGTGGAACTAATTTTATTGGAGCAACGGACAGCCTTCATATAGATGCGATCAATGTCACCGATAGTCCCGTGAACAAATATTTATACAATTCCGGTGTGGTGTGGAAATTCAATGCTCCCCATTCCTCCCACATGGGAGGGGTGTGGGAAAGAATGATTGGGCTTGTGCGTAGAATTCTGGATTCAATGTTGTTAGGTGCCGCATCTAAGTGTCTCACACACGAAGTGTTAGTTACATTCATGGCCGAGGTGTGTGCAATTGTAAATTCTAGACCGGTCGGACCGATATCTACCGATCCAGAATCGCCAGAAATTCTGAGTCCGGCAGTCCTACTAAATCAGAAAGTAGGCCAAAGTGATCAAATATCCTCTGTTTCCGTTTGTGAGAAAGATTTCTACAAGTCTCATTGGAAAAGGGTACAACTACTATCGGACGTGTTCTGGAAAAAGTGGCATGACGGTTATCTCCAATCGTTACAACAAAGAAGGAAATGGACAAACGCTCGTCCCAACGTTCGTGTCGGAGACGTCATTCTTCTAAAGGACAAAGGACTTCCGCGCAATGAGTGGTCTCTCGGTTTGGTACAAAATGCTATACCCAGCGAATGCGATGGGAAAGTTAGAAAGGCTGAAGTGCGTGTTGTGAGGAACGGAAAATCAACTGTGTTCGTGCGACCTATCACCGAGATGGTCATTCTTGTTGAGAACAGTAACTAAGTGCGTTATTAGTCGAACTGTGTGTTAATTTAAGTGTATAAAGTTTATAAACTTATTGATTATAATTTAAAAATGTTTGTATGGTAATGTTAGATGATATCTATAATATCAGACGGGGAGTGTGCCGGAACGGCGTTCTGATTATTATATTGAATCTTAGTGGTGCGCTAAAGTCATTACCTCCCTTTGGTGACGTCACCACTTTTTGCGTAGTTTTTCACAGCGTTGTGTTCTTTAGCAGACGACACGAATTTTACGTCTTTTGTAAGTTTCTGGTGTTAAATACCACACATTTATAATTATCATTGTATTTGAAAGATAATCCTATATATCGTGGATATTGTATATACGAGATTTAGATGAAAAAAGTTGATAAATGAAGTTTGTTTGTTTAGAAAGTGTCAGATAATCGGATAAGTTCAATGTCCTATGATTGACGAGTTATACTTTCATGTTAATTATTACCAAGCTCTCGCCAAGTCAATTGTTCATGAGGTGTGTTTATAAAATTACATTGATTAACGTCAATCGTGTCATCAGAATACCATAAATATTAGTTTACGTGCTAGTTAGTCATTTTTATTGTGAAATGTTGTTCATAAGTTTTTCGTGATTGAAATCATATTTACATCTGTGTCTGACACCCGGTACAATATATAGCAATGAACAATGTGATTTGTATGGTATAAATCCAGTATTGTTATTTCGTGCAGAATATGGTTCCATCGTTCTGTATGGTACAAATCTAGCACTGTCAGGTTATAGAGAATATGGTTTTATCGTTCTGTACGTAACTGATAGTAAGTTTTTGTGTTCTTGCAGTGAATCTCGTTGAGAGTATTAATATATCCAGTCTTATGTTACGTGTGTCGTGAGAGCATGAATGCCCAGCTGGGTGTCCCTACAGCGTAAGTTTATACAGTAAATTCTGTTTAAATGCATATGCTAATATGCTATTCATGAATTTCATTGAAGTATGTCTGTATTATTAAGTAACTACAGTTTAGTGTTATTGTCAGGTTATTCGACAGTATTTCATGTATTTAGGCAGTATTAACTGTATTGACCAATAATTCGGTTAAGGAAAGAATGATGCAGAGACCTTTTACATTTTAAAATAATTCTAATAATTGTATGTCGATATTTTCATGATGATCTTGATGTATGAACTTATATCGACAACAATAGTCCATGTTGATTGGTTACATATTACACACTAGGTTTTTTGTAAATTAGATACTAAATAACATAATGTATTACATTATGTAGTATTACATTATGTACATCATTATAAAGAGCAAGTTGAAATAAGATGATATGCTACAGAAATGATACTATTCAATGTATCTAATTGCAGGTTCATAGAACAGTTTTGTATGATATTAATGTACATGTAGGGTTATCACATTATTATGTACTATATTTGTAAGAACTGTTTTGCTTGTATCATTGCAGTTCTTACGGTGCTACAGTTGATGGTTAAAATAAACATTGATGGTACCCGTTTTCTGTCTGCCAGTCTTATTCGTAACGCACGAGAGATGAGGGGCAGAACAACATGTATTCCTATCTTTCATTTTTTCAAGTGTTCGTATCTACTTGACCTCCGTCCTGATATGACTACGTTTGTTGCAGTGACGTTCAGGACAAATGGGAAATCGTGAAATGAATTTACATGATATAATGCTTTTATATGTAGGAGAATCTACTTGTCTGCCTAATGTGTTACATACAATACATAAAAGAAAACTAAGCACAACGAACATCTGTGTCAGAAAAAACAACAACATATAAACCGACAATAAAAACTAGTTTGAGGAAATAAATTGGGAAAAAATTCAGTTTCTGACTAAGTTGATACGGCAGCTTACAATGTACTAAATGTATTACAACACGTATTTATCTGGTATTTACGACTTATCTCGTTCGTACGAGTGTGTCATATGTACAACAGGGAACGAGATACATGTACTAATATATTTGTAGGGCCCTAGACAATACAGTTGTTTGTATATAACAATTGACATTTAACACCTTATGCTATGTGTACTGCTGTACCATTGTCTTTTTCAAATACTTTTTTTCAAAACATTGAAATTCCAGTGCATTGCAGATGTTACGTTTGTATGAATAATGTTTCGTTTCCATTATTTTCTAGTAGACATGTTTATGAAGTGATAATAGCAAGCGGCCCAAATGCAGATCTGCGGATACCTGAATGTGCAGTATGTGGTAATTTATATGTAATTCATATGCAGGTGTGTTTGATATAGAAAGTTAATTTGATTTTTCTTTACAGAAAAAAAAAAACTACAAAAAGACATTACTATCTTGAGATATTGACATAATTATTATGGCAGATTATATTTTTTACTTTGCTTGCTGCTAACTGTTAACTATAACTAGCAGTACATATACATATTCGACTTGAGTACCTATCAATAGCTGTCTATTTATTGGTAGTTATTGGACAAATCCTGTGTAATCAGATAGGTCAGCTACACAACCAATGTGTAAGCATGGCTAAGATATTGAATACAACTATATAGCTTGACCACAGCGTGGACCTGATAAAAGTAACACTTACATACGGAATTACAAAATTATCTAAGGTCACTTCAAGGTCAAAACTGATTATATTTATCATTTCTGTTCATACTGAAGAATTTAGAATGAATTAAATGATCAGCTGTGGTACGAATGGTTTAGTGCCCGATCTCTAGCTCTAGGTGTACATTTTACGACACAGCGTTACTCACGTTTTATATATGGTGTGGTAAATCTTCTATTTCTGAAATTTATACACAATATAGCTTATCTAGAATATTTACTAGGGCAATATTAGGGATCCGTAGTCTCTGATAAAACGAGCATCTTTATCAGAATTGGACACATATTAAGTACATTAATCACAGGTGGTGATATAGAGTTTATCTGCAGTAACTCTCTGCTAACATTAGCAATGTATAATAGCCAGCTACATTTTGAAGAGGTGTTGAAATATTTGTGTTTTTATACATACAAATTGTTGAATATACAAATATTTGTTGTGCTTTGTACATTTACATACACTTTACATATATTTGGGAAAATACCGAGAGAGAAACAATGAAAACATCAGTTATACCGACATTTGTAAAACGTAGCAGTATCATTCCAAGGCATGTACCCATGAAGGACCAGTGACTCTATGTCTCAGACATGAGAACAGGCACTAACTTCTTGTGGATTAGAACATATGCATACTGTATTTTGAGAATGTAATGTATATCTGTAATACATGGTGATAAAGTTTTGTCTAAGACTCCTCCGTTATACTAGGTGCTAAACCTGCAAAATATTTGGAACAAAAATCTTTATCCCCAAAACACATACTGAACTATGCATTTAATGTTGGAGAACCAAGAATCTTAACAATGTGTACTGAAATGAAAGCAAGCTTACCTTTATGATACCCGTGATTGATATAGCCATCATGATTTTTTTCGCTAACGGCCCGGTCAAGGTCGCCAATGACCCCCTCTTCATTTAGATTGTTCTCGTCTGGTGGCCAATGATTTTCTATCGTGATAGCATAGACAGCCCAGCCGAGGAACGATCCTACCATTGGACCAACTATGGGCACCCAGAACCAGTTATAGTCCCTGTAACTAGATAAAGACAAACACTCATTATTAAAATCAGTATAACATTACTTATTTTGTCAATATAGCACAGGTTAATCGTTGGGTGGGTATTAAACCCTTTGTAAGGGCTGCATCAAAATAGGAACATTCTGAATATCACTGAAACTGTATACTTTGGATATTACGTTGATCTCGTCGTTTATATAAGCCTAAAACTTATTTTATTATCTTTCACAATAAGCATTGCAATAGTTGCAAGTGGTTTAAATAAAAAAAAAATTGAAGAAACACGTATAATTATTACCTGAATGGTTCCGTTCCATACCCAGCAATGGCTGTGAAAATCCGTGGACCAAGATCCCGAGCTGGGTTGATAGCATAACCACAATTGAAGCCAAATGATGTACCGATGGCGAATACGATTGATCCAAGAGCTAGTGGCTGAAGTCCTAAATGTGGTAGCATGTTACGTTTGTCTGTTATTGCGAGTATACAACTTATCAGCAGGAACGTACCGAACACCTAATGGAAAGGAGACAAAAGACAAAGGTATATAAAAAGACGGACAGAGGCACGCAAGTGGATCGAGACCTGTATACATATCATGATGATTTACAAAGACAGATAGGAAAGACAAACAAGAACATAATCAACGCTTATCGTGACGGGCAGACATAATCAGCACACAAAGCATGACAAGAAAAACAGAAGTAAACGAAGCATTATTGCTTCTCAAATAGATATGGTCGTGCCAAACCCCTAACCCGAAGGGAGACGAGAATACAAAAAATGTGTATAATGAAAATATAATTCATAATGGATTGATAATGATGCAAAATGCAGATTATGATTTACCTGGTCAAAAAATGTGTTTGTTGTTGACACAAATTCTTGAGGGTACGTGGCGAATATTCCGGCTGTTGCGTTAGCTCCTGTTGTTTGTCGATATCCGGAGTCGAAATGGTTGATGGCGTCTATATGGTTATAACACCAAGAAAGGTATTTGAAATTAAACGTCTTTTTATTATGCAGTTTATTTAAAAGATATGACTGCAAGTACGCATTGTGTTAACAAAAACGATATACATGTATAAGCGATTCAAATGGATTTACTTTTTCAGCTTGTGAATTTTTTGAATTACAAATAAAACTCGACTTAGTCAATGTTTTTTCAAGAATATTTTTGTCTATCTGCGTTTATTTTGATGAGTTAAAAGAAGACTGATAGTCAATCGAGAAAACTGATATAAAACTATTTTTGGTGGTCCTGATACACTAATAGAAAGTGTCTTATATCATGATTGATACGGTTACAATATGTTCTATCTTTAGTGATGTTTAATCTTCTGTGTCTGTTTTGTATTATTTTAGATTCCGCCTTGCTGATTTAGTCTATCCTGCAATATAAGTTATGTCTTGGCAAAGTTATATATTATATATATTAAACACTGACCATAGTATATACCAAACTGGACGGCTGCGGCTGTAAAGGCCCCTGCTAGTTCTGCTATAGAGTAGAAAGGCCATTTAAACCAGGGCACACGCCCACTAAGGCACAAAGCTAGCGTCACGGCTGGGTTGAGGGACCCTCCTGTCCAATGAAAACATCAATCATGCAGAAAAATTAATATTATGAACATACCAGTGTAACAGTTAAGATTTCATTTTGTGTTGCATTTTACAACGTATACATGCATTAATTAGTATGTACTTTACATATATACATTTATGTACATTCAAAAATGTAGGTTTCTTCGTAGTGAGTCATCGACTCTCTAACAATTTAAGAACTCCGGTATATGTATATCTCATTTGTATATGTATAGCAATGTTCACATAAAGAAAACATATATATAATTTATGAAGATAGTAGTCTGTCTAGTGCCGTCCTACCTGACACGCCTCCAGAGAAGTAAATCCCTAGAGTCAATCCCATTCCCCCGGCAAAATTGACAGTGAGAAAACTGCTAAACTCTTGACGACTGAGGACATACTGGGCACCAGAACCGATCGCAAACGTCTACAAGCATAAAGAGAATGATGAATAGATAAATATTACATTCTTAATTCTAAATGTAATTGCAGAACGGGATATGAGGGATGATTGATATGTTGTGAGCCTCGTATTGAAGGAGGTACTCAAGGATGTTCTGTTTTATTCCTACTATTCTCTAACTATATAGGGCGTGTATCCAAGGACTGGTCTTATTTGCTTAGTTTATATCGAAAAGGTAGCACTTTAAAGTTAACAAGAATATAGGCTTTTACAAAATGGGCAAAATCGGTGAAAGAGCAGTGATCCAATATTGTTATGACTGACAGACGAGTCACAGAAAGACATATAGCCAGTAGCGTTGACATTTAACAGGCAAGAGTACATTCCAATCTGACAGAGGGTCTTGCAATGAGAAAACTTTCGGCCCGATGAAGACTTCTGAAATTTGATCAAAAGCAAACTAGGCGCACATTATTTCGTGCTAATCTTAAGCTTTTTGAGGAAGATCCTGACAACTTTCTTCAGGGATTTGTCACTATGGATGAAACATGGGTCAAATATTTTACCCCAGAGGCCAAACAACAGTCGAAACAATGGAAGCACCCTGTCTCTCCCCCACCAAAGAAGGCAAAAACTGTTCCGTCAGCTGGGAAGGTTATGGCCTCGGTTTTCTGGGATGTAAATGCTATTCTGCAGATAGATTATATCCAAATGGGACAAACAATCAATGGCACATACTATGCTTCACTTCTGAGGTAGAAATGGAAAAAATATTTTACTTAAGCGCCTCGGAAAGCTCACTAAAGGTATGCTATTCCATTAGGACAATGCTCCTGTTTACATGCCAGTCATTGCCATGGCTGTCATTCACGATTGAGCCTTTGAATTGATTGAGCATCCGCCTTTTTCACCTGATCTCGCTCCATCAGACTTTCATCTATTTCTAAAACTGAAAACAGCAGCTATTTAAGGCACCCACTTTCAGTCCGATGATGACGTCATACATGCAGTGAATGACTCTCTGGACATCAAAAAAAAGGAGTTCTATAAAAGAGTCATAGTGGCCCTTAAACACCACTGGCAAAAGTAAAGCGTATAGATACTGTAGGGGATTATTTAAAAGATGTCCGGCAAAATTTAAATCCTTCAATATGAGACTCACAACATATTAATCAGCCCTCGAAACTCTCATTATAGTTAAGATGTTCCCGAACAGCGTATTTTCTTTGTCAAAAAGCCGTCGCCCTCAAATAAACATATAACTTTATGAATGCAGAGGAATATTAATATCATAACTGTTTGCTATACTGTATGTATCATAGAGCTTGTCAGGACTGGAAATCAAGATGTTTTCAAACATTCAACTTCACTTTAAGTATTTAATATAATGTACATATCGGTGTCTCAAAATAGCCACCACTTTACAGACCATGTCAATGAGCATACACCTTCAAGATAAGCACCTACAAGTGTACAAACTGATTTCAATCAGCAGGGTATTTTGATTTCAGTCTACCTCATAACATGGCCAATACAGAAACCTGACACTATTACGTCAACTTCATTTAGTGTTAAATATCCATTTCTCAATAGCAACACACATGCATCCCACAAACATTAAAGGTCATCTGACCAATATCTCGATTTATCCCATAAGTGTGGACCGCTAACGTAATACAATATGGATTCGAGAGTTGCAAGTAGGAACGCAAGCAAGATCTCATCATACAGTGTGCTATCATCTTAAACGATATATAGTTCGACGAACTATATGGGCATTAGTGCACTTGATTGGCTTTGATAACAATTTCTTGATTTTCCTTTTGGTAACGTGTGACTACTTAGATTTGACTTAGTTTTTTCATGAAAGGTGTGAAAAATTCGACGTTTACTTTCTTGGATAGCTTGTTTAATTATCCTTGCCCTTAATCAAGCGTCCCTATTTTCCTTTTTCATACATCGTGAAGTACCTTACTGATAATGAAGGTCAACTATCATGAACATTAATAATGTAGAGTGTGTCATATATGTCATAAATAAAAAATAAATTGAATAAAATTTCAAAATGATAATTAAATTGAGAATTTAAATTACATCTATTGCATACTTGAGTACCATATAGATTATAAAAAAAAAGGTAAAATAAATATAGGGTATATAAGGAAAAAAGTGGCTATACATGTAAACGTGTGTACCAAACGGGATACTCTGTCCCCTTATGGATGAGCCGTATTGCCTTACACCTATTGCATCCGGTCAAAGTATGTAAGGCTAAACTAGCGCTAACTTAAATCGGTACATAACAATATTTTCTTGTCACAAAACCTTTGATTGATAAAATTCCGATTATCTTGTATCTTTGGACGAGCAATTGACACTATGATGATGGAGCTACAGGCAGATATTCATGAGAGGCAATGGCGAGTTGCATCATGTATAAATTGACAAATGGAAGATACCATGACACGTGCACCTCTCAATGTTCAAATATCTTATTATAAACTTGGAATCAGCATGATTGCTTATGTTTTGCTGTTTATACCAAACTTAGTTGTTCATGGCATTCTCTATAGTTTTCACAAAGCAAGCATCGTTGCATTCCCCAAAGAGACATGTTCTGGACTGTCACTTTATAGATTATATTTAGTTATGGATGGGCAGTTTACTGGTTTTGATGGTATTACGTTGATGATATATCTCTGTTAGCTCAGAGTCCTTGAATCAGACTTTATCTGTTCGTAAAAAATCACCTTGACCTTGTTTTATTCGTAACAACTATACTATTTTGAAACCTGATATTTTTTCCTTTCGTTTCGTTCGCGACTACTCAAAGCGAATAACAGATCCCCGTGACTGCATAAGCGATCGATTGTGTTAAGCACTTTAATCCGCCAGTCGGTATCTCGAGGTCGGAGCGTGTCATCTTTGGGAACTTACTACGATTAAACTGTACGAAACTACCTGCTCATATGCAGAAATCAATTCAAGTGACACATATATATAATATCGCTGCGTTAAAGAAATAAATAGATAAGTAAATAATTGAATGATATATATATAAATATTTCTATTTCATTGTTGTGGTTTTCGTATGGCTACTATTTTCATTTATTATACATTATCACAAATATTTATGGGCCAACAAAGTTTCACTTCACCTTACTTATTAGTATACAATATTTGTTGAAATATGTCACAAAGGATATGTCTATATAAACCTTAATGAATAGATAAGTAAATGATATGTCTACATAAACCTAAATGAATAGATAAGCAAATGATATGTTTATATAAATCTAAATGAATAGATAAGTAAATGATATGTCTACATAAACCTAAATGAATAGATAAGTAAATGATATGTATATATAAACCTAAATGAATAGATAAGTAAATGATATGTATATATAAACCTTAATGAATAGATAAGTAAATGATATGTTTATATAAACCTAAATGAATAGTTAGGTAAATAATTGAATTACATATATATGAATATTTTTATTCCATTGTGGTGGTTTTCCTATGGTTATTATTTTCATTTATTATTCATTATCACAAAAATTTATGGGCCAATAAAGTTTCACTCCACCTTACTTATTAGTATACAATATTTGTGGAAATATGTCACCGATGATATGTCTACATAAACCTTCTTATGGCAGATTTATTGTGGGACCTAGACATATTTTTTCTCTTCTGTGTTTATCCTGCGGTGAAGTGTTTATAGTTCCACTTGATAGAGAAGAGCTGAATATGAAATAGAGATAGGTTCAACAGTAAATGATTTACGGTCAAGTTGTATTGTCTATTCATTGTTCTTTATAGACTTAGTAACAGACAGAGACCTACTTATTTGACTGTGAGAAAAGGGTAACGTGCCATCTATAATGACCCTAGCTCTGTTACACACGATGTATGTTACAAAACATAATTTAACGTATCTAAACAACCCATGTTATACTTAAATCAAAGCTTGCTTTGACCAATGTGAATTTAAATTGGTTCAATTCATTTAATCAAAGTCCGTATTGGAATGGACAACTAAGTGTAATAAAATGGCAATCTTAATATGAAATAAAGAATTTTATAAAATGCAAGCATAATTATGTAGTACAAGAGCTGACGTAATAAACGAGATCCTTCTTATTTCCATTTTTTCATAACAATCTTTATTAAATGGGAAGTATTTTTATCTGGTTTGCTCCTCTATGTTCCGCTTTCTGAACTCTTGACCTTCTTTGATATTGAACTACCATAAATTCCGTCTGTATTCTTATCTCGTCGACGGAAGTAAAAATTTATATGTGCTTTACAGACAGCACAATCAAGCTAACCAATGACAGGTTAATCTCATTTTGACAATATAAAAGGAGCTCTAGTCAATGTTGATCTGGAACATCCGTTCAAACATTACGATAGCTGACCTAAATTGCTCAATTACCATTGAAAAAAAATCCCGAAATATAATTCTAAACAAGGAGGATACCGGAAATAAAGATACCTTATCTCCCAAATGTCTCCGAAAAGAATTATTGGATTTTATAAAGATTGTTTCCGTATTTACGGAAAACATTGTTATCGTATTCACATCTCCTGATATGAAAATCCAGTTATCTTCTTCGGATAGATAGACAACATCAATGATAAACCTAAACAATATGAGCTCTTATTGCATATGTTTAAATCATTTTCAGTTATACAATGTAAGATGATATTGCATCAGAAGGAATATCTTTTCATTATTGCATTCTGGCTGAAATCATTAAACACAACAAAGAATACCGACATTGAAAAGATAAACTGTAGTCCTAGCTCATTATCGATAAAACAAGGACTCATACGAACAAAAATATAGAATTGAGACACTAACAATGAAAAGAGAATGAGATAATATGTTCTGGTAGGTTATGGTCTTTTGTTTTGTGTTCAAATAACAGTTTTATATTTAAATGAGGGGGAGACACTGGCACAAGTAACAGACTGAAGTCTATTGATTAAATAGACAAGTACTCAGTATTGGATCAAAATACAATGTTTGCATAGCAGCAGTTCATGGTTCCGTAATGAACAACTTTCAATATTTATTTTGCAAAGAAAATTGATTCTTGGTTGAAAAATATTGCATTCCAATATTTAAAAAAAGTTACTTATTGCAATCATGTGTATATATATTTCAATGGTATGGTACATTAGGCAATACATGTACCATACATGATCACTTTATCTTCTATATCAGATCGTAAAGCATAGAAAGATAGAAAAGCATGCAGAAAGCCTTGATCGTAGTAGGTATTTATAAATGTACACATGGCGTAAGGCCAACATCGACAATAGCTCACACGAGACAAATTGATTAATAAACAACTAAAACATAAAAGAATTTGTATGTATATGTCAAAAAATGATTTAACCATTACAAGTGAAGTGGTTTGCAACGCATGGTTGCAAGCACTAAACACGATAAAATGTATCGGTCATATTATATGTGGATGATCAATATAAATAAGATGCATATTAAAAAACAAGATATAGATAAAGGGAATAAAGATAAGACGATCAACACATACCTACAGTAAGTTAAAATAGCGTGAAATACCCGAAATACCCCTCGGTCAATCTGAGCATAATATCAAAAATTTCAAATCCTAGATATCGCCTGCATACCTTATTATTGAGTTTGTTGTGAACCATGTTCACCATAATTAATTAATTGATTGTTTGTGAAAACAAATTTTCTTATATTAATTGCATTCACACAGTCTAATACAAATGTTTTAATATGTCTTATTTAAAATCCCAGACATTATTTGGGTTGTTTCTATGTTTTAATTGCATTAACCATAGCATTTCCTTATTAGTCAACAAATGTTCACGCTGAGCAAAGTCCCAACATAAGAACAGCCCATCACTCTATATAACATAAATTAGCATGGCTAAACTGTATGAATAGATAATGTTAAAATATACTTACTACAAGGATAAATGTTCCAATATATTCTGCTATTATCTCCCGAGCTAACGGGTTTTGCAGCCTCGTCAGTTTCTTTAAAGAAGACATGTCTGTGTTTTTACAGGAGAGAGTCCAAGCCCGGTCACACGTCCCTAACTGTCGGCGATTATCTTACTACTCCCCTAGTCAACCGTGTTTCCTTCAGTTTATATCATTCCCTATCAGTCCGACTGATAAACAGGGATATCGTTCGCTCCTTACACGCAAGTACCTATGTCCTTACTAGGACAAACACCTGTCCAAAGTGATTCCCATAAAAGGATTATTATTTAACAACACCAACACATGCAGTGAAGTCATTATAAATTATTCATTTCATTTTAGCCGCAGAGTTACATGTACGTTAAGTAGTTAAGTATGATGGTTAGAAAATGTTAAAACGCATACATTATCTATAAAGTGACAAAATTACTATACTAAGCAACAAAGCGACCATCAAGATAAAAATACTAAGACTATTAGATGCACTACTCCTACCATATGACTGTTAATAATAAACTGTACCATGTACATGTATCCTAACGTTTGTAAAGAGCAGTCACATTGACACTGAGTGACAGCATCACAAGACAAAATGCCGTTGGACATTACTTAGGCTACAAGATTGATCGTTAGCGAAAGAAGCAGTTAGATAAAACAGCGCCTTTGTATAACGCCTGGTCATTTACATTGTCTGGTGGTGAGCGGCATGTACTTAATGTGACGGGTAAGTAATTGTTGGATAGATTCTGAGACAATTTGGACAGTTATAGACGTGGTCAAGTACATGATTGTGTTTTGGTTAAATTAGGACACAACACAATCAAAGAAATTGCCTTTTGATTTAATATTTGTGTATAAATGGTTCATGTGAAGATTAGGCACACTTAGTGATTCGTTTTGCTCATCTGTAAGGCTGAAGAGCTGTTAAAAGTACGTTAGATCAGGGGAGATGATAGTCCACAGTTTGCAGATATTTTTTATATATTACAAAAGGAACATAAAATGAATGTGTTAGTTACTGTTGTTTTATTAAGGCATGAATTATTATTTTGATCTGACCAGATGTTCCACAAAAAATATTTTAGCATGCAGATAAATTAAATAAATATTTCACATATATGCAATGAACATATTTAATTTCGCTGTATATTATATTGCCATTATATTTCATATAAATAATAACTTCTATTTCTGAGATTTTATATATCTATGTACCTACGTAGTTAATTTTGCAAAGTGCAAACTATTTGCATCTAAATAACACTTATATAATATTTAAAACCCTCTAAGCAGTAGATCATTCTTAATCGTGAAAAAAATCGGCACTATACAACGTAAATATTATGATAACACAAATATTTTTTTTTATTAGTTCCAGACAAACATCAATACTCTCTTAGTTATGTACATGTAATCAATTTTTATGAATACTCATACATTTTTGGTGTATTTTAAATCTACTATAATCTACTATTACATTCTTAATAATTGGGCAGTATAGTGTATGTAGAATTGAATAATGCTGTCATATTGTCAATTGAAAACAATCAACCAATGAACATATTGCCTGGAGCTAATTGAAAAATGGGATTGGGGGAGAGTTTGGATAAAAAGTAGAAGCTGATTTAGAAAAGGAAATACAAAGATAAGAGAGAAAGGAAACATAAAAGGAAGAAGAGAAGAGGGAACGAGATTTCCGACGAAAGCAAAGGCAATTTCTGAAAGGGTGACAAAAAATAGCTGACTATTGCTAATAAAAACATTTAATGGAAAAGAAACGAGTCCAACAAAAACACAAGCAAATTGAAAAAATATAAAAATTAATTACGTTGGTAAATTGAAATCTATTTCATAATGAAAGACACTACCTTATTGTAATGGTTATATTTATTTTCTTAAAGCTGAATGGTAAGCACTGAAATCCTCAATAAAAGTAGCTTCCTTGTCACATTTTTTTGCTAAGTATCTCTCGATGTTATATGAAGTTTTAAGGTTACTAATTAGAGTGGGTAAGTACAGAGCTTTACCTAAACACTTTTGACAATAAATATAGTGCTTCATATTTAGTATTATAATATTTTCTGCTCTGTTATTTTGGTGTGGGATTTGTGCTATTTTATCAAAAATGAAATCTTTTTTACATACATTAAATGTCTCATTACAAGTAGCTTGCAACCAAATTTGGAAAGCCATAATTAAATTTTGGACTTTATTACATTCCCAAAGTAGCTAACACAAATATTAATTGATAATGCACACTTTTGTTATCAATATCAACCCTGAATGAGTTTTGACCGCCATGTCAATCAGACATAACATTTTAAACGCAACAAATATATTTTAGACAGTGTTCTATGACTTTGTTTGCATATATTGTTTTTTTTTAATCCAGCTCATGCACATCTATTTGGCAACCACTAACAATTATCTATCAAACAAAATATAAATACGTTAACACAAGTATGACATAAGCCGACTTTTATCGGATTATGTTTCATGTGGTGCATATACAGAACCGACCCGTTAAACTTTTAAATACATTAATCAATTATAGCATTTTGTTAAGATCGATACATGGTTTATTAAACTAAAAAAATCGACCGAGCTCTTAGGTTGTTATTTCTTCAGGTCATTCGTCCTCGGTCGATATGTATTCAGGTTAATAAAACCTTGTAATGACCTTATCAAAGGGATATAATAGTTATATCATAATGTTAAGACTTTTTATCTGGAATCACATGACACTATTTTAGCAAATAAGAAAATGGGAAAATTTATTTTAATAATAATACTATTGAATTAATAGGTCATTCCGCCATATCCAGACCGACCTTCTCTTATGATCGAGAACTGAGTATATAGCACAAGTAATCTTAAAACTGATAACAGTAAATCTCTCGATATTCCATCAATTGCTGGCATTTTGCCCCATTGTATACGGGGTTTAAACCCACATGAGACTATATTTTGACCTGATTTGTTCAGGTAAAGTAAACAGTATTTTCGATTTATTCAATGGCACTGGAATACTCGATAAAACAACGGATACATGGTGGAAAGTGCAATAATACCACTGTTGATATCACAAGTTTCTACTTCAGGAAAGTGTTCGCTACCACATGATTGTTTAGTCAATACGAGAGACAAATTGTAGTGCTGACTTCTAAATTCAAGGGAAATATCACTTGTTGTATACATCAATACAAGTTCCTTGTTTGATCTGTATGTTTGAATTGAAGTCTCTTATCTCTTTTACCATCATCAAATAAACAACCATTAATCCGTTAAATGTCTTATAGGCGCTGCAACTATGATAAGAATAGGTTGTTGTATATCTTAAGCGATACCAAAAGTCGCATTAAGCTATTGCGATCCAAAAATTTTCAAAAAGGATACCGGACACGCTTCCAGAAATAATTTTTGAATATGTTTCCGTATTTACGGTAGACCACTCGCGCTTCTCTTTATCTTTTGAAGTAAAACGAAGACTTTTTTTAAAAGTGATTAAAAGTGCATCTCCGAAAATGTCCACCTTGCGTCGCTTCTGTTTGATAAGTAGCTTCATGTCTGATATGTGATAACTTTCAGGGTTCTGCTGAAGCACCTGATCTGTCCAAACTATAAGCCTTTCATAAAATAAACATTTTAGAATATTTTGAATTAAATGAGATTACACTAATATGCATTTCAAAGATTTAAAATAAACTAGAGAGAAAAATTCTTATGTAAATGAATATCTTAAAATGGCAATAATAATTTATATGTGAGTTTGGACTTAATAGATGCGAGTGTATTCTAAGTAGAAATATATGAACTTGTCAATACACAATCATTATTCAAGATCATAAATCTAGGATTCGCAAACTGCAAACTTTACTTAACGAGGAGTGTTTCATTGCATATCTTAAATGGGATGCATTCTCAACATGTAACAAACATAATTTGCTCCGTATAAAAAATGCTATTATTATTAGATAAATATCTTTTCATTCTGTATCATGTAAAATGATATTTCGTAAAAGTTTCTGCACGATAATTCGAACGATTAAAATGCTGATTTTATATTGCTAATGAAGACATAGTCATGTTAGAATAATGAAACATATCATGTAACCTACTTCTGTTCATGTCATCTTATTGGTTTGGTAATGCCATTATTTGATATCAGAATATTGTACCTTTATGTCATGGTTACTCTGTGAGACATACTGCGATACACGAGTACCATGTGCCTGTGCTAAGATACATAATGTAATGTGATCTGTATTATGGTGTTAATAGGCTATTATGTCAATACCTATACCTCAGACACAATACATATAATACGTGCATCATGGTGTATTTATCTTATGACGACTGTGAATTTGTCACTTACTCGTCATACAGAAGTACGGCAATGGACTTTGTCACTGTTACGAATGTACCGGCAGTTTGAAGGGCAATTTTAATGGAATTCCGCGGCTCAACATCAGACGGAAATAAGATAACACTATTATCGATATCGAAGAAAATGGTCGTTTACATTTCATTATTTACAACGTAATCAATAAAATCGGTTTGATAGTACACCAGGAAATAAAAAGAGCCAGATGTCTTATGAGAATGTTTAATATGTCCGGTATCAACTGAAAAGGGGAATCAAAAATGGATTTCCAATCTTTAGAAGTGACATCCTTATGCTAAGCATAGGTTCCCGGTTATTCCGGAAATTAAAGAAATGATCTTCAATATTTAAATCTTAAGGATGTACACCTCTATAAAGACAAAAACTTCCTCTATTACATTTTTTTCCTCATATACATGACTGGAAAGGGAAGTTAATGGCATAACAGGAAATGCAAACGGAATCATATGTACGTGTGTTCGTTTTCTGTTCTGTGACCGGTCAGATACCAATTTTCAAAGTATATGATTTGAAGTAATTTTTTTTTTTTTTTTTTTTTTTTACATTTTTCTGATAAAAATCCAAACAATATCTCCCATATGTGTAGTCAGATATGTATGGATGCTTGTAGAACCAAAAGGAAATTGTATTTTCTTTTAAATGATGGTCGTTAATGTTCTTCAACCTGTGTATTTAACCAAAAATAGCCATTTCAGACACCGCTACCCTTTAATTTCCAATGGCAAAATACCATTTTTTTCACCATTTTCGTAGATTTTACACTTTACATAAAAAGGTCTGCTATAAAACGTTTTTAAATATTTAACTGATCAAAGGAAAACAAGTACATATTTTAAAACAGCTATTAATATGCAAGGTCCGTGTGCTTCAGTCAGTTCCCCTAGAAAAAAAACAGTCTGAATAGTTCATATTTAAACATATTTTAATATTTAAAGAAACCAAATATACAGTATGTATATAGCATGTATAAAAAGTGATATAAAATGTATAAATATTTACATCATATACGTCATCAAAACAACTGGTTTCTGTCCGTACAGCAGTCTCGAACAGCATTAGGCCTCGAACATACACCGATTCATTTTTTTTAAATCGAGCGGTTCCCTCTGTGTCCTAAATAACCTACGTGATCAACACAGGTTTAAGATAGATGTATTGTATATATCATATGTATAAATTGAACAATGACAGGAAGTTATCCTTATGATACATTTACAGCGTATAAGTATTTACAATACAATAGTGTTACACTATAAAGAACTTAAACAGAATGTCCACAATTAATTCACACTATTTCCTCCTTTCTACAGATAAATCATTGATACATATTGTATACCATTGTAATCCAATATCTCATTACGTATGTAACATATCCATTATGCATGTACGAACTATTAAGTATACATAACAAAATAGTGATTTAGGAAAACCAAAACCTCCGTTAGGTCATCCGTTATATCGCTTATGTTTGATGTATGTTGTTTGCTATTCAAACTATCTTTGATCATCCGTCGTTTTTATTCTAATCTATTCAGATTTTTTCATTACATTACATATTTCAAGATAATAAAAACCTATTACGTCAGAACTTGTGGTAACAAATAGCATGTTATAACAGGACATGAATATATGAAAAATACGTCAGCACTTCATGTTGACAAATAATGAATGTATAGCAAAGGTATGCATACTGGTAACTCTTCAGTGAACAACACTGTCTTCGACAAATTATTGAAGTCTGCTGGAGCTGTACGTCTTCCAGTAGGTAGGGTATACTTTCCCTACCCAAACAAGAGAATGTGCTCTCTTGTCTGCCCGCCATAGCTCTAAACATATTCACGAGTAGTACGTTAACACACTTTGCTGGTTTCCCCGAAGTAACAACATAGGAGGCATGTCACGTGTGAGTGTTTCCAGCCATCCCATGTAGAGTCCTGCTGGACAGAAATTTTTCCTTGGGACAGGTAGCGTCCTGAAAATCAAGAAAATATCAAATCAAATGTATACAATTTTTGTAATACTTCTATTCACCATTGTTTTCATTTTCATATACCAGCAGTTAAAGAATACCGAGATAAAAACGAAACTACAATCCTAACTCAAAATCGACAAAACGAGAGAAAACAATATAGATTTGCATGAAGACCTTTCTGGCTGTCATAATCTATAGAGGATATCTAACAGTGTCTTCAGTAATACCAAATATATTTCACGAGTGGGGCTAATATTTTGATATTTTTTCACGAGTGCGCAGCACGAGTGAAAAATATCAAAATATTAGCCACACGAGATATTCTGTTTATCACATTTTTTATCAACGAAAACCCTACCCCGTATGCTAACTAGGACTACAGCGATACTTTGTAAACAAAAAAGTAGTTTCCCCTTGTCCAGGTGCTGACATATATGTCGGGCTTTCTGATTGGTCAATTATTTTGGTATTTTCTAATCATTAATTTGATTGGTCAAATCAGCAAAAGTGATATTTTTCACTAGTGAAAAATATGATATTCTTCACTAGTGAAAAATATCACTTTTACAGAATGAATATTTTTTGATATTTCACTGGTAAAAATGTAATAAAAACTGATTTGCCATTCATTAAATAATTGGTAATGTAATTTTCAATCAATTAAGAAAAGAAAAGAGAAACATATGTTATACTTTGTTTGCCTTTGAAGTTTTAAATTTAATTACATTGACTGAGTAAGATTTTAAATCAAATTTACATTAAAGCCATCAGACCGACCTATACGTTATACGTATAAGCTAATGTCTTTCCGTGTGTTGCTATATGTAGGTTTTAGTAATGAGAAAACAAGTACATACATTACGATGAGCGATGCTTCTGTTGAATGAATGAGTAGCTGCTCACGTAGGCGGATGTTGCGGTATATCTAAAATTAATGACAGGCAAATAGAAAATGAAATGCATATTTTTAAAATGTATATTGTCTACGTGATCGTTGTCTTACTTTGCAATCTTGATAAAGATAATGGCAATAGTTATATGTCCTTAGAATGATTTTTTAAGGAAATTATACCTTGGCTTTGTTTGAAACAAGATCACTGTCGCTAACTTTCCATGGAAACTCGTCCGGGTACTCTCCACCACGTAACCGCCATTTACGGATTGTACTTTCAAATTCTTTGTACCTGTAAGATATTTCATATCCATAATGAGATTATTACCATTTTGTCAATTTTTTGCATAAATGAAAATCATTTTGACATTAATATGTAACATACTAGTTTATATTTATAGTATCGGTTCAATGTTGACACAAAATATCAGGAACCTTACATGTTCAGGGACGGCTTTTTCCATAAATCTGGAATAACTGTCAGCTGAGAATATTCTATTCGGAACTTCGCCAGGAGAGAGGCCATTCTAATAAAAAAAGAATCATAAATCTGTAATTTTATGACTGAAGTCAAGCAAACAAAACCGTGTTCTGATGTTTCCGTACATGTGTCAATTACTTTAGTATACATTTAGCCTAGCTATTTCAAACATAACATATTATATATATAGGCTATACTTTGCTCCTTCTAAACTATTTTATACATACCACTATAAGTGAACAAATTTACTTCATAAATATATATGATAATGTTTATACTATATGTAATGTAATACCGAACACATATAACTACAATTTCCAACTGATATCATAACTACAATGTTAGTTTGACGTCAAACTACGAAAATAGTGAAATAAGAAATTCACGAAAAGATATAAACTTGATCTTCATTACCTCATTTGGTCCTCGCTTGGATTGGAACGTTTAGTACCAGCACAGAACACTCTCAGCTTGCAGTCTTTCCATATTCTCCGTGTAGAAAGAATGTAGGGTATCAATAACGTTAAACCTGCAAGAAGGACAAATTAATGACGGAACCATACAATAAAAATTGGAAGCTACCTCGCGCTTTCAAATCGGCCTAACGTTTTCTCAAAATATTTTCTGTTGTTTAAATTGTCGTACTACTACACATGGTACTGTATGGCATTTATTAAAGTTTTCAACGTTCTTTTGGAACGGAAAATTATGCTTTATTGTCATACATTATCCAAATGATAAATATCAATAGGATATCACAAAAAACATAATATTACTATAGTATATCAGCAACCATATTAGACTAACCGTCTTGATGTGAGTTAAGTTGTTACAAGGATGTGAAGACCCGAAAAGCTAAGCCGGTCCGAACATTCATATAGTTTCCGAAATCAATGTAACTCTAATGCGATGATAAACGTTTTGCTTTGCATACCATTGTATAGGTTCTCAGTGAAATACTCGGCATCATTAGTATTAACAAAGACTAACACTATCGAGTCTTTCAACTTACCTCCGTCGTCATAAAGCCACCACACGTCAATAGTGCCGTATTGCTTCTCTCGAAACCGTCCCGAATTAGAGTCGGATGACAAAGTAGATAACAGAGTGGTATGTTTTGGAGTTGCTCCATCTTCCTCCTCATCATCATCACCACCAAAGTGCGTATCCTGATCTCCCTCATAAGCCTTATTATCCTCTGATCCCTCCTCAACAGTGTTAAGCCTTTGCAGAACCACGTGATTTTTTGGTGGAGTGATTTTCGGCTTGCTATTCGTGAATTTGTAGGATTTTTCCGCTTTGCTTCCTTCTCCGGGAACATCACTATTGTCTGATGATAAAGTCGGGGACTTTTGAGAATCTATATCATATGGAGTGTCTACAATTGAATGAAATAGAATCTCTGATTATCTAATTACAAAAAATATCATATAATTAATATTCCATAATATCTATCAATTAGAATATATAATGGCAATAAGACGATGCATAGCTTCTATATGAATGTCAACAAGTTTCATGGATCAAGTATCCTGAAGTTTTTAACAAAAGGGAATACTTTCCAAAATGGACACGGTCCGTAATAATTTCCTACATATGTCCTGGATGGGTCATCTCCCTTTATAGTAACGAAATCTTAACTAAACCATTCACAGTTGTGTTATATCAACCGATGTGAAGATACATCAGTTATATTTAAATTGACTCATGCGTTGATCAATTTTATCACTTTGGATATACATAGTTAAGATAGAAAACTTTAATAGCTCAGGACCGTCACTACATCATGTTTAATTTTTTTTTATCAATTTGTCGCAAATTAAGTATATGATATGATTACCACAGTTGCGCTTTATGTATGTACTTCAGTAACTCATTGTT
Source organism: Pecten maximus (assembly GCF_902652985.1). Classification (NCBI taxonomy): domain Eukaryota; kingdom Metazoa; phylum Mollusca; class Bivalvia; order Pectinida; family Pectinidae; genus Pecten; species Pecten maximus. The sequence continues at coordinate 26,906,537 of NC_047023.1, read as the reverse complement.
TCACCGTGACACACTTTATTACATAGCACGGACTGAGCAATATACCGCTAAACCAATAAACAAGTACAAATGTACCTTGTTCTACGTCCTCGTCCTCAGATTCGATGTCATCATCAAGTCCGACACATTCGTCCGGCACCTTGTTAAGGTCCAGTCCCTCGGGTATACGCAGGATTCCCACGCCGTAGTTCAAATCAAACGCATCCCTGGGGTAGGTTATTTTTTTATTAAATTATTTGTCATATAAGGTACTGCACGTGTAACATTCCTTTATGTTCCCAAGCACACTTAAAAGATTCTGAAATTAAAACTGGTCTTGTATACTGTAGATGAGCATTTCAAATGGTTTTAGTGTTGCTATTGTCGAGGAAGGCACACAATCGCGAAAGCATAAAAAATAATTCTACAAATAATCGTCGTTTCACTCTTTCTGAGAAAATGCATCATTTTACTTGAAATTTTAAATTAACTACAAACATAATTATTATGATTTATCGAAAAAAAAGCAATCTGATAGTCATCGGAAATATAACTAAATGGTCAATTTTGTAAGTAAAACCATATATCAAAACATCAGTAGAAGATAGAAGATAAAAAAAAAAGAATTATAAAAGTTAGATATCTAGATTCGTTTCCAAATAAAACATGTTGCGACCTACGATAATGATATATTACCAATATCATGTTAAAGTAACTCGAGGATTACTATACCACTGCTGGTTACCCGATTGAGTATCAATATCATTACTTACTGTATAATATTATAGTAGTCGTCCACCTCGTATCCGTCCGACTTTTGCCAGTCAGATTTGTAACCCATGATAATAGTATTGGGCCGAAGTTTGCCTATTCCAACAGCCTACCAAAATACATGTAATGAAATATTACATCAGCAATGTCAAAACATCACATTCATCACCTTCAACCCTACATGTAGTTACATTTTTGAAATGTTAAAATAATTCAATCAAGATTTAAATATGAGTTACAGTGGTGAATTACACTTCAATTTGTTTCTCAAAACAGATTGTATTGAATAAACTTTAAAACAAATACCTGCATTAACACCTGTGCGCCTATTCTTAGTGTCGGAGTTACAACACTGTTGTAGAAAGCCTTGATGCCCCGTCTTTCAAACCATTTATAGGCAGCATTCGATCTTAGATTCTTTACATGGTCAGACATCTCTCCCTGGCCAATACAGAAAAAAAATCATCAATACGTCCACGATAAACGTTTATATCTAACAGGTTTTTGTTAGCTCCTTTTGCGTGTACAATGAATTGAAATAGCTCTTTTTGCTATATTTGTGTACTGTTTTATATGAAATATATACATTTTTAACATTTCATAATGCGCAAAAACTGAACGCGTCAAATTACATACCGTTACAGTAGGCTATTGCATGTTAGTTTCTGATATATTAATGTTGTAATGCTGACATTGCTACAATGTACAATATAAAACAGTAGAGTTGTTGATTACTATATGAAGAATCAGTTTGAGTGAATAGCACCACATACCCTGAATATATGACCACACATAAGCAGACTCTGCCTCTTGGTGAGACATGCTACGAAGTCGATCAACTGTGGTCGGTTTCGAGGATATCCCGAGAGCACCAACACCTGAGGTCTGTAACGGACAAAGTTTCGTGTAATTATCTAAGCAATTATCATTACCTCTGTGACTTCACAATGAGTATTTATCTTTGTTTATCCTTAAGTTTTCTGCATTGAATTGCCTTGTACATATGGCATCTTTGTGACAAATAAGTGACGTTAAAAGTTACGCATATATGCACACTGTCACATAACAGTTGAACACATACCTACCTGAAGTTTTTGACATGCTCATCTATCTTGATGAGTTTCATACTGGATTTTAGTGCTTCTCTGTATACGTGAGCTTGTGTTGAGGATCCCCAGTTAACATCTGTAAAGATAATACCTACGTGTTAACAAAACATATCGACGAAGCTTGATTAACAAAGGGCCATCGAAAATAGCAAAAACAGATATATTACGAAATAAACACACAAAGTGTAGCATCGTAACCATGGCCTGCTAGTCAATATCACATTCCCTTGAGGAAAACCGACCAAGTGACAACAAAATCAAAAGGCATATAGAGACCCTAATAATACAACGTTTAACCTTCACATCGAACAACAAGATGAAACCCAAATTCAATTAAATGCATGTGACTTAGTTAAAGAAATGCCTCAATATTCCATGTCAGCGTTTTATTTTAATCTATCAATGTCCTTCTTTCATCAATCAGTTAAATTCGAAACGCGGGTTTTCCGCTGTACAGATATTGGATGTCATATTATTTCATTTCATTTTATCAAATTTTATTGAAAAGCAATTGGACTGACGTCAGACTTAAGCCGTTATTAAATTTCTATATTGCGCGTTATTAAGTGATTATGTAGACGGCGACTATGGAATTCACCTTTAAGTCTCCTGATATATGGACATTTGCTAATATATCAGTCGCAGTAGGGGGAACGATGGGAAAGACTGTGAAGAAACTATTGCCATCACGACAGGTGGGGCCAAAGATTTCCATAAAACATTATTTGCCAATGATATGTTAGTGAACTTACAATCTTTCTTTAATTCTTATAATGGGGACCAAGCACGTGTATGTATGAAATCGTTCTAGGGGATTTCTCATCCCATATATTCCTGAATTTCAACGATCTGGTAAATATATTGGCATATATACACACCACTTTTATCTATTGTGGAGCGCTTGACATTATGTCTACTGTCATTATCAGTATTTACATAAATGTAAAGTATGCTTTACCTGGTTTCTTGACTTTGACATACATGTACAGAGTACACACAAAGACGAAGGTGATCAAAGCTGACCACCAGTTGATAAGGAACATCACAGCCAGACATATCAGAGCTCCTAGAAGACTTGCCCACTTGTTGTAGAACCGAAATGCGGGACGAAATCCTACAAAATATATATCAATGCATGCTACATTTGATATTTTTATGTATTATGTCCTAATGAAGTGTTGGTCACAAATAATAAATAATTGTTTCTATTACGAGGATAAGAAAATGGGAAGATTTAGTGATAAAACAGGTGGGGTAAAAAGAGCACTGAAATATCAAACACGGCTATTTTGTGTTAAGTTATCGTTATATGCAATTGAAATCATACAGACATAATGTTTGAAATGTTTTGGAAACTTTTTTTTCATCTTCAGCAGTTAATGCCTACCTGGTGAGCCAGCTATGGAAGCATCGAAGCAGGAATAGTTAATCAAAGCATAGGCCATCAGGAAGAAGTTGGATATGATAGGCGCGATGAGATCCAGAGCCCCTGCAACGAGAACCATATCAGGTATTATATCGGTAGAAATCTTAATAATGATGAATATCAAGATAATAAACTCTGGTTGAATATCAAAACTGTGTATTATGAATCGTATTATCTTATATTGTTTATTCAACCTACCAATGCACGTCATTGCCAGACAGATGAAAAAGGCAAGCAAATAGCCGCGCCTCGGCTCACCGCTGCGGCCGTAACCTTTGGCAAAGAATTCAATAAAAGGAAACAACTTGTCCTTTCCAAGGGCCTGCAATAGACAAATACAAGTACGTGACAAAATATTGGAATACAACTTTTGTTGTCAAAATAATAGTATCTTGTTTAAATAAATCAGTTCACATAGAAGTAATGCACCTACCTGAAATACTTTTGGAGCACCCACCAAACTTGCCAGAGCGGAAGAGAGTGTTGCAGAAAATATACCAGCCAGAATCAAAGGCCTAAATGCAGAGGCAACACCAACAGCCTGTGTAAAACGCAAAGTATTTACAGAACTTAACAACACATAATCTGTAGAGAAAAACATAACTTTATATGTGATAAACGGTCAGAACATTTCGTCTTAATCAACTGAAGATACAGTTGGTCAGCACATGTAATTGAACCAATCGATAATAGGTAGTTGTCCGAACCAGTGATGTATATGTTTTGCTTTTAAAAGATGACTAAACGCTTAACAATCGATCCCCGAATTCAGTACTATGTACGTCAACAGGAGACTAAAATAAAGATATCATTGTAACATGACATCATGGAATCACGGTTAAGGAAAGTATTTCTGACGTCCGTTTGCTGAATATCTACAAATATTTTGTTCGTTCACATTTTAGCGACATGACCTGCAATAAGCGCAAGAGCTCTACCGACCTTCTGTTACCATCTTGCATGTTACTGGTATAGATAATACCATTCTAACGGTGTATGATTGACAGACGGTCATGGGTTTAACTAATGTAGGTTTCCTTTGGTTATTTATTTGCTGGCTTAAATTCAGTTTTCTAACTATCAAATTTCAAGCAACAATCATTGTTTAATTGTCGCAAAGGCAAGATTTTTATTGAATACTGCTGCACAAAAACCTAACAAATAATTTACAATAGTAACTACTCATAAAATAGTTATGATATGTGTTGACGTGAATGCAATTTTTTGAATACTATATATGATAACGGATACATTGATCGGAAGTGTAAAAGTAACTTCTGTGTGTAAATTTATCAATTTACCCCGTTGTCATTCATTAGTCCGTACTCGCACGTTTTATTGAACATATCGCACTGCTGGACGACGTCGACGGTGGGTGACAAGGCTTGATTTGGGATGACGGTAAAGTTGTTTGTAACATTGGCCACCATTTCCATGACAATTGGTCCTACGGCGTCCCGGAGTATACATGTCCCGGCGCACCACAGCATGCCTAGATACACCAGGGAGGTGAGGAAGATGGCTAGGAATGTTCCCTTGGGTATAGCACTCTGGGGGTTCTGGGGTCAATAAATTGTTAGTCAAAATGATTAATTATCATCAATTAAACTCAAATGTAATCGAAAACACGCGGCTTAGTTGTGAAAATGCCTAAACATTGCATGACAGTGTCGTATTCAATGTTTCAATGCACTCATCAATAAATTATAAACGCGAGTTTCAACTAAACAGATATTGGACGGCGGCTCAGGCGCTCACCTTCAAGTCGCCAGATATATTAGCACCTGCCAATATACCAGTAGCAGCAGGAAAGAAGATGGAAAAGACTGTGAAGAAACTGTTACCATCACGAAAGGCGGGGCCAAAATTTTCCTTAAATACATCAGCTGTGTAAGAAGAAAAACAACACAGACGGTCGTTATAAACATTTATGTGCATCAACATGTTACACGACAGATATTACAATTATCATATTCGCGTCTTCCTAAATAGCATGATATGTCGATACTAGTCTACCTTCAAATGATTACCTTCCAAATGAATTTGTTTACTTCATACTACTGGTAAGCGTCGCAAAGAATGGAACAAAATATACTAATATATCAATGATGTTCATTATCCTGTCATCACTATAAATATCTAATACATGTGTCAGTTCTGAATTTCTGATATTTTTACGCATAATGCTGTCACCAAGGACAATAAACGATAATTGAAACTTGCATTTATTGCAACTATATATGACAGACTTGACACATTACCACTGTATCCAACGACACCCTTCCATTGTTTCTCCTCTGTCGGGGGGATGAAAGTACCCACGATGAAGTTGATAATTGCGACAATCAGGATGACAAGTAGACCCAACTGTGCCTGAGACAGTGTGATAAAGAACATTTATTACATTTTTGGCGTAATGGTTAATCAACCATTATACATGTATTATTGAATTCGTAAGTTAACGAATACTAAAAAGTAATGCACGTATTTTCCTACACTCAGATCTAATTCTTCATTGAATTAACATTTCCATCTATAATGTTACTTTTTGCAGACCATCGCTATAGTGCCATCTCCACTGTATAAATGTACGTTTATGATGGTAATTGCTAGCTGCAATGGTCGACTATCTTCATATGATCATCGACAATTTTACATTTTATAGTTGATTTGATGTTTTAATCAGAAAGCGGTGACGTGATGCGCATACCTTGGCCTCCCACTCCATGCCAATGATGACGATCCCCACCAGCAGAAATGATGTAGCACAACCGATAATTCTGACGTCATGCATCCTATCTCCGGTTATTGTCGTATCAAACTCCTAATGAAACACAATCATGATGAGCAATACTAACGTAGTAAATTGTATTTTGACAATGCAATGATATATGTAATCTGTTGAAAAGATAGACATGTATGTATTTTCATCAAGTTATATATATAATCAAACAACTGTAAATACCAAACCGTTTAGGTACTGATGCATGGCGTTTTACTGATAAAGCTGATGTCAAAGAGAACAATAGTTTAAAGTTACTGATTTCTCTATAAGAGGCATTCAACTGAGCCTGCCTTACGGTGATCTGATTTGTCGATGAACCTGCCTATAACATATCACCTACCATCATAAGAGACTGAACTGTCTCCGCGAACCCCACGATGTACATGGCTGCTGCGATGGCGTTGGCAAGAGAGAAGACAACTCCAATAGATCCCCCGAACTCGGGACCGAGGCTCCGGGATATCATGTAGTACGCACCTCCTGTGTACGAACATAATAAACGAAGAAGCATTGAAACATGATCAAATAACAAGATTATCGTAAATAACAACAAGGATATATACATTTAAATGTTGTGTTATAGACATATTCAAAGCATTTAAATGCATGAATTTGCAGTAAGTATATTGATTTTTCATGTTTTCTTTCATAATTTTTCAGCTAGAAGCATGTGATGATGATCTAACACTTTCACTCGTATTTTCGTCACTTCATCCTCTTCCTGGGATACGTTCACGTTAGCTCTATACGCCTCTGGAATATGTCTTAGCAAACTTGGCGGTACATTGCCTGATGACTCAGCCTTCGATACTGCCATGAAATATTCCAGAGACCAAAACTGACTCTGTTCTATCTATCTGGAGGTTTGGATAGATTTTTTCATTACACTTGTACATGTACCAACATGTAACCAAAACGTATCTAAAAGGAATCGTTAATTAATGTTACAAACTATTAATTTCCTCATGTAGACTTGATGTGTGATGATATTTGATTTACAAACTGATATCTCTTATGATATCTATCTGATTTACACCACCTACTGATTGTATGCGATTTGTCATGAATGGTCAGTTTGGGACACTTGAGAAGGACGTGAAGACACCGTGAGAATTATCCAAGCGTAACATTAGTATGTACAAATGCATTAATTTTACATATTACGCTTTCTTCGAGTTCATTTTTTCCTCAATCATAGAATAGAATGTTCGTTCGTGTACAAGAACATCATAACCCCAAGATAATATTCTCCTGTTGGTAAGTTCATGTTTCTTTAAGATGACTCTGAATTGAATTATATGTACAATCGGGTCATTTTGATAGTTCGTTTGATGTGAATAATTGACAAATTCTACGCCAATTGGTGAAGTCAAACAGAAATGTATAGACAATGAAGAAATGTCTGTGATGAAGTCAAAGTTGTGGGTAGACTGATGACCTTTTGTAAAGCTTTGGACCTTTGTTTTATAAATGTCACAAAATGTGCTTTAATGTTTTTGTTAGACTAATATTTTCAGTCGACAGGAGTTTTATCGTCTCAATAACAGAAATATTGCTAAACTCCAACATTTGCCAGATTACTTTCCTAAATCATGAATACAAATATGTGTCGTTAAGGGATCAAATGTAACGAATTATTGCTACAATATAATTTCATATACATGTACATGTAATTGTTATATGTATAACTGGAAGCGCTGTGATAACGACGCTTTTCGCATCAGTTTCTTATGACGTTTTTCTGATCAGTTTACTGTGACGTTTTTCTGATCAGTTTCAGTATTTCCTTGGAATCGTCGCTTGTTTGAAGCGTTTAGATGACCTCCGTGCATAAATAATCTTGACTAAGTATGTGTGTAATGTTAATGTCAGCGACCTCCAAAAAAAAATGTGTATATCATGACTGCTGAGCTGAATAAAGGTCTTCCACTTATGATACTACATGTATACCCTCTTTGTCTCTGAACTTTGATGTAATAAATTACCGTTGGTGATCTTTTTATAGTCCCGTTTGTCATTGCTTACCTCCCTTGACCTCGCCATTGGTACAGATGGCAGACATGGAGGTTGTTGTGATGATAGTGACGAAAGCAGACAAAAGGACCACGACAGACGCTAGACCTATCCCCGCTTGTCCAGTCACCCAGGTCAGCCGCAGGAACAGCATCACTCCAAAGATGTTCAGCAGACATCGTACCTGTTACCAGGAATATTTATGTAAGAGCTAGGTCGGTTTTAAAATTCCATAGGAACATATGGCTTTATAGATAAATGTTCGCTTGACTTGATACTTACTCCAACAATGTTAGAGGTTAAACGGCGAGAAACACAAAGAAACAAAACAAAAAAATAATAATAAAAGCTTTAACTTGCTGAAGGAACTCGATACTGGTTTTACTTTAAATGCATGGTTGGTAAATATCGATATTACACTTGCATGTACAAGCCTATTGGCCATTCTATGCAACAGTTATCTCACCGATTGGTGCAACTTTAATCAACATAAAAGGATTAACTGTAATTCGGCAATTATTGATAATAAAACATTAACAACATCAGCAAATGTTGAATGTTGGTAATGTAGATACATTGTGCCTATTTCATTTAATAAACGTTTTCGGCTCGCGTAGTATATTTTTCCGATAGGGATTATGGTAGCACGCACCATGCCAAATCTCTGACGGCTCTGTTACTAATGCTTACCAAGACGCCCTGTATCCAGCCAAATTTGAGAGCTCCTGACGTCACAGACGATTTAGGCGATGGTTTGGGTCCGTCCTCAACATCCTGAAGTTCGTCGGTGAACAGACCTTCCTTGACCGATGGTGTTGTAGGGGTCCTTGGGCTCGACGGCTATATTAATAGATTGGTGTATTTGAGGCGCCATTAAGCTCTAGTAATCTCATCACAGAAGTCCCAAGAATAATGTATTCGTATTTACAAATGTACAAGCAAAACAATTCAAAATTAATTTTATGTTCTATAGTTGGTTTGGGGGACCGAATTGTGAGATTCTTCGAAACTATCAGCATATGACATTTCCGGATGCGGCCATGTGATAGTGGTAATGTGCGTTATGTTTCAAAAAACACTACATCTAACAGAAATTATAGTTAATATAAGCAAATGCTCATAAACACCGTTACGAACCAATGGTTTGCCCCGGGGCCCTTGTGGCATTGGTACAAAATATGTTACAATGGCTATGGCGTCATAGTCAACTAAAGAAACCGCGGGATGATGCATGGCCGTGGAAGGCCCGTAGGTGTTGTGAGCTATTTATAACTCTAATTTAGCATTGTTTAGTCCGCCTAGACTACTGAATACATATTTATGTCGTAAACCTGTCATGTGTGATGCGGATATCTCTCCTAGGTCGACATTTCTCACCAAGCTTAGTGATTATTCCGTCCGATAGGACACGTTGCATAATTGTGTTTACGGAACTGAATAATTCATATTAAATATTTCAGTATATGAAATGATTGGAAGTCTTTATCCACTTCTTCAATTTGATACAACCTGTATGTAAATTAAGCTACTTGGTATATATACATTTGTATGGGTCATGAGGTTATAAACTTGTGCCAAGACCCTATGCATCAGCTGATGTGTATAATATAACACGAGAAGAATTGTGTGCACTTGTTAAAACAAGGGCATATGTGTTTATTTCCCAGATCAATCACATGTTGGAATGCTAATAATCATCTGCATAAAAAGTCTACAAAGCAAAACTGATATGAATGAATGTCTTCATTTTTTCTCACATGGATAAAGACTCACTTTTCATTTTTCTAATGCAAACAGTTGATCAAAACAATATGAGTCAGCTAAAATACCAATCAACGTTGCCAAATTCCTATAACATCGCCAAAGGCTCTTGTCAAGATTTAACGCATGGAAAGGAAATGAGCAAAATATTGTTATGTAATGGTTTGGACTCAAATCACTAAATTGCACAGCGAATAAAAATCTGTGTGGCATTAATAAGAGAAAGCCAGCTCAGCTACATTTATACAACATCTAGATTTACTTAATGAATCCCTACATAGAGAACAGTTCACATTTGCTATTAAGTTAACAGATACAATAAGCCGACGACTATAGCCGGAGACAGTGTATGTATAATATCCGAAATTAATGTCCATGGTGTACAAGGGTTGCGGCCAACCTGTATGTATTAGCATATAGCATGTAATTAATTAAGAAAAAAAACCTTTTGTTTTCGAACTATCTAGTGACGCAGTTCATTCCTACGTAATAGAACACAAAGTTTCTGTAAACAAATTATGTTCTGTATATTGCTGTTATCGTACCTGTCCAAGAACTCACCTTTTTATCTACGATTGAACGAACAATATAATTCTGATTTTATGACAGTATTGAAACCGTACTTTTAACTTAATTCATTAAAATAATTGACAGATACGAAAGTGTTGCATTGAAATTAAGGAACGGTAGATTGGGCCAAATGACCGCACCTTGCAGCATTTGATTCATAAAAATTTGTTGGATTTTTTTCTTTTATGAACAGCTTGGCATATGACAATAAAATACATGCATATATCTACATCCATTTGTACCTTTAAAGCTCCTCAAACAAGACCATCACACACTATTTAATCAAGGCGCCATTTGCATGTAAATTTTATAGAATTTGCGTTCGAATAGCCTCTACCTACGTATACGGACTATTGCATTTAATGGCGCATTTATGTTTGTGGGATGCGTGCATCAGGAAAGTACGTGTATATGTTATGGTGAATGATGACGATTGGGCAATAAAGAATAAAAATCACAAGTGTATTTTCTTTTCGACAAAAATACCAGAAAGAGGAAACTATTTTTTATAATTCGAAGCATGATTGATTGATTAATCAATAATATCAAAGGTGAGTGTAACACGTGTAAAATAAAACGCACACAAATATTAATATACAAGGTAGATGCAGGGGTTGTAACCTATTTTTGGTAGATTTTTTTCTTTTATTAAAATATTTAACAATAATATGTTTTATCCTTAATTCACCAAAAAAACCACATATTTCGCGTCTGCGATGTTGTTTGGTGCATTTTTGTCACGATTCCGCAATATTAATGATCTACAGAACATTTACATGTGCATGTAGCTGAACGTGCGTTTGTTCCTCTCACACATATACACACCTGTGCTGATGATTTTGTTTTTATACAAAGAAACCTCGTATACAGTAAACGTAAGCATAATCCCAGGGCCCGTAAAGGTCAAAGCTTCTAGGTCTTTTTACAAATATCCTCCGCAATGCCTTGGTCAGTATGGCCTTACACCCGAGGGGAGGGTGATAATTGCGAGTGTCACCCTGGACAGTGGTCGTTCAAAGCGAACATGACGTCCCGTAAGTCACTGTCACTAACAAGGTATCGTTGTAAATGCTCAACTGTTTGACAGCAGATCATAAAGAACCTATAACAGACCAGCTAAATTCCTGTCAACGATGTAAGAACAACAAAATTAACCGTTCGTCACGACTAATCCGCCAGACTCTTGACCGCATGTTACCGGGGCTACACAGTAACTACGATGTACGTGAATGTACAACTTAGTATACAGGTATTGTCCGTCCTACACAGCTCAAGACAAAATCCAATTAGTCCACCTGTCAAAGTTAACCATTTTTTTTCTGGTGTCAAAAGGTTATTTAATATTTCTCATACAATGTTGTTGTCAATTGTCATGAAGTTAAAATATCTATCAAAATGTATGTACAACACAGTACTTAACACAGCATTTAACCTTCGAATCATCAACACATAGTACATATGATACATTGTGCTAATAATAAGATATATAACATAGTAACACAAAATGACGAACGAACACATTTTTATGACTCGTGCCCTGACTGGGCTTCGAACTCATGATCTACGACACCTGTATGTACAGTAATCGCTTAGCCAGAAAGAGTAATCAAAGATTGTCTTTCTTAGTCATTTGTGTTCCTATGTTATATATCATACTAAAACAGTGTAAATACATTGGCCGTGAGGCTAATTATAATACTGCTTAATTAGAACCGCAAAAACAAACAAACAAGGCAGCTAATTTGGCAACTATAGAAATATTGACACTTCCATAAAACACCTACCTCCTCGTCCCTGAGTTCGTCTAAGGTGGGTCTTTGGCGGACATCGTCGTTCGGAAATACCGAGAACAGGTCTCGATAATGGTCAACGTGTGGAAGTGCCTCGAACGTATCCTGGTTCGAACTCATAACCGACACCACAGACATACGCTGGTGCTGCTGTACGAAGAACGCGTCCATAGAGGATTTCCGACAGGGTGGAGTGCCCCGGGAGTAAGGAGTGAGGAAATGGTGCTCCGAGGAGGATATTTTCCGGGCAGGAATGTAGTGCCGAATCGGCGCACCCTCAGGTCCAACCATGATGGATACTTTCCGTACCCTCCCGGTGTCATCGGGTCCCGCACGGTCAGAACCATCCTCGGATAATCCCGTCAAACTTGGCTCTTTTCCTGAAACTTTCCTCTCTTTTACCTGCGATACGTTAAATCTATCTGGTTCTGACTCCGTTTTATTTTCCGACTCCCCAGCTGTGTCTATTTTAATATCTGGAACATTCATTTTCGGCATTAACGTAGATTCTTTTTTGTCCGCTTCGTCCGTAGAAGACATCCTTGTGGTGAGTTTAAGTTGTGTATTATCACTCTGTGTTATGAGAAACCGAACGGTTTCCTTGTGGTTAGGCTCCCTATCTCGACAAACAGTCTTGTTACATTTTACGGCTGGTAATTATTCCCTTCAGTGGTCCACAGGTAAGGGATGCGACGGTACCTGTTGTCTGTATACTGCCAATGCGGTCACTACCACCAGCAGTGTAGTACTGGCCATCCCCGAACCCTACCTGTCAGTATCTACACATTTCCCCGCCATCAATCATATTCGCACGTGCTCTGTGACGTCACAAACCTATTAGAAATTAATGCTTCCACGTGTAAATATGAACATTATGTATTCCACAAATAACGGTATGCAAGTCGTTGTGAGCGATTCTTCATTAATTCATATTATGTAAATTAGCCTGTAATGTAAGCAGGTGATTGCGAATTCCAAGTATGTACAACTGATGACGTCACGTGCAGACAGACTAAAATTCCATGCTTGGCGAATCGTGAGAACATCGCTCAACTACGATACTATACAAATATCCGTTTTCGAACGGGGAAGATTAAAATAAGTTATTTTCACACAAATATAAAGAGAGAGAGAGCTCCTGCCACTACATCAAATTCTTGTATGCATGTCTTTGATCGACAATGTTTACCTGTGGAACATCGCCTGCATAAGGACATATCTGTAAAGATTTACCTGTAGTAGAGAGAGTCTCAACGTGCTGGGGCCAGCGTCTTTTTTGTATATTTAATTAAATGATACACCAGATGAACAGGTCACATCAGCCTTATGTACAGTGTATAAGAAGCAATTTCCGCTGTTGAAGCCGACAGGGTTAAATAACCGCGGTATATATAGATAGTACCACACATTCTTCTGACGTCTCCGTAAGCACGAGTTTAAATCGCCCATGGATGTATTTCACGAGGTAATCACAAATGTTATTAATTATTTGAAAATTAAGCATGAAATGGTGATAAACTTGTGACGTCACATGTACGTGTGCGATATCTTTTTCATCGTGAGACAAAACTGGTCTTAATATATTAAATGAATTCAATTCAATTCTTTATTAATCTGAATTCTCTAATATAACATTCATCAAGTAAGTGTTCATTCATAACCAGAAACTGTTTAATCACTTGATATACTAAAACGTATGTTTAACTATGATTCACCTTTTGGTTGTGGAACATTGAATATAATAAGAAAGCAGATCAATGCAGCCATTCTCGATTAGAATATTCATTTTGTTTTAAAGAACAAATGAAGTTTTTCTTACCACACAAATTTTACCCCGATAAATATTTGTAGACATAGTTTTTATTGCGAAGTATATTGATGTATGCTCGTATTTCTGTAGTTTGATGAGAAATATATAATACTGACAATACATCACTCACATACAAACGAATGAATGGACTTAAAATTCAGAGTTCAGTGGAATTTGTTTGGATGACAAATTAAGGTTAATAAAGACACTTTGCATGAAAGTTATTTTGACTGATTTATCGAGAACTTACATCGCAGTGTTCTGTTTCCACTCTCTCTTTAAAAAAAATAAATATTCAACCCAACTAAAACGTCAGTGTGCTGAATTTAATACAACGCCATCAGAGACAAAAAAAAACATGTTTTATTTTATCACATGTCACTACATACAATGTACAACTTGAATTGTATGACCAGGAAACTAATCAGCACAGAGCAAGCCGACAATAAACAAAAGTCAGTTTCCTTAGTCCTATCTTTCTGACCGGCTCTAATAGACCTTTGTAAATTCATCTTGTACGGGTTCTTATTTCTAGTCTGGTCCGTGTTTTAAACATGTGTCTGCACTTATATATGATATAGATCATATGTAAGAATACGATGTTTATTATCGCTGAATGTGAATAATTACGAGAAGAAAACTTCATGACACAAGATTTATATTAATTATGTCATATAAAATGCTTGTTGGCGACTAATGGCATTTTAGGTCAGTGAAGGCGTACATAAATTCTCTTTCGCTGTGCAGGATTGCTCTCGGTTATAGATCAAATAGAAATCGAAAAGGAAACACACCGACTACACATATACATCGCATTATCTAATACATGATCATCATCAAAATAAAATTATTATTAGAGATTTCAGCTCAAATAAGAAAATAAAAGATAGTTTTAACCTATCCACAGGCACATACATTGTATACACTGTGTAATGGAAGTTTGTTGTTACGGAGTAGTTTCCTGGCAACAGACACATGTGTACCGGAACTGCCTATATATCCAAGTTACAGAAGAATCCCACGTCATCAGACACACTATACATGAACCGGAAGTGCTTGCCCAAGTGAGAGAACAGTTTCCTGTTCACGGGCACATGTGTACCGGAACTATATAGAACAGACCACCATGGACAGACATAGATACAGCTGATATGAACGTCCCGGTAATGGACCAGTCTCTTGACCACGGGCACACATATACTGGAAGATTATGTCATGGTACATGTAAAAGAACGGTTTCCTGTTCACGGATGGACATGCACCGGAAGTGGAAGATAAGTTCTAATTAAATGCACCAGAAATGTAATTGCATAACGGAGCATTCTCTTGTCCACGGACTCACAGAGACGGAGAGTTTATTCCCTATAGTTAAAGAGAAGTGTTCTGTTCACGTTTGCGCTGAACACATATCGGATGTCTAAGTTCTATTAACAAAACGTTCTCCGGCTCATTTTCTGGAAGCGAATGTCTTAGTTACAGAGCAGTCCCCCGTCAACAGGAATGCATGTTCCGGTAGTGTAAGAAGCCTTGTCGCTGAGAAGGAACAATACGGTATTCACTACCTCCTCAACCTCTCCAAATCTTCCCATTGGGTGTCTGGCCTTCCATGGGTCCGCCTTTTTGGGGTCAGACCAGTGGTGTTTTCCCATGGCCGTCATGCACACGGTGGGATTGACAGAGTTAACTCGGATGGCTGGACTCAACTCCATGGCCATACACTTTGTCATCATGTCCAGTCCGGCCTTGGCTATGTTGTAGGGTGAGGTCGTGTTGATGGCGATACAGGAGTTAACGCTGGAGATGTTAACGATTGCCCCACCTTTCCCACTAGCCAGCATACTTTGTGCAGCCACCTGACTAACATTAATGGCAGCCATTAGGTTGACATTGAAAACATCTTCATATGTCTTCTTATCTGTGTCGACGAAAGGCGTCGGAGGCGGAGATATTGCGGCGTTGTTCACAAGCAGATCAAGCGTGCCAACACCTTCCACGGCGGCTCGCGTCGCCTCCCAATCGGATAGGTCTACCTGGATGGTGTGCACTGACGGGAACTCCAATTTTAGATCGTCCAGGTTAGCCTGTGTGACGCTAAGGGCATACACGACAGCCCCACACTCTGTCAGGCCTCCGACTATCCCTCGACCTATCCCACGTCCAGCACCTGTAACCAGGGCTTTCTTTCCGTCAAGACGAATCTCCATCTTGGTCGTATAATTCCGAAAATGAGGGCGAAAACTGGACCCGCACTCAAGCTATCAACTGTGGACAGTGTGCTTATATGTAGTTTTTATGATATAGTCAATATCAGCCGAAGGTGACCTTGGACAATCTGAGATAAACCTTGTCTTGATAAAGACGTTTTATCTTCTGACCTGCATACAAACTTACATTCTGGGATACCTTTAACGTCCTATATTACATGTATGTCATCCTACCTTTAGTACATATGAAGGACATATACAGGGAAAACTTAACCACCAACAAATTAACGGTATTTTACAGTGGTATATGGAACGCCTTAAAGGGACATCACGGTAAACCAATTTTTATTTTGTATTTTTTCATATTATTGGGTATATCTTTAAAAAAAATATCCTTATGAACAATAACCATTCGAATTTGATGATATATGTATATAAAAAACATCAATTATTAATTATAAAAAGGTTATCACAATTCGTTGATCAATAGTCTGAATATGCAAATTTTGTGACATATACGATAACACGTATGCGCACAACACACTAAAACACTTGAAAACAAAAATGGCTTCCAATGTGAATCGACTGCGGTTGAAAACGATAACAGCTTCCGCAATGAAGAGAATACTTGGAAAATGGGTCAAACACAATCGTAGAATTAAACTGGGGAAGCAGTACAATACAGTTCAAACATGAAAACAGCAGTAATACGGACGCTGCTCGTATTCTGCTTGATTGCTGGATAGTAGGTCATGACAATCTCGGTAATATTTACACAAACTCGGTAATATTTATACAGTCTGTACCAGTACACCGCTACTGTCACTATACTATATGTACGGTGTTTACACTTATTTACACATAAATATATGTGCGGGAATATATACAGAACGTGTTATTTAACATTTAAACCACTGTATAATATCGTTGTCCAACTAATCCAATTCGCCTTGTAAACTATCGTGTGTTTGTGTTGCCTCGATTTCAAAACAGTTACGTGATGATTTAAAAATAATTTCCGCGCTAAATTTAGAGGGGGATTCCCAACTAAATCAAGTGGTCAAGCTGGACATGAGGATTGACTGTGAACATTGGGACAGCACAGAAACATAACTGGAAAGGAACAAAACACGTACATTCATTGAAAATTACAACGTTTTTACCGTGATGTCCCTTTAACTGTCGTATATTGAATAACATTTGTATGGTGCGATTTTAGAGTTGACTATCATCATTACTTTGGGTTACTTCATTCAGTTTCCATATACTCCTCCTTTACATTCCCATCTTTCTAATTTAGCGTTTAGGGTAGCCACGATCCTGAAACCCTGTGACATATATTTCGGACCTAATCACAAATACCCCTTACCCTGTACAAATTGATATGGAAATCATAACCCAGTACCCTGTACCCGGTACCATATAATGTACCATGTAAACTATATCCCGTACCCTATGTCCTGTAAACTATATCCCGTACCCTATATCCTGTACCATGTAACCTATATCCCGTATTCAATACCATGTAACCTATATCCCGTATTCAGTACCATGTAACCTATATCCCGTACCCTGTACCATGTAACATATATCCCGTATCTTGTACCATGTAACATATATCCCGTATTCAGTACCAAGTAACCTATATCCCGTACCCTGTACCATGTAACATATATCCCGTACCCTGTAACCTATATCCCGTACCCTGTAACCTATATCCCGTACCATGTAACATATATCCCGTACCCTGTACCATGTAACATATATCCCGTATCTTGTACCATGTAACCTATATCCCGTACCCTGTACCATGTACCCTATATGCTGTAACCTGTACCATGTACCCTATATCCCGGACCCTGTACCATGTAACCTATATCCCGTACCCTGTAACCTATATCCCGTACCCTGTAACCTATATCCCGTACCCTGTAACCTATATCCCGTACCCTGTAACCTATATCCCGTACCCTGTACCCTGTAACCTATATCCCGTACCCTGTAACCTATATCCCGTACCCTGTAACCTATATCCCGTACCCTGTAACCTATATCCCGTACCCTGTACCATGTAACCTATATCCCGTACCCTGTAACCTATATCCCGTACCCTGTACTATGTAACCTATATCCCGTACCATGTAACCTATACCCCGTACCCTGTAACATATATCCCGTACCCTGTACCCTATATCCCGTACCCTGTAACCTATATCCCGTACCCTGTAACCTATATACCGTACCCTGTAACCTATATCCCGTATCCTGTAACCTATATCCCGTACCCTGTACCCCATATCCCGTACCCTGTACCATGTAACCTATATCCCGTACCCTTTACCCTGTAACCTATATCCCGTACCCTGTACCATGTAACATATATCCCGTATGATGTACCATGTTACCTATACCCCATAACTTGTATAATGTTATCTTTATTCCGTACCCTGTACCATGTTACCTATATCGTATAGCATAAACCATGTCACTGTACCTATACATTGTTGAGAGGGTAATATTGTGTTATGTAATTATTAACTATAGTGAATATTGCTTCAGTACGGAGTTGAAGACAACTAGTATCGAAAAACAAATGGCAATATTGAAAATAGTCTCCTGTATTCAGCAATTCTCTGTATAATACGCTTCTCTGCACAGATTCCTGTAATCAGTAATCATCGGTAAAGTTACATATATCTGGTGCTTCTCTGTACAGTTACTTGTACCCAATGTTTCTCTGTACAGTTACCTGTACCCAACGTCTCTGTACAGTTACCTGTACCCAATGTCTCTCTGTACAGTTACCTGTACCCAATGTCTCTCTGTACAGTTACCTGTACCTAATGCTTCTCTGTACAGTTACCTGTACCCAATGTCTCTCTGTACAGTTACCTGTACCCAATGTCTCTCTGTACAGTTACCTGTACCCAATGTCTCTCTGTACCCAATGTCTCTCTATACAGTTACCTGTACCCAATGTCTCTCTATACAGTTACCTGTACCCAATGTCTCTCTATACAGTTACCTGTACTCAATGTCTCTCTATACAGTTACCTGTACCCAATGTCTCTCTGTACCCAATGTCTCTATATACAGTTACCTGTACCCAATGTCTCTCTATACAGTTACCTGTACTCAATGTCTCTCTATACAGTTACCTGTACCCAATGTCTCTCTGTACCCAATGTCTCTCTATACAGTTACCTGTACCCAATGTCTCTCTATACAGTTACCTGTACTCAATGTCTCTCTATACAGTTACCTGTACTCAATGTCTCTCTATACAGTTACCTGTACTCAATGTCTCTCTATACAGTTACCTGTACCCAATGTCTCTCTGGACAGTTACCTGTACCCAATGTCTCTCTGTACAGTTACCTGTACTCAATGTCTCTCTATACAGTTACCTGTACCCAATGTCTCTCTGTACAGTTACCTGTACTCAATGTCTCTCTGTACAGTTACCTGTACTCAATGTCTCTGTACAGTTACCTGTACTCAATGCCTCTCTGTACAGTTACCTGTACTCAATGCCTCTCTGTACAGTTACCTGTACCCAATGTCTCTCTATACAGTTACCTGTACCCAATGTCTCTCTATACAGTTACCTGTACCCAATGTCTCTCTGTACAGTTACCTGTACTCAGTGTCTCTCTATACAGTTACCTGTACCCAATGTCTCTCTGTACAGTTACCTGTACTCAATGTCTCTGTACAGTTACCTGTACTCAATGTCTCTGTACAGTTACCTGTACCCAATGTCTCTCTGTACAGTTACCTGTACTCAATGTCTCTGTACAGTTACCTGTACTCAATGTCTCTCTGTACAGTTACCTGTACCCAATGTCTCTCTATACAGTTACCTGTACTCAATGTCTCTCTGTACAGTTACCTGTACATAATGTCTCTCTATACAGTTACCTGTACCCAACGTCTCTCTATACAGTTACCTGTACTCAATGTCTCTCTGTACAGTTACCTGTACCCAATGTCTCTCTATACAGTTACCTGTACCCAATGCCTCTCAGTACAGTTACCTGTACCTACTGCTTCTCTGTACAATGAAATATGTACCTGTACCTACTGCTTCTCTGTACAGTTACCTGTACCTACTGCTTCTCTGTACAGTTATCTGTATTCAGTACTCAAGACAAGGTCGACGCCATTCACATGCGAACGGTCATAGAGCCCCTGTCATAGATATCTGCTGGCAAACTAACCTGACCATTAGTCTTTTAGATTCTGGAAAGGGTTTTCTCTCTAATTTACTCCTGGAACCGTGGAGATAAGTCAACGATTTATACGAGAAAATATCATTGTGTCGTATTACAGGTTCCTGCTTACCTAATAAAATAAACTAGAACTTAGAGAACTTTAAAAGCATATAAAAGCCTGAAACAGACGTTTTATTCTACTCTCCTATAAAGATGTACTGTACAGGTATGATTGCTGGATTTATCGCCCCGTGATCATCTAGGATCATTTTAAGGCGGATAATCCTTGTAGTAGTTGGTGATTACCACACTGAACAACATAAGGGAAGCCCGTTGCGTGCCGTCAAGAGCGATAAGGGTAAAGTGTCTTGCCCAAGGACCAACCACGACAGCACAGACCGGTCCATTTCTCATCTTCCCGAGAAACACAAACCGGCATGGCATATAAAGGTTGTTTTATATCGCAACTCTTTAAAGTACTTATTATCAGACAACAACATGCTAAATTTCAGCATCCGGGTTCAAACTTTCTCTAGAATCCGTTTTAAAGTCGACGGACATATACTGCACCATTCCACGAGCATACTTGGTGGCGTGTTACAAAAAGTCCCGAAATGAAACTCACTTAACTTTATTCAGACATCTATACTCGTATAATGTTTCATTATAATACAATTAATATAACATGTACATATGCTAATTAACTGAGAATATGATGCACTGTTCATGGAACGAACTCGTATACCTCAAACAATGTATCCTCGTCGTCGGATACCACTATAAACACAGGTTTTGTTCTATGGATTATAATTGCATATGGATCTATAATTCTGCTGAGGGCTTCAACTAAGACCCGGGACCGCCGACCATCATGTGATACCTGGTACACGCCTCCGGTTTTGTCTTCGTTTACAAACCCAACATAGGCATTTCCCTCCTGGTCCACAGCTATCCCACCCCCAGACCTCTGAGCGTCGTGTCTGAACACCGCTTCTCCTCCAAGTCTATTGCACATAATGAATTGTCCATCTGTGTAATAATAAGTCCGACTTGCATCGTGTTTTGCAACAAAACTATTTACGTCTCCACTTCTCAATTCAGATTTACCCACTTCACATCCGTCTTTGGATGTCTGGACGATGTAACCGCCACCCCCTGTTACTAAAATGCTGTCAAATGCTGCTACAGACCAGACAGAATTCTTAGTAGTGAACTCGTTTTTCGGAACAAGATCTCCTCTTGTACCGAGTGAAAAGTTAACAACCCTTTCTTCATTGATACAAACAAAGATGTCAGAGTCATCCAACCCTAGAGAGACATCAGTTGGTTGTCCAGCTACAGGGAGGGTGTTGATAACATGAAACTGGTCATCAAACTGGATCAGTCTATTATCAGAATAGTCAGCGATAAGTAACCGTCCATCATGTAAAAATGTTCCGCCGGCGAGGTCAACTTCTTTTTCAAGACCAACACCTTCCCGCCTGACAACTTTATTTATCTTAACGTTCGTATTCATTAGATTTATCAAGGAGGTAGGATTCTCACACGAGGAATTCGCGACTTTATCAAGATGAATGGCCACCTGAGTCAAGACATCGGATGTTTTTCTAGAGGGAATCTCCTCTGTTTCGACCTTGCCCACGGAACCAATGGTGTCTAGCGATGTAAGTAAAATTCCCTCGTAAAATTTTATATTTAGGTCAACATCATTGGTCATTTCTGATACCAGCTGGTGGTAGTGACTGGTTAGTTGGGATTTTATCTTCTGGAATGTGACAAATGCTTGTCGTTTGGTTCCACTGCTGACTGACGTCATGACTTTGCAGCAGTTTTTCACGTCTTTTTCGAAAGCTTGGAGTCGTTTACGCTGACGTTGTAATTTCTGCTTTTCTGTCGCATACTTGTTTTTGACGTCACATATTAAATTATCTCGGACAGAGTCTAGTTTAACTTTCGCGTTACCGACTGCTTCTGTGATCTCCGTTGTAACGACCTTGACCTCCTCGTTGACCTTGACAATGTTTGTTTCTTTGACAGAAGCTAGAGATAGTAGTACTTGTTCTATATCTCTCATCTCACTAGTAAATTTCAAACATACGTCGTCCACATTAAAGCCTTCCGAAACGTCGTCAATGCAGTGTATATGTTTACATTCTCTGTGTTTAGTAGCAAAGCAGACGACGCAACAGAGTTCCGAATGATCCGAACAATACACCTCTATAATTTTCCCGCGATGACGAGGACAATCTTCATCGACATCAGTGTTGGCCGTGACATTTGTCGACTCTACTATCGGACCAGATTTGTGTCTAGAACTGTATTTATTTTTCTGGTGATACGTATAGCATTTTTCACACAGCCCTTCACAACAATGGTTACACCAATAAACAGCATTCACTGATGAACTGTCCCTCACGAGGCACGGGGTACACATAACATTGTCTTTGTTCTCCATCCCTCCACCCGTAAGTGTTACTATAAGATGATTCAGGGGAAAGGTCTGTGCCCAAGATCCTGATCCTAGAGTCGAATTATGATGCGGGAGTGTGATAGACAGTCGGCACACAGGGCACGGGAAGTCCGTGCTGTTGTCCACTTGAGAAGCAATGTATGAATTCAGACATTCCTCACAAAACGAGTGTAAACAAGGCAATGACCGGGGAATCTGGTATTGCTCCAGACAAATAGGACAGTCAAATATTTCTCCCGATGATGTGATACTTGCCTTTGCCATGCTTCCGCCTTTTAACAGGGAACTGTTCTACTTTCGTTATCATTTACAACCGGTGTAACGTTTTAATTTGTACCTCCGAATTTAAAGTCCGTGTTACATTATTATCAATCAGCTGTTGACATAAAAATAGACCCCCCTCCCCATTCGTTCTGCTCGCCTACTGTTTGTTAAAAAAAACGTTACAAATTATTGAGCAGGAGCAGATTTATAGTTCCATTCTTTTAAGTCTACGAATAGAATGTGCCACCATGACAGTTAAGGGGAGGCAACTCTTGAAGTCTTACAGCCAGAAATTTGCTATACAACGCTTAGTCTAAAGTAACCGCTATATTGTTGGTCATACATGTATATATATATATATCGAACAATGCCGTGCCCATCTTTTTATCAACAATTATTATATTTACTCCTCCAGTACGAAGGCCATGATAATACATAATGCATACACTGAAATGATACTTTACATGCATCGTTAATGAGGCAACAAAGGTATAACATAGAAACACAAGAAAACCTTGATGCTAAAGCATCAAATCGGTCGGAAAGATTTAAGAAGCCAACAATTCACACGGGAGTTTTTTCATTGAAAGCAAATGTGAAACTTGAAAAGAAAAACGAAGAGTAAATCATATTGACTAAGTCATTTATTAACCTGGTAACATTTAACTATAACCCAATATTGTTCATGAGAAGTTTTGGCAGATTTTCATTTGTAGAGGTATACAATATCTTGATATGACAAGTTGAAAAACATTGAAATAGTAATTATGTTTTCACAAAAGAAAAGTTATCCTACCTGAACGAAAATAGTCATACCGTATAGTAATGCATGTTTGAATAACAAATACAATTCTGTGTTATCAAAAAAAGGGAATGGAAACTATATTGGAATCAATTAAAGACAAAGACACAGATTAAAAGTAATAAAAAAAGATTAACTTAAAACAAATATACCAATGCATGACTAGTATTGCATATATTGAGATGTCGTAATCAGTAATATAATGATAATCATGCATTGTCATGATATTACGGCTAAAAAATACAAAATAGCATGTGAAGTAATAAACTTGAAATTAAAATGCTTTGGAAACAAATATACCAATATTATAAATGACTAGTATTGGATATATGGAGATATCATGATCAGAAATGTAATACAAAGGCAATCTTGATGACAAAGATAAGGCAAAACTAGATTTGATCAAGATCAAAACACGGGATTTCCAACAAGAAAATGATCTGACGAACGCTTTTGTACGTTTTACCTACGATTTCTCCTCGTTTTCTCTTCGTTTTTTATTCGATTTCTCTTCGCTTCCCTTCTTTAACCGATCAGTTGACCTTCTAATGTTGGAAACATCTTTAAAATAACCTTTTTCTTTCACATACGATGAAAATAAACCGGTTTAAAAGAATTTGAATTTTTAGATTTTGTATCATTTGACCTCCGTGAATCGTGTATCTCGTACCTTGTATCGTGTTAACTGTACCTGTATCTCGTACCTTGTATCGTGTTTACTGTACCTGTATCTCGTACCTTGTATCATGTTAACTGTTCCTGTATCTCGTACCTTGTATCGTGTTAACTGTACCTGTATCTCGCACCTTGTATCGTGTTAACTGTACCCTGTATCTCGCACCTTGTATCGTGTTTGCTGTACCTGTATCTCGTACCTTGTATCGTGTTACCTGTACTTGTAGATCATACCTTGTATCGTGTTTACTAAACCGTGAATCGTGTATCTCGTACCTTCTATCGTGTTAACTGTACCCTGTATCTCGTACCTTGTATCGTGTTTACTGTACCTGTATCTCGTACCTTGTATCATGTTAACTGTTCCTGTATCTCGTACCTTGTATCGTGTTAACTGTACCTGTATCTCGCACCTTGTATCGTGTTAACTGTACCCTGTATCTCGCACCTTGTATCGTGTTTGCTGTACCTGTATCTCGTACCTTGTATCGTGTTACCTGTACTTGTAGATCATACCTTGTATCGTGTTTACTAAACCGTGAATCGTGTATCTCGTACCTTCTATCGTGTTAACTGTACCCTGTATCTCGTACCTTTCATCGGGTTTACTAAACCGTGAATCGTGTATCTCGTACCTTGTATCGTGTTTACTGTACTGTGAATCGTTTATCTCGTACCTTGTATCGTGTTTACTGTACTGTGAATCCCGTTCCATGTATTGTGTATCCCGTACTGTATCATGTATCCTGTAACATTTATCGTCTATCCCGTCCATCAAGAAAATGATCGCTGACATGTTCTCGTTCTGACGAACGCTTTTTTTTACGTTTTACCTACGATTCTCTTCGTTTTCTATTCGTTTTCTCTTCGCTTCCCTTCTTTAACCGATCAGTTGACCTTCTAACGTTGCAAACATCTTTAAAATAACGTTTTCTTTCACATACAATGAAAATATTTTGAACATTAGAAATTTTCGATTTTTGATCATTTGACCTTTGTGACCTTGAGCGAAGGTCACCATCAATGAAAAGCAATTAAGTTTGTAGCCCTTTGTCCATGCTATCATTGTACAAAAAAATCAAATCTGTATGTGTAAAGATATAGGAGTAAAAGGAAATTTAGTGCATTTTTGGGACAAATTTGAATTTTGGCGGGAAAACCAACATTTTTCAAAGTGCCATTTCTACGTCATTTTTTATCGCACGACCATACAACTTGCACCGTTTGTCATGATTAATCATGCGCTTTCCGATTCATATAAAAAATTAGTAATTTTGAATTTTAAATTTTTGACCTTGATTTGACCTCATGCTTAGACCTTGACCTTGAGATATTTTTTGATAACATGTGTAAGAAAAAAGTGAGTGCCGACCATGATCTACAAGATGCACTGATTGTTCAGGGAATAAAACGAACAGAAAAAGAGCCTGACTCAAAAGATTTTTTTTTTAATTTTAGTTTTTTTGATAATTTGACCTTGAATGAAGGTCAAGGTCAATGAAAAATAGTATTTTTTGTAGCTATTCTTACATGCTATTGTTGTGCCAAATATCAAATCTGTATGTATATAAATGAAGGAGCTGAAAATGTTTTAGTCATTTTTTGCCGATTTTTGAAATTTGGCGGGAAAAACTTCGAAATTTTCAAAGTGCCATATCTCCGTCATTTTTGATCCAATTATTAAAAGATTTGCACACTTCGTCTCAGTGGTTCATGCTCTTTCAAGCGAGATGAAAAAAATATTTAGTTTCAGAAATTTTTTTCCGACATTTTGTTTACCCCTTAGCAAGGCCGTGACCTTGACATATTCTCTGATAACATGGCATGGATAAAAGTTAGCCCCGACCATGATCTACATAACAAACTAAATGGGAACGAAATAAAACGATTTGTTACGAAGTTAGGATCGTTCAAAAAACGTCCAAAATTTTTCTATTTATAGATCTGTGACCTTGACCGTTGAACGTATGAACATAAAATTGCACCAAGATCGACAACTTGATATTGTCTATCATTTACTAAGATATGAACGTTCTATCTGCATTCGTTTTTGAGAGATTTTGGTCACAAAAAAAGTGTTAAGAATAATTAAATAAGTATTTATATAATAATCCGAATTTTTATGTTAATGACCGTAGCGACTAAACAACAACTGTTCTGAATACATAATGACAAAATTAGATGATCTGACCATAGGGGGACATTGTACGATGTTTACTTGCCGAAATATACGCAATTTAATTCCAATCCAAACCGCCTCACAGCTTCAGGTCGCCATCTTTGCTCAAATCAAAGCATCTGTGCGTTTGAAAGAGTCAGTACTGCAAAGCTTCTAAACGATCTTGTGATGCAAATTTTAAGATTATAATAGAAACGAAATATGGATTTTAAAATAATTTGATTTTAATTACTTATGCTTAGGTAAGCAAATCGTAGCAATTTTTTACAGTAAAAATTTAATGTTGCACTAAATACTGATCACCATATTTTTATTTAGACATTTTTTATTTCTTTCACTTCATTTCATTGTAAGTGTTAATTTAGATTTCCCAATAAATTCGCGGGAAATGAATTTGATGACGTAACCGGAAGCCCACATGCTATTAGAACGTGACCCGTAACAGAAGATGATAGATCATTGAACGTTATACCGGCTTATTTTCTCATTTTTTGAGACACCAATGTGCTAAAATACAACGGAAGGTAACACTGATTTTGTTTATTGCTATAGTATCAAGTAAAATGAATAGTTATTGCGAAAATAGCAGTATTTGCTTCACCTAGTAGTTTGGCTAGACCTACTTTCGTTTTACAGTTTACAGATATGATCATATAAATAATTCATCTTCTCAACCATAGTAGTCATATAATTACGTATCCGCTGAATTTTTCTATTAAGAATATTTGTACTTCTCATGTACAGTGCATCTTTGTTTACAATTGACTGGTCTAGATCTGCAGATCTGATCTGACTACCCTCAGCTGACCCTGACCACAGGGTCACGTTACTACGTATTCCTTTGTAGAAACGGCAGACTCATCTGTATTACTACAATTTTCTACCTTCTGGCAGAGACGTGTATATGATATACACGTCTCTGCTTCTGGAACGTTGTGACTCCACCCCCCCCCCCCCCCCCCCCCCCCCCCAGCCTGTATTGACTTCATACTTCTGTTTACCCACAGGGACATGAGAATTAGTTACAGTCTACATGTATTTTGAGACGTTTGGGGGGGGGGGGGGCTTGATTAAAATTTGGCAAAAATGACATCCCCGGTGGTCATATATACAAGAATTCGAAGGAAAAGGGAACCCTATGACTCGAGCTCATACAATAGTAACCTGTCTTTGTACTCTATGACTCATAACCTGTCACAGTAACATACATACATGTACATGTATCAAGTACGTTTGTCACATGTTATAACAGGAGAAAGAGAAAAGTAAGTAGCAAGACCAGGGTTCAAACCCAGGACCCTCCTAATTCTAGACGGACACTCTACCACAGAGCTACCTGGTCGCCAATGATCAACCCAGTCCAGTTCCGCAACATTCCTCCCTCCTTTTATCAAATCTTCACACCCAAAGATAACAGGTTCGGATATCCCGTTGATTTAGCTCACTAAATATGTAACAGGAGAAAGGTAGTAGCCAGACAGGGGTTCGAACACGAGACCCTGCAAACTCTAGACTTACACTTCACCACTGAGCTACCTGGTCACTGGTGCACTTACCGTAAATATTCGCGTATAGTGCGCACTTTTTTTCAAAAATTGACAAGTGAAAAAGACCACTGCGCACTATACGCAAGTACAAGCCTTTTCCCAGTCAGAATGAATGTGATTTGACCGAGATTTGTGATCGTTTCCTTTCACAGCAGGATTGATTTAACACTTCCATATATATATATAACATATATAAAGCATTAAGAAAGTAATAGTTAACAAATAATCAAAGAAATGAATAGTTATTTTAATGTTTAATTCCTTGAAATTGTGTATTTATCAGCAATTACGTGGATTTATCTAAGTCGATCGTGAGCCACATGTTCCGTACACATACGATCTCACTTGAGCATGTTCCCGTATTCAGGTCCAAAACGATGTATAACATCTCAATTAACATCAAACAAAACTTGAAATGATATAGCAGTACTTAGTTATTTCATACTTCTAAATTAATCACCTTATAAATCCAGAATGTTGCCAGAAACTGATAACGTTCAACTTGTTTATTTACGGAAGCTGTAACAGCACGCATGCGCAATTAGCACGGGTAACACTAATGCCTTGATCTCATGCGGCAGTCACTGACCAACTGGCCATATAAAATACGATATGACTGTGAAAACTACCGGGGTACTCTTATTTATCGTCTGCACTGTAGATTTATCCTTTACACATGTTAATTCATTGATATAAAAGTTGTGACCAGCACGACGACTGCAGACCTGTTTCCGTACTGTATACAAAATGGCGGCCTGTGTTACATTACGTAGCAGTCAGCTTACTAGTCAATCTTGTTATAATTGAGCTTTGTATGTTCGTGGACAGATACCACAAGAGATCATACCTGCGTGAAAAACACAAGGTAATTGAGGGTAGGATTAATTATTTTGTTGGTACAACAGCGTAGATGGGACCTAGATGGGACCGCTACAATTTGCAAGCTGACTAGGCCTGTGGCGGTATAATGTAAACAACCTGTCAATCCAATGTGTCAAATCTGACCGGTGATTCCAATTAAATGTGGTACATTGTAAATAAGCTTTCATAAGTTACAAATTCCTATCATCTTATGCTTTAGAATTCATCTACCGCTCAGTTGAAAATTGAAAAAAAAAAATGTTAATTTTTTTTTTTTTGAAAATGAACCTCAAAAACGTACCTGCGCACTATACGCGAGTGCGCACTATACCCGAATATTTACGGTAATACATGTTTCAGGAGTCTGCGGTATGTTCGTGTTTGTCTCCTTGTGGTATATATTACCGGTAATGTGGAAAACTTTAAAAAAAATTAAGATTGTTCCAGCACTCGCAACCTATGTCTTTCCCTTGGTTGTCATTTAGATGAAGAAGATATTTATCAATTTAATCTCTTTCATTTGATCATATAAAAACAGAAAATATTTCCCCAAATATTAAGTGTAATCGCTTTATACACATACCTTAAATTACTGACCAGGATTGATGTTTAAATGGGAATGGACTACACATTCTTATCAAATATTTGCATTACCAAAACACTGATTTTTTGGGGGAAAAAAAGCATGCAAGAATTTTTTTTAGAGTCAGTCTGGTTAGTAGAGACAAAGTTTTTACTGTATTTGGCATATTAGCTGAAGTCATGAAAATGTGAAATTAAAAAAACAAAACTTCGGTTATTGAAGATCAGAGAAATGTCAACAACAAATTTAAAAAGAATGGAATTGGGTTTTTCTCAGTCAGTTCTGAAGGCCCGTGTAAACACGTTATGAAGATATAGAATTAAGTTCATTTTACACAATTACCAGCTTCGATTGTCTATCTTTTTAAATTCTGTTCATCTGTGTATATTTTTTTTTTTTTTTTTTTTTGCTGGGTTTTGTTTTGTTTTTGTTTTATAAATCCTTGCAGAGATTTTTTAAGTCATGTAGATATATAAAAGAATATGATTCTTGACAACTTGACTACAGTAAGAATTTAGCTTTCAAAATCCATTGCGCTCCACATCATATTGTTTGTTGACATGTTTCTGTGACATTTTCACAATTATTACATTACTTTATTAGAATACTGTGTTATATATTTCTTTAATCCACTCGAACATAGAAATATTTCCTTCATTTCCCAAATCTGTAATTGAAAAATTGTAGAATATATATGTATGTGTTTGCAGTAATAAGAAATATTTTTTAAACATTCATATTAACATATTTGGTGTATCAATCCAAGAATATTTGTTGACATATACTGCATTACTTTTGGTCTGATTTCAATACACAGGATGTCAGATTTTATTAATCAATAGATCTGGCAACCTCACCTTCTAACAGGTCAAAAGACCTTTGATGAGACTAATTAATGAGTATTCGGAGTTTCCTCTTGCCCCACCACCAGAAGTTAGACACTGACAAGCTCTCATACAGTTGTTGACTTTGGTTTAGGAACACATTCTCAAATGACAGATGATCATATTCTAAATTAAGGGTTGGATTTTCACTAATTTGAAGAGTTGTGCCCCTTCGTTTTCTTTCCGATACATCTTATTCTAGCAGATTGCCATTCATATTTGTTTCCAATTGTTCTACACCTCATATACATCTGATGATATTTGAAAGTGGGTGAAAAATGGAATAGGTTATTGTATTGAGTCACATTGACTTCATTTCTCCAATTCATCCAGTTCAAGAAATCTAAAAGTTACACAAAGGTGAAACTTTACAAATCCATTTTAGTTTCCATGTAGGTAAGATTTTAACATTTTATTATTATGGTTGTTTTACTTTCCATTGTTGGGGGGGGGGGGGGGACATATTCATATAAATCAGATATATATCTTCTATATAACAAGGCTTACACTTGCTTATTTGTATACTTAAAACTAGTTTCCGTTCTTTTGATAATATCTCTGTGGTTATAGTCTCTCACATGGGTCTTTACACTTCCTTCTATTAAATATCTTCAAAAGTTTCTTCTCATTTCTTTGTTTCCAGTTTCCTTTTGGTTAAACAATTGACATATTTAGTTGCTTTTGATTTTCAAAATTTGCTTTTTGTTTTGCAATACATGTACATCAATATTTTGCATGTCTCTGTAACATAAAATATATATATATATAGAAATGCTCTGCTTCTTCCTTTTTAACAATAATTTTGATAAAATCTTTTGTTTGGTTAAGACATTTTGAATTGGCGGATCTGTCAGATCAGCACATATTCAGCACAGTAGTCCAAGATAACATTCTGGTTCAATTGTTTTTCTTCTGTATGGCTAACTTGATGATCTTTTCAAACTTGGTCTTAGGCATTATTTGGCTGGTCTGATTGTTGTTTAAGAATCTTGAGGCACTATGCTGACTCCCAAGGAGGAGGGATGGGACACAAAAGGACAATTCAACAATTCAAATGCACATGCATTCTGTAGTGATGGTCCCAAATCTTGAATGCTGCTATAGGTTTGTTTTAATGAATGACCTTTACCTTCATTAAAGACCACTGAAGCCAGACGTGCAAAAAAACTTGAAAATCTTCAACTGAATAACCTTGAGGCCAAGATCCCTGGTATTGGGACTGTAGTTTGCTGGTGAAGTGATACAAAATTCAAGGTCACAGCTGTCAAATATGTTTAAATGTTAAACCCTTTTTTTCTCAATATCAAAAAGAGGTCCAGAGAAGGAGGTGATACATGGCCTTTTATTTGGTTGCTGCACAATACCTTAAGTAACGGTGTAGCATGGTATTTTGAATCATGGTGAAATGACCCCGGGGTCAAAATACCATTATGGTGAAATGACCCCCAGGGTCAAAATACCATTATGGTAAAATGACCCCCCTCATGGTAGAATGACCCCCCCCCCCTTCCAAAAAAAAAAAAAAAAATCCTAACTTGTATTTCATATATCATTTAACATATTTTTTTAATAAAAGCTATATTGTATCAGATAAGTGATTTTGATGCAAGTCCGGAAAGGGTGGGGTGTGGGTGGGTGGGGGGGGGGGGGGGGGGGTCACTTTACCATGGCCATAACGAAACAAGATATTTTTCAAAATTTTTATTTTGATCAACCTCAATTCTTTTACCTATACATTATAACAAAACAAACCAAAATTGATCTCAGATAAGTTTTTGATGTGATCATGTACATGTAAGGAGGAGGGGGGGGGGGGGGGGGGTCACTTTACCATGGCCATGGTAAAGTGACCCCCCCCTCCCCCGCTCATTCCCTTCCACTACTTTTACAATACTTTGATATACCTTTTTCACCAAACTTTTATAACAAGTTTACTTCACAAAAATAAAGTATGTATTTACAATATTAGATTTTGGTAGATCATTGCAAAAGCTGGGGCAGGTTTGGGTCACTTTACCATGACCATAACGAAACAAGATATTTTGACATTTTTTTTTTATCAACCTCAAATCTTTAACCTATACATTATAACAAAACAAAACAAAATTGATCTCATAAGTTTTTGATGTGATCATGTAAGGGGGGGGGGGGGGGGGGGGGGGGGGGGGGGGGGGGGGGGGGGGGGTGGTGTCACTTTACCATGGCCATTTTTGTGATTGACTTTTTTTTCACAAAATATTTTAAAAAAACAAGAGGCCGAACGGGCCTTAACGGTCACCTGAGATTTGAAATATTTCAGTTAATTTAATTGACCCTTTTTGGCCCCACCCATCAGTCCTTGGGGTCAGTCAGGGCCAACATCTGCATATTAAGCTGTCATCCCTTGCTGATAATTTTAAGAAAGTTAAAATGAATTCCAATAGACATGAAACAAATGATTGTCAAAAATATGAATTCCCTATATAAACTATCGCAAAGTTTACCCTCTCCCAAGGGGCAAATGTGAAACCCCAGGGTCATGAAATTCACAATTCAAGTAAAACACCATAAAAACATTCCTTCTATGAAAATTTTTTGATTCTATCTTATATAGGTATTGAGAATAAGATTTTGAAATTTCAGTCAATTTGACACTTTTTAGCCCCGCCTGTCAGCCCCTGGGGGTCAGTCAGGGCCAACATATGTGTACTATCAGCTGCTATCTAACGCTGATGATGTTGACCAGGTTTGAATAAATTCCGATACAAATCCAACAAATAATAGCCAAAAATGTGATTTCCTATATAAACTATAGTAAAGTTTACCCCCTCCCCAGGGGCAAAACGCGAGACCCCTGTGTCATTAAATTCAAAATTTTGGTTAAGCACCATAAGACCCTTCCATCTATGGAGATTTTTTGATTCTACCAAATATGTGAGTAGAGAAGAAGATTTTTGAAATTTCAGTCAATTTGACCCTTTTTGGCCCCGCCCACCAGCCCTTGGGGGTCAACTAGGGCCAACATGTACATACCATCAAACTGTCATCCCATGCTGATAATTTGAACCAAGTTAGAATGAATTCCAATACAAATCCAACAAATAATAGTCAAAAATGTGATTTCCTATATAAACTATAGTAAAGTTTACCCCCTCCCCAGGGGCAAACGTGAGACCCCAGGGTCATGCAATTCACAATTTTGGTAAAGCACCACAAGACCCTTTCATCTATAAAGAGTGTTTGACTCCACCATATCTGAGAGTAGAGAAGAAGATTTTTGAAGTTTTAGTCAATTTGACCCTTTTTGGCCCCGCCCACCAGCCCTTGGGGGTCAACTAGGGCCAACATGTACATACCATCAAACTGTCATCCCATGCTGATAATTTGAACCAAGTTAGAATGAATTCCAATACAAATCCAACAAATAATAGTCAAAAATGTGATTTCCCTATATAAACTATAGTAAAGTTTACCCCCTCCCCAGGGGCAAACGTGAGACCCCAGGGTCATGCAATTCACAATTTTGGTAAAGCACCACAAGACCCTTTCATCTATAAAGAGTGTTTGACTCCACCATATCTGAGAGTAGAGAAGAAGATTTTTGAAGTTTTAGTCAATTTGACCGTTTTTGGCCCCACCCCTCAGGCCCCTGGGGGATGGGGACCATATAATTCACAATTTTGGTTGACCTTCATCCATAGAAACTTTATGCCAAATTTCATTGAATTTTGTTCAGTGGTTTTGGAGAAGTCGAAAATGTGAAAAGTTTACGGACGCACGACGGACGATGACGGACAAAAGGCGATTAGAATAGGTCACTTGAGACTTCGTCCCAGGTGACCTAAAAAAAACTCAATTCCTTAAACTATCCATCATAACAAAACAAGATTTGTCTAAGAAAAATTTTTGATGTGATCATGTATGTGTGATATGGTAGTGTAATAAGTAAAATTGATAAAATATATTAATCAATTTTACTTACTACGCTACTATATCCATAATGAAATAAAATATTTTACCCTTTTTTCTTAATAAACCTTAATTCCTTAATCTATACATTATAACAAATCTAAATTGGCCTGAGATAATTGATATTGATGTGAGTTATGTAAGGAGGGGATGTCGCTTTCCCTCACTCCTCACATGACTCACATTAACATCACTTGTTGTTGTTATAATGTTAACATCCAAACATTTTGTAGATGCTTTATGTTCTCACATATAGATTGATTAATTAATTGAAATAAATTATTGAAAATTTTGGTTAAATAAGTATTATTCTATACATCAGATCGTGAAGTATCAACAGAATTGTATTGGGGTAGATCATTTCAAGTCGTGGCAGGTCTATACATTAACAGCAACATGATTTGGATTGGCTATGGTAAAGTGACCCCCTCCCCCTCCATCAAGAAATAGTTTTTTGCCAAACTTTCAGTAGTTTACTTCAATTATTTTTATTTATGTATATTATAATGAATGGAAGTAAAACAAATAAAATATTGTTATTTTAGTAGGTGTGTATGGAGGGGCGGGAGGGGGGGGGGGGGGGGGGGGGGGGGTCACTTTACCATGGCCATGGTAAAGTGACCCCCCCCCCCCCCCCCCCAAAGCATAAACGACTCATCAAAGTAAGACCAATTTTGTTGTTGTTGTAATTTATAGAATTTATTTTGATGTATACTGATAAAGGTTTTGTGAAAATAAGTCACTTAACATTAACAAAATTAATGATAAAAAAGCTTTTGTTCTCCATTGATGTTCTCCATCAACTATTCACCTATGTTTTACTCTTTAGTCAACCTACCCATTGAAATTTGTACTTTTTATAATGATACAATATTGTTTTAATGATAATATGTTAAATGATATATGAAAATCATGTTTTTAGTGACTCTAATATGGGGGGGTCACTTTACCATGGGGGGGGGGGGTCATTTTACCATAATGGTATTTTGACCCCGGGGTCAATTTACCATGGGGGTCAAAATACCATACTACAGGTGTACTCTGTCATACTCGGATGTCAAAGGTCAATGTCACTATTTCCGTCAAATGAAAACCAGTTGCTTCGAATACTACATGTAGCTTAAGATTTGAAAGACAAATGTTAAAGATAATGTAACTATAGATAGAAAAATACTGCACATATCAATGAAAGACCATGCTTTCCCTAGATGAAAAAGTATTAGAACCCAATGCTACTGGTCACATAATACTTCTTTTATATATTCTGTACATGGATGAATAACGGCAACATTTTAAATACTTTAATATATAAATACTTATTATCGGTTAGCTTGTAATAATAATAATAATAACTAGATTTGATCAAGATCAAAACACGGGATTTCCAACTAGAAAATGATCGCAGACATGTTCTCATTCTGACGAACGCTTTTGTACGTTTTACCTACGTTTTCTCTTCGTTTTCTTTTCGCTTCCCTTCTTTAAGCAAACATTTGACTTTCAACCGTGTCTGTGACCTTGAACATCGAAGGTCAAGGTCTAAGATTTGCATGCCTCTTTTAGCCGGTCATTCATGCTATAGATGTGCTAATTATCAAGTCTGTAGGTGTCAGAGTATTGGAAGAAAAACATTTCAAGTGTAATTGCAGGGTAATATTTAGTTTTGGCAGTAAAATGTTTTCCAAAGGGCGTTTTCTGAGATATATTTGATGATTTGACCTTGAAACGTTGCAAACATCTTCTAAAGAACGTTTTCTTTCATATATGATGAAAATAAACCGTATTTAAGAGAATTTCAAATTTTTGATTTTTCATCATTTGACCTCCATGACCTTGAGTGAAGGTCAAGGTCAATGAAAAGTAAAATAATTTGTAGGCATTCGTACATGCTATCACTGTGCCAAATGTCAAATATGTGTATGTAAAGATATAGGAGAAGAGGGAAATTAATTGCATTTCTGGGACAAATTTGAATTTTGGCGGGAAAACGAACAATTTTCAAAGTGCCATTTCTACGTCATTTTTCATCGCACGACTATAAAACTTGCACAATTCGTCTTGATTAATCATGCACTTTGATATGCATTTAAAAAATTAAATCATTTTGACTTTTAAAATTTTGACCTCACCCCTCAGACACATACTGTGACCTCGTCTTGGGACCTTGACCGTGACATATTTTTTGATAACATGTTACAGAGAAAAGTACCAACCAAAAACTACAAGATGCATTGATTATACAAGGACAAAAATGAACAGATAAAGAACCTGACTCGAAAGAATAGTTTTCAATTTTTAAACGAACATTAATGTTCGGTTATTGCCATCAAGAACTGGACTGAGAAATATGACCATATTTGGTAACCACATTCACCAATACGCCATCTACTGTCTGTTTCAATGAAATATGGCTGCCCCCATTGCCTTACGCTTCAAATAATTTACTTGCAAAAACATCTTCGTTTTATATAGTAGTTTTACCGAAAAGGTTGAAATGTATTCAGTAGATGTTTTCAAGATGCCTACGATTTGAGAAATGCATAACGCTAGCGAAATGAGAAGACTAAATGAACCTGAACTTTGCGAATAACTCCAGGTCAATATATTTATGTAAACAACTATTGCGCAGGCGCATTCGTCTCCGAATGTTTAGAAAGTTTTGCTCATCTGTGTTCATTCCAAAACGGCTGACATTATAGCATAGGTCTGCAAATTTGTCCGCGATTTACTTAAATGTGTAATATATATATTCTAGAATGTTACATCATTATCAACTAGGTGTGTATTTCTATAATTTAGAGAAAGAAATATATCAATGACGGCATACGAGACGATACATTGTATCATACTATAGGTTACTGTACGTGTTTGCGAGAAAGAACTGTACATATGTATAGGCTTACAATTAGGTGGCATTTGTGGTCAGGGTGACTGGTCATAGCGTTCAAGTTGTCATCGATTTCCATATACCATTTTCCTTTGACGAAAATGACCCAATAAATCAAATGCAAATGATAATATCTTGTTATGTGCACGGGATTGCTTGTTGTAGGCGATACTTGGAACGTATTTACTGTTGTAAGGGAGGTAACTGCAAGATTACGGAAATCAAAAATAAACCAATTTGATTGGTCGATTCTTCCTTCACTATGGCATGGGGTTTACAATCGAAGTGACAGATAACTACGGCAATATTCAGATGATATCAACAATAACATTTTTGGATACGTGTGGTTGGCAGTTGTTGTCATGTTTAAAATGAACAATTATATAGCTTGTTTTTATTTCGGCAAAGACGAGAATATTTACTGAAACGGACCACACGTGAAGCGGACTTGAAATACCGAAACGAAGAAAAATGGGGCTTAATTATAATATAAATTGGCATTATTTTCAGAGGATTGACCAAAATATATGTTCTACAATGCCTGATTGTATCATGTATAAAATATTAGAGGTTTATTTGACCGAATTTTAAATTAATTTTTCATTTGCGAATCGCGGCCCGATTGTCGTTAGAGTTGAATTACGGAAATGGTCGATAGTGGACTCAAAATCGACATTTTTACGAGAATTTTTTTTTCATTTACCTGAAAGTATTTTGAAATAATTTGTAAAATACCGAATTCACGACCAAATTTTCGATTGCGACGAACTACTGAGACGGTGTTAAGTTCATGCTAAGTAAATCTGATTAAAATCAGCTGTTACATGGCTACGTTTACTATGCACTACGTCTACTAGGTAAATTTTTTTAAAGACGGAAATCCGGATTATCTAAAAACAAATGCAAAAATACTTGTGATATTCACTTAATTTGATATTCAGCCGTTAATTGTTATCTGTAGTTTGATAACTTCTGATATATTGTGATTGATACTCTATATAATATTGATGTTGAACTTGTGTTATTTTTCAAACAAATTTATTTTAATAATTTGTTAATTTAGAATTTTCATCAAGTCATGATCAAGACTTGAGATTCTCACTACACCATACTTCAAACACAGAGTAATCGATGAATTGATAAACTGAAAATTGAAGTCAAGCAAATGAGTTAATATTTACCTTAAATATTTTTTCAATATACAACAAATGTTCAGATGACTATTTGTGCCATATGCTGTTACAAGATTTCAGTTATAATTCTAAAATTGAACTAGTATGTAAATATATGTTATCCTGTC
Organism: Pecten maximus; assembly: GCF_902652985.1. Lineage (NCBI taxonomy): Eukaryota > Metazoa > Mollusca > Bivalvia > Pectinida > Pectinidae > Pecten > Pecten maximus. Next base: position 26,867,705 of record NC_047023.1, on the reverse strand, counting down.
AATATCCACAAAGCGAGTTTAGTCTACTGTACTCAAAGTCATGCCAGTAGATAGCGGTACATATACTTACTGCTTACATCTAGTGCTTACTTGTGTGAACTATTAATCAATAACAAAATGGTTCATATATTTCTATATATGACTTCAAAAATTATGTGGTGTCTGAAGATCTGAATGAAGTGAATAAACGATGTATTAAATTATTTTTATGAAATATTGAA